>NC_064624.1:119312630-120740130 GCF_023898315.1 Schistocerca nitens | reverse complement strand
CATCGTCAAACTAAAAGTACAAGTCCATAAATTATCGTACAGCAATTTATGGATTTGCAGTTTTAGCTTGACGATGTCCACTATGGACAAACGATAGTTACTTTTATTCTGAACAAGCTTGGGTTATCCCGACTGACCTAGGTAAATTCTAGGTAAACGGTGGAACTGAGGCTGTTCATTATTAAGAAACAATATTTATACAGTTGCTGACACGGCAGCGAAATGTTGAAAATACAGGGTGTTTCAAAAATGACCGGTATATTTGAAACGGCAATAAAAACTAAACGAGCAGCGATAGAAATACACCGTTTGTTGCAATATGCTTGGGACAACAGTACATTTTCAGGCAGACAAACTTTCGAAATTACAGTAGTTACAATTGTCAACAACAGATGGCGCTGCGGTCTGGAAAACTCTATAGTACGATATTTTCCACACATCCACCATGCGTAGCAATAATATGGCGTAGTCTCTGAATGAAATTACCCGAAACCTTTGACAACGTGTCTGGCGGAATGGCTTCACATGCAGATGAGATGTACTGCTTCAGCTGTTCAATTGTTTCTGGATTCTGGCGGTACACCCGGTCTTTCAAGTGTCCCCACAGAAAGAAGTCACAGGGGTTCATGTCTGGCGAATAGGGAGGCCAATCCACGCCGCCTCCTGTATGTTTCGGATAGCCCAAGGCAATCACACGATCATCGAAATATTCATTCAGGAAATTAAAGACGTCGGCCGTGCGATGTGGCCGGGCACCATCTTGCATATACCACGAGGTGTTCGCAGTGTCGTCTAAGGCAGATTGTACCGCCACAAATTCACGAAGAATGTCCAGATAGCGTGATGCAGTAATCGTTTCGGATCTGAAAAATGGGCCAATGATTCCTTTGGAAGAAATGGCGGCCCAGACCAGTACTTTTTGAGGATGCAGGGACGATGGGACTGCAACATGGGGCTTTTCGGTTCCCCATATGCGCCAGTTCTGTTTATTGACGAAGCCGTCCAGGTAAAAATAAGCTTCGTCAGTAAACCAAATGCTGCCCACGTGCATATCGCCGTCATCAATCCTGTGCACTATATCGTTAGCGAATGTCTCTCGTGCAGCAATGGTAGCGGCGCTGAGGGGTTGCCGCGTTTGAATTTTGTACGGATAGAGGTGTAAACTCTGGCGCACGAGACGATACGTGGACGTTGGCGTCATTTGGACCGCAGCTGCAACACGGCGAACGGAAACCCGAGGCCGCTGTCGGATCACCTGCTGCACTAGCTGCGCGTTGCCCTCTGCGGTTGCCGTACGCGGTCGCCCTACCTTTCCAGCACGTTCATCCGTCGCGTTCCCAGTCCGTTGAAATTTTTCAAACAGATCCTTTATTGTATCGCTTTTCGGTCCTTTGGTTACAGTAAACCTCCGTTGAAATCTTCGTCTTGTTGCAACAACACTGTGTTCTAGGCGGTGGAATTCCAACACCAGAAAAATCCTCTGTTCTAAGGAATAAACCATGTTGTCTACAGCACACTTGCACGTTGTGAACAGCACACGCTTACAGCAGAAAGACGATGCACAGAATGGCGCACCCACAGACTGCGTTGTCTTCTATATCGTTGACATCACTTGCAGCGCCATCTGTTGTTGAAAATTGTAACTACTGTAATGTCGAAAGTTTGTCCGCCTGAAAATGTACTGTTGTCCCAAGCATATTGCAACAAACGGTGTATTTCTATCGCTGCTCGTTTAGTTTTTATTGCCGTTTCAAATATACCGGTCATTTTTGAAACACCCTGTATATAGGCATGCGTGTTTAAACACAGAGATACGTAAACAGGCAGAATACGGCGCCGCGGCCGGCAACGCCTATACTGGGCGTTACAAAAAGGTTTACTTGGATCCATTAGTGTAGATGAAGAAATAACCTGGCCATTCACTGTGTATGTCCTCATATATAGGGTGTTACAAAAAGGTACGGCCAAACTTTCAGGAAACATTCCTCACACACAAAGAAAAGATGTTATGTGCACATCTGTCCGGAAACGCTTAATATCCATGTTAGAGCTCATTTTAGTTTCGTCAGTATGTACTGTACTTCCTCGATTCACCGCCAGTTGGCCCAATTGAAGGAAGGTAATGTTGACTTCGGTGCTTGTGTTGACATGCGACTCATTGCACGATGAAGCTCCTGCACATTTCAGTCGAAGTGTTCGTACGCTTCTCAACAACAGATTCGGTGACCGATGGATTGGTAGAGGCGGACAAATTCCGTGGCCTCCACGCTCTCCTGACCTCAACCCTCTTGACTTTCATTTATGGGGGCATTTGAAAGCTCTTGTCTACGCAACCCCGGTACCAAATGTAGAGACTCTTCGTGCTCGTATTGTGGACGGCTGTGATACAATACGCCATTCTCCAGGGCTGCATCGGTGCATCAGGGATTCCATGCGACGGAGGGTGGATGCATGTATCCCGTATGAAATCATGGCGGTGAATCGAGGAAGTACAGTACATACTGACGAAACTAAAATGAGCTCTAACATGGATATTACGCGTTTCCGGACACATGTCCACATAACATTTTCTTTGTGAGGAATGTTTCCTGAAAGTTTGGCCGTACCTTTTTGGAACACCCTGTATAAGACAAATGTCTGACGCAGTTGGTAGATCGGTTACTGCTGCTACAATGGCAGGTTATCAAGATTTAAGCGAGTCTGAACGTGGTGTTAAAGTCTGCGCACGAGCGATGGGACACAGCATCTCCGAGGTAGCGACGAAGTGGGGATTTTTCTGTACGACCGTTTCACGAGTGTACCGTGAATATCAGGAATCCTGTAAAACATCAAATTTCTGACATCGCTGTGACCGGAAAAAGATCCTGCAAGAACGAGATCAACGACGACTGAAGAACGCAGCATGTCATTCTCAAGTCTTCCGAAGTAAGAGTGATTTCAGGTGTGCCGCAGGGGAGTGTCGTAGGACCGTTGCTATTCACAATGTACATAAATGACCTTGTGGATAACATCGGAAGTTCACTGAGGCTTTTTGCGAGTGTTGCTGTAGTATATCGAGACGTTGTAACAATGGAAAATTGTACTGAAATGCAGGAGGATCTGCAGCGAATTGACGCATGGTGCAGAGAATGGCAATTGAATCTCAATGTAGACAAGTGTAATGTGCTGCGAATACATAGAAAGATGGATCCCTTATCATTTAGCTACAAAATAGCAGGACAGCAACTGGAAGCAGTTAATTCCATAAATTATCTGGGAGTACGCATTAGGAGTGATTTAAAATGGAATGATATAAAGTTGATCGCCGGTAAAGCAGATGCCAGACAGATTCATTGGAAGAATCCGAAGGAAATGCAGTCCGAAAACAAAAGAAGTAGGTTACAGTACATTTGTTCGCCCACTGCTCGAATACTGCTCAGCAGTGTGGGATCCGTACTAGATAGAGAAGATCCAACGGGGAGCAGCCCGCTTTGTTACAGCATCATTTAGTAATCGCGAGATGATAGATAAACTCCAGTGGAAGACTCTACAAGAGAGACGCTCACTAGCTCGGTATGGGCTTTTGTTGAAGTTTCGATAACATACCTTCACCGAGGAGTCAAGCAGTAATATTGCTCCCTGCTACGTATATATCGCGAAGAGACGATGAGGATAAAATCAGAGATTAGAGCCCACACAGAGGCATACCGACAATCCTCCTTTCCACGAACAATACGAGACGGGAAGGGAAGGGAAAAACCGATAGAGGTACTCAAGGTACCCTCCGCCACACACCGTCAGGTGGCTTGCGGAGTATGGATGTAGGTGTAGATAACCGTTCATTGCAGAGGTGCAACCCTTCCGAATGCTCCAGATTTCGGTGCTGGGCCATCAACAAGTGTCAGCGTGCGAACCATTAAACGAATCATCAATAATAGGGGCTCTCGGAGCCCAAGACCCACTCGTGTACCCTTGCTGACTGCACAACACAAAGCTTTACAGCTCGCCTGGGTCCGTCAACACCGACATTGGACTGCTGATGACTGGAAACATGTTACCTAGTCGGACGAGTCTAGTTTCAGATTGTGTAGAGCGGGTGGACGTGTGCGGGTGTGCAGAACCTTGTGAAGCTGTGGTCCTTACATGTCAGCGGGGGACTGTTCGAGCTGGTGGAGGCTCTGTAATGGTGTGGGGCGTGTGCAGTTGGAGTGATACGAGACCCCTGATACGTCTACATATGACTGAAAGGTGACACGTACGAAAGCATCCTGTCTGATCACCTGCATCCATTCATGTCCATTGTGATTCTGACGGACTTAGGCAAATCCAACAGGACAATGCGACACCTCATATGTCCAGAATTGCTACAGAGTGGCTCCAGGAACACTCTTCTGAAACACTTCCATTGGTCACCAAATTTCCCAGACATGAACTTTATTGAGCATATCTGGTGTCTCTTGCAACGTGCTGTTAAGAAGAGATCTCCACCCCCTCGTACTCTTAAGAATTTGTGCTCAGCCTTCGAGGGTTCATAGTGTCAGTTCCCTCCAGCACTACTTCAGAAATTAGCCGAGTCCATGCCACGTCGTGTTGCGGCACTACTGCCTGCTCGCTGTGGCCCTACACGATATTAGCGAAGTGTGACAGATTCTTTGGGTCTTCCGTGTACATCAAGCACACACACTTTGAAAATCACGAGTGCCGTTAAAAAGCTGCGAACTTCATATGCAGTTATTAATTTTGTTGTGTTTTGTGGTTTTCGGCCCAAAGAACAGATTGTTGTAACTCCGTATTTGCTCCTTGCCATGGAGCTACAATGTCTGTATGAAATTAACATGATGAAAAAGCAAGTCACCAACGGCAGACATGCCGCTAACTCGGGAACAACATCGCTTCTAACCTCGATGATAACGTCAGTTCAGTGACCACGAATGTCACTAACTTCTTGAGGAACGCCACATTCGGCTCACACCACGCTCACTGGCCATCAGATTTTGTACAGCTGCCGAACTGTGGCGTTGTCTACTGCCACATCTCCCACGTTGATCCCAACAGTCGAGAAAGTTGCCTACTGCATTAATATCGGGCAGTTCTGGGGGCGAGTCTTCGTACAATAGGGTGACTGTGCGTGGGACACTAACGTATGCCTATTAGGTTGGTGCATAAATTCGTAGTGTTTTTCCAGAAGCTTAATAAACACAACAGATACACATAATAGAGACTTTAGTCATCAATTTTATTCTCCTTCACTATTTACAACAAGCAAATAAGGGAAAGCAGAAAGGTGGAAGGAGTATATAGAGGGTCTATAAAAGGGCGATGTACTTGAGGACAATATTATGGAAGTGGAAGTGGATGTAGATGTAGATGTAGATGAAATGGGAGATATGATAGTGTGTGAAGAGTTTGACAGAGCACTGAAGGCCTGAGTCGAAACAAGGCCCCCGGAGTAGACAACATTCCATTAGAACTACTGACGGCCTTGAGAGAGCCAGTCCTGACAAAACTCTACCATCTGGTGAGCAAGATGTATGACACAGGCGAAATTCCCTCAGACTTCAAGAAGAATATAATAATCCCAATCCCAGAGAAAGCAGGTGTTGACAGATGTGAAAATTACCGAACTATCAGTTTAATAAGTCACAGCTGCAAAATACTGACGCGAATTCTTTACAGACCAATAGAAAAATTGGTAGGAGTCGACCTCGGGGAAGATCAGTTTGGATTCCGTAGAAATGTTGGAACACGTGAGGCAATACTGACCCTACGACTTATCTTAGAAGATAGATTAAGGAAAGGCAAACCTACGTTTCTGGCATTTGTAGGCGTAGAGAAAGCTTTTGACAAAGTTGACTGGAATACTCTCTTTCAAATTCTGAAGGTGGCAGGGGTAAAATACAGGGAGCAAAAGGCTATTTACAATTTGTACAGAAACCAGATGGCAGTTACAAGAGTCTAGGGACATGAAAGGGAAGCAGTGGTTGGGAAGGGGGTGAGACAGGGTTGTAGCCTCTCCCCGATGTTATTCAATCTGTATATTGAGCAAGCAGTAAAGGAAAGAAAATTTGGAGTAGGAATTAAAATCCACAGAAAAGAAATAAAAATTTTGAGGTTCGCTGATGACATTATAATTCTGTCAGACAGCAAAGGACGTGGAAGAGCAGCTGAATAGAATGGGCAGTGTCTTGAAAGGAGGATATAAAATGAACATCAACAAAAGCAAAACGAGGGTAATGGAATGTAGTCGAATTAAGTCGGGTGGTGCTGAGGGAATTAGATTAGGAAGTGACACTTCAAGTAGTAAAGGAGTTTTGCTATTTGGGGAGCAAAATAACTGATGATGGTCGAAGTAGAGAGGATATAAAATTTAGACTGGCAATGGCAAGGAAAGCGTTTCTGAAGAAGAAAAATTTGTTGACATGGAGTATAGATTTGAATGTCAGGAAGTCGTTTCTGAAAGTATTTGTATGGAGTGTAGCCATGTATGGAAGTGAAACAAGGACAATAAATAGTTTCGACAACAAGAGAAGAGAAGCTTTCGAAATGTGGTGCTACAGAAGAATGTTGAAGATTAGGTGGGTAGATCACGTAACTAATGAGGAGGTATTGAATAGGATTGGGGAGAAGAGATGTTTGTGGCCCAACTTGACTAGAAGAAGGGATCGGTTCGTAGGACATGTCCTGAGGCATCAAGGGATCACAAATTTAGCATTGGAGGGCAGCGTGGATGGTAAAAATCGAAGAGGGAGACCAAGAGATGAATACACTAAGCAGATTCAGAAGGATGTAGGTTGCAGTAGGTACTGGGAGATGGAGCTTGCACAGGATAGATTAGCATGGAGAGCTGCATCAAACCAGTCTCAGGAATGAAGACCACAACAACAACAACAACAACAACAACAACAACAACAACAGCGGAAGATTGTGCCGAGCCTGCGAACGCTGCTTCCAATTTTGCACGACAAAATAGGCTGGAAGTGGAGTATTGTCTCGCTGAGAAAAGTACTTGTGTCTATGGGATTCATATAACGTCAGGTGGAAAACAAGAGGAGTGTGTTGTTAGAACGTCCAGACATTGTGCATTGGCGATCTCGTTTCATTGTTGACATGAAGCTGGCAGAGAAATATTTTATCTCGATGAATCGTGGATCGATAATAACTTAACGTTTAATAAATGTTGGCAGAGGAAGGGTGACTTACGTGAAGAGGGTATCACTGCATGGGGAGCTCTTCGAGAAGACTGATAGTTGCAAGTGTCGGATCCAAGAATGGGTTCGTCAAGGAAGGACAACTTATGTTCTGGGCAAAGTCGACAAAGGGCGATTGTCACAGTCAGATGTAGTCTCGTGTTCCTAGAACTGATCTCACAATCAGCGCTCATGTTGACCACGTGACAAGAATACAATGAAACCGGTTCCTACAGAAGACATGAAGTTCGTAACGGTACGTTTTAGTATCACCAATGTAAGGAATGAAAATGGAATATCGAGAATGGCGAGGTATTAAGCCATTTACTACCAGAAACACAGTTTAATGTCGAGAAACTGAACACCGTCATTCACCGTTAATAACGTGAATACGAGTGAAGGCAACACTTCGGGCCCAGCTTTCGTCCTCCCTTGAGGCCCCTTGTTCTTTGACACGTCACGTAAACTAGCGGAACTGAGCACACACCAGCCCTAATAACCTTCATTTACGCCCTCTAAATTGCTGCTACGTAGTAATTGTCTTCACCTTCAGACGCTTCTGACCGACATGTTTTCTCTAAAAAGTACCCACGTCTCCACTGCAGTTTTCAAGCGAGACTGAATCGTACACTGCATGGTAATCCATGGCAGACCTGCGATAATTATTCGGTAACCGCCGTCACAAGATTCAGTGACGTCGAAAGATCGCAGGGTTCTTCCCCTTTCTTGTTTTTTTTCCGGTACCAGTTATGACTTTTACAGGACGTAGTTTTTGAAATTGCCGAATTTTGATTTCTTTCAGAAAGGTCCGTAGCAACTGACGGGGGAACTCGTCGAGTGAAACCTGAATGATATCTGGGGTTCCCCGAAGGTGTGTTATAGGCCCTATGCTTTTCTTAATATACACTCCTGGAAATTGAAATAAGAACACCGTGAATTCATTGTCCCAGGAAGGGGAAACTTTATTGACACATTCCTGGGGTCAGATACATCACATGATCACACTGACAGAACCACAGGCACATAGACACAGGCAACAGAGCATGCACAATGTCGGCACTAGTACCACCTTTCGCAGCAATGCAGGCTGCTATTCTCCCATGGAGACGATCATAGAGATGCTGGATGTAGTCCTGTGGAACGGCTTGCCATGCCATTTCCACCTGGCGCCTCAGTTGGACCAGCGTTCGTACTGGACGTGCAGACCGCGTGAGACGACGCTTCATCCAGTCCCAAACATGCTCAATGGGGGACAGATCCGGAGATCTTGCTGGCCAGGGTAGTTGACTTACACCTTCTAGAGCACGTTGGGTGCCACGGGATACATGCGGACGTGCATTGTCCTGTTGGAACAGCAAGTTCCCTTGCCGGTCTAGGAATGGTAGAACGATGGGTTCGATGACGGTTTGGATGTACCGTGCACTATTCAGTGTCCCCTCGACGATCACCAGTGGTGTACGGCCAGTGTAGGAGATCGCTCCCCACACCATGATGCCGGGTGTTGGCCCTGTGTGCCTCGGTCGTATGCAGTCCTGATTGTGGCGCTCACCTGCACGGCGCCAAACACGCATACGACCATCATTGGCACCGAGGCAGAAGCGACTCTCATCGCTGAAGACGACACGTCTCCATTCGTCCCTCCGTTCACGCCTGTCGCGACACCACTGGAGGCGGGCTGCACGATGTTGGGGCGTGAGCGGAAGACGGCCTAACGGTGTGCGGGACCGTAGCCCAGCTTCATGGAGACGGTTGCGAATGGTCCTCGCCGATACCCCAGGAGCAACAGTGTCCCTAATTTGCTGGGAAGTGGCGGTGCGGTCCCCTACGGCACTGCGTAGGATCCTACGGTCTTGGCGTGCATCCGTGCGTCGCTGCGGTCCGGTCCCAGGTCGACGGGCACGTGCACCTTCCGCCGACCACTGGCGACAACATCGATGTACTGTGGAGACCTAACGCCCCACGTGTTGAGCAATTCGGCGGTACGTCCACCCGGCCTCCCGCATGCCCACTATACGCCCTCGCTCAAAGTCCGTCAACTGCACATACGGTTCACGTCCACGCTGTCGCGGCATGCTACCAGTGTTAAAGACTGCGATGGAGCTCCGTATGCCACGGCAAACTGGCTGACACTGACGGCGGCGGTGCACAAATGCTGCGCAGCTAGCGCCATTCGACGGCCAACACCGCGGTTCCTGGTGTGTCGGCTGTGCCGTGCGCGTGATCATTGCTTGTACAGCCCTCTCGCAGTGTCCGGAGCAAGTATGGTGGGTCTGACACACCGGTGTCAATGTGTTCTTTTTTCCATTTCCAGGAGTGTAGAAACGAATCAAAATGGTGTCACTAATCGACAAAAATTTACCAACCGTTCCAAAACCGGTACTCTTTCTGAACCACCCTTTACTTATGGAACGTGAAATTTACAATCTAGTGAAGCCGTCAGAAGAGCAAAACGAAGTGCAAAACTATTTAGATATCTGTACGGTGCGGAAAGTGAATTCCTCCACATGAGTCCTGTACTAAAAATATTAGTTAAATTTTGGGTACATGACATATCACAGAAATACAAATGTTATAATTTCAGCTAAATACCTAGGAATTACAATTACAAACAACTTAAACTGGAAGCTTCACGTTCGAAATGTTGTGGGGAAGGCAAGCCGAAGACAACGTTTTATTGGCAGAGCACTTAGGAAATGTAACACATTTATCGAACGTACTGCTTACAATACGATTGCTTACCAGATAGCATTGCCTGACGACATCGAGGAAATTGAAAGATGGGCAGCTCGTTTTGTAGTCTCGCGAAATAAGTGGGCGAATATCGCAGATAATTAGACATGCGTTTCTCGTAGATCCTTTACTCGATATTCGTATCAGCAACTACCTCCTGCGAATAGGAAAACATTTTGCCGGCTCCGATCTACGTAGAGAGAAATGACTACTGCGACAAAATAAGAAAAATCAGGGTTGCCACGGAGAGATTTAGGAGTTCGTTTTTCCCGCGCGCTATTCGAGAGTGGATCGGCAGAGAAATCGTCTTAAAGTGTTTCTATGGATCTTATTCCCAACGCTTAAGTGGGAATTGCTGAGCAGTCATGCAGATGTAGAATTTAATGAAATTGTAAGGTAAGTATTACAAAAATGATTTGATTTGGTTTTCCACTTTCGTATTCTTTTCAGAAGTGCGCGTTGTTCTATAAACCAAGATACGCATTTGGAAATTTAAATACTTTAGTGGTAAACTTAATACTCAAAGCAGTTTGGAGCTTCATGCCGGACGTTGTTCATTGCACGATGTCTCGACAACGCACTTGTTAGTCATCTTCAGGTGAGTCATGCTTCACTGATTAAGACTTCGTCAGTCTTACCTGAGGCTGACTAACAGGTGCGCAGGCCAAATATCGTGCAATGAACAACTTCCGGAAACAAGCCGAGAATTCCTTTCAACAATAAGCTACATATGCAGGGAGTCTGTCGCAAAATTCGTCAGACGCATTTTCTTGATGTTTCTGCAGATATTTGCAATTTGGTTTTTTGCAGTGCGTAGCTACAGTCTGCCCGCACAAAAACGTCTCGTCAAGTCTTTCAAGCGAAGCCCAACGCCGACGAAAAGCGTTGGTCTATTTCACGTTACAAACAAAACTACTTTTAAAGCGAAAATTTGCGCGTCAATTCAATACTGCGGTCCCAAATTACTCTGATAGTCGTTTTATTGCCACGTTGAAAGCGGCTAGTTAGTTTTTGTTCTATAGTAACGTATAGTTACAAATAATGGCATTTTGGCATGTGGTAACGAAGTTGATGTGTTAGAGGAACAGTTAAGCTCGTATTTAAGTTCAAAAGTAATCTCGTAATTCTTGACAAGTGGTCAAAAATGCCAAAGGTAACCGGAAATTTAACATTAAACTGTGTACTGCAGTGATCGTGGCAAGAATACAATGGTCTGTTAAATTTACAAAAACTGACCTGTTAGCAATACAAGCAATCTGCCACAAAAATATGAAATATTAATAACTGCCAACAATTCCCTGTGTGTAATGTTAAATGTATCACGCGTAATTTATAAATGGCCTACCTGTTTCCACAATGACTAAATGCTGTGCTGCTGTTATGTCCAAAATACTGCGGGTGCTGCTGTTATGCTAGTTAGAAAGTAAAAATTCAAACTACTAGCAAAGCGATGTGCAATACGTGATTTAAACTATAGACCTCCACGAAACTTTTGTGTTAATAAGTCTCATTCCTGCAATGATCACTGTCAATAATTCTGTTACTAACAAGGGAACCTCCCCATCGCACCCCCCTCAGATTTAGTTATAAGTTGGCACAGTGGATAGGTCTTGAAAAACTGAACACAGATCAATCGAGAAAACAGGAAGAAGTAGTGTGGAACTATGAAAAAATAAGCAAAATATACAAACTGAGTAGTTCATGCGAAGATAGGCAACATTAAGGACGATGGGAACGCAGGAGCGCCGTGGTCTCGTGGTAACGTGAGCAGCTGCGGAACGAAAGGTCCAAGGGTCAAATCTTCCATCGAGTGAAAAGTTTAATTTTTATTTTCAGTTTATGTGACAAACTCTTATGTTTTCATCACTTTTTTGGGAGTGATTATCACATCCACAAGAAAACCTAAATCGGGCAATGTAGAAGAATTTTTTTACCCCTTCGCCAAGTGTACAAGTTGGGTGGGTCGACAACATATTCCTGTCATGTGACGCACATGCCGTCACCAGTGTCGTATAGAATATATCAGATGTGTTTTCCTGTGGAGGAATCGGTTGACCTATGACCTTGCGATCAAATGTTTTCGGTTCCCATTGGAGAGGCACGTCCTTTCGTCTACTAATCGCACGGTTTTGCGATGCGGTCGCAAAACACAAACACTAAACTTATTACAGTGAACGAACGGACAGATAACTATGCAAAAATAAAGAAAATAAAATTTTCACTCGAGGGAAGACTTGAACCAAGGACCTCTCGTTCAGTAGCTGCTCACGCTACCACGGGATCACGACGCTCCTGAGCTCACTTTGTCCATGATGTTGCCTATGCGACCCGTGGACTACTCAGTTTGTACATTTTTGCTTATTTTTTCACAGTTCCACACAACTTCTTCCTGTTTTCTCAATTGATCTGTGTTCAGTTTATCAAGGCCTATCCAATGTGCCAACTTATAACTAAATCTGAGGGGGGTGCGATGGGGAGGTTCCCTTGTAAGAAGCTTCCGACAGGAAAATTACGTATGTGAAACACCCACAAACACATACGTTCTTCATATTAGGTACATCGTGCTGCCACTTACTACCAGGTATTCAATATCCGCGACCTCAGTAGTGACTAGACATCGTCAGAGAGCAGAATGGGGCGCACCATGGAACTCACGGACTTCGAATGTTGTCAGGTGATTGGCTGTCGCTTGTGTCGTACGTTTCTATGAGAGATTTCCACACTCCTGAACATTTTTAGGTCCACTGTTTCCGATGAGGTACTGAAGTGGAAACGTGAAGGGACACGTGCAGCACAAAAGCTTACAGGCCGACCTCGTCTGTTGACTGGTATAGACCGCCGACAGTTGAAGAGGGTCGTAATGTGTAATAGGCAGACATCTATCCAGACCATCACACAGGAATCCCAAACTGCATCAGGATCCACTGCAAGTACTATGACAGTTAGGCGGGAGGTGAGAAAATTTGGGTTTCATGGTCGCCGGCCGAAGTGGCCGTGCGGTTAAAGGCGCTGCAGTCTGGAACCGCAAGACCGCTACGGTCGCAGGTTCGAATCCTGCCTCGGGCATGGATGTTTGTGATGTCCTTAGGTTAGTTAGGTTTAACTAGTTCTAAGTTCTAGGGGACTAATGACCTCAGCAGTTGAGTCCCATAGTGCTCAGAGCCATTTGTTTCATGGTCCAGCGGCTGCTCATAAGCCACACATCACGGCGGTAAATGCCAAACGACGCCTCGCTTGGTGTAAGGAGCGTAAACATTGAACGATTGAACAGTGGAAAAACTTGGGTGGAGTGATGTATCACGGTGTGGCGATCCGATGGCAGGGTGCGGGTATGGCGAATGGCCTGTGAACGTCATCTGCCAGCATGTGTAGTGTCAACAGTGAAATTCGGAGACGGTGGTGTTACGGTGTGGTCGTGTTTTTCATGGAGGGGGCTTGCACCCCTTGTTGTTTTGCGTGGCACTATCACAGCACAGGCCTACACTGATGTATTAAGCATCATTTTGCTTCCCACTGTTGAAGAGCAATTCGGGGATGGCGATTGCATCTTCCAACACGATCGATGCACCTGTTCATAATGCACGGCCTGTGGCGGAGTGGTTACACGACAATAAAATCCCAGTAATGGACTGGCCTACAGAGTGTCTTGACCTGAATCTTAGCCCGCATCTCGTGGTCGTGGGGTAGCGTTCTCGCTTCCCACGCCCGGCTTCCCGGGTTCGATTCCCGGCGGGGTCAGGGATTTTCTCTGCCTCGTGATGGCTGGGTGTTGTGTGCTGTCCTTAGGTTAATTAGGTTTAACTAGTTCTAAGTTCTAGGGGACTTATGACCACAGCAGTTGAGTCCCATTGTGCTCAGAGCCATTTTTGAACCTGAATCTTATACAATACCTTTGGGATGTTTTGGAACGCCAACTTCTTGCCAGGCCTCACTGACGGACATCGATACCTCTCCTCAGTGCAGCACTCCGTGAAGAATGGGCTGCCATTCCCCAAAAAACGTTCCAGTAGCTGATTAAATGTATGCCTGCGAGAGTGGAAGCTGTCATCAAGGTCAAGGGCGGGCCAACACCATACTGAATTCTAGCATTATCGATGGAGGGCGCCACGAACTTGTGATTTTCAGCTATGTGTCCGGATACATTTGTTCACGTAGTGTAGTAACGTTTTTCTGCTGTTGAATCGTCCAGTGTAAAAACTGGACGATTCAACAGTAGAAAAACGTTACTCCTTGGACTAAGCGAGGCGAAGTTCGGCATTTACCGGCATGATGCGTGGCTTATGAGCAGCCGCTCGACTGTGAAATCCAAGTTTTCTCACCTCCCGCCTATGTATCATAGTACTTGCAGTGGATCCTGATGCAGTGTGGAATTTCTGTGTGATGGTCTGGATAGATGTCTCGCCATGACACATTAGGACCCTCTTCAACTGTCGGCGGTCTCTGTCAGTCAACAGACGTCGGCCTGTACCCTTTTGTGCTGTACGTGACCCTTCACGTTTCCAGTTCAGTATCACATCGGAAACAGTGGACCTAGAGATGTTTAGGCGTGGGGAAATCTCGGGCACAGACGTATGACACAAGTGACACCCAATCAGCTGACCACGTTCGAAGTCCGTGAGTTCCGCGGAGCGCCCCACTCCGCTCTCTCACGATGTCTAATGACTGCTGGGGTCGCTGGTATGGAGTACCTGGCAGTGGGTGGCAGCACAACGCAGCTACCATGGAAAGTATGTTTTTGGGGGGTGTCCGGATACTTTTTGATCACATAGTGTAGCATTGACATTACGGAAGAGGTATCTTATTTGTCTGTCGTCCTTAGCTCGCGATACATCTGTATTTCTGAAAGTTAAGTGTTGTCATTTATTTTCTGTCAATAAAATTAATTGATACTATTTGCTTGAATTGTGTAGCGACCAGAGAAAGCAGGTTTCATATGCACCCCATATTTGAGGAATAGGCACGATACAACACATGGACTGATTGTGGAAGGCGTTGCATTCCACTAAGACTGTCTGTTGTTGTTGTTGTTGTTGTTGTTGTTGTTGTCTTCAGTCCTGAGACTGGTTTGATGCAGCTCTCCATGCTACTCTATCCTGTGCAAGCTTCTTCATCTCCCAGTACCTACTGCAACCTACATCCTTCTGAATCTGCTTAGTGTATTCATCTCTTGGTCTCCCTCTACGATTTTTACCCTCCACGCTGCCATCCAATGCTAAATTTGTGATCCCTTGATGCCTCAAAACATGTCCTACCAACCGATCCCTTCTTCTGGTCAAGTTGTGCCACAAACTTCTCTTCTCCCCAATCCTATTCAATACCTCCTCATTAGTTACGTGATCTACCCACCTTATCTTCAGCATTCTTCTGTAGCACCACATTTCAACAGCTTCTATTCTCTTCTTGCCCAAACTGGTTATCGTCCATGTTTCACTTCCATACATGGCTACACTCCATACAAATACTTTCAGAAACGACTTCCTGACACTTAAATCTATACTCGATGTTAACACATCTCTCATCTTCACAAACGATTTCCTTGCCATTGCCAGTCTACATTTTATATCCTCTCTACTTCGACCATCCTCAGTTATTTTGCTCCCCAAATAGCAAAACTCCTTTACTACTTTAAGTGTCTCATTTCCTAATCTAATCCCCTCAGCATCACCCGATTTAATTTGACTACATTCCATTACCCTCGTTTTGCTTTTGTTCATGTTCATCTTATATCCTCCTTTCAAGACACTGTCCATTCCGTTCAACTGCTCTTCCAAGTCCTTTGCTGTCTGACAGAATTACAATGTCATCAGCGAACCTCAAAGTTTTTATTTCTTCTCCATGAATTCTAATACTTACTCCGAATTTTTCTTTTGCTTCCTTTACTGCTTGCTCAATATACAGATTGAATAACATCGGGGAGAGGCTACAACCCTGTCTCACTCCTTTCCCAACCACTGCTTCCCTTTCATGCCCCTCGACTCTTATAACTGCCATCTGGTTTCTGTACAAATCGTAAATAGCCTTTCGCTCCTTGTATTTTACCCCTGCCACCTTCAGAATTTGAAAGAGAGTATTCCAGTTAACGTTGTCAAAAGCTTTCTCTAAGTCTACAAATGGTAGAAACGTAGGTTTGCCTTTCCTTAATCTTTCTTCTAAGATAAGTCGTAAGGTTAGTATTGCCTCACGTGTTCCAACATTTCTACGGACTGTCTATGTTATTAAAAATATCAGGAAGCCAATATATTGATGTTTAAAAGTATTATTGCTCTCGATGTATGGGGATGAAGTATAGATATAGCGGCGGAAAAATATCGACGTATCTGCCCATAGAAACACACATTGTAAATATAGTGCCGGTTGTAGAGCTGTATATTGAAGTATTAATTCATTATTAGATATTCTGTAATCCACAAGCTAGCAGCCCATTTATCCTCGGAGCGAAAACGGAAAGGAAAACGATGGACGTTCACGCTTGGCGGTAACCACTATGCTAACAATGGTAACTGCACGCAAGTGGCAGAATGAAAGCTGTCCGATGGATCCCTCGTTCGCTTTCGTCACGTATCGGATTTGACCGGAACACTTCATGTCGACTTTGTTTCATTTCTGCCAACTCAAGAAATCTAGCAGCTGTATCATCAAAACTGCGTGGTGAAGCTGAACGTTGCAGCTTCTGTTGGCAGCGCCGAGCGCCGATTACGTCAGCATTTCCCCTCGTACGTCTCCGCCCACCGCAGTGACCAGTCTTGTCATTTAGATTTTTGTTAATCATTTCCAGCAATTGTTTTTGAAGAATGCGAATGTCAAAAAAAAAAAAAAATTGTCAAATGGCTCTGAGGACTATGGGACTTAACATCTATGGTCATCAGTCCCCTAGGACTTAGAACTACTTAAACCTAACTAACCTAAGGACATCACACAACACCCAGTCATCACAAGACACAGAAAAACCCTGACCCGTCGTGAATCGAACCCGGGAACCCGGGCGCGGGAAGCGAGAACGCTACCGCACGACCACGAGCTGCGGACGAATGCGAATGTCAAGAAATAGCACACTAGTGGCGCAAATTTTTTTTTGACAACTGGTGCTATTTCTTCAGATCCAAGATCTTGTTCCATTCACAACGCCACCCCCAAGAGCAATTGGACTTTTTTTGTACCACATATACTTGCTTCATAGAGTCAAAGAGAGGGGGGCTGGACATGATGAATGCTCAAAAAGTAGTAGCACTTTTTCACAAAGTTTAAGTAAAATTACGTTTTACTACAATTCCAAAAAAACAATTTCAAATGTTTATCGAAAACTGCGAAAAAATATAAAATAAAAATATCGGCGCTCGATATTATCGTTTTGATATAGATACATCGAGGGAAGAAACATCTCCGGTGTATTATCTACGATAATGATCGAGGCATACGAAATGAATTTAAATTTGTGCTGCGGCCGGGACTCTAACCCGGGTCTTCTTACTTGCTAGACAAGCAGCACAAATTTTAGTTTATTTCGTCTGCTTCGATCATTATCGTAGATAAGAGACTTTAATGTCTCAGGGAAACATTTAATTGTAAGATCTCCGGCATACTTCGGTAGTCCTTTGAAATTATCGATGACTCTGATTTTATTAACAGCTCGACATTGTACTCTCAGCAGTGGGTGGGTCACAATACTGCACTACCGCGGATAACCATCGTCATGGAGTATGGCGCAGGTATGGGGAGAGGTCCGATTCCCCCAATGCTTTGGAGAAGCGTGTTAGTCTTGGTGGCGTCATAGTGTCGAGGGGCACGGGCTATGACTTGAGAACGAATTGAGTACACTAGAGCAATGCTCGCCACGCCACCAGAGCGGCGTCAGCACTAAATGTTTGTGCAGCTGCACTCGCGACTCGGGGTCTTGTTTAACAAATGCGACGAAGCTCCGCGTCCACGCGATCGCAAATGGGACAACGCGTGGGTGGCCGGAGTCACGTACGGCGGCGGGCGTGCTGTTGCAGGCGCTGCCTTTGATCTGCAAGCAGCCGCCTCCTTGCTGCGTTATAATGCATCCCCAGTACCCACCACATACCAAGAATCACTGGCCTCCATCAACGGCTCATGAACAATGAGGCACCATTACCATTACCATTACCAATCACCTTCACCGACACTCTCCATCGTACAAACATCTGCTCATACTGTCGACCTAAAATGGTTCTGAGCACTATGGGACTTAACGTCTGAGGTCATCAGTCTCCTAGAACTCTGAACAACTTAAACCTAACTAACCTGAGGACATCTCACACACCCATGCTCGAGGCAGGATTCGAACCTCCGACCGTAGCGGTCGCGCGGTTCCAGATTGTAGCGCCTAGAACCGCTCGGCCACAGGGGCTGAGCCATACTGTCGGAAGTAAGATCGTATGGTTTTCAGTCTTCTGACTACGAACGTGAGTCAAATGAAAACCTTGAATGTTTTTCTTAAATATTTATTGTGCAGAAGTGGTACAAAGCTATATCACTTTTCAACATAATCTCCCTGATGCTCAATGCAAGTACTCCAGCGCTTACTAAGTGGATAAATTCCTTTAGAAAAAAAATTTTGGTCCGCGCAACCACTAACGCACCGTGTGGCGTACCTCTTCGTCAGAACGGCACTTCTTTCCTCCCACTGCGACTGAGTGATCCAAACATAGGGAAATCACTTGGGGCAAAGTCTGGTGAGTATGGTGGATGAGGAAGACACTCAAAATGCAAGTCTGTGATTATTGCAACTGTTGTACGGGCAGTGTGGGGCCTTGCATTGTCATGTTGCAAAAGGACACCTGCTGACAGGTTGGTTGGTTGGTTTTGGGGAAGGAGACCAGACAGCGTGGTCATCGGATTAGGGAAGGATGGGGAAGGAAGTCGGCCGTGCCCTTTCAGAGGAACCATCCCGGCATTTACCTGGAGTGATTTAGGGAAATCACGGAAAACCTAAATCTGGATGGCCGGACGCGGGATTGAACCGTCGTCCTCCCGAATGCGAGTCCAGTGTCTAACCACTGCGCCACCTCGCTCGGTCCTGCTGACACCAATCCACGTCGCTTTGATTTGATTGCAGGCCGCAGATGATTTTTTAGGAGATCTGTGTATGATGCACTGGTGACAGTGGTCCGTCTAGGCATGTAATGCTCCATAATGACGCCTTTTTCGTCCAGAAAGAGTCAGCATAACCTTCCCTGCTGATGGTTCTGTTCGAAACTTCTTTGGTTTTGGTGTTGAGGAATGGGGTCATTCCTTGCTCGCTCTCTTCATTTCCGGTTGGAAGTGAAACCAGGCTTGATCCCCAGTAACTATTCTAGCAAGGAAGCCATCACCTTCTCGTTCAAAGCGCCGAAGAAGTTCTTCACGAGCATCGACACGTCATTCTCTCATTTCAGGAGTCAGCTGCCGTGGCACCCATCTTGCAGACACTTTGTGAAACTGGAGCACATCGTGCACAATCTGTAAACATGCTGCAGTGTCATTCTGTGTCAGTCGGCGGTTTTCCTTCACTATGGCTTCAACTGCTGCAGTGTTCTGTGGAGTCACAACTCGTTGTGCCTGACCTGGACGAGGAGCATCTTCCACTGAAGTCGCACCATTTGCGAACTTCTTACTCCATTCGTAGACTTGCTGCTCTGACAAACATACATCGCCGTACTGAACCTTCATTCGTCGATGAATTTCAATAGGTTTCACACCTTCACTACGCAAAAACCCGATAACTGAATGCTGTTCTTCCCTGGTGCAAGTCGCAAGTGGGGCGGCCATCTTTATACTGACAGTGCGACGGTATGTGGGAATCTGCACTATACTGCCACCTACAGGCCATTCTGCAAGGTGTTTGTAGCACGCTTACCAACTTACAGGATAACGGCGCAAAATTTCGATTTGTCATTACAAATTTAAGGTTTTCATCTGACTCACCCTCTTAGTTTGATGCGGCGCGCCTCGTCACGAATTCCTCTCTTGTCCCAACCGGCATCTCAGAGTAGCACTTGCAACCTACGTCTCCAGTTATTTGTTGGAGGTACTCGACTCCCTGTCTTCCTTTACAGTTCCCTGTAGCACCATGCAACTCATTCCCAAATGTCTTCACAGATGTCCTATCATCCTGTCCCTTCTCCTTGTCAGGTTTTTTCACACATACCTTAACTCTACGACACTGCGCAGAGCCTCCTCATTCCCATGAAGCAAAATTTGTGACTATTGAGGATTTCTTCGCAGGGATGTCATAGTGTGTTATGTTGGATGCAGAAGCAAAATTCGGGTGTGCCCCAGTGAACGGTGTTGAGACCCTTACTGTTCACGATGTGTATCAATGACCATGCGGAGAATATTAACACTTTGCCGTCCGCACGCCACGTACAAATTGATTCGCTTGACGCCGAGAGCGCTAATTCGGATTACTCGGCTTGTCGCCGGCCGTTTTTACATTATCGGGAGATTACAAATTGTCAAGTTTTACTCAGTTCTCAGAAGTTCACAACCCTGTTGCCCTACTTTCATGAAATTGTAGAGGTGACGCCACTCCCCATAAGGTGTCAACAGTTCCATCACTGCCTTTGCTAAAGGCTGTCCAACGCCGGAATGTATCTTAAATGAGGTAACCTGTACAGCACACACCATCCGAATGACTATCCCATATTTCGTAATTTTCGACGGATTGTAAACTTTAAAATTTAACCGTCCACGACACGGTATCATTCCTTCATCAATTGAGATGTTTTGACTCATTAAAAATATCTTTAAACTTTTTCGAAAAATAATTACGATTGAAAAGTCGGTCGACATTATCTGGTTCATGTAAAAATGTAAAAATTATAATATTTGTCTGAATCGGTTGCGGGACATAGTTTTGCGAAATATCGATGTGTCTATCAACGGATTCGATGACCAATAGTCATCGATCCATGATTTTTTGCAATTCCCTAAGGACAACAAGACCAAACCATTTTCTAAGTTCCGGTTACGTAACGTCGACAAGTTTGGCATTTTTTTATCCAGTTTCCTTCTATTGCAATTTGGACTGTAGTGCTTGTTGGTTTCGTTGCTAATATATTCAAATAGATCGTTCCCAATATATAATTCTACGACATCCTCGACGCTTTGTGTATCTGTGGCAAATATGTTTGGACCCGGAGATCCTTCAAATTTATTATTGGTCCTCGATGAATCAATGTATGACCACTGTGCACTGTCTTCTTCGTCTGATTCATCCGAATCACTTGGCAACCGTAGCGCTCGCCGAATTCTTCTTGGACGTATTTCACTATCTTCCTACGGTTCTGCTTCACTTTTATATAGCCAATGTCGTCTTCCCAATCGGCCAAGTCGTCCGCAACGTCAGACAAGACGTCCGCACATTCATCGTATCGTCTGTTTCGTCTGCCATGATGAAAGGGCAGAACTACCTATAAAAAAAAAACTTTGACGTGTGTATCTTACTGTTACCTAACCGAAAGACCGACAGAATGCAAGAGACACTAAAGTGCTGTAACTTTTCGCAGATGATGCAGTTATATACACTCCTGGAAATTGAAATAAGAACACCGTGAATTCATTGTCCCAGGAAGGGGAAACTTTATTGACACATTCCTGGGGTCAGATACATCACATGATCACACTGACAGAACCACAGGCACATAGACACAGGCAACAGTGCACGCACAATGTCGGCACTAGTACAGTGTATATCCACCTTTCGCAGCAATGCAGGCTGCTATTCTCCCATGGAGACGATCGTAGAGATGCTGGATGTAGTCCTGTGGAACGGCTTGCCATGCCATTTCCACCTGGCGCATCAGTTGGACCAGCGTTCGTGCTGGACGTGCAGACCGCGTGAGACGACGCTTCGTCCAGTCCCAAACATGCTCAATGGGGGACAGATCCGGAGATCTTGCTGGCCAGGGTAGTTGACTTACACCTTCTAGAGCACGTTGGGTGGCACGGGATACATGCGGACGTGCATTGTCCTGTTGGAACAGCAAGTTCCCTTGCCGGTCTAGGAATGGTAGAACGATGGGTTCGATGACGGTTTGGATGTACCGTGCACTATTCAGTGTCCCCTCGACGATCACCAGTGGTGTACGGCCAGTGTAGGAGATCGCTCCCCACACCGTGATGCCGGGTGTTGGCCCTGTGTGCCTCGGTCGTATGCAGTCCTGATTGTGGCGCTCACCTGCACGGCGCCAAATACGCATACGACCATCATTGGCACCAAGGCAGAAGCGACTCTCATCGCTGAAGACGACACGTCTCCATTCGTCCCTCCATTCACGCCTGTCGCGACACCACTGGAGGCGGGCTGCACGATGTTGGGGCGTGAGCGGAAGACAGCCTAACGGTGTGCGGGACCGTAGCCCAGCTTCATGGAGACGGTTGCGAATGGTCCTCGCCGATACCCCAGGAGCAACAGTGTCCCTAATTTGCTGGGAAGTGGCGGTGCGGTCCCCTACGACACTGCGTAGGATCCTACGGTCTTGGCGTGCATCCGTGCGTCGCTGCGGTCCGGTCCCAGGTCGACGGGCACGTGCACCTTCCGCCGACCACTGGCGACAACATCGATGTACTGTGGAGACCTCACGCCCCACGTGTTGAGCAATTCGGCGGTACGTCCACCCGGCCTCCCGCATGCCCACTATACGCCCTCGCTCAAAGTCCGTCAACTGCACATACGGTTCACGTCCACGCTGTCGCGGCATGCTACCAGTGTTAAAGACTGCGATGGAGCTCCGTATGCCACGGCAAACTGGCTGACACTGACGGCGGCGGTGCACAAATGCCGCGCAGCTAGCGCCATTCGACGGCCAACACCGCGGTTCCTGGTGTGTCCGCTGTGCCGTGCGTGTGATCATTGCTTGTACAGCCCTCTCGCAGTGTCCGGAGCAAGTATGGTGGGTCTGACACACCGGTGTCAATGTGTTCTTTTTTCCATTTCCAGGAGTGTATAATGAAGTACTGTATGAAAGAAGCAACGTCAATCTTCGCAAGATTTCAAAGTGGTGCAAGCCATTGGCAACTTGCTCTATGCTAAGTTGTAGGCGCTGTGTTAGACTTCGGTTCATTGGTAGAATACTAAGGATATGCAGTCAGCTTGTAAAGGAGGTTGGCTACTAATCACTTACCACTCAGTCTAGAACACAGTGTGACGCCTACAGAAAACAGGCGTAAATGGGTATATTGAACGTATACAGAGAAGGGCAGCACGAATGGTCACTGGTTTATGCGAGAGTGTCACAGAGATGGAGCACTTTCCTGGAGTTCTCCCAATATACCAAAGTCGACCGTTCGCCTTCCCCAGTACCGTCTTTATGTGCTCGTCCTACTTCAAATGTTACAACGTTACTCCTACATATTCAATCTATGTACTGTGTAAAGCTGCACAGTATTAATGGTATCTCCTAACATTACAGGAATGTTTTTTTCTCCGAATGTTCCGCCTTAACTTTAATTTTTCCACATTTAGAGCTAGTCCGAGTAAAACTGAAGCGATTTCTGGCGTTCCCCAAGGCAGTGTTATAGGCCCTCTGCTGTCCCTTATGTACTCTCATGCTCATAAAATAAGGATAACTGCAGAAGGTGGTGCCACACAACGTGGCACTGCACAAAAACTGGCGCTAATAGCGTAGGCACATAGGGAACACACACGACACAGATCTGTAAGTCCACGGTATTGGTGATAGGTTGAGAAAACCGTCCTGAAAGACGTGTGCTACAAAACGCCACTGTTTGCTGCCCATGTACCCCGACATCAGTATGGGATATGATCACCGCGCACACGTACACAGGCCGCACAACGGGTTGGCATACTCTGGATCAGGTGGTCGAGCAGCTGCTGGGGTATAGCCTCCCATTCTTGCACCAGTGCCCGTCGGAGCTCCTGAAGTGTCGTAGGGGTTTGAAGACGTGCAGCGATACGTCGACCGAGAGCATGCCAGACGTGCTCGATGGGGTTTAGGTCTGGAGAACAGGCAGGCCACTCCATTCGCCTGATATCTTCTGTTTCACGGTACTCCTCCACGATGGCAGCCCGGTGTGGCTGTGCGTTATCGTCCATCAGGAGGAAGATGGAGGCGGCCGGGGTGGCCGAGCGGTTCTAGGCGCTACAGTCTGGAACCGCGCGTCCGCAACGGTCGCAGGTTCGAATCCTGCCTCGGGCATGGATGTGTGTGATGTCCTTAGAACTACTTAAACCTAACTAACCTAAGTGTAGGGGACTGATGACCTCAGATGGTCATCATCCCATAGTGCTCAGAGCCATTTGAACGATTTGAACCATTTTTGAGTAAGGTGGGACCCACTGCACCCCTGAAAAGGCGGATATACTGGTGCAAACTGACGTCCCGATACACCTGAAAAAAAAAAAAAGTCCCGATACACGTGAAAAAAAAAAGTGCCGCGACTCTTCACGCTGGATCAAAAACGCGCGAGAATGGACTTATCGGAACAATGTCTGGCCCGTTTTGGGAGAAACGAACAAGATTTTTTGCGCCGGTTTGTGACCACAGATGAAACTTGGGGTGCACTGCTATACCACAGAGACGAAACAACAGTCAAAGCAGTGGAAACAATCTCTTTCTCCGCCACCAAAGAAAGTAAAGACAATTCCTTCGGCGGGAACGGACATGAGATCAGTGTTCTGGGATGCAAGGGGGATCTGTTTGTAGATTATCTCCCCAATGGGCAAACAATTGCTGGAAAATACTATACTAACCTACGGGACAAATTGCAACAGAAGATATGCGAAAAAAGGCCACGTTTAGCAAGGAATTGGGTCATCTTTCATCAAAACAACACGCGCCCGCAACATGTGCCGTCGCCATGGCAAAATTACACGAACTAAGGTACGAATTGTTGCCACACCCGCCTTATTCACCTGATATGGCTCCGTCAGACTTCCATCTCTTCCCGAAACTGAAAATTTGTCTTGGTGGACGAAGATTCACTTCAAACGAAGAATTGATAGCCGGAGTTGACAACTATTTTGCAGGCCTGGAGGAAACTCATTTTAGAGATGGGATCAAGGCACTGGAACACCGTTGGACCAACTGCATTAATCTACAAGGAGACTACATTGAAAAATAAAATAGTTTCAGTGATGTAATTTTTTCTGTTCCGATCCGAGAACCTCTCAAACCACTCTCAAAGTATCTAATACACCAGCGAGAGCGTAAATGTAATGGCTCCGAATTTTCTATGTGAAAACTCTCATAGCTTTCTAAGTAAAACGAACTTGATTAAGACTTTACATCTTTTTTCTTAATGTCTACATATGTATTTCTCAACAGTCACCCTGATCAGAATCACATTTCGCCCAACGAGAGACCAGGTTGTTGATAGCGTTACTACAGAATGTCTGACTTTGTTGACGGAGGCACATCATCAGCTCTGCTTGCATCGCTTCACGCTAGAACGGAAAAGACAGAGTTTTGCATTATCCCCCACCACGTCGTACCGTCTCTAACAAAGCGACCAATGAGTAAAACAGGACTAGAAGGCCACGGGAAAGCGTTATGTTTCAACAGACTGCATGCAGACTGAGTTATGGTTCAAATGGCTCTAACAAGGGAACCTCCCCATCGCACCCCCCTCAGATTTAGTTATAAGTTGGCACAGTGGCTAGGCCTTGAAAACTGAACACAGATCAATCAAGGAAACAAGAAGAAGTTGTGTGGAACTATGAAAAAATAAGCAAAATATACAAACTGAGTAGTCAATGTGCAACATATGCAACATCAAGGAGAGAGAGAGATCAGCAGCGCCGTGGTCCCGTGGTTAGCGTGAGCAGCTGTGGAACGAGAGATCCTAGATTCAAGTCCTCCCTCGAGTGAAAAATTTAATTTCTTTATTTTCGCAGTTATGATCTGTCCGTTCGTTCATTGACGTCTTTGTTCACTGTAATAAGTTTAGTGTCTGTGTTTTGCGACCGCACCGCAAAACCGTGCGATTAGTAGACGAAAGGACGTGCCTCTCCAATGGGAACCGAAAACATTTGATCGCAAGGTCGTAAGTCAACCGATTCCTCCACAGGAAAACACGTGTGATATATTCTATACGACACTGGTGACGGCATGTGCGTCACATGACAGGAATATGTTGTCGACCCACCTAACTTGCACACTTGGCGAATGAGTAAAAAGATTCTTCTACCTTGCCCGATTTAGGTTTTCTTGTGGATGTGATAATCACTCCCAAAAAAGTGATGAAAACATAAGAGTTTGTCACAAACTGCAACAAATGAATGCAACAGTTTCACAGTCGCACAGTTTTCCCTGTGCTCTGTCAAAACATATGTTTTTAACGTTTTCAAATTTTTCCGTGTGTAGACCGTCAAATCCTGCACATGTCCAAGCAATTCTGAACATGTCCTGGAATTTTGGAGAACGAAGGTGATTGTGTGTGTGCCTGAACTTTGACAATTGTCTGAAAATAAAAAATTAAAGTTTCACTCGGGGGAAGATTCGAACCAAGGACCTGTGGTTTCACAGCTGCTCACGCTAACCACAGGACCACGGCGCTACTGAGGTAGTACTATCCATAATGTTACATATCTTGAGCATGGTCTACTCAGTTCGTATATTTTGCTTATTTTTTTCATAGTTCCACACAACTTCTTCCTGTTTTCTCGATTGATCTGTGTTCAGTTTTTCAAGGCCTATCCACTGTGCCAACTTATAACTAAATCTAAGGGGGGTGCGATGGGGAGGTTCCCTTGAAAGCACTATGGGACTTAACATCTGAGGTCGTCAGTCCCCTCGACTTAGAACTACTTAAATCTAACTAACGTAAGGACACTACACAAATCAATGCCCGAGGCAGGATTCGAACCTGCGACCGTAGCGGTCGCGTGGTTCCAGACTGTAGCGCCTAGAACCGCTCGGTCACAACTGCCGGCGAGCCATTTTGAACCAGGTGCATTTATCTACAAGGACACTACATTGAAAAATGAAAGTGTTTCAGTGATGTATGAACTTTTTTTCTATTCCGTTCCGAGAACTTTTCAGACCACCCTCTTAGTTTCCACCGCACACCGGCAGGTGTGGGCCAGACCTCCGAGTGCTGTAGAGAAAGTGGGTAGGCATCCCTTCTCTCGACCTTCCACAGACTGCACGCAATCTAAGCACAGCCGCCAGACCACAATGACGTCACCGGCCGGCGACTTTCGCCTCCGCAGTCGCCCACTCGGCGAGAATGAGTAACGGAACGGATCGCGGCGGAGTAATGAGGAGCAAAACTCTCAACTCCGGCGGGACTAAGCGCGGCCGACCGAAACGCCGTGGCTGGTGACGTCACCCGGTACCTGGTCAGCAAGCGTGACTCTGCGTCCGCCGTCGTGAAGAGCCGCCATTGTCTCCGTTCCAGCGGGTGCCGGCACTGGATACAGGCGGGAGTTTCACCTTCTGCCAGGGGCAGCACTCCAGCGACGCACGTAACAGGCCAGCTGGTAATGGCCTTAGATGACTATCAGATCGGCTTTAGGAAAGGTACAGGCACCGGATGGCCAATTCTGACGTTGCGATTGATAATAGAAGCGAGACTAAAGAAAAATCGAGACACTTTCATAGGCTTTGGCATGGAAAAGGCGTTCGACAGTGTAAAGTAGTGCAAGATATTCGAAATTCTGCGAAAAATTGGGGTAAGCTATAGCGAGAGACGGATAATACACACTACTGGCCATTAGAATTGCTACACCGAGAAGAAATGCAGATGATACACGGGTATTCATTGGACAAATATTATACTAAAACTGCCATGTGATTACATTTTCATGCAATTTGGGTGCATAGATCCTGGGAAATCAGTACCTAGAAGAACCACCTCTGGTCGAAATAACGGCCTTGATACGCCCGGGCATTGAGTCAAACAGAGCTTGGATGACGTGTACAGGTACAGCTGCCCATGCAGCTTCAACACGATACCACAGTTCATCGAGAGTAGTGACTGACGTATTGTGACGAGCCAGTTACTCGGCCACCATTGACCAGACGTTTTCAGTTGGTAAGAGGTCTGGAGAATGTGCTGGCCAGGGCAGCAGTCGAACATTTTCTGTATCCAGAAAGGCCCGTACAGGACCTGCAACAAGCGGTCGTGCATTATCCTGCTGAAATGTAGGCCTTCGCAGGGATCGAATGAAGGGTAGAGCTACGGGTCGTAACACGTCTGAAATGTTGCGTCCACTGTTCAAAGTGCTGTCGATGCGAACAAGAGGTGACCGAGACGTGTAATCGATGGCATCCCGTACCATCACGCCGGGTGATACGCCAGTATGGCGATGTCGAATACACGCTTCCGATGTGCGTTTACCGCGATGTCGCCAAATACGGATGCGACCATCGTGATGCTGCAAACAGAACCTGGATAAATCCGAAAAATGACGTTTTGCCATTCGCGCACCCAGGTTCGTCGTCGAGTACACCATCCCAGGCGCTCCTGTCTGGGATGCATCGTCAAGGGTAACCGCAGCCACGGTCCCCGAGCTGATAGTCCGTGCTGCTGCAAACGTCGTCGAACTGTTCGTGCAGATGGTTGTTTTCTTGCAAACGTCCCCATCTGTTGACTCATGGATCGAGACGTGGCTGCACGATCCGTTACAGCCGTGCGGATAAGATGCCTGTCATCTCGACTGCTAGTGATACGAAGCCGTTGGGATCCAGCACGGCGTTCCGTATTACCCTCCTGAACCCACCGATTCCATATTCTGCTAACAGTCATTGGATCTCGATCAACGCGAGCAGGAATGTTGCGATACGATAAACCGCAATCGCGATAGGCTACAGTTCGACCTTTATCAAAGTCGGAAACGTGATGGTACGCATTTCTCCTCCTTACATGAGGCATCATAACGTTTCACCGGGCAACGCCGGTCAAGTGCTGTTTGTGTATGAGAAATCGGTTGGAAACTTTCCTCGTGTCAGCACGTTGTAGGTGTCGCCACCGGCGCCAGCCTGGTGTGTATGCTCTGAAAAGCTAATCATTTGCATATCACAGCATCGTCTTCCTCTCGGTTAAATCTCGCGCTGTAGCACGTCATCTTCGTGGTGTAGCAATTTTAATAGCCAGTAGTGTACAACGTGCACAAGAACAGATTCTTAATTTAAAAACAATTTTGCGAGTGAGGGCTATACAAAATAAAAATACAGTAATTACTTTCGTAGACTTGAAGACGGCCTAAGACCCAGTTGGCAGACAAACACTATTCCAGATACCCTATGAATCAGGGACAGACGAAAACACCAGAAGACTTGTTGAACAAACGCTCACAGATGCAACAAGGATTAAGTTTCAAGGCAAAATTTCTGAACCATTCAAAATCAAAACAGGAGTTCAACAAGGAGACGGACTGTCCCCAATTCTCTTTAACTTGGTTTTAGATAAAATAGTAAAAACATGGGAAAGCACATTAAAAAACAGAGGTACAAGGGGTATAAGCATGGCCCAAGGAAAGAACAAATTTGAAGTGAAATTTTAAGCCTTTGCAGATGATATAGCATTGGTAACTGAAAACTGAACAGACGCAATAGTTATGCTTGATCTGTTACACGAGATTGCTGAGAAGACTGGGCTAAAAATATCCTACGAAAAAACCGAGTATTTAGAACACAAACATAATACAGAAAAGTTTATGAAAACAAAGTATGCAAAAATTAAAAGTTGATCGATTCAAATACCTGGGGGAGTGGATCCAAGCCAATGGACTGAGCAACACAAATAAAGAAACAACAAATAAAGAAACAATAAAAAAGTTAGAATTTGCAAATAAATTAACACAAAACTACTACAATAAGAAACCATTATCCATAGAAGCGAAGATTAGACAATATAACTCAGTTATTAGGACACAAGCAACATATGCATCAGAGTGCCTAACATTGAATAAGAAAGGGGAATTAAGAGAACTAGAAAAAAGAGAATACTAAGAAAAATTCTAGGGACCTGAGAAAAACGTAGAAAATAGGTGGATTAAAAAGAGAAATGAAGACTTATACAAAAATACAGAAAAGATCACGGATACAATGAGGAAGAGACGGCCAAAATTTTATGGACATTTAAAAAGAATGGAAGAAACACGGATTACAAAGAAAAATTTTAATTACGTTAGTAAGGTGAAAAAAAACTGTAGGATGGATAGAACAGTAAAGAAAGATGCCAACAAAATAGGTGGTGCAGAAGAAATAAGTGACAGGAATCACTTCACGCTACTGATAAAAAACCCAGACTATGGAGAAGATGAGCCAAAACCTCGACCCAAGAGAGTGTGGACAGATGAGCAGACACGAGCAGTTGACGAGAAAATTAAGAAGTACTGGGGAGAACGGAAGAAAAAGAAACACCGTAAGTCTTAAGTTGTATGCACTCCATAGCTGGCCAAATTCACAAATAAAACATGCACAAGAGCCAAAAGGGAATAATACGAGTGGACGACGAAGAACGAAGTGCTCGGATTAAAAAGGATTTAAGACAGGGATGAAGTCTTCCCCCCTACTGCTCAATCTAAACATCGAAGAAGTAATTATGGGAATAAGAGAAAGGTTCAGAGGTGGGATTAAAATTCAATGTCGAAAGAGTATCAATGATACGATTAGCTGGAGACATTGCTATGCTGAATGAAAGAAGAATTACATGATCTGAATGGAATGAACAATCCAATGAGTACAGAATATGGACAGGGTGAATAGGAGAAAGACGAAAGTAATGAGAAGTCGCAGAAATGAGACAAGTGAGAAACTTAACACCAGGATTGATGGTCACAAAGTAGACGAAGTTAAGGGATTCTACTATCTGGGCAGCAAAATAACCAGGGGCGGACGGACCAAGGACGACATCAAAAGCAGACTAATTCTGGCAAAAAGGGCATTCCTGGCCAAGAGAAGTCTGCTAGCATCAAACGTAGCCCTTAATTAGAGCACAGCATTGTATGATAGCGAAACATGGCGTCTGCGCAAACCGGAACAGAAGAGAATCTAAGCATTTGAGTCGTGGTGCTACAGAAGAATGTTGAAAATTAGGTGGACTGATAAGGTAAGGAATGAGGAGGGTCTGTGCAGAATCAAAGAGGAAAGGAATATGTGGAAAACACTGATAAGGAGAAGGGACAGGATGATAGGACATCTGCTAAGACACCAGGAAGTCTTCCATGGTACTAGAGGGAGCTGTAGAGGGCAAAAACTGTAGAGGAAGACAGAGATTGGAATACGTCAAGCAAGTAACTGAGGACGTATGTCGCGAGTGCTACTCTGAGATGGAGAGGTTAGCACAGGAAAGGAATTCGTGGCGGGCTGCATCAAACCAGTGAGTAGACTGATAAAAATAAAAAAAAAAAAAAACGGACGTCACACACATCCATGACCGAGGCAGGATTCCGTGCGTGCCTCTCCTGGGCTGATGACCATTTGGACGCTGGGCGACAGGAAAACTGTGGCCTGGTCAGACTCCTGATTTCAGTTGGTAAGAGAAGAATGGAAAAGAAGATTGAGAATGCGCTAGGTGACGATCAGTTTGGCTTTAGGAAAAGTAAAGGGACTAGAGGCAATTCTGACGTTACGGCTAATAACGGAAGCAAGGCTAAAGAAAAATCAAGACACTTCATAGGATTTGTCGACCTGGAAAAAGCGTTCGACAATATAAAATGGTGCAAGCTGTTCGAGATTCTGAAATAAGTAGGGGTAAGCTATAGGGAGAGACGGGTCATATACAATATGTACAACAACCAAGAGGGAATAATAAGAGTGGACGATCAAGAACGAAGTGCTCGTATTAAGAAGGGTGTAAGACAAGGCTGTAGCCTTTCGCCCCTACTCTTCAATCTGTACATCGAGGAAGCAATGATGGAAATAAAAGAAAGGTTCAGGAGTGGAATTAAAATACAAGGTGAAAGGATATCAATGATACGATTCGCTGATGACATTGCTATCCTGAGTGAAAGTGAAGAAGAATTAAATTATCTGCTGAAAGGAATGAACAGTCTAATGAGTACACAGTACGGTTTGAGAGTAAATCGGAGAAAGACGAAGGTGATGAGAAGTAGTAGAAATGAGAACAGCGAGAAACTTAACATCAGGATTGATGGTCACGAAGTCAATGAAGTTAAGGAATTCTGCTACCTAGGTTGTAAAATAACCAATGACGGACGGAGCAAGGAGGACATCAAAAGCAGACTCGCCATGGCAAAAAAGGCATTTCTGGCCAAGAGAAGTCTACTAATATCAAATACCGGCCTTAATTTGAGGAAGAAATTTCTGAGGATGTACGTCTGGAGTACAGCATTGTATGGTAGTGAAACATGGACTGTGGGAAAACCGGAACAGAAGAGAATCTAAGCATTTGAGATGTGGTGCTATAGACGAATGTTGAAAATTAGGTGGACTGATAAGGTAAGGAATGAGGAGGTTCTACGCAGAATCGGAGAGGAAAGGAATATGTGGAAAACACTGATAAGGAGAAGGGACAGGATGATAGGACATCTGCTAAGACATGAGGGAATGACTTCCATGGTACTAGAGGGAGCTGTAGAGGGCAAAAACTGTAGAGGAAGAGAGAGATTGGAATACATCCAGCAAGTAACTGAGGACGTATGTCGCGAGTGCTACTCTGAGATGAAGAGGTTAGCACAGGAGAGGAATTCGTGACTGGTCGCATCAGACCAGTCAGAAGACCGGTAACTAAAAGAAGGCCTTGCATGCCCTATATTTTCCCTTAAGGGCACATGGTACTTTCGAATGATCTGAAAACAGATTTGTTTATAAATTTATTAAATTCTATAGCCTTTCGTGATTACAGTGCTATATTTATTGGGTTCAGAAAAAAGAAGACCACCATACAAAAAAATTGGACTTAAGCCGTCGGCACACGGACCGTGCATCCGAACGTTGAGCGTTGAGCGTGCCGAGTTGCTGACGTCATAGCGTGGAATAGCCCGTTCGGGAGTCTTTCCGAACGTGCAGAGCAATATCTGGCATGTCAGATATTCTGAGCGTGCGTCTGAGCGTTGACCAATGAGATGGCACAACGGCAGCTACGTCACACGCACGCCGTCTCCCTTCAGTACAGAGTTGTGAGGCGCCATATTGGCATTCATTTCAAGCCTATATGTATATATGCCGTTTCTGAGCACCAGCAAATTGAGAATCACTAAAAAAACCCGTGTTAACTGTGTGATTCGTTCCAATAAAATAATGAGAAACATATTCGTGGCAAAATTATTATTGTAACTTGCGTATTGTGAGAGTAGGCTATTTGAAGCCAGCGACACACTGAAGATCTACCCAAAACGCAATGATCTTGGTACAATTTGTTATAATTAAACTTCAATTAGTAACATATCTACGATTAAGGTTTTCTGCACGAGCTAACATACTATGATTAGGAAGCTTGAAATTGTTCTTGTTATAGCGTAGTGGCTAGCGTCACTTCCCATTAATATTTATTTTCATGGGGCGGTGGTTCGTGTCTTGCCACTTCCAAATTTTTTTCCTAACATCCGCGTTTTTATTGGGTTCTGATACTTCATTATTAGTTTAATGTAAGTATGTACTATAATATTTGATGTTATGTAAATATAAGTTCACCTTTTTTTGAGGGGTGAATTTGTTCGATTGGCTTAATCTACAAGACAGCTTGCGCTACTTGTATAAAGATACTTTGTTCTTTTTTCTGTTTCACTTCGTAATTCACACGTTGCAAAGATTCTGCTACTGGGTAGGAACACTGATCAAGTATGACTGACCTTGGGGTTTTACTAAAATGTGGGAATGATGAAATAATGTTTATCTTATGCGGAGAAGTATTCCAAATTTGAACCGCACTGTTTGTAATGGAACTTTTATAAACCTGTGTCCTTATTGATTGGACATGGTACTTTCGTTTTCGTGGACGATGGAGGAAATGTGCGTTTTAATAGAGCTAACGTGGGAATTTTACGCGCGCCCGTTGAGTAAACAGTGTGATTTACGAACTACAAGCATCCCTCAAGTGCCGCTGGAGTGCGTTGCGATCGCGTATACCACGTTGCGGCCCACGTACCGTGTGCACAAGTCGCATCGTTCCTGAGCGTTCAGCAGCACGTTGAACTCGGCACGCTCAACGTGTACGTTCGACAGGACGGTCCGTGTGCCGACGGCTTTACGGTCGTGTACGCTTTCGCACCTGTTTCGTGAAATAGTAGAAAACTATTTACATTTTGTAAAACTGGGTAATTTTTGCTTCCTGCGATTGTGTTTCGGATACATTGTGTATGTTGGTAACACTGCTGGTTTCCAGCATCCAATACGGTCATTTTTCTCATGTTCGGCTTTGCATAGTTCTAGTGTTTTGTTTACGCGGAACTGATATTTGTTGTGTAGATATTCTGTTGTGTGCGGTTACACGTTTCACCGACGAAGAGATTATTAGATTGGAAGTGTTAAACAATTCAGGCGTAGAACGTGGCACTAATATGCTTGCCTGTGACTGACTTTCGTTGCAGGATGAACATACGTTCCTCAAGAAATGTTTAGAAGAATACCAAGAGCGATCTTTAACTCCAAGAAATACAGCAGATTGAAGACTGTTTCAGAAATGTTCTGAGACAGAATTTAGTATGACTTACCTGCAATCGCAATTTCACCCAAGTTGTATTTTTCAGAATTTACTTACCTCTCCGATTGTAAAGCATCGGAAAATTTGTTTCAATAACGTGAAATTGTCTATACCTGAACTTTATTACAGTTTCAACTAAATTATACAGAAAAAATGTTTAACTACGAAAAGTATTTTAAAAATTAAAATATAAGATACAACAGTATTTTTTCTGGTTAATATAGATGTGCGGAATCTAATAGGTCTGAGCCATCCAGTCATATGTATCTGGTAAAAATTTAGTCTCCTTCATGTGAGATTAAGTTTCAGTTCAATTTCAGAAAGCATTTTACAAAATGTGATGCATCAGTTCTTTTATTACTGTTTATTTATACATCAAATTCTAAAGGTGGCAGGGGTAAATTACAGGGAGCGAAAGGCTATCTACAATTTGTACAGAGACCAGATGGCAGTTCTAATAGTCGAGGGACATGAAAGGGAAGCAGTGGTTGGGAAGGGAGTGAGACAGGGTTGTAGCCTCTCCCCGGTGTTGTTCAATCTTTAGATTAACCAAGCAGTAAAGGAAACAAAAGAAAAGTTCTGAGTAGGAATTAAAATCCATGGAGAAATAAAAACTTTGAGGTTCGCCGATGACATTGTAATTCTGCCAGAGACAACAAAGGACCTGTAAGAGCAGTTGAACGGAATGGACAGTGTCTCGAAATGAGAAGATGAACAACAAAAGCAAAACGAGAATAATGGAATGTAGTCGAATTAAGTCGGGCGATGCTGAGGGAATTAGACTAGGAAATGAGACACTTGAAGTAGTAAAGGAGTTTTGCTATTTGGGGAGCAAAATAACTGATGATGGTCGAAGTAGAGAGGATATAAAATGTAGACTGGCAATGGAAAGGAAGCGTTTCTGAAGAAGAGAAATTTGTTAACATCGAGTATAGATTTAAGTGTCGGGAAGTCGTTTCTGAAAGTATTTGTATGGAGTGTAGCCATGTATGGAAGTGAAACATGGAAGATTAATAGTTTGGACAAGAAGACAATAGAAGCTTTCGAAAGGTGGTGCTACAGAAGAATGCTGAAGATTAGATGGGTAGATCACATAACTAATGAGGAGGTATTGAATAGATTTGGGGAGAAGAGGAGTTTGTGGCACAACTTGATTAGAAGAAGGAATCGGTTGGTAGGACATGTTCTGAGGCATCAGGGGATCACCAAATTTAGCATTGGAGGGCAGCGTGGAGGGTAAAAATCGTAGAGGGAGACCAAGAGATGAATACACTAAGCAGATTCAGAAGGATGTAGGTTGCAGTAAGTACTGGGAGATGAAGAAGCTTGCACAGGATAGAGTAGCATGAAGAGCTGCATCAAACCAGTCTCAGGACTGAAGACCACAACAACATTTATAAATATGTCGTAAATTGTTTAAAACGATTCCATACTTTTTGTAAAGTATACTACAACAACTGTGATAAACTACAAAACTGTACAACATACATAAAATAAGAACTGCATGAAAGAAACAGCCGCTGATTTTCGCGTAATCCGGGGCCGAGAAAGTACACTGTGTCAAACTGACGGTGCTAAGTCGATACGTCGGGATTTCCGTTGCGTGATGGAACTAAGGATTCATTGTTCTTGCAGACTGTATCATGCTGAGCCACGGATCGCTAAGCAAATTTCAACCCGTCGGATGAGCTGGTCAAAAGATAATTGTGATCGATCGAACTCAATATATCCTGATACGCCGCGGAGCTTTATACAGTGATAAGTTCGATATGCCTGCAACCATTGGCGATACTGCGGCACAGACGAATAGCGAAATTACGCATGACCTGTGTCGAAACATCGATGCTGTCTATGACCTCCTAAATAACTTTTCAGCTCAGCAGTGGTTTTGGGATTAGTGTTGTTCACCGTGTCTTTAATACAGCCCCACAAAAAGGACTTGCAAGTGCTCAGATCCGAAGAATATTGCAGCTAATCGAGCCCCAAGCCAGTGGCCTCTGGATACACCAGAGCCAGAATGCGGTCCCCAAAGTCCTGCTCCAGGACATCAAACACTCCCTACTTCGATGGGGGTCGAACACCATCTCGCATGGACGACATCTTGTCGAAACCAGGGTCACTTTGGATAATGGGGATGAAATCATCTTCCAAATCCTTCACGTACCGTTCGGTACTCACCGTGTCATCAACGAATATCGCACCGATTATTCCGTGACTGGACATTGCACACAGTGACCCGTTGAGGGTGAAGACACTTCGTGAAATGCGGATTCTCAGTCCCCCAAATCAGCCAATTTTGCTTATTGATGAACCCATCCAAATGAAAGTGGGCATCGTCGCTAAACCAAACCATGCTCGCGCATACTAATTCCCATCATGTGCCACACCCGACCATACAGTTTGAACGTCCTAATGAAAACCGTTCTGAAGTTATGCCGATTTTATTTCATACAGTTCAATAACTGTCACCCTGGAACTCTACAAAGGAATGTTTTCGCCGTACGACATATGGGTTACGGGTGTTATTCATACAGTCACGAGTGAAAGTTGCTTCATCAGTAAATCGTGCTGATTGTATTACCAGGCGCTATGCAATTAGGCAACGACAAAATTCGAGTCATCTACCCTGTTCTTTAAGGTGTTGAATCTGTTGTTAATGGTACAGGGTGTTTCAAAAATGACCGGTATATTTGAAACGGCAATAAAACCTAAACGAGCAGCGATAGAAATACACCGTTTGTTGCAATACGCTTGGGACAACAGTACGTTTTCAGGCAGACAAACTTTCGAAATTACAGTAGTTACAATTTTCAACAACAGATGGCGCTGCGGTCTGGGAAACTATAGTACGATATTTTCCACATATCCACCATGCGTAGCAATAATATGGCGTAGTCTCTGAATGAAATTACCCGAAACCTTTGACAACGTGTCTGGCGGAATGGCTTCACATGCAGATGAGATGTACTGCTTCAGCTGTTCAATTGTTTCTGGATTCTGGCGGTACACCTGGTCTTTCAAGTGTCCGCACAGAAAGTCACAGGGGTTCATGTCTGGCGAATAGGGAGGCCAATCCACGCCGCCTCCTGTATGTTTCGGATAGCCCAAAGCAATCACACGATCATCGAAATATTCATTCAGGAAATTAAAGACGTCGGCCGTGCGATGAGGCCGGGCACCATCTTGCATAAACCACGAGGTGTTCGCAGTGACGTCTAAGGCAGTTTGTACCGCCACAAATTCACGAATAATGTCCAGATAGCGTGATGCAGTAATCGTTTCGGATCTGAAAAATGGGCCAACGATTCCTTTGGAAGAAATGGCGGCCCAGACCAGTACTTTTTGAGGATGCAGGGACGATGGGACTGCAACATGGGGCTTTTCGGTTCCCCATATGCGCCAGTTCTGTTTATTGACGAAGCCGTCCAGGTAAAAATAAGCTTCGTCAGTAAACCAAATGCTGCCCACATGCATATCGCCGTCATCAATCCTGTGCACTATATCGTTAGCGAATGTCTCTCGTGCAGCAATGGTAGCGGCGCTGAGGGGTTGCCGCGTTTGAATTTTGTACGGATAGAGGTGTAAACTCTGGCGCACGAGACGATACGTGGACGTTGGCGTCATTTGGACCGCAGCTGCAACACGGCGAACGGAAACCCGAGGCCGCTGTCGGATCACCTGCTGCACTAGCTGCGCGTTGCCCTCTGTGGTTGCCGTACGCGGTCGCCCTACCTTTCCAGCACGTTCATCCGTCACGTTCCCAGTCCGTTGAAATTTTTCAAACAGATCCTTTATTGTATCGCTTTTCGGTCCTTTGGTTACATTAAATCTCCGTTGAACGTCTTGTTGCAACAACACTGTGTTCTAGGCGGTGGAATTCCAACACCAGAAAAATCCTCTGTTCTAAGGAATAAATCATGTTGTCCACAGCACACTTGCACGTTGTGAACAGCACACGCTTACAGCAGAAAGACGACGTACAGAATGGCGCACCCACAGACTGCGTTGTCTTCTATATCGTTGACATCACTTGCAGCGCCATCTGTTGTTGAAAATTGTGACTACTGTAATTTCGAAAGTTTGTCCGCCTGAAAATGTACTGTTGTCCCAAGCATATTGCAACAAACGGTGTATTTCTATCGCTGCTCGTTTAGTTTTTATTGCCATTTCAAATATACCGGTCATTTTTGAAACACCCTGTATGTATGGAGGCCGTGCATACGTGGTGTCCGCCATACTCTTATTTGTTCAACAGCAACAGGTGTGGCAATTCTGCCTATGCTTGTTGAACGACTACGGCGTAACTGAGTAATGTCTCCCACTTCACGCACACTATGTTCATATACACGTCCAGATGAGATGTAACTGCTGGCCATTACAGTTTAATGACAACACGAGACGACTCTCGAATCTGGTACTCTGCGCTTACGAAATCGTCTGCCGTATCCTATATTACCAGTATCAGACTTTCCACTACAAAACCGATAACTACATAACTGCCGCGTCGGCATACTCTGCCTACGTAAATACAGGGTTATTACAAATGATTGAAGCGATTTCACAGCTCTACAATAACTTTATTATTTGAGATATTTTCACAATGCTTTGCACACACATACAAAAACTCAAAAAGCTTTTTTAGGCATTCACAAATCTTCGATATGTGCCCCTTTAGTGATTCGGCAGACATCAAGTCGATAATCCAGTTCCTCCCACACTCGGCGCAGCATGTCCCCATCAATGAGTTCGAAAGCATCGTTGATGCGAGCTCGCAGTTCTGGCACGTTTCTTGGTAGAGGAGGTTTAAACACTGAATGTTTCACAGAAAGAAATCGCATGGGGTTAAGTCGGGAGAACGTGGAGGCCATGACATGAATTGCTGATCATGATCTCCACCACGACCGATCCATCGGTTTTCCAATCTCCTGTTTAAGAAATGCCGAACATCGTGATGGAAGTGCGGTGGAGCACCATCCTGTTGAAAGATAAAGTCGGCGCTGTCGGTCTCCAGTTGTGGCATGAGCCAATTTTCCAGCATGTCCAGATACACGTGTCCTGTAACGTTTTTTTTTTTTTTTTCGAAGAAAAAGGGGCCGTAAACTTTAAACCGTGAGACTGCACAAAACACGTCAACTTTTGGTGAATTGCGAATTTGCTGTACGAATGCGTGAGGATTCTCTACAGCCCAGATTCGCATATTGTGTCTGTTCACTTCACCATTAAGAAAAAATGTTGCTTCATCACTGAAAACAAGTTTCGCACTGAACGCATCCTCTTCCATGAGCTGTTGCAACCGCGCCGAAAATTCAAAGTGTTTGACTTTGTCATCGGGTGTCAAGGCTTGTAGCAATTGTAAACGGCAAGGCTTCTGCTTTAGCCTTTTCCGTAAGATTTTCCAAACCGTCGGCTGTTGTACGTTTAGCTCCCTGCTTGCTTTATTCGTCGACTTCCGCGGGCTACGCGTGAAACTTGCCCGCACGCGTTCAGCCGTTTCTTCGCTCACTGCAGGCCGACCCGTTGATTTCCCCTTACAGAGGCATCCAGAAGCTTTAAACTGCGCATACCATCGCCGAATGGAGTTAGCAGTTGGTGGATCTTTGTCGAACTTCGTCCTGAAGTGTCGTTGCACTGTTATGCCTGACTGATGTGAGTGCATTTCAAGCATGCCATACGCTTTCTCGGCTCCTGTCGCCATTTTGTCTCACTGCGTTCTCGAGCGCTCTGGCGGCAGAAACCTGAAGTGCGGCTTCAGCCGAACAAAACTTTATGAGTTTTTCTACGTATCTGTAGTGTGTCGTGACCATATGTCAATGAATGGAGCTACAGTGAATTTATGAAATCGCTTCAGTCATTTGTAATAGCCCTGTACATGCAGCACGCTTAACCAATGCTGTGGAATTGGCCAGCAAATCACGTCATCGTCACAGCGACAGAACTTCGTGAAACTTTGCCTTCTACATAGATTCACTCTTCCCCGTTTACTGTCCGTCTCCTCCAATGCTGAATTCCAGTTTTCCTTAAGTCCTCACTGGCAGTTTCCTCATTGTTTTAACTATTCTTTCGTTTGTTCTGAGTTCATATCCTACGCCTTACAGCCTCCGAACATGTACTGTAGTTTGACAATGTGTGGTTCAGTATGTGGATTACACAGGGTAGTCCATTGATCGTGACCGGGCCAAATATCTCACGAAATAAGCGTCAAACGAAAAAACTACTAAAAACGAAACTTGTCTAGCTAGAGGGGGAAACCAGATAGCGCTATGATTGACCCGCAAGATGGCGCTGCCATAGGTCAAACGGATATCAACTGCCCTTTTTTTTTTAAATAGGAACCCCCATTTTTATTACATATTCGTGTAGTACGTAAAGAAATATTAATGTTTTAGTAGGACCACTTTTTTAGCTTTGAGATAGATGGCGCTGTAATAGTCACATCACAAACATATGGCTCAATTTTAGACGAACAGCTTGTAACAGGTAGGTTTTTAAAATTAAAATACAGAACGTACGTACGTTTGAACATTTCAGTTGTTCCAATGTGATACATGAACCTTTGTCAACATATTTCTGAGAACGCATGCTGTTACAGCGTGATTACCTGTAAATACCACATCAATACAATAAATGTTCGAAATGATGTCAGTCAACCTCAGTGCATTCGGCAGTACGTGTAACGACATTCCCCTCAACAGCGAGTAGTTCGCCTTCCGTAATGTTCGCACATGCATTCACAATGCGCTGACGCATGTTGTCAGACGTTGTCGGTGGATCACGATGGCAAATATCCTTCAACTTTCCCCGCAGAAAGAAATCCGGGGACGTCAGATCCGATGAACGTGCGGGCCACGGTATGGTGCTTCGACGACCAATCCACCTGCTTAACGTGCTGCGTTGACACTAGAGGATGGCGGCAAATTTGGAGAGGACAAGGAAGGGCTATAGGGGAAAAAAAAAAAAAAAAAAAAAAAAAAAAAGTGTAGTAAAAAAAAAAAAATCCACCTGTCACGAAATATGCTATTCAATACCGCTTCAACCGCACGCGAGCTATGTGTCGGACATCCATCGTGTTGGAAGTACATCGCCATTCTGTCATGCAGTGAAACATCTTGTAGTAACATCGGTAGCACATTACGTAGGAAATCAGCATACATTGCACCATTTAGATTGCGATCGATAAAATGGGGGCCATTTAACCTTCCCCCCATAATGCCGCACCACACATTAACCCGCCAAGATCGCTGATGTTCCACTTGTCGCAGCCATCGTGGATTTTCCGTTGCCCAATAGTGCATATTATGCCGGTTTACGTTACCGCTGTCGGTGAATGACGCTTCGTCGTTAAATAGAATGCGTGCAAAAAATCTCTCATCGTCGCGTAATTTCTCTCGTGCCCAGTGGCAGAACTGTACACGACGTTCAAAGTCGTCGCCATGCAATTCCTGGTGCATAGCAATATGGTACGGGTGCAATCGATGTTGATGTAGCATTCTCAACACCGACGTTTTTGAGATTCCCTATTCTCGCGCAATTTGTCTGCTACTGGTGTGCAGATTAGCCGCGACAGCAGCTAAAACACCTACTTGGGCATCATCATTTGTTGCAGGTCGTGGTTGACGTTTCACATGTGGCTGAACACTTCCTGTTTCCTTACATAACGTAACTATCCGGCGAACGGTCCGGACACTTGGATGATGTCGTCCAGGATACCGAGCAGCATACATAGAACACGCCCGTTGGCCATTTTGATCACAACAGCCATACATCAACACGATATCGAACTTTTCCGCAAGTGGTAAACGGTCCATTTTAACACGGGTAATGTATCACGAAGCAAATACCGTCCGCACTGGCGGAATGTTACGTGATACCACGTACTTATACGTTTGTGACTATTACAGCGCCATCTATCACAAAGCGAAAAAAGTGCTCCAACTAAAACATTCATATTTCTTTACGTACTGCACGAATGTTATAAAAAGGGGGCTCCTATTTAAAAAAAACGCAGTTGATATCCGTTTGACCTATGGCACCGCCATCTACCGAACCAACCACAGCTGCTCCTGGTTTCGCCCTCAAGCTAGCCAAGTTTTCGTCTTAGTAGTTTTTTCGTTTGACGCTTATTTCGTGATATTTGGCCCGGTCACTATCAATGGACCACCCTGTATACAGTATTGCTTAAAAGTATTTTGTAGTTTAACGAGTAGGTTGGCAGGCGTGTTTATCTATGCGCGCAGTGAAACAGGTTCTTCGGGCAGAAGACTGCTTGACCTCGCCACACTTACATATATTGATTGCTGAGTGGAGGTAAACATGTACTTACGCTGTATAAAAGCTGTTTCCAAGAGGCTCGTAAGTATTTTGCAGAATGGTAAGCCTGCAACAAACTACATAACGCAAACGCAATTCTAATATTTTTGTTTACTTAACAGCAACACCTAAAAGTGAAGAATATTCCGTAGATTTCACGCAGGCTGTCTTAACACTACGGAGTCAAGGCCAAACTCAGTCCTTCATTGCGAACGTCTACATCCACATCTACGTGATTACTCTGCTATTCACAATAAAGTGCCTGGCAGAGGGTTCAATGAACCACCTTCAAGCGCACACTAGCAGCACGCGGGAAATACGAGCACTTAAATTTTTCTGTGCGAGCCCTGATTTATTTTATCGTCATGATCAGTTCTCCCTATGTAGGTGGGTGCCAACAATGTTTTCGCTGTCAGAGGAGAAAACTGATGATTGAAATTTCATGAGAAGATCCCGTCGCAAAGAAAAACGCCTTTGTTTGATTGATTGTTACTCCACGTATCATGTCTGTGACACTATCTCCCCTATTTCGTGATTATGCAAAACGAGCTGCCCTTCTTTGTACTTTTTCGATGTCATCCGTCAGTCCCACCTGAAACGGATCCCACACCGCACAACAATACTCCAGAATAGGGCTGACACTCCAGACAAGCGGGGTTTAAGTAGTCTCTTTAGTAGACTTGTTGCACCTTCTAAGTGTTCTGCCAATGAATCGCAGTCTTTGGTTTGCTCTACCCACAATATTATCTATGTGATCGTTCCAATTTGGGTTATTTGTAACCGTAATCCCTAAGTATTTAGCTGAATTTACAGCCTTCAGGTTTGTGTGACTGATCGCGTTATCGAAATTTAGCTGATTTCTTTTAGTACTCATGTGAATAACTTCACACTTTCCTTTATTCAGGGTCAATTGACACTTTTCGCACCAAGGCGTTTGGCATCTTACAACAGGTTGTGCGCGTCTGGTCACGGCTTCAGGAAAAAGGAAAAGAAAGGACGATAGATAACAAGACACGAAGAAGTCGGCCCCGAAAAACCACCCAAACAGAAGATACGATCATTCGAAGGCAATGGATGGTCGAGCCCAAAAAATCATCCCAGGCAGTACGCTGTGATCTAGAAGTAAGCCACGGGATGAAGATCCACCTTTCGACAGTTAAACGTGGCTTACAAGGGAACCTCCCCATCGCACCCCCCTCAGATTTAGTTGTAAGTTGCCACAGTGGATAGACCTTGAAAAACTGAACACAGATCAATCGAGAAAACAGGAAGAAGTTGAGTGGAACTATGAAAAAATAAGCAAAATATACAAACTGAGTAGTCCATGCGCAAGATAGGCAACATCAAGTACCGACAGAATACAGGAGCGCCGTGGTCCCATGGTTAGCGTGAGCAGCTGCGGAACTAAAGGTCCTTGGTTCAAGTCTTCCTTCGAGCAAAAAGTTTAATTCTTTATTTTCAGACAATTATCAAAGTTCAGGCACACACACATAATCAACTTCGCTCTCCAAAATTCCAGGACATGTTCAGATTTGCTTGGACATATGCAGGATTTGACGGTCTACACACGGAAAAATTTGAAAACGTAAAAAAACATATGTTTTGACAGAGCACAGGGAAAAGTGTGCGAGTGTGAGACTTTTGGATTGATCTGTTGCAGTTTAAGTGACAAACTCTTATGTTTTCATCACTTTTTTGGGAGTAATTATCACATCCACAAGAAAACCTAATCGGGCAACGTGGAAGAATCTTTTTACCCATTCGCCAAGTGTACAAGTTAGGTGGGTCGACAACATATTCCTGTCATGTGACGCACATGCCGTCACCAGTGTCGTATAGAATATATCAGACGTGTTTTCCTGTGGAGGAATCGGTTGACCTATGACCTTACGATCAAAAGTTTTCAGTTCCCATTTGAGAGGAACGTCCTTTGGTCTACTAATCGCACGGTGTTGCGGTGCGGCCGCAAAACACAGACACTAAACTTATTACAGTGAACAGAGACGTCAATGAACGTATGGATGGATCATAACTTTGCTAAAATAAAGAAAAATTTTTCGGTTGAGGGGAGACTTGAACCAAGGACCTCTCGTTCCCTAGCTGCTCACGCTAACCACGTGACCACGGCGCTCCTAGTCTCGGAATGTCCATGATGTTGCATATCTTCGCGTGGACTACTCAGTTTGTATATTTTGCTTATTTTTTTATAGTTCCACACAACTTCTTCCTGTTTTCTCGATTGATCTGTGTTCAGTTTTTCAAGGCCTATCCACTGAGCCAACTTATAACTAAATCTGAGGGGGGTGCGATGGGGAGGTTCCCTTGTTAGCAGCTACAGATCTGTATGCCAAGCAACCTTCTTGAGAACCTATAATAAGTGTCTAAAACAGGAAGGCCACACTACAGTTTACTTGAAGTACGCCTCATGAACCACTGAAGACTGGTAAAAAAATTATATGAAGTGATGAAAGGATGTTTGATCTCTTTTCGTCAGACGCGATACACAATGTTCGACGGCCGTAAAACAAGAGGAATGATAGAAAGCACCAAGTAACCACCATGGCGCACAGAGGCTCAAATGGCTCTGAGCAGTATGGGACTTAACATCTGAGGTCATCAGTCCCCTAGACTTAGAACTACTTAAACCTAAGGACATCACACACGTCCATGCCCGAGGTAGGATTCGAACCTGCGACCGTAGGAGCAGCGCGGTTCCGGACTGAAGCGCCTAGAACCGCTCGGTCACAGCGGCGCACAGAGGTAGAAGTCCAAATTCTTGGAGTAATGAACAGTATCGCTGGTAGTCCGTCAGGGAAAGTGGGAACACGGCCGGGAAGTGCTTGAATGATAAAAATCAGCGGCTGTATTTGAATCCAAAGTCGTTTATTCTTTTTTAAACATGCCAGCAGTTTCGAGAACGAATGGTGTCATCTTCGGGCCCCACGTATAACCAGCCATCTGCAAACAATTTCATGTTCAATGAACAGAATCGTATACAGCGGGCCAAAATTAACTGGATTCTGTACCATGCTGGGCTTGTTACTGCCACGGAACACACGGAATTCAGTTAGTTTTGGTCTCATGCATACGACTCTTCACTGCACCTGACGACGTTTGTGGATGGCAGATTATGCCTAGGTCCTGAAGATGTCACAATTTGATGTCTAAACTGGTAGCGTATGCTAAAAAGAATAAACGGCGTTGGGTTTACAAACAGCCGCTGGTTTTGTTACTATTCAAGTAGTCTGAAGTATGGTGAAATACTAACATCGTGCGATACCTCACGGAAGACGAAATATGCCCTGTAATTGGCAGTTCCAGCATGACAATGGGCCGTAGCCCTCTTCTGGCCATGCGAAGACAGCTCTAAAGCAGCACAAAGTAAACGTATTCCAGTGGCCAAACCAAAGACAATACTTAAACCCCATAAAACATCTTTAGGGCAAAGTCGATGGACGTGTTCGCTAAGAAAACTGCACAAGCAAACAGGCTTTCTTCAAAGAACTGTGTGAGCAGTGGAAGAAGATTCCTCAGACGCGACTGGCCAAACTCAGATTCCATGCCATCCAGATGTGCTACAACAATACACGCAAAGGGCTTTGCAACCAAGTATTAAGCCAATAACATCATGATGGGTGAACACTTCGTTATTGTTTTTCATATCTTCAGTTTTAACAAAATACTTCTGAGCTTATGTAATATGTTCGTTAGTGTTTTACAGTATTACTGACGCAAAGATTAGAATTGCTTATGAGTCTAAGAAAATGAAGTGCACATTATAGAGATTGGTAATTAAATTGTTTCATTTTTTCTCCTAAAGAAGTTTTCCGAATTTATTATCGCTAAAAAAATACTTTTGAGCGATACTGTAAGTCATAATTTAATCTCTTCCTCCAGACCCCATTTTCTGTCACTGGCCCACGAATTTCTCTGAAGATCTTTCTTTCAAATACGATATTGCACTGTGTCTTATTCTGAATGACAATCCGAAGTTCTTTTGCACGTGCATGCACTGCGGCGACTACAGCCGTTATGAAATACAATAAAAGCATTCGCGTTTGCGAATAAGGACAACCATCAGCTGTGGAATGGAATGACAATGAGAATTTGTGCCCCATCGGGACTCGAACCAGGATGTCCCCCTTTATCGCGAGTCCCCGCCTTACCATTAAGCTACCCCTGGACGACCAACGTTGTTGTGTTGTGGTCTTCAGTCCTGAGACTGGTTTGATGCAGCTCTCCATGCTACTCTATCCTGTGCAAGCGCCTTCATCTCCCAGTACTTACTGCATCCTACATCCTTCTGAATCTGCTTAGTGTATTCATCTCTTGGTCTCCCTCTACGATTTTTACCCTCCACGCTGCCCTCCAATTCTAAATTTGTGATCCCTTGATGCCTTAGAACATGCCCTACCAACCGATCCCTTCTTCTAGTCAAGTTGTGCCACAAACTTCTCTTCTCCCCAATTCTATTCAATACCTCCTCATTAGTTACGTGATCTACCCACCTTATCTTCAGCATTCTTCTGTAGCACCACATTTCGAAAGCTTCTATTCTCTTCTTGTCCAAACTGGTTATCGTCCATGTTTCACTTCCATACATGGCTACACTCCATACAAATACTTTCAGAAACGACTTCCTGACACTTAAATCTATACTCGATGTTAACGAATTTCTCTTCTTCAGAAACGATTTTCTTGCCATTGCCAGTCTACATTTTATATCCTCTCTACTTCGACCATCATCAGTTATTTTGCTCCCTAAATAGCAAAACTCCTTTACTACATTAAGTGTCTTATTTCCTAATCTAATCCCCTCAGCATCACCCGATTTAATTTGACTACATTCCATTATCCTCGTTTTGCTTTTGTTGATGTTCATCTTATATCCTCCTTTCAAGACACTGTCCATTCCGTTCAACTGCTCTTCCAAGTCCTTTGCTGTCTCCGACAGAATTATGTCATCGGCGAACCTGAAAGTTTTTACTTCTTCTCCGTGAATTTTAATACCTACTCCGAATTTTTCTTTTGTTTCCTTTACTGCTTGCTCAATATACAGATTGAATAACATCGGGGAGAGGCTACAACCCTGTCTCAGTCCTTTCCCAACCACTGCTTCCCTTTCATGACCCTCGACTCTTGTAACTGCCGTCTGCTTTCTGTACAAATTGTAAATAGCCTTTCGCTCCCTGTATTTTACCCCTGCCACCTTCAGAATTTGAAAGAGAGTATTCCAGTTAACGTTGTCCAAAGCTTTCTCTAAGTCTACAAATGCTAGAAACGTAGGTTTGCCTTTTCTTAATCTTTCTTCTAAGATAAGTCAAAGGGTCAGTATTGCCTCAAGTGTTCCAACATTTCTACCAAATCCAAACTGATCTTCCCCGAGGCCGGCTTCTACCAGTTTTTCCATTAGTCTGTAAAGAATTCGCGTTAGTATTTTGCAACCGTGACTTATTAAACTGATAGTTCGGTAATTTTCACATCTGTCAACACCTGCTTTCTTTGGGATTGGAATTATTATATTCTTCTTGAAGTCTGAGGGTATGTGGCTTGTCTCATACATCTTGCTTACCAGATGGTGGAGTTTTGTCAGGGCTGGCTCTCCCAAGGCCGTCAGTAGTTCTAATGGAATGTCTACTCCCGGGGCCCTGTTTCGACAAAACAGCTCTGTCAAACTCTTCACGCAGTATCATATCTCCCATTTCATCTACATCTACATCCTATTCCATTTCCATAATGTTGTCCTTAAGAACATCGCCCTTGTATAGACCCTCTGTATACTCCTTCCACCTTTCTGCTTTCCCGCCGGCGGAAGTGGCCGTGCGGTTCTAGGCGCCACAGTCTGGAACCGAGTGACCGCTACGGTCGCAGGTTCGAATCCAGCCTCGGGCATGGATGTATGTGATATCCTTAGGTTAGTTAGGTTTAATTAGTTCTAAGTTCTAGGCGACTGATGACGTCAGAAGTTAAGTCGCATAGTGCTCAGAGCCATTTGAACCATTTTTCTGCTTTCCCTTCTTTGCGACTCAGAGCCAAAGCCGAACTTCCACATGTCGTCACCCACGCGTCTACAACTTGCACTCTTACATCCGTTACGTATATTCCGTACAGGTGAGAAATTTTACTTCTAAGTCGTTTGCCCGGTGTCTGCGGATAAATAAGATATTGTAGACGTATGGTTTATGACATGTGAAGTGAGTCGGCCAGGAGTAGCCAATTGCGAATACATTTAATGTCCTTCCAAATATGCCGCGTTACGTTTCATCTCATTTCGTTAATGCCCATGTTTCAGCACCATATGCTAGCACTGGCCTCATTAAAGCTGTACAGGGTTATTACAAATGATTGAAGCGATTTCACAGCTCTACAATAACTTTATTATTTGAGATATTTTCACAATGCTTTGCACACACATACAAAAACTCAAAAAGTTTTTTTAGGCATTCACAAATGCTCGATATGTGCCCCTTTAGTGATTCGGCAGACATCAAGCCGATAATGGAGTTCCTCCCACACTCGGCACAGCATGTCCCCATCAATGAGTTCGAAAGCAACTTTGATGCGAGCTCGCAGTTCTGGCACGTTTCTTGGTAGAGGAGGTTTAAACACTGAATCTTTCACATATCCCCACAGAAAGAAATCGCATGGGGTTAAGTCGGGAGAGCGTGGAGTCCATGACATGAATTGCTGATCATGATCTCCACCACGACCGATCCATCGGTTTTCCAATCTCCTGTTTAAGAAATGCCGAACATCATGATGGAAGTGCGGTGGATCACCATCCTGTTGAAAGATGAAGTCGGCGCTGTCGGTCTCCAGTTGTGGCATGAGCCAATTTTCCAGCATGTCCAGATACACGTGTCCTGTAACGTTTTTTTCGCAGAAGAAAAAGGGGCCGTAAACTTTAATCCGTGAGATTGCACAAAACACGTTAACTTTTGGTGAATTGCGATTTTGCTGCACGAGTGCGTGAGGATTCTCTACCGCCCAGATTCGCACATTGTGTCTGTTCACTTCACCATTAAGAAAAAATGTTGCTTCATCACTGAAAACAAGTTTCGCACTGAACGCATCCTCTTCCACGAGCTGTTGCAACCGCGCCGAAAATTCAAAGCGTTTGACTTTGTCATCGGGTGTCAGGGCTTGTAGCAATTGTAAACGGCAAGGCTTCTGCTTTAGCCTTTTCCGTAAGATTTTCCAAACCGTCGGCTGTGGTACGTTTAGCTCCCTGCTTGCTTTATTCGTCGACTTCCGCGGGCTACGCGTGAAACTTGCCCGCACGCGTTCAACCGTTTCTTCGCTCACTGCAGGCCGACCCGTCGATTTCCCCTTACAGAGGCATCCAGAAGCTTTAAACTGCGCATACCATCCCCAAATAACAGTTGGCAGTTGGTAGATCTTTGGTGAACTTCGTCCTGAAGTGTCGTTGCACTGTTATGACTGATGTGAGTGCATTTCAAGCACGACATACGCTTTCTCGGCTCCTGTCGCCATTATGTCTCCCTGCGCTCTCGAGCGCTCTGGCGGCAGAAACCTGAAGTGCGGCTTCAACCGAACAAAACTTTATGAGTTTTTCTACGTATCTGTAGTGTGGTGTGACCATATGTCAATGAATGGAGCTACAGTGAATTTATGAAATCGCTTCAATCATTTGTAATAGCCCTGTATACATTACTTATTTCAGAGGTATGATTTTGTGTCTATGAACTGTACCGACGACGGGAATCGAACCCGGGTGCTTTGCTTACTAGGCAGGTGCTTCGACAAACAACTCTGAACAAAGCCGCTCATGCTCTCTGTTAGTGCCACAACTCCGGGTGTTGCACGGCGAACTTCACAGAAACTTCATCCACTAGGCCACACCGGTTCAGACAGCTACACTGATTACCCTGGCACGCCTCGCTCCTCGACCTAAATTCTCACTGCCGCCCCAGTCTACTTCAAACTCCCCCTTACACACGAACTCATTTGCCGGGGCTCTTCATGTTCTGGAATAGCACCTCACCATCAAACCTAAATGGCAGATCCAGCCTGAAACCCAGGTGCAGGCACTCTCATACAAATGAAATGACAATTTCATGGACTTTACTGTTCTCATACAGATATGATTTTACACTACTGGCCATTTAAACTGCTACACCACGAAGATGCGCTACAAACGCGAAATTTAACCGACGGGAAGAAGATGCTCGGATACGCAAATGATTAGCTTTTCAGAGCATTCACACAAGGTTGGCGTCGGTGGCGACACCTACAACGTGTTGACATGAGCAGTTTTTCCAACCGATTTCTCATACACAAACAGCAGTTGACCGGCGTTGCCTGGTGAAACGTTGTTGCGATGCCTCGTGTAAGGAGGAGAAATGCGTACCATCACGTTTCCGACTTTGATAAAGGTCGGATTGCAGCCTATCGCGATTGCCGTTTATCGTATCGCGACATTGCTGCTCGCGTTGGTCGATATCCGATGACTGTTAGCAGAATATGGAATCGGTGGGTTCAGGAGGGAAATACGGAACGCCGTGCTGGATCCCAACGGCCTCTTATCACTAGCAGTCGAGATGACAGGCATCTTATCCGCACGGCTGTAACGGATCGTGCAGCCACGTCTCGATCCCTGAATCAACAGATGGGGATGTTTGCACGACAACAACCATCTGCACGAACATTTCGATGACGTTTGCAGCAGCACGGACTATCAGCTCGGAGGCCGTGGCTGCGGTTACCCTTGACGCTGCATCACAGACAGGAGCGCCTGCGATGGTGTACTCGACGACGAACCCGGGTGCACGAATGGCAAAACGTCATTTTTTCGGATGAATCCAGGTTCTGTTTACAGCATCACGATGGTCGCATCCGTGTCTGGCGACATCGCGGTGAACGCACATTGGAAGCGTGTATACGTCATCGACATACTGGCGTATCACCCGGCGTGATGGTATGGGGTGCCATCGGTTAGACGTCTCGGTGACCTCTTGTTCGCACTGACGGCACTTTGAACAGTGGACGTTACATTTCAGATGTGTTACGACCCGTGGCTCCACCCTTCTTTCGATCCCTGCTAAACGCTACATTTCAGCAGGATAATGCACGACTGCATGTTGCAGGTCCTGTACGGGCCTTTCTGGATACAGAAAATGTTCGACTGCTGCCCTGGCCAGCAGATTCTCCAGATCTCTCACCAACTGAAAACATCTCGTCAATGGTGACCGAGCAACTGGCTCGTCACAATACGTCAGTCACTATTCTCGATGAACTGTGGTATCGTGTTGAAGCTGCATGGGCAGCTGTACCTCTACACGCCATCCGAGCTCTGACTCAATGCCCAGGTGTATCAAGGCCGTCATTACGGCCAGAGGTGGTTGTTCTGGGTACTGATTTCTCAGGATCTATGCAAATTGCATGAAAATGTAACCACATGTCAGTTCTAGTATAATATATTTGTCCAATCATTACCAGTTCATCATCTGCATTTCTTCTTGGTGTAGCAATTTTAATGGCCAGTAGTGTATGTATATAGACTAAAGCGCTGGGCGACATTTTGTATTAAGGCCGGGAATCGAACCCTGCTCTCCTGATTAATAGGCAGGATAGAGAACCCGAGTGCGATACTTGGCCTTGGTACAAAATTTCACTCGTCGCTTCAGTCTATACACACAAAATCACGTCTGTACGAGACGAGCAAAGTCTCGGAAATTGCGTCGTTGAAAAAATTTTACGCTTCATTACCGCTTCTACACCTAGTAACAGACTCATCTCATAGCCAGACGCTAATAGTATGTAGATGGTGTTCGTCCACACAAATGCTCCTATAAAGCTCGCCGAGCCACACGTGAAGTTGTGGCAGTAACATTGCTCTTACCTCGCATTCCTCGACAGTTATTATTGCACACCATGAGCGGCTGTGTTCCGAGTTGTTTGGCGGAGCAAGCACGTGCAGCGTCGTGTTGTGAGAGTGGTGTCTGGAAAAGTCGGCAGCCAGCAGGGCGTCGTCACTGTTGCCCGGGAGGGGGCAAAGCCGACAGAAAGCCGTGGAGAGGCAACAGCACGACAATAGCGTGGAATACCGAATGACTTTCCCTCATGTTATGTTGTCGAAACAAATGTGTGGTGCAGGCTAAGTAATTACGAAATAGTATCCAACTGTTAACGTTCGGCATTTACATCGACAATCTGAAGTAACTTGCTACACTATGTGATCAAAAGTATTCGGACACGCACAAAAAAACACGTTTTTGATAGCAGGTGCACTGTGCTGCCACCTACTGACATTACTCCGTATCAGCGACCTCAGTAGTCATTAGACATCGTGAGAGCAGAATGGGGCATTCCGCGGAACTCACAGTGACACTGTTTCATACATACGAGGTGCATTCAAGTTCTAAGGCCCCCGATTTTTTTTTCTCCGGACTGGAAAGAGACAGAAACATGCGCATTGTTTTAAAATGAGTCCGCGTTCATTGTCAATACGTCCCAGAGATGGCAGCACCGTACGGCAGATGGAATTTTACCGCCAGCGTCGAGAATGAGAACTGTTTTAAATACTTAAAATGGCGACGTTTTCCTTACTTGAACAGCGTGCAATCATTCGTTTTCTGAATTTGCGTGGTGTGAAACCAATTGAAATTCATCGACAGTTGAAGGAGACATGTGGTGACGGAGTTATGGATGTGTCTAAAGTGCGTTCGTGGGTGCGACAGTTTAATGAAGGCAGAACATCGTGTGACAACAAACCGAAACAACCTCGGGCTCGCATGAGCCGGCCTGACGACACGATCGAGAAAGTGGAGAGAATTGTTTTGGGGGATCGCCGAACGACTGTCGAACAGATCGCCTCCAGAGCTGGCATTTGTGGGTTCTGTGCACACAATCCTGCACGACGACCTGAAAATGCGAAAAGTGTCATCCAGGTGGGTGCCACGAATGCTGACGGACGACCACACGGCTGCCCGTGTGGCACGTTGCCGAGCAATGTTGACGCAACGACAGCACGAATGGGACTTTCTTTTCGTCGGTTGTGACAATGGATGAGACGTGGATGTCATTTTTCAATCCAGAAACAAAGCGCCAATCAGCTCAATGGAAGCACACAGATTCACCGCCACCAAAAAAATTTCGGGTAACCGCCAGTGCTGAAAAAATGACGGTGTCCATGTTCTGGGACAGCGAGGGCGTAATCCTTACCCATTGCGTTCCAAAGGGCACTACGGTAATAGGTGCACCCTACGAAAATGTTTTGAAGAACAAATTTCTTCCTGCACTGCAACAAAAACGTCCGGGAAGGGCTGTGCGTGTGCTGTTTCACCGAGACAACGCACCCGCACATTGAGCTAACGTTACGCAACAGTTTCTTCGTGATAACTTTGAAGTGATTCCTCGTGCTCCCTACTCACCTGACCTGGCTCCTAGTGACTTTTGGCTTTTTCCAACAATGAAAGACACTCTCCGTGGCCGCACATTCACCAGCCGTGCTGCTATTGCCTCAGCGATTTTACAGTGGTCAAAACAGACTCCTAAAGAAGCCTTCGCCGCTGCCACGGAATCATGGCGTCAGCGTTGTGAAAAATGTGTACGTCTGCAGGGCGATTACGTCGAGAAGTAACGCCAGTGTCATCGATTTCGGGTGGGTAGTTAATTAGAAAAAAAATCGGAGGACTTAGGACTTTAATGCACCTCGTATGTACGCGAGATTTCAACACTACTGAACATCCCTACGTCCACTGGTTTCGATGTCATAGTAAAGTGGAAGCACAAAAGCGTACAAGCCGACCTCGTCTGTTGACTGACAGACCAGGAAGGTTGAAGAGGGTCGCAGTGAGTAATAGGCAGATATCTATTCAGACCATCACACAGGAATTCCAAACTGCATCAGGATCCACTGCAAGTACTGTAACAGTTGGGAGGTGAGAAAACTTGGATTTCACGGTCGAGCCGCTCCTCATAACCCACACATCACGCCGGTAAATGCCAAACGAAGCCTCGCTCGGTGTAAAGAGCGTAAACATTCGATGATTCAACAGTGGAAAAACGTTGTGTGGAGTAACGAATTAGGGTACACAATGTGGCGATCCGATGGCAGGGTGTGGGTATGGCGAATGCCCGGTGAACGTCATCTGCCAGTGTGTGTAGTGCCAACAGTAAAATTCGGAGGCGGTGGTGTTATGGTGTGGTCGTGTTTTTCAAGGAGGGAGCTTGCACCCCTTGTTGTTTTGCGAGGCACTATCACAGCACAGGCGTACCTTGATGTTTTAAGCACCTTCTTGCTTCCCACAGTTTAAAAGCAATTCGGGGATGGCGATTGCATCTTCCAACACGTTCGAGGTGCGTCTTTTTGTCTTAGAGTGTATTTCTGCAAGTTTCTTAGTATGCTTGATAAGCTGATAATAGCACTAAGTTTCCTTACTGTTAAGCCCCTTCTAATACTACGCCTACTCTACAAAAACCTAATATTGTTTTTATTATACTCATTATTGTCTTTCCTCCGTGTATGCTGGACCTTTTCTTGAAAACTTTGGAGGTCGATCTCAGAATTTCCTTGTTCAGAAATAAGAAACATGTTACGTTGTTATTATTATAGGTAACAACTACATATAAGACAAGAAACAGTGTAGACATTGACAAAGAACAAAGCAACGGGTAAGATGTCCCTGTTGTTGTTGTTGTGGTCTTCAGTCCTGAGACTGGTTTGATGCAGTACAGTAAAGCTGCATGCCCTCGGGAAAAATTACGGCTGTAGTTTCCCCTTGCTTTCAGCCGTTCGCAGTACCAGCACAGCAAGGCCGTTTTGGTTATTGTTACAAGGCCAGATCAGTCAATCATTCAGACTGTTGCCCTTGCAACTACTGAAAAGGCTGCTGCCCCTCTTCAGGAACCACACGTTTGTCTGGCCTCTCAACAGATACCCCTCCGCGTTGTGGTTGCACCTACGGTACGGCCATCTGTATCGCTGAGGCACGAAAGCCTCCCCACCAACAGCAAGGTCCATGGTTCATGGTGAGGGGGGGGGGGAGATGTCCCTATGCTTATGAATTCAAAAAGAAAAGAAATTCGCAGAGCAACAAGTGAGCATGTCTCACTTTAAAAGTGTTACTGAAAGTTAGATTTAATACCTTTAAATAATGATTTGGTCTGAAATACTTTTATATTCGCGCAAAGCACGCTTCAGACCATCACAATCACCATTAACAAATTTCATACTATCATTTTCAAGATATCTTCTGCCCATGAAGTTCAACGTTTGGTTTAGAATTTTAAGCAGTACAAGAGGAGACTATCCCGGAGGATTATGTAGACCGTAGAGTCTACAGTGTGGGCTTTAAACGTGCACAATATCGAGTATCTTTCAACAGTGCACCAAATGTTCTTTATTTTCTTTTCGTGTCATAAAGCAGTGAATGAGGCAATGGTTTGTGGACATCAACGTTCCTGAAATGGACTGCCCTGCACAGTGTGCCGACCTGAACCCAACGGAACACATCTGGGATGAGTTAGAAGTCGCCTTCGGCTGGTTTTGCCTCTTGAGGAAGAAATCGGCTGCCATTCCTCCGCAGGGATTGACACCTCACTGAACGTGTCTCCAGGAAGCTCAAACCATCATAAAGACGGAGAGTACACACATCCGATATTAATGCCCACTAATAGGTGTCCGGATATTTTCTATCAGATTCTATATCGCAAGTGTTCATCACAATCAGTTACTTTCAATTCTCGATGTAAATGCTGAACGTCAACAGTTCGATACTATTTCGTAGTTACTTATCCTGCACCACACATTTGTTTTGACAGCATCAAACTTGGTGGAAAGTTCTTCTGTCACTTTGTTCCCTTCCCCGGCAACAGTGATGGCGCCGTCGTAGCTGCCGGATTTTCCAGGATCATTTCACAAATATTTGACCATTTTTCCAATGTTTTATTTTTCAAGCTTTGTTCGGAAAAAATACATATCAAACCAATGTATTTATGCAGTATAGATACGCCTTGACAAGCTAAACTTTTTTGCACAGCTAGTAGGAACTGTTCAAGAAATATTTCACTTTTCTGTCATAGTACCAATTTACGATCATTTCATTTTTTTAATTATCCTGATTACTTTCAACAACTACACTATTTTTGGAATGAAATTTTCACTCTACAGCGGAGTGTGCGCTGATCTGAAACTTCCTGGCAGATTAAAACTGTGTGCCGGACCGAGACTCGAACTCGAGACCTTTGCCTTTCGCGGCAAGTGCTGTACCGACTGAGCTACCCAAGCACGACTCACGCCCCGTCCTCACAGCTTTACTTCTGCCAGTACCTCGTCTCCTACCTTCCAAACTTTACAGAAGCTCTCCTGCGAACCTTGCAGAACTAGCACTCTTGAAAGAAAGGATATTGCGGAGACATGGCTTAGCCACAGCCTGGGGGATGTTTCTAGAGTGAAATTTTCACTCTACAGCGGAGTGTACGCAGATAGCTCAGTCGGTACAGCACTTGCCCGCGAAAGGCAAAGGTCCCGAGTTCGAGTCTCGGTCGGGTACACAGTTTTAATCTGCAAGGAAGTTTCGTTATCAGCGCACACTCCGCTGTAGAGTGAAAATTTCACTCTGGAAACATCCCCCAGGCTGTGGCTAAGCTATGTCTCCGCAATATCCTTTCTTCCAGGAGTGCTAGTTCTGCAAGGTCCGCAGGAGAGCTTCTGTGAAATTTGGAAGGTAGATGAGGTACTGGCGGAATTAAGGCTGTGAGGACGGGGCGTGAGTCGTGCTTGGGTAGCTCAGTCGGTACAGCACTTGCCCGCGAAAGGCAAAAGTCCCGAGTTCGAGTCTCTGTCCGGCACACAATTTCAATCTGCCAGGAAGTTTTGCACTATTTTTGCTAACCTAGACTTCACACTGCTCAACTTGATACCCCATCTGTGCATTCGTTGTAAGGATTTGTACAAAAATCCACTGTGTAATTTCTAGCGAGTCGAATTTGCATTCCGCTGAAACATGACCAAAAATGATGTACATCGAATTTCAGTCTGTTTTTCTAGGTGTGTGCACGCATTCATACCCTAGGCACACGGCAGGCACGATTTCGTAAAGAAATTTCGAAACTCTGTCGCTTACTAAACCAAATACCAACCTTTGATAATGACCACATAAAACGCGCTGAAGAACGGGCCATGCTCCCCTCCACCTCTGCCAAATCACTCTCTCTCTCTCTCTCTCTCTCTCTCTCTCTCTCTCTCTCTCAAAGCGAACGTAACGTCACAAGCAGTCTTCCTCGCTAACTTGCCTATCGCCTTTTTTTTCTCGCGCTTGGCAAGCCGCTAAAAACCAGCTGTCGCGGTGAGTTCCCACTTTGCGTGCTGCCAACCTTGCAGCATCGCATGGCCAGATCGTATTTCCGCCACTGCGGTCTGCTCCGCGTCTCCGAGACAAGTACAGGGAATGGCCTCAGAAGCAAGTAGTCTTGGTTTGCTGTTGGCAACCGATTCAGGTACCTTCAACTCAACGACCCGATCCATAATCAACGCAATTTTTAGATGCCTCTGTTCCACGCAATTCTTCCATCATCTGACTGGGATAATGAGCACGCCAATACATCCTCTCTCGTGCCAACCGCTTCATCTTAGAGCAGCAGTTCTACCCAGCGTCTTCAGTTATTCGTCGCATGACCAGATGTTTCGAAATGAATATGGGAGTTTTAAGGCTTCGTAAAGGAGGATATAAGATGAACATCAACAAAAGCAGAACGAGGATAATGGAATTAAGTCGGGTGAGCTGAGAAAATTGGATTAGGAAATGAGACACTTAAAGTAGTAAAGGAGTTTTGCTATTTGGGGAGCAAAAAACTGATGATGGTCGAAGTAGAGAGGATATAAAATGTAGACTGGCAATGGCAAGGAAAGCGTTTCTGAAGAACAGAAATTTGTTAACATCGAGTATAGATTCAAGTGCCAGGAAGTCGTTTCTGAAAGTATTTGTATGGAGTGTAGCCATGTATGGAAGTGAAACATGGACGATAAATAGTTTGGACAGGAAGAGAATAGAAGCTTTCGAAATGTGGTGCTACAGAAGAATGCTGAAGATTAGATGGGTAGATCACATAACTAACGACGTATTGAATAGAATTGCGGAGAAGAGAAATTTGTGGCACAACTTGATTAGAAGAAGGGATTGGTTGGTAGGACATGTTCTGAGGCATCAAGGGATCATCAATTTAGTATTGGAGGGTAAAAATCGTAGAGGGAGACCATGAGATGAATACACTAAGCAGATTCAGAAGGATGTATGTTGCAGTAGGTACTGGTAGATGAAGAAGCTTGCACAGGATAGAGTAGCATGGAGAGCTGCATCAAACCAGTCTCAGGACTGAAGACCACAACACCACCACTCATGTGGACGATCTCACATTTTCATTACTTAGGGTCAATTGTCAATTTTCGTACGATAAAAATATCTGTTGCAAATCGTATTCCAATTGGTTTCGATCATCCGATGGTTTTACTAGTCGATAAACGACAGCGTCATCTGCAAGCAACCTAAAACGGCTGCTCAGATTGTCTCCTAAAACGTTTATATAGATAAGGAACAGCAGAGGGCCTATAAAAATACCTTGTGGAACGCCAGAAATCACCTCTGTTTTACTTCATGACTTACCGTCAATTACTACTGAGACCCCTGTGACAAGAAATCACTAATCCAGTCACATAACAGACGGTACTCCGTAAGCATGCAATTTCGTTATAAGCCGCTTGTGTGGTACAGTGCAAAAGCCTTATGGAAATCTGGAAGTACGGAATCAATTTGAAATCCTTTGTCAATATCACTCAACGCTTCACGTGAGTAAAGAGCTAATTGTGTTTCAGAGGATGGATCCATATTGACTGTGTCAGTGGAGCTTTCTCTTCAAGATAATTCTTAACGTTAGAAAAAATGGTTCAAATGGCTCTAAGCACTATGAGACTTGACATCTGAGGCCATCACTCCCCTAGACTTAGAAGTACTTAAACCTAATTAACCTAATGGCATCACACATGTCCGAGGCAGGATTCGAACGAGCGACCGTAGCAGCAGCGCGGTTCCGGACTGATGCGCCTAGAACCGCTAGGTCACAACGGCCGGCTACGATTAAACATCGCCAAATATAGTGTTGGAATTGTGAGTCTGATGCGCTTTTGATCGGGTGTGAGTACTCGCGGCATCCACTGCGCACACTGATTCTTGCTTTGGATTCTGTGAATGGCTTCTTTTGCGGTGACCTCAGTTGGACGGCCAGATGTTTTAAATTCATTAACCCAAAGGTAAATGGTCTTCAGTGACTATGTAGAGTCCGCCTGAACTTTGTTTTCTACATCTATATTTATACTCCGCAAGCCACCCAACGGTTTGTGGCGGAGGGCACTTACGTGCCACTGTCATTACCTCCCTTTCCTGTTCCAGTCGGTTATGGTTCGCGGGAAGAACGACTGTCTGAAAGCCTCCGTGCGCGCTCTAATCTCTCTAATTTTACATTCGTGATCTCCTCGGGAGGTATAAGTAGGGGGAAGCAATATATTCGATACCTCATCCAGAAACGCACCCTCTCGAAACCTGGCGAGCAAGCTACACCGCGATGCAGAGCGCCTCTCTTGCAGAGTCTGCCACTCGAGTTTATTAAACATCTCCGTAACGCTATCACGGTTACCAAATAACCCTGTGACGAAACGCGCCGCTCTTCTTTAGATCTTCTCTATCTCCTCCGTCAACCCGATCTGGTACGGATCCCACAATGATGAGCAATACTCACGTATAGGTCGAACGAGTGTTTTGTAAGCCACCTCCTTTGTTGATGGACTACATTTTCTAAGCACTCTCCCAATGAATCTCAACCTGGTACTCGCCTTACCAACAATTTTAAATGATCACTCCACTTCAAATCGTTCCGCACGCATACTCCCAGATATTTTACAGAAGTAACTGCTACCAGTGTCTGTTCCGCTATCATATAATCATACAATAAATTGATTGATGTGCCGCAGTCTATCCCTTCAAATATAGAACAACAGCACGAAACTTTCCTCCACTTTCAATCGCAATCGACACACTGATCATTCACACTAGAGATGGAAAAAAAAAAAACCAGACCGGATCGAACCTACACGGGTATTTTACTTCTGAATAACCGGTATTTTTCGCTATTTGTTCGCTCTCGGTCGTAACACTGTTCTTATTTTTTCCAGAAACCGAGTAAAAGACCGAAATATCACTTGGCCATAACAGCAGTATTAAATTTTTTCGTTTTTAAATGAGCTTTTTTAAAAGGAGTAATTAGTATTCGTAAAATTTGCATTGATTTGAAATATTGCGTTATAATAGAAAATGGGAAAAGCGGTCAGTGCAGCTTTAATAACTATGCCGACACAAACGAGAATCCAACATGTCATAAGAATTGGTAAGCAATTCTAACAAGGGAACCTCCCCATCGCACCCCCCTCAGATTTAGTTATAAGTTGGCACAGTGGATAGGCCTTGAAAAACTGAACACAGATCAATCGAGAAAACAGGAAGAAGTTGTGTGGAACTCTGAAAATTAAGCAAAATATACAAACTGAGTAATCCATGCGCATTATAGGCAACATCTGGGATAGACTCCAGCCAGCAGCGCCGTGGTCCCGTGGTCAGCGTGAGCAGCTGCGGAGCGAGAGGTCCTTGGTTCAAATCTTCCTTTCAGTGAAAATTTTAATTTTTTATTTTCAGATAATTACCAAAGTTCAGGCACTCACACATAATCGACTTAGCTCTCCAAAATTCCAGGACATGTTCAGATTTGCTTGGACATATGCAGGATTTGACGGTCTACACACGGAAAAATTTGAAAACGTTAAAAACATTTGTTTTAACAGAGCACAAGGTAAAGTGAGCGACTGTGAAACTGTTGGATTCATTTTTTGCAGTTTGTGAGACAAACTCTTATGTTTTCATCACTTTTTTGGGAGTGATTATCACATCCACAAGAAAACCTAAATCGGGCAACGTAGAAGAATGTTTTTACCCATTCGCCAAGTGTACAAGTTATGTGGGTCGACAACATATTCCTGTCATGTGACGCACATGCCGTCACCAGTGTCGTATAGAATATATCAGACGTGTTTTCCTGTGGAGGAATCGGTTGACCTATGACCTTGCGATCAAATGTTTTCGGTTCTCATTGAAGAGGCACGTTCTTTCGTCTACTAATCGCGCGGTTTTGCGGTGCGGTCGAAAAACACAGACACTAAACTTATTACAGTGAACAGAGACGTCAATGAACGAATGGACAGATAACTTTGCGAAAATAAAGAAAAACTTTTCGCTCGAGGGAGACTTGAACCAAGGACCTCTCGTTCCGCAGTTGCTCACGCTAACCACGGGACCACGGCGCTGCTGCGATCAGATCATGCTTGATGTTGCATATCTTCCCCATGGACTACTCAGTTTGTATATTTTGCTTATTTTTTCATAGTTCCACACAACTGTTTTCTCGATTGATCTGTGTTCAGTTTTTCAAGGCCTATCCACTGTGCCAACTTATAACTAAATCTGAGGGGGGTGCGATGGGGAGGTTCCCTTGTAAGATAATATCTCTGTTGCCGTGTGTCGTGGCTTAAGGTAAGCGTGTAGATGTCGCCGGACACCCATTGTATTGCAGAATAGCACGAACCCTTGTCTAGAAATATTTTTACGAACTGACGTAGCAGTTAAGTACAATACTTAAATTGCTTTAAAAAATCATAAATAAATCTAAAAATTGTTTTCCATTTCTATTAAATAGTAAAAGACAACGGATATTATAGTAACAGCAATAAAAACTTTATTCATCATCAGAGTATACAATAAAAATAGAAAGCAATTTATCTGCTGCCTGTGTCTACATAATATGCTTTTCCCTGCCTTTAGCCCTTGAAAACTGACAAATTAGCACGAAAAAACAGTTCTTAAATCTCAGCAATGGCTATTCGTAATGGCAAAATAGCGGTATGATCCCCGATTACAACATGACTCGAGCAGAGTTTCAAAAAATTAGAATCCATATTAGAATACTGCTGGTTTTGGGTCGACAGAAGCGTCCTATCCCACGCGTCGGCTTTGACCCGTGACGTAAGGGTGTTGTGTGTGACGTCATGAGGGCGCGGAGTTTGGTTTGAGTGTGGCTGTCTCCAGTTCTGTTTTATCTTATTTTATTTACTTTTCTGATCTGTTCGTTCTATCTCGTGAGATTTTTTTAAATTTAAAAACACTTATCACTTATTTTAATTATCTGTTTCCTCCAATTTCTGTTTTAGTTTATTATATTTATCTTTCTGATCTGTTCGTTCTATCCCGTGAGATTTTTTTTTAAAAAGACAAAACACTAATCAGTTACTGAAGCATCTTTATCTTCTATCGGTTGCAGGGGTTACGACCCCTGGGGAGGTGGGTGGGTATTCATGCATGGCTGTATTCACTTACACGTTGTAGCTACACAAGCCGTCTAAATTTGTTTATATTTAGTTTGCCCCCCACCCAAAACACTTCATTTCCCGCGCTTGTCCCGTTAGTATCATTAGGCTTCTTGTGGAAAGAGTGTGTGTGTGTGTGTTTTTGTTTCCGCCATATTTGTGACGTCATGGATCAAAGCAGACGGGCGGGATCGGACGCTTCCGTATTTCCCTGGTTTTTTTGTAGAATTCAACCACTCACCGCTTTTCGAGAAAAGCAGCGAATGTAGGATGGACTCAGGCAAATAAAAAACTATTTAAATTAATATTTTTGATTCTATGTACCTTCGAAGAGTTTCGGACTTTTTCAATCTTTATTAAATTTCTGAGTTTACTAAAGAGTAATAGGAGTAAAAAACCGAAAATCTGTTATTTCGAGCGGTTTTAACACTCCAACTGGTGCGGCAAAAAAGGAAAAACGATGTACCTGAAAGCTAGTTGTTTCGGCGATAACCGCTATCCCTAATTCAAACGGTTGTCAACAATGCACTGTACTCGGTAAGTTGTTGAAATCACAGACATACATTATTGGACTGGCAATACAGTATAATTAGTATCGCTGAAGCCAGCACTTCAGAATCACAATACAACGGCTAATGTGAAGGACGCGTAAAGAGCCGTTTACTTACTGATAAAACAGCCGTAATAAACAGGGATAAACTGATACAACCACGGTCAGTACATCCGTCGAGTTTGGCTGTTATTTTTCGTACAGCTGATGGAGATACAAGGAATGGAACATGTCTCAATGAAAGCTTAACTATACACATTTTACGTATTTTTGATTATCTAGGTCTAAGCAAAGAAGGGAAGGCAGAAAGGTGGAAGGAGTATATAGAGGGTTTATACATGGGCGATGTACTTGAGGACAATATTATGGAAATGGAAGAGGATGTAGATGAAGATGAAGTGGGAGATAAGATACTGCGTGAAGAGTTTGACAGAGCACTGAAAGACCTGAGTCGAAACAAGGCCCCGGGAGTAGACAACATTCCATTAGAACTACTGACGGCCTTGGGAGAGCCAGTCCTGACAAAACTCTACCATCTGGTGAGCAAGATGTATGAGACAGACAAAATTCCCTCAGACTTCAAGAAGAATGTAATAATTCCAATCCCAAAGAAACCACGTGTTGACAGATGTGAAAATTACCGAACTATCAGTTTAATAAGTCACAGCTGCAAAATACTAACGCGTATTCTCTACAGACGAATGGAAAAACTGGTAGAAGCAGCCCTCGGGGAAGATCAGTTTGAATTCCATAGAAATGTTTGAACACGTGAGGCAATACTGACCCTACGACTTATCTTAGAAGAAAGATTAAGGAAAGGCAAAACCACGTTTCTAGCATTTGTAGACTTAGAGAAAGCTTTTGACAATGTTAACTGGAATACTCTCTTTCAAATTCTAAAGGTGGCAGGGATAAAATACATGGAGCGAAGGCTATTTACAATTTGTACAGAAACCAGATGGCAGTTATAAGGGTCGAGGGGTATGAAAGGGAAGCAGTGGTTGAGTGGTTGGGAAGGGAGTGAGACAGGGTTGTAGCCTCTCCCTGATGTTATTCAATCTGTATATTGAGCAAGCAGTAAAGGAAAGAAAATTTGGAGTAGGAATTAAAATCCACAGAGAAGAAATAAAAACTTTGAGGTTCGCTGATGACATAATTCTGTCAGACAGCAAAGGACGTGGAAGAGCAGCTGAATAGAATGGGCAGTGTCTTGAAAGGAGGATATAAAATGAACATCAACAAAAGCAAAACGAGGGTAATGGAATGTAGTCAAATTAAATCGGGTGATGCTGAGGGGATTAGATTAGGAAATGAAACACTTAAAGTAGTAAAGGAGTTTTGCTATTTAGGGAGTAAAATAACTGATGATGGTCGAAGTAGAGAGGATATAAAATGTAGACTGGCAATGGCAAGGAAATCGTTTCTGAAGAAGAGAAATTTGTTAACATCGAGTATAGATTTAAGTGTCAGGAAGTCGTTTCTGAAAGTATTTGTATGGAGTGTAGCCATGTATGGAAGTGAAACATGGACGATAAATAGTTTGGACAAGAAGAGAGTAGAAGCTTTCGAAATGTGGTGCTACAGAAGAATGCTGAAGATAAGGTGGGTAGATCACGTAACTAATGAGGAGGTATTGAATAGGATTGGGGAGAAGAGAAGTTTGTGGCACAACTTGACTAGAAGAAGGGATCGGTTGGTAGGACATGTTTTGAGGCATCAAGGGATCACAAATTTAGCATTGGAGGGCAGCGTGGAGGGTAAAAATCGTAGAGGGAGACCAAGAGATCAATACACTAAGCAGATTCAGAAGGATGTAGGTTGCAGTAGGTACTGGGAGATGAAGCTTGCACAGGATAGAGTAGCATGGAGAGCTGCATCAAACCAGTCTCAGCACTGAAGACCACCACACACACACACACACACACACACACACACACACACACACACACACACACACACACACACAGGCCTAAATAATTACGTAATAGTTTGCATTTCCTGAAATACTGGCAGTGTTTAAATACTTTGTATATTTTAGGGATTTTAATAAATCTAGTAGTAACAGACGTAGGCCTAGCTTAATGACGCGTTTTTAACCTGTTTCAATCAGCTTTGCTTTTCTTTGAATAGTATGCTCGTCATGAAAGTGCTCCTGTAAATAGAATGTTCTAGTTAACTGTCTTTATTCGTTTAAATGTTATTACGAAAACTATACTGATTCAAACGTGCGTATATATAATTTCACGTTCTTCTCATAACACGATTCTTCAACGTATATGTTAAACTCAACTAGTATGCAAATACTTGCTCACGTGTAGAACTTGTTTAGACCACCTCGTAAAGCTTACATCACTTCGTTTCAGAAAATCGTAGTTGTACCATAAACTTCCTAACTCCGCCATCTTACTTCACCAAACGTCAGGCTTCATAAAAAGATGCGCCTTTGCCTGTCTAGTAATGTAACACCCCGTTTACATGGGGCTCCCAAAACCGGATTTCCCAATGAGGCTTCTAGGTACTCATGTAAACACTTCAGAATCTAATGTGGAAACGTGCTTATGGTCGCCGGTTTTTCAATTCCGCAATCTATTTTTGCTCCCATGTAAGTGCAACTGGTTTTGAAGTGTGCTTGGGCTGTCAGGTTTCGTCTCTTTTAAAAATTTTCTGCTAATGTGGACGAAAGTGGCTTCTTGTACAGTGAAAAAATAAGTAGAAAAGTTAGACTGAAGCTGTTTTCACCTCGTCTAGTTGAAAAGAAATAGCGACTGTGCTGACTAAATCAGAAACTGTAACAGCTCTTTTCGAGGCGTCATATTTAACTCTTCTAGCAAACCTGCTTCAGATAATACGTAAACATGACAGCGAAATATAGTTTCCGAAATTAGGTTTTCGTCTTTCAGAAGATGTGTCACGCAGTGCTCGTCTGCGGTCGAAATTCTTTATTCGATTCTTGGAACAAGTCAAGCTTACCTATCATGAAGACGCAACAAAACTGTTACACTCTTTCATGGAAATTTAGCAACCTTATTTGACCAGCCTTGATACAGAACGGTTACCAGGCAATCAAGTAACTATCTAGCGCTGATGTGTGGATGTGCCAGCCAGTCTGGTGGAATCACCGTACGGTTGACGTGTCTCTCGACAAGCCCGTAACCTCAGCTTGAATCGATCTGCCTCGTTTCTTGGAGTGTCGACGCGATGTGTTAACTAGGTGTGGAGTACCAATCCCAACGATGTCATGTAACACGGTTAAGGGAAAAAGGGGAGTGATCCGAAAAAGATACCAACCGTAACGATCGGATACGAGCGTCACACCTTGTCAACGACAATCGGTTTCAAACACGACAGGATTGCTTGTCATTGAAAGCAGGTCTGTCTCAACTCATTTCCGAGCACTTGCTTATTTGTACTCGGTATTTAGCTCCCTCAATCATGTAAGTTCTTGTGTACCAGGCATACAGCCAAGATTTCGCCGGATGCCTTTTTACCTTCAAGAAATTTGAAGAACAAAAAGTTGGAGTAGTTTCGGACGACGAATTGGCGCGGCGAGTGCAGAGTAAACTGCATCGAAATGTTTAAACAGATTGTAGATGACAATCGTCTCTAGAGGCCTTACACTACGGACGCGTACAATGTGTTGCGAGTACGCTGTGGTAAACGCTTTCGGGATGTGTTAATACCGTGTTAAGACAGGCGGCACACAAGAGGATTAATGCAGGCTCATCCTTATGACGCTCCAATCCGCTCATTTCGTAACAGCTGACAGTTTCAAGCAGTTTCAAGGATGTATGTCGCAATGCCTACACCAACACTACAAAAAATGGAGGGGGCCGACGGGGGAAGGGGGGAGAAATAACAAGCGCCAACAAAAAAAACTACATTTTCGCCACTTCAAACAGGCACAGCTACCAACTTTCACAGGATATTCGTGTGCCGGTGATGTTATACGTTTGACAGACAACGTACGTATTCTGCTTATTACACATCGACACAGTGCCTCTGATACGAATACAGTACGTACTTAGACAGGATAGAGTAGCATGGAGAGCTGCATCAAACCAGTCTCAGGTTTGAAGACAACAACAACACGTACTTAAACTGAACAGAAAATAAGACTGCATGAAGAAGACTGCTGATGTATTTTCTTACCATACACCTGTAAAATATTTGACATTTCTAAACAAGCGAAAAACAAAGGCGATTACATCTACATAAATACTCCGCAAGCAACTGTATTGTTGCGTACAAGGCGCTAATGCGAGCAGTTCTTGAGTATTGTGCCAGATTTTGGACTCCCTATCTAAACATTATGCACAGTACCCTATACTGGATGGCACAGGTCGAATGGTCAGTATTCAGGGATGACAAACGACCGTTAGAAGCAAAAATGTCTCGTAAACATGGGCTCTAAAAGGCATAACTGGAGAGCTAAGACCATTTGTTTTGCAGAAGTGTTTCACAGTATCGAATATGAAGTGCGTATAGCTCAAGGTATGCATTTTAGAGCCCATGTTTACGAGATTTTTTCGTCTCGAATTATCGTTCCTGCCATATCCCTGAATACTGCCCATTACTTGTGGGACACCCTGACTGAATGATCCGCAAAATACTGAATTCAGAAGAAAACAAGACTGCTTGCGAAGTTGCGAACCGTCACCCATGCAGACAGCATTGCTTGAATTTGGTACGGAATTGCCTTACTTTAGAAATATCTATGGTATCTCAATGACAGTTTCCGACGAAATATGCAATCTTTAGCTCGTAATCCGTTCGTAATCTAAGCTAAGCGCTAGCCAGATTCGCGCAGTCCTGACAATGTGCTGCAAACGCAAAGTCGGAGGAAGGGTTACATAACCTAGTCGACCGCAGAACAAGTCTACTTTTTTCGCTGCAAAAACGTCAGCGGTGCCAGCACGTGAACGGAAAAATCCCACAAATATGTTGATACACAAACACACGAGGTGTTACATCACGTAAATAGTGATGCGACATGTGAAACTAGAAAACATGTCACTTTTTCCCTGATGTGCTCGCTTTTACCTATTTTGCATCATTTTATCATCTGTTGTGATTTTACGTCTCGATACACTCACTACTTAAAAGAAATTGTCAAAGCTGTTTTTGAAAAGTTTGTGATACAAGTTGCGTAGTGGGGGGCCCCTTGCATTGTTTTCGTTTATACACGACATGTGTAAGTCATATACAACAAAATACTCTGGGACTTCATTATCTTAGTACGTTTCCTGAATTTACCTTGCAGCTTTAGTTTTTACGATGAAAAACACGCTAAATACGGCGCAGACGCAAACCTTTGGCTCCACTAAAGATAAATTTGTTACCGCAACCTGTAATTTGCTTTCACATACGGCAGCTCACAATCTAATTATCACCTTTTCAACCTAACCTAGACCGAGGGCCACGCTACACGTCAATGTCACCAGAACAAAGCTTTCCAACAGCACACATCAATTCACGTCTGCAGCTGCAACAATTTCCCCGAAACTAATACTTAATTCCTGCATAAACTATTTTCATAACACATACTGACAGCAGCTGGAAAGTCCCATCCTCGCTTGTGTGAAACTGTGTCTTTAATTTCTGCATCAACTGCAATGACACTAATTCAAGTTTGTGTCTCAGAAAAACATTCGTGGGATAATACTGTCCATATTTTCAAACAGTCTCTTCGGTAGCTCATAAAATGTGGTCTGAAACGTTGAGCATACTACCTAAAACCTGATGAATACTGCAGCAACGGACGGCTTTGCAAATATTACAGCGCAAGAAAAGCCGTATAGAATACGTATGCAAATAGACTGAGCGCTATTCTACATCATTCCTTGTTGCGCAACCCTCTAAAGAATTTAAACATTAACATGCTCGCGATGAATAAAATCACGAGACGTATAGCCCAAGAAATGAATGTAGCTAACCAAAGAGCAACAGCAAAACATGTGGGCGGTTTCGTCCGAAAGGAAGTGCCCGTTTGAACTCATTGCCTAGCTCCCCCATTTGACAGTCTCGCAGCATCGCGTAACAAAATGTTTGCTGGTCAGCATAGTTCGCTTTGATTACTATTTCTGGACCTTTGCACACCCGATAAACTGGCAGAAAAAGGCGAGCCCGCAGGAAAATCTGACAGTAAACACACCAAAAAGACGGTCGTTTTAAGATTTAATCGCAACATCACTGTTATTCGCTAAGCGCGCTTGCAACGGCGCTCGAGCAATAAGGACAGAAACACAAGAGCGAGAAACAAATACTCCCGCTGGTCATTCACATGCTATCCGGGTTCTACAGACCCACCCGCTACACGCCGCATATGTTCTGTTACACCGCAATAACGGATGTTGACGGAAACAATAGCATTCGATATCTGAAAGTCTGATCTGCTTATAAACAGATGTCACACGCTAAGCGTCCAAAACAGATGTCAGACGCACAACACTAAAGCCGAGGAAACACATGGTACCTTCTCGGGCTCGTAAGGTATGCACAACTAAACGGTTCTTTTCGCTTACCTTGTGAAGACGCAGCCCGCACGTCTAGCAGGAGGCACGAAATAACGCCCAAAGTCCACAGCCACCGAATATCCATCTTGGAATTATTTCTCGTTTCAGTCTTTCTCGCGCCCACGAGAGCGAACAACGTACACCAACACTCCCGCACGACTTCTAATGTGTCACTGAGCCGCCTGCCAACAAACGCCGACTGCCCCTCTGGAGTCAAGAAACAGCACCCCCGTCCGTCGACGATAATAACTAGCAGCTCTGCACGGTCGTCTGCAGCGGTGACCCCAGTGTAACGGAAAAGAACCGGCAGCTCCTGACATCTCGCGGTAGCTTCCAGAAGCTCGCGCGGACGTCTTTGTTTCGACGCTATGACGCCATTTTGATGTTTGTTGCGGACGCTGCGCCATCAACCAAGGAAGTTAGATTATTGTAACATTCATGCCGTCAACGATCACAGCTAGTAGAAAAAGGCAAAGAAATTATGCACTAATAAAAAATTAACGATTTTTTACATCTTGTTACATGGAAAACGCATATCTCAGTGCTGTCGATGTTCGCTGACACATTTTATATTTTGTATGTACAATTTATTCGTAGCGGTTTGCTGTGCTACATTGGAAAGGTAACCAAGCTTTGTTCAAAATCGAGTATAAATACATTCCAATGTAAACAAAAAGGAAACACTGCTATTAATAACTACTGTATTCATCTCCATTTTTTTTTTTACTATATATCGTATTTTTTGTTGTTATTGATTCATCATTGACCTTCGGCCTTTTCATCCCGCAACCATCTTCCACGTATACATCTACATCTGCATGGATACTCTGCAGCTGACATTTAAGTGCCTGGCAGATGGTTCATCTAACCACCTTCGCAATTCTCTGTTATTCCAATCTCGTACAGCGCGCGGAAAAAACGAAAACCTATATCTTTCCGTGCGAGCTCTGATTTCCCCTATTTTATTATGATGATCGTTTCTCTCAATGTAGGTCGGCGTCAACAAAATATTTTCGTATTCGGAGGAGAAAATGGGTGGGTCGACAGAAGCGTCCGATCCCACGCGTCGGCTTTGACCCGTGACGTAAGGGTGTTGTGCGTGACGTCATGATGGCGCGGAGTTTGGTTTGAGTGTGGCTGTCTCCAGTTCTGTTTTATCTTATTTCATTTACTTTTCTGATCTGTTCGTTCTATCTCGTGAGATTTTTTTAAATTTAAAAACACTTATCACTTATTTTAATTATCTGTTTCCTCCAATTTCTGTTTTAGTTTATTATATTTATCTTTCTGATCTGTTCGTTCTATCCCGTGAGATTTTTTTTAAAAAAAGACAAAACACTAATCAGTTACTGAAGCATCTTTATCTTCTATGGGTTGCAGGGGTTACGACCCCTGGGGAGGTGGGTGGGTATTCATGCATGGCTGTATTCACTTACACGTTGTAGCTACACAAGGCGTCTAAATTTGATTATATTTAGTTTGCCCCCCATCCAAAACACTTCATTTCCCGCGCTTGTCCCGTTAGTGTCATTAGGCTTCTTGTGGAAAGAGTGTGTGTGTGTGTGTTTTTGTTTCCGCCATATTTGTGACGTCATGGGTCAAAGCAGACGGGCGGGATCGGACGCTTCCGTATTTCCAAATGGGTGATTGAAATTTCATGAGAACATTCTGCCGCAACGAACAACGCCTTTGTTTTACTGATGTCCACCCCAAATACTGTATCATTCCAGTGACACTCTCTCTCGTATTACGCAATAATACGAAACGTGCTGCCCTTCTTTGAACTTTCTCGATGTACTCCGTTAATCCTATCTGATAACGATCGCAAACCACGCAGCATTATTCTAAAAGAGCACGGACAAGGGTACTGCAGGCAGTTCTTTAGTATATCTGTTACATTTCCTAAGTGTTCTGCCACTAAAGTGCAGTCTTTGATTTGCATTCCCCATAACATTTTCTATGTGTTTTTTCCAGTTTAAGTTGTTCGTAATTTTAATTCCTAGGTACAGAGTGGCGCACGAAATGTGTCACCATTTGTTTTTGAATATAAACTTTATTGTCAATACAATCTGAAAGGAACATATACTACAATGAAGAGCCGTCCATGGAGATTTGCTCTAACTCAGCACATGCTCAACATGTCCACCATTTCGTTTCCTAACTTCCTTCAACCGAACACTGAAGTTAGTGATTACCCTACGACACATGTCTTCCGTAATTTCACTGCAAGCTTGAAGAATAAGTCATCTGAGCTCCATTAAGGGGCTCCAGAACGCCCTATACTTGCAATGTTAAAATAACGCTTATAAATTACATCTTTCCTCACAAAGTATTTGAGGTAGGAAGTTGAACTTTTTACAGATTATTTATTGGAATATGGGCTACAACTTAACACAGGGATTTTACAAAATTTTAGTTCAGTTATTAAAGATGATTTTTTATCAATTGTAATGAAAATTCACAACATTTTTTTGCAATTTTTTATTTATATATTCAAAAATATACAGTTTTTTGGAAAAAGGCTGTGTTAAATTATGCAGAAGGTACTGTGTAACATTTACTGAAAGTTTGAAACAAATATGTTTGGAAGATCCTTAGAAAACATGTAATTAGTATGAGAAAATAAAAGTTTTGGGAATCGAGCGACAAAGATTGGATTAACTTTTTAGTGCATTCCAGGTCCATAGGATGGATTATCTTCATCCTCTGCAAACTCCTCCTCCAGCTTCCTCTTGTTCCTCCTCCTGTTTACTCTTGCTTGTATTTCTAGACTCTCTACAGTCCTGTCTGCAGCCCGAAGGCGTTCCTTGTCTAAAGCAAGCATCGCTCGTACCATGTTAGAACCTATCTTCATTCCCATATTTCTAAATACCTTACACCTTACAATGTTGCCATCATTAAAACTCGCAACAGCATCATACACACCAAAGTGAAGTGTTTCTATTCCAACAAATACAGTCTTGGGGATTCTCGACCATATAACACTATTTACACTTTCATTGGGGTTTTGAGTTTTTCCGTGAATACACTTTTTCAACAGTTCAGGTGCTGCCAAGTCTCTGAAAATAGGTTTTATCACCTCCATTATTGCATGAGGCAGACTATGCTTATGAGTGTACACTTCACCAGTTAGCAATCCTTTGTTGTATTTACACCAACTGTCTTCTTCTTTGGGACACAAGCTATGTTGGGGATTTTCATCGTCTTTATTGTTTACAGTAATAACACATACCTTTGGCTTTCCAATATTTCTCCTTTTCTTAAAAGCCTTCAGAGGATTTCTAATAACTTTACTTTTACTCATTATTATACTCCAACAAAACAGAGACTCAAGAAACAGAATTAATTACGAATATTTTCGAGATAACGACAGAGTAAATAAACACGAAACAATCGACAATCACACCAGCGATATATATTGAACCATCACAGGTTAGCCACAACACATACTTTATCTCACATCACTAAAATGTACCTGATGAACACGGACGTTAATAATAACACCATTTGACAGCAGTTTAACAGCGCCACAGTGGGTCACGCCCATGTAGAACACATTTCAAAAAAAATTTAAAAATAGTTGTAGTCTTCGGAATTGAATAAATTATATATCTATAAAAAGGTAATAGTCTGCAGATTCTGAAAACGCAAAAAAGTAAAAATTGAACTTTTCATGATTTTGAGCCTTTCCGGAGCCCCTTAAATTCCACAGCTTCTTGCTACTGCCTTGTCCTTCAACACGCAGTGATTCATGCAAAATGGAGCAAGGCCACATACTGCAAACACTGTGTTGGAGTTTTTACACGAGTATTTCGACATGCGGATCATTTCACTCAGGTTTTCAGGTCGCTTCAATGACGGACAAAATTGGCCCACCAGAAGTCCAGACCTGAATCCACGTGACTTTTTTTCTTTGGGAGTACCAAAAGGAAAAAATTTTCCCGGAACGTCCACGTGATTTAATGGCGCCCAGAAGACTTATTCTTCAAGCTTGCAGTGAAATAGCGGAAGACATGTGCCGTAGGGTAATCAATAACTATAGTGTTCGAATGAAGGGAGTTATGAAACGAGATGGTAGACATATTGAGGATGTGCTGAGTTAGAACAAATCTCCATGGACGACTCTTCATTGTAGTATATGTTCCTTTCAGATTGTATTGACAATAAAGTTTATATTCAAAAACAAAATGGTAACACATTTCGTGCGCCATCCTGTATTTAGTTGAATTTACGGCCTTTAGATTTGACTGATTTATCGTGTAATCGAAGTTTAACATAAAATGCAGACTGAACTAGTTAAGATACCAAACAGAACATCGAGCTTGTAGATGCTGATTTGTCGATAGTGGTATAATAGGCATAATTATTGGTAACATATCATAAACACTGCATTCATAATTTTTTATTCACTTACGTTAAACCTTTTTCCGTGAATGCTTAGAGGCACTTCTCTTCCTGTGAACATGCACTATACATTTACAAAAAATACACATTCAGGACATCAGGATTAATCAAGGTGCTGCACAGGTTATACAATGACGAATGCGTAGATTCAAGTTCCCGCTTTCAGATATTGTTGTTGTTGTGGTCTTCAGTCCTGAGACTGGTTTGATGCAGCTCACCATGCTACTCTATCCTGTGCAATCTTCTTCATCTCCCAGTACCTACTGCAGCCTGCATTCTTCTGAATCTGCTTAGTGTATTCATCTCATGGTCTCCCTCTACGATTTTTACCCTCCACGCTGCCCTCCAATGCTAAATTTGTGATCCCTTGATGCCTCAAAACATGTCCTACCAACCGATCCCTTCTTCTAGTCAAGTTGTGCCACAAACTTCTCTTCTCCCAATCCTATTCAATACCTCCTCATTAGTTACGTGATCTACCCACCTTATCTTCAGCATTCTTCTGTAGCACCACATTTCGAAAGCTTCTATTCTCTTCTTGTCCAAACTAGTTATCGTCCATGTTTCACTTCCATACATGGCTACACTCCATACAAATACTTTCAGAAACGACTTCCTGACACTTAAATCTATACTCGATGTTAACAAATTTCTCTTCTTTAGAAACGATTTCCTTGACTTGCCAGTCTACATTTTATATCCTCTCTACTTCGACCATCATCAGTTATTTTACTCCCTAAATAGCAAAACTCCTTTACTACTTTAAGTGTCTCATTTCCTAATCTAATTCCCTCAGCATCACCCGATTTAATTTGACTACATTCCATTATCCTCGTTTTGCTTTTGTTGATGTTAATCTTATATCCTTCTTTCAAGACACTGTCCACTCCGTTCAACTGCTCTTCCAAGTCCTTTGCTGTCTCTGACAGAATTACAATGTCATCGGCAAACCTCAAAGTTTTTACTTCTTCTCCATGAATTTTAATACCCACTCCGAATTTTTCTTTTGTTTCCTTTACTGCTTGCTCAATATACTGATTGAATAACATCGGGGAGAGGCTACAACCCTGTCTCAATCCTTTCCCAACCACTGCTTCCCTTTCATGCCCCTCGACTCTTATAACTGCCATCTGGTTTCTGTACAAATTGTAAATAGCCTTTCGCTCCCTGTATTTTACCCCTGCCACCTTCAGAATTTGAAAGAGAGTATTCCAGTCAACATTGTCAAAAGCTTTCTCTAAGTCTACAAATGCTAGAAACGTAGGTTTGTCTTTTCTTAATCTTTCTTCTAAGGTAAGTCGTAAGGTTAGTATTGCCTCACGTGTTCCAACATTTCTACGGAATCCAAACTGATCTTCCCCGAGGTCCGCTTCTACCAGTTTTTCCATTCGTCTGTAAAGAATTCGCGTTAGTATTTTGCAGCTGTGACTTATTAAACTGATAGTTCGGTAATTTTCACATCTGTCAACACCTGCTTTCTTTGGGATTGGAATTATTATATTCTTCTTGAAGTCTGTGGGTATTTCGCCTGTCTCATACATCTTGCTCACCAGATGGTAGAGTTTTGTCATGACTGGATCTCCCAAGGCCATCAGTAGTTCTAATGGAATGTTGTCTACTCCCGGGGCCTTGTTTCGACTCAGGTCTTTCAGTGGTCTGTCAAACTCTTCACGTAGTATCTTATCTCCCATTTCGTCTTCGTCTACATCCTCTTCCATTTCCATAATATTGTCCTCAAGTACATCGCTCTTGTATAAACCCTCTATATACTCCTTCCACCTGTCTGCCTTCCGTTCTTTGCTTAGAACTGGGTTGCCATCTGAGCTCTTGATATTCATGCAAGTGGTTCTCTTTTCTCCAAAGGTCTCTTTAATTTTCCTGTAGGCAGTATCTATCTTACCCCTAGTGAGACAAGCATCTATATCCTTACATTTGTCCTCTAGCCATCCCTGCTTAGCCATTTTGCACTTCCTGTCGATCTCATTTTTGAGACGTTTGCATTCCTTTTTGCCTGCTTCATTTACTGCATTTTTATATTTTCTCCTTTCATCAATTAAATACAGTATTTCTTCTGTCACCCAAGGATTTCAGATAGTAACAGAATTATCCTTGCTAACTCATTATAAACACTGCAGTCGTAACTTTTCATACACTAATGGTACTATTTCTCAATGAATGTATACAGATATCCGTTCTCTCCTTCTTGTAAACCTGCCCCATACACATAAAGTACGGTACTTTTTGAGGTGTTTTATCACAGCGTCATGATAGAAATACTCCTGATACCAAGAGAGTGCTACTGGATGCATAAAGAGGTACATCATTCTGTAACACGTTATTCACTAGTTCACTTTGTTAAATCCTCAATAAGGGAAAGCACATCTGAGGTAAATACGGTATCTTACGATGACCAAGTCGGTGCAAATGGCTCGGCAGATTGCTGTCCTTATTGAACTGGAGATGCTTCTTTTCTGGAGCTGGTTTTGTGGAGCATAGGTTTCAATGACAGCTTTTATGTATTTACACTCCTGGAAATGGAAATAAGAACACATTGACACCGGTGTGTCAGACCCACCATACTTGCTCCGGACACTGCGAGAGGGCTGTACAAGCAATGATCACACGCACGGCACAGCGGACACACCAGGAACCGCGGTGTTGGCCGTCGAATGGCGCTAGCTGCGCAGCATTTGTGCACCGCCGCCGTCAGTGTCAGCCAATTTGCCGTGGCATACGGAGCTCCATCGCAGTCTTTAACACTGGTAGCATGCCGCGACAGCGTGGACGTGAACCGTAAGTACAGTTGACGGACTTTGAGCGAGGGCGTATAGTGGGCATGCGGGAGGCCGGGTGGACGTACCGCCGAATTGCTCAACACGTGGGGCATGAGGCCTCCACAGTACATCGATGTTGTCGCCAGTGGTCGGCGGAAGGTGCCCGTGCCCGTCGACCTGGGACCAGACCGCAGCGACGCACGGATGCACGCCAAGACCGTAGGATCCTACGCAGTGCCGTAGGGGACCGCACCGCCACTTCCCAGCAAATTAGGGACACTGTTGCTCCTGGGGTATCGGCGAGGACCATTCGCAACCGTCTCCATGAAGCTGGGCTACGGTCCCGCACACCGTTAGGCCGTCTTCCGCTCACGCCCCAACACCGTGCAGCCCGCCTCAAGTGGTGTCGCGACAGGCGTGAATGGAGGGACGAATGGAGACGTGTCGTCTTCAGCGATGAGAGTCGCTTCTGCCTTGGTGCCAATGATGGTCGTATGCGTGTTTGGCGCCGTGCAGGTGAGCGCCACAATCAGGACTGCATACGACCGAGGCACACAGGGCCAACACCCGGCATCATGGTGTGGGGAGCGATCTCCTACACTGGCCGTACACCACTGGTGATCGTCGAGGGGACACTGAATAGTGCACGGTACATCCAAACCGTCATCGAACCCATCGTTCTACCATTCCTAGACCGGCAAGGGACCTTGCTGTTCCAACAGGGCAATGCACGTCCGCATGTATCCCGTGCCACCCAACGTGCTCTAGAAGGTGTAAGTCAACTACCCTGGCCAGCAAGATCTCCGGATCTGTCCCCCATTGAGCATGTTTGGGACTGGATGAAGCGTCGTCTCACGCGGTCTGCGCGTCCAGCACGAACGCTGGTCCAACTGAGGCGCCAGGTGGAAATGGCATGGCAAGCCGTTCCACAGGACTACATCCAGCATCTCTACGATCGTCTCCATGGGAGAATAGCAGCCTGCATTGCTGCGAAAGATGGATATACACTGTACTAGTGCCGACATTGTGCATGCTCTGTTGCCTGTGTCTATGTGCCTGTGGTTCTGTCAGTGTGATCATGTGATGTATCTGACCCCAGGAATGTGTCAATAAAGTTTCCCCTTCCTGGGACAATGAATTCACGGTGTTCTTATTTCAATTTCCAGGAGTGTATAAATCGTAGAGTGACTAGCAAACGTTCCTTTGCTGAAATAGCAGTACGGAAGTTTGTGTCTCGTTTTGATATGACGGGAGCCATTAACGTCAACAAACACACCAGATGATTTGAGAACATTCTGCAGAAGTTTTCATAAGTATCCATGCTCTCGATACTAAGTTGTTGCAAAAGGTTATTACAGGCACCATTTTGCGATCTTCCCATTATCCACTCTCTAATCCAAATACTTCTGTTCTTCTTTTTCACGTTTTTCATTACAATTACAAGAGCTGCAGCACATGCCAACCGCCTACTTGTCATTTTATACTTCGGCTGACACTCGTAGCGGAACTGAAAGCATATGTATAAACAGTATCAGAAAGTTGCTGGCGCAAGTTTCTTGCCAAAGAACTTGCGGAAGAGTCTTGCTTAATTCGTGCGCTGCTGTGTAAACAAAGCTGCAAGCGGCTCGCAATAACTTGCATCAATAACCTCTGCAAGCGACTTGCTAGTGTTAACACAGCTTAAGGGACCTTCTTCTTCGACATCTTGGCCAAATACAGAGCTTCTTTTCCGAAATAGAAATATTTATAACTTTTGGGAAACGAAAGCAATATCGACGATTATGTCAGTATGTAATTAGTTCTGCCAAGTATAAATATAGATCCCTCTGTCTGTACGGTAGCTTCCTTTCAATCTTACTGATTGCGATAGAAACAGTCCATCGCCGTGGGAGCAACAAGAAAGGAACGAAGTAAAGAGAATGCGAATGTACGCTAATAATTTCCTTTTGATCACTGCATTTGTGCCTACTTTAATTACTACAACTGCATGCCCAAAAGACAATAAGGAAAGATGAAATGGGTATGTGAATGTTTGAAAAGAAGAACGACGTACTCCATATTAATTTACTCTCTAAAATGCGATATGCCTTGCGGCGAAACTTTATTAACTAAAGTGTAGCGGGACAATGTTCAAAACATGATTGAAAATACGTTCACTAAATAGAGATAAGATCATCTATGATTGAAATGTCATCTAAAGTCGATATGCAATTTTAATATGTTAGAAACAAGGAAATGAAGTAATACAGAATGCTATGCTTGTAACGTACGATGCTGTTCTACATTGTTTAGCTCTGGTATTTACTAGGTCACAGAGAAAGCATCCTAGGTTTTGGAGGGAAAATTCGTAATTGTAATGATCTGCACTACAACAGAAACAAGAAGCACAACTTAAGGAAAAATAATGTAAAAATGTGTTCCAGCTCAGAAGCGACATTGAAGCAGATAATTCCCGTGACTTAGTACGGATAGAGGTTATATTCGACAATCGGAACAAATTAATAACTGGCACCTTTTACCGAACCACGGTCTCAGATGAAACAGTTACTGAACAGTTCAAAGAAAACTTGAGTCTCATCACAAATAGGTACCCTACTCATACAGTTGGCAGTGACTTCAATCTACTCTCCGTATGTTGACAAAAATACATTTTCAGACCTTATTGTAGATAGAAAGAACTTCCGTAATTGTTATAAAGGCTTTTTTTAAAATTCTTTTGAACAATTAGTTCACGAGGCCATTCAAATTGTAAATGGTTACTAAAACACACTTTACCTCTTAGCCACAAATAATCCTGAGCACCACGACGGATACAGGGATTGTGAACACACAGTCGTAGTGAGGCTCAGTTCCGTAACAAAGAAATTCACCAAAACTAAACGCGAAATATACAGGGTGATTCAAAAAGAATACCACAACTTAAAAAATGTGTATTTAATGAAAGAAACATAATATAACCTTCTGTTATACATCATTACAAAGAGTATTTAAAAAGGTTTTTTTTCACTCAAAAACAAGTTCAGAGATGTTCAATATGGCCCCCTCCAGACACTCGAGCAATATCAACCCGATACTCCAACTCGTTCCACACTCTCTGTAGCATATCAGGCGTAACGGTTTGGATAGCTGCTGTTATTTCTCGTTTCAAATCATCAATGGTGGCTGGGAGAGGTGGCCGAAACACCATATCCTTAACATACCCCCATAAGAAAAAATCGCAGGGGGTAAGATCAGGGCTTCTTGGAGGCCAGTGATGAAGTGCTCTGTCACGGGCTGCCTGGCGGCCGATCCATCGCCTCGGGTAGTTGACGTTCAGGTTTCATAACTAACCTTTTTCGTAGGACTCTCCATACAGTTGATTGTGGAATTTGCAGCTCTCTGCTAGCTGTGTGAGTCGATTTTCCTGGGCTGCGAACAAATGCTTGCTGGGTGCGTGCTACATTTTCATCACTCGTTCTCGGCCGTCCAGAACTTTTCCCTTTGCACAAACACCCATTCTCTGTAAACTGTTTATACCAACGTTTAATACACCACCTATCAGGAGGTTTAACACCATACTTCGTTCGAAATGCACGCCGAACAACTGTCGTCGATTCACTTCTGCCGTACTCAATAACACAAAAAGCTTTCTGTCGAGCGGTCGCCATCTTAGCATCAACTGACGCTGACGCCTAGTCAACAGCGCCTCTAGCGAACAAATGTACAACTAAATGAAACTTTACAGCTCCCTTAATTCGCCGACAGATAGTGCTTAGCTCTGCCTTTTGTCGTTGCAGAGTTTTAAATTCCTAAAGTTGTGGTATTCTTTTTGAATCATCCTGTATATATTTATAAAAGCAACTAAAAATTCGGTTGACGCCTTTCTAAGAGACAGTCTCCAATCCTTCCAAACTATCTAAGAGAAGACCATATGTGGCTCAAGTTCAAAGAAATAGTATCAATAGCACTCGAGAGATTCATACCAAATAAATTAATAAGAGACGGAACTGATCCCCCACGGTACACAAAACACGACAGGAAGCTGCTGCAGGAGCACCGAGAAAGGAAGTATAATGTAGACGAACGCAAAACCTCCAAGATTGGCGAAGTTTAACTGAGGCTCGAAATTTGGTGCGGATTTCAATGCGAGATGCATTTAATAGTTTCCACAACGAAACTCTCTCTAGAAATGTGGGGGAAAATCCAAAGAGATTCTGGTTCTATGTTAAGTAAACCAGCCAAGAGGCTCAGTAAGCGATGAGGTGGAGGAGGGGGAGGAGGGGGAGACAAGGGACCCAACCTTTCGGAGCAGGTAAAACCGTGGCAAATGTCCGCTCACCGTGCGTGTAGTATCTGTGAGCGTACTGACCGTGTGTAGAATGGGGAAGGCGCGCGATCTGAGTTCGACCGATGACAGATTGTGATGGCCCGGAGAACCGGCACGAACATCTCGGAATCTGCGTCTACAACTACATGGTTACTCTGCAATTCACACTGAAGTGCGTGGCACAGTGTTTATCGAACCATTTTCATACTACTTCTCTACCATTCCAATCTCGAATGGCGCGTGGGAAAAGGGATCACCTAAATCTTTCCGCTCGCGCTCTGATTTCTCTTATGTTACTGCGATGATCATTTCTCCCTTCGAAGGTGGGTGTCAACAAAATATTTTCGCGTTGGGAAGAGAAAGTTGGCGATTAAAATTTCGCAATCTCGCCGCAAAGAAAACCGCCTTTGTTTCAGTGACTGCTACCCCAACCCGCATATCATATCAGTGACACTCTCGCCGTTATTGCGCGATAACACGAATCGAGCTGCCCTTCTTTGCACTTTTTCGATGTCCTCCGTCAATCCTACCTGGTAAGGATCCCACACCGCGCCGCAACAATGCAGCAGAGGACGGACAACTGTAATGTAGGCTGTCACTTTAGTGGGTTTGTTGCATCTTCTAAGTGTACTGCCAACGAAGCGCAGTCTTTGTTTTGCCTTTCCCACAATATTATCTATGTCGTCTTTCCAATTTAAGTTGCTCGTAATTGTAATTCCTTGTTATTTAATCGAATTGACAGCGCTTAAATTTGTGCGATTTATCGTATACCCAAAATTTATCGGATTTCTTTTAGTATCCATGTGGATGACCGCGCACTTTTCTTTATTTAGTGCCAACTGCCACCTTTGCACCATACAGAAATTCTCTCTAGATCATTTTCTAATTGGAATTGACCGTCTGATGATTTTACTAGGCGGTAAATTACGGCGTCATCAGCAAAGAATCTAAAGGGGCTGCTCAGATTATCACCTAGATCATTTATATAAATCAGGAACAGCAGAGGGCCTATGACACTACCTTGCGGAACGTCAGATACCACTTCTGTTTTACTCAATGATTTACCGTCTGTCACTACGAACTGTGACCTCTCTGAGAGGAAATCACGAATCCAGTCACACAACTGAGACGATACTCCATATGCATGCAATTTTATTAATAGTCGCTTGTGAGAAACGGTATCAAAAGCCTTCTGGAAATCTAGGAATATGGAATCGATCTGAGATCCCTTGTCGACAGCAATCACTACTTCATGGGATAAAAGAGCTAGCTGTGTTGCACAAGAAGGTATTTTCTGAATTCGTGTTGGTTATGTATCAATAAGTCATTTTCTTCAAGATGATTCATAATGTTAGAGTACAGCAGAGGGTGGTCCATTGATGGTCACCGGGCCAAATATCTCACGAAATAAGCGTCAAACGAAAAAACTACTAAGAACGAAACTTGTCTAGCTCGAAGGGGGAACTCAGATGGCGCCATGGTTGGCCCGCTAGATGGCGCTGCCATAGGTCAAAAAGATATCAACTGCGTTTTTTTTTAAAATAGGAACCCCCATTTTTTATTACATATTCGTGTAGTACGTAAAGAAATGTGGATGTTTTAGTTGGACCACTTTTTTCTCTTTGCGATAGATGGCGCTGTAATGGCACAAACATATGGCTCACAATTTTAGACGAACAGTTGGTAACAGGTTTTTTAAATTAAAATACAGAACGTAGGTACGTTCGAACATTTTATTTCGGCTGTTCCAATGTGATACATGTACCTTCGTGAACTTATCACTTCTCAGAACGCATGCTGTTACAGCGTGATTACCTGTAAATACCACATTAATGCACTAAATGCTCGAAATGATGTCGGTCAACCTCAATGCATTTGGCAATACGTGTAACGACATTCCTCTCAACAGCGAGTAGTTCGCCTTCCGTAATGTTCGCACATTCACTGACAATGCCCTGACGCATGCTGTCAGGCGTAGTCGGTGGATCACGATGGCAAATATCCTTCAACTTTCCCCACAGAAAGAAATCCGTGGACGTCAGATCCGGTGAACGTGCCGGCCACGGTATGGTGCTTCGACGACCAATCCACCTGTCACGAAATATGCTATTCACTAGCGCTTCAACCGCACGCGAGCTATGTGCCGGACATCCATCATGTTGGAAGTACATCGCCATTCTGTCATGCAGTGAAACATCTTGTAGTAACATCGGTAGAACATTACGTAGGAAATCAGCATACATTGCACCATTTAGATTGCCATCGATAAAATGGGGGCCAATTATCCTTCCTGCCATAATGCCGCACTACACATTAACCCGCCGAGGTCGCTGATATTCCACTTGTCGCAGCCATTGTGGATTTTCCGTTGCCCAGTAGTGCATATTATGCCGGTTTACGTTACCGCTGTTGGTGAATGACGCTTCCTCGCTAAATAGAACGCGTACAAAAAATCTGTCATCGTCCATTAATTTCTCTTGTGCCCAGTGGCAGAACTGTACACGACGTTCAAAGTCGTTGGTGCATAGAAATATGGTACGGGTGCAGTCGATGTCGATATATCATTCTGAACACCGACGTTTTTGAGATTCCCGATTCTCGCTCAGTTTGTCTGCTACTGATGTGCGGATTAGCCGCGACAGCAGCTAAAACACCTACTTGGGCATCATCATTTGTTGCAGGTCGTGGTTGACGTTTCACACGTGGCTGAACACTATCCGGCGAACGGTCCGGACACTTGGATGCTGTCGTCCAGGATACCGAGCAGCATACATAGCACACGTCCGTTGGGCATTTTGATCACAATAGCCATACATCAACACCATATCGACCTTTTCCGCAATTGGTAAACGGTCCATTTTAACACGGGTAATGTATCACGAAGCAAATACCGTTCGCACTGGCGGAATGTTACGTGATACCACGTACTTATACGTTTGTGACTACAACAGCGCCATCTATCACAGAGCGAAAAAAGTGGTCCAACTAAAACATTCATATTTCTTTACGTACTACACGAATATGTAATAAAAAATGGGGGTTCCTATTTAAAAAAAAACGCAGTTGATATCTGTTTGACCTATGGCAGCGCCATCTAGCGGGCCAACCATAGCGCCAACTGGTTTCCCCCTTCACGCTTGACGAGTTTCGTTCTTTGTAGTTTTTTCGTTTGATGCTTATTTCGTGAGACATTTGGCCCGGTCATTATCAATGGACCATCGCGTGTATGCTCCAAAATCCTACTGCAAATTGAGGTCAGTGATATGCACGAATTGTCGGGTGTTCGAAGACAGCTGTAGTGAGTGTTTTCAGAATGTGGTGAAACCGAGGTGAAACCCGCATTCAGACGTCGTGAGGTTGGGCGTCCACCTCTCATTACAGATTTCAGACGTCGCAGGCTGGGTAGCCTGGAAATCAGTACAGGCGGCGAACTGGGCGGAACTAACATCAGACTTTAATGCTGGACGGAGTACAAGTGTATCTGAACACAACAGCGCAACGTACACTCCTAACGATGGGCCTCAGTAGCCGACGTCCCACTCATGTGCCAATGTTAGCACCACGACATCGGCAGCTGTGAGAGAAATGGGCACGTGATCGTCGCCACTGGACGCTGGCGAGGTGGCAGAGTTTGCACGGTCTGATGAATTCCGATACCGTCTTCATCATGCCAATGGGAGGTCGCGAATACGTCGTCTCCCAGGGAAGCAGAATCTTGACATCTTGACGCCTGTAATGCGGGGCATACGTGGCGGCGGCTCCGTTATGCTCTGGGGAACATTCAAGTGGGCATCCATGGGGCCAGCGGAGTTTATGCAAGGCACCGTAACAAACTGGTTGCAGACCACATAAACCCCTTCGTGACGACCATGTTTCCCGATGGTAGTGGCATTTTTCAGCAAGGTAATGCCCCGTGTCAAGGGTCCGGGAAGGTAAATAACACACTAGTTGCGGACCACGTTCACCCCTTCGTGACGATCATGTTTCCCGATGGCAGTGGCACTTTTCAGCAAGATAATGCACTGTGTCACAAGTCTGGGAATGTAAATAACACACTGGTTGCAGACAACGTACAGCCCTTCGTGACGATCGTGTTTCCCAAAGGCAGTGGCATTTTTCAGCAAGATAATGCACCATGTCACAAGTCTGGGAATGTATATAACACACTGATTGCAGACCACATACACCCCTTCGTGACGATCATGTTTCCCGAAGGCAGTGGCACTTTTCAGCAAGATAATGTACCGTGTCACAAGTTCAGGAATGTAAATAATACACTGGTTGCTGACCACGTACAGCCCTTCGTGACGATCATGTTTCCCAAAGCCAGTGGTATTTTTCAGCAAGATAATGCACCGTGTCACAAGTCTGGGAATGTAAATAACACACTGGTTGCAGACCACGTACACTCCTTCGAGACGGTCATGTTTCCCGATGGCAGTGGCATTTTTCAGCAAGATAATGCTCGGTGTCACAAGTCTGGGAATGTAAATAACACACTGGTTGCAGACCATGTACATCCCTTCGTGACGAACATGTTTCCCGATGGCAGTGGCATTTTTCAGCAAGATAACGCACCGTGTCACAAGTCTGGGAATGTAAATAACACACTGGTAGCAGACCACGTACACCCCTTCGTGACGATCATGTTTCCCAATGGCAGTGGCATTTTTCAGCAAGATAACGCACCGTGTCACAAGTCTGGGAATGTAAATAACACACTGGTTGCAGACCATGTACACCCCTTCGTGACGATCATGTTTCCCGATGGCAGTGGCATTTTTCAGCAAGATAATGCACTGTGTCACAAGTCTGGGAATGTAAATAACACACTGGTTGCAGACCACATACACCCCTTCGTGACGATCATGTTTCCCGATGGCAGTGGCATTTTTCAGCAAGATAATGCTCAGTGTCACAAGTCTGGGAATGTAAATAACACACTGTTTGCAGACCACATACACCCCTTCGTGACGATCATGTTTCCCGATGGCAGTGGCATTTTTCAGCAAGATAATGTACCGTGTCACAAGTTCAGGAATGTAAATAATACACTGGTTGCTGACCACGTACAGCCCTTCGTGACAATCATGTTTCCCAAAGGCAGTGGCATTTTTCAGCAAGATAATGTACCGTGTCACAAGTCTGGGAATGTAAATAACACACTGGTTGCAGACCACATACACCCCTTCGTGACGATCATGTTTCCCGATGGCAGTGGCACTTTTCAGCAAGATAATGTACCGTGTCACAAGTCTGGGAATGTAAATAATACACTGGTTGCTGACCACGTACAGCCCTTCGTGACGATCATGTTTCCCGATGGCAGTGGCACTTTTCAGCAAGATAATGTACCGTGTCACAAGTTCAGGAATGTAAATAACACACTGGTTGCAGACCACGTACACCACTTCTTAACGACCATCTTTCCCGTTGGCAGTGGCATTTTTCAGCAAGATAATGCACCGTGTCACAAGTCTGGGAATGTTAATAACACCCCTTCGTGACGATCATGTTTCCCAAAGGCAGTGGCATTTTTCAGCAAGATAATGCACCGTGTCACAAGTCTGGGAATGTAAATAACACACTGGTTCCAGACCATATACACCTGTTCGTGACGATCATGTTTCCCGATGGCAGTGGCACTTTTCAGCAAGATAATGTACCGTGTCACAAGTTCAGGAATGTAAATAATACACTGGTTGCTGACCACGTACAGCCCTTCGTGACGATCATGTTTCCCAAAGCCAGTGGCATTTTTCAGCAAGATAATGCACCGTGTCACAAGTCTGGGAATGTAAATAACACACTGGATGCAGACCACATACACCCGTTCGTGACGATCATGTTTCCCGATGGCAGTGGCACTTTTCAGCAAGATAATGTACCGTGTCACAAGTTCAGGAATGTAAATAATACACTGGTTGCTGACCACGTACAGCCCTTCGTGACGATCATGTTTCCCAAAGCCAGTGGCATTTTTCAGCAAGATAATGCACTGTGTCACAAGTCTGGGAATGTAAATAACACACTGGTTGCAGACCACGTACAGCCGTTCGTGACGATCATGTTTCCCAACGGCAGTGGCATTTTTCAGCAAGGTAATGCACCGCGTCACAAGTCTGGGAATGTAAATAACACACTGGTTGCAGACCATGTACACCCCTTCGTGACGATCATGTTTCCCGATGGCAGTGGCATTTTTCAGCAAGATAACGCAACGTGTCACAAGTCTGGGAATGTAAATAACACACTGGTTGCCGACCACGTACACCCCTTCGTGACGATCATGTTTCCCGATGGCAGTGGCATTTTTGAGCAAGATAATGCTCGGTGTCACAAGTTCAGGAATGTAAATAACACACTGGTTGCAGACCACGTACAGCCCTTCGTGACGATCATGTTTCCCAAAGGCAGTGGCATTTTTCAGCAAGGTAATGCACCGTGTCACAAGTCTGGGAATGTAAATAACACACTGGTTGCAGACCATGTACACCCCTTCGTGACGATCATGTTTCCCGATGGCAGTGGCATTTTTCAGCAAGATAACGCAACGTGTCACAAGTCTGGGAATGTAAATTACACACTGGTTGCCGACCACGTACACCCCTTCGTCACGATCATGTTTCCCGATGGCAGTGGCATTTTTGAGCAAGATAATGCTCAGTGTCACAAGTTCAGGAATGTAAATAACACACTGGTTGCCGACCACGTACACCCCTTCGTGACGATCATGTTTCCCGATGGCAGTGGCATTTTTGAGCAAGATAATGCTCGGTGTCACAAGTTCAGGAATGTAAATAACACACTGGTTGCAGACCACGTACAGCCCTTCGTGACGATCATGTTTCCCAAAGCCAGTGGCATTTTTCAGCAAGATAATGCACCGTGTCACAAGTCTGGGAATGTAAATAACACACTGGTTGCAGACCACGTGCAGCCGTTCGTGACGATCATGTTTCCCAAAGGCAGTGGCATTTTTCAGCAAGGTAATGCACCGTGTCACAAGTCAGGGAATGTAAATAACACACTGGTTGCAGACCATGTACACCCCTTCGTGACGATCATGTTTCCCGATGGCAGTGGCATTTTTCAGCAAGATAACGCAACGTGTCACAAGTCTGGGAATGTAAATAACACACTGGTTGCCGACCACGTACACCCCTTCGTGACGATCATGTTTCCCGATGGCAGTGGCATTTTTGAGCAAGATAATGCTCGGTGTCACAAGTTCAGGAATGTAAATAACACACTGGTTGCAGACCACGTACAGCCCTTCGTGACAATCATGTTTCCCGATCGCAGTGGCACTTTTCAGCAAGATAATGCACCATGTCACAAGTGTGGGAACGTAAATAACACACTGGTTGCAGGCCACGTACACCCCTTCGTGACGAACATGTTTCCCGATGGCAGTGACATTTTTCAACAAGATAACGCACCGTGTCACAAGTCTGGGAATGTAAATAACACACTGGTTGCCGACCACGTACACCCCTTCGTCACGATCATGTTTCCCCGATGGCAGTGGCATTTTTGAGCAAGATAATGCTCAGTGTCACAAGTTCAGGAATGTAAATAACACACTGGTTGCCGACCACGTACACCCCTTCGTGACGATCATGTTTCCCGATGGCAGTGGCACTTTTCAGCAAGACATGCATCATGTCACAAGTTCAGGAATGTAAATAACACACTGGTTGCAGACCACGTACAGCCCTTCGTGACGATCATGTTTCCCAAAGCCAGTGGCATTTTTCAGCAAGATAATGCACCGTGTCACAAGTCTGGGAATGTAAATAACACACTGGTTGCAGACCACGTACAGCCGTTCGTGACGATCATGTTTCCCAAAGGCAGTGGCATTTTTCAGCAAGGTAATGCACCGTGTCACAAGTCAGGGAATGTAAATAACACACTGGTTGCAGACCATGTACACCCCTTCGTGACGATCATGTTTCTCGATGGCAGTGGCATTTTTCAGCAAGATAATGCTCGGTGTCACAAGTTCAGGAATGTAAATAACACACTGGTTGCAGACCACGTACACCACTTCGTGACGATCATGTTTCCCGATGGCAGTGGCACTTTTCAGCAAGACATGCATCATGTCACAAGTGTGGGAACGTAAATAACACACTGGTTGCAGGCCACGTACACCCCTTCGTGACGAACATGTTTCCCGATGGCAGTGACATTTTTCAGCAAGATAATGCACCGTGTCACAAGTCTGGGAATGTAAATAACACACTGGTTGCAGACCACGTACAGCCCTTCGTGACGATCATGTCTCCCAAAGGGAATGGCATTTTTCAGCAAGATAATGCACCGTGGCACAAGTCTGGGAATGTAAATAACACACTGGTTGCAGACCACGTACACCACTTCGTGACGACCATGTTTCCCATTGGCAGAGGCATTTTTCAGCAAGATAATGCTCGGTGTCACAAGTTCAGGAATGTAAATAGAACTGTGGTTGCAGACCACGTACACCACTTCGCGACGACCATGTTTCCCGATGGCTGTTGCACTTTTCAGCAAGATAATGCACCGTGTCACAAGTCTGGGAATGTAAATAACACACTGGTTGGAGACCACATACACCCCTTGGTGACGATCATGTATCCCGATGGCAGTGGCATTTTTCAGCAAGATAATGCTCGGTGTCACAAGTTCAGGAATGTAATGGAGCGGATTGAGGAACGCAGTGGCTAGTTCCAACTGATGTGCTGCGGCCCCCCCCCCCCCCCACCCCATCACAGCTCGCAAGATCTGGGATGTGCTCATCACCCTGCCCCTCAACGCCTCCCCCCCCCCCCCCGCCTATTTCCAGGATTTACGGGAATTAGGTGACTTGTATTTGTAGATGTGGTGGCAACTCCCTCCAGCGACCTATCAAGGTCTCACTGCTTCCATGCCACTACGCATCGCTACTGTTATCCTTGCGAAAGGTGGACATACCGGCTGTTAGATAGATGGTCATAATGTTCTGGCTGATCAGTGCATTCTTCCCGAGATATTCATTTCCCTCGGTACTTTAACTTCCGTGATGTCTGTTACCAGTGGATTACTTTTCTTGGGAATGGCAGGTATCTGCATATCCTGGAGTTTCGCTAAGCTTCTACAACCCATTAAAATCAAAATATGTTTTACCCGGAGATTCTGCATGTAATAGGTTGGAGCGTTTTTCCATAAGTTTAATAAATACGCATAACAGAGACTTCCGTGATTAATAATAGATTCTCCTTCACTAATTAGAACAGTCTGCTGATGTTGGGGTAGCTTTTCGACCCGCGATTGTAGAAATCACGTGGTTTTGAGGCGAAGAAGTCGAACTACGTTCGGAGAGCATTTTCATGCCAGCCGTGGTGGCCGAGCGGTTCTAGGCGCTTCAGTCCGGAACCGCGTGACCGCTACAGTCGCAGGTTCGAATCCTGCGTCGGGCATGGATGTGTGTGATGTTCTTAGGTTAATTAGGTTTAAGTAGTTCTAAGTTCTAGGGGACTGATGACCTCAGATGTTAAGTCCCATAGTGCTCAGAGCCATTTGAACCATTTGATAGAAATCACGTGATTTTGAGGCGAAGAACTCGTCGAACTACGTTCGGAGCGCATTTTCATCCGGAAAGGAAGTTCCCTGAACGTTGTTCGATAGGGAGCGGAAAAGGTGAAAATCTGAGGACCTAAGGTAAGGTGAATAAGCTGGGTGCGGAATGACTTCTCAACCAGACTCTGGCATAGTGTTTTTTGCCAGTCTGGCAGAATGCGGGCGGGCGTTATCGTGGTTCAAAAATGGTTCAAACGGCTCTGAGCACTATGGGACTTTACATCTGAGGTCATCAGTCCCCTAGAACTTAGAACTACTTAAGGGGCTCCGGAAAGGCTGAAAATCATGAAAAGTTCAATTTTTACTTTTTTGCGTTTTCTGAATCTGCAGACTATTACCTTTTAATAGATATATAATTTATTCAATTCCGGAGACTACAACTATTTTTAAATTTTTTTTGAAATGTGTTCTACATGGGCGTGACCCACTGTGGCGCTGTTAAACTGCTGTCAAATGGTGTTATTATTAACGTCCGTGTTCATCAGGTACATTCTAGTGATGTGAGATAAAGTATGTGTTGTGGCTAACCTGTGATGGTTCAATATATATCGCTGGTGTGATTGTCGATTGTTTGATGTTTATTTACTCTGTCGTTATCTCGAAAATATTCGTAATTAATTCTGTTTCTTGAGTCTCTGTTTTGTTGAAGTATAATAATGAGTAAAAGTAAAGTTATTAGAAATCCTCTGAAGGCTTTTAAGAAAAGGAGAAATGTTGGAAAGCCAAAGGTATGTGTTATTACTGTAAACAATAAAGACGATGAAAATCCCCAACATAGCTTGTGTCCCAAAGAAGAAGACAGTTGGTGTAAATATAACAAAGGATTGCTAACTGGTGAAGTGTACACTCATAAGCATAGTCTGCCTCATGCAATAATGGAGGTGATAAAACCTATTTTCAGAGACTTAGCAGCACCTGAACTGTTGAAAAAGTGTATTCACGGAAAAACTCAAAACCCCAATGAAAGTGTAAATAGTGTTATATGGTCGAGAATCCCCAAGACTGTATTTGTTGGAATAGAAACACTTCACTTTGGTGTGTATGATGCTGTTGCGACTTTCAATGATGGCAACATTGTAAGGTGCAAGGTATTTAGAAACATGGGAATGAAGATAGGTTCTAACATGGTACGAGCGATGCTTGCTTTAGACAAGGAACGCCTTCGGGCTGCAGACAGGGCTGTAAAGAGTCTAGAAATACAAGCAAGAGTAAACAGGAGGAGGAACAAGAGGAAGCTGGAGGAGGAGTTTGCAGAGGATGAAGATAATCCATCCTACGGACCTGGAATGCACTAAAAAGTTAATCCAATCTTTGTCGCTCGATTCCCATAACTTTTATTTTCTCATACTAATTACATGTTTTCTAAGGATCTTCCAAACATATTTGTTTCAAACTTTCAGTAAATGTTACACAGTACCTTCTGCATAATTTAACACAGCCTTTTTCCGAAAAACTGTATATTTTTGAATATATAAATAAAAAATTGCAAAAAAATGTTGTGAATTTTCATTACAATTGAAAAAAAATCATCTTTAGTAATTGAACTAAAATTTTGTAAAATCCCTGTGTTAAGTTGTAGCCCATATTCTAATAAATAATCTGTAAAAAGTTCAACTTCCTACCTCAAATACTTTGTGAGGAAAGATGTAATTTATAAGCGTTATTTTAACACTGCAAGTATAGGGCGTTCCGGAGCCCCTTAAACCTAACTAACCTAAGGACATCACACACACCAATGCCCGAAGCAGGATTCGAACCTGCGGCCGTAGCAGCAGCGTGGTTCCGGACCGAAGCGCCTAGAACCGTTCGGCCACAGCAGCCGGCTATCGTGGAGTTGCACCACTTCACCCAGTCTTCCTTCTCGTCGTTCTCGGACTGTGTCTGCAACACGTCTCATTTGTTGACAGTAAATGTTAGCAGTAATGGTTACACCATGGAGAAGCATTTCGTAATAAGCACACCGTCGCTTTCCCACCAGATGCATAACATTATCTTTTGCGGATGCTGGGAGATGCTGGTTTGCTTGGGTTCAACCATTCCTTTCTTTTCCTTGTATTAGAGTAAAGACACAATTTCTCGTCACCAGTAACGATACAGCGTAGGAACGGTGGATGTCGTTATGAACCAATTGATGACAAAAAAAAAACCGAGATGTCCATCTAGCCACCAACTGATTTTTAGGATTTTGGCTTAGAGCGCGAGGTACACCCTTCACGAGCAGGGAGGCGTGCCGGCCCCCGGCACGAATCCGCCCGGCGGATTACTGTCGAGGTCCGGTGTGCTGGCCAGCATGTAGATAGTTTTTAGGCGGTTTTCCATCTACCTCGGCGAATGCGGGATGGTTCCCCTTATTCCGCCTCAGTTACACTACGTCGACGATTGCTGCGCAAACACTGTCTCCTCGTGCGCGTACACCCTAATTACTCTACCACACAAACATTTGAGGTTACACTCCTGCCCGCATCTCGTGGTCGTGCGGTAGCGTTCTCGCTTCCCACGCCCGGGTTCCCGGGTTCGATTCCCGGCGGGGTCAGGGATTTTCTCTGCCTCGTGATGGCTGGGTGTTGTGTGCTGTTCTTAGGTTAGTTAGGTTTAAGTAGTTCTAAGTTCTAGGGGACTGATGACCATAGATGTTAAGTCCCATAGTGCTCAGAGCCATTTCGTTACACTCATATGGTATGCCGGCCGCGGTGGTCTAGCGGTTCTGGCGCTGCAGTCCGGAACCGCGGGACTGCTACGGTCGCAGGTTCGAATCCTGCCTCGGGCATGGGTGTGTGTGATGTCTTTAGGTTAGTTAGGTTTAAGTACTAAGTTCTAGGGGACTTATGACCTAAGATGTTGAGTCCCATAGTGCTCCGAGCCATTTGAACCATTTTGAATCATATGGTATGAGACGTTTCTGGTGGGGGTCCACTGGAAGCCGAACCACATAATAACCCTGGGTTCGGTGTGGGGCGGCGGTGGGGTGGGTGGACTGCTGTGGCCTGTTGTGGGGTTGTGAGCCACTGAGGGCTACGGCGGCACGAAGCCTGTCCGTCGTTTGTAGGTCCCCGGTTCAGTACACAGTACACACACACACACACACACGGACACACACACACACACACACACACACACACACACACACTCACACACACACACACACACACACACACACACACACGACTTTTGAACCTTCCCCATTGCATGCAAATGTCGCACGCTAGAGGAATGACGACAGCTTATCACATTTGCCAGTTTTCGAGTACAATGACGTGGATCATTGTGGATTAATGCGTTCAAACGATCTTAGCCAAACCCTGAAGGTCTTCCTGAACGTGGGTTGAAAGTAAATAAACCGCCAGGTCCTGATGGGATTCCAATTCCAATTCGGTTTTACCGAGAGTACTCTACTGCATTGGCCCCTTACTTAGCTTGCATTTATCGCGAATCTCTTGCCCAACGTAAAGTCCCGAGCGACTGGAAAAAAGCGCAGGTGGCGCCTGTATATAAGAAGGGTAGAAGGAAGGATCCTCAATATTACTGACAAATATCCTTAACATCGGTTTGTTGCGGGATTCTCGAACATATTCTCGGTTCGAATATAATGAATTTCCTTGAGACAGAGAAGTTGCTGTCCATGCATCAGCACGGCTTTAGAAAGAATCGCTCCTGCGAAACGCAACTCGCCCTTTCTTCACTTGATATCTTGCGAACCATGGATGAAGGGTATCAGACGGATACCATTTTCCATGACTTCCGGAAAGCGTTTGACTCGGTGCCCCACTGCAGACTCCTAACTAAGGTACGAGCATATGGGATTGCTTCCCAAATATGTGAGTGGCTCGAAGACTTCTTAAGTAATAGAACCCAGTACGTTGTCCTCGACGGTGAGTGTTCATCGGAGGTGGGGGTATCATCTGGAGTGCCCCAGGGAAGTGTGGTAGGTCCGCTGTTGTTTTCTATCTACATAAATGATCTTTTGGATAGGGTGGATAGCAATGTGCGGCTGTTTGCTGATGATGCTGTGGTGTACGGGAAGGTGTCGTCGTTGAGTGACTGTAGGAGGATACGAGATGACTTGGACGGGATTTGTGATTGGTGTAAAGAATGGCAGCTAACTCTAAATATAGATAAATGTAAATTAATGCAGATGAATAGGAAAAAGAATCCCGTAATGTTTGAATACTCCATTAGTAGTGTAGCGCTTGACACAGTCACGTCGATTAAATATTTGGGTGTAACATTGCAGAGCGATATGAAGTGGGACAAGCATGTAATGGCAGTTGTGCGGAAGGCGGATAGTCGTCTTCGGTTCATTGGTAGAGTTTGGGGAAGATGTGGTTCATCTGTAAAGGAGACCGCTTATAAAACACTAATACGACCTATTCTTGAGTACTGCTCGAGCGTTTGGGATCCCTATCAGGTCGGATTGAGGGAGGACATAGAAGCAATTCAGAGGCGGGCTGCTAGATTTGCTACTGGTAGGTTTGATCATCACGCGAGTGTTACGGAAATGCTTCAGGAACTCGGGTGGGAGTCTCTAGAGGAAAGGAGGCGTTCTTTTCGTGAATCGTTACTGAGGAAATTTAGAGAAATCAGAATTTGAGGCTGACTGCAGTACAATTTTATTGCCGCCAACTTATATTTCGCGGAAAGACCACAAAGATAAGAGAGATTAGGGGTCGTATAGAGGCATATAGGCAGTCATTTTTCCCTCGTTCTGTTTGGGAGTGGAACAGGGAGAGAACACGTTAGTTGTGGTACGAGGTACCCTCCGCCACGCACCGTACGGTGGATTGCGGAGTATGTATGTAGATGTAGATGTAGAAGTCTCTAAATGATCTTCCATAAAATGAGAAATCCATTTTCTTGCCGTGCTCTGTTTAACACCATTACCCCCATACACGGCGCAAAAGTTTCTGGCTGCCTCCGCTGCTGTCATCCGTCTATCGAGCTGAAAAGGAAGAATACGAGGTGCGGCTAGAAAAAAACCGGACTGATGCTGGAAAAAACATTTATTTACAATTATTTACAATTTCATGTTATCTCCTTCAATGTACTCTCCTCCTCGGTCTCTACACCGCTCCATACGAATTTTCCACTGTTCATAGCAATGCTGCAGATCATTTTCGGTAAGTCCATACATTACTTCCGTCGCTCTTTCTTTTACTGCTTCAACAGTCTCAAATCTAATTCCTTTCAAAGCTGACTTGACTTTAGGGAAAAGAAAAAAGTAACAGGTGGCCAAATCAGGTGAGTAGGGTGGATGATCTAAGATGGGAATGTTGTGTTTTGCCAAAAACGTCTTCACTGACAACGCACTGTGAGCTGGGGCATTGTCTTGGTGAAGGATCCGTGACTTTTTTCTCCACAAATCGTTCCGTTTTCTCCGTACTCGCTCACGTAGGGTAGCCAGGACGCTAATGTAGTAATGCTGATTCACTGTTAGTCCCTCTGGTACCCAATCAATGTGCACAATCCCTTTGATGTCAAAAAAAAACAATCATCTTTGCCTTGAATTTCGATTTTGACATTCGTGCTTTTTTTTGTCGTGGAGAACCAGGAGTTTTCCAATGCATCGATTGGCGTTTAGTTTCGGGATCGTAAGTAAAAAACCACGATTCATCGCAAGTAATAACATTTTGTAAGAAGGTGGGATCACTTTCAATGTTTTCCAGGATGTCAGAACAAATCATTCTTCGGCGTTCCTTCTGTTCAATTGTGAGACACTTTGGAACCATTTTTGAACACACTTTGTTCGTGTTGAAACTTTCATGAAGAATCTGCCTAACACTTTCCTTGTCAACTCCTGTTAACTCAGACACTGCTCTGATTGTTAAACGGCGATCTTGTCGAACAAGTTTACCGATTTTTTCAATGTTTGCATCAGTTTTTGCTGACAATGGTCTGCCAGTGCGAGTGTCATCACTGGTGTCTTCGCGGCCATCTTTAAATCGTTTAAAGCACTCAAACACTTGTGTTCGCGATAAACAATCAACGCCGTACACTTGTTGTAACGTTACAAACGTTTCACTTGCAGATTTTAGTTTGAAACAAAATTTGATGTTAACACGCTGTTCTTTCTGTACACTCGACATTTTCCGACGCACAGACAAAACGTCAACTACTTAAAACAGACGCCACGGGCAGACTGAGTGCAGGAGGCAGATGAAACTCGAGCAGTAGGCGGAGCGAGAGTCACGTGACAGGCCACGCGACTTTCAGCCTTATTGCATTCGTTTTATTGTTTCACCAGTACTAGTCCGGTTTTTTTCTAGCCACACCTCGTGTGGTGTCACTGCCAGACACCACACTTGCTAGGTGGTAGCTTAAATCGGCCGCGGTACATGTCGGACCCGCGTGTCGTCACTGTGTGATCGCAGACCGAGCGCCACCACACGGCAGGTCTCGAGAGACGTACGAGAACTCGCCCCAGTTGTACGACGACGTTGCTAGCGACTATACGGACGAAGCCATTTCTCTCATTTGCCGAGAGACAGTTAGAATAGCCTTCAGCTAAGTTAATGGCTACGACTTAGCAAGGCGCCATTAGCCTTAGATAGCTTGTATATAAAGAGTCACTTGTATCGCCACAATCTCCAGATGTCTCATCAAGAACGATGTATACAAGGACGGATTAAAAGTTAAGTAGTCCAGAAGCTACGTACTTTTCTTTATAGCATTCATTAAGTCTCCTGTTTCAGACCTCACTCCATCCTTCGTGAGTTAGCGCGTGCATCTTGGCCGCCTCTTTCAATTAGTGTGCGTAGTGTTGGCAAGTCTGCCGACACTACACCTCGTATATCGGAAATGTTGCGGTTTCTCCACTTTGCACTCCATTTTCTAGCGTCCTCAGGTCCACTCAGTATTCCCAAATGACAAAACAGTAAATCTGTAAACTCGAATATCGAATAGGAACAGTGAAATAAACATGATAAATGACAATCGTTAAACAAATCCGTAACAGCGGGCATACAAACACGCAAAACAAAAACGCTAAGGACTTATGCATCAACCCAATAATTTAACGCTGCGAGTATAGCTGTGGCTTCTCTAGAAAAACTAGAAGTTTCGCTGGGGAGTGAAATCAATTCCTTGTAATCTGTACTTGGGCACAGGAACGCACATTCCACTCAGCCAATATCTGGATTTTGAAGCTGTCAGTATAAATCTGTAAATATTCCGATAAATTTGTTTTTTTACTAATCTTTCTGCTCCGGCTTTCTTTGGTGAGGGAGGGAGGGAGAGTGAGATTGTCTTGAACTGTTGCATAGTTACAGCCCTTTGACTGTCTCGATATGTTCCAGACATCTTCCCAAAGGAAATGACAACTGCCTGACGAGATGATTCGAAAAGAAGATGTGCTTATTCTTGTACGAGGAGGTTTGAATATTTATGCTACACAGACGTATCTTGTTCCTCTTTTTAATTACTGCAGCAACTACTTGCAGCTCAGTTCCTGCGAATTGTATAAGGGGCAGTCACATGAAAATGAGACAAGTTAACCTTTTTTTTTTATTTCAAAAGCTATCATCGTACTACACACATCAAATAAAGTTTTGCATCACCTCGGTTGCGAGTATTCCGGAACCAGTACAGAAAATTGGAATAGAGATCAACATAAACACCGTTTCCGCCCTTTTTATTGCTCATGAAAACCACACATTGCATGTTGTACCACCATATAGCGAGGCGTTCAGAGATGGTGGTCCAGATTGCTCTACACACCGGCGGGGTCCCGGGTTCGATTCCCGGCGGGGTCAGGGATTTTCTCTGCCTCGTGATGACTGGGTGTTGTGTGATGTCCTTAGGCTAGTTAGGTTTAAGTAGTTCTAAGTTCTAGGGGACTGATGACCAAAGATGTTAAGTCCCATAGTGCTCAGAGCCATTTCTACACACCGGTACCTCTAATACCCAGTAGCAAGTCCTCTTGCGTTGATGCACGCTTGTATTCATCGTGGCGTACTATCCACAAGTTCATCAAGGAACTGTTGGTCCAGATTTTCCCACTCCTCAACGGCGATTCGGCGTAGATCCCTAAGAGTGGTTGGTGGGTCATGTCGTCCATAAACAGCCCTTTTCAGTCTATCCCAGGCATTTTCGATAGGGTTCAAGTCTGGACAACATGCTGGCCACTCTTGTCGAGCGATGTTATTATCCTGATGGAAGTCATTCACAAGATGTGTGGGATGGGGACGCCAATTGTCGTCCGTGAAGACGAATACCTCGCCAATATGCTGCCGATATGGTTGTACTATTGGTCGGAGGATGGCATTCACGTATCGTACAGCTGTTACGGCTTTCGTGACAACCAGCGGTGTACGTCGGCCCCACATAACGCCACCCCAAAACAGCAGGGAACCTCCACCTTGCTGCACTCTCTGGACAGTGTGTCTAAGGCGTTCAGGCTGACCGGGTTGCCTCCAAACACGTCTCCGACGATTGTTTGGTTGAAGGCATATGCGAAACTCATCGGTGAAGAGAACGTGATCCCAATCCTGAGTGGTCCATACGGCATGTTGTTGCGGCCATCTGTACCGCACTGCATGGTGTCGTGGTTGGAAAGATGGACCTCACCACGGACGTCGGTAGTGAAGTTGCGCATCGTGCAGCCTATTGCGCACAGTTAGAGTCGTAGCACGACGTCCTGAGCCTGCACGAAATTCCTAGGTAGCGGTCATCGGCTCCAGTGGTAGCCCTTGGGCGGCATGTCCGAACAACATCGCTTTGGTTCACTCAGACACCCCTGGACACTTTCATTGTTGAGAGCTCTTCCTGGCACAAAGTAACAATGCGGACGCGGTCAAATCGCAGTATTGACCGCCTAAGCATAGTTGAACTACAGACAACACGAGCCGTGTACCTCCTTCCTGGTGGAATGACTGGAAGTGATCGGCTGTCGGACCCCCTCCGTCTAATAGGCGCTGCTAATGCGTGGTTGTTCACATATTTGGGCGGGTTTAGTGACATCTCTAAACAGTCAAAGGGACTGTAACTGGTATTCAATATCCACGGTCACCGTCTATCTTCAGGAGATCTGGGAACTGGGGTGATGCAAAACTTTTTTCGATGTGTGTATTATCCCACTTATCCCACTGTGAGACGACACATTCTGTGCCTTCCACAAAAATTGTACCCAGGCGTGCACAGCCAAGAATGTCTTTCTTCAGGGCTCCACAAATATGAAAACCGTATGAGGAGTGTTTGGGACAGTATGATTTAGGATGTGTAAGAGGTTCCCAGCGAAACTTCGGCAGCGTACGTGAAACAGCCTTGGCAACATATGAGAAGGCATCGTCTTCCAGGAGACTGATGTCGCCCGCCATTATCCCGAGCGTTTGAATTGATTCTGAGATTTAGTAATTACAGTCTTCACCTAGTGCTGTGCATGAATTGTGGCAGCGTGTTTCAGGAAGTCAATGATAGCGGGTCCTTGTTGTTGTTGTGGTCTTCAGTCCTGAGACTGGTTTGATGCAGCTCTCCATGCTACTCTATCCTGTGGCCACTGCTTTCACTGATGTCAAATCAATTCATTTCATCCCTCTACCAGGCTGCAAGCCAAAAGACCCTGTCTTTTCGAATTTCCATATCATTTTTTCCAGACCCATGGCAATCACCAGACCAAAACCTTTTTCCAAACCCTTCGTGTCCAGAACTTCTGCAGAGCGACGTGTGCACAGCCGTCATTCTTGTAACAGAGCTTTACAAGCAGAGCACGATCCTGCATTGAGACAGTGATGGTGAACATCGCAGATGTGAAATGAGGAAAAGCCGTGTACCCGGCTGTTTATACCAACTTCAATAGGTCGTGCGCATGACAGGTGTTTTCATTTACGTATTCTGAACATACAAAGCCATATATTGATCAATTTTCAGACTATGTTTCTTCTTCTGCCATATGTTTTCCCCCTTCTGCGATAATATTCTGTTACAATTTGATGTCATTCTGATCAGTGGTGTTATTTGTACAGCGTTTTAAAAGTTTAATTATAATCACCCCGTGCCATAGATTATAGTGAGAAGAGGGGCTAACTCAGCTTCAAATGCATTTCATTCCCACTGTTATTCTTACAGACACAAGCAGACATCTCACAAGCAGACATATGTCTGCTTGTGAGATGTCTGCTTGTGTCTGTATATGTGTGGATGGATATGTGTGTGTGTGTGTGTGTGTGTGTGTGTGTGTGTGTGTGTGCGAGTGTATACCCGCCCTTTTTCCCCCTAAGGTAACTCTTTCCGCTCCCAGGATTGGAATGACTCCTTACCTTCTCCCTCAAAACCCACATCCTTTCGTCTTTCCCTCTCCTTCCCTCTTTCCTGATGAGGCAACAGTTTTTTGTGAAAGCTTGAATTTTGTGTGTGTGTTTGTGTTTGTTTGTGTGTCTATCGACCTGCCAGCGCTTTCGTTCGGTAAGTCACATCATCTTTGTTTTTAGATATATTTTTCCCACGTGGAATGTTTCCCTCTATTATATATATGTATAAGATTCACCTGGACCTACTCAAAATCCCATGCCACTTTCCTTGACGTTGACCTCCACCTGTCCAATGGCCAGCTTCACACGTCCGTCCACATCAAACCCACCAACAAGCAACAGTACCTCCATTATGACAGCTGCCACCCATTCCACATCAAACGGTCCCTTCCCTACAGCCTAGGTCTTCGTGGCAAACGAATCTGCTCCAGTCCGGAATCCCTGAACCATTACACCAACAACCTGACAACAGCTTTCGCATCTCGCAACTACCCTCCCGACCTGGTACAGAAGCAAATAACCAGAGCCACTTCCTCATCCCCTCAAACCCAAAACCTCCCACAGAAGAACCACAAAAGTGCCCCACTTGTGACAGGATACTTTCCGGGACTGGACCAGACTCTGAATGTGGCTCTCCAGCAGGGATACGACTTCCTCAAATCCTGCCCTGAAATGAGATCCATCCTTCACGAAATCCTCCCCACTCCACCAAGAGTGTCTTTCCGCCGTCCACCTAACCTTCGTAACCTGTTAGTTCATCCCTATGAAATCCCCAAACCACCTTCCCTACCCTCTGGCTCCTAACCTTGCAACCGCCCCCGGTGTAAAACCTGTCCCGTGCACCCTCCCACCACCACCTACTCCAGTCCTGTAACCCGGAAGGTGTACACGATCAAAGGCAGAGCCACGTGTGAAAGCACCCACGTGATTTACCAACTGACCTGCCTACACTGTGAAGCTTTCTATGTGGGAATGACCAGCAACAAATTGTCCATTCGCATGAATGGACACAGGCAGACAGTGTTTGTCGGTAATGAGGATCACCCTGTGGCTAAACATGCCTCGGTGCACGGCCAGCACATCTCGGCACAGTGTTACACCGTCCGGGTTATCTGGATACTTCCCACCGACACCAACCTATCCGAACTCCGGAGATGGGAACTTGCTGTTCAATATATCCTCTCTTCCCGTTACCCACCAGGCCTCAATCTCCGCTAATTTCAAGTTGCTACCACTCATACCTCACCTGTCATTCAACATCATCTTTGCCTCTTCACTTCCGCCTCGACTGACATCTCTGCCCAAACTCTTTGTCTTTAAATATGTCTGCTTGTGAGATGTCTGCTTGTGTGTGTATATGTGTGGATGGATATGTGTGTGTGTGTGCGAGTGTATACCCGTCCGTTTTTCCCCCTAAGGTAAGTCTTTCCACTCCCGGGATTGGAATGACTCCTTACCCTCTCCCTTAAAACTCACATCCTTTCGTCTTTCCCTCTCCTTCCCTCTTTCCTGATGAGGCAACAGTTTGTTGCGAAAGCTTGAATTTTGTGTGTGTGTTTGTGTTTGTTTGTGTGTCTATCGACCTGCCAGCGCTTTCGTTTGGTAAGTCACATCATCTTTGTTTTTATATATAAAGATGATGAAAGATGATGTGACTTACCAAACGAAAGCGCTGGCAGGTCGATAGACACACAAACAAACACAAACATACACACAAAATTCTGGCTTTCGAAACCTGTCCCATGCACCCTCCCACCACCACCTACTCCAGTCCTGTAACCCGGAAGGTGTGCACAATAAAAGGCAGAGCCACGTGTGAAAGCACCCACGTGATTTACCAACTGACCTGCCTACACTGTGACGCATTCTATGTGGGAATGACCAGCAACAAACTGTCCATTCGCATGAATGGACACAGGCAGACAGTGTTTATCGGTAATGAGGATCACCCTGTGGCTAAACATGCCTCGGTGCACGGCCAGCACATCTTGGCACAGTGTTACACCGTCCGGGTTATCTGGATACTTCCCACCGACACCAACCTATCCGAACTCCGGAGATGGGAACTTGCTCTTCAATATATCCTCTCTTCCCGTTACCCACCAGGCCTCAATCTCCGCTAATTTCAAGTTGCCGCCACTCACACCTCACCTGTCATTCGACAACATCTTTGCCTCTTTACTTCCGCCTAGACTGACATCTCTGCCCAAACTCTTTGCCTTTACAAATGTCTGCTTGTGTCTGTGTATGTGTGGATGGATATGTGTGTGTGTGCGAGTGTATACCCATCCTTTTTTCCCCCTAAGGTAAGTCTTTCCGCTCCCGGGATTGGAATGACTCCTTACCTTCTCCCTTAAAACCCACATCCTTTCGTCTTTCCCTCTCCTTCCCTCTTTCCTGATGAGGCAACAGTTGGTTGCGAAAGCTAGAATTTTGTGTGTATGTTTGTGTTTGTTTGTGTGTCTATCGACCTGCCAGCGCTTTTGTTTGGTAAGTTTCATCATCTTTGTGACTACATTGAAATTACTTAATTAAAGGGAAACTTTTTGTGTGAACAAGTTAACAGAATAATTTAAAAAATACTTGCAACAAATAAAAGAATGGGTTCAACAAATTGTACAGTCAAGGAGGATTCAGTCTCTTTATTAGAGAAAGTTGTAAAAGTTTAGTTCCAGAGTCATAACAGAGTAGAACATTTCATGCCAAAAACAGGTTCCTAATTGCTTAGAGAGAAAGTGAAAGAAATGTGAATTACTTACTCTCATGCAAGTAAACAGTCCCATTATTAGGAATAAATTATTAGATTATTAGATTTGGAACATTTTTGCAAGATAAAAAATGTGATGTATTATGTGTCTCAGAACAATGAATCACAGAAAATCAAATAGATTTTTTTCAAACCTAATGAGTACATCCTGGCAGCTACAATGTGCAGAAATGGGAGAAAAAAATGGTAGGGTAGCAATATTTATTAGACAATACGTGAAATTTTCTAAAATAGATGTAAGTTCATGCTCCTCTGAATTAAATGGAGAATTTAGTTGTATAAGACAGATTGAACAGAATGTCATAATTGTCAGTTTGTATAGACCTCCAAATGGTGATGTTAATCTATTTTTTGTGCAATTTGAACAAATGATGAGAAAAATTTTAAAACTCAAAACTAATGTTGCAGTATGTGGTGATTTCAACTTAGGGTTGTCCGGCGCAGATGAGCCTGTAAAGGGACAACCTCCTCTAGCCTTATTTTCCCTCAACAGTAGTTGTTAGTACCAGTATTATTTTTCGAATTTTGGACAGGTCAGTATTATCTCAGCTGGTTTTCTGAAAACTTTCATATAATTTATACACATTATGTTATATTTCAAGCTAAAATTTATGAAAAGAAATAACTTGATAAAATATTTTGGTTTTGATGCTACAATTGATAAGTAATGAACAGTTAAAATTACGAAATATTTGCATGCTTGAAGTTTGTATTATTAATTACTCAATCCTTAACTGATTATTATGTTTACTTCTAGATTTATTTATGAAATAATATTTGAAATTAATAATGTAATGAAAACTAGCAGGAATTTATTGATTAAGAAAAATTGTAAACCCTTTGGATATTGTTATTCCCACAGAGTGTGGGAGTCATAAGCTTGCCTCTGATGTGATCAGACGTATTTTTGTGTAATAGGTGTGAACAATGTAATCTCGGCTTTGTTAGTGTGAAAAATCAAAAGACTGTATGATATACTAAAATGTTGGAAAATATGTTTATGTAAAAAAAAAGATCCTGCAACAACAATATTCAAATTTATTTAGTTCAAACCAACTGTGTGGACCTGATGTGAGATTTTCAGCTTCTAGAACAAGAAGAATTGGAGCCATCTCAATATGACAATGAAAAACTCTACCATCTGGTGAGCAAAATGTATGAGACAGGCGAAATACCCTCAGACTTCAAGAAGAATATAATAATTCCAATCCCAAAGAAAGCAGGCATTGACAGATGTGAAAATTACCGAACTATCAGTTTAATAAGTCACGGCTGCAAAATACTAACGCGAATTCTGTACAGACGAATGGAACAACTGGTAGAAGCCGAACTCGGGGAAGATCAGTTTGGATTCCGTAGAAATATGGGAACACGTGAGGCAATACTGACCCTACACCTTATCTTAGAAGCTAGATTAAGAAAAGGCAAACCTACGTTTCTAGCATTTGTACACTTAGAGAAAGCTTTTGACAATGTTAACTGGAATACTCTCTTTCAAATTCTGAGGGTGGCAGGGGTAAAATACAGGGAGCGAAAGGCTATTTACAATTTGTACAGAAAGCAGATGGCAGTTATAAGAGTCGAGGGACATGAAAGGGAAGCAGTGGTTGGGAAGGGAGTGAGACAGCGTTGGAGCCTATCCCGATGTTATTCAATCTGTATATTGAGCAAGCAATAAAGGAAACAAGAGAACAGCTTGGAGTAGGTATTAAAATCCATGGAGAAGAAATAAAAAGTTTGAGGTTCGCCGATGACATTGTAACTCTGTCAGAGACAGCAAAGGACTTGGAAGAGCAGTTGAACAGAATGGACAGTGTCTTGAAAGGAGGATATAAGATGAACATCATCAAAAGCAAAACGAGGATAATGGAATGTAGTCGAATTAAATCGGGTGATGCCTAGGGAATTAGATTAGGAAATGAGACACTTAAAGTAGTAAAGGAGTTTTGCTATTTGGGGAGCAAAATAACTGATGATGGTCGAAGTAGAGAGGATATAAAATGTAGACTGGCAATGGCAAGGAGACCATTTCTGAAGAAGAGAAATTTGTTAACATCGAGTATAGATTTAAGTGTCAGGAAGTCATTTCTGAAAGTATTTGTATGGAGTGTAGCCATGTATGGAAGTGAAACATGGAAGATAAATAGTTTGGACAAGAAGAGAATAGAATCCTTTCAAATGTGGTGCTACAGAAGAATGCTGAAGATTAGATGGGTAGATCATGTAACTAATGAGGAGGTATTGAATAGAATTGGGGAGAAGAGGAGTTTGTGGCACAACTTGACTAGAAGAAGGGACCGGTTGGTAGGACATGTTATGAGACATCAAGGGATCACCAATTTAATATTGGTGGGCAGCATGGAGGGTAAAAATCATAGAGGGGGACGGAGAGATGAATACACTAAACAGATTCAGAAGGATGTAGGCTGCAGTGCGTATTGGGAGATTAAGAAGCTTGCACAGGATAGAGTAGCATGGAGAGCTGCATCAGACCAGTCTCAGGACTGAAGACCACAACAACAACAACAAGAAGTTAAATTGAAGTTTATTGTAATCTTTGCTCCTCTCAAAATCTTCATAAAGACTTTGCTTATTAAATACTTGGACTGGGCATTGTTAAATGTGGACAATTGCTGAAAGACAGGAAGGAGGGCGGAGATTAGAAGTGGGGACATCATCCGTGATTAATTGACTAATAATGAAGTTTCGTCTGTTGCAGAAATTGTTTTACTTTGTTGATTTTTGAAATTTATCTACAAATAAATTTCTGATCAGATGTAGCAAAACCGAAGGCTGACCAACAGTGATACCACAGTTCCAGTAATGATGGGCCAGATGTAATGAAAGTGAGGACGACTTTACAACTACAGCCAGGGACATCAAAAAGCAAAGACAAGTACAAACTAATTGTGAAGTTAATTTGTTTGTGGACTTGTGTGCTTGTTAACAAAATGAATAAGGATGAAATGAAAATTGAGGTAGAAATGGAAGCTGCAGAATCCACTCAGGACATGTTTGATCCAAGAGAAATCGTAGACAGCAAAGGAACAGTAAAGACTGATGGTTTGCAATTAATGTTGGCAAAACTAGAGGAAGTAAAGACAGATAACAATAGCAAATTTAGTGCAGGTAATGAATAGTTAACTGAAACAAGATCAAATAACAATAGTAAAATGGACAGAGTACAAGATCAGAGAGGTCAACTTAGTAATCAAGATTCAGAGTTAAAAATGGTTTGTCAGGGGGTTACAAAGTGTGAATGAAAAAGTTGATGTTTTAGAAAATAAATTTATTGTATTAGAAAAAGAGTTTGTAGCTGAGTCAGTGAAACAATTAAAGAATGTTGAAGTTGTCAGAGTTGAACAGAAGGCCGTAGCAGAAAAACTGTGTGCATTGGGAGGTACTACCCAATAAAATGAGGCCAATTTCAACCAAAAAATTTTAAATGTAGAAAACAATGTAACTGTTTAAGATCTAAAAATTTCAGCAGTTCAGGAACGTTGTATTAACAAAAAACCGGGTGTAAACAATGGTCCAACACTCCTATCAAAAGTTTTCCGTCAGATAATTTACATCCAGTGAATTTTCTGCACCACTGCAGAGATATCTTTGTGTCAGGCATGAATGACAATCAAAAAATTAAATGTGTTAAAAGATTTCTTGAATGCAAAGCTCTGTCATGGGTAAATTAAAATTTAAGTCAATGGGAAACATATCGGAGTTTCGAGAAAAGTTTTTTAAATAAATTTTAGTTGGAAGCAGCACAGGGGAGAATCAAAAGTGGATTCTTGAATGGTCATAATTAAGGAATAGTGACGGCACTTTGAAAGAGTTTTGTAAGAACCAACTTAAAAAATTAGCACAACTTGACAAACCATTGGACAAAATGACCTTGACTGATACACTTAAAAGGAGATTACTAGAAAAGTTGCAGTGGGATTTGGTACACGGACCTGACAATTGTCTTGAACCGTTTTTATGATATGTTGACAGGCTGGTAGAGCAGTAAAAAGAAGTATGTACCATAATGATAGGAATGATGGAAATCACAATGGGAGTAATCACAGAAACAGAGATCATGATACGTTCCACCGAGATTAAAGTGGCAATAGGTAGAGAAATTTTGAACAGCAATAGGATAGGAATAATGGGAATAATCATGGGCATTTTTTTATAGAAGAAACAATCACAGGTGTAACTACTTAGGAAATGACAGTTCGCCTCAATGAAGGTCCACAGTTTTGGGGCGAGGAAACGTAACAAACACAGGACCCCTAAGCCATACTTGCAATTACACAGCAATAACAGCACTAATGATATGGCACGTGTATCTGAAATTGAACAGAAGGAATATCAGATTTCTCATTTATGTTTTGACCAGAAGTTTTAGGGTACTATGTTTAATTATGGCGATGTAAGTGCTAATCACAAAATAGAATGTGAGAGTAGTGAGAATTTTCGTGTAGTATGTACTAATAATTTCTTCTCCTGGGTGGAAAATAGCATTGTTGCTGTATGTAAATCAGGTGATGACTGTATTGGATCTGAGTTAGGTGTTATTTTTGATGTAGATGTGAATGAGAGCTGTGAAGTAATTGACATTGGTAAGTCCGAGACTTAGTTAGTGGGGAGGGAACGTACTGCATGGTTCAAGCTGGAAAATGGGCTGCGACAGGGAAGTGCACTTTCGCCTTTATTGTTTATTATTGTTATGGATGAAATCCTACAGCAAGAATCAGATGCAATTGGAGATCATAAAATGAAAGCAGTGCTTTTTGCCGATGACCTGATGTTATGGGGAAATTGCGAGAAGGAGGTGCAAGAGCAGTTAGATGCATGGGAGGCAACGGCAGCACAATATGGAATGCATTTCTCTGCAAAGAAAAGTGAAATAATTGTCACAACAAAGAAGAAGAATAGGCCAAATGTGGATATAACTTGTGGAGGGGAAAAACTACAAGTGGTAGAGAACTTCAAGTACCTGGGAAGCATGATTGAAAGTAAGGGGGGAAATGCAATGGAAATAAATGAAAGGTGCAGAAAAGCAGGGCAGTTCTACAAATGCATTAGGGGGCTTATTTGGAGCAAGGAGGTGCCACAGAAATCCAAGGGAATTATATACCGAACCTACTTTGTCCCCATATTGGCATACGGAAGTGAGACATGGGTAATGCACAAAAGCGACAAAAGTAGAATACAGGCTAGTGAAATGAAGTTCCAGAGGAGCAGGTTGAGTGTAACAAGACGAGACAGATTGCGAAATGTGTATGTGAGGGAAAGACTAAAGGAGGAACCAGTACAGGACAGGATAGAAAAATCAAGACTGCAGTGGTATGGACACATGAAGAGAATGGATGAGGGAAGAATTCCAAAGAGGATGTTTGATCTGCAACTGGAGGGGAAGAGGCCCAGAGGAAGACCAAGAGATAGATGGGTGAAGGGAGTGAAGGAATGTGTGACGAGAAGAGGGGAGAACTGGACGAAGGTGGAAGAGGGGGAATGGTGGAAAGACAGAACACGATGGAGAGGCTCGTGTTCCCGACAGACCCAGCCAGTGGCTGGAAACTGTCCAAGATGATGATGATGATGAAGTCCGAGACTGGTGGCTTATTGCACATGAATGTAGGTGAGGTAAGTGACTTTGATGGAATGAGACTTTCAGTAATGTTGTTGATGAAGTAATTTTGGAGGAATATGACGATGATGAGTATTAGGTATTTGTGGAGTTTAAGAATAATGAATTTTCAGAGTTATTCGTAAATGGTGTTGATAATACAGCTAAGTAAGTAAAGGTCTTGGAATACCAGTCCAGTCAAAACAGTTTTTCATTAATGTCATGCAGAGTAATGATCCAAACAGTAAAGGTGAGGTATCTGTGAGCCTGGAGAATGAAGGTGAAAACTTTTTGAAGTTCGTTTGGTACCAGATTGATGATAACTTAGATAGAGGTGCTTTCTGGAATAAGTTAGCTGTGGTTAGTCAGAATTTGTTTCCCAGTTGGTGGAATGAAGTGAAAGAAAATTTAAGCAGGAAGTGTAGTTTTGGCAGTAATGTGCTCTGCATTCCTTCTGTAACAAGTGATGTTAGTTGCGCCATGGAATTTATTCATTGTGTTCAATCTTTACTTGACGTCCGCCCCCAGTAGCCGAGTGGTCAGCGCGACAGACTGTCAGTCCAAAGGGCCCGGGTTCGATTCCTGGCTGGGTCGGAGATTTTCTCCGCTCAGGGACAGGATGTTGTGCTGTCCCAATCGTCATAATTTCATCCCCATCGACGCGCAAGTCGCCGAAGTGGTGTCAAATCGAAAGACTTGCACCAGGCGAACGGTCTACCCGACGGGAGGCCCTCGTCACACGACATTTCATCTTTACCTGACAACATGAGTAATCAAAGTAATGTTAGGATACCTGTAAAGTTGATAAAACCTTGTGAAGACAGTGTGTATGGAGCATTTAATGAAATTGAAAGTAATCTATCGCATGATGTGTCTGACAATAGAGAGCATGATTCAGATCTTGGGTGTCCTTACATCTAAATTAAGCCTGGTCAGTGATACAGGTAGCCCAATTTCTGGTATAATAATAATAATAATAATAATAATAATTTTATTGTCATTCGGCCATTACAGCAATAGACAACGTCATATACATACTAAAATACAATTAATAGTTTGAAAGAAACAACAGGTTTCTTGTTAACATTATAGTATTATATTACAGTTGATAAATTCTCTTATGTCATAGAATGGGTGGAGGACTAGCCAGTCATGAATTGTTTGTCTGAATAATTGTTCAGGTAATTCTTGAACAGATTGAGGAAGATTATTAAATAATTTGTACCCCATGATTTCGTAGCTGTTGAGTGACTTTGACAATCTGTGGTAAGGAATATAGAGGCACCTATTCCTTCTTGTATTGTGGCTGTGTACATTTTCTCTGGTTTTTGTTTCTGGTAATTTCTTCTTTGTATAAATTAGAACATAGTATATGTACAAGTTTATAACAGTCATGATTTTCTGTTCACAGAACAATGGTTTACAGTGTGCCTTATATACAGACCCAGTAATTATCCTAATAGCTTTTTTTTGCAGTATTAATATGTCATGTACACAGCTAGAGTTCCCCCACAAAATAATTCCATATGTTATTATACTTTGAAAGAATGAAAAATAGGATGTTCTAACATATTTTTCAGGAACACAATCCATAAGTCGGCTTAACAGGTAAATAACTCTTGACAATTTACCACTAATATATTGTACATGTTGACCCCAAGATAATTTATCATCAATGTATACCCCCAAAAATTTGACATAACTTGGATCATCTGACAGAAGCTTGTCTCTAAGACTACAGACCATCTGCTGTGTTTTGTTTTCATTCAGCAGGAATCCATTTGCCTTGAACCAATAGGATGCTTGGTCAATTGTCTTTTAGAGACAAGATCAAGTATAGTAAGAATTTTGTGGAAATGCCCATTGTAGGTGTAAAGATAAGAGGAGCTGCAGGTAAGCAAAGCAAATTGGTAAAATATCAGGTACTTTCAACTTTTAGTGTAAAAGACAAGACCTTTGATCACAGATGTTTAGTGATCTCTAGTCTGGAAGAAAATATAAATCTCAGTATGGGCTGGATAGTGAAAAATGAGGCTTGTTGTGGATGGAGTGGTAAAGAATTGTTTATTTTGAAATCTTAAAGTAATACTTTTGTGAAAACTAATTTCTGTATTTTAAACTGTGGGAAAAGTTGTAACTATTTGCAAAACATTGTCAACCAAGGTGTGTACCAGATGTTTTATGACAATATAAATTTTGATGAGACTGAGAATCAGGATTTTGAAAGTGTAGTAGATTCTAAAGTGGGGGATGCTAAAACTCTTAATGACCAACAAAAGGAACAGGCATTTGTTATTGGAGTTTAGAAATGCTTTCAGTAAAAGACCAGGGGAAGTGAAAGGCTATCAGTGCATGCTTTACCTTAGAGATCATCAACCTTTCTTTCTTAAGCCATATACTATACCATTTTCAAAAAGGAAAGATGTAGAGAAAGAAATTCAGAAAATGGAAATGTGGGGAGTAATTGACAGAAATAAGAATGCTTAAAATAATCCTTTGGTTGTGGTAAGTAAGTGGTGGAGTGAGAATTGTTTTGGACTCTAGACATCTTAATAAGTTTCTTATTAGAGACAATGACCATTCTGAGAACATGGATGAGCCATTACATAAATTTGACTATGTAAAATTCATGAGAAGTTTTTAGACTTGACCTCTGGATTTCACGAGCTTCCCCTTGAAATTAATTCTGGAAAGTATACTGCATTTTTGTATGGAGGGAAGTGTTTTCAATACGGTGTGGTGCCATCTGGGCTAAATGTATTTGTAGCTGAATTCATAAGACCTCTGGATTCTGTTTTGGGAAGTGAAGTGAGCTCAAAATTAATTGTGTATGTTGATGACATTTTGGTCACTGAAAAGACTTGAGAACAACATTTGGATCTGTTAAGAGATGTGTTTTCAAAATTGGAATTAGGAGGTAAGACTTTGCAAATAGGTAAGTATAAATTTGGAGTGGAAGAAATAAATTTTTTATGAAATGTTATATCTGAGAAAGGAATTGCACCTGATAAAGAGCAACTTGATGCTATTGCTAATTTTCCTGCTCCTCACAACAAAAAAACAGCTTCGATCATTTTTTGGGTTAACTGGATTCTATAGAAAATTTTGTAGTAGCCAGGCTTTGAATGCTATATGCTTGTGTGAACTTTTGAAGAAGAATACGGTTTGGAATTGGAATCAGGAATGTCAGGATGCTTTTGATAAGATCAAAGGACAATTTTGTCAAGGTCAGATATTGTTCAGACTGGATTTGACTTTTCCTTTTTGTATTATGACAGACAGCAGTGATGTTGGTTTTGGTGCTCATTTATTTCAGGAGGTTGAGGATGAAGGTGTTATCAAATATACATCATTTGCATTTGCTAGTACATAGGTCACTTGCATTTGCTAATAGAGTATTGCAGAAGCATGAAAAGATGTGCACTGTAACTGAGAAAGAACTTTTGGCTGTACATTGGCCATTCAACAAGTTGAAAAATTGTTTACTAGGCCACAAAGTCATCATCGATACTGATCACAAAGCATTATGTTATCTCCAGGAGTGTAAGCTGTACCATAACAGAAATAATTATTGTGCTTTATTTTTACAGCAGTTTTTTTTATGAAATCAGATATATTAAGGGCACAGACAATGTAGTTGCTGATGCCTTGTCTAGGCTACCTATAGGGAGTGACTCACCTAACAACTTTGAAGAAGGAGAGAAAGAGTTTAAAATTATGTACTTGAGAGTTGTGAAAGAGGTAAGAGAGATCTTGAAAATTTGAAGAGACATCCACACTGTTTACTATGTTTATTTCTAGATTCGTTTATGAAATAATAATTGAAATCAATAATGTAAAGAAAACTAGTAGGAATTCATTTGTTAAGAAAAATTGTAAATCCTTTGGAATATTGTTATTTCTGCAGTGAGTGAGAGTCGTTAGCTTGCCTCTGATGTGATAGTATGTATTTTTGTATAATAGGTGTGAACAATGAATTTCGGCTTTTTTAATGTGAAAAATCAAAAGACCGTATCATATATTAAAATGTGAGAAAATATACTTATGTAAAAAAAACTGCAACAACAATCTTCAAATTTATTTAGTTCAAACTGACCATGAGGATCTGATATGAGATTTTCAGCTTCAAGAATCAGACCCCTAGACAAAAAGAACTGGAGCCATTTCAACATGACAAGCTAAGTAAAATTGAAAGTTTATTGTAATCTTCTCTCCTCTCAAAATCTTCATGAAGACTTTGCTTATTAATTACTTGGACTAGGCATTGTTTAATAATAATAATAATAATAATAGTAATAAATAATAAATGGTTTATTTGTCCATAATAACGTAACAATAGTGGACATAGTCAGTTTACAAACACAAAGAATATTAAGAAAAGTTTAGAAGTAAAGATAAATTATACACAATAACATTAAAAATCCTTGATGGAGTACAAACATTTATCAGTTAACAGTTGCTTTAATTTTGTCTCAAATATGTTTCCTTTAAACAATTTTATGTTATTTGGCAATCTGTTATAAAAATGTCTTCCAGCAGAAAATGGACTATGATCTGTTGCTCTTTTTTTATTTTTATTTATTTATTTATTTATTCATCCATGGGACAATATATATTGTATGGATGTCTTCAGTTTATAATACATGAGCACACATTTACATACAATGAAACAAACTTATCATATTTTGTGTAGTTTTTATAACTAGTCATACACACATTTATAATTACATCATATTTTGGGGATAATGTTATATGTTGCTAATAATCTATATCTATGTTAAATATTCCTTTACAGTATAACAACTTTTACTTACTAAGAAGGTTTTAAGCTTTTGTCTGAAAGTGAGGAGCTCATTTATTTCTTTAATTTCCTGTGGTAATTTGTTATACAGTTTTACCCCATTATAAAAATACACTTTCTTGTGTCTTTGCCTTGTTCTTTCTATCTAGATGGAGGTGGTGACAAGATCTTGTTTCATGGTCATGTATTAGGCTGTTTGTGTTATACATGTTGAGATTTTTCTTAATGAACATTATGTTCTGAAAGATATACTCACAAGAAACAGTTAGAATTCTTAGCTTTCTAAATAATTCTAGACAGTGGGCTCTGTTGTTGCTGTTTGTTATTATCCTTATGGCTCTTTTTTGTACTTTGAACACAGTTTGTATGTTATTGGCACTTGTTCCCCAAAACATGATCCCATAGCTGAGGATATCCGTAATATGTTATTTTAAGACAGGTATTATTGCATACCAGTGCAAGGAGTCTAAGAGCATAGCATGCTGTGGATAATTTCTTTGCCAAAATGTTGACATGGTTTGTCCATTACAGTTGGCTGTCTACATTCATCCCTAAGAATTTGGTACTTGTTACACATTCTAATTAATTATTATTAACTTTTATTCTAGTGGCATTGTGTGTTTTGTTCAATTGGAAGTTAATATAGTTAGTTTTCTTTACAGTTAGGGTTAATTTATTTTTTAATGACCAGTTGTGGACATCATTCAGAGCCTCATTTGCTCTTTCTGACAGTTGTGTTAGATTTTCACCTGTTGTTACTATGTTTCTGTCATCAGCAAAAAGTATTTTTTCTCCATGTCTGATACTTTGTGGGAAGTCGTTAATGTATATAAGAAATAATATTGGGCCTAATACACTTCCCTGTGGGTCGCCTATATTCACATGTTCTGGGTCAGACAGGTGTTTTACAAGGGAATTGTTTGAAACTTGTGATATCTCAACTCGTTGAACTCTGTTTTCCAAGTATGATTTGAACCACTTCTTTGTCACACCTCTTATTCCTATTTGCTCTAATTTATGAAGTAAGATTTTGTGGTCAACTGTATCAAAGGCCTTTGACAAGTCTAAAAAGATACCACTTACATTTTCACCTTTGTCCAGTGCTTTTAAAAATACTTACTGTGCTATAGCAGACTGTGTGCCTTTTCTGGGCCTAAAACCAAATTGGTCATTGGAAAGAAGGTTATATTTATTCAGGTAATTCAGCAGTCTCTTTTTGACTAGTATTTCTATTATTTTAGAAATGATAGACAGTATAGAAATCGGCCTGTAGTTCTCTACATTTTCCACATCTCCATTTTTAAGGATAGGTATAACTTTTGCTTGTTTTAGGTACTCCGGAAAGTATCCAGATTCGAAAGATTCATTAATTATGTCTGTTAATGGGCCCTTTATGGAGTCTATACAATCTTTAATTATGCAGACTGGGATTTCATCAAGTCCTACTGAAGTTTTATTTTTTAGTTGGTGTACTACTAGTGCCACTTCCCTTTCTGTAGTTGGCAAGAGCACCATTGAGTTTGTTGGCTGGTTCTGAGTATGCAAATCGTATGTATCTGGAAATTTCTGCTGTAATTTTTTTGCAATACTACTGAAATATGAGTTTACAAAATCAGATAATTTTTTAGGGTTACCTACTGGTACATCTTTGTTTTTAATATGTGAATTGAGGTCCTTTTTAGCACAGTTAGATGTTTCCTGTTTGACGATGTTCCAGGCTGCTTTGTTCTTGTTTTCAGCTTGAAGTAATATTTTGTTGTTTGAAAGTTTTTTTGCAGCTAGCAGCACTTTTCTGTACTTTTTGTAGAATTGCAGAACTTCTGGGTTAGATTGATTATTTTTTATGGAGTTGAGATATCTAAGAGTTTCTGAGGATTTTTTGATACCTGTAATCACCCATTGATTTCTCTTTGTAGTTTTAATTTGATAAAGAGTTTTGGGAAACATCTCTTCAAATCTGAGTTTAAAAATTGACATGAACTTGATAAATTTCTGATTTGCATTAGTTTCTGCATAGACTTCCCCCCAATCTTGATATTATAGCTGGTATTTAAACTCATACAGGGCTGATTTGGAAAACATTCTTTTGTATGTACACAGTTTAGGAGGAGTTTCTACATGAATGTTAGTTTTTAAAATCTGGCAGAGGTGGTCTGATAGGCCCAGGTTTTGGACAACAATATGACATTTTTTCTATCAATATCTGTAGCTACATGATCTATAGATGAGGAAGATTCTTTCGTTATTCTAGTTGGACAATTAACAAGGGAGGATATTCCATAACAGCTTAGAGTATTCACATATACGTTGCTAGCCTTATCAGGCTTCATCATATTAATGTTTAAGTCACCACAGATAATTACATTTGCTTTTGGTCCAGAAACCTTGTCTAAGCTTTGGTTCAGTTTTGAGAAGAACATATCAATATCTCCATTGGGAGAGCGGTACACACAAAATATGACTAATTTTTTTGCTATGCCAGGTCCTATTATTTCAACAGTGGAAAGTTCAAAATGTTTGTCCTCACCTAGATCTAAAAGATCATATCTAACTTTAAATGACATACCTTTTTTTTACATAGATACGTGAATCTCCACCATTCATTGAGATTCTGCTATAGTAACACGCAAGGTCATATGAGGCTAATGCAATGTGTTCAATTTCCTTCCCTTTGCACCAGTGTTCGGTCATACACACAATTTGGCTATTGAAAGTTTCCAATTCTACTTCTAGCTGTTGTGCATTGTTCTTTATGGTTGAATGTTTTGGTGAAACACTTTTAGGCATTTGTCTTCACTTATCTTGGTGGCGTCCTTCCCTTTAGACCTGATTCTAAAAAATCCTTTAGATGAGCTGGTGGCACGGTTATTCTTCTGTTGATGACAGCGGAGATGAGTCTGTTGCCAGTTAGACTTGGAAGTTGGCGTATCTGAAAGTATCTGTCTTATGTTAGTCTTGTAGCTGAGGCCAGGTACCAAAAATCCTGCAGAGTTGTAAGTTTCCTGGTTCTTGTGCTTCTTCTGTTTGCTTCTGTTACTACTGATGATGGTGAAAAGTCTTTCGCTGTTGAAGACTGAGGAGGGGCCAATACTGATGAAAGGTCATTGGCTGCTGGCACATCAGGCATTTTTTTTTTTTTTTCGTGTTAATGATACAGTTGCGTAGTATGTAGCTGCTTTTGCTGAAGCTGCTTTGGAAACTTTTGTCCTAGTTGAATCATTTATTTCAGCTGCTTTTGAGGAAAGTGGATAATAATTACACTATGCTCCATATTTTCTTTTACAAACAGTATAGTTCTGAGAACATGCAATGAATACACTGTTAGTATGTTATACTTAGTGAAATATTCTCTACAAGACTGACGCTTACTAATATTAGCTATTATGACGAGATAAAAGAAATTATTCAGGTAGTGAAGGGAGACAAAAATTTAATAGTCATGGGTGACTGGAATTTGTCAGTAGGAAAAGGGAGAGAAGGAAACATAGTAGGTGAATATGGATTGGGGGGAAGAAATGAAAGAGGAAGCCGCCTTGTAGAATTTTGCACAGAGCATAACTTAATCATAGCTAACTCTTGGTTCAAGAATCATAAAAGAAGGTTGTATACCTGGAAAAATCCTGGAGATACTAAAAGGTATCAGATAGATTATATAATGGTAAGACAGAGATTTAGGAACCAGGTTTTAAATTGTAAGACATTTCCAGGGGCAGATGTGGATTCTCACCACAATCTATTGGTTATGAACTGCAGATTGAAACTGAAGAAACTGCAAAAAGGTGGGAATTTAAGGAGATGGGACCTGGATAAACTGAAAGAACCAGAGGTTGTAGAGAGTTTCAGGGAGAGCATAAGGGAACAATTGACAGGAATGGGGGAAAGAAATACAGTAGAAGAAGAATGGGTAGCTCTGAGGGATGAAGTAGTGAAGGCAGCAGAGGATCAAGTAGGTAAAAAGACGAGGGCTAATAGAAATCCTTGGGTAACAGAAGAAATATTGAATTTAATTGATGAAAGGAGAAAATATAAAAATGCAGTAAATGAAGCAGGCGAAAGGGAATACAAACGTCTCAAAAATGAGATTGACAGAAAGTGCAAAATGGCTAAGCAGGGATGGCTAGAGGACAAATGTAAGGATGTAGAGGCTTGTCTCACTAGGGGTAAGATAGATACTGCCTACAGGAAAATTAAAGAGAACTTTGGAGAGAAGAGAACCACTTCTATGAATATCAAGAGCTCAGATGGCAACCCAGTTGTAATCAAAGAAGGGAAGGCAGAAAGGTGGAAGGAGTATATAGAGGGTTTATACAAGAGCGATGTACTTGAGGACAGTATAATGGAAATGGAAGAGGATGTAGATGAAGATGAAATGGGAGATAAGATACTGCGTGAAGACTTTGACAGAGCACTGAAAGACCTGAGTCGAAACAAGGCCCCGGGAGTAGACAACATTCCATTAGAACTACTGATGGCCTTGGGAGAGCCAGTCATGACAAAACTCTACCATCTGGTGAGCAAGATGTATGAGACAGGCGAAATACCCACAGACTTCAAGAAGAATATAATAATTCCAATACCAAAGAAAGCAGGTGTTGACAGATGTGAAAATTACCGAACTATCAGTTTAATAAGTCACAGCTGCAAAATACTAACACGAATTCTTTACAGACGAATGGAAAAACTGGTAGAAGCGGACCTCGGGGAAGATCAGTTTGGATTCCGTAGAAATGTCGGAACACGTGAGGCAATACTAACCTTACGACTTATCTTAGAAGAAAGATTAAGAAAAGGCAAACCTACGTTTCTAGCATTTGTAGACTTGGAGAAAGCTTTTGACAACGTTAACTGGAATACTCTCTTCCAAATTCTGAAGGTGGCAGGGGTAAAATACAGGGAGCGAAAGGCTATTTACAATTTGTACAGAAACCAGATGGCAGTTATAAGAGTCGAGGGGCATGAAAGGGAAGCAGTGGTTGGGAAAGGAGTGAGACAGGGTTGTAGCCTCTCCCCGATGTTATTCAATCTGTATATTGAGCAAGCAGTAAAGGAAACAAAAGAAATATTCGGAGTAGGTATTAAAATTCATGGAGAAGAAGTAAAAACTTTGAGGTTCGCCGATGACATTGTAATTCTGTCAGAGATAGCAAAGGACTTGGAAGAGCAGTTGAACGGAATGGACAGTATCTTGAAAGGAGGATATGAGATGAACATCAACAAAAGCAAAACGAGGATAATGGAATGTAGTCAAATTAAATCGGGTGATGCTGAGGGGATTAGATTAGGAAATGAGACACTTAAAGTAGTAAAGGAGTTTTGCTATTTAGGGAGTAAAATAACTGATGATGGTCGAAGTAGAGAGGATATAAAATGTAGACTGGCAATGGCAAGGAAATCATTTCTGAAGAAGAGAAATTTGTTAACATCGAGTATAGATTTAAGTGTCAGGAAGTCGTTTCTGAAAGTATTTGTATGGAGTGTAGCCATGTATGGAAGTGAAACATGGACGATAACCAGTTTGGACAAGAAGAGAATAGAAGCTTTCGAAATGTGGTGCTACAGAAGAATGCTGAAGATAAGGTGGGTAGATCACGTAACTAATGAGGAGGTATTGAATAGGATTGGGGAGAAGAGAAGTTTGTGGCACAATTTGACTAGAAGAAGGGATCGGTTGGTAGGACATGTTTTGAGGCATCAAGGGATCACAAATTTAGCATTGGAGGGCAGCGTGGAGGGTAAAAATCGTAGAGGGAGACCAAGAGATCAATACACTAAGCAGATTCAGAAGGATGTAGGTTGCAGTAGGTACTGGGAGATGAAGAAGCTTGCACAGGATAGAGTAGCATGGAGAGCTGCATCAAACCAGTCTCAGGACTGAAGACCACAACAACAACAACAACATCCTAATTGCTCTTTTATGGGCTCTAAAAGCCCTATCTATGTATACTGTTGGTTGCCCCACCCCAAATCTCGAAAACATATTGCAGGTGAGAGTGTATAATTACAAAATAGATTTGCCTTAAAACAGGTTGCGCCATTATGCTAGAAGCCCACCTGGCTAACTGTGTGATCTAACGCACTGCTTCCCAAGTGGGAAGGCATGTCGGTCCCTCGCACGAATCCACCTGGTGTGCCGGCTAGCCTGTGGATGGTTTTTAAGGTGGTTTTCCATCTGCCTCTTTGAATACGGGCCGATTCCCCTTACTCCGCCTCAGTTACACTACGTCGGCGATTGCTGTGCAGACACTGTCTCCTCGTATGCATACACTACAATTACTCTACCACGCAAACATTGGGGTTACACTCATCTGGAATGAGACGTTCCCAGGGTGTCCACTGGGGGCCGAACCACACAAGAACCCTGGGTTCGGTGTGGGGCAGCAGTGGGGTGAGTGGATTGCTGTAGCCTGTTGTGAGGTTCTGTACCACTGAGGGCTACAGCAGGGAAAAGCCTCTCTGTCGTTTCTAGGTCCCCAGTCCAGTACATACATACATACATTATGCTAGAAAGGCGTTTTAGCAGGTAGGTGCTACAGGAGATTTTTTTACACATGTAGTTTATGTGCGCCTTCCATATAAGATGTTTGTATATTATAATACCCAGGAATTTATGTTTATCAATTGTTTCAGCTGATAGCTCTGGTTCTGTATCCACTTGTCTTGATTTATCCATCAGAATTGTCCTTGTGGACAATAGCTGGAAGAAGAAAGGCGGAGGGAGATTACAAGTCCAACTAAAAACATTTTTAAACTTACTCAGATCATTAAATTTATGGCCGGCCGGTGTGGCCGTGCGGTCTAGGCGCTTCAGTCTGGAACCGCGTGACCGCTCCAGTCGAAGGTTCGAATCCTGCCTCGGGCATGGATGTGTGTGATGTCCTTAGGTTAGTTAGGTTTAAGTTGTTCTAAGTTCTAGGGGACTGATGACCTTAGATGTTAAGTCCCATAGTGCTCAGAGCCATTAAATTTATGCTGTGCTAACAATAGCTCTACACAGTTAATTTCTTAGGAGACCTATACATTGTTAGCATAGCAGACGAACGTTTTGCAGATCATGATCCACTGCTCCTCACATACCACTTTGCACAGACAGATGATGACTATGTTGCTACAGATAAGAAGCCAAGCATGACATGGGTTAGAGGTCAGAAAGAGGAATATATTAAGTTATTCACATACTGTTATGGATATAATAGAGGGAAACATTCCACATGGGAAAAATATATCTAAAAACAAAGATGATGTGACTTACCAAACGAAAGTGCTGGCAGGTCGATAGACAAACAAACAAACACAAACATACACGCAAAATTCAAGCTTTCGCAACCAACGGTTGCTTCGTCAGGAAAGAGGGAAGGAGAGGGAAAGACGAAAGGATGTGGGTTTTAAGGGAGAGGGTAAGGAGTAATTCCAATCCCGGGAGTGGAAAGACTTACCTTAGGGGGAAAAAAGGACAGGTATACACTCGCACACACACCCATATCCAACCGCAATGTCTGCTTGTGTCTGTGTATGTGCGGTTGGATATGGGTGTGTGTGCGAGTGTATACCTGTCCTTTTTTCCCCCTAAGGTAAGTCTTACCGCTCCCAGGATTGGAATTACTCCGTACCCCCTCCCTTAAAACACACATCCTTTCGTCTTTCCCTCTCCTTCCCTCTTTCCTGACGAAGCAACCGTTGGTTGCGAAAGCTTGAATTTTGCGTGTATGTTTGTGTTTGTTTGTGTGTCTATCGACGTGCCAGCGCTTTCGTTTGGTAAGTCACATCATCTTTATATATATATAGGGAAACATTACACGTGGGAAAAATATATCTAAAAACAAAGATGATGTGACTTACCAAACGAAAGTGCTGGCAGGTCGATAGACAAACAAACAAACACAAACATACACGCAAAATTCAAGCTTTCGCAACCAACGGTTGCTTCGTCAGGAAAGAGGGAAGGAGAGGGAAAGACGAAAGGATGTGGGTTTTAAGGGAGAGGGTAAGGAGTAATTCCAATCCCGGGAGTGGAAAGACTTACCTTAGGGGGAAAAAAGGACAGGTATACACTCGCACACACACCCATATCCAACCGCAATGTCTGCTTGTGTCTGTGTATGTGCGGTTGGATATGGGTGTGTGTGCGAGTGTATACCTGTCCTTTTTTCCCCCTAAGGTAAGTCTTACCGCTCCCAGGATTGGAATTACTCCGTACCCCCTCCCTTAAAACACACATCCTTTCGTCTTTCCCTCTCCTTCCCTCTTTCCTGACGAAGCAACCGTTGGTTGCGAAAGCTTGAATTTTGCGTGTATGTTTGTGTTTGTTAGTGTGTCTATCGACCTGCCAGTGCTTTCGTTTGGTAAGTCACATCATATTTGTTTTTAGATATATTCACATACTGCTTAGAAACACAAAGTGGGACTTTGTTTATGAATATGATGTAGATAAATCAACTGTTGAAACTCTCTTTAATAATTTCTTGAAGAGGTATGTTGATCTTGTGTACTCATCACTGTAAAGAAACAGTTCTAACCCAAACAAAGAAGATAAAAAGCTTAAATGGTACACTGATGACCTTGGTAGTATCAAGGAAAAATATGCTTTCACTGTACAAGATGTAGAACAATAATTGTAAATATTGCACAGTTTAATAAAACTTACCTAAAATGTAAAAAACAATATAAATCTAAATTTAAACTCGCTAAAGAAGATGCCTATGAAAATTACATAGAAGGAGCTCTGAACAAATGTATAGCTGCCTGGGATATTATAACACAAGAATCCACGTCTACCCAAACTAAAGACTTTCTGCTTGAAGAAAGCTCAGTAAATACTTTAATACTATAGTAAATGAATTAGGATCTAAAATTAACCACTCAGACACATCAGCAACTGATATTCTTGCTGACCAGCTTCCTGGAGTACATGAATTCCATTGGGGTCTTATCACACCCATAGATATACTAAATGCTGTTTCAGAATTTTCTAACTTGAAAAACATGGACTGCTACTAGCTATCTAACTATACAATAATATATCTAATAACAAAGATGATGTGACTTACCGAACGAAAGCGCTGGCAGGTCGATAGACACACAAACAGACACAAACATACACACAAAATTCAAGCTTTCGTAACAAACTGTTGCCTCATCAGCAAAGAGGGAAGGGGAGGGAAAGACGAAAGGATGTGGGTTTTAAGGGAGAGGGTAAGGAGTCATTCCAATCCCGGGAGCAGAAAGACTTACCTTAGGGGGAAAAAAGGACGGGTATACACTCGCACACACACACATATCCATCCACACATATACAGACACAAGCAGACATATTTAGACAAAGAGTTAGGGCAGAAATGTCAGTCGAGGCGGAAGTTCAGAGGCAAAGATGTTGTTGAATGACAGGTGAGGAATGAGTGGCGGAAACTTGAAATTAGCGGAGATTGAGGCCTGGTGGGTAACGGGAAGAGAGGATATATTGAAGACCAAGTTCCCATCTCCGGAGTTCGGATGGGTTGGTGTTGGTGGGAAGTATCCAGATAACCCGGACGGTGTAACACTGTGCCAAGATGTGCTGGCCGTGCACCGAGGCATGTTTAGCCACAGGGTGATCCTCATTACCGACAAACACTGTCTGCCTGTGTCCACATTCATGCGAATGGACAGTTTGTTGCTGGTCATTCCCACATAGAATGCGTCACAGTGTAGGCAGGTCAGTTGGTAAATCACGTGGGTGCTTTCACACGTGGCTCTGCCTTTGATCGTGTACACCTTCTGGGTTACAGGACTGGAGTAGGTGGTAGTGGGAGGGTGCATGGGACAGGTTTTACACCGGGGGCGGTTGCAAGGATAGGAGCCAGAGGGTAGGGAAGGTGGTTTGGGGATTTCATAGGGATGAACTAAGAGGTTACGAAGGTTAGGTGGACAGCAGAAAGACACTGTTGGTGGAGAGGGGAGGATTTCGTGAAGGATGGATCTCATTTCAGGGCAGGCAGGGAAATCCTCCCCACTCCACCAAGAGTGTCTTGTAACCGCCCCCCGGTGTAAAACCTGTCCCATGCACCCTCCCACCACCACCTACTCCAGTCCTGTAACCCGGAAGGTGTACACGATCAAAGGCAGAGCCACGTGTGAAAGGAAAAAATACCACATCTGCAGTTTGTAGTAATTGACAGAAAGTCATTGAGTAAAACAGATGTGATTTCTAGCAATCCCCAAAGTAGTGTTATAGACCCTCTGCTGTTCCTTATCTATATAACCGATTTAGGAGACAATCTGAGCAGCCATCTTAGGTTGTTCGCAGGTGACACTGTCATTTATCGACTAATAAAGTCACCAGAAGATCAAAACAAGTTCCAAAACGATTGAGATAAGATACCTGTATTGTTCAAAAACTGCAAATTGGCCCTAATTAACGAAAAGTGTGAGGTTATGCACATGATTCCTAAAAGGAATCCATTAAACTTCAGTTATACGATAAATCAATCAAATCTAAAGGCCCTGAATTCAGCTAAATACCTAGGAATTACTATTATGAGCATCTTAAATTGGAAGGAACACACAGAAAATAATGTGAGGAGGGCCGAAAGTGTGCGTTTTCTTGGCACAACAGAACATGTGTACGATCTACCAAAGATAGTGCCTACACTACACTTGTCCATCCTCTTCTAGAATACTGCTGCTCAGTGTGGGATGCTTACCAGACAGGATTAACAGAGTACATCGAGAAAGTTCAAAGAAGAGCAACATGTTTTGTATCATCGCGAAATAGGGGAGAGTGTCATGGGCATGATACAGGATTTGGGGTGGACATCAACAAAACAAATACGTTTCTCGCTGTGGCAGAATCTTCTCACGAAATTTCAATCACCAATTTTCTTCTCCAAATGCAAAAATACACTCCTGGAAATGGAAAAAAGAACACATTGACACCGGTGTGTCAGACCCACCATACTTGCTCCGGACACTGCGAGAGGGCTGTACAAGCAATGATCACACGCACGGCACAGCGGACACACCAGGAACCACGGTGTTGGCCGTCGAATGGCGCTAGCTGCGCAGCATTTGTGCACCACCGCCGTCAGTGTCAGCCAGTTTGCCGTGGCATACGGAGCTCCATCGCAGTCTTTAACACTGGTAGCATGCCGCGACAGCGTGGACGTGAACGGTATGTGCAGTTGACGGACTTTGAGCGAGGGCGTATAGTGGGCATGCGGGAGGCCGGGTGGACGTACCGCCGAATTGCTCAACACGTGGGGCGTGAGGTCTCCACAGTACATCGATGTTGTCGCCAGTGGTCGGCGGAAGGTGCACGTGCCCGTCGACCTGGGACCGGACCGCAGCGACGCACGGATGCACGCCAAGACTGTGGGATCCTATGCAGTGCCGTAGGGGACCGCACCGCCACTTCCCAGCAAATTAGGGACACTGTTGCTCCTGGGGTATCGGCGAGGACCATTCGCAACCGTCTCCATGAAGCTGGGCTACGGTCCCGCACACCATTAGGCCGTCTTCCGCTCACGCCCCAACATCGTGCAGCCCGCCTCCAGTGTGTCGCGACAGGCGTGAATGGAGGGACGAATGGAGACGTGTCGTCTTCAGCGATGAGAGTCGCTTCTGCCTTGGTGCCAATGATGGTCGTATGCGTGTTTGGCGCCGTGCAGGTGAGCGCCACAATCAGGACTGCATACGACCGAGGCACACAGGGCCAGCACGCGGCATCATGGTGTGGGGAGCGATCTCCTACACTGGCCGTACACCACTGGTGGTCGTCGAGGGGACACTGAATAGTGCATGGTACATCCAAACCGTCATCGAACCCATTGTTCTACCATTCCTAGACCGGCAAGGGAACTTGCTGTTCCAACAGGACAATGCACGTCCGCATGTATCCCGTGCCACCCAACGTGCTCTAGAAGGTGTAAGTCAACTACCCTGGCCAGCAAGATCTCCGGATCTGTCCCCCATTGAGCATGTTTGGGACTGGATGAAGCGTCGTCTCACGCGGTCTGCACGTCTGGCACGAACGCTGGTCCAACTGAGGCGCCAGGTGGAAATGGCATGGCAAGCCATTCCACAGGACTACATCCAGCATCTCTACGATCGTCTCCATGGGAGAATAGCAGCCTGCATTGCTGCGAAAGGTGGATATACACTGTACTAGTGCCGACATTGTGCATGCTCTGTTGCCTGTGTCTATGTGCCTGTGGTTCTGTCAGTGTGATCATGTGATGTATCTGACCCCAGGAATGTGTCAATAAAGTTTCCCCTTCCTGGGACAATGAATTCACGGTGTTCTTATTTCAATTTCCAGGAGTGTATTTTGTTGACGCCAACCTACATAGGGAGAAATGATCATCATAATGAAATAAGGGAAATCCGAGCTCTTACGGAAAGATATAGGTGTTCGTTTTTTTCCGTGCACTATATGAGATTGGAATAATAGAGAATTATTGTGAAGGTGCTTTGATGAACCCTCTGCCAGGCACTGAAATGTGATTTGCAGAGTATCCGTGTACCAGGTGTACTGGTATGAAATGAGTGTTAAGATACAAATGTGTTGATAGGGAACATTTGTTGTGAATGAGCCTTAATTTTTTTTTGTTTGGTTTGTATGACATCTGTCAAAGATATTTAGTATACACCAAGTCATGGAACAAACAACTTCATATGTTTTCATTGTGTTAACAATGTCAAATTTTGTACCAGAAAGTGATGATTTGCGGAAAGCATTAATTTTTTGTTTTCATTTGAAAAAAAGTGCTGCAGAGTCTCATCGAATGCTTGTCGAGGCATATGGTGATCGTGCTCTATCAGTAGCAACATGCAAAAATGGTTTCAACAGTTCAGAAGTAATGATTTTGATGTAAGAAATGAAGAACGTGTAAGACCACCAAAACAGTTAAAAGATGCCGAATTGCAAGCAATATTGGATGAAGATGATACTTTGAGTCAGAAGCAAATGGAAGCAATGTTGCAAACAATTTTTGACCGTTTGAAAGCTATGGGAAAGATCCAAAAGTGTGGAAAATGGGTGCCACATGAATTGAATGAAAGATAGATGGAAAACCGAAAAATCATTTGTCAAATTTTGCTTCAAAGACATGAAAGAAAATCAATTTTGCATCAAATTGGTACTGGCGATGAAAAATGCGTTTATTTTAAGAATCCTAAACGGGAAAAATCATGGGTTAATCCGGGACAACCGTCAACATCGACTGCAAAACCAGATCAACTTGGCAAGAAGACAATGCTTTGTGTTTGGTGGGATCAGAAAGGAGTGGTGTATTGTGAGCTTCTAAATCCCGGTGAAACTGTGAATAATAATTGCTAAGGACAACAAATGATCAATTTGAACTATACATTGATTGAAAAAAGACCAGAATGGGCCAGAAGACATGGCAAAGTAATTTTTTTACACGACAATGCACCTGCACACAAAGCAAAACTGGTTCAGGATACAATCAAAACACTTGGCCGGGAGCTGCTACCCCACCCGCGGTATTCACCAGACTTGGCCCCTTCCGACTACCATTTGTTTTTATCAATGGGCCATGCATTGGCTGAGGAACAATTCGATTCCTACGAAGAAGTCGAAAATTGGGTGTCTGATTGGTTTGCTTCAAAAGACGAACATTTCTATTGGCATGGTGTCCACAATTTGCCAGAAAGGTGGTCAAAATGTATAGAAAGCAATGGTCAGTACTTTGAATAAAATGGTTTTACTTTTCAATTCAAAAACAAAAAAACGCTCATTTCATACTGGTACATCTGGTAGATGTAGATGCAGATGCAGTCCTTTATATTGTTAATCAGACATTAACTGCATTTGAAAATAAGAATACAGTCTCTCTTGGGGTATGCAATTTGAGTAAGGCTTTTGACCGCATGCCCTATGACATCTTACTGGCCTAACTACAGTATTATAGAATAAATACTACAACATTAGAAATAATTAATTCTCATCTAAATAACAGGAGGCAATCTGTGTCAGTCCAAAAGAAGGATTCTTCCTGAAAAAAGTCACATCTGGTGTGACTTAGGGCTCTGTCCTAGGACTGTTCTTCTTCATTGTTGCAATTAATGATCTGTCGTATTATGTCGGGTTTCAGTCAGTTATCTGATGTGCGGACAAGACAAATTTAATCAGCACAGATTGAGACAGGTTGAGGTTATGCCAGAAATCACAGCACACTCTCTCCTTAACACTAAACTGGTTCACATCTAATGGACTACTGTGCAATCCAGAGAAAACTCGAGACCTGCTGCTGGGACTAGGCACATATAAGCAAAATCTCTGACACTGCTTGGAATACATACACTCCTGGAAATTGAAATAAGAACACCGTGAATTCATTGTCCCAGGAAGGGGAAACTTTATTGACACATTCCTGGGGTCAGATACATCACATGATCACACTGACAGAACCACAGGCACATAGACACAGGCAACAGAGCATGCACAATGTCGGCACTAGTACAGTGTATATCCACCTTTCGCAGCAATGCAGGCTGCTATTCTCCCATGGAGACGATCGTAGAGATGCTGGATGTAGTCCTGTGGAACGGCTTGCCATGCCATTTCCACCTGGCGCCTCAGTTGGACCAGCATTCGTGTCGGACGTGCAGACCGCGTGAGACGACGCTTCATCCAGTCCCAAACATGCTCAATGGGGGACAGATCCGGAGATCTTGCTGGCCAGGGTAGTTGACTTACACCTTCTAGAGCACGTTGGGTGGCACGGGATACATGCGGACGTGCATTGTCCTGTTGGAACAGCACGTTCCCTTGCCGGTCTAGGAATGGTAGAACGATGGGTTCGATGACGGTTTGGATGTACCGTGCACTATTCAGTGTCCCCTCGACAATCACCAGTGGTGTACGGCCAGTGTAGGAGATCGCTCCCCACACCGTGATGCCGGGTGTTGGCCCTGTGTGCCTCGGTCGTATGCAGTCCTGATTGTGGCGCTCACCTGCACGGCGCCAAACACGCATACGACCGTCATTGGCACCGAGGCAGAAGCGACTCTCATCGCTGAAGACGACACGTCTCCATTCGTCCCTCCATTCACGCCTGTCGCGACACCACTGGAGGCGGGCTGCACGATGTTGGGGCGTGAGCGGAAGACGGCCTAACGGCGTGCGGGACCGTAGCCCAGCTTCACGGAGACGGTTGCGAATGGTCCTCGCCGATACCCCAGGAGCAACAGTGTCCCTAATTTGCTGGGAAGTGGCGGTGCGGTCCCCTACGGCACTGCGTAGGATCCTACGGTCTTGGCGTGCATCCGTGCGTCGCTGCGGTCCGGTCCCAGGTCGACGGGCACGTGCACCTTCCGCCGACCACTGGCGACAACATCAATGTACTGTGGAGACCTCACGCCCCACGTGTTGAGCAATTCGGCGGTACGTCCACCCGGCCTCCCTCATGCCCACTATACGCCCTCGCTCAAAGTCCGTCAACTGCACATACGGTTCACGTCCACGCTGTCGCGGCATGCTACCAGTGTTAAAGACTGCGATGGAGCTCCGTATGCCACGGCAAACTGGCTGACACTGACGGCGGCGGTGCACAAATGCTGCGCAGCTAGCGCCATTGGACGGCCAACACCGCGGTTCCTGGTGTGTCCGCTGTGCCGTGCATGTGATCATTGCTTGTACAGCCCTCTCGCAGTGTCCGGAGCAAGTATGGTGGGTCTGACACACCGGTGTCAATGTGTTCTTTTTTCCATTTCCAGGAGTGTATAACTAAACTGGCAACCCCGTGTTAATTATGTCTGCAGAAAGACATGAAGGTGGCCTATCTCTTATGGAAATTATCTGATTTAGTGAGAAATGGGTATCTCAGGATAGCTTACTTTGGACTTTTTCAATCTCACGTATCTTATGGGCTGTTGTTGTGGCGTTGCTCATGTCACATCAGTGTTGTATCACTGATTGAAAAAAAAGCCCTAAGAATAATGTGTAAAGTTGGTCCAGGGGAACACTGCTGCTTTTTATTGATTAAGAGCAAAATAATAACTGCAATTAATCTTTATATCTATGCATCATTCGTATTTCCAAAAAACAACACAGCAGAATTTGACAACAGAGAGAATGTACACTGTTGTAACATCAGAAACAAACAAGAGTATTGACATTCCTAGACATAGGCTAATAAAAACAGGCAACTCTCAAGAAGTGAACGCTTAGAAATTTTTTAATAAATTGCCACATTCTGCAGTGAATACACCTTTCAATAATTTCAAATGTAACTTGTATAAATGCATTCTATAGTTTAAGAGAATTCTTGGATACTAGTAGTGTAGAAATTGAGTTTTAGAATTAGGATTATAATTCTGTACAACAGGTTAATATAGAATAAATTATTCGTGCATGTAACATGAACACTAATTAATATAGTGACTGCTATCGCACATCAATGTAAACTCCATTCCACTACGTGTGGTCGACGGCTGATAAAGAATCTGAAACTGGTAAGTCAATATGCCGAGTATTTGAACTGGTTAACACTCTTAAATTTCATGCCATCTAACTCAACAAATTATTCCTGCTCTTGTCTTCTTCCCCACTGCACAGACCACAGACTGCATTTTGTCTCGATTCACCCTCAGCCTGACCTCCTGTGCATAATTGTCCATTTTCCAGTACATTTCTTTCAACTCATGGTTCAATTTACTTATACTATGTCATCTCTACCTTTCTATAATTCTTTCCCTGCCATTTATCAAGTTGCAAGTAATCTCTAATGAAAAAAGGCTGGGCTTAGAAATCTATGTTTCTGATTTTTGATTCACTGGGGAAATGGTCTCGAATTCTTGTTATGGCTTTATGCCTCAACTTGTTCTAACGAAGTTGTTACATACACTATGTGATCAAAACTATCTGGACACCTGACTGAAAATGACTTACAAGTTTTTGGCGCCCTCCATCAGTAATGCTGGAGTTCAAAATGGTTTTGGCCCACCCTCAGCCTTCATGACAGCTTCCACTCTCGCAGGCATACATTCTATCAGATGCTGGAAGGTTTCTTGGGGAATGGCAGCCCATTCTTCACGGAGTGCTGCACTGAGGAGAGGTATCCATGTCGGTTGGTGAGGCCTGGCACGAAGTCGGCGTTCCAAAACATCCCAAAGGTGTTCTATAGGATTCAGGTCAGGACTCTGTGCAGGACAGTCCACTACAGGGATGTTATTGTCGTGTAACCACTCCGCCACACGCCGTGCATTATGAACAGGTGCTCAATCGTGTTGAAAGATACAATTACCATCCCTGAATTGCTCTTCAACAGAGATGTGCAGAACTATAGACCTATATATCTAACATCGATCAGTTATAGAATTTTGGAACACTTATTATGTTCGAGTATAATGACTTTTCTGGAGACTAGAAATCTGCTCTGTAGGAATCAGCGTGGGTTTCGAAAAAGACGGTCGTGTGAAACCCCGCTCACGCTATTCGTCCACGAGACTCAGAGGGCCATAGACACGGGTTCCTAAGTAGATGCCGTGTTTCTTGACTTGCACAAGGCATTTGATACAGTTCCCCACAGTCGTTTAATGAACAAAGTAAGAGCATATGGACTATCAGACCAATTGTGTGATTCGATTGAAGAGTTCCTAGATAACAGAACACAGCATGTCTTTCTCAGTGGAGAGAAGTCTTCTGAAGTAAGAGTGATTTCAGGTGTGCTGCAGGGGAGTGTCATAGGACTGTTGCTATTCATAACATACAGAAATGACCTTGTGGATAACATCAGAAGATCCTTTATCATTTAGCTACAATATAGCAGGTCAGCAACTGGAAGCAGTTAATTGCGTGTATTATCTGGGAGTAGGTATTAGGAGTGATTTAAAATGGAATGATCATATAAAGTTGATCGTCGGTAAAGCAGATGCCAGACTGAGATTCATTGGAAGAATCCTAAGGAAACACAATCCGAAAACAAAGGAAGTAGGTTACAGTACACTTGTTCGCCCACTGCTTGAATATTGCTCACCAGTGTGGGATCCGTACCAGATAGGGTTGATAGAAGAGATAGAGAAGATCCAACAGAGAGAAGCACTTCGTTACAGGATCATTTAGTAATCGCGAAAGCGTTACGGAGATGATAGATAAACTCCAGTGGAAGACTCTGCAGGAGAGACGCTCAGTGGTGCGGTATGGGCTTTTGTTGAAGTCTTGAGAACAAACCTTCACTGATGAGTCAAGCAGTATATTGCTCCCTCCTACGTATATCTCGCGAAGAGACGATGAGGATAAAATCAGAGAGATTAGAGCCCACACAGAAGCATACCGACAATCTTTCTTCCCTCAAACAATACGAGACTGGAATAGAAGGGAGAACCGATAGAGGTACTCAAGGTACCCTTTGCCACACACCGTCAGGTGGCTTGCGGAGTATGGATGTAGATGTAGATCACTCATGAAGGGATCGCGAGGATAAGATTAGAATAACTACAGAACGCACAGAGGGATTCAAACAATCATTCTTCTCACGCCCCATATGTGAGTGGAGCAGGAAGAAACCCTAATAACTGGTACAGTGGGACATACCCTTTGCCATGCATCTCACAGTGGTTTACAATCTATAAATATGTGTGTCTAGAAATAGAGCTGTACTTCAGGTTTCTAGTTGGGTATTTGGCTAAGAAAACAGTCACAGGTATGTCGCAATAGATGCAGCACCATTGGATCCTTGAGCTCTGCACTTATCTGGTTGTATGTTCATCTTCTATAAATCAGTTACTATTTCTTTTTAAAAAACACACAGTAGCATGACTACGTACCTCATGAAATCCTAAAAACAATCCCATATTTCAAACTCCATTCTATCCAGTTTGCTTAAATCTTTGTGCTGATATCTTACAAAAACACTAAGTTGGTGTTTTCTTGGTCATGTGGGTTGTGTCTACAGTAAGTAAAAAGAATGGTTGCTGTTTAATTTCACTGATGATGTGCTCTAAAACACAACCATTTCATTGAATTTGTGGGCTTAAATATTTTGTTGTAGTTTTTTTTTTTTCATTTTTTTTTTTTTTTTTTTTTTTTTTTTCATTTGAAAGATGTAGCCCCAGAAGAGGATCATATGTGAAGAGAAGGACTGTTATAGTTAAGAAATTGCCACTCTGTTCCTCTATTTCAGATTCACCATGGCTGCGTAAAACAGTTTGACACGGAGCTAATGTCCTTGTTATATTCAGTATACTAGAAATTACAAATTGCATTTGGTCACACCTTTCATTGAAAAGTGTTTTCATGGTTCTTTCATGTTTCCACATTCTGTAAATAAAACACACATTTAAATACGTAGCACAGACCTTGGCAATCAGTTACTTGTCAATCACGCCATATGTTCTCTCCATCTCCAAATAACCAGCACACTACACCATATACAGAATTTAAAGTTGGGGAATTGCATATCCAGAATCATTCAATTTCCTGACCTGTTTTAATATAATTTTAATAAAAATCTGAGCTAAGCAATGTTTTAGTCTTTGTGTCTTTAGGGAAGAGCCCTGACTTTTGCATGGCTTGCTGTTTACAATTTTTAGCTTAGTCTCTTCATTCAGTTTATCTGTATCAGTGTTATATGGTGCAATTTGCTGATAATCTTGAAGTTGAAAAGAACAATACGTTGGTGGTGAATTGGCGTCTATTGCAGGCGGTCACTTTCCATATTGCGCGTCACCAGAATATGCATCCGATCTCTGGCTACGATTGTGTACATAAACTATTACTTTGTCTTAGCTGCAACATAAGTATTTTTTCCTAATGGAAATATGAGGTACACATTTGTGAATGTTCAACCTTTTCATTATGAACAAGTGCTGCCAACTGTTGAGCATCACCATGATAATATCGGCAAGTCAATATAGCGGTGCACAGCAGCTTGTAATCACCAGAATACACAGACGTGGTTGCCTCCCCTGTAGAACTGAATGCTGTTACTGTTATTTTGTATGGTAATTATTAAGTGATCATTTTACTATTTATTATAACAGAGAATACTTTTTAATTAGTTACTCTAGTCCATAAATTGAAGCCAAGGGTACGAAGTATGTTTTGAAAATGCATACACATTTCTGTAAAAACCTTGCATCTAAAAACATAAAAATCACCTAAGAGCATTACCACTTAAAGAAAAATTTTCCTTCCTCCAGAAAAAATTCGGTCCGAAAGGGTTAAATCACCAGACTTTTCTCCAATAACTTCACTTTCGGTAGTAATTTTAGTACACATCTGTTCTGGGAGTCTTGCTGATTGCTGGAAGATTCTGTCTATCTCCACTGTCTTTTTAACTTGTTCATCTCACAAGGGAACCTCCCCATCGCACCCCCCTCAGATTTACTTATAAGTTGGCACAGTGGATAGGCCTTGAAAAACTGAACACAGACCAATCGAGAAAACAGGAAGAAGTTGTGTGGAACTATGAAGAAAATAAGCAAAATATACAAACTGAGTAGTCAATGCGCAAGATAGGCAGCATCAAGGATACGTTGAGCTCTGGAGCGCCATGGTCCTGTGGTTAGCGTGAGCAGTTGTGGAACGAGAGGTCCTTGGTCTAGTCTTCCATCGAGTGAAAAGTTTAATTTTTTATTTTCAGTTTATGTGACAAACTCTTATGTTTTCATCACTTTTATGGGAGTGATTATCACATCCACAAGAAAACCTAAATCGGGCAAAGTAGAAGAATCTTTTTACCCATTTGCCAAGTGTACAAGTTAGGTGGGTCGACAACGTATTCCTGTCATGTGATGCACATGCCGTCACCAGTGTCGTATAGAATATATCAGACGTGTTTTCCTGTGGGGGAATCGGTTGACCTATGACCTTGTGATCAAATGTTTTCGGTTCCCATTGGAGAGGCACGTTCTTTCGTCTACTAATCATACGGTTTTGTGGTGCGGTCGCAAAACACAGACACTAAATTTATTATAGTGAACAGAGACGTCAATGCACGAACGGACAGATCATAACTTTACAAAAATAATGAAAATAAAATTATCACTCAAGGGAAGACTTGAACCAAGGACCTCCCGTTCCGCAGCTGTTCACGTTAACCACGAGACCACAGCGCACTTGTGCCTACTTCGTCCTTGATGTTGCTTATGTTGCGCATGAACTACTCACTTCGTATATTTTGCTTATTTTTTCATAGTTCCACACAACTTCTTCCTGTTTTCTCGACTGATCTGTGTTCAGTTTTTCAAGGCCTATCCACTGTGCCAACTTATAACTAAATCTGAGGGGGGTGCGATGGGGAGGTTCCCTTGTCAGCAGGATTTCAATTTTCTCTTTTAACCATCACTTAAATATGGTAGATTTCTAGTCGCCGTGATTTTAACTTAGTGTAAACATTTAAGAACAGCTGATACAAGAAAAACCAGCAAAAAGTTTTAACTAATGCAAGCACAGGTTAGGTGAAGAGGAAATAACTTGCACTGTACAGATAAATGATGTACACAATTGTAATGTCCAAGTCACTTTCTATTAGCAGTTTACTTGAACTGTAACACTTCATGTCACAAATGTACAAAAAAGCTTAATGGATTGTTTGTAGAAGAGCCTACTGTCGTCAGTCTGCGGCACGTGGTCTTGCGGTAGCGTTCTCGCTTCCCACACACGGGGTCCCCGGTTCGATTCCCGGCGGGGTCAGGGATGTTTTCTACCTCGAGATGACTGGGTGTTGCTGTGTCATCTTCATCATCATCATCATCATCATCATCATTCATCCTCACTACGGTCTGAGGAAGGCAATGACAAACCACCTCCACTCGGACCTCGCCTAGTACGGTGCAGGTCTCCTGCATCGTCCCCTACGCTCCTCGGAGTGTGGGACCTTATCATCATCACTGTTGTCAACACAACTGAAGGAAGTACACAACAAAGAAGGTAGTCCACTACAGACTCCTAGCAGGTTATCAGCCGCTGCTCGTGTGGAAAAATACCACTAGTGTAATGTGTATCCTGCATGTAGTTTGCCCCCAAATGTTTGCTGGCACATTTCTGTTCACTACTCCTTAGTCCAGTCGAATACAAGAACACATTTTTAAATAAATTGCTAAAGCCAGTTTGGGCACCAAAGGGAAGGTGAATACCAATCAGTGATACGCATTAGAGGAAAATAATTTCAACAAATACAGCCAACCATTCCCTTGAAGCCCTGGTTCCATAAAATTAAGGTGAATAAAAATTTCCATAATTAACATGAGGTTTAATCACAGATCATACTCTAGCCACCTTCACTGAATACACAACTGAGATGATTCTTCTACACTACTGCTCATTAATTCCAACATACCCTGGTATTTCAGATTCACAACACAAATCAAATGTTATCTCTCACAAAAATATGGTTACATTAACTTCCATATATATAATCCAATCACAATCATTATCTTTTACTTTCATCACAGTATCCTCCCTTGGATTTAATGACTGCCTTACAGACTCGTAGCATGCAGCCAATCAGTTTTTGTAGGTGTCCTGAATCTATATGATTCCACACATCCTTGACAATATTCCAGAGATGATCCTTGCTGGATATATTAACTTCCCTGATACGTCTGTCCACTTTGTCCCAGACCATTTCAATGAGATTACAATCAGAGCTTTGGGACGACCATACCATATCATTCAGTGCTTTCTGTTTTTCCTTTGATGCAATGTAGTTCGTACAGTGTCCCGACCGATGTTTTGGGTCATTATCCTGTTGCAAGGTGAACCCTTTCCCTATTAAGCGCAATCCACTTCGTATTGCACAATACTGAAGTATGTGGTGGTACTGCTTCTGATCCGTATATCCTTCTATTTTCACAATGTCGCCAACTCTATCTCCGACAAAACATCCCCAAACCGTAACAGAACCTCCACCGTGTTTAACTGTAGGTAGAACACACTGCTGGGCTACCATTTCCCTACAATTTTGGCAAACAAATATTCTCCTTCTGGTTTCAAAAATCTCATACTTCGATTCACCGTAATACCTTCGCCCACTGTTCCCATGTCCGATTGCAATGTTTTCTAGCCTATTCAAATCTCTTCTGTTTATCAGAAGGGTATATCTTGCTGTGACACATCCTTTCAAGCTGGCTTCAGTCTCCTTTTTTACTTTGCAACAGATATTGTTGTCGTGTTCATTTCTATCAATTCTCCATGAATTTGGGGTGCTGTTTTGAATCTGTTTCTCTTACTGGTAATTCTGATATATTTATCATCACTTTTACTTGTTTTATGAGGTCATCCTGGTCGTGGTATGTCCTTATTGCTACCTGTTGTATTCTGGCAGTGAATGGTGTATTGCACTCCCCCTACAGACACGCTACACTGTATCGCAATTTGGCGAATAGATAAACCTTCCTGGCTAAGTGCTACAATTGCAGCATGTTTTTCTGTGGATATCTCCACTCGTAGAGCCATACTAGCGATGTGCAGGAACGACATGTCATGTATCGTAGCAATGCTTGCCGTTCGCTGCAGACATCACATCACTACAGGGAACAACACAGGTGCACCAAATGTGGCATCTGTCGGCAAATAGGTAAATAAACACATTAGATAGGTACATAATGTTTATGTACACAACATTGTTTGTTGGGTACTATTGTGTCTCAACGACGACAAACAAAAAATATGACATGTGTACAACTGTTGTACTGTTCCTTTGCATCCTCAACTGTACCGACGGTATTAGGCCTTATCTACAGAGAACTAGATGTCATTTGAAATTAATGAGCAGTAGTGTATATCATATATTAATTTTAAAACTAATTATGAAATTTTTAGATAAATGTAACCTTACTCTGTAAAGTTAGAAAAGACAGAGAGATGGCTGTATGAATTTCAAACGAAAAGCCACAAATTTTAAAATTATAAAAAGCCAATTTACAGCTGCTTGTTGTGAAGGGTCACCTCAGCCGCTTTGGCTCTGAGCACGCACCCAGAAGTAACCCATATCTCCATTGTCCTCGTGTCTACTCTTCCTTTGTGCATGCACCATACAGGGTGATTCAAAAAGAATACCACAACTTTAGGAATTTAAAACTCTGCAACGACAAAAGGCAGAGATAAGCACTATCTGTCGGCGAATTAAGGGAGCTATAAAGTTTCATTTAGTTGTACATTTGTTCGCTTGAGGCGCTGTTGACTAGGCGTCAGCGTCAGTTGATGCTAAGATGGCGACCGCTCAACAGAAAGCTTTTTGTGTTATTGAGTACGGCAGAAGTGAATTGACGACAGATGTTCAGCGTGCATTTCGAATGAAGTATGGTGTTAAACTTCCTGATAGGTGGTGTGTTAAATGTTGGTATAAACAGTTTACAGAGAATGGGTGTTTGTGCAAAGGGAAAAGTTCTGGACGGCCGAGAACGAGTGATGAAAATGTAGCACGCATCCAGCAAGCATTTGTTCGCAGCCCAGGAAAATCGACTCACAGAGCTAGCAGAGAGCTGCAAATTCCACAGTCAACTGTATGGAGAGTCCTACGATATTTCAGCAGGATGGAGCGCCACCACATTGGCACTTATCTGTCCGTAACTACCTGAACGTCAACTACCCGAGGTGATGGATCGGCCGCCAGGCAGCCCGTGACAGAGCACTTCATCACTGGCCTCCAAGAAGCCCTGATCTTAACCCCTGCGATTTTTTCTTATGGGGGTATGTTAAGGATATGGTGTTTCAGCCACCTCTCCCAGCCACCATTGATGATTTGAAACGAGAAATAACAGCAGCTATCCAAAATGTTACGCCTGATATGCTACAGAGAGTGTGGAACGAGTTGGAGTATCGGGTTGATATTGCTCGAGTGTCTGGAGGGGGCCATATTGAACATCTCTGAACTTGTTTTTGAGTGAAAAAACCCTTTTTAAATACTCTTTGTAATGATGTATAACAGAAGGTTATATTATGTTTCTTTCATTAAATACACATTTTTAAAGTTGTGGTATTCTTTTTGAATCACCCTGTATTACCGTGATTCCTGCATGGGGTGACACTGTTTTCTCTCATCATTCCCTTCTTATGGCATAAAATATTGCAGTACGGTGTGCGAGTCTTTGCAGTGATAATCAACAGCAGCATTCAATTAAGAATAAACTCGCAGACTGTGAATACGGTTCCGCATCATCTGTAGGATATTTCAGAAGATGAAAATTGGTGCCAGACCAGGACTTGAACCTGCATTAACTGCTTGTTGTCAACAGTCACCTTAAGTACTTTGGCTATCCGAGCACACGTCCAGCAGTGGCCCAAATTTTCACTTGCCCTAATTTCTACTCTTCTCTTGTTTGTTCTTAATCAAATGTGGCTGTTGATCATCAATGCACTGTCTCAGACATTGGACTGCAGTATTTCATTCCATAGCAAGACTATGGCGAGACAAAACAGTGTGTCACCCTGTGTGGGAATCACAATAATACAGTATAGTGAGAGCACAAGGGGAGAGTGGAGACTACGAAAATGGAAATTTGGGCCGCTCCTGGAAGCCTGCTCGGATAGCTGAAGTGGCTAAGGTAACCGCTCGTGACAAGAGGGTAAATCCAGGTTCGAGTCCCAGTCTGGTATAAATTTTCATTTGTTCTGAAATATTCTACAACCAATATGGAACCATAATCGAAGTTTGCAAGTTCATTCTTAAATGAAGTTATATAACAGACACAGGCAGCCACTGCTGGCTACTCTTGTAGAGTATACTGACAACAAATTATGACTGGCGCTAATCTACTCACGACGATAATTACGGGAATTATTTTCTATACATTTGTGCTGAGAGAAAATCAGCTACCTTGAAAAAAAAAAAATAAATAAATAAAATAAAATTGTACTAATCAGCTGCCGTTTTCACCTAATACTTTCAACAGATCTTTATCGAACTTAACGCAGAGCGCTGTTAGCTGTCTATATATTGGGAAAGTCGAGTGCAAGTATTAGAGTTCTGTGAGTCCGAGCGTTCTGATAAATTGTGGAAGAAGTGACTAATGAGGTATCATTTTACTATTCCAAAATATTTGAGTAGTTTAAATTTCCTGTCTGATATCCACCAGCAGCTTGGTATAGACTTTTGGATCAGAATACAAAACTCCATTCTGTAGCCTATATATATGTTATTAGTTACACAGACCATTAGAGAGTATTTGTATTGACATGTAAGAGTAAGAATCTTTAGGTCTCTCAAGAGGCTCCTGCAAGATGTTCGGTTATTAACTTTACACAACATTCTTATTGCACTCTTCTGTAGAATGACTTTCTTTGCCTCAGCGGCTTTGCCCCAGAAGATTGTGCCATACAACAGAACAGAGGGAAAGTATGCCAGCAGTTCAGTCTGCAGGTCAACAAAGTGAGGGTGGTTTCTGGATGCAAAGTGGGCAGAACAGGGCTTTTGTTTAACTAACCCATGTGCTGCTGCCACCTTAGTTTATTAACCATCAGTATGTCCAAGAACTACAAACATGCAAATGAGTTTTTGCAAGATTAAAGGCTAAGGTGTAGGCTGTGAACCAGTTGGAAGTCTGTGCCATTTTTCTCCTGGTTGTGTCTGCTACAGATGTGTTTTGACTTTTTAACTCTATACAGAGAGGTTACAACTAAACTTGTTGTCAGAATGAGATTTTCACTCTGCAGCGGAGTGTGCGCTGATATGAAACTTCCTGGCAGATTAAAACTGTGTGCCCGACCGAGACTCGAACTCGGGACCTTTGCCTTTCGCGGGCAAGTGCTCTACCATCTGAGCTACCGAAGCACGACTCACGCCCGGTCCTCACAGCTTTACTTCTGCCAGTATCTCGTCTCCTACCTTCCAAACTTTAGGAAGTTTCATATCAGCGCACACTCCGCTGCAGAGTGAAAATCTCATTCTGGAAACATCCCCCAGGCTGTGGCTAAGCCATGTCTCCGCAGTATCCTTTCTTTCAGGAGTGCTAGTTCTGCAAGGTTCGCAGGAGAGCTTCTGTAAAGTTTGGAAGGTAGGAGACGAGGTACTGGCAGGAGTAAAGCTGTGAGTACCGGACGTGAGTCGTGCTTCGGTAGCTCAGATGGTAGAGCACTTGCCCGCGAAAAGCAAAGGTCCCGAGTTTGAGTCTCGGTCGGGCACACAGTTTTAATCTGCCAGGAAGTTTTAAACTTGTTGTAATTGATAGGGCCTCCATGAAAAACAAATGACTATAGAACAATGCAACTTTGTCGAAACATTTGTAAGCACATGCAGAAGAGAAATAATAAACAATTGGAAGAAACACATTTTAATTACCACACGAGGGGGTAACATTTGTTAACTGCACACCACATTTACATTCCAGGTTACAAATGTTGCCGAGTGTGACGACCATTTGCATCCACAATAGCCCGGAACCGCACTAGAAATTCCGTTTCACAGTTGTTCGTAGCACTTTCCGAACAGTGGACCACGAAATGTTCAGCTGTTGTGCTAAAGCTCGTGTCCAGCATTCTTAGCCGTGGCAACAGTAACTTCTTCAACAATTTGTGGTAAATCCCAAATCGCAAGTTAATTCAAATTTCCAAACCTCGTTCTTCAAACCCCGTGTGGGAAGAGGACCTCTCTGTATTCCTTTAATGTGTCGATATTTGAGAAGAGCAGCAGCACTATTGCTGTTGTTTTGATGAAACAGCTTTAAGAGTAAAGCTCGGCTCACCTCGGCTGGACACACGTCGATTGTCTGCAGCTGCAGCGAACGCTGACGCCTGTGTTTCAACCCTGTCGCCGTGCCTGTACCTGCGTCTAACAGAAAGTCGTGACACTAACACTGCTAATGACACAAATCCTGCAGCACACAGTCTGAACACCGTTCCTATACAGCTGGGTACCCATACAGTAAATAGTTTTCCATGTTCACTGACTCTAGCACCAAAAGTTTAATTATAACCACCCTGTACTTGTGTCATCAGATAACATTATGGCTTTTCAATAGCCTTCCAGTGTTCCTGCTAACTCATTCATATAAATCAGGAACAGGAATGGGCTCAAGCACCAAACCATGTGGCACACCATATTTACTGTCACCCCAATCTGAATTTAATTTTTCTGTCTCATCATTTGCTAATGTGACTATTTGTTTTCTACTGTTGGAATATAAATTCATCCACAGAAGGGGAAGACGTCTAATACTATACAATTTAAGCTTCCTAACAGAATTTTATGACCTATACAATGAAATGTATTGATTATACCAAAGAAAAAAATGCCGTGTCACTTTAATCACTTTTGTTGTTGTTGTTGTGGTCTTCAGTCCTGAGACTGGTTTGATGCAGCTCTCCATGCTACTCTATCCTGTACAAGCTTCTTCATCTCCCAGTACCTACTGCAGCCTACATCCTTCTGAATCTCCTTAGTGTATTCATCTCTTGGTCTCCCTCTACGATTTTTACCCTCCACGCTGCCCTCCAATACTAAACTGGTGATCCCTTGATGTCTCAGAACATGCCCTACCAACCGATCCCTTCTTCTGGTCAAGTTGTGCCACAAACTCCTCTTCTCCCCAATTCTATTCAATACCTCCTCATTAGTTATGTGATCTACCCATCTAATCTTCAGCATTCTTGTGTAGCACCACAATTTTAAAGCTTCTATTCTCTTCTTGTCCAAACTATTTACCGTCCATGTTTCACTTCCATACATGGCTACACTCCATACAAATACTTTCAGAAATGACTTCCTTACACTTAAATCTACACTCGATGTTAACAAATTTCTCTTCTTCAGAAAAGCTTTTTTGCTATTGCCAGTCTACATTCTATATCCTCTCTGCTTCGACCATCATCAGTTATTTTCCTCCCCAAATAGCAAAACTCCTTTACTACTTTAAGTGTCTCATTTCCTAACCTAATCCCCTCAGCAACACCCGATTTAATTCGACTACATTCCATTATCCTCGTTATGCTTTTGTTGATGTTCATCTTATATCCTTCTTTAAAGACAATGTCCATTCCGTCAAACTGCTCTTCCAAGTCCTTTGCTGCCTCTGACAATTAGAATGTCATCGGCAAACCTCAAAGTTTTTATTTCTTCTCCATGGATTTTAATACCCACTCCGAACTTTTCTGTTGTTTCCTTTACTGCTTGCTCAATATACAGATTGAATAACATCGGGGAGAGACTACAACCCTGTCTCACTCCCTTCCCAACCACTGCTTCCCTTTCATGTCCCTCGACTCTTATAACTGCCACCTGGTTTCTGTACAAATTGTAAATAGCCTTTCGCTCCCTGTATTTTACCCCTGCCACCTTCAGAATTTGGAAGAGTATTCCAGTCAACATTGTCAAAAGCTTTCTCTAAGTCTACAAATGCTAGAAACGTAGGTTTGCCTTTCCTTAATCTTTCTTCTAAGATAAGTCATAAGGTCAGTATTGCCTCACGTGTTCCAATATTTCTACAGAATCCAAACTGATCTTCCCTGAAGTCGGCTTCTACTAGTTTTTCCATTTGTCTGTAAATAATTCGTGTTAGTATTTTGCTGCCGTGACTTCTTAAACTGATAGTTCGGTAATTCTCACATCTGTCAAAACCTGATTTCTTTGGGATTGGAATTATTATATTCTTCTTGAATTCTGAGTGTATTTCGCCTGTCTCATACATCTTGCTCACCAGATGGTAGAGTTTTGTCAGGACTGGCTCTCCCAATGCTGTCAGTAGTTCTAATAAAATGTTGTCTACTCCGGGGGCCTGTTTCGACTCAGGTCTTTCAGTGCTCTGTCAAACTCTTCACGCAGAATCATATCTCTCATTTCATCTTCATCTACATCCTCCTCCATTTCCATAATATTGCCCTGAAGTACATCGCCCTAGTATAGACACTCTATATACTCCTTCCACCTTTCTGCTTTCCCTTCTCTGCTTAGAACTGGGTTTCCATCTGAGCTCTTGATATTCACACAAGTGGTTCTCTTTTCTCCAATGGTCTCTTTAAATTTCCTGTAGGCAGTATCTATCTTACCCCTAGTGAGATAAGCCTCTACATCCTTACATTTGTCCTCTAGCCATGCCTGCTTAGCCATTTGGCACTTCTTGTCGATCTCATTTTTGAGACATTTGTATTCCTTTTTGCCTGCTTCATTTACTGCATTTTTATATTTTCTTCTTTCATCAATTAAATTCAATATTTCTTCTGTCACCCAAGGATTTCTACTAGCCCTCGTCTTTTTACCTACTTGTTCCTATGCTACCTTCACTATTTCATTCCTCAAAGCTGCCCATTCTTCTTCTACTGTATTTCTTTCCCCGATTCCTGTCAATTGTTCCCTTATGCTCTTCCTGAAAGTCTGTACAACCTCTGCTTCTTTCAGTTTATCCAGGTCCCATCTCCTTAAATTCCCACGTTTTTGCAGTTTTAACCTACAGTTCATAACCAATAGATTGTGGTCAGAGTCCACATCTGCCCCTGGAAATGTCTTACAATTTAAAACCTGGTTCCTATATCTCTGTCTTACCATTATATAATGTATCTGAAACCTGTCAGTATCTCCAGGCTTCTTCCATGTATCCAATCTTCTTTTATGTCTCTTGAACCAAGTGTTAGCTATGATTAAGTTATGCTCCGTGCAAAATTCTACCAAGCGGCTTCCTCTTTCACTTCTTCCCCCCCCATCCATATTCACCTACTATGTTTCCTTCTCCTACTATCGAATTCCAGTCACCCATGACTATTAAATTTTCATCTCCCTTCACTATCTGAATAATTTCTTTTATCTCATCTTACATTTCTTCGTCATCTGCAGAGCTAGTTGGCATATAAACTTGTACTACTATAGTAGGCATGGGCTTTGTGTCTATCTCGGCCACCATAATGCGTTCACTATGCTGTTTGTAGTAGCTTACCTGCACTCCTATGTTTCTGTTCATTATTAAACCTACTTCTGCATTACCCCCGTTTGATTTTGTATTTATAATCCTGTATTCAGCTGACCAGAAGTCTTGTTCCTCCTGCCACCGAACTTCACTACCTCCCACTGTATCTACCTTTAAGCTATCCATTTCCCTTTTTAAATTTTCTAACCTACCTGCCCGATTAAGGGATCTGACATTCCACGCTCCGATCCGTAGAACGCCAGTTTTCTTTCTCCTGAAACGATGTTCTCGTCAGTAGTCCCCGCCCGGAGATCCGAATGGGGGACTATTTTACCTCCGGAATATTTTACCCAAGAGGACACCATCATCATTTAACCATACAGTAAAGCTGCATGCCATCGGGAAAAAATACGGCTGTAGTTTCCCCTTGCTTTCAGCCGTTCACAGTACCAGCACAGCAAGGCCGTTTTGGTTAGTGTAACAAGTCCAGATCAGTCAGTCATCCAGATTGTTGCCCCTGAAACTACTGAAAAGGCTGCTGCCCCTCTTCAGGAACCACACGTTTGTCTGGCGTCTCAACAGATACCCCTCCGTTGTGGTTGCACCTACGGTACGGCCATCTGTATCGCTGAGGCACGCAAGCCTCCCTACCAAAGGCAAGGACTTTGGATCATGGTGGGGGTAGTCTTCATATGATCAATGAATGGGTGAAGCGCTTTGATTCTATGCAGCCACATCATAGAGATTCCATCAACGTAGTGAAAGACGCAATATGGATAAACAGGAACTGAATTTAACAATGTTCTTCACAATTGGTCACTTCTGGAGACAATGAGTATTACACCAGTTATTTCATAAAATTTAACACTAGACAAAAAGAAAAGTGGTTGTTAAAGTATAACAAAACATTTTGATAGTCTCGGAAAAGGCCGTTAGCATATTCCACATGAACTTTTGTGAACATATAGCTCACATCCAAACACAACATAATTTAGTACAGATTGATTCTAATTTTTTTTAGTTATATCTATGAATATTTGATAGTTTCTAATGTAATTTTCACAGTGACCAACGGTGTGCTTAAGTAACTTTGTTGGTTATTTTGCAAGACTGTATGACTGAGAATCTATAGCCCTCCAAAGAGGTAATCTCAGCAAAATTATTGCAAAACAGACTAAACAATGGATATTCCAGGATGGAATGTAACAATATTAGGAAAGTTGCTACTCACCATATAGCGGAGATGCTCTGTAGCGGATAGGCCCAACAAAAAAAAACTGTTCCAAATAAGGTTTTTGGCCTGTAAGGCCTTCATCAAAAATATCACACACACACACACACACACACACACACACACACACACACACAACAGCAGTCTAAGCAATTGTAGCCACGCTGTACGGCTACGGTTGCCTTAGACTTGAGTCGTGCGCGCGCACACGTGTGTGTTTGGCTCTGAGCGCTATGGGACTCAACATCTGTGTTCATCAGTCCCCTAGAACTTAGAACGACTTAAACCTAACTAACCTAAGGACATCACACAGATCCATGCCCGAGGCAGGATTCGAACCTGCGACCGTAGCGGTCACGCGGTTCCAGACTGATGCGCCTAGAACCGCACGGCTGTGTGTGTGTGTTTTTTTTTTCTATTTTTGACAAAGGCCTTACGAGCCAAAATCTTTATTTGGAACAGTCTTTTTGCTGTCCCTATCTGCTACTCAGCATCTCCACTGTGTGGTGAGTAGTAACTTTCCTAATATTGTTGCAAAACGAACTAAAACTGACATACCTTGCAAAGGGGCAAGTACAAGCTTTACCTAGCAAGATAGCACACACGATCAAGAATTTGCCATACAAGACTTTTGATGAAGGAATCATCTCATAGCTGAACAGATCTTTGAACTTATTTCTACAACATGCATGCTACCTATTACAGATATCATCAGTGGATTGAAACAGGCAGTGTGGCATTACTCAGACAATGTCGCCAATGAGGTAAGGCTTACTGCAAGTCACGTAGCAACAGCCAAGCCACCTACATCAAACACTGGTAGAACAGAGAGAAGATGACTCCATGTTTCGCGAGGAGATGAAGATTACTTATTTTGCCTCTTGACAAGGGAAATACCACAGTCCTCTGTAATGCCACAGCGCACCGTCATAAAGTGATGTTACCTTTGGAAGGCAGTGAATACAGAGCTATGAAACATGATTATACTGTGTGACTTAACACAATAACATTCTAATAGAGAATCTGTGAGCATGATCTCTTAGGTCAGCAAAGCCGTATGGTGTGCCTCAAATCTGGAAAGAAGGCATTCCACTGTGACCTATCGTTTACACTTTGGTTCTCCAACCTACAGGTTAGTGAAATATATAATCAAATTACTAGCATCAGGCGAAGTACCCTCAGACTTCAAGAAGAATATAATAATTCCAATCCCAAAGAAAGCAGGTGTTGACAGATGTGAAAATTACCGAACTATCAGTTTAATAAGTCATGGCTGCAAAATACTAACGCGAATTCTTTACAGACGAATGGAAAAACTGGTAGAAGCGGACCTCGGGGAAGATCAGTTTGGATTCCGTAGAAATGTTGGAACACGTGAGGCAATACTAACCTTACGACATCTTAGGAGAAAGATTAAGAAAAGGCAATCCTACGTTTCTAGCATTTGTAGACTTAGAGAAAGCTTTTGACAACGTTAACTGGAATACTCTCTTTCAAATTCTGAAGGTGGCAGGGGTAAAATACAGGGAGCAAAAGGCTATTTACAATTTGTACAGAAACCAGGTGGCAGTTATAAGAGTCGAGGGGCATGAAAGGGAAGCAGTGGTTGGGAAAGGAGTGAGACAGGGTTGTAGCCTCTCCCCGATGTTATTCAATTTGTATATTGAGCAAGCAGTAAAGGAAACAAAAGAAAAATTCGGAGTAGGTATTAAAATCCATGGAAAAGAAGTAAAAACTTTGAGGTTCGTCGATGACATTGTAATTCTGTCAGAGACAGCAAAGGACTTGGAAGAGCAGTTGAACGGAATGGACAGTGTCTTGAAAGGAGGATATAAGATGAACATCAACAAAAGCAAAACGAGGATAATGGAATGTAGTCAAATTAAATCGGGTGATGCTGAGGGAATTAAATTAGGAAATGAGACACTTAAAGTAGTAAAGGAGTTTTGCTATTTGGGGAGCAAAATAACTGATGATGATCGAAGTAGAGAGGATATAAAATGTAGACTGGCAGTGGCAAGGAAATCGTTTCTGAAGAAGAGAAATTTGTTAACGTCGAGTATAGATTTAAGTGTCAGGAAGTCGTTTCTGAAAGTATTTGTATGGAGTGTAGCCATGTATGGAAGTGAAACATGGACGATAACTAGTTTGGACAAGAAGAGAATAGAAGCTTTCGAAATGTGGTGCTACAGAAGAATGCTGAAGATAAGGTGGGTAGATCACATAACTAATGAGGAGGTATTGAATAGGATTGGGGAGAAGAGAAGTTTGTGGCACAACTTGACTAGAAGAAGGGATCGGTTGGTAGGACATGTTTTGAGGCATCAAGGGATCGCAAATTTAGCTTTGGAGGGCAGCGTGGAGGGTAAAAATCGTAGAGGGAGACCAAGAGATGAATACACTAAGCAGATTCAGAAGGATGTAGGTTGCAGTAGGTACTGGGAGATGAAGAAGCTTGCACAGGATAGAGTAGCATGGAGAGCTGCATCAAATCAGTCTCAGGACTGAAGACCACAACAACAACAGCATCAATATTTGGTCTTTGCGGGCATCATACTAAAAATTCCCGAATGTTTATTGACATAACTAAATACACGAGAACTTAGCCATATGAAATTATGGTTAGTCTGGATATGGTCTCCTCATTCACAAAAAGCCCATGTGGAAGATACATTAAATAAAAACTTAAAAATATTGGAATAAGCAAGCAGGACAGTTTTATACATTGGTGAATACAGGTACAGGAGTAATGAAAGTCTGAATGAGAAAACTTAAAATCGGAATGAGAAAACTTAACAACTAAATGTAACAATGAGAAAATGTAGATTGATGTTTTATGGCTTGGATGAATGAAAACAGGATATGCAAAAGAATTTTGAACATGTCAACCAGAAAGAAATCCCCCTGGTGCAAATGGCATCAAGAAATCAGAAGTGATCAAAAAGACAAGAAGAGCCTGAAGTTATAAACAAGAGATATGTTTTGAAAGAAGCTTTTGGATTCCCATCTACAGAGAAAACTAAAAAAAGCATGAGCAAGGCAGTCAGAAACAACAGTACTCTGATCAACACAAGGGTTATTATATAAACTGGAAGTTAAATCAGAAGCAATTATTTGTGCACCAGTAGGTGGCCCAACCCAGTAAAAAAATTATTAGTAGACCACATCCCACACACGACTATCAAAACTTGGCATCCTTGATGATCACCTACTTTCTGTATGGTGATAAATTTTATGAAATGACTGATGGAGAAGCCATTGGTTCTCCAGTCTCTGACAGTGGAGAATTTCTTTAAGGAGCATTTGGAAAAACATTTGCTAAGTTCAGTCCCTCTTGCTTCTTTCACTATGTTGATGACATATTTGCAATCTGGTCACATGATATCGAAGCTCCCCACCTGCTCATTGATCATATGAATAGTATGCACCCAAATATCAAATTTACTGCTGATATAGACCGAGAAGGAAAATAACCATTTTTAGACATTCATCTTGAAAGAAAATCAAATGGCCAGTTAGGCCACTCTGTTTACCAAGAGTCAATATATTGTGACATTTATCTAAATACGCAAAGCTTTCAACATCTACTGAAAAAGAAAGCAGTTTCTAACACTACGACACACAGAGCTACGAATGTTTCTGACAAGGACCACTGGATTCTGAGAGCGGATAGCCAAGAAATGTGTTCCGGAAGGACGGTCATAGGAAACAAGATGTTAAGATAGCCATCTCTAAGAAACAAAATACAGAACGTAATTGTTGGGTTCAAATTAATGATATGATTATAATAGAGGGAAACATTCCACATAGGAAAAATATATCTAAAAACAAAGATGATGTGACTTACCAAATGAAAGTGCTGGCAGGTCGACAGACACACAAACAAGTGTGTATGTTTGTGTGTCTGTTGACCTGCCAGCACTTTCATTTGGTAAGTCACATCATCTTTGTTTTTAGATATAAACAAAATACAGAGATATTCAAAAGAAGATGGTAAGCTTACAGCAGTTCTTTTCTTTGGACATACAACAAATAAAATAGGCAGAGTCCTACGCAGACACAGCATTCAACCGATTCTCTGACCATCCCAGAAAATAAGACAGATGCTGCACACAGTAAAAGAAAGTGACCCAGGAATTTATAAAATTCCTTGTAACTGAGTAGCATTTGTAATCACTTGGTAAACTTACAAGTGAGTGGTGCTCTTGCTGGAGGGAAGTATCCTTTCCCAGAACTATGCAATTGTTCTACAGGGGCACCAAAAATCAGTTGCCCATTATCATCTAAGTGTAGCGCAGCATGTGTAGATTTACATCGATTCTGTTCATGTGATTTTAGTTACTAGTGTCATTTAGTTTAGTTTGTAGGAGGGTCATTTCAAAATCCTGCACACTGCGCACGCACGATCATTACGATGGTGTGATCAAGTCGAATATTCATGTCAGTTGCAAGCAAGATTAGATGTGACGGTAGTATGTATGTTTGCTGGTTCGAATCACTGTTTCTCAGGTAATCCAATTTTTAAAAAGATGTAGAAGCTAAGTAAGGTCAGATTATGTGTAGTGACCAGCATTCCTACATCAAAACTGAATCCCTTTGTGGAAAGATACAGTGGAAATTTACAATGCTTTGGAGAGGCATGTGGGAACAGTGTAGTGGATCACAGTACAGTATGATGGTGGTCTGCTTGTTTCCATGCTGGTCGGGTAAGAACAGATGTCAACCCAAGAATTGGAAGGCCATCAACTGCAGCAGACTAAACTTCTCTGGTCACTGTTAACATCTTATGAGAGGACAGACTAAAAACATGCTGTTTACAAACTCATAACTGAAAACTCAAAGGTGAGATAAGTTGCAGCCCGATGGGTTCCTCATTTCGCGTCATAATGCGAGACCACATACTGCCCCAGCAGTGAGAGAAACCCTCTACAAATACGGATAGCAAAGATTTCCCCACCTGCCGTACAGTTCTGACATGAGCCCAACAGGCTTCGATTTGTTTCCCGGACTGAATAGCTTAGTGGAAAATGTTTCGATACAATTACTGAAACTTCCACTGACATGCCCAAGTAATCAGACAGCTCAACAATGAAGGTGTCCTATCCAAAAACATAAGATGTAAAAATGTTGGGAAGCTGTTATAAGCAAGAATGGAAATTATATTGAAAACTTGTACAGCTCTTTTGTAAAATAAATTATACTCTTCAACACTCTCTTACAGTGTGCAAAACTTTTGAAATGATCCCACAATGTTTAGTGATATACTTATTCAGAAGTCAAACAATGGAAAATCCAGGCAGGAATGTGACAATATTATGAAAGTATAGTTGCTACTCACCATATAGTGGAGATGCTGAGTTGCAGGTAGGCACTGTGGTTCTGTGTGAGAGAGTTGCATTTGTGTGTGTGTGTGTCTCCCCCCCCCCCCCCCCCCCTGCCCCACTATTTCCGACAAAGGCCATGTTGGCCAAAAGCTCACTTTCTGATAGTCTTTAGGTTGGGCCTATCAGCAACTCAGCACCTCTGCTATATGGTGAGTACAATCACAAAAAAGTGCACAATATGACAAAGAGGTTTTTGTTGAGTAACAATTGTTTGGTCATCTCTAACATAAATTTGATTAGCATTAAGAGTCGACACGAAAAGAATCTTTCACTAATATTACCAGTTCCAACCCAATGGCTGCAGTTTATGCAAAAGTCAGCATTGCACGCAACAGGATGCAAAAAATAAATCAAATGGTTTTCTGTAATCTCCAAGAAGCACTAAAAATTTTGGGAGGGATACCAATGATTATAGACAACAAACCCGGAAATTCAAAAAACAATTGAGCAAAAACTGGAAATTCGAAAGGAAAGCAATGGGGAACTTTTAGATAAATCAAAAAATTAATGCCGCCACTATGCAAATTTCTTATTTCTGCAAAACAAAAAATCCATTTTCCTGGGCAGAAAGCAATTTTCAACAAGGCGTTACATGAAACAGGACTTACTGGCAGAGCCCTTTAAATAAATGTTTTGGTAGCGACACATGGATGCAGTTGTTTGGGAATGCAAATACTTTATACAAGTAATGAAATTAAGGGAACAAACAGAAGGTTCTTTTATATCAATGAAACCTGAGTGGACAACATTATTTGTAGAAAATGTTGGCAGGGTCCTGGTGTTAACAGCTTCGTGGCCAATGTTAGGGGAACAATGGGATTATTGAGCTCAATTTTGGATCTAATGCTGGGTTTTTACCCAACACACAGTTGATTTATAAAGCCAGTTGTGCAACGTGGACCACCACAGCCAGATAAATTGCAAAAAGTTTTCAAATTGGATTTCACCAAATGGTCAGTATATTCCATCAAGCCAGGGATGCCATTCAGATCAGACTGTGCAACAACTTTAATTGGGACAGCAGCTACGTTCTTTGTTGTGCATGGAAACAGGCACTCCACGTTGAAAGGCAACAGGGCATTAAGCTGTCTCCCACCATCTAATGAAATCAGTATCATTACCAGCATTCTCCCGTAACAGACACATCTGGTAGCATGTGGGAGTTCCGTGATTTTGAGACGTCCACATACCATTGGGCGAACTAAATAAAATATGAATTAGCCTGCACATAAACCCTGCCAATGACAGAAAAAAATAGTCAAAAGCTTAAGAATAAATAGAAATCTGACAACACGAGCTTTCGGAGGCGTTTATTACAGAATGTTACCAGTTGTACAGATTTGCCATTTGGATATTTGCTGTTCATCACATTGCAGTCTGACTTACAACTTCCCGTATTTCAATAACAATTTCTCTCTGCAAATTCATATTTTAACGTTTACCTTTCCTTTTCATGTCTTTTATGAAAATATTAATACATACAATGTATTGAGAATTATTTCTATTTATTTGCAATGTATCATGAAATTTGGAAATAAAAAAAAAAAAATGCATAGGGATGGGCCCCACGACCCTGATTCCAGTCTGTAGCTGATTCTGCAGCTGCCCAGAAACAATGGCTCATTGTGCTCCAGAAATGCTACTTTTCTCTAAATGCTTCGCCACGACCTGCGGTGTATCTGAGTGTACTGTTTGTGAGGATACAGAATCTGGATGAATAAAATTAAGGAATTTTCTCAAAAGTACTGGAGGTGCAAAATGTTCTGAACCCTCATCCATACATGAGCAAGCATATACACAACTAATTTTACTTTGACTTTAATAATGATTAAACAGGACAAGAGTAATCCACAAGGTTAATAATGTGAAGATGATATCCTTTACATCACTTGTTCTGGCATACTATACAATGTAGCAATAGCTAGTTATAAAGTTGCCAAAATAGTAGCAAGAAAATTCAATCTCATGCTATTGCAGAGGAGGTAACGTAAGAAAATGGTGAAACTTATGTTAGGTGACGGCACCAGTTAAATGACGAGGAGCGGTGTGCAAAGGTAGCGTATTTGGCTATTTTCCACCATTTAAATTACATGAATGAAAGCATGCAAGGGAAAGAAGAAAAGGTGTGGATGTCAAGCGATAAACTCACAGAGTTGTTAAAAAAACTTAATATAGAACAGACACATGGAAAAGAAAAATCATAGGATGTTGACATAACCAATAAACTATTTTAAATCATCTCATGGTTCTTGAGAATAGCATGATAATATTTTCCCTCTTGACAAAAATTACTGGGTGCGCAAATCCTTATGCTGTGTCTTGTTATTCACCACCAATCTTTTTCTGGGTGGAAGGACAAGCTAGAACTTCAGTTTCACAGAAATATGGTGAACTACCACTTATCTGTTGCATTTGTCCACTACCTACTTGTGAGACCCACAATTTTACAGCACTAACATAAACAAGAACCGTGGGACACTTCTCTCTGTTTAATATGAAATGCGTGTGTGTGTCTGTCCAATTTCACCATGAATTGAACTTTTCGTGTAAGAAGCAATATCTCTTTTCACTGATAACTAACTTTTAAGGCATAAACCAATAATAACCCATAAATTTAAGTTCTGGAATATTATTATAGTCTTTTTTTAAAATAAATATTCAATGAAATTACCTCAATTACTTTTATTGGCAATATCAAACTCAGAAGTATCATGGCAAAACATGTTGAGAAGCAGTGCTCTATGTTCAAATTTGTTTTGCATTTTTATTGTTTAGTCAAGTAATTGTTGGGCAGCATGCGGAGTCCAGCAGTATAAATCCCTGTCACGGCAGATGCTGCATCGATTTACCGATGCCATACAACATGCGAAGGAGGACTTTCAATACTACATAGCTGTAGACTCCATGGATGCACAACAATCCAATGGAAAAAGGATACTTTATAAAGCTGTCATTTTAGTACAAGCTACAGCTAAAACCAGACATTAATATGCAGTAAACCAGTAGGTAGAAATAATATATGAAGTATTTTTAATCTGTGTATGGTGGAAGAATAACTGTAAAAGTTAAGAAAGCAGAGCTGCAGTTTCCCGAGAAATAAGGGAGAAAAATCTGATCTTGACTTTAGACTTTTTTTTTAAACTGAAGAGAAGAAACTTAACTAAAAATCAAAGACTAATCATTTTAATTTTGACTGATCCTGCCAGATTTGAAACTTTCACATTTCCAATCCTAAACTAACTTTTTCATTGACACAAATGCCATCACTATAACAGCCCATTATTCCTCCAGCAAAATTCACGTCTCCAATTTCAGTTCCACTTATCAGATTTCTTCTAAATACTGACTCACCTAAATACTTTCTGGGTGGAACAGCTGTATGTGCTCTAGCCTCAGTTCTGAATATGCTAGGTATGAAGTAAAAATAATACATAAGGAAAAAAATTCATAGAGGTGAATAAATTTTTCTTTTGTTATATTTCTGGCCATAACAAAAACTGTTCTGTTGATTTTTGTTGTTTTATACAACTTAATGGACAATCACTCAGCACATGCTATGTAAGAGCGAATAAAATGGAAAACTGCTTCTAAATATCAATGAGACTGTTTAGTTCTATGTCATTTTCTTGTAAGTAAACTGACTTCCATATGAACAGAGTACAGACATTCCAGCATTCAACCATATACACACGCCACATAAACATACAGTACGCACTTTCAAAACTACGACCACATTTTAGTTATCAATATGCAGCTTAATTAAAGCTCTATATAAGGGGTTTGAGGCGTAACTTGATAACAGCACTCTTGGGCCCATTCCACACAGAAATGTCTTGTTGAGGCACTAGAGATATGCAGGGCAGTCATGCTATGGGTGGATCACAATACAAAGTCATCAAAAATATTGATGCACTGGATCCTTCGTAACATGCAAATGTTGAACAGCGAAGAATATATTGGGTACAGCCAATATGGTTGATTTTTTTTTTGTTGTTGACAGAATGTCTCAGAAGTGTGTAGCTTTATCTAAAGTGAAATACAGCATTCTGAAAAGCAACAAAACTGGAAATTTGAGCATAACTCCTATTTTCCATTTTAACACAAGCCTAAATACTGCAGACTTTGTTGAGATGTTCAAATTATTAGGACAATTATCCAAAATCTGATCTGTAAATATTTCACTGCAGACCAGTTTCTTGCCATGTGCTATTTTGTCCTTATACAGCGGGACTAATGTCCTTTCACCCAGATAAGTGGGACAATCATTGCCAACACCACAGGCAGCACATCCTGCGCACAGTGGAACCAGAGGATTTCAGGGATCTTGTCACTAGACCAACTGCTGCACAGATGCTCTTTCAAAATACTACCGTATTTACTCGAATCTAAGCCGCACTTTTTTTCCGGTTTTTGTAATCCAAAAAACCGCCTGCGGCTTAGAATCGAGTGCAAAGCATGCGGAAGTTCTGAAAAAACTGCCGTTGAACATATGTAGCGCTCGTGTTTGCTGCTATCTCATTTACATCCTGTCTGCCTAATAAACTACGAAACTAGAGTGAGACAACAGCAAACGCAGAAGAATATACGTATCGTGTCATGTTTATATTCGTATTATTCTTATGCCTAATAGTGATACAGTCAGAAATGAAACATGGCAACTGACTAGATTTTAAAATCTAAGATGACTAATTTCTGTGCAGGATTTGATGTACTAAAGAAGCGGCCGCAAAGATTTTCAAACGGAGAAAAATTTTCGCCTAACTCTCGTTCAGAACATGTATCATACGCAGTCTATTATTTGGTTCTTGTTGGTCATTATCAAAGAAAGCAGCAGTGAAAGTAACAAAAAGCAAAATAAGCAAAATAAGCAATCGATTCAAACCAGACGAAGCACGTGAAAAATGAAGGCTACCCGTATAAATATGGACGGTGCGCCTGACGCATAGCAATGGCTACGTGGTAAAGCTTACCTGCTTAGCTCACGACTCGAACCAAACTACTGTAGCTGTATCGTCATTCATTCGACCTAAATTGTGTGTCATACTACAATGGACCAACTTTGTTTCGATTTGGAGGTGCAGCCTAAAACTTTTCTCTCCCCTTGAATTTCAAGACTCAAATTTCAGGTGCGGCTTAGATTCGGGATTTTTTTTTTCCCTTTATTTCGAGTCTCATTTTTCAGGTGCGGCTTAGATTCAAGTGCGGCTTAGATTTGAGTAAATACGGTATATCTGGCTACACATTCCATCTGAAGACCTACTACATTTGCAAGCTAGTCACAAAGCCGTAACAGCAGCAACCATGGATTAGGCAAAGCACTGAAAAGCTGAGTAGTACTGGGAAAAGAAATCTGCTGCTAGATAATAGTTTTCCCTATATTATGAGAGGAAATGCTGTCCACAAGAAGTGCCAAGAATAAATCTTTACTTGATATGTAACAGCATATCCAAGCTGAGAAATTTAATTTCTATGAGAAAAAAGAACCAACCAAACAGTGGACTTTCACCTCTGGCAAAACACACTGATGACAGAAAATGTAATGCTGACTGGACATATTTAGTGTAACTGCAAGAGGAATAGAGTTAAATTTTTCCCTATCTTCTGATGCTGCTTGTGCAGATTTGTATTGCTGTAAGTGTGTCTTTACCTCTGCTGTGTTTTCATAAGTAAGGTTTCCATTCCTATGGTAACAATTTCTATTCCTATGGCAACAACCACAGAAAAACCAGTGTCAGCAGCATAACTTTATAACTGCACAGATTCAACTGCTCATCCAGAAAATAAAAATGTTTGAAAAATAGCACCGACTATGTAAAACAAAAATATCCACAACAGCATGTTACCCAATATACATTACCTGCATCAAAAAAGCCCAAAATATCCTGAACAGAACATTTTATTTACAAGTAGATCAGCAGAGAAATCTCACTTCTCATTCTTTGCCCACTGGAACACACACACCATTTGTTCGACAATATGCTAATGGTAACAGTTATTGGATGTTTTGTGTATGAAGCTATTAGTGTAGATTAGATTACAACAGACTCTGTACGCAACTAAACAGAAACAAGTCACAGATTCACTTAGTGCTGTAAGAAAGTGGTTTGTGTGTGTTACCTTGCAGGCCAACATCATTGTATCACTTATTTACTTGGGACTCACTCTCTCATACACAATTAAAAATCTTATGATATGTTAGCTACATTCCATATGCTGCAACTTGTCCTAAAACCACCAAATGTAAACTGGTTAGTGACTACATTCTTCACAGCTATGTCCACTAGTATACTTACTTGAGAAGTATCATAATACCTATTGGCAGTAATGAAAATAAGTTTTAATGCAGGCCATAATATGTCAAAAACTCAACTCTTTTCCTCCAGATTGAATGACAAACTAAAGCTGAGAATCCACGAACCTCAAAACAGTGGTTTAACTTTTTATGTAAAAATAAGTGTTACTGAGAAACTATCAACATATGTATGTAGCTTTGCTTCATCTACATAAAAACATATTTTTTTGAGGCACATTGGATGACTTCACATTAATGAAAACATGTTCCTTCAGTGCACCACTCGTGGTGACATGGCACGGACCACAAAGCAACATGTCTGTGACATGCCATCTCTATGTGAAGTGCTCAATTTGCTAACACGGATGTGGCGCTAAACAGCTCCATGTCTGCACCAGACATCTGTACCGTGCAATTTCTGTATGAACTGGACCTTAAGGAGTAGACACCAATTTGTATGATCAGTCAAGAGGACAAGCACAGCTTACTTCTCAAGAGGTTTTATCAGACTATCAATAATTTGGCTGTTGCTGCATGATAAATTTACTTATAAAGCATTCACTGAATCTCATTAATGAGAATCAGAGTTCACTCCCCTTTCTCTACTAAGCAGTGCCAGATGTGGGAGAAATTTATATTCTTGTTACACTAGCAGAGTTTCCTCCTCATGTGGAAGTAAAACAATAAATGCAGGTTTAGTTGGTGGAGGCATATTCCATCTATGCAACTAATTGAAGAGAGTTTATTGCCATAAGCATTTCACCTCTTATTTGGGAAGCATCTTTAGTGTCGATTTCCATCACTTGTGGTCCTGGAGATGCATTCATTAGTTTCCGTACTCCAGCTGGCCGACTTCTAGTGTGCTTTCACCCACATTTGTTACATCGCATATATCACTTGCACTTGCCATTTTGTGATCAACATACGAGCAAACAGCGCTGGAAATTGCCACTGAAGATGCTTCCCAAATACGAAGTGAAACGCGTACGACAACCGCCTTCCATTGCACAGACAGAATAAACTTACACTAATTTAACGCAACTAAGGAAAGACTGGAAACAGAAAAAACGTCGACAATAAATGCAGTTTTAAGTAAAACCCTTCTGCCTCCTCCACAAGGCTGAGGGGGATAGTTAATCATGAAGTTTTCTGCCTAACTCGACATTCTTTTTCTATAATCTTTGCAGCAACATTAACTACCTGTAATTACATTTTTATTTTAAAAAACAGAATTAGTTTTGGATCCAGATAAATGAAGTGTGGTTTGGATGGGACTATCACTGGGAACTGAAAATTGACCGTGTGGGAAACTGGTGTCACTAAGTCCAGTTAAGAAATTTATTTAACAACAATTACATTATTTCATTTCTTGAATAAGCAGGTTTCTTAACGTTTACAATAAACAAACTGCAGTTCACCATCAAGGTAATGAATAAGGAATTGTCACTGAAACTTTGGATGATTATGGCAAACGGCTGGCTCTCCTCCAAAACATTACATAATCCACAGCTCGATGCACAGTACATACAAAGACATTCCTGATCCACAGGACACTGACAAAGTACAGCTAAGGAAAGACTTACATTGGCCAGCTTCTATACATATACAAAAATGAAAGAACATGGAATATAAAGAGAAACTAATCAAACAGGGTTATGCCACCGTCCCCACAGAAATCAAGTCTTGGAACATTTAACACAAACTGCAAACTGTAATTTTCTTCCTGCCACCAATCTAAACACAATAAAAATAACACATTAGGAAGTACTTTTTATTTCAGTGCAGCAGGCAAGATTTTCAAATAAAAACATTGAGGCCTCAAAAATCTACAGTTAAGTGCACAGTATGAATTTAAATTTATGGAATAAATCCTTTGCAGCAATTTCTAACACTTTCATCCAACCACTACAGTAAATTGGCATTAGAATGTCCACAGAAACTCTTGCTTTCCAAAATGAAAACACTGTTTTCCCCCATTTGCAAACCTTCATGCTGTAGTTTAACACAATGTTTTATTACAGTGTGCAAACAGAGGAAAGCAAGTCGAACAAGGAAAACTGCAGCCATCTGAGAGTTTTTGCTATTATCTACCAGCAAATTAACACGAAACATTAGATATAAATTCCAAATCCTAAAGCACTTTAAGAATGTGGTGTTACTGTTATCAATCAACGATGCATTCAGGTCTCTTAACAGTAAATGATTTTCAAGTTAGTTACTTATTGCAAGGAAAACATGTCTTCACTTCTGCGTAACGCTGCATCTACCACTGATTAATGTTAAATGATCCCAGTATCAGTCAAGAGGGGTGGGGCAGGTTGGTGTACAATACAACTCTGCACGAGAGTGGAACCCTCCCCCCTAGTTTGGTGGTTGCATCGGTGGCTCCCCTCAAGTCCTGGTGACAGCCTGGACAAAACACATCTGTTTCACTTTATTCGAGGTCTGGAAGCTCTTCGTCGTCCGAGTCCGACTCGGCGTCGAGGTCGTCAAAGACGGGCTTCGAATCACCACCACCACCACCACCCAGGCCTCCCATCTGTCGCATCATCTGGAAAGTAATATTGCAATAAACTTAGTGCAATCAAGAGTCCATACACATAAAAATATATAACTTCACATTTTAGTGCCTCCAATTCGGTTGGCAGAAGTTTGTTTGTTAATTAGTCTTAATTTAAGTGGCAAAATAAGGAATTATAAACAACCAAGTTCTGTCATTTCCATTATCTAATACTTCTGGTACTTCTGACAAATCTGACATTTAGTGAGATCACTTTACCATTGAACTCTAGGAGCGAGTCTCAGAAAAAAAAGCAAGGAAATAGTTCACCTAAGTTACTTTCTACACAATTTTAAATTGTTGTAAATTCATTTATTCTTGTACTCAGGGTGTATACATGGACAAGGAAAAAAAAAAAAAAAAAAGACTGGATTTCCCAGTTAAAAATACACTTTCTCCCAGATGAAAATAAACTTTCCGTGTTGAGTTACAGTATACTCTTCCTCGGCACTTTAAAACTCATCAGTCCTATGGTTTTATATGCTGGAGTAGAATTTCCCGGCACTTTAGAAAACGAAACTTAGATGGGGAGAAAACATGTTTTGAAAGACCTTTGATGTGCAGCAACACGTACGTTGCATATTTTCGTATTACGAAGGTATAAATTTGAATTCCACCAAACACCGCATATTACTTTCCGGAACATTGCAATCGAGATTGCGATGCGCTTTTGTAAGACAGTCATAGCTCCTGTCACATGATCTCGCCAGCTGATGGCAGCATAGGACACATGATGTAGTGAGCCAATAGCAAGATCACTCTTTAAGTAGCACGAATACACAAATAAGAAAAGTTGGTTCAAAAATGGCTCTGAGCACTATGGGACTTAACATTTGAGGTCATCAGTCCCCAAGACTTAAACCTAACTAACCTAAGGACATCACACACATCCATGCCCAAGGCAGGATTCGAACCTGCGACCATAGCAGCAGCGCGGTTCCGGACTGAAGTGCCTAGAATCGCTCTACCACAATGGCCGGCTAAGAAAAGTTAATGGTTTAAATTAATATACACAGCATTCATATATAATATTGGTCTCTAAGATTAATAAGCTGGAAGAGAAGCTAAGCTTCGACATATAACGATCTTTCTTGCGCGTGTTACACTTTAAGATAACATCACACAAATGTGCCAGTAAAACGACGTAAATGTCTGATCTTTTGGGCTCTAAATTCTTCTAAATGGTCGTCCTCAGAGTTGATTTTTAAATGAGAGTCAAACGCTTTGTGATTTAAGGAATCCACCGTACATTCTCGCACATAGTTAATCTTGCGTAAACGGAAATCTGCTTTGAATGTAATGCTTTTCAAACCACCATTCACAATATTTTCCCACGACCTGTTAGAAATAGGTTCGTTTCAGCTATTGCAAGAGCGCCAAATAACAGGAGACACCGCGCTTGCACAGCTACTTTGACGCAGGAAGCCGTATGCTCGTACGTGTGAAACATTAAAAGATCTTACATATGGCACGAAAGAAACAAGACATCAGATGATACTTCAAGAGCGACGGAATTTCGTGAACCCTACTAAAACGCATAATTCTGCTTAAAATGCACGTTCGTATGTAAATTTTCTTGGAGTACCAGTACTGTATTACCTCATGTTTGGTTCTTTATTATGGCATAATGCCATACGTGAACTTGAAATGGAGCTAACAGTTGAAACTAGCTAATAGTGTGAAATTAAACACTTCGTTTCAAATAAATTGACTGCCTCAGCAGAAAAGATTAACTTTAAGCCAAATCTCTTTACCAAACCGGCAAAAATAACTTCACTGTTCCGTCAGAAAGGTGGAAATAAAATCTGAAACATATTTTAGCCTTCCGTAATTATTCGAATGTATTTTAATTCATTTGATAGCTCCCGGCCACAAAAATCCGTTTTGTCATCATTTAACGTGAGAGCAATAAATGAAGAGGAAACAACAAAATCACTGAATGTAAACAGGTCACATGGACACTCCCCACCACAACTCAGACAGCTCTGTGCATCACCCCCAGATTTACTATACTTCGAACAGAGGCAATATTAAGTAGTGGCACCTAGCCACACTTCTGTAACCAGAAGCGGGAGAAAACAGACTGAACTGTGCATATTCAAGAACCCGCCCGCAACAGCTCAAACGAATCTAATTTAAACAGTTGTCACGTAACGCTCATCGGAGGCAGTTTGTTGTTATAAAGCATTGCATAGTCTTCCTAAAGCCTTTGACACACTATGCTGTTGGCAGACACTTGTATGAGCACTGTTTTGTTGTACACGGTGCATTTCCTTTGCAACTTAAGTTTTATTTTCGTTGTTTTTTTTCTCGTTCATGTTTTGTTGCTGCAGTATTACTCTGCAGTAGTGGGATACAGTAATATCCTTTGTTAAAGTATTGGTTCTTACCAGTTGAAATCACAAAAATTTAACTGAAAACTAAAACAATGAAATTCCCAGAATTCTAAACAATTCCCCGGATTTTCCCGGTTTTCTCCCGGATGAAAAAATTCCCGAGTTCTTCCCAGATCTCCCAGGTCGTATACACCCTGTGTACTTCAGAATTATTTTATCACCCTACAGCAATTCAACATTTACTTGTTCCATCTTTATGTTTCTACCTATCTGTGTGTAGTTTTTTCCCATTAGTAGCCCATAGTACATTAACTCATTTCAGACATCTTCATCATCACTCATTACAAAATTTCATCTTGTGCCACCCTTCACTCTCCTCAAGAATCTCTAAAAGAAATATGGATAGTATGTGACACAATGAAACCACCCACTGCAAAATAACAAAGGAACTAGAAATTCTTTTCTTATCAGAGTACCCTGAACAATGAATGACTCCTCATAAACAAAGGGAAACATATTTATTGAATGTTTTCACTGTGATTATCATGACCAACAAGGTAACGGTTCAATCTGGTTAAGTTAAATCCTACCCTGAAATTCTTCACACTGGAAGAATACCCAAACAAATGCATTGGTAAGACATACTGCAAGTATTTCTAAAAATAATACTCATTTTTGCTAGAACCAAAGTAGCAGCTGCAGCCCTGGTGAGACGTCAGTGCATAGTCCAAGCGTACACACTAATTTTAAGCACTTACACTGTACCGAAAAGTCTCAAATGATTAATTTTTTAATAACTTGTAATTCACCTCATTAGCTAAACAGCTTCACATGTAACTATCAGACAAAACAAAATCAAGGCAGCATACAAAGCTGCATTATAGAGGAGTTCCATCAATTTGGACTTACTATCTTTACATGAAATATTTTAGAATAATTTCTGTAGCACAATTCTATGGTAATTTCTGAATAAGGTAATTTTTTTAACAAATCAAACACTTCCTTGTTATTCCTAGCATGCATCCAAAATGGGAAGTGTGTATTGGATGACAAACAACGTTTTCCTTACAACAGGCACACCTGACAAAAGAAGAATTATGGCTTTCAGAAACTTCACACTAATTACTCATTTTATTTATACCGAATTGGTACGGAGTAAGAAATGGTTGTGGCCTTGTTCTGCATACTGTGGTGCATACTTTACCAAATTTGTACAAAGTAGTTATGTAAACAGACATTGCACAAACGACATTTGACAGTACTATTCCACTGATGAACCTAAAGATTACAAAGAAGCTATACTGTCTGACAACTTCCTGAAAATGGTTTACACTGTCTAAAAACTTTATGAATGACTATTAGTTCCAACTGGAATCTGAATTATATTAACAGTTTTTATCATCGTGAAGACAGAGGTGTCATGTCCAGGATAAAAATTGAACAAGAGCAATGAATCACTGGTAAGGAGATGTTTTGGATATAGTAGTGAAAATCATTCATCCCCATTTTTCCAGACTTCTCTTTGTTGATTAAAAAGTTGTTCCAATTGAACAGTCTTTTTTTAATTTTTGCACTACACATCACTAGCATTGTCACATACACGTAACTGACTCTTCGTCCAAAATGAAGCACAGTTTGTACACTGTCCTTGCTGACTGGCTTTAAACACTATTAACTATGAACAACAATGTTTAGAAGTAAACTTTGTATTTGACACTTCCTTTAGCACCTAATCTCCTGAATCTGTTTAACTAGGTCAAGGTAGTGTGATAGTAATTTCCATCTCGCTTGCCATTCAGAGACCCCATTCTCAAACTTCTGCAAATCATTTTCACACATACTTCATACTTTGTGTAAATCTACATTCCATATGTATCTTGCACACACACACACACACACACACACACAGATTTTATGGGACTAATCTGGCTGTGCATACTGCTGAACTTTAAGCACTTTCTCTATCCTTCATTTAGTCAAACAATTTACAAGCTTTTCTTTGTCATTAAAAGTTATTAGTGGACAAGTTTGTTATGGATTTTATTCAGAACAACAATTAGCACTGAAACCACAATTCACAGGATCACCAGTTTCTTCAAATGTTTCCACAATGAAATATCAGCATCATTTGCATGAACATCGAAGACATTAACTAAAACATAGCACACATGCAGGTATTTAGGAGAATTTTGATTGCATACCCCATCTTCATATTTCATCTTCACAAAGTAGGAAACATTTACTCGATTCCAAATTACTGTGAAACTCTGCGACATGCACCAAGAGATATGCTATTGGTAAGCATATACGAAAAAACAAAGTAATTCAGCTTTATCTCCATTTTGACATGTAGTAATACCACAAACTTAACTGCTAATTATTATGGATATTAAATGAGTTGCAAATTCAAACAAATAGCAAACTGACAACTGTTCCCGACACGCTATCAATGAAAACAAATTATCGCGTTGTGCTATGTTATCTGTTTACCGATGTGCTGTGAAACAAGGATATGCACCTACCATGCACTGCAATAACACCGTCTTCCACAACTAGGATAGGGGTGTACACTACTCCAGCCACCTCAAGTTACGAATTTCACAACTTGCAACATTTTTTTTTTTAAATACTTGCAATGTGACTTGGTAGCTAAAATTTTTTACATTGTTTCTTTCGTTGTATTCTCCCTTCATTAAAAATTTCAGAGCAGGTTTCAACTTGTCAGAATGGACTGTTACCTTGTAAGAAGGAAATGCAAACAACCAACACTAATCACAAAATAGTATTTCACAAAGTACCATGAACTCCAAGTACTGTGAGATAAGAACTTTTTTAAATGTAATAGTGGCTTGACACTATTTCATCACGATTCAAGTGACAGTGATTACACAGAAGGCAAAAGTTTTGCCTTTCTAAGTAAAAAATCTTAATATTTGTAGATTTTTAAGGAGCAAGCACTAGGCTTATGTTAAAGTGTCTTTCCCATTTCATTTACTTCCACTGTGTGTAGACTACCAGATGTTTGTCAAAAAGTGCACGATACTAGCTGACTTCCGCAAATAAATGATCTACCACAGTTTTACTAAATTCAAATTCTCCATAACATTGACAAATTCAATAAAATCTGTTTTCTTCATTAAGTACATGTCCACACTGTGCCAGTGATAAACCTACTGAGAGTCAACCACAATTCGAAACCTACTTTAGAAAATTTGCTGCATTCCATCTACAATTTACCAATCTTTTCATTAGTTAATTAGCTTGAGGCACAAAAAAATGATCTTTATTAATCACTTAAAATCCTGATTTATTATTTTGCAAACAGAAATCCCAAACATACTAGGCCAACTTACGAACAGACCTCTGAAAACATAAAACTTTGCTTATATTCGTTTCACACCTAGTAAGTGTGGCTGTAGACAGCATCCAGCCCTCCATTTGTAGTGCAAATGTATTTTGGCTGAGGTGGTTGTCACTAGGTACTGTCTTTACAGTATGCAGCATTGGATACTATAATCTGTTCATCATAAGATGAAACCTGATGTAAACATTGCACTATGTCTTCTTCCGTATTTGCTGGAACCTCATTGGATTTCAGTTTTACGTGGGACTGCAGCCAAGCTGCCACGAGTACTGCCAAATATGACAAGGGTATGTTTTGTGCTGCGCGTTACACGCATATCGGCTTAGCGATAATACGGGACCATAGCTTTACCGGCACATTTAACTTAGCACTGGCCAGTCAGCTGATACAGCTGCAGTGATGTGGCAAGCTGCAGTTCACATAAAATGAGAAGCGGAGGAACAATACAGCTTCGAATTTAATTTTTAAGCAGTATGAAATAATACACTGCAAATGTCCTACAATATGCTCTGTAGACTATAGGCAAAAACCGCAACATGTTTTTAGCTAATATACTATTGTAACTAAAAACAGGAATGAAATTCTTGACTAAACCACACGGTAATTTTTCTGCATAAGCTGTGTGTAACAAAGAGTATTCAAGGATTTCACCATACAGTTAAATACTGAAACCACTGAAGGTATTACTTACAGTCAGTCATCTGGTAATCTCTTAGCTCTTTCCTTATCCGAATTCGAGAAATACATTTCAACTCGAAGTGTCACCTGCTACATGGTTAACGAGCCTATCAACAACAGAATCCACAAAGCCAACCAGGCGCAGAATGTTTTCTTTTTATGTCGAGCCATTCTATATCCCACCAGCGGTCGGCAGTGACGTGTGAAAAAGCTATGTATGTCAATTCCAGTACGCCTGGCACGTAAGTTTCCTACTTCTCAGGCCAAATCCCACGCCTTGGCTCAATATAAGTTCTGTTGGGTTCATATTGTAATTGTACAGTAGCAAATGTAAAAATGCGGCATTTGTATGATGTGCTTGATGCTGTGAAAATAATTGTTTTTCATGTTTCTACAATACTTATCTACCTCTGTGTTATAAAACTATGAACATAGTCCAAATGAAGAGGATTTGGTTTTAGTTTTTGACTTAAAAATGAAATTGTTACGTTTCCGTAATTTATACAACTTTTATGAACACTTCCATAAAACATCAATATTTAAGAGTTTGTATGTGAAATGGAAAAAGGCATTTCGCAACCAATATGTACCATATTTACTCGAATCTAAGCCGCACTTTTTTTCCGGTTTTTGTAATCCAAAAAACCGCCTGCGGCTTAGAATCAAGTGCAAAGCAAGTGGGAGTTCTGAAAAATGTTGGTGGGTGCCGCCACAACTAACTTCTGCCGTCGAATATATGTAGCGCCACACAGGCATGCTTTGTAGGCACAAAGATAAATACTGACCAAAATCTCTGCGTCAGTAAATAAATTAAAAAAAAAAAAAAAAAAAATAAATTTGAAGACGAGCCTTTTTCCTCCGCCAAGAGTTTCGACCACTGCGTTTTAATCCGACTGGCAAGACTGTTTGGGATGTTTGTCAATATGGCCAACTCTACGTTCTGAATTTTTTCCTACCTGTGAGAAGAGATGGTTGCTAATAGGAGCTTTTGTGAATTGTGAATCACATGTAGTATTCTCTTCGCCATAAGATTAATACGAATATAAACATTTTGCCATGTATTGTTTCGTGTTTGCTACTATCTCATTTAAATCCTGTCTGCCTAATAAACTACGAAACTAGAGTGAGACAACAGCAAACGCGGAAGAATATACATATCATGTCCTGTTTATATTCTTATTATTCTTATGCCTGATAGTGATACAGTCGGAAATGAAGCACGGCAACTGACTAGATTTTTAAATCTAAGATGACTAATTTCTGTGCAGAATGTAATGAACTAAAGAGGCGCCTGCAAAGATTTTGGAACGGAGAAAAATTTTCGCTAAAATTTCGTTCAGGACATCATCTATCATACGCAGTCTGTCATTTGGCTCTTGTTGATCATTATCACAGAAAGCAGTAGTGTAAGTAACAACAAATGTTTCGCTAATGAGACGACTCCTCTCTATTTTTTATTTGTAAGTGGCGGGAGCGCGCACAAAAGCAAGCAACGCCGCGAGCGGCGACAGGCCGTAAACACGCACTATCAGAATGCGACAAACAATGCATGACACAGTGCAGTATTGCATTTTCAGATTGGAGTGACGTAAACACCTATAACAAAGAGAACGGCACTTATCAGATCAAAGAAAAATAAGCAATCAATTCAAACCAGACGAAGCACGTGAAAAAGGAATGATATCCGTATAAATACGGGCGGAGCGCATGACGCGTAGCAATGGCTACCTGGTAAACCGTAACTGCTAAGCTTACGACTCGAACCAAACTACTGCAGCTGTATCGTCATTCATTCGACCTAAATTGTGTCTCATATTACAACTAGACGAACTTTGTTTCGATTTGGAGGTGCGACCTAAAACTTTTCTCTCCCCTTGAATTTCGAGTCTCATTTTTCAGGTGCGGCTTAGATTCGAGTAAATACGGTAATTATAAACAAGAAGACTTGTGTTATTAATAAAAAATGAAGACTATTTTCATAATTACGTGATGTAGGTATTTCAAATTCAACGAGAAGAAAAAATGATACTGGGTAAATTTGAACAAAAGCACGAATAACCACCTTTGCTTTACATTCCATTACGCTACTGACTGCACTACACGTTCGAAGTAAGTTTGTCAACTGCATTATATACAATGCTGCAAAAACTTCAAAGCCAATTACCTTTGTAAATGTATGAAAAACATTAAGAACAGCCTATTTCTCGGCTCTTTGACAGTGTTCCATGCGCGTTTCACTATGGAACAGAAGGCAGCCTCAGCCATTTTCATACTGCCCATAAACACCGTGACAATGAGAGCACAATGCTGCAGAGGATCAGACTGTACACAATTTTTTGAAACAAAAACTATGTGGCTACAGCATGATTAAGAAAAATGTTGATGGCTGTTAATACATTAGAATATCTTAAACTGTTATTTAACGTAGCTTAGTAATAAGATATCTACTGCATAAATAGGACCTACTTCCAAGAGCATAACACCACCAGTGTACATGTGCTACAGCTCCTGACCAATCATTGCGTCTGTTCGTTTTATCTTATGATGACGGATTATAGACACTATGCTGCACGCTTTGATGCCTGAATCTGACAGTGAATTTGGTGGTTCCGAAAATCTAGAAGAATGTGAAGTTGCTTCATGAGAAAGTGAATAGTTGCCACTGACATGTGCTTCTCAGTGGTACAAGATAAATACACCCACTGCACTCCACCCAGCTCTTCCAATACTTACACAGGAAATAATTGTGAAATACATGGTTGAACTTCACACCTACACAGAAACTAAAAAAAAATGCCTTCAAGTTTCAGGATATTTTAGTCAAAGTCCAATGTACGAGTATGCGCTTGAATTTATTGTGATCTTCAAAGATATGCACATCATTTAAGCTTTAAAGCTATATCCAAATGTGTATATAATTTTATTCATTATAGGGTGTTTTTCAATGGGAGGGGAGTGGGGTGGAGGTGGGGAGAGCAATATGTTAATGGGTTAATGATTGTTACCTATCTGTACTGTACAGCATGCCATTTACTGTGTTAACAGTTTACTGTGTTAACAGTAAATGGCATGCTGTACAGTACAGATAGGTAACTGGTGGCCCGCAGGCTGAATCCAACCTACAATTTGTTTCAATCCAGCCCAGAAATTCAAAAGATTACTCCTAATTGTTTGTCAACTACAACAGCTTATCTCTATGCTGTATGTTGTTTTTCTGTTCTTCCTCATATTAATGTTAGAAAATGACTCACATTGTGGATGTTATAACACCAACTTTTGAAATCTAAGCTATTTAGTAATGAATTAGCTGTCAACAGTTGCTTTCATAGGTGTTCATTTTTCCATGATCATTTCAAGATGCCTGGCAACCCATCTCCAGAAGTTTACATTTGTGCGTTGTGAACACTGATGTAAGGAAAGGAGCACCATTCGTACCAGCGTGTTGGCATATAATTGTAACATTGACACTATAGTTGTCACTTGTGATGTGACCAGGTGGCCTGCAAGCTTAAGCATGTGAATTAGGTCCATAGGTTACCAAAGGTTGTCCATACCTGCTGTAGAGTGATAACTGGCCACTTTTTGTGTTATCTTACGACTGATGTAACATTTAACAACAAAGTACAGAAACCTTTCTCACTTTCACAATACACAGGGCTCCTATATGCCTGAAAATCCCTATTCACAAGACTAACATCCAATGCATGAACACAGAGCTCCAATTTGAAGAAATGAATATTTAAGTTTTGCACTCCGTTACACCTCTCCCTGTATATTATGGAGCACATCAGCTTATAAACTTTTATGCCTGTCACCATCAGCTCTGTATTTCAAATGTGAGTAGTGAGCATACATGCACTCAAAGCATTCATTTGTTATCAGAAAATGTAGGACACACTGATTCAGACTGCTGAAGTTTCGACACTGAAAACTAACAACTATCATGAGAAGCATGAACACACAAAGAAAAAAATTAAATTCCCGAAAGAGAACTGAAGGAAAGTGACACAAAATACTTCCACAATTTTATAAATAAGTTTACAGATTCTGGTGAGTAATGCTTTTGCACTGCAGGGCACTTTCAAATTTGATATGTAATTTTTTTAACTGGAAAAAGGAATTTCTGGTAAAACATTGTATTTTGGATAATCCATGTGTTCTAGTCCACATTAATCCAGAAAATGGGCAGCTTGCTGTAGTACAAAGCAATTTTCTGATTTTATTAAATAATTAAACTTATAAGGACTGTGCAGCTAGAATGTAACAAAAAAAAATTGCATTTAGAAGCAATTTTTAATTGGCATTTAATACACACAACATGCAAAATTCAGAAATCGTGTTCAACATTTTAAGCATAGGAGAAACTTATTGCTATATTTCTGGTTGTGGTGTATCTTTAAGCAATGTTCCACACAAATGCTCGCAAAATGGTTACTAAACTGCTGGTGCAAAAAGTTATACGTGCAGACGTTTGGGCGAGAATGTAAAATCCAACTACCAATATTACAGAGCATAAAAGAGAGAGTCAATGGGAAAATAGTGACTTCCAATGTTACAGACCAATATGTGCAACATAGAACTGCACTAAAAAGAGTGCATTGCCCAAAGCAGGGGGGGGGGGGGGGGGGTGTTAGCCCCTCAACTGTTTCTGACAATGACACTACTGGCCGATATCCACAGAAATTTTGACACTTTTACACCCCAGCACAAAGCATTATATTCTTTTTGTTTGACATCATAATTTATCAAATTACTCATTTATGGTAAATGCTGTACCCTGCTTACATCATCCGATCTATTTCAGTGTTCTCTCCCCACCTTCTTCTCCAGGGTGGTTTATAAAAATATTTACAACTTCGGTGGTTTGGCATCTGTTAGATGAGAAAAGACTGCAGTCATCCAAGCAATGTGCTTGGGATGATCCAAAATACTTTCTCATGGCTTTTCATGACCAGAAGTGTGTAGTGATGAACACAAATATCCCACAAAAGTGGTGAAGTACACAGTAGCAGCATGACAAATGACTTGAGACAGTTAAATTGTCTACACTGATCAGCAGGACATGTGGATGTGTGTGGTAGACACTTGTCCAGTACCAACAAGTCCAGAACTAAGTCACAAATAATCCAGAGGTAGTTAGGAAACTGGTTCTGACATACCACCCAGTCATGGGAGATATGGGAAAATGAGGCTGCTAGTCAAATCACAATGAGCCTCTCCATCTTATTGAAAAACTTTTCCGGCATATGTGTAAGCTACAAAGATGCAGAATGCAATAAGTAAGTACACTGCTTGTGCATCAAAATTTATCAAGATAATCATGTTCCTCATGTGTATCACATTGGACTATGAAGCTCCTTGTTTGGAAATCATCACAAAGAAAATTTTTATTTTCTGATCAAGTTTTCTTGAACAGGTGTTATGTTTTGAATAAACTGCAATTTTCATGCCTGTAAATCAAATTCAGTTACCCCATATCCATCTCCATCAAATTAATGACTTCACAACATAATACTACAAAATGTGTGCCCTGAATCTAAACAGTTTACGGGGTCAATGATGTCACAGAGCCAGTTGACAAGCTGTATGTAGCTCAGTCCAAGTTGACAATGGCAACATTAATAAGGAGTATAAAATTTACCAGAATGATACAGATAAATTAAGCTTTCAAGGTACCTGGTGTGCCTGCATAGGGAAGTGTAAAATTAGTGTCTACATCTACATTTATCCTTGTAAACCATCAGACAGTGTATCAGAGTTATTCCAGTACCATTAAGTAAGCCTCCCCATCTCTCTTCCATATGCACATGCACGTGGGAAGAATGACCATTGGTCATCAGCCCTAGTGTGTCAAATTTTATGGTTGTGTTCATTTCAATTCATGTATGTGGTATGAAGTAAAATGCTGCTCAACTTCCCAAAGCATATTACCCAGAAATTTCAACACAGAACCTATACATAATGAACAACATTTACCTTCTACCAATTGCCATTGTTTTTTGGCATCTCTCTCTCTCTCTCTCTCTCTCTCTGACACACACACACACACACACACACACACACACACACACACACACACACAATGAATTCATTTTATGGGTGTCTTGTAAGCCAACTGTTGTGGATGAATCATCTCCTTAAGATGATTCTTACTAATCTGCCTAGCACCCAGCTTTTCATATTGTATTTTATTATTTAGATATTATTTTCAGAGATTCATCAGCAATTTTGCACTAGATTTCTTCTATGTATGAGCAATATGTTTGTTTATATTTATGATTAACTGTAAGCCCCTGCACTATTTACCAATCCTCAGCAGTACTTCCAGCAGTTCATTACAGTCTTCTGACACTAGAACTGTCTTACAGACAACTGCATCACCTGCAGGCAGTCTCATGGAGCTTCTGACAACTAAATCACACAATTTGAAACAATTTTGACTTAAAAAATAAACTATTTAAAAATTTACAGTTGATCAGCACAACATAATATGCACAATGAGAATTATTAGGAAAAACAGGAAAAAAGCAACAGGATGTTGAGTGACAAACTGTTACTAATCAATAAGGAATTTGAGGTGGGCAAACAATCTGGCCAGACAAATAAACAACGTGGAACCCAAAATTTTCGGGACTGGTGCTGCCATCTTTAACATAGTAGTATAGTAGTAGATCTTTGCACCACTAGGTGGCAAGAGCTGCATATCTGATGAATCAGTGTGTGGAGTGGCATTCAGCTGAGAGGACATGTGTGTCCACAGTGATTTCTGTAATACTGTTTGGTGTGTGGCAATTTTACAATGGATTCACAAATAGAACAGCACGTGTGCATCAAATCCCGTGCGAATCTCTGGGGAAGTTCTACGGAGACACTTGCAATGATTCAAGAAGTGTTTGGGGGACAGAGCATGAGCCGTATGCATGTGTGAGTGGCACGCTCTGTTCAGGGCCAGCTGTCAGACATCGTCAATGATGCTCACACTGGAAGGCCCATTAGCTGCACACCAGACATTGTTGCCAAACTTCAACAATCGGTTCCTGCAGATCAACATTGAACCTTTCAAGACCTTGTGGATGAAGTAGGTATTGATTATGGGACATGCCAACGATTGACTGAAGAATTGGGCATACATCGTGTCGCCGCAAAATTTGTGCCAAGGATCTCGACTGCCGTCATACCGCACCTGATGATCCAACCTTCTTGACACAGGTTATCACCGGCGAAGATAGCTGGATTTATGGTTATGACCCAGATACAAAGCAACAATCATCCAAGACCCAAAAAATCAAGACAGGTGAAAAGCACTATCGTTTTCCTTGATACCAAGGGAATTGTGCACAAGGAATTCATCCCACCCAACCAATTTCCATGTACTATTGCGAGATTTTGCGACGGCGACGACGGCCCGAACTTTGGCGTCAAGGGAACTGTCTGCTGAATCACGACAAGCACTGTTACGCGACCTTGCTCACCAGGACCTTTTCAGCAAAAAACATGACGGTTGTACCCCACCCACCATAAATGCCAGATATGGCATCTTGCAGTGTTGAACACACTCAAAAAAACAGGAGTTCCAGAAAACACTTTACCAGTGGCAGATGTGCTAGGACCGTTGAGTACGTGCAGATGAGAACTACTTCAAGGGTGACTGACCATTAGTCCAAAGATTATGTTTTTAACAAATGGCAGCAACAGTCCCGAAAAGTTTGGATAGCACCTTCTAGGGTAGTTCTATACTGGATTCCAAAGGAGAAAAGAAGATGACAACCATATAGAAGGTGGGTAGGCATTAGAGAACAGGTAGGAGAAACGGGGACATGCTAAACCAGAGGAACATCTAGGGTAACTTATCCAGCAGTTTATTATGGTGATAGTTGCAGCCAACTGACTTACCTCTTCCAGGTCCTCCGGCTGTCCCGTCTCATCGTCACTGTCGTCCTCATCCTTCCACTTGTTGAAGTCCACCTTCAACCAGTGCCGCTTTTGCTTGTCAGAACAGAGATGAGGCCAATACCCCTGGGACGATTCTTTCTTCTTTAGTACAAGCTCAATATTGCGTGCTTTTACAGATGTTACAGACTTGTCGGGGTCCACTTCTTTATACAACGGAATTGTAACCTGTTAAAAAGAGTTTATTTTTGCATAAAAAGCACTGTACAATAACTATGATGAAATTGTTACTTTTGTATTTTGCCCAACACTTGGTATCAAAGCTTCGTTCCTAGGCACTGCCGGACAAGAGGCTTTTATAAAGCTGTGTTCCTTGCCCCATAAACAAAGATGATGTGACTTACCAAATGAAAGTGCTGGCAGGTCGACAGACACACTAACACAACCATACACACAAAATTCAAGCTTTCGCAACAAACTGTTGCCTCACCAGGAAAGAGGGAAGGAGAGGGAAAGACGAAAGGATTCGGGTTTTAAGGGAGAGGGTAAGGAGTCATTCCAATCCCGGGAGCGGAAAGACTTACCTTAGGGGGAAAAAAGGACGGGTATACACGTGAGCGCGCGCGCGCGCGCGCACACACACACACACACACAAGCAGATATATATATATATATATCACATCATCTTTGTTTTTAGATATATTTTCCCACGTGGAATGTTTCCCTCTATTATATTCATATCATTAATTTGAACCCAACAATTACGTTTGTTATTGTCACTCTTGCATTTTGAAATCTTTTCTGTCGCCTTATTTCCTCTTTCTGTTTTTGCCGGAAGTTTCACTTTGTATTCACCTTCTCCTTTTTACCGTTATCTATTATACAATTTTATCCCGCCTATATATACTCAGTAATACGTAACCCTCTTCCAAACCATAACAAAAAAAATTTTTTCCGCTTTCAACACTACCGCTGCTATAAAATCCGTTTCTAGTTCACAAACAGTTCCTTTCACCTATTAAACAACCATTTCGGCTAGTTCTAATAACTTTCGCTTCATTTCCATTTTTCCCACATCACTGATAATTTTTAGCCGCTTCCCACAGGTTTTGGCCTTTGAATATGTCTGCTTGTGTGTGTGTGAGCAAGCGCACACTCGCGAGTGTATACCCGTCCTTTTTTCCCCCTAAGGTGAGTCTTTCCACTCCCGGGATTGGAATGACTCCTTACCCTCTCTCCCTTAAAACCCACATCCTTTCGTCTTTCCCTCTCCTTCCCTCTTTCCTGACCAAGCAACCGTTGGTTGCTAAAGCTTGAATTTTGTGTGTATGTTTGTGTGTCTATCGACCTGCCAGCACTTTCGTTTGGTAAGTCACATGATCTTTGTTTTTAGATATATTTTTCCCACGTGGAATGTTTCCCTCTATATACACAAACATACACACAAAATTCAAGCTATCGCAACCAACGGTTGCTTCATCAGGAAAGAGGGAAGGAGAGGGAAAGACGAAAGGATGTGGGTTTTAAGGGAGAGGGTAAGGAGTCATTCCAATTCCAGGATCGGAAAGACTTACCTGAGGGGGATAAAAGGACAGGTACGCACGCGCACGCACACACACACACACACACACACACACACACACACACACAAGCAAACATTTGTAAAGGCAAAGAGTGGGCAGAGATGTCAGTCGAAGCGGAAGTACAGAGGCAAAGATGATGTTGAAAGACAGGTGAGGTATGAGCGGCGGCAAATTGAAATTAGTGGAGATTGAGGCCTGGCGGATAACGAGAAGAGAGGATATACTGAAGGGCAAGTTCCCATCTCCAGAGTTCAGACAGGTTGATGTTAGTGGGAAGTATCCAGATAACGCGGACGGTGTAACACTGTTGGTAATGAGGATCACCCTGAGGCTAAACATGCCTTGGTGCATGGCCAGCACATCTTGGCACAGTGTTACACCATCCGGGTTATCTGGATACTTCCCACTAACACCAACCTATCAGAACTCCGGAGATGGGAACTTGCCCTTCAGTATATCCTCTCTTCTCATTATCCGCCAGGCCTCAATCTCCGCTAATTTCAATTTGCCGCCACTCATACCTCACCTGTCTTTCAACAACATGTTTGCCTCTGTACTTCTGCCTCGACTGACATCTCTACCCAAACTCTTTGCCTTTACTTAACTACTAGTCAGGTAGTTTTTAGCAGTTATAGATACCCCAACAAAGACCTACAATCAAACTGTAGTGTAAAATAACTCAGTGGAGCTTGCATACAGTACTTTCAACGTTACAGCAATTTACACATTTAAACTCCACATTTTCACAGCATTTTTATCCAACACACGCTTTCAATATAGTCAAGACAAATGCACCCAGAGAAGGTAAACTGACAAGTTGAAATCTATAAGCCCACTTTTACATTCCCAGAATTAACATTTACCTACTCTTTACAACATTTACAGCTCTCTCCTTTCATAATGTTAATTTGCACCCACTTTTACGTTAATATAATTTCAATTTCCTGTGATTTACACTTAATTTTCACGGAGAAAAATTTCTTAACAGACACAAAATGATGCTGGCCTCAAATTAATGTCTATAGACATTTATGCGATTAAATTTCTTGCCACTAGGGTACTCGGTTCAGCAATCTGAATTGGTGCAAGTAGGAACAATTCATGCTTAGTTCACTGTTGGTGGAAAGGTTTACTTAGCACTGTGACTGAATAACTAGGTCCGAAGAAACAATTTGCAAACCATCACAAACTTTTTCCATCTTTGTCTACAGCACCTGCACAGCTCTGTGACACCTTCGGAAACATACATTTCGTGTTTTATCTGGGAACTTTGAGCACTGGTTGACACCCTTGCTCTCTGTATGTTGTTCAAATGTTCCTTGAAGCATAGTACTTGCTTATTTGAAGCTTCAATCTACCACAAACTCTTATCCAAGTATTCTCCAAGACTAAGGATTCATGAGAAGCATATGTGAATCTTGGATAAAGTGCTTCCGAACTTCAGCCAACAGGAATTTCACAGTAACATAAGCTGAAAATTCAACACAAGCTTCATGCAAATGCTCAACCAAGCAAATGGAACATATATGAAATAAATTCCATTCCTGATAATACATCTTGCAAATTTCAGTAAAAGATATAACATTTTCATAAGCAGTAGAACAAACAAATGTGGTGAGAGTATACAATATAATTAAATATAAACTAGAACTTTAACACACGAACACTGGCAGAACAATGCCCTTCAGACTTTAGTCATCTTTCTTCCAAGAATGTAAAAAAGCGACATTGTCTAACAAGGCACTTAAGTACAGATTTTTTTTAAATTGCATAAAACAGCTAAATCCTTCACATACAACAATTTTTATGTTTCATACCTTCCTTGCTTGTTCCTCCATCTAACATGCCAACCAACATTACCCACCCATAATCATTCAATTTCACTATGCTGTCGACCACCTGCCAAGGTCCCATTGTTAAAACTTACATCTTTCACTTTATCCCTCTTCACTTAAATTTTCCTTGCGCATTAATTTCCCATTTTTGTCCATCAATGGACAAAACTAAAATAATAATCTGTATGCCAATTTCCCTAAATTGATCATTGTATTTCCAACCAACAATATAAAACTGTAGAACAGGCCGTTCTGTTAACACATTTACTTTCCTTGCCCAAAAGCTCAACAGGACCACTTACCTCGTGCAGCTTTCTTTCGGTACCACCAACACCCTTGAAGTACACCTTGTCAGTGTCGATATTGATCACAGGATCTTTGCAGTCCTCCAGGCACACAGTTAGGAAGACGACTCCGGGGCGTTGTGCCCACATAACTGGAGGCGGCACAGGTCTGTGACAAAGTTATTTCCAAAATCAGTTCTAATGCCTGCCATCCTGGATGACAAACTTCGGAAACAAAATTTGATTAATATGGTAATACTACAGCAAGTATATAAATGAACATTGAATGTGTGAAATAAAAGACTACTTTTTGATTAGCATTTTTGCTCTACAAGAAGCAAGCAAATAAGGTACAAGTTTAATGCTGTGGCTTCGTTACTGGTTTTTCTATGTGACCCTTCATGGAGGTATTTGATCCACATCACCTAAACCTTTGGATGTGGCATGCAAAGTCATTGTGCTCACACAGAAAGACCAGAACTGACAATATTTCCCTTGAGCCTATGTCAGCTTTCGGAAAATAGGTTATGGCAACAGACTGATCTGTAGCGTAGCCCGACGTCTACGTCCCATTGAAAGACAAGTTTGGTTGCAAGTATAGGAAGCTTCAGTTAATCCCGATTCCTATCAACACTCAAATAAGGCTATAATTACACACTACATGTATTTTACTGAAAAGTAGGCTACACCTCAATTTAAACTGACAATTTTTGGAATTTCAAAAACCATTAAACTAATTAATCTTTGACCACGACAAATTTCTGGATAAACTAACACTTGTATAGCCATAAAAATTTTATCTGCAACTGCTGCTTCAAAACAAAAGATTCTCCAAGCAAACAGTATTTCATTCTGCTCATATAAGCATGTTAGCTGGAGAAAAGTCTAACAATCTTACAGTATGGCTTCAAAGGTTTAGCACAATTTTTCACAAACTGTTACATATCTGCATCTAAATATAAATACTATCTACAGTAAAACAATGAGGGGATTACACTACTGAAATGAATGTTTAGTTAATTGTGGGATGCAAAGAGCAAAAGTAATATACATATATCTATCTCAACAATTGTGCATCAATGATATTGCTGCATGAAGTGTGATAGTGCCCTACACTGTTCGTTGTCATGAGACTTCATCTGTAATACAGCTTAGGTCAGAGTTGGAGATGGCAGTGAAGAAGTTGTGAAATAGTGAGTAGTATAGCTGTTTACAGTTTAGGTTGAGGCTCAGAATTATTACAGGTCACAACTACATGGAAAAGCTCTGAAGGATATTCTTACTGCTAGCATGAAGCACTGCCCATTAACTATGAAACTTTCTCATGCTTTGAGCAAATTCTGTGTAGGGCATATCACTTATTTGACTAAGTATTGAAAAATTTATCTGAATCCTTAATTTAATACACCATGAAAGTACGCTGTAGTTACCACCAATATATTTCAACGAATTTCAAAGATTACACTGCCATTAGGCGATAACAAATGTTGAATTAATTTTCCCCCACTCAGAAAATAAATTCTGCTCCGACAAAGATTCGACATGCCTCTTTTCACAAATGAATTGTTTCATTGTTTCGCACAGTTACAATGAAAATTGAAAAGTAAGATACCCCACAGGAAAATTTTCCGAACGCTTTAAACTAATTCAATATATAAACCTTAATTCACAATGAACATTACCACTATAAATGTCCAATAATATGAATAATATTTAAATACACTACTACTCTTAGGTCACTAGTGAGCTAAAATTCACTGACTAAATTAGAGAAAAATTTTGCAGTAACAGGGAACATTTCTCAACTGAACAAAAGTAACTTAGCAGTAAATTTTCCGCCCTATACTACGACGCAGTAACCGACGATAAATTAACTGTAACCTGTAGCTGCTTGATTCATGCTTGAATTAAAACCAGTTAATGCTCTTAATTGTAGATAATGTTACTGGTTAAGACCCCCCCCCCCTCCCACAAAATACTAACGGAATATCTACTAGAACAGTGTAAACTAAACAGGACATTATGTAGAAACGTAACACGTGAATTTTCTGCAACTCACGTATGTAATCCTAACATTTTTTATTAAATCAAAAATGATCTTAGATTTAATTTTTTTTTACATAAAACCAACCACTGAACATGAAGCATGCCATGCTACAACAGAATCATTCACGCCAAACCAAAACCGCCATTACTGCAGACTCATTGTGTCGTTTGCACATGGCATGACTATTTAAACCGTCAAGCCACATAATACTTACGAGCTATCTTGAACCATCGTGTGTGGTGCAAAAATTCAACCGGCCAAATTCCGTGCACTATACTTGCGATTAACCCGCGACAGAAAAATTGGGCAGACACCGGTTCAACACAAGTAAAACTCTATGAAAGAATTCGTGTATTACTACGTTATGTGTTTCACGTTAACGCTACACAAAGGTTAGCAATTCTGAGCGCTCTCAAATCTTGTGACAGTCACCGACACTCCAGAAAGTTCGCTAATCAATAAACACGAGATCTGCACTAAAACTGAAAACGCCAAGATGGCGCCTATTCAAGTTCAGGTGCGATGGGATACTGCGAGAGGGGCACAGAGGAACGAAAACGATTACACGCTATACGACAGTACAAAAATACTAGGCAAATATTTTTGGCAATACATTCGGGCGTGCCAAGAACAGAAGAAACAATGTGCAATTTTCTACTCACGCTTCGTCTCCAGACATTTCAGCGTAGTTACAAAACAACGAGTAGGCAGAATTACAAAACAATCGAAGGTTCCTGCTGCGCAGATAGTACTGTTCTCGAAACCAGAGGGGGGAACTACACGCTGTTTATCTTTGCCTTCATAAGAAGACGCAGTTAAATAGGAAATTTTGGAAAGCGGCCATTCCTTATGCTATAAATTGATTCTTAAAATCGCACATTGTTTTTATTTTACAGAATTAAGTTTACACTTAATTTACAGAGCAAATATTGCTGCGTTCTTTAGAAACCACATCGATATACAAGTTCGATAGTTGGCTAGTAAGAGGGATTCCAGGAGTTCACTTTACCGTGGATATTCTCATACATATGAAATCTTTATGATTTTCGTAAGATTTTATATTCATTAGCAGAATAAGAATAATTCTATCCAGAAGTAAGCGATACCTCTTTCGTTTTATAAACACTATGTGGATAACATGAGACCAGAACAAAATTCAGATGTGTAAGGAAGCGAGCTCGGGGAAGTACCAAAATCCACGCCCTTCAATAGCAGTTCTTGTGTTCAAAGAGAATAATCTACAGATATTGCCGTAGAAATTGGCGCCACGTTTTCAATAATGACTGTCCCCTGTAAGGCCATTACTTTGTTGAACAGGTTTCGTATCTATTTGTGTCAGACGATTTACGGAAGCAACACGCTTCCTTATAAATGAAATTTATGTTCCACATACCTTTAAAAGAGAAGAATAGTAATATGATAATGAAAAATAATGAAGCAAATATTACTGACAAAAAAAGAATATGAAGGTCAAGCATGCTGATACAACGTAGACTCCGGCCCAACAAGCAACGTTCACTCGACAAACCAGATGAAAATCCGACGGGAGTTTTGTCTTTCATGTCCAATATATCCCTGGGCGCTTCTTGCGAACGTTTCATCAAAGCGCTAAGAGTTTATTACTAGTTTTCAGGACTCTCACTGCTATTCCAGTGCAAATGCACGTTATCAATCTAGAAAAAATACAATCCCTTCAATTGATAGAAACGATTACTGTCAGTTGTTATGCAGAAAAATATTTGTCTCTGCATGTTGTCACTTATTTTATAAACTGTTCATGACATGGATTTATTTATAAATAACTTTTCTGCTACCTACCACCTCACACATCAAAAACGAAAAAAATGCCTTAGTATATATAGAAAAACGCTTTTGAAAATGGGAATTATTTCCCAGAACGCATCATGTAAAACATAAATAAAAACTACGACTGGTACCAGGAAAGCTATTTATAAACAAAACCATTGCTTTCACAGTCGCAGGCTTTCACAAAATTTTTCTAGTGGAACAAATCATATGTTTATGACATATTGGGAGTGTCCAGTTCCTCTCTGGGCTTCAAATATGTTCTTCTCAGTCATGTCTGGTTTTACTTTCCACAGTGATGTGCATAAGGTGTGGGGGTTATTGAGTGTGTTAGATATCTTATGCCTGAGCAGCACTACAAGGCAGTTGTAAGATAAATAGTTACCAGCGTAAAGGGAAACTAAAGCAAGTACAAAAATTTATGTTTTCAGTAGACTAGATAAATATCTCAGTCTACATTAGATGTACAGGGTGTCCCACTCGAACCTCCCTGATTTCATAGAACCAGGGAAAAAACCACAGTAGTTACGACAGTGAAAAATGCACCACACCGTAGAGCATCTCAAAGAATTTATTTATTTATTTATCATCAATACACCTCTACATGTCAACCGTTTGTAACACGAGGAAAATCGAGTCTATATTCAATTTCTTGCCAAGTTCGTTCCAAAATTTCCTCTGTTATTGTTGCAGTCGCATTAGTGATACCAGGCCCTTACAACCGCACGAGTGGTCGACTGTGAAGAGCGGACAAATTGAATAGCTGGCCGGCGGCCATTAGAGTGGTAAACTGACGCGCGGATTTCGAATGTTTATACATCGCTTTTGGTTATAAAATGCCTTCCTTAGAGTTAGGTCACAAACATAATGCCTCATTTAAATACGGTACTACAATATAGTTTTTAATTTATGAACAAACAGCAACTAGTCACTGCTTATGAATTTATGTTACGTAGTACATGGAATCTGCCGTAGCTAAAAGTTATCCACTGGACCCCTAGCATTTTTCGTAGTTCATTTACGATAGATGTACGCAAAACGCATCAAAATACTCGAAGATTTGCCCACTATGTAAATAGATATTTTCTGACTCTACCTTGCTTTAGATTTTATGACGAAAAGTGCGTTATATATGGCGTAGTGCTTTGGCAACTCAAGACCAAATTATCAAGTTTCAACCTAACCTAGACCATGTAAACACTTCCGATCAGCCAGTAAAACAAACAAGACTTCAGGCAGGCATCCAGTATCGCATTGGTCACAATATTTACTTTCGAAGATGTACACTTCAGTTTATATGTGTGCTTTTTTCATATAATAAATAAAACTCAACAACTGTTCCATCGAGAGACGTTGTGAAATCAGATTACAATTACACACATTCAGTTGCATTTTATAACGATAAAAAGCCTGCTAACTCAAATTTCGTGTTGCTTGCAACTCAACTTTTATAGTTAAAATAAAATGTGGTTCACAACGAAAGATGGATGGAATAGCATCATCTTTCAGCTTTCTGCGATTTACGTAATTTTCAAGGAAACAACTTTCTTCAAAATAATCGGAAAATATTAAATGGTATTCTGTCGGTCGGAAATCTTGCCTCCTGACAGCGTGTAACCATTTTTGTAACAGCTGTGGTTTTGAGAAAGGAAACCTGGAAATATATGCACAGACATTATGCTAATACCGTGTTACAAAAACATTTACTAAGGAAGTGCACTGACATACAAAACAACTTAAAATATTCACATACCTGTGAAATGTAATATTCGTTCCTTTCTCGAATTTATTTGTACAGTTCATCGCTGCACAACTCTTCACCATTGTACTTCTTTTGATTGGAACGCACAGACAGAAGAATTACGAGTAACAAATACTGTATGTACGCCCCAACAAATATACAACGTTGAATCAGGGTCTTCATAAACAACAGTACTACACAACACATCAGACTACAACCACTATAATGGCGTCCAGCCGAAGGTTCAAATTATCCCGCGACTGCCGCGCCATCAGTGAGTCTAGTTATTTTTTACAAGGTCTTTGAGTGATACGATGTCGCAACGTAGGAATATCATCCACTTTGGTCGCATACACGTGGTCCTTCACGAATCCCGACATGAAGAAATAAAGCAGCGTAATGTCGGGTGAACGTGGTGGCTAGGCAGTGGGTCCTCCACATCCGATCCAACGATGGGAAACTTCCTATCCAGGAACTTGCGAACAGCCGTTGACCTATGCAGCGGAGCTCCATCTCGTTGAAAAATGATGTTGGCTTGCAAGTCTTGTATCTGAAGCTACAGAAACTGCTCCATCATGTCCAGATACACTGACCCGTTCACTGTTCCGCAAAGAAGAACGGTCCAACAGTCCTGTTGTGCATTTGCCTGCACCAGACACTTAGTTTAGGGCTATCACGAACATGTTCACATGTACGGATTTTGCGAAACCCAAATCCCAACATTATGCCTATTAACACTTCCTGATAGATGAAAGGTTGCCTTATCTGAGAATAAACATCTTTTCAGGTAGCTGGCATCTACACTCCTGGAAATGGAAAAAAGAACACATTGACACCGGTGTGTCAGACCCACCATACTTGCTCCGGACACTGCGAGAGGGCTGTACAAGCAATGATCACACGCACGGCACAGCGGACACACCAGGAACCGCGGTGTTGGCCGTCGAATGGCGCTAGCTGCGCAGCATTTGTGCACCGCCGCCGTCAGTGTCAGCCAGTTTGCCGTGGCATACGGAGCTCCATCGCAGTCTTTAACACTGGTAGCATGCCGCGACAGCGTGGACGTGAACCGTATGTGCAGTTGACGGACTTTGAGCGAGGGTGTATAGTGGGCATGCGGGAGGCCGGGTGGACGTACCGCCGAATTGCTCAACACGTGGGGGCGTGAGGTCTCCACAGTACATCGATGTTGTCGCCAGTGGTCGGCGGAAGGTGCACGTGCCCGTCGACCTGGGACCGGACCGCAGCGACGCATGGATGCACGCCAAGACCGTAGGATCCTACGCAGTGCCGTAGGGGACCGCACCGCCACTTCCCAGCAAATTAGGGACACTGTTGCTCCTGGGGTATCGGCGAGGACCATTCGCAACCGTCTCCATGAAGCTGGGCTACGGTCCCGCACACCGTTAGGCCGTCTTCCGCTCACGCCCCAACATCGTGCAGCCCGCCTCCAGTGGTGTCGCGACAGGCGTGAATGGAGGGACGAATGGAGACGTGTCGTCTTCAGCGATGAGAGTCGCTTCTGCCTCGGTGCCAATGATGGTCGTATGCGTGTTTGGCGCCGTGCAGGTGAGCGCCACAATCAGGACTGCATACGACCGAGGCACACAGGGCCAACACCCGGCATCATGGTGTGGGGAGCGATCTCCTACACTGTCCGTACACCACTGGTGATCGTCGAGGGGACACTGAATAGTGCACAGTACATCCAAACCGTCATCGAACCCATCGTTCTACCATTCCTAGACCGGCAAGGGAACTTGCTGTTCCAACAGGACAATGCACGTCCGCATGTATCCCGTGCCACCCAACGTGCTCTAGAAGGTGTAAGTCAACAACCCTGGCCAGCAAGATCTCCGGATCTGTCCCCCATTGAGCATGTTTGGGACTAGATGAAGCGTCGTCTCACGCGGTCTGCACGTCCAGCACGAACGCTGGTCCAACTGAGGCGCCAGGTGGAAATGGCATGGCAAGCCGTTCCACAGGACTACATCCAGCATCTCTACGATCGTCTCCATGGGAGAATAGCAGCCTGCATTGCTGCGAAAGGTGGATATACACTGTACTAGTGCCGACATTGTGCATGCTCTGTTGCCTGTGACTATGTGCCTGTGGTTCTGTCAGTGTGATCATGTGATGTATCTGACCCCAGGAATGTGTCAATAAAGTTTCCCCTTCCTGGGACAATGAATTCACGGTGTTCTTATTTCAATTTCCAGGAGTCTATATGAATACGCTGCAGCATATCCACAGCAAATTGTTGTCGCCGTGGTTCAGTGGTAGATCTCGCAGAGTTTGCACTTTGTAAACACACATATGAAGACACTGGTGAACTACATGATGCAAATATTGATCGAAGTACATCAAGTTGCCTAGATGCTTGACGATTTGACTTACGTGGGCTACTGAGAAACGTTTGTCTGATATCCTACACTGTCGCTTCTGAAACTCCGTAACATGCATCGCCAGAATGTTTCAGAACACTTCCAGTAGCCAGAAACTTCCTATACCATTCCGTAATTGTTTTCACATTAGGTGGATCACATTCGTACACACACAAAGATAATTTCTTTGCACAGTAATCAGCGATTTTATTTCTGCAAATTCCACTACTGCTTGCGTGCACTGCTGTGGGGTCACCATTTTCACTTCATGCGACCATGCTGCACTCTGGCGACGATACTTGGCACTTCTGACGTGGGAATATAAATTTTTTTGAGATGCTCTACGATGTGGCGCATTTTTCATTGTCGTATCTACCGCGTTTTTTCTCTCCTGAACCCTTGAAATCAGGGAGGTTTGAGTGGGACACCTTGTATATCTCAGCGGGGAACTTGAAAATGTGAGCTCATGACAGGAGCTTGTAGAGGAACTATGGTACAAGTGAATAGTTGGTTATGCAGTGGGTACATACAGGGTGTTTCAAAAATGACCGGTATATTTGAAACGGCAATAAAAACTAAACGAGGAGCGATAGAAATACACCGTTTGTTGCAATATGCTTGGGACAACAGTACATTTTCAGGCGGACAAACTTTCGAAATTACAGTAGTTACAATTTTCAACAACAGATGGCGCTGCAAGTGATGTGAAAGATATAGAAGACAACGCAGTCTGTGGGTGCGCCATTCTGTACGTCGTCTTTCTGCTGTAAGCGTGTGCTGTTCACAACGTGCAAGTGTGCTGTGGACAACATGGTTTATTCCTTAGAACAGAGGATTTTTCTGGTGTTGGAATTCCACCGCCTAGAACACAGTGTTGTTGCAACAAGACGAAGTTTTCAACGGAGGTTTAATGTAACCAAAGGACCGAAAAGCGATACAATAAAGGATCTGTTTGAAAAATTTCAACGGACTGGGAACGTGACGGATGAACGTGCTGGAAAGGTAGGGCGACCGCGTACGGCACCCACAGAGGGCAACGCGCAGCCAGTGCAGCAGGTGATCCGACAGCGGCCTCGGGTTTCCGTTCGCCGTGTTGTAGCTGCGGTCCAAATGACGCCAACGTCCACGTATCGTCTCATGCGCCAGAGTTTACACCTCTATCCATACAAAATTCAAACGCGGCAACCCCTCAGCGCCGCTACCATTGCTGCACGAGAGACATTCGCTAACGATATGGTGCACAGGATTGATGACGGCGATATGCATGTGGGCAGCATTTGGTTTACTGACGAAGCTTATTTTTACCTGGACGGCTTCGTCAATAAACAGAACTGGCGCATATGGGGAACCGAAAAGCCCCATGTTGGAGTCCCATCGTCCCTGCATCCTCAAAAAGTACTGGTCTGGGCCGCCATGTCTTCCAAAGGAATCATTGGCCCATTTTTCAGATCCGAAACGATTACTGCATCACGCTGTCTGGACATTCTTCGTGAATTTGTGGCGGTACAAACTGCCTTAGACGACACTGCGAACACCTCGTGGTTTATGCAAGACGGTGCCCGGCCACATCGCACGGCCGACGTCTTTAATTTCCTGAATGAATATTTCGATGAGCGTGTGATTGCTTTGGGCTATCCGAAACATACAGGAGGCGGCGTGGATTGGCCTCCCTATTCGCCAGACACGAACCCCTGTGACTTCTTTCTGTGGGGACACTTGAAAGACCAGGTGTACCGCCAGAATCCAGAAACAATTGAACAGCTGAAGCAGTACATCTCATCTGCATGTAAAGCCATTCCGCCAGACACGTTGTCAAAGGTTTCGGGTAATTTCATTCAGAGACTACGCCATATTATTGCTACGCATGGTGGATATGTGGAAAATATCGTACTATAGAGTTTCCCAGACCGCAGCGCCATCTGTTGTTGAAAATTGTAACTACTGTAATTTCGAAAGTTTGTCTGCCTGAAAATGTACTGTTGTCCCAAGCATATTGCAACAAACGGTGTATTTCTATCGCTGCTCGTTTAGTTTTTATTTCCGTTTCAAATATAGCGGTCATTTTTGAAACACCCTGTATGTACCCGTGAGAACAGTTCATGATAGGAAGCGCCCTCTATGGTTCACATTCAATGTTAAGCAATGTCTAAAGAAACGAAGAGTACTGCTCAATTGGTCTGAAACAAAGCGTAGGGCTATAGACAGACAGATGCTGAATGAAACGTATTTGTCTGCCACGAGAGTAATTCGTGAATCCTTCAAAGACTACCGAAACAGAATATTGTCGAATGATCTTTCAAAAGCCCAAAGAAATTAAAGTCGTCTGCAAAGGCTGTGAGTGGCACCGAAGTTAGTGCCCAGTGACTCATGGACGTGACTGGAACTGAAATCGAAAGTTACGAAGTGAAAGCAGAAATCCTTCACCCTGTTTTAAGATGTTCCTTTACTGAGAATAACAGGAACATTGCCTTAAATTAATCCTAGTACTGTTGAAAAGATGGATGAAGTAGTGGCGCTGAGAAACAGCTGAAATCGTTGATACTGAACAAGATTCAAGGACGCCATGGAATCACTATCATATTCATACTGAGTTAGCCGTTCTTTTAATTGTACCTAATGTATCGTAGATGTCTGAAACAAAAAACTGTGCCCAGAAATCGGAAGAAAACACAGATCAAACACGTTCACAAGGGTGGCAGAAGAGATCCACAAAACTACCGTCCGATATCCTTGACGTGGATTTTTTGTAGAAACTTTGAATATATTCTGAGCTCAAAGGCAACGGGATATTTTGAATAAATGACTGCATCCGTGCTAGATAGCGTTGATTCATAACACATCGATCACGTGAAACCCATATCACACTATTCTCAACCTGCATACTGAAAACCATGGATCAAGGCAGACAGGTAGAAAATCATTTCACTCACAAGGGAACCTCCCCATCGCACCCCTCTCAAATTTAGTTATAAATTGACACAATGCATAGGCCTTGAAAAACTGAACATAGATCAATCGAGAAAACAGGAAGAAGTTGTGTGGAACTACGAAAAAATAAGCAAATTATACAAACTGAGTAGTTCATGTGCAAGATAGGCAACATCAAGGGCAATGTGAGCTGATGAGCGCCGTGGACCCGTGGTTAGCGTGAGCAACTGCCGGAACGAGAGGTCCTTAGTTCGAGTCCTCCCTCGAGTGAAAATTTTACTTTCTTTATTTTCGCAAAGTTACGATCTGCCCGTTCATTCACTGACGTCTCTGTTCACTGTAATAAGTTTAGTGTCTGTGTTTTGCTACCGCACCGCAAAACCGTGCGATTAGTAGACGAAAGGACGTGCCTCTCCAATAGGAACCGAAAACATTTGATCGCAAGGTCATAGGTCAACCGATTCCTCCACAGGAACACACGTCTGATATATTCTTTACGACACTGGTGACGGCATGTGCGTCACATGACAGGAATATGTTGTCGACCCACCTAACTTGCACACTTGGCGAATGGGTAAAAAGATTCTTCTACCTTGCCCGATTTAGGTTTTCTTGTAGATGTGATAATCACTCCCAAAAAAGTGTTGAAAACATAAGAGTTTGTCACATAAACTGCAACAAATGAATGCAACAGTTCCACAGTCGCACAGTTTTCCCTGTGCTCTGTCAAAACATATGTTTTAAACGTTTTCAAATGTTTCCGTGCGTAGACCGTCAAATCCTGTATATGTCCAAGCAAATCTGAACATGTCCTGGAATTTTGGAGAGCGAAGTTGATTATGTGTGAGTGACTGAACTTTGATATTTATCTGAAAATAAAAAATTAATCTTTTCACTCGAGAGAAGATTTGAACCAAAGACCTCTCGTTCCGCAGCTGCTCACGCTAACCACGGGACCACTTCGCTCGTAAGCTGACACTCTCCTTGATGTTGCATATCTTGCGCATGGACTACTCAGTTTGTATATTTTGCTTATTTTTTTCATGGTTCCACACAACTTCTTCCTGTTTTCTCGATTGATCTGTGTTCAGTTTTTCAAGCCCTATCCCTGTGCCAACTTATAACTAAATCTGAGGGGGGTGCGATGGGGAGGTTCCCTTGTCAGTACCATATCAACACTTATTCTCATATGGCGTATCAAGCGAAATTTGTGACTGGATTGAGGACTTTTTGATGGGTAGGACCCAGCAAGTTGTCTTGGAAGCACAGTCACAGACAGCTGACGTGGAAGTAACCACGGGTGTGCCGTGTGTTGGATCCCTTCCCGTTCTTGTTATATACGCATCAAAAAAAGTTTGCATCACCCCACTTCCCAGAACTAATGAAGATAGACATTGACTGCGGATATTGTATCACAGACACAGTCCCTTTCACTGTTCAGAGATGTCACTAAACCTGCCCAATGATGTAAACAACCGTGCATGAGCAGCGCCTATTAGACGGACGGGGTCCGACAGGCGAACAGTTCCAATCATTCCAGCAGGAAGGAGATACATGGCTCATGTTGTCAGTAGTTCAACCGTGCCTATAGTTGAATTCTTTTATCTTGGCGGTTGGCGCCTGCCCACCCAGACGCGGGAGATTGCTGCGTTGCCAGTTGTACGCGCCAAGAGAAGCAGCGCCATAGTATAGAATGGTTCGCAAACTTACATTTAGGGGGGAGCGCGCAGTTTATGAAGTAAAGCCACCACGGCCGCATTAACCCTTCCGCTGCTACAGTCACGTGCTCCCCGCATTCCGCGATGTGCGCGATTTTGTCATCATTGCACTGCTCGCCTGTGCAGACACATGGTGTTTCGACTACTTTGACACACTTTATCATTCGATTTCACAAAAACTATTTGGCCCAAAAAATTGATTTTTACACATCTTCTTGACTGATACCTTCCCCCCATAAATGACTTAATTTTGCTTCGATGTTCAACGCAGTTATTGTGCAGCATTAGATGTAGTAAACCATTGCACGAAATTTTGAAGAGTTTGCAGAGGTAAAAGTCCATAGCGTATACTTTCCGTATGATCGATTTTAGATGCCACTAGAAATTTCAAAAAATTACATTCAAACGAATAAAATTCTTGAAGTAAGACTCTTCGATATTGTTTTTAAATAAAGAAAATATTAAGCACTGATCGAGGTTTGAACTCAGAACCTTTTGCGTAGCAGCCATACACTTTTTTTTTTTTAATCTCATTTCGTTCGTTTTCGTTCGTTGTATTTGCTCTGGGCGGACGTCGAAAGACACCCGTTTCAGTTCGTTGTTGATCCATTAACCCAGTTTTTTTTATTACAGAGGGCAACTAGCCCTCTGACCAAACACGCTGAGCTACCGTGCCAGCATACTTTAACCATTACGCTAACGCAGCTCGTCATTCAATACATCTCCCGGAGGGCTTTAAAATATCACACAAAATACCGACAAACACTGTTGGTATGATTATGAAGTACAATAGGAAATAAAAATTACCGCTGTCCTTTATTGCGAAAAAGCGGTTCGTGAAAATGATACAAACACCTTTCCTTGCTTGTTTGGTTTAATTAATTAATAGAATATGAAGCAATTGGTATAAAGAATGTTTTTTTCAAAACTTTCTATAAAAGAAAGTCTGCTTTCGAGACATTGCATTTGTTCAGTTACTTTATTTATGACTGAACGTTTCTAAAACTGAAGACACTCGTCCGTGCTTTGCACTGCAGTCGAGCTCTGGCAACGTCGTTCTCTGTTCATTGGCTGACTGTGTTTTGTGACGTCAGATGCGCAGAATGAACAGGCCGCCGTCATAAATGACGCGCACTTTAGACGGTCAATACTGCGGTTCGATCGCGTCCGTATTGTGAATGTGTGCAAGGAAGGGCTCTCAACAAGGGAAGTGTCCAGGCGTCTCGGAGTGAACCAAAGCGACGTTTTTCTAACATGGAGGAGGTACAGAGAGACAGGAACTATCGATGACATGCCTCACTCAGACCGTCCAAGGCCTACAACCGCAGTGGATGACCGCTACCTACAGATTATGGCTCGGAGGAACCCTGAAAGCAACGCCACCATGTTGAATAATGCTTTTCGTGCAGCCACAGGACATCGTGTTATGACTCAAACTGTGCACAATAGGCTGCGTCATGCGCAACTTCACTCCCGACGTCCGTGGCGAGGTCCATCTTGGCAACCACGACACAATGCAGCGCGGTACAGATGGGCCCAACAACATGCCGAATGGACCGCTCAGGATTGGCATCATGTTGCCTTCACTGATGAGTGTCGCATATGCCTTCAATCAGACAATCGTCGGAGACGTATTTGGAGACAACCTGGGCAGGCTGAACGCCTTAGACACACTGTCCAGCGAGTGCAGCAAGGTGGAGGTTCCCTGATGTTTTGGGGTAGCATTATGTGGGGTCGACGTATGCCGCTGGTGGTCATGGAAGACGCTAATGGCTCTACGATACGTGAATGCCATCCTCCGACCGACAGTGCAACCATATCGGCAGCATATTGGCGAAGCATTCGTCTTCATGGATGACAATGCGCGCCCCCATCTCACACATCTTGTGAATGACTGCCTTCAGGATAACGATGTCGCTCGACTAGAGTGGCCAGCATGTTCTCCAGAGATAAACCTTATCGAACATGCCTGTGATAGATTGAAAAGGACTGTTTATAGACGACGTGACCCACCAACCACTCTGAGGGATCTACCCCGAATTGCCGTTGAGGAGTGGGACAATGTGGAGCAACAATGCCTTGATGAACTTCTGGATAGTATGGCATGACGAATACAGGCATGCATCAATGCAAGAGGACGTGCTACTGGGTATTAGAGTTACCGGTGTGTACAGCAATCTGGACCAACAGCTCTGAAGGTCCCCCTGTATGGTGTTCCAACATGCAATGTGTGGGCTTCATGACCAATAAAAAGGGCGGAAATAATGTTTATGTTGATACCTATTCCAATTTTCTGTACAGGATCCTAAACTCTCGGATCCGAGGTGATGTGTTTATATTAATGACATCGTGGACAATATTAATAATATTATCAATAAAATGATAATGCTATTAATAAACTCTGTAGTGGACTGTTAAGGCAGCCAGTCCACAGTGAAGTAGCCGAAAGGGCACACGTACACACACGCCGACTGGCGCGAAGTCTGGAACAGGATACGTGATGAATGTGATAAAGAAAAGAACGTAGCTACTAGAACACTTAACTTTTATATCGTCCTTTGGTATACAGCATTCTTGATGATACAAGTGAGACTATCTTGAGATACATGCAGTGGTACAAATGGCGCCTTGCTAGGTCGTAGCCATTAACTTAGCTGAAGGCTATTCTAACTGTCTCTCGGCAAATGAGAGAAAGGCTTCGTCAGTGTAGTCGCTAGCAACGTCGTCGTACAACTGGGGCGAGTGCTAGTCCGTCTCTCTAGACCTGCCGTGTGCTGGCGCTCGGTCTACGATCACACAGTGGCGACACGCGGGTCCGACATGTACTAATGGACCGCGGCCGATTTAAAGCTACCACCTAGCAAGTGTGGTGTCTAGCGGTGACACCACAAACTCAGACTTCTCTCAGATGATTTAGTTATCTGTAAAGATGAACTGTCTCAAGGAAAATGTACAAATATTCACTCAGGTCTTGATAACACCTCAAAGCAACATTGGCAATTTACTTCAAATGTTCAGGTCTGTAAAATGGTACACTTCACAAAATGAAGAGAAAAACGTAATAACTAATAACTGTAATATCAATGAATTACAGCTGAAATAAGTCATGTCATACAAATAACTGGATCTAACACTATGCAGCGGTATGAAATGAACGATCATGTAGGTTCTGTTGTGGGTAAACCAAGTGGAAGACTTCGGTTGGTTGGTAGAATACTAGGGAAATGCAGTCAGTCTACAAAGGAGACTGCTTATGAATCAGTCTTCCAACCCATTCTAGAATATTGCTCTAGATATGGGACCCATACCAAATAGGACTAACTGGGGATATTGAATGTATATAGAGAAGAGCAGCGCGAATGGTCACAGGTTTGACCCATAGGAGAGTGTCACGCAGATGCTGAAGAAACTGAACTGGCAGACCTCTATGCTGAGAAAGCTTACTATCATATTCTACGTTTTGTTTTCTTTTATTTGTGAACTTGGCCAGCTATGGACCGCATACAACTTGTGGTGTTATTTTTTCTTCCTTTCTTCCCAGTACTTCTTCATTTTCTCTCCAACTGTTCATCTCTGCTCATCTGTCCACACTCTCTTGGCCCAAGGTTTTGTCTCATCTCCTTCATAGTCTGGGTTTTTTATCAGTAGCCCGAAGTGATTCATGTCCCGTATTATTTCTTCCGTAACACCTATTTTGTTGGCATCTTTCTTTACTGCTTCTATCCATCCCACAGTTTTTCAGCTTACTATCGTAATTAAAAATATTCTTTGTAATCCGCGTTTCTTTCATTCTTTTTAAATATCCATAAAATTTTAGCCATTTCTTCCTCATTTTATCTGTGATCTTTTCTACATTTTTGTATAAATCTTCATTTCTCCTTTTAATCCACCTATTTTCATTGTTTTTCTCAGGACCTAGAATTTTTCTTAGTATTTTTCTCTCTCTTTTTTCTAGTTCTCTTAATTCGCCTTTCTTATTCAGTGTTAGGCGCTCTGAACCATATGATGCTTGTGTGCTAATAACTGAATTATAATGTCTAATCTTCGCTTGTATGGATATTGATTTATTATTCTAGTAGTTTTGTGTTAATTTATATGCAAATTCTAACTTTTTTATTCTTCTTTATTTGTCGTGTTACCCTGTCCATTGGCTTGGACCCACTCACTGAGGTATTTGAATTTATCAGCTCTTTTAATTTTTCCATACTTTGTTTTCATAAACTTTTCTGTATTATGTTTGTGTTCTATATACTCGGTTTTTCATGGGATATTTTTAGCCCAGTCTTTCCAGCGATCTCGTGTAACAGATCAAGCATAACTATTGCGTCTGTTCAGTTTTCAGTTACTAATGCCATACCATCTGCAAAGGCTAAACATTTCACTTCAAATTTGTTCTTTCCTTGGCCCATGCTTATACCCCTTGTGCCTCTGTTTTTTAATGTGCTTTCCCATGTTTTTACTATTTTATCTAAAACCAAGTTAAAGAGACTTAGAGACAGTCCATCTCCTCGTTGAACTCCTGTTTTGATTTTGAATGATTCAGAAATTTCGCGTTGAAACTTAATTCTTGATGTTGTATCTGTGAGCATTTGTTCAACAAGTCTTCTGGTGTTTTCATCTATCCCTGATTCATAAGGTATCTGGAATAGTGTTTGTCTGTCAACCGAGTCATATGCCTTCTTGAAGTCTACGAAAGTAACTACTGTATTTTTAGTTAGTGTAGCTCTCACTCTCAAAATTGTTTTTAAATTACGAATCTGTTCTGCACATGATCTACCTTTTCTAAATCCTGGTTGATAATCTGCTATATTAGGTCCTGCTTGTGCCTCTATTCTATTTAAAAGTGCTTTACACAGTATGTTACTGGTAACAGGCATATACCCCTGTAGTTGTTGGTGTCTGTTTTATCTCGTCTTTTATGGGGAGAATGGATCAGTGCTTCTTACCAGTCACTGGGTATGATTACTTTTGTCCAAATGTCTTTAATTAGTTTGAGAATTTTCAGCCATGCGGACAAGCCAGCTAGTTTCCACATTTCTGCTACTATCCCATCCTCTCCTGGTGCTTTATTATTCTTCAGTGCTTTGACAATCTTTTCTATTTCTTCTACTGTACATCTACATCTACATGGATACTCTGCAAATCACATTTAAGTGGCTGGCAGAGGTTTCACAGAACCACTTTCAGAATTCTCTATTTTCTAACCTCGTATAGCGCGCGGAAAGAATGAACAGCTACATCTTTCCGTACGAGCTCTGATTTCCCTTATTTTATCTTGGTGATCGTTCCTTCCTATATAGGTCGCTGTCAACAAAATATTTTCGCATTCGGAGGAGAAATTTGATTGTCGGAATTTCGTGAGAAGATTCCGTCTCAACGAAAAACGCCTTTCTTTTAATGATGTACAGCTCAAATACTCTGTGATTTCTGTGACATTCTCTCCCATATTTCGCGATAATACAAAACGTGCTGTCTTTCTTTGAACTTTTTCGATGTACTCCGTCAGTCCTATCTGGTAAGGATCCCACACCGCGCAGCAGTATTCTAAAAGAGGACGGACAAGCGTAGTGTAGGCAGTCTCCTTAGTAGGTCTGTTACATTTTCTAAGTGTCCTCCCAATAAAACGCAGTCTTTGGTTAGGCTTCCCCACAACATTTTCTATGTGTTCTTTCCAATTTAAGTTGTTCGTAATAGTAATTCCTAGGCATTTAGTCGAATTTAGGGCTTTTAGATTAGACTGATTTAATGTGTAACCGAAGTTTAACGAGTTCCCTGTAGCAGTCATGTGACTTCACACTTTTCGTTATTTAGGATCAACTGCCAATTTTAGCACCATTCAGATATCTTTTCTAAATCGTTTTGCTGTTTGTTTTGATCTTCTGATGACTTTATTAGTCGATAAACGACAGCGTCATCTGCAAACAGCCGAAGACGGCTGCTCAGATTGTCTCCCAAATCGTTTATATAGATAAGGAACAGCAAAGGGCCTATAACACTACCTTGGGGAACGCCAGAAATCACTTCTTACTCGATGACTTTCCGTCAATTACGACGAACTGTGACCTCTCTGACAGGAAATCACAAATCCAGTCACATAACTGAGACGACAATCCATAAGCACGCAACCACTGTAGGTAGTTCCAATGGTGGATTTTCATGTAGTGATTTTCGAAGTATTCAGTTAAAAATCTGGCAGTTCTCTTTATTGCTTAAAACCATTTTTCCAGTTTTATCTTTAAAATGTACACTTGGTGACTGGAATCCTGTTAAAACTTCTTTGAAAGTATCTAGTGTTGTTGCTTTTAAAGTTGAATCCATTTCTTCTAATCCGTCTTTGACATGTTTTCTTTTCACCCCTCCCGAACAGGCCATGAAGACCAAACGGTACCAACCGGCCGGCGTGTCTTCCTCAGCCCACAGGCGTCACCCGATGTACGTCACTTTCCGAGAACGGAGCCGCTACTTCTCAGTCAAGTAGCTCCTCAGTTTGCCTCAAAAGGGCTGAGTGCACCCCGCTTGCCGACAGCGCTCGGCAAACCAGATGGTCACCCATCCGAGTGATAGCCCAGCCCGACAGCTCTTAACCTCGGTGATCTAACGGGAAACGGTGTTACCACTGCGGCAAGGCCGTTGGCTTCTTTTCACTGATCTGATGATTATTGCTTTCTTTTTGCTTTCCTGTTTAAACTCTTCATTAAACTATTCTACACTACTGGCCATTAAACTTACTACACCACGAAGATGACGTGCTACAGACGCGAAATTTAACCGACAGGAAGAAGATGCTGTGATATGCCAATGATTAGCTTTTCACAGCATTCACACAAGGTTGGTGCCGGTGGCGACACCTACAACGTGCTGACACGAGGAAAGTTTCCAACCGATTTCTCATACACAAACAGCAGTTGACCGGTGTTGCCCGGTGAAACGTTGTCGTGATACATCGTGTAAGGAGGAGAAATGCGTACCATCACGTTTTCGACTGTGATAAATGTCGGATTGTAGCCTATCGCGATTGCGGTTTATGGTATCGCGACATTGCTGCTCGAGTTGGTCGAGATCTAATGACTGTTAGCAGTATATGGAATCGGTAGGTTCGGGGGGGGGGGGGGGGGGGGTAATACGGAAAGCCGTGCTGGAACCCAACGGCCTCGTATCACTAGCAGTCGAGATGACAGGCATCTTATCCGCACGGCTGTTAACGGATCGTGCAGCCACGTCTCGATCCCTGAGTCAACAGATGGGGACGTTTGCAAGACAACAACCATTTGCACGCACAGTTCGACGATGTTTGCAGCAGCTCGGAGACCGTGGCTGCGGTTACCCTTGACGCTGCATCACAGACAGGAGCGCCTGCGATGGTGTACTCGACGACGAACCTGGGTGCACGAATGGCAAAATGTCATTTTTACGGATGAATCCAAATTCTGTTCACAGCATCACGATGGGCGCGTCCGTGTTTGGCGTCATCGCGGTGAACGCACATTGGAAGCGTGTATTCGTCATCGCCATACTGGCGTATGACCCGGTGTGATGGTATGGGATGCCATTGGTTACACGTCCCGGTCACCTCTTGTTGGAACTGACGGCACTTTGAACAGTGGACGTTACATTTCAGATGTGTTACGACCCGTGGCTCCACCCTTCATTCGATCCTTGCGAAACCCTACATTTCAGCAGGATAATGCACGACGGCATGTTGCAGGTCCTTTACGGGCATTTCTGGATTCAGAAAATGTTCGACTGCTGCCCTGACCAGCACATTCTCCAGATCTCTCACCAATTGAAAACGTCTCGTCATTGGTGGCCTAGCAACTGGCTCGTCACAATATGCCAGTCACTACTCTTTATGAACTGTGGTATCGTGTTGAAGCTGCATGGGCAGCTGTACCTGTACACGCCATCAGAGCTCCGTTTGACTCGATGCCCAGGCGTATCAAGGCCGTTATTATGGCCAGAGGTGGTTGTTCTGGGTACTGATTTCTCAGGATCTATGCACCCAAACTGCGTGAAAATGTAATCACATGTCAGTTCTGGTATAATATATTTGTTCAATGAATACCCGTTTATCATCAGCGTTTCTTCTTGGTGCAGCAATTTTAATGGCCAGTAGTGTATGAATATACAATGAGGTGACAAAAGGCATTGGCCAGCGATATGGACATTTACACATGGCGGTAGTATCGCCTACACAAGGTATAAAAGGGCAGTGCGTTGCCGGAGCTGCCTTTTATACTCAACTGATTCCTGTGAAAAAGTTTGCGACGTGATTATGGCCGCACGACGGGAATTTCGACGCAGAACGATCGTTGGAGCTAGACGCATGGGACATTCCGTTTTGAATATCATTGAGGAATTCAGCACTCCGAGATCTACAATGTCAAGAGCGTGCCGAGAATACGAAATTTTAGACATTGCCTCTGAAAAAAAATGTTCAGATATGTGTGAAATTTTATGAGACTTATCTGCTAAGGTCATCAGTCCCCAAGCTTACACACTACTTAACCTAAAGTATCCTAAGGGAGGACTCGAACCGCCGCCGGGACCAGCCGCACAGTCCATGACTGCAGCGCCTTAGACCGCTTTTTTTTTCTTTTTTTTTTCGTCTTTCATTCTTTTCATCTGGTCGGTGCGGACACCTGTTTTCAGTTCGTCGTTGATCCATTAACTCAGTTTTTTTATTACAGAGGGCAACTAACCCTCTGACCAAACACGCTGTAACTAATCTTCTCCGTATCTTTCCGATCTTAGTATATGTACTGCCGAAGCAAGTACGGCCGCACTGCATTGCCTCTTACCTTGGACAACACAGAGGCCGACGGCGCTAACTTAACCCCGAGGGCAGTGGCGATTATGTACTGTTGTCAGTGCTAAAACACAAACAACGGTGCTTGAGATAATCGCAGAAATCAATGTGACACGTGCGATGAACATATCCGTTAGGACAATGTGATAAAATCTGGTTTAGTTAGTTAGTTACGTGTTCCATTGATCAATAGCACGGAAAACCGTTATAATGAGGAACGTGTCAAATGCGCAGGAAATGCGCACAAGAAACAAGTTTTTCAAGTTTATTTTTATTTTTATTTTTATTTTTTTTTACATTATAGTGGGCAAGATGTATGAGACAGGCGAAATACCGCCAGACTTCAAGAAAAATATAATAATTCCAATCCCAAAGAAAGCAGGTGTTGACAGATGTGAAAATTACCGAACTATCAGTTTAATAAGTCACAGCTGCAAAATACTAACACGACTTCTTTACAGTCCAATGGAAAAACTGGTAGAAGCGGACCTCGGGGAAGATCAGTTTGGATTCCGTAGAAATGTTGGAACACGTGAGGCAATACTGACCCTATGACGTATCTTACAAAATAGATTAAGGAAAGACAAACCTACGTTTCTAGCATTTGTAGACGTAGAAAAAGCTTTTGACAATGTTGACTGGAATACCATCTTTCAAATTCTAAAGGTGGCAGGGGTAAAATACATGGAGCGAAAGGCTATTTACAATTTGTACAGAAACCAGATGGCAGTTATAAGAGTCGAGGGACATGAAAGGGAGGCAGTGGTTGGGAAGGGAGTGAGACAGGGTTGTAGCCTCTCCCCGATGTTATTCAATCTGTATATTGAGCAAACAGTAAAGGAAACAAAAGAAAAATTCGGAGTAGGTATTAAAATCCATGGAGAAGAAATAAAAACTTTGAGATTCGCCGATGACATTGTAATTCTGCCAGAGACAGCAAAGGACTTGGAAGAGCAGTTGAACGGAATGGACAGTGTCTTGAAAGGAGGATATAAGATGAACGTCAACAAAAGCAAAACGAGGATAATGGAATGTAGTCAAATTAAACCGGGTGATGCTGAGGGAATTAGATTAGGAAATGAGACACTTAAAGTAGTAAAGGAGTTTTGCTATTTAGGGAGTAAAATAACTGATGATGGTCGAAGTAGAGAGGATATAAAATGTAGACTGGCAATGGCAAGGAAATCGTTTCTGAAGAAGAGAAATTTGTTAACATCGAGTATAGATTTAAGTGTCAGGAAGTCGTTTCTGAAAGTATTTGTATGGAGTGTAGCCATGTATGGAAGTGAAACACGGACGATAACTAGTTTGGACAAGAAGAGAATAGAAGCTTTTGAAATGTGGTGCTACAGAAGAATGCTGAAGATAAGGTGGGTAGATCACGTAACTAATGAGGAGGTATTGAATAGGATTGGGGAGAAGATAAGTTTGTGGCACAACTTGACTAGAAGAAGGGATCGGTTGGTAGGACATGTTTTGAGGCATCAAAATCACAAATTTAGCGTTGGAGGGCAGCGTGGAGGGTAAAAATCGTAGAGGGAGACCAAGAGATGAATACACTAAGCAGATTCAGAAGGATGTAGGCTGCAGTAGGTACTGGGAGATGAAGAAGCTTGCAGAGGATAGAGTAGCATGGAGAGCTGCATCAAACCAGTCTCAGGACTGAAGACAACAACAACAACAACGACAACGCTACAGTTCCGGAACGGTGTCCTCAACCTGACAAACGTGCGAAACAAAGCTCTGGCGCTTTACATGCGAGCGATGATACGAAATTGGCAACAAAGAAAGCATACCATAACGTCAGCTCTGATAGAACTACTTGTTCCGCCTTCGTACGAACCCCCTATTGCGGTGGGCAATATTTCGCCTTCTCTTGCACACATTGCCTCATTTCTTGTTGATTACAGTTATGTTCGTCTGAAAGTACCTTCGACGAGAATACCCACGACTCGGGAGATCTATAGATGCTTGATGGATCACCATGGCCGCAATATAATGGAATTCAAACACCCGTCGAGAACATGGAACCACATTTGGTGTGCAGTGCATACTCCATTACTGTGAACAGCAGCGAGGTCCATGTGGTATATTCTTATAAACCGTAAACTTGTGACCAGGAGTCGATTACATACAATTCATATGGTCGATTCTCCTCTTTGCACAAACTGTGGACTGTTAGCAACGGAAGAACATGGTTTAGTGTGTGGCGCAGCGAGAGACGTCTGGATGCTGACGCGTCGAATACTGGCCTTCCTTCGGCGCACTAACTACACAGAACTCACATCGGATGTACTTTTTCTACCGGACAAGACCTTTTTTTCCCAAACAAAAGACGTATGCGGTCAATTGGAACGCTGGACATGCGACGAAATATTTGTATTCGTACGATATTAAGTCCGTGATGGATTATTGGATGTATTTACAAGAACAACACGAGCTCATACGGAGTCATACGAAATACAGGACTTACTTTTCCAATTTTTTAGGAAGTGTTTTTCACAATCCGCCCGACAGCTGGGGTGTCCCAGAACTGGGAAGACTCCTGCAGCAGAACGACTAGAGAAAGCACTGCGCGGTTCAGTTATATTGGCATATAGCACACTGAGAAGAAAATTGGCCCCTACCTGTTGGCGCCAGTTAGTACTGCATTATGTTAAAGTGAAATAAAAAAAAACCACACACACACAACGATGGTAACCACCGAAACCGCCTCAGGTAATGGTCCTTCGAATGGTCGACGCAGGAGAAATACATACCGCCCACACTGGCAGAAATGGTCAAGATTATATGGCTTTCTGCCAGGTTTATGATGCGACACCGCGTGCTGCAGGGATTGTGATGCAGATGATAACTTCATTTTCACTCCCGCCCGTGACTAGGATTGTCATTTACTTTATTCCTGTAAAAAAAAAAAAAAAAAAAAAAAAAAAAAAAAAAAAAGAGGACGGCCTTTGCGTTGATTTTATGGTTTCCAAATTGTTTTTGCTGTCTCGATACTTTTCTTATCCCTAGGACAGCACAATTGTACGAATGAAGATTGTTTGTTTACCCTGCCTTCCTGTTCAAAAAAAAAAAAAAAAAAAGCTGTTAAAAAAAGGGGGTAGCGTCAAAAAAAAGATGGATAGAGCGTCTGCCATGTAAGCAGGAGATCCCGGGTTCGAGTCCCGGCCGTGGCACACGTTTTCAGCTGTCCCCATTGATGTATATCAACAACACGTGTCGGCAGCAATGGGTTTCGATTTAATTATAATTTCATTCTAGAGAAGCTGCACGGTCATCAGTTCTTTCGCGAACAGATACAATCTTCATTTTGGGACAATTTGAGGGAATGATTGGCCACCTAGATCGCTCGACACGAATCCCGTCGAACTCTTTAAGGGACATAATGGAGAGGTTAACTCGTGCAAAAATTAGAGGCAGCAATAATGCTGCAGGGGATTTCAAACGACTTACTCAGTCCATGGCACGTCGAGCTACCGCAGTACGCCGGACAAAAGAAGGTGCGACACGATATTAGGAGGTGTGCCTTGACTTTTGGCACCTCAGTGTAAGGCCGGAAGCAGGGAACAATGGTAGCCGCGAGGACAGGAATCGTAAGGCCGCCTTGTGCAATTCATTTCAATAAACAGTACGTACACTACTGGCCATTAAAATGCTACTCCACGAAGATGCCGTACTGCAGACGCGAAATTTAACCGACAAGAAGAAGATGCTGTGATATGCAAATGATTAGCTTTTCTGAGCATTCACACAAGGTGGTGGTGGTTAGTGTTTAACGTCCCGTCGACAACGAGGTCATTAGAGACGGAGCGCAAGCTCGGGTTAGGGAAGGATTGCGAAGGAAATCGGCCGTGCCCTTTCAAAGGAACCATCCCGGCATTCGCCTGAAACGATTTAGGGAAATCACGGAAAACCTAAATCAGGATGGCCGGAGACGGGATTGAACCGTCGTCCTCCCGAATGCGAGTCCAGTGTGCTACCACTGCGCCACATCGCTCGGTTTGACACAAGGTTGGCGCCGGTGGCGACACCTACGAACTGCTAACATCAGGAAAGTTTCCAACCGATTTCTCATACACAAACAGCAGTTGACCGGCATTGCCTGGTGAAACGTTGTTGTGATGCCTCGTGTAAGGAGGAGAAATGCGTACCATAACTTTTCCGATTTTGATACAGGTCGGATTGTAGCCTATCACGATTGCGGTTTATCGTATCGCGACATTGCTGCTCGCATTGGTCGAAATCAAATGACTGTTAGCAGGATATGGATTCGGTGGGTTCAGGAGGGTAATACGGAACGCCGTGCTGGATCCCAACGGGCTCGTATCACTAGCAGTCGAGATGACAGGCATCTTATCCGCACGGCTGTAACGGATCGTGCAGCCACGTCTCGATCCCTGAGTCAACAGATGCGGACGTTTGCAAGCGAACAACCATCTGCACGAACAGTTCGACGACGTTTGCAGCAGCACGGACTATCAGCTCGGAAACCGTGGCTGCGGTTACCCTTGAAGCTGCACACAGACAGGAGCGCCTGCGATGGCGTACTCGACGACGAACCTGGGTGCACGAATGGCAAAACGTCATTTTTTTCGTATGAATCCAGGTTCTGTTTACAGCATCATGATGGTCGCATTCGTGTTTGGCGACATCGCGGTGAACGCACATTGGAAGCGTGTATTCGTCATCGCCATACAGGCGTATCATCCGAAGTGATGGTATGGGGTGCCATTGGTTACTCGTCTCGGTCACCTCTTGTTCGCATAGACGGCAATTTGAACAGTGGACGTTGCATTTCAGATGTGTTACGACCCGTGGCTCTACCCTTCATTCGATCCGGGCAAAACCCTACATTTCAGCAGGATAATGCACGACCGCATGTTGCAGGTCCTGTATGGGCCTTTCTGGATACAGAAAATGTTCGACTGCTGTCCTGGCGAGCACATTCTCCAAATCTCTCACCAAGTGAAAACGTCTGGTCAATGGTGGCCGAGCAATTGGCTCGTCACAGTACTCTTTATGAATTGTGGTATCGTGTTGAAGCTGCATGGGCAGGTGTACCTGTACACGCCAACCAAGCTCTGTTTGACTCAATGCCCAGGCGTATCAAGGCCGTTATTACGGCCAGAGGTGGTTGTTCTGGGTACTGATTTCTCAGGATCTATGCACCCAAACTGCGTGAAAATGTAATCACATGTCAGTTGTAGTATAATATATATATTTGTCCAATGAATACGCGTTTATCATCTGCATTTCCTCTTGGTGTATCAATTTTAATGGCCAGTAGTGTATTTATGCCCCTTCATTAGGTAGTGTTACTCCCCAACCGACAATATTTCGGGTTATTCATTGTGAAAGTTCTTATTATGGTTGCCGTGTACATGTTTTTATCAGGGTTGCCAAGTCAGCGGAATTTCCGCTAAATTTGACGGATTTTATAGTCGGTGGATGAAATTTTGCATTTACCGGTCAACGGATTTTTTAACGGATTTGTGGATTGATGTCTGCAACGATATTTTTCCGCTTAATTCAGTCTTTCCAATATACAATTTGAAATCATATTTAGCGTCAAACATCCTAAACTGGCAACAATATGGGTCCAGCTAACTCTTAATAATCAGATTTGGTCATAGTGTTTCCTCTGCCTCACCACAACAGAACAATCCTTTCTAGTCTTAGTTCTTTACTTTTAGCATTGCAGTTACAAGTTAGCGTGGACCGAAGTCGGTACAGTGCATAGTGTTGAATTGTTAATGTTTATGGTGCAATTAATCGCTTTGTAATCAAAAATTTTCTTTACTTTTTTATTATTGCCTCATCAAAATGTCGAAGCAAAAGGGCAAAAAACACACACCAAAAGCTTAGGAAAGAGTGGCTTAGTAACAAAGAATTGAAAGACTGGCTTCTTGAGATATCCGCCGATCCTTCTAGTGTCCTATGTCGATTTTGCCAGTGCAATTTAAATTCGCGTCTGTCGGATTTATTGAATCATTCAAAAAGCAAAAAGTATGTAAAAGCTACGGCACGCTTTTCTTCATAGGGGCAGTTGAAACTAGATGCACATGTAGTTAGGCAGTCCAATGACGTTGCTGTTGCAGAAGCTGCATTATGTTTATTTGTGGCTATCCACTCCCCAATAAGATCTGTGGAAGACCTCTGCAGCCTTTCAGAAAGGTGTTCTATAGGTGCTGACCACGACTCTCAAATGTGTTTGCATAGAAGCAAGTGTAGTGGTGTGATTGAAAACATTCTTTACCCACTCTTCAAGGCCAGTCTGGAAAAGGACACAGGAGACAGGTATTTCAGTGTACTGTTGGATGAATCTACAGATATTCTCTCTCTCTATTCGTTTAGTCGGTTCCGACTCCTCGTGACCCCATGAACCAAATCACGCCACTTTTTCCTGTCTTGCACTTCCAGGTTGGAACACATTGCTTCTGTGATGCCATCGATCCATCTCATCCTCTGACGTCCTCTTCTTCTAGTTCCTTCAATCTTCCTCAGCATTAATGTTTTTTCCAGCGAGGCATGCCTTCGCATTGTGTGTCCAAAGTAGGTCAGCTTTTGTTTTAACATTAGACCTTCCAGGGAGAAATCTGGTTTAATTTGCTCCAATATTGATCTGTTGGTTCTGTTTCCAGTCCATGGAACTCTAAGAAGTTTCCTCCAACACCACAATTCGAAGGAGTCAATTCTTCGCCGTTCAGCCTTTCTAATGGTCCAGGTCTCACATCCATACATCACAACTGGAAAGACCATAGCCCTCACAATACGGATCTTTGTTGCTAGTGTTATATCTCTGGACCTTATAACATTGTCAAGGTTTGACATCGCCTGTCTACCGAGCAACAGGCGTCTCCGGAATTCATGGCTGCAGTCGCCGTCAGCAGAGATCTGCGAACCGAGATAACTGAATGTGGTCACTACCTCCATGGTTTCTCCTGCTATATCCCACGAATTGGTAGGTGTAGTTGCCATAATTTTCGTTTTCTTCACATTCAGCTAATGGCTAAGCAGGGATGGCTACAGGACAAATGTAAGGATGTAGAGGCTTGTCTCACTAGGGGTAAGATAGATACTGCCTACAGGAAAATTAAAGAGACCTTTGGAGAGAAGAGAACCACTTGTATCAATATCAAGATCTCAGATGGCAACCCAGTTAAGCAAAGAAGGGAAGGCAGAAAGGTGGAAGGAGTATATAGAGGGTTTATACATGTACTTGAGGACAATATTATGGAAATGGAAGAGGATGTAGATGAAGATGAAATGGGAGATAAGATACTGCGTGAAGAGTTTGACAGAGCACTGAAAGACCTGAGTCGAAACAAGGCCCCGGGAGTAGACAACATTCCATTAGAACTACTGATGGCCTTGGGAGAGCCAGTCATGACAAAACTCTACCATCTGGTGAGCAAGATGACAGACATCAAGAGAATATAATAATTCCAATCCCAAAGAAAGCAGGTGTTGACAGATGTGAAAATTACCCAACTATCAGTTTAATAAGTCACAGCTGCAAAATACTAACGCGAATTCTTTACAGACGAATGGAAAAACCGGTAGAAGCGGACCTCGGGGAAGATCAGTTTGGATTCCGTAGAAATGTTGGAACACGTGAGGCAATACTAACCTTACGACTTATCTTAGAAGAAAGATTAAGAAAAGGCAAAACTACGTTTCTAGCATTTGTAGACTTAGAGAAAGCTTTTGACAACGTTAACTGGAATACTCTTTCAAATTCTGAAGGTGGCAGAGGTAAAATACAAGGAGCGAAAGGCTATTTACAAATTGTACAGAAACCAGATGACAGTTATAAGAGTCGACGGGTATGAAAGGGAAGCAGTGGTTGGGAAATGAGTGAGACAGGGTTGTAGCCTCTCCCCGATGTTATTCAATCTGTATATTGAGCAAGCAGTAAAGGAAACAAAAGAAAAATTCGGAGTAGGTACTAAAATTCATGGAGAAGAAGTAAAAAGTTTGAGGTTCGCCGATGACATTGTAATTCTGTCAGAGACAGCAAAGGACTTGGAAGAGCAGTTGAACGGAATGGACAGTGTCTTGAAAGGAGGATATAAGATGAACATCAACAAAAGCAAAACGAGGATAATGGAATGTAGTCAAATTAAATCGGGTGATGCTGAGGGGATTAGATTAGGAAATGAGACACTTAAAGTAGTAAAGGAGTTTTGCTATTTAGGGAGTAAAATAACTGATGATGGTCGAAGTAGAGAGGATATAAAATGTAGACTGGCAATGGCAAGGAAATCGTTTCTGAAGAAGAGAAATTTGTTAACATCGAGTATAGATCTAAGTGTCAGGAAGTCGTTTCTGAAAGTATTTGTATGGAGTGTAGCCATGTATGGAAGTGAAACATGGACGATAACCAGTTTGGACAAGAAGAGAATAGAAGCTTTCGAAATGTGGTGCTACAGAAGAATGCTGAAGATAAGGTGGGTAGATCACATAACTAATGAGGAGGTATTGAATAGAATTGGGGAGAGGAGAAGTTTGTGGCACAACTTGACTAGAAGAAGGGATCGGTTGGTAGGACATGTTTTGAGGCATCAAGGGATCACAAATTTAGCATTGGAGGGCAGCGTGGAGGGTAAAAATCGTAGATGGAGACCAAGAGATGAATACACTAAGCAGATTCAGAAGGATGTAGGGTGCAGTAGGTACTGGGAGATGAAGAAGCTTGCACAGGAGAGAGTAGCATGGGGAGCTGCATCAAACCAGTCTCAGGACTGAAGACCACAACAACAACAACAACACATTCAGCATAAGACCGGCCTTTTCACTTTCGTCTTTCACCTTCAGTAAGAGTGTTCTCAATTCTTCTTCACTTTCTGCGAACAGGATCGTATCATCCGCGTACCTGAGGTTGTTTACATTTATTCCAGCTATTTTAATTCCTGTTTCTCCTTCATCTAGCCTCGCATTCCTCATGACATGTTCTGCATACAGATTGAATAAGTACGGTGACAGTATGCAGCCTTGCCGGACCCCTTACTGAATCTTTATCCATTTCGTTGTTCCATACATAGTTCTCACCGTGGCTTCTTGGTCAAGGAAAGGATTTAAAATGGTTCAAATGGCTCTGAGCACTATGGGACTTAACATCTGAGGTCATCAGTCCCCTAGAACTTAGAACTACTTAAGGACATCACACACATCCATACCCGAGGCAGGATTCGAACCTGCGACCGTAGCGGTCGCGCGGTTCCAGTCTGAAGCGCCTAGAACCGCACGGCCACTGCGGCCGGCGGAAAGGATTTAAGCCACTGGCACTTCTGTATGACCTAATTTCATTCCATAACTCCGCCTTATTGTTGATTTGTTTCCATTGGACAGTGGTGAGCTTGGACCATTGAAAAATCAATTTTTGTTACTGTACTTGTCTGACAAGCCCATTTCCTTAGCCAGTGATTCTGTTGGTTCTTTTATCACTCTCAAGCATTCTCTTGGAGCAGTTAGGGATACTTCTTGAAACACTTTTACATTTTGGGACAAGCGGCGTTGCATCTCACAAGCAAGAAAATGTTCACATCTTTCCCTTATGGCATTCTCAACCTGAGATGAAATTTTATTGGAAGTATTCATAGCCTTCGACTTCATGACCTAAGTGTGTTCTTGCACTCCGTCTTCAGGCCATAAGTGGCCCATCGGGACCATCCGACTGCCGTGCCATCCTCAGCTGAGATGCAGATAGCGCCAGTAAATTGTTATCTGCGTGTGTGATGTTCTTTTCTGTGGCTCAAGGTCGTATTGTTTCCACATTCTTGGGAATGGTAGAGTTAGAGGAAGGCAACGCAGTGGAAGTAACCAGTGGTTTGAAATCTTTACTTAATGAGTACGGCTTGATCATTCACTTAATGCGCGGTTTGGGTACTGACAATGCAGCAGTTAATGGTAGGCATCAGTAATGGTGTGTATCAGAATTTGAAAAGAGAAGTTCCTCATCTTGTCTTAATTCCTCGTGTCTGCCATTCCGTGCAGCTAGCAGTATTTTCTGTCGCAGCTGAAACTTTGCCCCGGAATTTGTAATTTTTGTTGTCAGAAACGTATTCTTAGTTTCCAAGTCTTCGTCTCGTCAAATTGGCTATAGAAATTTATTCAGTGCAATAAATGACGGACCTAATCCACTGAATATAGTTCAGAAGTGCAATAAAGGTTGCATGTCTATTTTAGAAGCTATTTCTCGTGCTTTGTCTCAGTGGCCTGAACTAAAAACCCACTTTGAGATAGCAGCGCTTCATGAGAAGTGCTATGCTGCCCAAGTCCTCCATAATGAGTACAGCGTTGACGTAAACAAAATTTATCTTATTTTTCTGAATTTCATCCAAATTCTGCAGGCCAATCACGGCTCCTAAACGATGCTATTTCACTAATCAATGGGCTCGTAAGGTAAATTGATGTACCAGGGTAGAGAGGCGATCTTTAAACAGCAGATGTTCGCAAATAAAAGTCGCCAAGAATATACACCACTGGTCATTACAATTGCTACACCAAGAGGAAATGCAGATGATAAACGGGTATTCATTGGACAAATGTATTATACTAGAACTGACATGTGATTACATTTTCACTCAGTTTGGGTACATAGATCCTGAGAAATCAGTACCCAGAACAAACACCTCTGGCCTTAATAACAGCCTTGATACGCCTGGGCTTTGAGTCAAACAGAGCTCGGATGGCGAGTACAGGTACAGCTGCCCATGCAGCTTCAACACGATGCCACAGTTCATCAAGAGTAGCGACTGGTGTATTGTGACGAGCCGGTTGCTCGGCCACCATTGACCAGACGTTTTCAGTCGGTGAGAGATCTGGAGAATGTGCTGGCCAGGGCAGCGGTCGAACATTTTCTGCATCCAGAAAGGCCCGCACAGGACCTGCAACATGCGGTCGTGCATTACCCTGCTGAAATGTAGGGTTTCGAAGGGACTGAATGAAGGGTAGAGCCACGGGTCGTAACACATCTGAAATGTAACGTCCACTGTTCAAAGAGCCGTCAATGAGAACAAGAGGTGACCAAGACGTGTAACCGATGGCACGCCATACCATCACGCCGGGTGATACGCCAGGCCAGTATGACGATGCCGAATACACGGTTTCAATGTCCGTTCACCACGATGTCGCCAAACACGGATGCGACCAAGAAGATGCTATAAACAGAACGTGGATTCATGCGAAAAGATGACTTTTTGCCATTCGTGCACCCAGGTTCGTCGTCGAGTACACCATCGCAGGCCCTCCTGTCTGTGATGCAGCGTCAAGGGTAACCGCAGCCGTGGTCTCCGAGCTGATAGTCCGTGCTGCTGCAAACGTCGTCGAACTGTTCGTGGAAATGGTTGTTGTCTTGCAAACGTCCCCATCTGCTGACTCAGGGATCGACACGTTGCTGCAAGATCCGTTACAGCCGTGCGGATAAGATGCCTGTCATCTCGACTGCTAGTGATACGAGGCCGTCGGGATCCAGCATAGCTTTCCGTATTACCCTCCTGAACCCACCGATTCCATATTCTGCTAACAGTCATTGGATCTCGACCAACGCGAGCAGCAGTGTCGCGATAAGATAAATCGCAATCGCGACAGGCTACAATCCGACCTTTACCAAAGTCGAAAACGTGATGGTACGCATTTCTCCTCCTTACACGTGGCATCATAACAACGTTTCACCAGGCAACGCCGGTCAACTGCTGTTTGTGTATGAGAAATCAGTCCGAAACTTTCGTCAAGTCAGCACGTTGTAGGTGTCGCCACCGGCGCCAACCTCGTGTGAATGCTCTGAAAAGCTGATCATTTGCGTATCACAGCATCTTCTTCCTGTCGGTTAAATTTCGCGTCTGTAGCACGTCATGTTCGTGGTGTAGCAATTTTAATGGCCAGTAGTGTCACTATGGCAGTCGGCAGTGGAACTGGGACGAGCGGCCACGCGAAGAAGGACGAGTCCTGCCGAGCGAGAACGAGACCGAACGGGACCGAGGCTGGAACGACACCGGCCGACGTGCCGTTGGGGGAACGAGATCGACCGTTTCCCGTTCCCGGGAACTATTAAGTAGGAAGCCGCGACCGAAGTGACCTATGAAAGACTTTTCCTTAGAATTCGTTCCTCGCTCTTACCGTTAATCTTGGTCAACCGTTCCTTTCCACCCGTTAGTTCGCAAACGACCCATCTCTAATTTGTGTATCATTGCCCTTTTACCAATTGATGTTTAATGTTTTGTTTATTTTATTGTAGGTTCGCCTACTGCTAATGTTGTTAAATTTAAACAGATGTGTAACACAAATAGCTTAAGGGGCTCCGGAAAGGCTAAAAATCATGAAAAGTTCAATTTTTACTTTTTTGCGTTTTCTGAATCTGCAGACTATTACCTTTTAATAGATATATAATTTATTCAATTCCGAAGACTACAACTATTTTTAAATTTTTTTTGAAATGTGTTCTACATGGGCGTGACCCACTGTGGCGCTGTTAAACTGCTGTCAAATGGTGTTATTATGCAACATTATGCAATATTATGCAATAATGGAGGTGATAAAACCTATTTTCAGAGACTTAGCAGCACCTGAACTGTTGAAAAAGTGTAATCACGGATAAACTCAAAACCCCAATGAAAGTGTAAATAGTGTTATATGGTCGAGAATCCCCAAGACTGTATTTGTTGGAATAGAAACACTTCACTTTGGTGTGTATGATGCTATTGCTACTTTCAATGATGGCAACATTGTAAGGTGCAAGGTATTAAGAAATATGGGAATGAAGATAGGTTCTAACATGGTACGAGCGATGCTTGCTTTAGACAAGGAACGCCTTCGGGCTGCAGACAGGGCTGTAAAGAGTCTAGAAATACAAGCAAGAGTAAACAGGAGGAGGAACAAGAGGAAGCTGGAGGAGGAGATAATCCATCCTATGGACCTGGAATGCACTAAAAAGTTAATCCAATCTTTGTCGCTCGATTCCCAAAACTTTTATTTTCTCATACTAATTACATGTTTTCTAAGGATCTTCCAAACATATTTGTTTCAAACTTTCAGTAAATGTTACACAGTACCTCCTGCATAATTTAACACAGCCTTTTTCCAAAAAACTGTATATTTTTGAATATATAAATAAAAAATTGCAAAAAAAATGTTGTGAATTTTCATTACAATTGAAAAAAAAATCATCTTTAATAACTGAAATAAAATTTTGTAAAATCCCTGTGTTAAGTTGTAGCCCATATTCCAATAAATAATCTGTAAAAAGTTCAACTTTGTAGTGGACTGTTAAGGCAGCCAGTCCACAGTGAAGTAGCCGAAAGGGCACGCGTCAACTCACGCCATCTGGCGTTAAGTCTGGAACAAGATTCGTAATGAATGTGATAAAGAAAAGAACGTAGCTACTAGAACACTTACCTTTTATATCGTCCTTTGGTATACAGCATTCTTGATGATGCAAGTGAGACTATCTTGAGATACATGCAATGGTACAAATGGCGCCTTGCTAGGTCGTAGCCATTAACTTAGCTGAAAGCTATTCTAACTGTCTCTCGGCAAATGAGAGAAACGCTTCGTCAGTGTAGTCGCTAGCAACGTCGTCGTACAACTGGGGCGAGTGCTCGTACGTCTCTCTAGACCTGCCGTGTGGTGGCGCTCGGTCTGCGATCACACAGTGGCGACACGCGGGTCCGACATGTACTAATGGACCGCGGCCGATTTAAGCTACCACCTAGCAAGTGTGGTGTCTGGCGGTGACACCACAAACTTCCTACCTCAAATACTTTGTGAGGAAAGATGTAATTTATAAGCGTTATTTTAACATTGCAAGTATAGGGCGTTCTGGAGCCCCTTAATGGGCTCTGAAAAGAACTGTTTCTGCTACTTAGTTGATACGTCACTGCCAGGAGAACCTGTGGATGGTCTGGCTGCCTGTAATCACTGTTGCTCAATTAGCACCAGCCAGGAGGCATGGGTAGGGTATTTAAACCTGCGGACGTGAGCGACGCAGATGTGCGCCCGCATAACATTTTCTCAGGTGCTAAACTTCCAAGTGGATTCGACCTACCACGCAAGACCTGGACTACTCTCACCAGAATCCGTACCGGCCATGGCCGATGCAGGCATGCTCTCTTTAAGTGGAAGAAGCTGACTGATCCACCCTGTTGTAGGGAAGCAGCCTACTCACGCCATAGTAAATTCACATCAGTCTTTCCATTGTGTGCCAGCTAGTCTGCTGTAACTAGCTCTGACGTCATAAATGTTGCGCAATACTTTTAAAATCAAATAGATAACCTGAAACGGTTCTAGCATGTCAGGAGTAATACTAAATTAATATGTGTTGAATATCAGTTCGATAACATTAACCATTTTCGAAATTTTGACGTTTTTCTGTAAAAATGGTTCAAATGGCTCTGAGCCCTATGGGACTCAACTGCTGAGGTCATTAGTCCCCTAGAACTTAGAACTAGTTAAACCTAAATAACCTAAGGACATCACAAACATCCATGCCCGAGGCAGGATTCGAACCTGCGACCGCAGCAGTCTTGCGGTTCCAGACTGCAGCGCCTTTAACCGCACGGCCACTTCGGCCGGCTTCTGTAAAAATCATTGGTGCAACAGAAAAGAGCTAGAGAATTAAAAATTTATAATTAGATTCCTTTTTCATAATTATTTAATAGAAACAGTCTTCTGGATCTCACAATTTAAGATTTTAGTTGAAATTCAATATTTTATGGTTTTTGTCTTAAAAAATTAAGGAAGCAAGATAGATTAAGTAGGCTAATAAATAAGGCTAGGATGTTTATATTTAAGTAGAATGGAGGTCCGCTATAACCATAAGGATGTGAAAAGTTTCATTTGAATACCTATAAAACTATAGCGATAGCGTATCTCCAAAGGGCCAGTTCAGAGCTCGTCTACTGCGTGCAGTGTAATTAAATTAATTCTCTCGCCCAAAATATTTAACTTAGCCACGTCAAACTTTTATTATGATTACTTACCTGCGTGTTGAATGCACATTTAAATTGAGAGCTTCATCGGCCATCAGCAAAAGAAGCTATGATTTATTCGGTAACCTAAAGTGGTGCATTACTAGTCCAGCGGCTAGTCGGGAGAGCCGATTTGATCAGGCGTTCCCTTAGCCGTCCGCACCGCGGCTTTATATATAAGAACGCTGCGCGAAGAAGGAGGGCCCCAGTTCTCTCCAGACGCTGAATAACACACCATCTGTGTCGGGAGTCGCGTCGCGTCGGTATCATTGTTACAAACAGCCTCGGATGCCGTATTAAGTTACTCGAGATACGCGTAACCATGAAATCATTTTCGAGTGAAGTGTTAATTCTGGGTTGACTTTAATTATCGATCTTCAGTTTGCGTATTGTCGTATTTTCACGTGCCGCCGCGGGACAGACATTCTACCATTATTTAGCGTGGCATTTGATGAACATTATCATCAAATTATGGCGAGCATTCATTTAAATATTTAACTTGGACAGTTATAGTGGCATCAGCGCATTAGACTCTGAACTGTTCTGTTAGTTAGATTGTGTGCATTCTTTTGTTTCCATCTGTGACTTTCAGAATACAGAACGTTTTTTTTTTTCAAGACCGTTTTTGATTATAAATCCCGGACAATCTCCTAATTCCTCAGAGCTATAAGCTGTAACTATAAGCGTATTCTCAGATGAAGTGGGCACTAGGAATTCTAATTACAGGCTTCACGTTTTGCTAATCACTTTCTGGTAGCCAATATTGTAGTTAGAGAGCCAGTGTTGAGAACGGCGAAAGACAGCATAAATAACATTCTAAATAATGGGAAATGCAGTGTTCTCCATTCAAACAAACATTTATGCAACAGTAAATAATAATTCCACCCGCCGCCCCACACTGTGACTGCAGGGTTTCATACCAGACTGTTCACCACATTGATTGTGTGTTCCATGCGGCTTTTCGCGGATGATGCTGTAGTATACAGAGGAGTCGCAGCATTAGAAAACTGCAGCGAAATGCAGGAAGATCTGCAGCGGATAGGCACTTGGTGCAGGGAGTGGAAAGTGACCCTTAACATAGACAAACGTAATGTATTGCGAATACATAGAAAGAAGGATCCTTTATTGTATGATTATATGATAGCGGAACAAATACTGGTAGCAGTTACTTCTGTAAAATATCTGGGAGTATGCGTGCGGAACGATTTGAAGTGGAATGATCATATAACATTAATTGTTGGTAAGGCGGGTATCAGGTTGAGATTCATTGGGAGAGTGCTTAGAAAATGTAGTCCATCAACAAAGGAGGTGGCTTACAAAACACTCGTTCGACCTATACGTGAGTATTGCTCATCAGTGTGGGATCCGTACCAGTTCGGGTTGACAGAGGAGATAAGAGAAGATCCAAAGAAGAGCGGCGCGTTTCGCCACAGGGTTATTTGGTAAGCGTGATAGCGTTACGGAGATGTTTAGCAAACTCGAGTGGCAGACTCTGCAAGAGAGGCGCTCTGCATCGCGGTGTAGCTCGCTGTCCAGGTTTGGAGAGGGTGCGTTTCTAGATGAGGTATCGAATATATTGCTTCCCCCTACTTATACCTCCCGAGGAGATCACAAATGTAAAATTAGAGAGATTAGAGCGCGCACGGAGGCTTTCCGGCAGTCGTTCTTCCCGCGAACCGTACGCGACTGGAACAGGAAAGGGACGTAATGGCTAAAATGGTTCAAATGGCTCTGAGCACTATGGGACTCAACTGCTGTGGTCATGTCCCCTAGAACTTAGAACTACTTAAACCTAACTAACCTAAGGACAGCACACAACACCCAGCCATCACGAGGCAGAGAAAATCCCTGACCCAGCCGGGAATCGAACCCGGGAACCCGGGCGTGGGAAGCGAGAACGCTACCGCACGTCCACGAGATGCGGAGGGACGTAATGACAGTGGCACGTAAAGTGCTCTCCGCCACACACTGTTGGCTGGCTTGCGGAGTATAAATGTTGATGTAGTTTGTCAGTGAATGCAGGATTCGAGCCTATCACGGTGCCGAAGAGGACTTCCTGCTAGCAACTGCAGATGCAGTGCGCTGGATTGAAGGACTGGATATTCAGTCGTAAAGCTGAACTTAAGTTTCTTGTGTGGCAATATGTACATATGTATATGTAATTTAATTTTATGGTATGTCTGTATTAGCCATACGCTAAATAAACGAAATGTGGGCACAAACTGAATGTGCTGGAGTAAACCACAGAACGAAAAACTTTATTTGTGATATCTGCAATGATATAGGATTGATGTATTATTATTGTTTGTAAAACGGAACGAATTTTGTTGATTCGTGGATTAACATTCGTTAACCTACACTACTTTTTGTATGACTGAACTGAGAAACCTGAGTTGATATTGTTGAAGAATTTTTTCCGGAATACAAAATTGAGCCGGCCGCGGTGGTCTAGCGGTTCTAGGCGCGCAGTCCGGAACCGCGCGACTGCTACGGTCGCAGGTTCGAATCCTGCCTCGGGCATGGATATGTGTGATGTCCTTAGGTTAGTTAGGTTTAAGTAGTTCTAAGTTCTAGGGGACTGATGACCACAGATGTTAAGTCCCATAGTGCTCAGAACCATTTGAGCCCGCATCTCGTGGTCGTGCGGTAGCGTTCTCGCTTCCCACGCCCGGGTTGCCGTGTTCGATTCCCGGCGAGGTCAGGGATTTTCTCTGCCTCGTGATGGCTGGGTGTTGTGTGCTGTCCTTAGGTTAGTTAGAGTTCTAAGTTCTAGGGGACTGATGACCATAGATGTTAAGTCCCATAGTGCTCAGACCCATTTGAACCATTTTTTTAACAAAATTGACCTAAAAACAAAATTGTTTGTAATTTAAGCCGGACTTCCCCTACGTGCACCTCCACTGGCTCCACGATTTTTGGACTGTATTTTATAATGCGAGTCTGTCGTATCCCACAAGACAAGATACTGTTCGTCAGTATTTATGAATGTAATAGCAAAATCATCGGTCCTCCCCATTTTAAAAGAAAAACCGATGTCTAATACACAGAAAAAGAAAAAAAAAAACAAGACCGAAATGGACGAGTGCAGAAAGCCGCCTGCTCAAGACCTCTCGCCTTTCACGCAACTCAATATGGCGCCCATCAGTGTTTAGAAGAGTCTGAAAGCGCAGGACTGCATTCTGCGCAAAAATGGCTCTGAGCACTATGAGACTTAACATCTGAGGTCATCAGTCCCCTAGACTTAGAACTACTTAAATCTAACTAACCTAAGGGCATCACACACATCCATGCCCGAGGCAGGATTCGAACCTGCGGTTCCAGACTGAAGCGTCTAGAACCGCTCGGTCGCGGCGGCCGGCCATTCTGTACAGCAGAATGAACCATGACCATAGGTATGCTGGCTGTCTCTTTTGATGCTCTGCGCTTCAGATCAGTACATATGTGGATGTTCCCCTGGTAAACCCTGTCATGCAGGTAGCCCCACATCCAGAAATCACAGGGAGTGAGAGCAGGTTGTGGGGCGGCGGTTTATTGAAATTATGGTTGCTGTATAAAAGTTTGAATGTAAAATCAGTTCCTATTATTTAGAATGTTATTTATGCTGTCTTTCGCCGTTCTCAACACTGGCTCTCTAATTACACGTTGTTGTTGTTGTTGTTGTGGTCTTCAGTCCTGAGACTGGTTTGATGCAGCTCTCCATGCTACTCTATCCTGTGCAAGCTTCTTCATCTCCCAGTACCTACTGCAACCTACATCCTTCTGAATCTGCTTAGTGTATTGATCTCTTGGTCTCCCTCTAAGATTTTTACCCTCCACGCTGCCCTCCAATGCTAAATTTGTGATCCCTTGATGCCTCAAAACATGTCCTACCAACCGATCCCTTCTTCTAGTCAAGTTGTGCCACAAACTTCTCTTCTCCCCAATCCTATCCAATACCTCCTCATTAGTTACGTGATCTACCCACCTTATCTTCAGCATTCTTCTGTAGCACCACATTTCGAAAGCTTCTATTCTCTTACACGTTAGCAACCAGAAAGTGATTAGCAAAACGTGAAGCCTGTAATTAGAATTCCTAGTGCCCACTTCATCTGAGAATACAATTATAGCTGCAGCTTATAGCTCTGAGGAAATAGGAGATTGTCCGGGATTTATAATCAAAAACGATTTTCTAAAATAGTTGAGTATATTCTGAAAGTCACAGATGAAAAACACAATTATCCATACAACCTAACTAACAGAGCAGTTCAGAGTCTAATGCGCTGATGCAACTATAAATGTCCGAATAAAATTAAAATGAATGCTCGCCATAATTTGATGATAATATTTCATCGAACGCCACGCTAAATAATGGTAGAATGTCTGTCCCGCGACGGCACGTGAAAATACGACAATACGCAAACTGAAGCTAGATAATGAAAATCATCCCAGAATTAACACCTCACTTGAAATTGATTTCCTGGTTACGCGCATCTCGAGTAACTGAATACGGCATCCGAGGCTATTTGTAGCAATGATACCGACGCGACGCGACTCCCGACACAGATGGCGTGCTATTCAGCGTCTGGAGAGAACTGGGGCCTTGCTTCCTCGCGCAGCATTCTTATATATAAAGCCGCGGTGCGGACGGCTAAGGGAACGCCTGATCAAATCGGCTCTCCCGACTAGCCGCTGGGCTAGTAATGCACCACATTAAGTTACCGAATAAATCATAGCTTCTCTTGCTGATGGCCGATGAAGCTCTTAATTTAAATGTGCATTCAGCACGCAGGTAAGTATTGATAATAAACTTTTGACATGGCTAAGTTAAATATGTTGGGCGAGAGAATTAATTTAATTACACTGCACGCAGTAGACGAGCTCTGAACTGGCCCTTTGGAGATACGCTATCGCTATAATTTTATAGGTATTCAAATGAAACTTTTCACATCTTCATAGTTATAGCGGATCTCCAACCTATTTAAATCTAAACATCCTAGCCTTATTTATTAGCCTACTTAATCTATCTTGCTTCCTTAAGTTTTGAGACGAAAACCAGAAATTCATGAATTTCCACTAAAATCTTAATTTGTGAAATCGAAAGTTCTGTTTTTATTAAATTATGATGAAAGATGAATTTAAATATAAATTTTGGAGTCTCTAGCTCTTTTCTGTTGCGCCAATGATTTTTACAGAAAACGTCCAAATTTCGAAAATGGCTAAAGTTATCGAACTGATATTTAACACACATTAATTTAGTATTACTTCTGACATGCTAGAAAAGGTTTTGGTTATTTGCTTGATTTTTAAAGTATTGCGCAACATTTATGACGTCAGAGCTAGTTACAGCAGACTGGCTGGCACACAATGGAAAGATTGATGTGAATTTACTACAGGGTGAGTAGGTTGCTTCCCTACAAGGTGAACGTGCGCGCCAAGCATTTGGAAACGATCGCCTCATAATTCGATCGTATGCAAATGTGTTTCGGAGAGGCAGGTGAACTTCACGAACGGTGTGCAGTGGGGCCCCATCTTGCATGAAGACTGTTGAGTTCAATGTGTCTCTCTCCTGTAGGGCTGGTATGACATGCTGGCGTAGCACATCGCTGGCCAGTCAACTGCATGTCTTTGGTCCTCGAGCGCCAACCTGTTCAAAAGAGAGTGGGCCAATGATGAACGTTGAAAGCTGGCTACACTGAGCCACAGCGCCAGACATCGCGCCAGAGAGTATTATTATTCTGCCGCCTCCACTGGCAGTTCTTGTCGAGAAGTCGTGGTGGAGAGTTCTTGTTGAGATGTGGTGGTAGAGAGTCGGTGTTGAGATGTTGTAGTAGGGAGTGCTTGTTCCATGTTTTATGCAGTTGTTTGATGGGCTAGACAGCAGATGTTGTTCGAATGGAGATATTGTTATGATCAGAGTGCTTTTCGTCAATATATATGAAGGTAAAAAAATTCCCTTTTCTTTTTATTATTTCAATGTCTTAAATAATGCGTCATTACAGGTTCAGTCAACAAAGCATCTGGCTTGTGTTCTTGTATTAGAGTGTAATTCTGGTTTCCTTACGCAATTATAGTATTTCTATTTTTTTTAATTACTTCAGTATAAATGGTATTTAAAATTTCTTGTCTTATTGAAGGAGAACCGTGCCAGATGTGTACGTTGAATCACACTTCCACACACATAACAGTTACACTTGTGCTTTGGTTTCGTACGTTCTATAGTTGCTGGGGACTTAATTAATTGTGTTAACGAAAATTTTCTTTCATTCTTTGTTGTTATTCTATGCAGTCAGATTGCGTACTAAAACTAGTCAGGGCCAACCGTTTACGAGACTGCGTAATCGGACTTACAGCTACGAAAAATAAAAAATTATTTTCATTATATATAATTAAGCCCCCATGCAACGTTCACCGTACACATCAACTTAGGTGCACAGTGACTGGAGGTGAAGAGCCCCACACTCGGCAGTTCTGTGTGTTCACCTCACCTGTCAGGGAAAAATGGGCTTCGTCTGTCCATAGGAATGTCCAGGGCCATCCTTAGGGAACTTCAATCCTTACGAGAAAGTGGAGAGCGAAGTCAACACGTCGTTGTGTGTCCTGTGGTGCAAGCTGCTGTACAATATGGATCTTGTACGGATACCATTTGAGAATGGTTCGAAGCACCTCCAGTATAAAGAAACTCGGAATGTTCAACTGTCGTGACACAGCACGCGCCCCGCCTGACGATCGAGAATTGCGATCTCATCAACCACCTGTGGTGCAACCAGTCGTCGGCCTCTTCCCAGAGTGACGCCCTGTTCTCCAGTTGATTCCAACTTCTTTATTACGTATGTTCACCACAGCAGGTAGAGAACGTGGACCCTTCCAGAATCCTTTCAGCCGGCGATATTTTCGAAGTACAGCTCCAGCATTATTGTCGTTTTGATAGTAGAGCTTCCCGGCAATGACATCCTCCTTTCGTCCAAGCTCATGTCGACACGCCGACAAGTGCACTGCGACTTGTCAGGTGTGTGGGACTATGAATCACGGTGATTGATCATGACACCTAGCGGCCAGAGTTGGAACTAGACGGTGGCGCTGTCGCGCATGGAAATCATGCACCCCATACCCTGGACATTAATCCTGCCAAGTTTGGTACCACGTGTTACAACGAGTTGAATACACACACACACGCACACACACACACACACACACACACACGCACACATACACACACACTCCGTCTTCAGGCCACGAGTGGCCTACCGGGACCATCCGACCGCCGTGTCATCCTCAGTTGAGGATGCGGATAAGAGAGGAGTGTGGTCAGCACACCGCTCTCTCGTTCGATATGATGGTATTCTTGACCGAAGCCGCTACTATTCGGTCGAGTAGCATTACGAGGCTGAGTGCACCCCGAAAAATGGCAACAGCGCATGGCGACTGGGATCGTCACCCATCAGAGTGCCGGCTACGCCCGACAGCGCTTAACTTCGGTGATCTCACGGGAACAGGTGTATCCACTGCGGCAAAATTGAATATGGAAAGTTTAATTATAATCACCTGGTACTTTCTTTTTTGTCTTATTACATGTTCCGGGATGTTCAAGTTTTTATTTATCTATACCAGGGCTTAACAACTGGCCGGTTTTGAGCGCGAGTACTCGCGTCTGCTCAGGCACGTGCTCGCGAGCAGGTGCAAGGTCGCGGAGTAGGGAGTGAGGGGAGGGAGGGGAGGGAGGGGAAATGCGCGCGCATGTTTGAATGTGATCTCGCGTTCTTAGCAGATTTAACTAGCCATCTGAATGCTTTGAACATTTTACTACAAGGCAAAGATCAGCTAATTACTCATTTCATAGATCGAATATGAGCTTTTAAAATGAAATTGACACTTTGGGTGAGTCAGCTGGAAACAGGAAACCTAGCTCATTTTCCTAAATTATCATCCATGCAAGATGTCCACAAAGACTGTGAACATTACTCACATAGTTTAGTTGTATCAGCACTTTCAAGATCTGACAGCACTAGACAGTGATTTTGATCTGTTCTCTCCATATTCAGCGAATAGATTCGCCCTGAGCTGCAGCAAGAAATTATTGACCTGCAGTGTGACAGAGAATACAGAGACAAATTTCAGAACAAGAAAAACATTTTGGAATTCTACAGACACTTCCCTCAGGATAGATTTCCTTGTTTGCACAAACTGGCGGCTACAATAATATCAATGTTCGGTTCCACGTATGTTTGTGAAAAACTGTTCTCTGCAATGAAATGTAACAAGACGCGCCTGAGAAACGCATTGTCTGATCGAAATTTAAACTGCACGCTGCGCCTAAAATGCACAAGAACAATTACTCCGAACATAGACGCAATTGTAAAGGGCAAAAAGTACAAGATAACCGAGAACCCCACACTTCAGTGACACCTTTTATTGTGTAACAGTTCACAAACTAATGCTAATGTAGAGGCATACACTAAGCTAATAAAATTATGGGGCGTGTGTACATTCTCCTTTATTTGTTTCATTTGTCGCAGTAATAATTCGTGAGTGATATCCCTGCAGGTGGCCGCGGATTTACATTAACTGGCGGCAGCTGTTGTTTGCGCCACGTGACTCTCCCCACTCTCCGCTGTGGTCCGGTAGTGGGGGTAGCGTGCTTGCGCTGCTCCCTGCTCGCGCCTTGCTGCTCACAGCTTGCTCCGCGAGCACGTATGTTGTGAAGCCCTGATCTATACCATTGACAGAACAACGCGACTTGCATATGGTCAACAAAGGAAATGTGCGTTTTAATAGAACTAACATAGCAATACTAAGCGCGTCCATTTTCTTGAACAACCTGCACAGTTGATCATAGAATGTATGTTCGAATCGCTGGCAGTGGCGACATTGAACAGGTCCTTCTTGTCTGTTTTAGGTTTCAATAACGACTTCAGCATATAAAAGGTATTTGATGTCTTAAATCTTGTAGTTTTCCTTGTGGGCTGACAACGTGACACAGTAAGCAGCTTGATGTCGTAATTCCTTAGTGCTGTCGCCTCGATTTTTAAACTGGTGGACGTTGATGACCGGGAAACCCTTCGCTACCAGTGCGTCTTTCAGTTCTTCCTCCGTAACTTCGGCAGGTAGACGTTTGACAACCACTTTGAGGTCCTTGTCCTCTGCGGCCCGATGTGTAAAAAAGTGGATGTCATTCGACATAAAGAAATTGACGGCCCGTCGTTGATCTTCATAGGAGTCAGTGATATTTGATCCTGGCTCGTTGGTAGATGGCCTTAAGACTGCCGTCAGTATTCGCTTTCAGTGCCTTGTTGCCCTCCATCGGCAATGTTGGAATACTATACAGTGTTCAAAAAATGTTCAAATGTGTGTGAAATCTTATGGGACTTAACTGCTAAAGTCATCAGTCCCTAAGCTTACACGCTGCTTAACCTAAATTATCCTACGGACAAACACACACACACACCCATGCCCGATGGAGGAATAGAACCTCCGCCGGGACCAGCCACACAGTCCATGACTGCAGCGCCTTAGACCGCTCGGCTAATCCCGCGCGGCACCATATAGTGTTGGCCGGCCGCGGTGGTCTCGCGGTTCTAGGCGTTCAGTCCGGAACCGCGCGGCTGCTACGGTCGCAGGTTCGAATACTGCCTCGGGCATGGATGCGTGTGATGTCGTTAGGTTAGTTAGGTTTAAGTAGTTCTAAGTTCTAGGGGACTGATGACCACAGATGTTAAGTCCCATAGTCCTCAGAGCCATTTGAACCATTTTGAACCATATAGTGTTGACCCACCCTTAGCCTTGATGACAGCTTCCACTCTCGCAGGCATACGTTCAATCAGGTGCTGGAACGTTTCTTGGGGAATGGCAGCCCATTCTTCACGGAGTGCTGCACTGAGGAGAGGTATCGAAGTTATCGTCGTGTAGCCACTCCGCCACAGGCCGTGCATTATGAACAGGTGCTCGATCGTGTTGAAAGATGCAATCGCTATCCTGGAATTGATCTTCAACAGTGGGAAGCAAGAAGGTGGTTACAACATCAATGTAGGCCTGTAATGTGATAGTGCCACGCAAAACGACAAGGGGTGCAAGATCCCTCCATGGAAAACACGACCAACCATAACACCACCGCGTCCGAATTCTACGGTTGGCACTACACACGTTGGCAGATGACGTTCACCGGGCATTCGCCACAGCCGCACCCTGCCATCGAATCGCCACATTGTGTACCGTGATTCGTCACTCCACACAACGTTTTCCCACTGTTCAATCGTCCAATGTTTACGCTCCTGACACAGAGCGAGGCGTCGTTTGGCATTTACCGGCGTGATATGTGGCTTCAGCCGCTCGACCACGAAATCCAAGTTCTCTCACCTCCCGCCTAACTGTCGTAGTACTTGCAGTGGATCCTGATGCAGTTTGTAATTCCTGTGTGATGGTCTGGGTAGATGCCTGCCTATTACACATTACGACGCTCTTCAACTGTCGCCGGTCTCTGTCAGTCAACAGACGAGGTCGGCCTGTACGCTTTTGTGCTGTACGTGACCCTTCACGTTTCCAGTTCAGTATCACATCGGAAACAGTGGACCTAAGGATGTTTAGGAGTGTGGAAATCTCGCGTACAGACGTAAGACACAAGTGACACCCCATCACCTGACCATGTTCGAAGTCCGTGAGTTCCGTGGAGCGCCCCATTCTGCTCTCTCACGATGTCTATTGACTACTGAGGTCGCTGATATGGGGTACCTGGCAGTAGGTGGCAGCACAATGATCCTAATATGGAAAAGGCATGTTTTTGCTGGTGTCTGGATACTTTTAATCACATAGTGTATTGATATGCCGATATTTTTTCCTTCAAGTACCGACATATATAGCCAATATTGTTTCAACCGATATATAGATACCGAAATGGCAATATCGAGTGCCGATATTTTTATTTTATATTACTTTTTTCCAAATTTTCGGTAAATATTTGAAGCTGTTCTTTTGAAGTTGTAGTAGGAGATAATTTTACTTTCTCCGTGTGAAGAAATCTTACTACTTTTTCAGATTTCATCGCGTCCAGGCTTACTCTTTGAGTGTGTGAAGCATGTATAGGTGGCACAGAAAAGAAGACCGATTGCTCCGGGAGTGAGGGGGAGCGGGGTGGTGGTGTGGGTGGAATAACAAGACCTCCGAAGTGAAGAAATAGCACATCGGTTGCGTTAAACAACAATTTGTAACGCAAGTAGTGTGCTATTTCTTCACATCGACATTTTTCAAAAACAGTTCCTGAAAACGGTGAACAAAAATCTAAATGACAACACTGGTCTTTGCGGTGGGCGGAGGCGCGTGAGTGGAAATGGTGACGTAATCGGCGCTCGGCGCTACCAACACAAAGTGCAACGTTTAGATTCACCACGCAATTTTGATTCTAAACTGCTAGGTCGTTGGGGTTTGCGAAAATGGAAAAAACAGTGAAGGCCACGTGACTTTCTCCGGTCAAATCCGATATCTGACGACACCGATCGACGACCAATCGGATACCTGAATTGTGCCACTTTCCTGCATTTACCATTGTTAGCAATGTTCTTATCGCCAAGTGTGAACGTGCATCGTTTTCCTTTCAATTCTTGCTCTAAGTGGGATAAGCAGGCTGCTGGCTTGTTCATGTACAGAATACCTAATAACAATACTTAAATGTGTTGTTGTGGTCTTCAGTCCTGAGATTGGTTTGATGCAGCTCCCCATGCTACTCTGTCCTGTGCAAGCTTCTTCATCTCCCAGTACTTACTGCAACCTACATCCTTCTGAATCTGCTTAGTCCTACCAACCGATCCCTTCTTCTAATCAAGTTGTGCCACAAATTTCTCTTCTCCGCATTTCTATTCAGTACCTCCTCAACAGTTACGTGATCGACCCATCTAATCTTCAGCATTCTTCTGTAGCACACTTTCCGAAAGCCTCTATTCTCTTGTTGTCTAAACTATTTATCGACCAAGTTTCACGTCCATACAAATACTTTCAGTAACGACTTCCTGACCCTTAAACCTATACTCGATGTTAAAAAAATTTCTCTTCTTCAGAAACGCTTTCCTTGCAATTGCCCGTCTACATTTTATATCCTCTCTACTTCGACCATCATCAGCTATTTTGCTCCCCAAATAGCAAAACTCATCTACTACTTTTAGTGTCTTATTTCCTAATCTAATTCCCTCAGCATCATCTGATTTAATTTGACTACATTCCATTATCCTCATTTTGCTCTTGGTGATGTTCATCTTATACCCTCCTTTCAAGCCACTGTCCATTTTGTTCAATTGCTCTTCTAAGTCCTTTGGTGTCTCAGACAGAATTACAATGTCATCGGCAAACCTCAAAGTTTTTATCTCTTCTCTGTGGACAATTCATGCTCCATTTTTTTTGTTTCCTTTACTGCTTGCTCAATGTACAGATTGAATAAGATAAGCCTTTTTCACTCCCTTCCCAACCACTGTTTCTCTTTGAAGCCTCTGGACTCCTGTAACTGCCATCTGGTATCTGTACTAATCGAAAATAGCCTTTCGCGCCCTGTATATTACCCGTGCCACCTTCAGAATTTGAGAGAGAATATTCCAGTAAACATTGTCAATCTCTAAGTCTACAAATGCTAGAAACTTAGGTTTGCCTTTCCTTAATCTAGCTTCTAAAATAAGTCGGAGGGTCAGTATTGCCTCACGTGTTCCAACATTTCTACGGAATACAAACTGATCTTTTCGTAGGTCCGCTTCTACCAGTTTTTCCACTCGTCTATAAGGAATTCCTGTTAGTATTTTGCAGCCGTGACTTATGAAACTTTTAGTTCGGTAATTTTCACACCTGTCAACACCTGCTTTCTTTCGGACTGGAGTTATTACATTCGTCTTGAAGTCTGAGGGTATTTCGCCCATCTCATACATCTTGCTCGCCAGATTGTAGACCTTTGTCAGGACTGGCTCTCCCAAGGCTGTCAGTAGTTCTAATGGAATGTTGTCTACTCCCGGGGCCTTGTTTCGACTCAGGTCTTTCAGTGCTGTGTCAAACTCTTCACGCAGTATCGTATCTCCCATTTCATCTTCATCTACACCCTCTTCCATTTCCATAATATTGTCCTCAAGAACATCGCCCCTGTATAGACCCTCTATGCACTCCTTCCACCTCCCTGCTTTCCCTTCTTTGCTTGGAACTGGGTTTGCATCTGAGCTCTTGATATTCATACGAGTAGTTCTCTTTTCTCCAAATTTCTCTTTAACGATCCTGTAGGCAGTATCTCTACCTTATCCCTTGTGATATATACCTCTATATCCTTACATTTGTCCTCTGCTTAGCCATTTTGCACTTCCTGTCGATCCCATTTTTGAGACGTTTGTATTCCTTTTTGCCTGCTTCATTTACTGCATTTTTATATTTTGTCCTTTCATCAATTAAATTCAATATATCTTCTGTTACCGAAGGATTTCTAGTAGCCCTCGTCTTTTTACTTACTTGATCCTCTGCTGCCTTCACTATTTCATCTCTCAAAGCTTCCCATTCTACTGTATTTATTTCCCCTGCTCTTGTCAAGCGTTCTGTCATGCACTCTCTGTAACTTTTTACAACCTCTGGTTGTTTCAGATTATCCAGGTCCCATCTCCTTAAATTCCTATCTTTTTGCAGTTTCATCAGTTTTAGTCTAAAGTTGGTAACCAATAAATTGTGGTCAGAGTCCACATCTGTCCCTGAAAATGTCTTACAATTTAAAACCTGGCTCCTAAATCTCTGTGTTACCATTACACAATTAATCTGAAACTTTCCAGCGTGTCCAGGCCTCTTTCACGTATACAACCTTTTTACATGATTCTTAAACCAAGTGTTAGCTATGATTAAGTTATGCTCTGCGCAAAATTCTATCAGACGGCTTCCTCCTTCATTCCTTAGCCCCTTTCCATATTCACCTACTACTTTTCCTTCTCTTCCATTTTCTGCTATCGAATTCCAGTCCCCCCATGACTATTAAATTTTGGTCTCCCCTGGCTATCTGAATGATTTGTTTTATCTGATCATACATTTCTTCAGTGTCTTCGTCACCTGCGGAGCTACACTGCTGGCCACCGTAAATGCAACACCCTGAAGGAAGCATCCGAATCAAGTGAAATTTACACCATGGGTTTGCAGCGATGAGATATGCAACTGATTAGAATTTCAGCGCAGACGCACATCACGCGCGCCTGTGGCGCCACCTCATAGCGCCATTTAAGGCTTGGCGATTTCGACGAGTGTACGTTCGGCACGTGTGTTTACCTTGTGGTTGTTTCACAAGACGATCAGTTATGCCTCGTAGACAACAGCGAACATCTTTTGATCACGTATCCGAGTTCGACAGAGGAAGGATAGTGGCTTACCGAGATTGTGGATTACCATACAGAGAAATCGCTAGTCGTGTTGGACGAAACCAAACAACTGTAATGCGGATATGTGACCGTTGGATGCAGGAGGGTACGACGGACCGACGTGGTCGATCGCATTCACCTCGGTGCACCACTGCGCGTGCTGATAGGCAAATTGTGCGCATGGCCGTGACGGATCGCTCAGTGACATCCCGAACCGTAGCACAGCACATTGCGCCTGTAACGCATCATCCAGTGTCTGCGCGTACCATTCGACGCCGTTTACAGCAGAGTGGTCTGTCCGCAAGACGTCCATTGCTTCGCCTACCATTGTCGCAGAACCACAGACGTCTCCGTCGCCAATGGTGTGATGACAGACGGATGCGGACGGCAGAATGGAATGACGTTGTCTTTACTGACGAGGCACGCTTCTGTCTGCAGCACCACGATGGTCGGATTCGAGTGTGGAGACACCGTGGAGAGAGGATGCTGGACAGCTGCATTATGCACCGCCACACTGGCCTTGCACCGGGTATTATGATATGGGGCGGTATTGGATATTACTCTCGCACGCCTCTAGTACGCATTGCCGGTACTTTAAATAGCCGACGCTACATATCCGAGGTGCTGGAGCCGGTTGTCCTTCCTTACCTTCAGGGCTCGGCCACAGCCATATTTCAACAGGATAATGCGCGACCACACGTAGCACGCATTGTCCAAAGGTTCTTCGTCAATAACCAGATTGAAGTGCTTCCCTGGCCGGCTCGCTCTCCGGATCTTTCGCCGATAGAAAACATGTGGTCCACGGTTGCTCAACGAGTGACCCAGATTACATCCCCAGCTGCCACACCAGATGATCTTTGGCAACGTGTGGAAGCTGCTTGGGCTGCTGTACCCCAGGAACACATCCAACGTCTCTTTGACTCAATGCCGAGACGTGTGGCAGCGGTGATCTCCAACAATGGCGGCTACTCTGGCTACTGATTCTGGCAGGAACCACATGTCACAGACGTCTGTAAACGTAATCATTTGATACTTGGTCAACATGTTATCTACAAAATAAATCTTGTTGTGCTACCTCTTGTCTTTCTTGGTGTTGCATTTACGGTGGCCAGCAGTGTAGTTGGTATATAAGCCTGTACTGGTGTGGGAGGCGTGGGATTCGTGTCTATCTTAGCTACAAAAATGCGTTCACTATGTTTTTCGTAGTAGTCTACTCGCACTTCTATTTTTTCATTCATTATTAAACCTACTCCTGCATTACCCCTATTTGATTTTGTATTTATAACCCTGTATTCACCTGACCAGAAGTCTTGTTCCTCCTGCCATTGAACTTCACTAATTCCCACTATATCTAGCTTTAACCTATTCGTTTACATTTTTAAATTTTATAGCGTACCTGCCCAATTAATGGATCTGACATTCCACGCTCCGATCCGTAGAACGCCAGTTTTGTTTCTCCTGGTAACGACGTCCTCCTGAGTAGTCCCCCCCCCCCCCCCCCCGGAGATGCAAATGGGGGACTATTTTACCTCCGGAATATTTTACCCGAAAGGACGCAATCATCATATAACCATACAGTAAAGCTGCATGCCCTCTGGAAAAATTACTGCCGTAGTTTCCCACTGCTTTCAACAGTTCGCAGTACCAACTCAGCGAGGCCGTCTCAGCTCCTTCCTTATCCGAATCCGAGAAATAGAGAGTGATTCAAAAAGAATACCACAACTTTAAAAATGTGTATTTAATAAAAGAAACATAATATAACCTTCTGTTATACATCATTACAAAGAGTATTTAAAAAGGTTTTTTTTCACTCAAAAACAACTTCAGAGATGTTCAATATGGCTCCCTCCAGACACACGAGCAATATCAACCCGATACCCCAACTCGTTCCACACTCTCTGTAGCATATCAGGCATAACAGTTTGGATGGCTGCTGCTATTTCTCGTTTCAAATCATCTATGGTGGCTGGGAGAGGTGGCCGAAACACCATATCCTTAACATACCCCCATAAGAAAAAATCGCAGGGGGTAAAATCAGGGCTTCTTGGAGGCCAGTGATGAAGTGCTCTGTCACGGGCTGCCTGGCGGCCGATCCATCGCCTCAGGTAGTTGACGTTCAGGTAGTTACGGACAGATAAGTGGCAATGTGGTGGCGCTCCATCCTGCTGAAATATGAATTGTTGTCCTTCTTGTTCGAGCTGAGGGAACAGCCAATTCTGGGCTGCGAACAAATGCTTGCTGGATGCGTGCTACATTTTCATCATTCGTTCTCGGCCGTCCAGAACTTTTCCCTTTGCACAAACACCCATTCTCTGTAAACTGTTTATACCAACGTTTAATACACCACCTATCAGGAGGTTTAACACCATACTTCGTTCGAAATGCACGCCGAACAACTGTCGTCGATTCACTTCTGCCGTACTCAATAACACAAAAAGCTTTCTGTTGAGCGGTCGCCATCTTAGCATCAACTGACGCTGACGCCTAGTCAACAGCGTCTCAAGCGAACAAATGTACAACTAAATGAAACTTTATAGCTCCCTTAATTCGCCGACAGATAGTGCTTAGCTCTGCCTTTTGTCGTTGCAGAGTTTTAAATTCCTAAAGTTGTGGTATTCTTTTTGAATCACCCTGTATATTGCAGTACAGGAACTCTCATCAGCTGCGTTGATAACGAGTCGGTCAACAACAGAATCGACGAAGCCATCCAGGCGCCGTATTTTCTCCTCCTCTTTTATGGCGTGTAGTTGTATATCCCGCCAACGTTCGGGAGTGACGTGTGAAAAAGTTGCATGCATTAGTTCCAGTACGCCTGCCAGCTTATTCTCGGGCCAAATCCCGTAACTTGGTTCCATATCAGTTCTATTGGGTTCATATTGTAATAGTACAGTAGCAAATGTAAAAATGCAGCATTTGTATGGTTTGCTCGATCTTTAAAAATGATTGTTTTTCATGTTTCTGCGAGTCATATCTACATCTGTGGTATAAAACAATGGACATAGTCCAAATAAAGAGGACTCGGTTTTTCATTTTTGTCTTAAAAATTAAAATATGTTTCCTTAATTTAAGCAACGTTAATTAACAGACTTCCGTGAAATATCGCTAATTGAGAATTTTATATTTGACATGAAAACAGGAATTTCGCGTACTGTAATTAAAAACAAGAAGACGTGCATCATTCATAAAAAATGTTGATGAATCGTACAATTATGAGATGTAGTTATTTGAAATTGAACGAGAAAAAAAATTTACCCACGTGAGACTTGAATCAGCGAACAATGTGCTGCTCTTGCATGAACGAAGTATTACGCTACCAGTTCCGATACAGTCGAATGTGCATCTTGTATGAACTGTATTTAATACAGCGCGTCGAAAAACTTCAAAGCCTATTTTATCTGTAAATTTATGACAAACATTAAGAACATACTACACTACTGGCCATTAAAATTGCTACACCACGAAGATGACGCAAAATTTAACCGACAGGAAGAAGATGCTGTGATATGCAAATGATTAGCTATTCAGAACATTCACACAAGGTTGGCGCCGGTGGCAACACCTACAACGTTCTGACATGAGGAAAGTTTCCAACCGATTTCTCAAACACAAACAGAAATTGACCGGCGTTGCCCGGTGAAACGTTGTTGTGGTGCCTCGTGTAAGGAGGAGAAATGAAGACAAACACGTTTCCGACTTTGATTGCGGTTTATCGTATGGCGACATTGCTGCTCGCGTTGCTCGAGATCCAATGAGTGTTAGCAGAATATGGAATCGGTGGGTTGAGGAGGGTAATACGGAACGCCGTGCGGGATCCCAACGGCCTCGTATCACTAGCAGTCGAGATGACAGGCATCTTATCCGCACGGCTGTAACGGATCGTGCAGCCACGTCTCGATCCCTGAGTCGACAGATGGGGACGTTTGTAAGACAACAACCATCTGCACGAACACTTCGACGACGTTTGCAGCAGCACGGACTATCAGCTCGAAGACCACGGCTGTGGTTTTCCTTGACGCTGCATCACAGAGAGGAGCGCCTGCGATGTTGTACTCGACGACGAACCTGGGAGCACGAATGGCAAAACGTCATTTTTTCGGATGAATCCAGGTTCTGTTGACAGCATCACGATGGTCGCGTCCGTGTTTGGCGACATCGCAGTGAACGCACATTGGAAGCGTGTATTCGTCATCGCCATACTGGCGTATCACCCGGCGTGATGGGATGGGGTGCCATTGGTTACATGTCTCGGTTACCTCTTGTTCGCATTGACGGCACTTTCAGATGTGTTACGACCCGTGGCTCTACCCTTCATTCGGTGCCTGCGAAACCCTACATTTCAGCAGGATAATGCACGACCGCATGTTGCACGTCCTGTACGGGCCTTTCTGGATACAGAAAATGTTCGACTGCTGCCCTGGCCAGCACCTTCTCCAGATCTCTCACCAATTGAAAACGTCTGGTCAATGGTGGCCGAGCAACTGGCTCGTCACAATACGCCAGTCACTACTCTTGATGAACTGTGGTATCGTGTTGAAGCTGCATGGGCAGCTGTACCTGTACACATCATCCGAGCTCTGTTTGACTCAATGCCTAGGCGTATCGAGGCCGTTATTACGGCCAGATGTGGTTGTTCTGGGTACTGATTTCTCAGGATCTATGCACCCAAATTGCGCGAAAATGTAATCAGATGTCAGTTCTAGTATAATATATTTGTCCAATGAATACCCGTTTATCGTCTGCATTTCTTCGTGCTGTAGCAATTTTAGTGGTCAGTAGTGTATTTCCTGGCACTTTTTACCCGTGTTCCACACGGGCGTTTCACTACGGAAGAGAAAGCAGCGTCAGCCATTTTGATACTGCGTATTAACAGCGCGACGATCAGAGCACAACAGTGCAGATACTGTGACTATACACGATGTTTGAAATAAAAAGTACATAACTAAAGGGCGATTAAGAAAAACGTTGATGGCTGTTAATACATTTGAATATCTTAAAACTTCATTTAACGTAATCCGCTCAACATAAGAATAAACCTGATGTAAATATTGCACTATGTATACTTCCTGCCCGCATCTCGTGGTCGTGCGGTAGCGTTCTCGCTTCCCACGCCCGGGTTCCCGGGTTCGATTCCCGGCGGGGTCAGGGATTTTCTCTGCCTCGTGATGGCTGGGTGTTGTGTGCTGTCCTTAGGTTAGTTAGGTTTAAGTAGTTCTAAGTTCTAGGGGACTTATGACCACAGCAATTGAGTCCCATAGTGCTCAGAGCCATTTGAACCATTTTTTGTATACTTCCGCGTTTGCCGGATCCTCATGGGATTTCTGTTTCACGTGGGGACTGCAGCCAAGCTGTCTCGAGTACTGTCAAGTACCATAATATGAGTACGCTTTGCGCTGTGCGTTACGCGGACATCTCCCACAATACGCTCCTTAGACGACTAGACGAAAACCGCAACACGTTATCGTTTTTAGGTAACGTACTATTGTAATTAAAAACAAGAACGATGAAAATGCTTGACTTAACCACAGGGTAATTTTTCTGCATAAGCTGTGTGTAGTGTAAGAGAGTACTTAAGGATTTCATAGTGTACTTAAATACTGAAGCCACTGATGGTATTACAGTCAGACGTCTGGCGATCTCTTAGCTCCATACTTATCCGAATCCGAGAAATACATTTCAGTTCTGCAAGTGTCACCTGCTGTGTGTATAATGAGCCTATCAACAACAGAATCCACGAAGCCAACCAGGCGCAGCATTTTCTCCTCTTCTTTCATGACGAGTCGTTCTACATCCCGCCAGCGTTCGGCAGTGAGGTGTGAAAAAGCTGCGTGCGTTAGTTCCGGTACGTCTGACATCGTAACAGTCTTGTTACTCCTCGGGTCAAATCCCTCAGCTTTGCTCCAGATCAGTTCTGTTGGGCTCATATTGTAATGGTAAAGTAGCGAATGTAAAAAGGCAGCATTTGTATGATGTGCTCAATGCTGTGAAAATGTTTTTCATGTTTCTACGGTACTTATCTATCTCTGCGGTATAAAAGGATGGACATAGTCCATATAAAGAGGATAGGTTTCTCATTTTTGCCTTAAAGAATTAAATTGTTACGTTTTCTTAATTTAAACAACTGTTATGAACAGTCTTTCATAAAACATCGAAAATTATGAATTTGTATTTGAAATGGTAGAGGCGGACATCGGGGAAGATCAGTTTGGATTCCGTAGAAATGTTGGAACACGTGAGGCAATACTAATCTTACGACTTATCTTAGAAGAAAGATTAAGAAAAGGCAAACCTACGTTTCTAGCATTTGTAGACTTAGAGAAAGCTTTTGACAACGTTAACTGGAATACTCTCTTTCAAATTCTGAAGGTGGCAGGGGTAAAATACAGGGAGCGAAAGGCTATTTACAATTTGTACAGAAACCAGATGGCAGTTATAAGAGTCGAGGGGCATGAAAGGGAAGCAGTGGTTGGGAAAGGAGTGAGACAGGGCTGTAGCCTATTTCCGATGTTATTGAATCTGTATATTCAGCAAGCGGTAAAGGAAACAAAAGAAAAATTCGGAGTAGGTATTAAAATTCATGGAGAAGAAGTAAAAACTTTGAGGTTCGCCGATGACATTGTAATTCTGTCAGAGACAGCAAAGGATTTGGAAGAGCAGTTGAACGGAATGGACAGTGTCTTGAAAGGAGGATATAAGATGAACATCAACAAAAGCAAAACGAGGATAATGGAATGTAGTCAAATTAAATCGGGTGATGCTGAGGGGATTAGATTAGGAAATGAGACACTTAAAGTAGTAAAGGAGTTTTGCTATTTAGGGAGTAAAATAACTGATGATGGTCGAAGTAGAGAGGATATAAAATGTAGACTGGCAATGGCAAGGAAAGCGATTCTGAAGAAGAGAAATTTGTTAACATCGAGTATAGATTTAAGTGTCAGGAAGTCGTTTCTGAAAGTATTTGTATGGAGTGTAGCCATGTATGGAAGTGAAATATGGACGATAACCAGTTTGGACAAGAAGAGAATAGAAGCTTTCGAAATGTGGTGCTACAGAAGAATGCTGAAGATAAGGTGGGTAGATCACGTAACTAATGAGGAGGTATTGAATAGGATTGGGGAGAAGAGAAGTTTGTGGCACAACTTGACTAGAAGAAGGGATCGGTTGGTAGGACATGTTTTGAGGCATCAAGGGATCACAAATTTAGCATTGGAGGGCAGCATGGAGGGTAAAAATCGTAGAGGGAGACCAAGAGATCAATACACTAAGCAGATTCAGAAGGATGTAGGTTTCAGTAGGTACTGGGAGATGAAAAAGCTTGTACAGGATTGAGTAGCATGGAGAGCTGCATCAAACCAGTCTCAGGACTGAAGACCACAACAACAACAACAATGGGAACAGGAATTTCGTGTCCAATGTGTAATTAGAAACAAAAAGATGTGCATTATTCATAAAAAATTGTGATGAGTTTTGTAATTACGAGATGTAGGTATTTCAAACTGAACGAGAAATAAAAAGTGACACCAGGTAGATTTAAACCTACACACGGATAAATCGCAATTGGTTTACTTTTCATTACGCTTCCGACTACACCACACGTTCGATATGTGTTTGTCAACTGCATTGTATACAAGCCCCGGAAAACTTCAAAGCCGATTATCTCCGTAAATTTATGAAATACATTAAGAACAGCCTGTTTCTCGGCACTTTTCAACCGTGCTCCACGCCCGTGTTTCACTACAGAAAGCAGCCTCAGCCATGTTCATACTGCGCATTAACAGCGCGACAATCAGAGCACAACCATGCAGAGGTTGTGACTGTGCACAATTTTTGACATAAAAACTACGTAGCTAAAGCGTGATTAAGAAAAACGTTGATGGCTGTTATTACATCTGAATATCTTAAAGTTTCATTTAACGTAACTTAGTGACAAGATACAGGGTGTTTCAAAAATGACCGGTATATTTGAAACGGCAATAAAATCTACACGAGCAGCGATAGAAATACACCGTCTGTTGCAATATGCTTGGGACAACAGTACATTTTCAGGCGGACAAACTTTCGAAATTACAGTAGTTACAATTTTCAACAACAGATGGCGCTGCAAGTGATGTGAAAGATACAGAAGACAACGCAGTCTGTGGGTGCGCCATTCTGTACGTCGTCTTTCTGCTGTAAGAGTGTGCTGTTCACAACGTGCAAGTGTGCTGTAGACAACATGGTTTATTCCTTAGAACAGAGGATTTTTCTGGTGTTCGCATTCCACCGCCTAGAACAGTGTTGTTGCAACAAGACAAAGTTTTCAACGGAGGTTTAATGTAACCAAAGGACCGAAAAGCGATACAATAAAGGAAGGTAGGGCGACCGCGTACGGCAACCACAGAGGGCAACGCGCAGCTAGTGCAGCAGGTGATCCGACAGCGGCCTCGGGTTTCCGTTCGCCGTGTTGCAGCTGCGGTCCAAATGACGCCAACGTCCACGTATCGTCTCATGCGCCAGAGTTTACACCTCTATCCGTACAAAATTCAAACGCGGCAACCCCTCAGCGCCGCTACCATTGCTGCACGAGAGACATTCGCTAACGATATAGTGCACAGGATTGATGACGGCGATATGCATGTGGGCAGCATTTGGTTTACTGACGAAGCTTATTTTTACCTGGACGGCTTCGTCAATAAACAGAACTGGCGCATATGGGGAACCGAAAAGCCCCATGTTGCAGTCCCATCGTCCCTGCATCCTCAAAAAGTACTGGCCTGGGCCGCAATTTCTTCCAAAGGAATCATTGGCCCATTTTTCAGATCCGAAACGATTACTGCATCACGCTATCTGGACATTCTTCGTGAATTTGTGGCGGTACAAACTGCCTTAGACGACACTGCGAACACCTCGTGGTTTATGCAAGATGGTGCCCGGCCACATCGCACGGCCGACGTCTTTAATTTCCTGAATGAATATTTCGATGATCGTGTGATTGCTTTGGGCTATCCGAAACATACAGGAGGCGGCGTGGATTGGCCTCCCTATTCGCCAGACATGAACCCCTGTGACTTCTTTCTGTGGGGACACTTGAAAGACCAGGTGTACCGCCAGAATCCAGAAACAATTGAACAGCTGAAGCAGTACATCTCATCTGCATGTGAAGCCATTCCGCCAGACACGTTGTCAAAGGTTTCGGGTAATTTCATTCAGAGACTACGCCATATTATTGCTATGCATGGTGGATATGTGGAAAATATCGTACTATAGCGTTTCCCAGACCGCAGCGCCATCTGTTGTTGAAAATTGTAAGTACTGTAATTTCGAAAGTTTGTCTGCCTGAAAATGTACTGTTGTCCCAAGCATATTGCAACAAACGGTGTATTTCTATCGCTGCTCGTTTAGTTTTTATTGCCGTTTCAAATATACCGGTCATTTTTGAAACACCCTGTATGTAATACATAAGTAGGGCCGGCCGGGGTGGTCGAGCGGTTCTAGGCGCTACAGTCTCGAACCGCGCGACCGCTACGGTCGCAGGTTCGAATCCTGCCTCGGGCATGGTTGTGTGTGATGTCCTTAGGTTTAAGTAGTTCTAAATTCTAGGGGACTGATGACCTCACATGTTAACTCCCATAGTTCTCAGAGCCATTTGAACCATTTTGAACATAAGTAGGGTCCACTTCCAAGAGCGTAACAACACCAGTGTATGTGTGCTACGGCTTCTGACCAATCATCGCGTTTGTGTTTGTTTACATCACGTTTTATAGTCTTGGTGTGGTATATAAGCTTGTGGTCTCGCGGTAGCGTTCTCGCTTCCCGCGCACGGGGTCCCGTCCCGGGTTCGATTCCCGGAGGGGTGAGGGATTTTCCCTGCCCCGAGATGACTGGGTGTTGTTGTGTCGTTTTCATCATCATCATTAATCCCTATTACGGTCGCAGGAAGGCAATGGCAAACTACCTCCACCTAGTAGGCAGTGCGGGTCTCCCGCATCGTCCCCTACGCTCCTCGGAGTATGGGACGTCATCATCATCAGGGTATATAAAGGGGCGTGAACAGCATCAGCTGTGGATTGGTCACTGGAAGTGGCAGGTGCTCGTGTGAGATAGCGTTATCAGCATCTGACAGTGCTTGAAAGGGGCTGATTTTGGGCCCCCATTTGGCTAGATGGTCGAATCGTGCAGTAGGCCCCTTTCGAGATTTGTGACGCATACAGATGTGTCAGTCACCCAAAGTCCGACTGCATGGCTTCAGTCGACCGCATCTGACCACCACAACGATGGATCGCAGTACTGAACACCATCACCAGACCCCTCACATCTGCAACTGCCATACGAGAACATGTTCACTGGACTCGAATTCAGGAGGACGGGTGGTTCAAACCTGTGTCTGGCCAACCACATTGAGGCTCTCTGTGACTTCCCCTGTATCGCTCCAGGCATATCTCGGGACGGTTCCTTCGAAAGGGGACGGTCGATTTCCTTCCCCATCCTTGACACAATCCGAGCTTGTGCCCTGTGCCTAATGGTTTCGAGATAAGTACAGCTGAGATATTTGTGAAGAACCTAACAGTCTCCCGAAAGGATAAGCTATGCACAGTGGGTGGCGGAGTTTTTGTTGCTATTAGTAGTAGTTTATCTTGCAGCGAAATTCATGTAGATAGTTTCTGTGAGTTAGTATTGACAGAGGTCATTCTCGGTAACCGGAATAAAATAATAATTGGATCCTTTAAATGTCCTCCTAACTCAGATGACACAATCTTTGAGAGGTTAGAAGAAAATTTGCGTTTAATTTCAAACCCGTGCCCGACTCATACAATAATTGTGATTTTAATTTACCCTCGTTATGTTGGTGATAATACATGTTTAATTCCGGAGGTACGCATAATACATCATCCGAAATTGTGCTAAAAGCATACCTTGAAAACAATTTCGAGCAGTTAGTTCATGAGCCCACGCGAATAGTAAACGGTTGTGAAAGCACAGTTGACCTCTTGTACTGTGTCTCCTGGCGTGATCATGAATTTGAAGTTTGTAACTACCATGTAGTGATAATTATTGTATGAATGGCTGTCGATGTATGCCAAAGAATAAACAAATACATTGTGTTGCAATATATTCCACGGACATTCAAGATTCTGTGTCTGAACTTTCTATTCTTTTGTCGTCTTCTGTTCTTGGACTCGAAGAGGAAAGAACGATTGTCTGAGGTTTATCTTGCTGTAACGGTCTTTTTAAGCTGTGAACGAAACTAAAATTTAGTTGTTCATGACTTCAGACTTGTGTACGTTACATAATTATTTGTAAACCTAAACCTTGCTTGCCCTGACTAAACGTGGCCTTGACAGAACATTGACCATTATTAGGCACCATAATAGAAAATCATTAGTAATTTTCTTTCAGCTCATCTTCGAGACGTGCCGCCGATTAGGACAGTAAACTTTTTTCAGATTTCACGAGCTATGCGGCCGCTACGAATAATTTCATATATTTCACTTTCAGATTTTCTCAAGGTTGCGAGATAACATACCACGCAGAAAGGCCTGGTCACAGGATTCTAGCTCTAGTATTAAGATTTCAGCTCAAAAGATTATGGTTGTTATCTTACATTGGTATTCGAGGCGAAACCATGATCTAGAGTTACCTACGAAATATTAACTGGTGCTATTAGTAGATGAATTTTTATACATATACAAGGTCGTCCATTGATATTGACCGGGCCAAATATCACACGTAATAAGCATCAAACGAAAAAAACTACAAAGAACGAAACTCGTCTAGCTTGAAGGGGGAAACCAGATGGCGCTATGGTTGGCCCGCTAGATGGCGCTGCCATAGGTCAAACGGATATCAACTGCCTTTTCTTAAATAGGAACCCCCATTTTTTATTACGTATTCGTGTAGTACGTAAAGAAATATCAATGTTTTAGTTGGACCACTTTCTTCGCTTTGTGATAGATGGCGCAGTAATAGTCACAAACGTATAAGTACGTGGTATCACGTAACACTCCGCCAGTGGGGACAGTATTTGCTTCGTGATTCTTTACCCGTGTTAAAATGGACCGTTCACCAATTGCGGAAAAGGTCGATATCGTGTTGATGTACGGCTATTGTGATTAAAATGCCCAACGGGCGTGTGCTATGTATGCTGCTCGGTATTCTGGACGACATCATCCAAGTGTCCGGACCGTTCGCCGGATAGTTACGTTATTTAAGGTTCAAATGGTTCAAATGGCTCTGAGCACTATGAGACTCAACTGCTGAGGTCATAAGTCCCCTAGAACTTCGAACTACTTAAACCTAACTAACCTAAGGACAACACAAACATCCATGTCCGAGGCAGGATTCGAACCTGCGACCGTAGCGGTCGCGCGGTTCCAGACTGTAGAGCCAGAACCGCTCGGCCACCAGCGGCCGGCCGTTATTTAAGGAAACAGGAAGTGTTCAGCCACATGTGAAACGTCAACCACGACCTGCAACGAATGATGATGCCCGAGTAGGTGTTTTAGCTGCTGTCGCGGCTAATCCGCACATCAGTAGCAGACAAATTGCGCGAGAATCGGGAATCTCAAAAACGTCGGTGTTGAGAATGCTACATCGACATCGATTGCACCCGTACTATATTTCTATGCACCAGGATTCGCATGGCGACGACTTTGAACGTCGTGTACAGTTGTGCCACTGGACACAAAAGAAATTACGGGACTATGACAGATTTTTTGCACGCGTTCTATTTACCGACGAAGCGTCATTCACCAAGAGCGGTAACGTAAACCGGCATAATATGCACTATTCGTCAACGGAAAATCCACGATAGCTGCGAGAAGCGGAACATCAGCGACCTTGGTGGGGTAATGTTTGCTGCGGCATTATGGGAGGAAGGATAATTGGCCCCCATTTTATCGATGGCAATGTAAATGGTGCAATGTAGGCTGATTTCCTACGTAATGTTCTACCGATGTTACTACAAGATGGCCGGCCGCTGTGGCCGAGCGGTTCTAGGCGCGCAGTCCGGAACCGTGCGACTGCTACGGTCGCAGGTTCGAATCCTGCCTCGGGCATGGATGTGTGTGATGTCCTTAGGTTGGTTAGGTTTAAGTAGTTCTAAGTTCTAGGGGACTGATAACCACAGCAGTTGAGTCCCATAGTGCTCAGAGCCATTTGAACCATTTTTACTACAAGATGTTTGACTGCATGACAGAATAGCGATGTACTTCCTACATGATGGTTGTCCGGCACATAGCTCGCGTGCGGTTGAAGCGGTATTGAGTAGCATATTTCATGACAGGTGGATTGGTCGTCGAAGCACCATACCGTGGCCCCTCACGTTCACCGGATCTGACGTCCCCGTATTTCTTTCTGCGGGGAAAGTTGAAGGATATTTGCTATCGTGATCCACCGACAACGCCTCACAACATGCGTCAGCGCATTGTCAATGCATGTGCGAACATTACGGAAGGCGAACTACTCGCTGTTGAGAGGAATGTCGTTACACGTATTGCCAAATGCATTGAGGTTGACGGACATAATTTGAAGAATTTATTGCATTAATGTGGTATTTACAAGTAACCACGCTGTAACACCATGCGTTCTCAGAAATGATAAGTTCACAAAGGTACATGTATCATATTGGAACAACCGAAATAAAATGTTCGAACGTACCTACGTTCTGTATTTTAATTTAAAAAACCTACCTGTTACCAACTGTTCGTCTACAGTTGTGAGCCATTTGTTTGTGACTATTACAGCGCCATCTATCACAAAGCGAAAAAAGTGGTTCAACTAAAACATTCATATTTATTCACGTACTACACGAATATGTAATATAAAATGGGGGTTCCTATTTAAAAAAAAAAAAAAACGCAGTTGATGTCCGTTTGACCTATGGCAGCGCCATCTATCGGATAACCATAGCGCTATCTGCTTTCCCCCTTCAAGCTAGACGAGTTTCGTATACTTCGTGAGATATTTGGCCCGGTCACGATCAATGGACCACCATATATATATATATATATATATATATATATATATATATATATATATATATATATATATATATATGTGTGTGTGTGTGTGTGTGATAATTGAACAGAGGGACAATTAATTATTTATAATCCCGTAACCACCCTCGGTACTGAGCTAGTTTGCTGATTTCTGATCCGTGTCGGGCTAAATTAAATTACATTACACTCTTAGCAAGAAATAATCTTGAATTAATAACGAGCTTCAGAATGGATAAGGGATTAGCGAACAAAAGATTGTCGTAGTGAAATTGAATATTCTAATCCCCAAATCCTCCAAAATTAAACGAGAAATATAACTATTCAAAACGAGCAGATAAAAGTTCACTTGACGCATTCCTGAGAGACAATATCCACTCCTTCCAAATTAACAATATAAGTGTGGACCAGATGTGGCTTGAGTTCAAAGAAATAGTATCGGCAGCAAATAAATTAACAAACGACGGTGCTGATCCCTCATGGTAACCAAAACGGGTCAGAACACTGTTGCAGAAGCAACGAAAAAATCATGGCAAATTTAAACGAACGCAAAATCTCCAAGATTGTCGATCTTTTACAGAAGATCGAAATATATCGCGGACAATCCGACATGCAATAGTAGTTTCCACAACGAAACTTTGTCTCGAAAGCTGGGAGAAAACCCGAAAAGATCCTGGTCGTATGTAGCGGCAAGAGCCAATTAATGCCTTCTCCGTGCGATAGCTATGGAAATACTATCGATGACCGTGCTGGCAAAGCAGTGTTACTAAAAACAGCATTCAGAAATTCTTTCACCTAGACGAAGTAAAGGTTCCAGAATTCGAATCAATAACAGCTGCCAACATGAGTAACTTAGATATCCTCGGAGTAGTGAAGCAACTTACATCACTTAATAAAAGGAGGTCTTCTGGTCCAGACTGTATACCAATTAGGCTGCTTTCAGAGCATGCTTATCAATAGCCCCATAACAATCATATAGAACCGTTCGCTCGACGAAAGATCCGCACCCAAAGACTGGAAAGTTGCAAATGTTACGCAAATATTCAAGAGAGGTAGTAGGAGTAATCCACTAAATTACACAAAAAAAGGGTTCAAATGGCTCTGAGCACTATGGGACTTAACGTCTGAGGCTATCTGTCCCCTAGACGTAGAACTACTTAAACCTAACCTAAGGACATCACATACACCCATGCCCGAGGCAGGATTCGAACCTGCGACTGTAGCAGCAGCGCGGTTCCGGACTGAAGCGCCTAGAACCGCTCGGCCACAGCGGCCGGCACTAAATTACAGGCCCACATCATTAAGATCGTTATGCAGCAGGATTCTGGAACATGCATTGTGTTCAAACACTATGAATTACCTCCAAGAGAATGGTCCACTGACACACAGTGAACACGGATTTAGAAAACATTGGTCTTGTTAAACTCAACTAGCTTTTTACACACACGAAGTGTTGAGTGTTGTTGACAAGGTATTTCAAATTGATTCCATATTTTTAGATTTCCAGAAGGCGTTTGACACTGTACCACACAAGCGACTTGTAGTGAAACTGCTCTCTTATGGAATATCGTCTGTTATGTGACTGGATACGTGATTATCCGTCAGAGAGGTCATAGGTAGCAGCAATTGACGGGAAGTTATCGAGAAAAAGAGAAATGATTTATGGCGTTCCCCAAGGTAGTGTTACAGGGCCTTTGCTGTTCCTTATCTATATAAACGATTTGCGACACAATTTGAGCAGCCGTCTTCAGTTGTTTGCAGATGACGCTGTCGTTTATCGACTAATAACGTCATCAGAAGACCAAAACAAACTGCAAAACGATTTAGAAAAAAATATCTTAATGGTACGAAAAGTGGCAGTTGACCCTAAATAACGAAAAGTGTGAGTCATGCACATGAGTGCTAAAAGGAACTTGTTAAACTTCGGCTACACGATAAATCAGTCTAATCTAAAAGCCGTAAATTCAACTAAATCCCTAGGAGTTACAATTAAGAACAGCTTAAACTGGAAAGAACACATACAAAATGTTGTCGGGAAGGCAAACGAAAGACTGAGTTTTATTGGCAGGACAAAGGAGGTATATAAACTACATAGAGATCTGTGAGGTAACAGCGCTCCCAGTGGTAGCAAAAGGCAACACCGGCCGCCATTTTTTGAAACGTCTACACGACAGTATATTTACATGTGGTGTATAGTACTGGTGTTAGAAAATCACTGTTCTCCGGTTGTAATTTGTTTTAAAAGTCTTATTGACCGATCGCGAATTTTGCCCAGTGTATGTGCAGTGTACAATTGCGTTAATAGAAGTGATAAAACAACTGGAATATCATATTTCAGGTAAGTATCTAAGTGTGTGTTGTACTTAGCGTCTTGCGCATCATTTTCGTGTTTAAGCTGTATACAAAATGTAAATAAGCTACTGTATACACGTCTCTTTATTTTTAGATTTCCTCTGAAAAAGAAAGAGCTGTTAAGTCGGTGGGTAGCGAATATGAGGCGAGATGAGTGGCAGCCAACTCAATATAGCTACATATGGTCGTTTCACTTTGAAGATAGATACATGTATAGTAGAAACAAGAAAAGGCGACTTCTGGCAAACGCAGTACCGATAATATTTACGTTTCCTGACCATCTGCAGAAAGCAACCATAGTATAGAGACAACCAAGTCAGTGAAGAATCAGCTTCATTATCAAATGAACCAGGTAAAATAGTTTGCTGTTATTTATTTGCTATATGGGTTATGTGTGAATTTTACTATTAATCAATGTATGTTTAAAGAAAAATAAAGCCTAATGATAATACTTCATTTTTGTAGGTGAAAGAGTGAATCAGAATGATCATACAGATCATTCGTATTGTTTGCCTAGCCCCAAAAAATTGAAAGAATTATGAGGCACTACGGAAAAGGACCGAGAAGCTGAGGAAGCAAGCGAAACATGCAAGGCAAAGTGTTTCAAGAAAGAAGAAACATATTGTGGCATATAAAATAGTGGTTGTAGGCCTAAATAAGAGACTTCAAGACTGTGCTTCTGAAGTGATGGGATGTGACAAAAATAGTGATATTCTGAAGCAACGTTTTGCAATGCAAAACAAATGTTCACTTCCTGAATATCCTAAAGAAATAAGACAGTTTGCCCTTACACTCAATTTTTACTCCTTCAAAGCTTATAATTATTTGAGGAAGTTTGTTAAATTACCCCATCCTCGAACACTCCGCAGGTGGGCACCTACAGTAAATGGCAGTCCTCGATTTACAGAAGAAAGCTTACAAAAATTAGCAGATCAGGTTCAATGTAGTTGAGGACCTATTTTAGCGGCACTTAAATCGATGAGGTGGCTCTTAAAAAAGACCTAATATGGGATGGTAATAAGGTCTGGAGTTATGTTGACTTAGGGCAAGAATGTGAGGGAAGTGATGATAGCCAAATAGCAAAAGAGGCACTACTGTTTATGGTCACTGGGATTAATGAGTTGGAAAATTCCTGTTGGCTGTTGTTTTCTTAATGGTTTAACAGCAAGTGTGAAACTTAATTTACTGCAGCAGTACCTCCGTAAATTGGAGGAAACTGATGGAAAACAGGTTTCATTGCAATAAAATGTATCAAAAATAGTTTTTATACTGCTTCAAAGGGTGTATTCAAATTGTTAACAGTGGCAGAAAGGGTTTTCAGGGACTGTCAAACCTTAATATGGAAGAACTTCGTTCTGTAGTTGTGTGTGGAATTGTTCAGAATGTTGGGTGACAGGCCGAATTTATTTACTCGATTTTGACCATCTAATGGTGCCAGCTGAATTTGGAGAAGAGTCACATTACTCTTTTCTAGTCAGGATGCTGTTAAAATAGTATTTTAATTGTAGGTTACACCATTTGTGCAAAAACCAGGCCAATGGAAGAAAGAGGGAAACATACTCGGCAAATATATACAAACTTATATTGTTTAAGGGACAATTAAAGGTCCTGCGCTGTCAATTGATCGTTTTTGGACCTACTGAACTATTTAAAATTGTTTTTGACCTAATCTATATGGCATTGCAGCGAAATGAACTGCAACATTTCGTAATAAACTTTTCAATTAATCGATGTCAGAAGCGTGTTTCATTTCTTTTAGCATTCATCACTATATGTTTTACAGTAGAGAAATCAGATTGTCAGTGCAGATTGTCTTTTTTTTTACGCCATTCGTAGTAAACAATAACAACATGCAGTATTAGCAGACGACGTGTAGGTTGCACCTTGACGTTACAAGACACGGCGGCTCAGTTTTCAAGTTGCTTCAAAGATGGCGGTGCCATAGCCAGTCTATGTTGTTTATATAGGTCGTTGGGCAGGACACTTAGAAAATGTAACAGACTTACTAAGAAGACTGCCTACACTACGCTTGTCCGTCCTCTTTTAGAATACTGCTGCGCGGTGTGGGATCTTTACGTGATGGGATTAACGGAGTACATCGAGAAAGTTCAAAGAAGAGCAGCACGTTTTGTATTATAGCGAAATCGGGGTTGCGGTGGACGTCATTAAAACAAAGGGTTTTTTCGTTGTGGCGGAATCTTCTCTCGAAATTTCAATCACCAACTTTCTCCTCTGAATGCGAAAATATTTTGTTGAAGCCTACCTACATAGGGAGAAACGATCATCATAATAAAATAAGGGAAACCAGAGCTCACTCGGAAAGATATAGGTGTTCGTTTTTTTTCGCGTTCTGTTCGAGATTGGAATAATACAGAATTATTGTGAAGGTTGTAAAATGACTTTTTTTAATTATATGAATATTTATATATGTGTTTAGAGAGAGAGAGAGATTGATTTTTGGTTGAGATTTTTACTTTGAGTCGTAACTGGTCCCTGGATTTTGGTTGTTGCCTCCTTGAATGATCAGCTTCTGCACCAGTTGGTGACGTATTGCAATTTGGAGGAAGTTATTGTTCTTTAAGGTTTAAAATACGACTCTGTTAATTACTTGGCCGTATTGCGGATAGCTTTGAGCCCAAGTTTTCGTAGCTTTTCATACCTAAGGGACCACTGTTGTAAGTAAATAAGATCAAACAGTAATCTGCTTTTCGTGAGAAATGGAGGTTACTTGGCACACAAACTTCCTTCAAACTACACGTCCTGCTACATCAAAATTGGTCAGTGGAGTTCATCACTATACTATTGTTGTTGTTGTTGTTGTTGTGGTCTTCAGTCCTGAGACTGGTTTGATGCAGCTCTCCATGCTACTCTATCCTGTGCAAGCTTCTTCATCTCCCAGTACCTACTGCAACCTACATCCTTCTGAATCTGCTTAGTGTATTCATCTCTTAGTCTCCCTCTACGATTTTTACCCTCCACGCTGCCCTCCAATACTAAATTGGTGATCCCTTGATGCCACAGAACATGTCCTACCAACCGATCCCTTCTTCTAGTCAAGTTGTGCCACGAACTTCTCTTCTCCCCAATCCTATTCAATACCTCCTCATTAGTTACGTGATCTACCCACCTTATCTTCTTCTCAATTCTATTCAGTACCTCCTCATTACTTATGTGATCTACCCACCTTATCTTCAGCATTCTTCTGTAGCACCACATTTCGAAAGCTTCTATTCTCTTCTTGTCCAAACTAGTTATCGTCCATGTTTCACTTCCATACATGGCTACACTCCATACAAATACTTTCAGAAACGACTTCCTGACACTTAAATCTATACTCGATGTTAACAAATTTCTCTTCTTCAGAAACGATTTCCTTGCCATTGCCAGTCTACATTTCATATCCTCCCTACTTCGACCATCATCAGTTATTTTACTCCCTAAATAGCAAAACTCCTTTACTACTTTAAGTGTCTCATTTCCTAATCTAATTCCCTCAGCATCACCCGATATAATTTGACTACATTCCGTAATCCTCGTTTTGCTTTTGTTGATGTTCATCTTATATCCTCCTTTCAAGACACTGTCCATTCCGTTCAACTGCTCTTCCACGTCCTTTGCCGTCTCTGACAGAATTACAATGTCATCGGCGAACCTAAAAATTTTTATTTCTTCTCCATGGATTTTAATACCTACTCCGAATTTTTCTTTTGTTGCCTTTACTGCTTGCTCAATATACAGATTGAATAACATCGGGGAGAGGCTACAACCCTGTCTCACTCCTTTCCCAACCACTGCTTCCCTTTCGTGCCCCTCGACTCTTATAACTGCCATCTGCTTTCTGTACAAATTGTAAATAGGCTTTCGCTCCCTGTATTTTACCCCTGCCACCTTCAGAATTTGAAATAGAGTATTCCAGTTAACATTGTCAAAAGCTTTCTCTAAGTCTACAAATGCTATTACTGCCATTAAGAAATTATGAGAGGTTGTTACGTATTGAATGAAAACTATAGAGAATGCGTTTCTTTTCCTGTATTTTAGTGAACTTTGTACACTTACAATTCTCTCGGTTGATAAACGGCGACGACAATGAAGTTCACCTCCTTTTCCAAAAGCAAGATATTTCTATTCTTCACTTACAGAAAATTTGTATACATAAATGTTTGGCAACTCTTAGACAAGCTTTACTCGGTTTTATCACTAAAAAATCAATTTTCATTAAATGTAACAATGCGTTGTGAGCGACGGCCTAGCAACACGTCCTCTTTCCGCAAGACACAGATTAACAGTTTCCTTTGTTTTAATAAATAATTTTATTTTTTTAAAATTTTTTTAAGAGTCTACACTCAAAGATTCACAACTACTATCGCTGCGGGGATTGCGCGCTAAAGAGTTTGTTGCTGTCCAGCTGCACTTCACTTCAAGTACTTTTTGAATTAAATTTACATTTACGGTATTTACATACATTACTGAGCATCTCAGAATAAAATCAGGCACAAATTAGTTACAGAAAAAGGGGCAGTGAGACTCACATAAGATTACAAGGTGGTTCGATAAACTCTGTACCAGCTACTTAAGTGTGATTTGTGGAGTTGCCATGTAGATGTAGACATAGATGAGAACATGTACTGGACTCCCTGTGACATTCTGCTTCATTCCGCACAATTCGTCGGAGATTGCCGTTGACGCTAACACACGAGCGGCATCTTTCGGAGTGGTTCTGCGATCAAAAATTTTCGTTGCTGTATATTCAACTCGAGTCTGCTGCACTGGTAGTTTCAACAGTGGGCAATAAGCGTCACTCTCCATTCTGGTTGTATAGCTATGGACCTCACTCTTCTTCTCAAATTGTGGTGGATTACTTATGACGAATTTCATTACCGAACATAATCGTATGTAGAACTTCCTGGCAGACAGAAACTGTGTGCCGGACCGAGACTCGAACTCGGGACCTTTGCCTTTCGCGGGCAAGTGCTCTACCAACTGAGCTACCGAAGCACGACTCACGCCCCGTCCTCACAGCTTTACTTCTGCCAGTATCTCGCCTCCTACCTTCCAAACTTTACAGAAGCTCTCCTGCGAGGTCCCGAGTTCGAGTCTCGGTCCGGCACACAGTTTTAATCTGCCAGGAAGTTTCATATCAGCGCACACTCCGCTGCAGAGTGAAAATCTCATTCTAGTCGTATGTAGTGAGACAGCCAAGTTAAAATGGTGCGGTTCCTACATGATGTCTGTGCGTGAACACGATATATTAGCAAGTTTGTTTGCGTGGCCATCACCTGCAGCAAACACAGAAATGCTTGTTTTTGTAATTAAAACCGCCTTTTCGTGGTGCAACTTAATTTATTTTTCCCAAACGCGTTTCGCCTTTTTCTTACTCTAAGGCATCTTCAGAGGGATGTAGAACGATACAGTTTTGTTATTTATTTACATGAAAAAACGCAACGTGACCCGTTTGACAATCTAAAAATAACAAATGTGTATCGTTCAAGATTCCACTGAAGATGCCTTACAGTAAGAAAAATGCGAAACGCGTCTGGGAAAAATAAATTAAATTGAAGCAAGAAAGGGCGGTTTTAATTGCAAAACAAGTAAACCACATATTGTCCTTACTGATTGCTTTTGCGCAATCAATACTTTCTTCCTAAGTGGTGAATTACCTCATAAAATCACTCTATAAGACGTTAGTGAGTGGAAATATGGAAAATATATCAGGAGGTTAATTCGTTTGTTTTCAAGACTAGCAATTATACGAAGAACAAGATTAGCTGCACATAATTGTTTGGGAAATTCTGTAATGTGCTTCTTCCACTTCAGTTTTTCATTACTAAGCGCATGCAAACATTTGGAGTGTTGTACCCTATTTACTGGATCCTGTTCGTATGCTACATCTATTGTTGGTATGACTCTATTCGTTAACTGAATACAGTGTGCTTTCTCAACATTTAGGGAGAGTCCATTTTCAGAGAACTACTTAAAAGTCGGCCGGGGTGGCCGAGCGGTTCTAGGCGCTACAGTCTCAAGCCGCGCGACCGCTACGGTCGCAGGTTCGAATCCTGCCTCGGACATGGATGTGTGTGATGTCCTTAGGTTAGTTAGGTTTAAGTAGTTCTAAGTTCTAGGGGACTGATGACCTCAGCAGTAAAGTCCCATTTGAGCCATTTTTGAACTACTTAATAATGCGTGGAAAAACATAATTAACAGCGTCCTCTGATACTTTGTCTCCAATAGGATTTAATATAACTCTAGCATCGTCTGCAGTAAGTACCATCTGTGCTTGTTGAATGTTAAGCCTTCTCAATTGCTAAGGTTATCTCCCCTTCCAACATTGTCTGAATTATTCACCCCAACTTTCCGCATTCTGTTTGTCGAGCATGACCGAAACCAATTGATGTGGAAAGCCATTACTTCTGTCGCATGGCTGTCACGATGTCATGCGAGAAAAGTGCGAGTTGGCTTTCGCATTATGGATATGTTCGTAATTAACAGCAACATAAGCAGAGAAATCTATCGATAAACATGACTGGTTGCTAATTTCCAAAGACGAATGCGTAATTAAAGTAGACGGTTTCCCGCCGATTTCATGCGACACGTTCCGAAGCTTCGGCAATGGTTCTCGCATTCTACCAGTAGATGGCACGCGCAGCACAAACCGGTACGACGCAGCGCGGACTTTCCAACGTCAACCACAGATGGCACTGCTCGCCTCGCCGAATTACCATCTCTGGCAGACGAAATTTGAATGGTGCAGCGGTTGTTTGAAGCAACGCAACGCGGCGTATACGCAATAATTGGCTGATTAGCAGCTTGTCAGCTCACCGTAACGGCTCAGAAGCAATACACAAGCGGATATTTTTGCTGGCCGACGCCGCGCCTGCGACGTTATCACGGCATTGGCGTGACGTAGCTAGACACGCCGCTCGCTTACCTGTTTTCACAGCAAATTGAGGCCGAACGCTCTCCCGTTAAAGGCTCGTTCAGCTTTCAAACATCGCAGAAGCGCGGCGTACGCTGTCCAGCGCGGAACGTGCGGGTAAAACACGGTTATCGCTCCCGTCGCGAAAAACGTCAAAAGTTCCATCGCGTGTTTTGGAAATACGTCGCTGTTTATTGTCGCGTCCAGTGCCATCAACAAGTGTGACAACCTGTACGCGTGTGCGCGTGAATGAAGACATCAGCTGCAATTTATCCCGTTTGAATGAGATAAAAGTGTGATTACTCGACGAAAGAATAAGTGTTGGCGGATTAAACGTGACATAGTGCATGGATCAACAATGCTCGCGCAGGATAATATAGTGTGAACCGATGATCAAATCCGAAATCGGCAACCGATTCCAAAGGCGCTCTCGCCGCCGCAAGATGAGTTCGCTTTTTAAGGAGTCGTTATGGGTGAGTACGCTTCAGTTTTGGATTCCTTTCTGTTTTTTTTTTTCCTGTCTGCTGTATAGCCATCCCGTGTAGTCCTTAGGAATTTCTGAGATCCTACAGTATTTTGTTGTTGTTGTGGTCTTCAGTCCTGAGACTGGTTTGATGCAGCTCTCCACGCTACTCTATCCTGTGCATGCTTCTTCATTTCCCAGTACCTACTGCAACCTACATCCTTCAGAATCTGCTTAGTGTATTGATCTCTTGGTCTCCCTCTACGATTTTTACCCTCCACGCTGCCCTCCAATACTAAATTGGTGATCCCTTGATGCCTCAGAACACGTCCTACGAACCGATCCCTTCTTATAGCCAAGTTGTGCCACAAATTTATCTTCTCCCCAATTCTATTCAATACCTCCTCATTAGTTATGTGGTCTACCCATCCAATCTTCAGCATTCTTCTGTAGCACCACATTTCGAAAGCTTCTATTCTCTTCTTGTCCAAACTATTTATCGTCCACGTTTCACGTACATACATGGCTGCACTCCATACAAATACTTTCAGAAACGATTTCCTGACACTTAAATCTATACTCGACCTTAACAAATTTCTCTTCTTCAGAAACGCTTTCCTTGCCATTGTCAATTTACATTTTATATCCTCTCTACATCGACCATCATCAGTTATTTTGCTCCCCATATAGGAGATCTACTACCTTGTGTCTTATTTCCTGATTTAATTCCTTCAGCATTACCAAATTTAATTCGTCTACATTCCATTACCCTCGTTTTGCTTTTGTTAATGTTCACCTTATATCCCTCTTTCAAGACACTGTCTATTCCGTTCAACTGCTCTCCAAGTCCTTTGCTGTCTCTGACAGAATTACAACGTCATCGGCGAACCTCATAGTTTTTATTTCTTCTCCATGAATTTTAATATCTACTCCGAATTTTTCTTTTCTTTCCTTTATTGCTTGCTCAATATACAGATTGAATAACATCGTGGAGAGGCTACAACCCTGTCTCTCTCCCTTCCCAACCACAGCTTCCCTTTCATGCCCCTCGACTCTTATAACTGCCATCTGGTTTCTGTACAAATTGTAAATAGCCTTTCGCTCCTTGTATTTTACCCTGCCACCTTTAGAATTTGAAAGAGAGTATTCCAGTCAACATTGTCAAAGGCTTTCTGTAAGTGTACAAACGCTTGGAATGTAGGTTTTGCCTTTCCTTAATCTTTCTTCTAAGATAAGTCGTAAGGTCAGTATTGCCTCACGTGTTTCAATATTTCTACGGAATCCAAACTGATCTTCCTCGAGGTCGGCTTCTACCAGTTTTTCCATTCGTCTGTAAAGAATTCGCGTTAGTATTTTGCAGCTGTGACTTATTAAACTGATAGTTCGGTAATTTTCATATCTGTCAACACCTGCTTTCTTTAGGATTGGAATTATTATATTCTTCTTATCTTACAGTATAAGACTCATTATTATGGTTTATTTAAAATTGTTATGGAATTTGATGAAAGGAAAGTACCGTATAAGTAGTTGATATTTGATAATATCTGCTTAATTGTTGTAAGAATGACGTTTTAGTGGTTCGCACGCATAGATGGTGTGATATATCTCCATCAATATACGGGTTGGACAAAACGTGGAAACTCCAAAAACACAAGTATCGTGTACGTAACCCGTCGGTATTTAATATAGGTTCCAGTCGTATCAGAATGGATAAATACAGGATCTGCATGGTTTCGAAGGAAGCCTTGTACTATTCTTCCTTTAAAATAGTGACAAGTTAAGGCAACGAACGATGACAGAGACGCATAGTGATCATGGACCCTTCTCTCCAAAGTAGATCACAAAGGCTCAATAATATTGCGATTTGGTACTTGTGGCCAGTCCCGATGTGACAATTCATTCTCGTGCTCATAAAACCAGTCCTGCACCAATCAAGGTGTGTGAATAGGGGAGCTGTCGTCTTGGAACACATCAACATTCGGGAACAAACGTAGTACCACGGGACAGAACTGATTAGCCAATATGGTCACGTAATCTTTGACAGTAATGCGACCTTGAAGAGCAACAACGGAGCCCATGCAATACCACGAGATGGCTGCGTCAATCAGCACAGAACACCTGCCGTGTTTCATTTTTGGGATGTAAAGTCGGATACAAGTTGGAAACCGTGTGAAACGAGAAACGTCCGACCAAATGACTTTCGCCCATTGCTCCATAGCCCAGACTTTACGGCTTCGTCACCTCGTTTTATCACTGCGAGCATTTGCATCATTGATCAATGGTCTTGGAATTCCCTGCTGCTGAAGCTCTCTTCATGTTGCAGAACTAGCACTCCTGAAAGAAAGGATATTGCGGAGACATGGCTTAGCCACAGCCTGAGGGATGTTTCCAGAATGAGATTTTCACTCTGCAGCGGAGTGTGCGCTGATATGAAACTTCCTGGCAGATTAAAACTGTGTGCCCGACCGAGATTCGAACTCGGGCCCTTTGCCTTTCGCGGGCAAGTGCTCTACCAACTAAGCTACCGAAGCACAACTCGCGGCCGGCACTCGCAGCCCGCGAAAGGCAAAGGTCCCGAGTTCGAATCTCGGTCGGGCACACAGTTTTAATCTGCCAGGAAGTTTCATATCAGCGCACACTCCGCTGCAGAGTGAAAATCTCTTCATGTTGTTTTGGTGCTCACAGTGTTCGCGAGTGCGACATTCAGCAGTTTTGCAGCAGTTGTCACCGTGTTTTCCTCCACAGTCCTTTCCAAAGGCTGTCTGTTCCGATGTTTTCGCACATTCCCTGTATGTCGTATGAATCTTGTTGAAGACTGCACAGATGCCTTTCGTGGGAAATACGGAAGCGTCCGATCCCGCCCGTCTGCTTTGACCCATGACGTCACAAATATGGCGGAAACAAAAACAAACACACACACTTTCCACAAGAAGCCTAATGACACTAACGGGACAAGCGCGGGAAATGGGGTGTTTTGGGTGGGGGGCAAACTAAATATAAACAAATTTAGACGCCTTGCGTAGCTACAACGTGTAAGTGAAGACAGCCATGCATGAATACCCACCCACCTCCCCAGGGGTCGTAACCCCTGCAACCCATAGAAGATAAAGATGCTTCATTAGCTGATTAGTGTTTTTTGTCTTTTTTTTAAAAAAATCTCACGGGATAGAACGAACAGATCAGAAAGATAAATATAATAAACTAAAACAGAAATTGGAGGAAACAGATAATTAAAATAAGTAATAAGTGTTTTTAAATTTAAAAAAAATCCTCACGAGATAGAACGAACAGATCAGAAAAGTAAATAAAATAAGATAAAACAGAACTGGAGACAGCCACACTCAAACCAAACTCCGCGCCGTCATGACGTCACACACGACAACACCCTTACGTCACGGGTCAAAGCCGACGCGTGGGATCGGACGCTTCTGTCGACCCCTTTCGTGGCCAAATACAACAGAGAAAACTGCAGGCTTAGGTAGCATTTACGTTAAAACATGCATTTTTCGCAATATTTCCGTGTTTTTTGTAAAGCACCTGTATTCATAGAAATTGTTATATGTTCGTTCCAGATCTCCTCAACCACTATAGCGATTTCAACCACATTTGGTACACATATCACTTGTCTGGAGAGAAGGGCTATGGGCGTAAGGACCTCCTACCGCTCACAGGGAAAGGGATGAAAATGGGGTGAGAAATAAGCATAAATCAGGAACTTATGGAGCAATTTTAATTCAATCTTGAGTGTACGTGATTCACTATTTGTATAAAAATACTGTGGGGATAATACATTCCTACATTCCTAGGGGCGAAAAATCGTGACACCGAGCGAGGTGGCGCAGTGGTAGCACGCTGGACTCGCATTCGGGAGGACGACGGTTCAAACCCTCGTGCTTTCCCTAAATCGCTCCAGGCAAATGCCGGGATGGTTCCTCTGAAAGGGCACGGCCGACTTTCTTCCCCGTCCTTCCCTAATGCGATGAGACCGATGACCTCGATGTTTGGTCTCTTCCTCCAAAACAACGCAAACCAAAAATCGTGACACGTAAAAATATTGCATAACGACCGATATTAGTGTCGAATCCATAGTTTTTGGAGTTGCTAGGTTCATTGGTGACAGTACCAATGACGGTTCACTTCTCGGGATGCACGTGAGCGGTGTTGACAATGATATATCAAACTGGACGGGTCAACCGAAGCGTCCGATCCCACCCGTCGGCTTTGACCCGTGACGTAAGGCTGTTATGGTGTGTGACGTCACGACGGCGCGGAATTTACTTTGTGAGAGTGGCGTGTTTGTAGGTGTCGTTTGGATGCGTTCGGTGGTGCTCTCTGGTGGTGTGTTAGGTGATGTTTTTGGTTTAGTTTGCGAATCTGGCGTCGTGTGTGAATTTTGGTAAATTGCTTTTTTTATGTCTTTGGTAGGTATGGATATGACTGACAGGGTCAACAGTTTTCGGTTGGCGGCTATGATGGGGGACAGTGCGTTGTCTCTAATAAAATTTCTTCAACTATTCGGATTTTAGGGTGAAGTCGTGAAGTGTTCAGTATGCCGAAAGAAATGAGGCTTACTTAAAGTTTCGGCGTCTCGGACCAGGAACGGCTGTATGTGGAGATGTCGTAAGGATAACAGGTCAAGGGAAGTGTTCGATCCCAATTTATGAGATCGGGAGCTGTTGTTGGGCTATATAGGTCAGGGGAAGTGTCCGATTCCAGATGTGTTTAGTGGTATATGGGGAGTTTTGTGATGTCGGTTTTTTTCGTCGTTTTCCGTGGTTTTGTACGGGGGTGGGTGTCTAAATTTGTTTATATTTAGTTTGTCCCTACCCAAACCCCCCCCCCCCCCTATTTCCCGCACTTGTCCTGTTAGAGTCATTATGCTTTTCGTGGGACGTGTGTGTGTTTGTTTTTCGATGTATTTTCGTCCTCATAATGTGTACGTAACGACTTTATATGCGCCATATTGGAATCATGGTTTATGGTCGTTTCCGCCATATTTGTGACGTCATGGGTCAAAGCAGACGGGCGGATCGGACGCTTCCGTATTTCCAACTGGGCACATGTATGTCTTGCTACATGGAAAACATTACTGTTTGTGTCAGTAGAGCACCCCTAGGCGGTCAATAGCGTTGCGCAACATTTCCGAACGTGCAATAATATTCTACGTTTGGGGGCTACATTGAGACATTGCGCAATAATTTTGAGCACATCTACAATTTTTCAAGTATATTGCGCTGCGTGAATACCTTGTCCCGCCTGTAGACAGTACTGACAGAATCCTTACCGTACTCTCGCGCACTACAGTTCAAAATAAGGCGAAAGAGTGTTTTGCTTACAGAACACCGAAATCCAATCACTTTTGCGGTAATAGCGGGATGTTACATCAGATGTGCACAAAAACGGAAACATTATGAATGAATCGTATGAGTTGTTGCTCACAGAATACTGTGAACTACAGAACAAATGGAGATTAAGAAAATTAATTAATGCGAAGTTATGAATAAAAGTATATGTAGATATTTATGTGTGTGTACATTATTTATACGAATATAATCCACTAAATAATGAATGACTACACTAAATAATGCATGACACGTTTCCATTAGTATGTCACAAATACTGTGAGGTGAAATTGCAGTTGTAAATTTAAAGTCTTCGAAGGGATTGCCAATAGCGTGGTATGTTAGCGTAACAGTAGCGTGACTTCGTAGAAATGCTTCTTTCGCAATTTTCTTTCATACTTTCGATTTATCTTTATATCTCCCATATATCTTCCAGGTTCTTTGCTGTCTCTGACAGAATTACAATGTCATCGGCGAACCTCAAAGTTTTTATTTCTTCTCCGTGGATTTTAATTCCAACTCCGAATTTTTCTTTTGTTTCCTTTACTGCTTGCTCAATATACAGATTGAATAACATCGGAAATAGGCTACAGCCATGTCTCACTCCCTTCCCAACCACTGCTTCCCTTTCATGCCCCTCGACTCGTACAACTGCCATCTGGTTTCTGTACAAATTGTAAATAGCCTTTCGCTCCCTGTATTTTACCCCTGCCACCTTCAGAATTTGAAAGAGAGTATTCGAGTCAACATTGTCAAAAGCTTTCTCTAACTCTACAAATGCTAGAAACGTAGGTTTGTCTTTCCTTAATCTATTTTCTAAGATAAGTCGTAGGGTCAGTATTGCCTCACGTGTTCCAACATTTTTACAGAATCCAAATTGATCTTCCCTGAGGTTGGCTTCTACCAGTTTTTCCATTCGTCTGTATAGAATTCGTGTTAGTATTTTGCAGCCGTGGTGGCACAATTCTACGAAGTAAAATATCAGTACCTTGAGACCTAACATACTTTGTGTTAAAGTGGTATGAAATCATTTAAACAATATATCGCAGTAGCGGACACTGCCTATCGTATGAGGAAAGGCGGGAAGGGATAAAATTTATGATTGAAAATTGGGTCGGTAATATTGAAAGCTTGAGACGCGCTGGTTTATGAAGAGCTACGACACGGTGAGTGATGGGAGTAGCTGTTTCAAAATCGTGACCATCGGTGCTAACAGGTTTTTCAGCGCAGCCAACTCAGTCAGACATACACTCCTGGAAATGGAAAAAAGAACATATTGACACCGGTGTGTCAGACCCACCATACTTGCTCCGGACACTGCGAGAGGGCTGTACAAGCAATGATCACACGCACGGCACAGCGGACACACCAGGAACCGCGGTGTTGGCCGTCGAATGGCGCTAGCTGCGCAGCATTTGTGCACCGCCGCCGTCAGTGTCAGCCAGTTTGCCGTGGCATACGGAGCTCCATCGCAGTCTTTAACACTGGTAGCATGCCGCGACAGCGTGGACGTGAACCGTATGTGCAGTTGACGGACTTTGAGCGAGGGCGTATAGTGGGCATGCGGGAGGCCGGGTGGACGTACCGCCGAATTGCTCAACACGTGGGGCGTGAGGTCTCCACAGTACATCGATGTTGTCGCCAGTGGTCGGCGGAAGGTGCACGTGCCCGTCGACCTGGGACCGGATCGCAGCGACGCACGGATGCACGCCAAGACCGTAGGATCCTACGCAGTGCCGTAGGGGACCGCACCGCCACTTCCCACCAAATTAGGGACACTGTTGCTCCTGGGGTATCGGCGAGGAACATTCGCAACCGTCTCCGTGAAGCTGGGCTACGGTCCCGCACACCGTTAGGCCGTCTTCCGCTCACGCCCCAACATCGTGCAGCCCGCCTCCAGTGGTGTCGCGACAGGCGCGAATGGAGGGACGAATGGAGACGTGTCGTCTTCAGCGATGAGAGTCGCTTCTGCCTCGGTGCCAATGATGGTCGTATGCGTGTTTGGCGCCGTGCAGGTGAGCGCCACAATCAGGACTGCATACGACCGAGGCACACAGGGCCAACACCCGGCATCATGGTGTGGGGAGCGATCTGCTACACTGGCCGTACACCACTGGTGATCGTCGAGGGGACACTGAATAGTGCACGGTACATCCAAACCGTCATCGACCCCATCGTTCTACCATTCCTAGACCGGCAAGGGAACTTGCTGTTCCAACAGGACAATGCACGTCCGCATGTATCCCGTGCCACCCAACGTGCTCTAGAAGGTGTAAGTCAACTACCCTGGCCAGCAAGATCTCCGGATCTGTCCTCCATTGAGCATGTTTGGGACTGGATGAAGCGTCGTCTCACGCGGTCTGCACGTCCAGCACGAACGCTGGTCCAACTGGGGCGCCAGGTGGAAATGGCATGGCAAGCCGTTCCACAGGACTACATCCAGCATCTCTACGATCGTCTCCATGGGAGAATAGCAGCCTGCATTGCTGCGAAAGGTGGATATACACTGTACTAGTGCCGACATTGTGCATGCTCTGTTGCCTGTGTCTATGTGCCTGTGGTTCTGTCAGTGTGATCATGTGATGTATCTGACCCCAGGAGTGTGTCAATAAAGTTTCCCCTTCCTGGGACAATGAATTCACGGTGTTCTTATTTCAATTTCCAGGAGTGTAGTTAGCGGGTGACAGCGTATTTAGCGGGTCTACAGACTCGTAACAAAAGCCGGCGTAGCACACTGAGATCACAGAAATGTTATTCGTAACGGAATATCGGACCAGGTTTGTGATTGGATTCAGGATTTCCTAGAAGAAAGAACACAACATGTCATTCTTAACGGTTCAAAATCTGCAGATGTAGAGGTAATTTCGGGAGTACCGCAAGGAAGCGTGATAGGACCTTTATTGTTTACAATATACATAAATGACTTAGTTGACAACATCGGTAGCTCCGTGAGGCTATTTGCAGATGACACGGTTGTCTACAAGAAAGTAGCAACATCAGAAGACTCGTACGTACTCCAGGAAGACCTGCAGAGGATTAATGAATGGTGCGACAGCTGGCAGCTTTCCCTAAACGTAGATAAATGTAATATAATGCGCATACATAGGGGCAGAAATCCATTCCAGTACGATTATGCCATAGGTGGTAAATCATTGGAAGCGGTAACGACCGTAAAATACTTAGGAGTTACTATCCGGAGCGATCTGAAGTGGAATGATCACATAAAACAAATAGTGGGAAAAGCAGGCGCCAGGTTGAGATTCATAGGAAGAATTCTAAGAAAATGTGACTCATCGACGAAAGAAGTAGCTTACAAAACGCTTGTTCGTCCGATTCTTGAGTATTGCTCATCAGTATGGGACCCTTACCAGGTTGGATTAATAGAAGAGATAGACACGATCCAGCGAAAAGCAGCGCGATTCGTCATGGGGACATTTAGTCAGCGCGAGAGCGTTACGGAGATGCTGAACAAGCTCCAGTGGCGGACACTTCAAGAAAGGCGTTACGCAATACGGAGAGGTTTATTATCGAAATTACGAGAGAGCACATTCCGGGAAGAGATGGGCAACATATTACTAACGCCCACATATATCTCGCGTAATGATCACAACGAAAAGATCCGAGAAATTAGAGCAAATACGGAGACTTACAAGCAGTCGTTCTTCCCACGCACAATTCGTGAATGGAACAGGGAAGGGGGGATCAGATAGTGGTACAATAAGTACCCTCCGCCACACACCGTAAGGTGGCTCGCGGAGTATAGATGTAGATGTAGATTTGAAATTGTTTAAATTCATTGATATATTCAGTGAAGATTGTCGGCACTTACGCAGTTTAGGGGGTACATGCGCTGATCACGAGAAAAGTACCTATTTTTTGAAGGAAACGCGTATTTCTGAAGATATAAGCACACACATGCGCGGTATACCAAAAAATTTTTTATTTGAAAAATTGTATGTTACATTCATATCTGATGCGCTCGTCACCGAAAAACTACTTATTTTCGTATGGATGCAAAAAAAGGTCAATTAACTGTCTCAAAATTTTTTTTATCGAAAATGATGTATTGCATATGTATGCACGGAAATTCAAGAACTTTTTTTTTTGCAAAAAACGTGGAATTACTAACAAAATTTTCTCAAAAAATCATATTTGTTAATTTTGCACAGATATACGTTAAAGCTCGAATAAAAACAGCTACCTCAAGTTAATTTGCAGCATTGGGATAGATTTTTCGAACATGCTCAATGAAACTGTGGGATGGATTTCCCCCAAAACGTTGACGCCACAGAAATTCCGCCAGGTAGTTATTCAGCATAGCGCGGTGACTTCCGAAACGCCTTTTATTTTTTTCTTTACCAGTCTTTGCCAGACTGACTCCACGTGATTTGTGGTTGCGTTTGTAAAGGGATCTACAAAATAAAGCGAATGATTAACAGTCAGATAATTGTAGCCCAAGTTACTAATGGTGTTGTAAGCTTGCCATGGATGCAAAAAAGAAGATCAATTAACTGTCTCCAAATATTTTTTTTTAAAAATATGATGTATTGCATATGTATGCACGGAATTTCAAAAACTTTTTTTTTGCAAAAAAGATGGAATTAATAACAAAATTTTCTCAAAAGTTCATATTTGTCTATTTTGCACAGATATACACTCCTGGAAATTGAAATAAGAACACCGTGAATTCATTGTCCCAGGAAGGGGAAACTTTATTGACACATTCCTGGGGTCAGATACATCACATGATCACACTGACAGAACCACAGGCACATAGACACAGGCAACAGAGCATGCACAATGTCGGCACTAGTACAGTGTATATCCACCTTTCGCAGCAATGCAGGCTGCTATTCTCCCATGGAGACGATCGTAGAGATGCTGGATGTAGTCCTGTGGAACGGCTTGCCATGCCATTTCCACCTGGCGCCTCAGTTGGACCAGCGTTCGTGCCGGACGTGCAGACCGCGTGAGACGACGCTTCATCCAGTCCCAAACATGCTCAATGGGGGACAGATCCGGAGATCTTGCTGGCCAGGGTAGTTGACTTACACCTTCTAGAGCACGTTGGGTGGCACGGGATACATGCGGACGTGCATTGTCCTGTTGGAACAGCAAGTTCCCTTGCCGGTCTAGGAATGGTAGAACGATGGGTTCGATGACGGTTTGGATGTACCGTGCACTATTCAGTGTCCCCTCGACGATCACCAGTGGTGTACGGCCAGTGTAGGAGATCGCTCCCCACACCATGATGCCGGGTGTTGGCCCTGTGTGCCTCGGTCGTATGCAGTCCTGATTGTGGCGCTCACCTGCACGGCGCCAAACACGCATACGACCATCATTGGCACCGAGGCAGAAGCGACTCTCATCGCTGAAGACGACACGTCTCCATTCGTCCCTCCATTCACGCCTGTCGCGACACCACTGGAGGCGGGCTGCACGATGTTGGGGCGTGAGCGGAAGACGGCCTAACGGTGTGCGGGACCGTAGCCCAGCTTCATGGAGACGGTTGCGAATGGTCCTCGCCGATACCCCAGGAGCAACAGTGTCCCTAATTTGCTGGGAAGTGGCGGTGCGGTCCCCTATGGCACTGCGTAGGATCCTACGGTCTTGGCGTGCATCCGTGCGTCGCTGCGGTCCGGTCCCAGGTCGACGGGCACGTGCACCTTCCGCCGACCACTGGCGACAACATCGATGTACTGTGGAGACCTCACGCCCCACGTGTTGAGCAATTCGGCGGTACGTCCACCCGGCCTCCCGCATGCCCACTATACGCCCTCGCTCAAAGTCCGTCAACTGCACATACGGTTCACGTCCACGCTGTCGCGGCATGCTACCAGTGTTAAAGACTGCGATGGAGCTTCGTATGCCACGGCAAACTGGCTGACACTGACGGCGGCGGTGCACAAATGCTGCGCAGCTAGCGCCATTCGACGGCCAACACCGCGGTTCCTGGTGTGTCCGCTGTGCCGTGCGTGTGATCATTGCTTGTACAGCCCTCTCGCAGTGTCCGGAGCAAGTATGGTAGGTCTGACACACCGGTGTCAATGTGTTCTTTTTTCCATTTCCAGGAGTGTACATTAAAGCTCGAATGACAGACTAGATAAAAAGAGCTACCTCAAGTTAATTTGCAGCATTGGGATAGATTTTTCGAACATGCTCAATGAAATTGTGGGATGGATTTCCCCCAAAACGTTGACGCCAGAGAAATTCCGCCAGGTAGTTATTCAGCATAGCACGGTGAGCTCCGAAACGCCTTTTATTTTTTTCTTTACCAGTCTTTGCCAGACTGACTCCACGTGATTTGTGGTTGCGTTTGTAAAGGGATCTACAAGATAAAGCGAATGATTAACAGTCAGATGACTGTAGCCCAAGTTACTAATGGTGTTGTAAGCTTGCCACAAATCAGAAACTACTGTGGGTCCAGGCAAAATATACTGTTGCAAAATTGGCAGCAAATGGGTAACATAAGGTCGTGGCACAGCAACCATAAAGCTTTGCTTAGTCTCCACGTCATAACCACCAAAGACTCACCGTACTTTCTCCTGACGAAGCAACTCTCGTCTATTTCGACAGTATGGCCAGGGCCGCGCAAAACTATTGACTCAATTAAGAAATATTCATGGCACATATCCCTACAAAATTGGAACCAATCGACCACAGTTTGCTCACTGCCTGTTTTGAGCTCCCTCATTAAAAACTGAATGGAAAAACTGGTAGAAGCCGACCTCGGGGAAGATCCGTTTGGATTCCGTAGAAATGTTGGAACACGTGAGGCAATATTGGCTGTACGACTTAGAAGAAAGATTAAGGAAAGGTAAACCTACGTTTCTAGCATTTGTAGACTTAGAGAAAGCTTTTGACAATATTAACTGGAATACTCACTTTCCAATTCTAAAGGTGGCAGGGGTAAAATACAGGGAGCAAAAGGCTATTTACAATTTGTACAGAAACCAGATGGCAGTTATAAGAGTCGAGGGGCACGAAAGGGAAGCAGTGGTTGGGAAGGGAGTGAGACAGGGTTGTAGCCTCTCCCCGATGTTATTCAATCTGTATATTGAGCAAGCAATAAAGGAAACAAAAGAAAGGTTCGGAGTAGGTATTAAAATCCATGGAGAAGAAATAAAAACTTGGAGGTTCGCCGACGACATTGAAATTCTGTCTGAGACAGAAAAGGACCTGGAAGAGCAGTTGAACGGAATGGACAGTGTCTTGAAAGGAGGATATAAGATGAACATCAACAAAAGCAAAACGAGGATAATGGAATGTAGTGGAATTGTCGGGTGATGCTGAGGGAATTAGATTAGGAAATGAGACACTTAAAGTGGTAAAGGAGTTTTGCTATTTGGGGAGCAAAATAACTGATGATGGTCGAAGTAGAGAGGATATGAAATGTTGACTGGCAATGGCAAGGAAAGCTTTTCTGAACAAGAGAAATTTGTTAACATAGAATATAGATTGAAGTGTCAGGAAGTCGTTTCTGAAAGTATTTGTATGGAGTGTAGCCATGTATGGAAGTGAAACGTGGACGATAAATAGTTTGGACAAGAAGAGAATAGAAGCTTTAGAAATATGGTGCTACAGAAGAATGCTGAAGATTAGATGGGTATATCATATACCTAATGAGGAGGTATTGAATAGAATTGGGGAGAAGAGGAGTTTGTGGCACAACTTGAGAAGAAGAAGGGATCGGTTGGTAGGACAATTTCTGAGTCATCAAGGGATCACCAGTTCAATATTGGATGGCAGCGTGGAGGGTAAAAATAGTAGGGGGAGACCAAGAGATGAATACACTAAGCAGATTCAGAAGGATGTAGGTGCAGTAGGTACTGGGAGATAAAGAAGCTTGCACAGGATAGAGTAGTATGGAGAGCTGCATCAAACCAGTCTCAGGACTGAAGACCACAACGACAACATTAAAAGCTTTTGCTTATTGAGTTCGAAAGCCCACATTAAGACAGTCTAAATGACTGCCAGCAAAAAATGACATTTTCCTGATTGAACATTTCTTTCTACTGTCCCTGCCAACGGAGCAGCGCCAAATTTCGCCATCTTTCCCTGTAGTTTTCTCCAGCTTCATCTCGTTGTATCCAACACAATTCCCATTTTCACACACCATATGGTTCTTCAAAAGACCTTGTTGCCTAGCCGATTGTATAGAGCTTTGGGTGTTCTCCGTAGCATGGTATAAATCTTCCATTACAGAGTCACTCAAATCTGGAAAATTGTTTGCCATTTTGGCACTCCCAGTAATATACGATACTTCAAAACAGACAGCCTCAACAGAAAAATATAAGTTCTTGGGCGCACTGATCAAGATACATAACTGTGAGCAGCAGGGACATACACCATATGCGACAATATGCAAATCCAACAACAGCTATCATGGGTAGGATGTATGAAACTGTAAGCATTACCTACGGGTAAAGAACTGTGTGAAGAAATATATTACAGAGTCTGCAGCATATTAGCATAGCGACATGAATAAGTTGGTGAAAGCAGACAGTTAATTGATCTTTTTTTTGCATCCATATGAAAATAAGTACTTTTTTGGTGTTCCGTGCATACTCGTACACCTCATAACATAAGGGTGGTAGCTACAGGAAACAAATGTATATGATTTCGAAGCTTCTTGCTCCAGTCACTACGATGTTAACTCTTCGTAAAGTGAACAGAACATCTGGGTAAATGAAAAATAATTTTTGACAGGCTTCAGTGGAAACGACACAGTTCAATTCGATATAAATATTAGCTCGTTTTCAAAGAGTTTTGTTTTCGATGACGGTTTTGATACTGTCCATTATCAGTGGATTAGATTACTTGATAAGCGATGGTGTCTGCATATCTCAGTTCGTAGCAAAGCCCTCGCGTCTGCGTTTCTCAGCCCGTTGTAAACAAAATGTTTTTCTTTGCTGTCTGGTTTTGTATGTGGAACACATTTAGAAGCAAATCAGTATTCACTAATTTAAATGCTTCACCTGCGATTATTGTGACATAAACATGCGAAACTTCGAAAACGCGCCCGCGTGAAGACGCGTTCTCTAAATCTTTCGCTGTCATCTGACTTGACTCGTTTGTTTCGTAGGTTAGGCCGCGTTAGTAGGACAGAATGTGTAGTATTTTCATGTGCCGTGATATTGCGTAAGTCTGCGATGTTGAAACTTGGGATTAGCACGTATGATTCAGATATTGCTAAAGTGAAGCGAATCGATGTGTGACGACACTGCAGAAGTCGACCTGGTTTGTTCTGACGCACGCCTTATTAACTGAATAATAAATTTAAAATTATTTTTTAAATTAGTTGTTCGAACGGATGTAAGTATAAATATGGAAGATGTAGTTACAAATGGAGTGTAGCCATGTATGGAAGTGAAACATGGACAATAAATAGTTTGGACGAAAAGAGAATAGAAGCTTTTGAAATGTGGTGCTACAGAAGAATACTGAAGATTAGATGGGTAGATCACATAACTAATGAGGAGGTATTGAATAGAATTGGGGAGAAGAGGAGTTTGTGGCACAACTTGACAAGAAGAAGGGATCGATTGGTAAGGACATGTTCTGAGGCATCAAGGGATCATCAATTTAGTATTGGAGGGCAGTGTGGAGGGTAAAAATTGTAGAGAGAGACCTAGAGATGAATACACTAAGCAGATTCAGAAAGATGTAGGTTGCAGTAGGTACTGGGAGATGAAGAAGCTTGCACAGGATAGAGCAGCATGGAGAGCTGCATCGAACCATTTGTCATTTGGAAGACGAAGTTACAAATAACTGTGGTTCAGACTCAAAAAACCACAAGCTTTTATTCTGTTTTGTGCTCTTTAACCTCTTTTGTGTCAGATATGAACACAACGATGGAATATGTGCAAAATATGCGATAAGAACCGAGTGAACCATTAAACATACGTACCAGTTTTGGACAGTCGTATGTTTTTATTTGTCATGTTATCCACAACATTATTAATAAACAGCTAAACCACCCTCCGTGTATAAAACAGCTTCAAACATCTAATTACTTCACAAACAAATTAATGTGTAAAGCGTGTAACCGAGAACAAGTTTAGGAAACGTTTGAAATTATTTAAAGTCTGTTGGAAATAGTTAAGTGCTGTCATTAAGTAACATTGGATAAATAGTCTGGGTAAATTGTGCTCCGTTTTAAGCGAAAGGTGGAGAGGGGAGAAAGGAAAAGGAGGGGACTGTTGATGTCAGCTGAATTGGGACTTAATGCGGAATCAGCGGCGAAGAGTGAAAATGTGCGCCAGACCGGGATTCGAACCCAGGCACTTGCGTTAACCACTGCGCCACCCGGACACAGCGTTTATCGCAACAGCACCGAATATCGATCTTGACACGCCTCTCGGTCGACCCACGCCCCCACCCAGGCCACCTATCCACATTCCCTGTCCATGTTGTGAGCGTGTGGGTGCTATTCTGACATTCTGTGCAACGGATTAATCTGAGATCAACCCTTTACCCTGTGGCTCCTGCAAGATGCAATTTCCACCCCCACACTACTACAGAAGTCAGACAGACGCTTCTAACTTTCTAAAGAGAAATGCCTGAAAAAACTTTCAGCAATAAATATCTTCTGGAGTCGTCCGCTGTAAGGAAATGACACAAAAATTCACAAAATTTCTTACCTAACTAGTGGGATCCTTGGGTACTGGAGTAGTGCTAGTTAGTGTAAGAAAAATATGAAACTAACGAAAATTATAATTTAATTTGCAAAAATTCTGATAAATCACAATGGCACCTTTAGTTATGAACTGAACAAGTGATTTCCGGGTTCTGTTCGGAATGTGAAGTTACCTCTTTAGGATAGGATTCGCTAATGAAATTTCTATACAAAGTTTAAGATGGTTGTTGACTTGGCAGAATGGCTGAGAGGCGCGCCTACTCGAATAATTATCCTTTAGAATGTTGCTAGGTACGGTCGAGGTTGTCGCGTGTGAAATTCAGTGAAGTGTACTGTTGTGGAGGGAATATGGGGCTCGCAAGAGCTGTAGCGCACAATACCGTAAGCTGTGATGACTGCTGTCTGCGCCGCTCGCTGCTGACAAATAAGATAACTCTCGTGCTATCTGGATTGACCTTCGCCAATCAAACTCTCCCTACGTCTTGATGAAGTCAAGGACTCCTATTCGTCCCTGGTCTAATTATTGGCGTGGTACACCGGTCAGATAACCAGTCCACCGCGATGCCACTCAAAAATTCCCTCGCAGGCGTTTAACTATAACTCTGCCCGCCACACCGCACAAAAAGTGTGTCGGCCGACACAGTGAACAACGCTTAATCGCAAGGACTCAATATAGAGTCGTACTCTGATTCGCTCTCGATAGAGGTGCTCTCCCAGTGAAGTACTGAGGAGAGACTTGTTCCTCACTCTTTGAGTACACGTACGAGCACACATGCCCTCGTTCCATGTTCTCGCTCCAAGAGTGACAACGGAACAGCCCCTCTCCACGCCAGACGTGAAGGGGTATATCTTTCGGTCTCTTCCATTACTCCTTCAGCTCAAGGCGTCAGGAATATCGACTGCCAATCAGCATTGCTCTTCTAAAACCGGACCAATCTGGAAACCTGTAACATCGGCGTTTGGCGTTTGCTGTCTCCCTGTAAAAACCTCTGAAACTGCGTGCTATGTTTGTAAAGAATGTGTAGGCTGAGCACTCGCACACAATGTAGCGGAATTTGCTTTTAAGCCGAACACGGGGTCGTTCTTCCTTTCACTCCGGCAAACGCTGTCTGCTCCACGGGCGGTCGCCGTCCGACATAGATAGGCTGACTCGTCCTCTGATGGGACCAGCCTCTCGGCGTGCGGTCCGCCTCTCCCAAACTAAAAGCTCTTGTGACCGTCATGTCTTGAATGTGTGTGTGTTCGCCAGCCTCGAGTATCTCAACCCCGGTGCGCACTTGTTATTTGCGTATCGTTTACATGAATTCATACTACATTGACTTTATCTTATCGAGTTTGGGATCGAATGAAGCGCCTTGGTGTGCGGAATATGATTGTGAGGGCGGAATATGTAAGCAATGATGGTCAGGAGTCCAGGAAGTCTTACAATGTCATGCATGCTCGCTGCTTTGAGATACTCTCAGGAAGTCAGACGTAATTGTGCACCCGCACTGAAGAAGGTAGATCTGTTGCCCATCGAGGCGAATAAATTTTATTAATGCATGCTGTGTGTTCTTCCGGACATGTCCGAAAGGGCAGACTCCACCCATTAATATTGTCAGTCATGATGCCAGACGAGTGGAGAACTAGTGTACTGATCCCAATATTTAAGGGGAAAGGTGATGTGCAGGACTGCAGTAACTATAGGGGTATTAAAATGATGGCACACACAATGAAAATTTGGGAAAGAGTTATGGAAGCAAGATTACACAAGGAGACTGTGGTGTGTGAAGAACAGAGGAACGACTGATGCAATACATGCTTTAAGGCGGATAGTGGAGAGACACGGAGAGCTACAAGACGATCTACATATGGCTTTCATTGATTTGGAGAAACCATATGACAGAGTCCCGAGGGACGAAATATAAAGAAGTATGAGAGAGCAGTGCATGCAAGAGAATTGTGTGAGGTTAGTGAAGGAAATGTACAGAGGAGCAATGACACAGATGAGAAGTAGTGGGTATGACAAAGGAGTTTCCAGTAAAACTATGGTTACATCAAGAGTCTGCGCTTAGTCCCTACCTCTTTGACCTGATTGTGGATGTGCTGGTGAAAGATGTGAAGAAGGAAGCGCCGTGGAATATGATGTTTGCGGAGGATGTGGTTCTTTCTCAGCAGAGCATCGACAGACTTGAGGAAAAGCTGGAGGATTGGAGGAAAGCACTAGAACAAAGAGGGATGAAAATTAGCAGGACAAACAATATTTAGCACTGAAGGATGCGCAGATGAGGTCTTGCAAGATCCAGGATGATGAGCTGAAATCGGTCTGCAAATTTAAATACCCACAGTCGTACATACAGAGGGACGGAGGACTGGAAAGCGAGATACGACACCGTATAGATTGCGGTTGGAACAACTGGAGGAAAATGAGTGGAGTGTTGTGTGACAAGAAGGTGAGCATTGGGTTGAAAGGGGAAGTGTACAAGTCGGTGGTAAGGCCTGCTATGATATACGGGGCAGACATATGGAGTTCGGGACCAACGGTGCACATTTATTTTTACACATTTTTATTACCTTCGGCATTTATGTCTGCAGAGTTGCGTAATTTGAATCTGCCGCTGAGATAATTGCTAAGATGGCGGCAGACAATTAACAGAGACTTTCTATTGTTAGAGCAAATTTTTCTTTTAACAGGATAATTATCTGAACTAATGCGGATCAAACTTTACTTTTATACTGTGCACTATTTAGACTAATTTTCATCAAGCAAACCTTTGATACTTTCGTAAGAAACACAGAGAAAAATGCGATACAAATTGCTATCATCAATGGCTGCGCTCCTTGCAGCGGAAAGAAATAATTAACACGGATAATGCTTATTGGGAGAGCAATTAAAGTTACAAATAATTATTCACACACATTTATAATAATAAAGAACTCTATTCTCAAGTAAAAATTAACAAATAATTACAATTTCTTAACAGACCTCAGTTTGATATGCGTCTTGCGTCCGCAACCTACAAAAGCCAACCAAAAAAAAGGTAAAAACAAAGGAAGACGAACGCAGATCATAAAAGGAATTGACAATTAGCATTGTCTATGTATGATACACATCGGTATGTCCAATTACATCATAAAATATTACATAAATAATTAATATTTATCGTCGTTTTGTTTTATTTCACTGTTTTTCTATGTGTGGGATAGATGATGTTTATAACTGTTAGAGGCATAATTTCCTCTCGTCACACTGTAGCTAAAATTTATCTCGTGGATGATACATGGTGTACATATCGCGTAATGACGACTACTCTAAAATCTGAAAAATTAAGTCTTGCATGGTGAGATACCGATAGCAGTACCTCCCAGGCATACTATGTATTACATAAATACACTCTAAGATAATAAATAAAATAAGAAAACGACGCACCACGAAGAAAGTATGCTAATGAGGCGGAAATCAGTTGAAAGAGCTTCACAAATTGAGCAATTCAGTAACGCTTTGGGCTATTGATATAGCTGTTGCATGTCGTCCTGAGTGATATTGTGCAGTAATAATTTGTCTGTACATGTAAATTACATCTACCGATTTTAGGCCCATTCGGACAATTCCTTCGTTTACATCTAGCGCACAACTTCAACAACTAATGGATGACTTTAACGAAGAGTCTGAGAGCCCTCCTTGAAACTGATCACACCGAAGTGCTTCACTTACACGTAAGTGGAATTGCAACAAGTCTAATTTTCGTTTGCATTAACCATAAAGAATGCTCGAGGTCAGAGAGAGGGAGAAGAAGAGACGGAGAGGGAGGGGGGGGGAGGTGGACAGAAGTAGGATGGAGGCGAAAATGGGGATAGTGATGAGGAGGAGATAGACAAGGAGAAGGGGTGGGACGTAATGGACATGGGGGGGGTAGGGGGGGAGGTGATTTGGATGCATATCCAATTCCTATACATACACTCCTGGAAATTGAAATAAGAACACCGTGAATTCATTGTCCCAGGAAGGGGAAACTTTATTGACACATTCCTGGGGTCAGATACATCACATGATCACACTGACAGAACCACAGACACATAGACACAGGCAACAGAGCATGCACAATGTCGGCACTAGTACAGTGTATATCCACCTTTCGCAGCAATGCAGGCTGCTATTCTCCCATGGAGACGATCGTAGAGATGCTGGATGTAGTCCTGTGGAACGGCTTGCCATGCCATTTCCACCTGGCGCCTCAGTTGGACCAGCGTTCGTACTGGACGTGCAGACCGCGTGAGACGACGCTTCATCCAGTCATGCTCAATGGGGGACAGATCCGGAGATCTTGCTGGCCAGGGTAGTTGACTTACACCTTCTAGAGCACGTTGGGTGGCACGGGATACATGCGGACGTGCATTGTCCTGTTGGAACAGCAAGTTCCCTTGCCGGTCTAGGAGTGGTAGAACGATGGGTTCGATGACGGTTTGGATGTGCCGTGCACTATTCAGTGTCCCCTCGACGATCACCAGTGGTGTACGGCCAGTGTAGGAGATCGCTCCCCACACCATGATGCCGGGTGTTGGCCCTGTGTGCCTCGGTCGTATGCAGTCCTGATTGTGGCGCTCACCTGCACGGCGCCAAACACGCATACGACCATCATTGGCACCGAGGCAGAAGCGACTCTCTTCGCTGAAGACGACACGTCTCCATTCGTCCCTCCATTCACGCCTGTCGCGACACCACTGGAGGCGGGCTGCACGATGTTGGGGCGTGAGCGGAAGACGGCCTAACGGTGTGCGGGACCGTAGCCCAGCTTCGTGGAGACGGTTGCGAATGGTCTTCGCCGATACCCCAGGAGCAACAGTGTCCCTAATTTGCTGGGAAGTGGCGGTGCGGTCCCCTACGGCACTGCGTAGGATCCTACGGTCTTGGCGTGCATCCGTGCGTCGCTGCGGTCCGGTCCCAGGTCGACGGGCACGTGCACCTTCCGCCGACCACTGGCGACAACATCGATGTACTGTGGAGACCTCACGCCCCACGTGTTGAGCAATTCGGCGGTACGTCCACCCGGCCTCCCGCATGCCCACTATACGCCCTCGCTCAAAGTCCGTCAACTGCACATACGGTTCACGTCCACGCTGTCGCGGCATGCTACCAGTGTTAAAAACTGCGATGGAGCTCCGTATGCCACGGCAAACTGGCTGACACTGACGGCGGCGGTGCACAAATGCTGCGCAGCTAGCGCCATTCGACGGCCAACACCGCGGTTCCTGGTGTGTCCGCTGTGCCGTGCGTGTGATCATTGCTTGTACAGCCCTCTCGCAGTGTCCGGAGCAAGTATGGTGGGTCTGACACACCGGTGTCAATGTGTTCTTTTTTCCATTTTCAGGAGTGTATTTAGCAGTTGTGAAGCACTGCCAGGTTCGCTAGGAAGTAAATAAATTGATGTATTGAGTTGCTGCGTTAAGTTGTGCCGTTGTTTACTCCCATGATACTATTTTATTCGTATAAAACCAGTAAACCCCCAATTTGTTAAAGAGTGTAACTCTCATGTATAAACCAACTTCTATCGTCAGGCTGCAACTGGAGTTAATGGGTAAAATATTTGCTTTCAGAATGTGAGAATAAGTTTAGAAAAGTTTGAAATTGTGGTTAAAGCTTTTTGGAAGTCTCCATGTGTACTCATTACCAAAAAATGGATGAATAAATTCCGGGTATTTGCACACCGTCTGACACTCGGCCTCAAGACAAACATACAGTTTCTATCCGCAATACTTGTCCTGTTTTAACATAGCATTATATCTTGTTTTGTAAATAAAACCGCCTTTGATTGCTGCGACTTATTTTTCCCAGACGCGTTTCGCCTTTTTCTTACTGTAAGGCATCTTCAGTTGGATCTATAACGATACAGTATTGTTATTTTTAGATTATCATAAGTTCGCGTCGCGTTTCTTATGTAATAAGTAATTACGTACAGTTACTTATTTGCATAAAAACGCGACGTGAACTGTTTGATAAACTACAAATAATAAACTGTTTTTATGTAAATAAGTAATTACTTACAGTTACTGTACTTATTTACATAAAAAACGCGACGTGAACTGTTTGATAATCTAAAAATAATAAAAATGTATCGTTATAGATCTCACCGAAGATTCCTCAGAGTAAGAAAAAGGCGAAACGCATCTGGGAAAAATAAATTAAATTGCAGCAAGAAAAGGCGGATTTATTTACAAAACAAGTATTTCTGTGCTTGCTGCAGAGCTTGGCCACTCAGATATGTTAACATCACATCTCTTAATGGGAAGATTAGACCGAGCGAGGTGGCGCAGGTTTTCCGTGACTTCCCAAAGTCGCTCCAGGCAAATGCTGGGATGGTTCCTTCGTAAGGGCACGGGCGACTTCCTTCCCCATCCTTCCCTAACGCGATGCGACCGATAACCTCGCTGTTTGGTCCCTCCCCCTCCCTCCCCCCCAATTCAACCAACCAATGGGTAGATTCTGATCGAACCCTCATTTTTGTTGTCCCTGGAAGCTGTGAGATAGGTTAACTTCCTGCCTCACATTTTTCATGCTCTAAATTTCTTTTTCCTGATCTTCAACTTTAATTACTTGCACTTGGATTTTGGAGTTGTTGCACATTAGTCCTCATTCTCCATACCTGTAAGTACTGTGAACATCTTATTCCACCTTACACTGAGGAAAGGTTTCTCTGGGTTCACAAATGTTAGGAAGGTAACCTAATTTTTCCTCAATGTTTCCTCCATTACTAATCTAATCACTGGAAATGCGTCTCTAATGGCCTAGCTGCAGATATGTAACCCAGACCTGACGCACGGGGAACAAAAGTCACAGCGATTTCTCTGTGACGTATTAAAACTAGTGTACTTTTTCCCATTAAGTTTTCGAGGACGTGCTTAGATTTTTAAAATGTTCACGGAATAACGTAAAAAATAGCACATGGGGCCCAAAAGAAAAACTATTGAACTACATGGTTTGTGCAATTTCATCGTGTGTACAACAGCAGCATTTGAATTTCTTTGAAATTAATTATTCAGTGCTTTATTCGGCGAATTATTGGGTCTATAGCGTGTTTCGCGAAGATATGCAAATATTTTAATACGTTATTCTTCAAGTAAAACTAAAGAAAAATTTCAGATAAACATAGGTCCGCATATTTTTAGTTACGGAGTTACGGCTAATGATGTTGCCTGAAATTTAGCAACTTCGCATGTATGAATCCTCCGCAGAACCGTACTAGTTGAAATTAAAGCACAATTTCCATTTATTTTGTTGCTAGTGGTCTCGTGTGTCTTCAGTAGTTTCCCAGAACATATATTCAGGGTGGTCCGTTGATCGTGACCGGGGCGAACATCTCACGAAATAAGAGTCAAACAAAAAAACTACAAAGAACGGAACTTGTCTAGCTTGAAGGGGCAAATCAAATGGCGCTATGGTTGGCCAGCTAGATGGCGCTGCCATAGGTCAAACGGATATGAACTGCGTTTTTCAACTAGCAGTCCACATTTTTATTACATATTCGTGTAGTACGTAAATAAATATGAATGTTTTAGTTGGACCACTTTTTTCACTTTGCGGTAGATGACGCTGTAATATTCACAAACAAATGGCTCACAATTTTAGACGAACAGTTGGTAACAGGTAGGTTTTTTAAATTAAAATACAGAACGTAGGTACGTTCGAACATTTTATTTTGGTCGTTCCAATGTGATACATGTACCTTTGTGAACTTATCATTCTGAGAACGCATACTGTTAAGAGCGTGATTACCCGTAAATACCACATTAATGCAATAAATGCTCAAAATGATGTCCGTCAACCTCAATGCATTTGGCAATACGTGTAACGACATTCCTCTCAACAGCGACTAGTTCGCCTTCCATAATGTTAGCACATTCATTGACAATGCGCTAACGCATGTTCTCGGGGGTTGTCGGTGGATGACGATAGCAAATATCCTTCAACTTTCCGCACAGAAGGAAATCCGGGGACGTCAGATCCGGTGAACGTGCGGGTCACGGTATGGTGCTTCGACGACCAATCCACCTGTCACGAAATATGCTATTCAATACCGCTTCAACCGCACGCGAGCTATCTGCCGGATATCCATCATGTTGGAAGTACATCGCCATTCTGTCATGCAGTGAAACATCTTGTAGTAACATCGGTAGAACATTACGTAGGAAATCAGCATACATTGCACCATTTAGATTACCGTCAATAAACTGGGGGTCAATTATCCTTCCTCCCATAATGCCGCACCTTACATTAACCCGCCAAGGTCGCTGATGTTCCACTTGTCGCAGGCATCGTAGATTTTGCCCAATAGTACAAATTATGCCGTTTTACGTTACCTCTGTTGGTGAATGACGCTTCGTCGCTAAATAGAACGCGTGCAAAAAATCTGTCATCTTCCAGTAATTTCTCTTGTCCCCAGTGGCAGAACTGTACACGACGTTCAAAGTCGTTGGTGCATAGAAATATGGTACGGGTGCAATCGATGTTGATGTAGCATTCTCAACACCGACGTTTTTGATTCCCGATTCTCGCGCAAATTGTCTGCTACTGATGTGCGGATTAGCCGCGACAGCAGCTAAAACACCTACTTGGGCATCATCATTTGTTGCAGGTCGTGGTTGACGTTTCACATGTGGCTGAACACTTCCCGATTCCTTAAATAACGTAACTATCCGGCGAACGGTCGGGACACTTGGATGATGTCGTCCAGGATACCGAGCAGCATACATAGCACACGCCCGTTGGGTGTTTTGATCGCAATAGCCATACATCAACACGATATCGACCTTTTCCGCAATTGGTAAACGGTCCATTTTAGCACGGGTAATTTATCACGAAGCAAATACCGTCCGCACTGGCGGAATATTACGGGATAGCACGCACTTATACGTTTGTGACTATTACAGCGCCATCTATCACAAAGCGAAAGAAGTGGTCCAACTAAAACATTCATATTTCTTTACTTACTACACGAATATGTAATAAAAAATGGGGGTTCCTATTTAAAAAGACGCAGTTGATATCAGTTTGACCTATGGCAGCACCATCTAGCGGGCCAACCATATCGCCATTTGGTTTCCCCCTTCAATCTAGACGAGTTTCGTTCTTTGTAGTTTTTTCTTTTGATGCTTATTTCGTGAGATATGGACCACCGTGTATAATAAATCTGTATTATTTTTTATCGTTAGTACCACATCCCTCTGTTTCACGTTACAAATCAACAACTTTCGATTAAAACCAGAATTAAACATTGACAGTTCCAATTTTTTCTATAACTGTTATTTATTTTTAAGTAACAGGAGGACAACTATGTGGAAGAAAAATATTCCTTAGGTTATGCAGCCCTTTATATATCCTCATTCAGTTTCGAGACTGTTCACCGCTTCCTGTTTCTAGGGAATGTAGTAAGACAATGATCACATACACAAACAGAGGGGTCGAAATGACCATAGTCGACATAATCGTCCTGAAATATTTAGCAGCTGTTTAGATAGTTAAGGTAATTCTTATTTATTGTTCTGTCTTAATCGCACAGTTTAAATTACATTCCATATTTCTGTGTCATTGGATCAACTTCACATTAAGGGGCTCCGGAACGCCCTATACTTGCAATGTTAAAATAACGCTTATAAATTACATCTTTCCTCACAAAGTATTTGAGGTAGGAAGTTGAACTTTTTACAGATTATTTATTGGAATATGGGCTACAACTTAACACAGGGATTTTACAAAATTTTTGTTCAGTTATTAAAGATGATTTTTTTTTCAATTGTAATGAAAATTCACAACATTTTTTTGCAATTTTTTATTTATATATTCAAAAATATACAGTTTTTTGGAAAAAGGCTGTGTTAAATTATGCAGAAGGTACTGTGTAACATTTACTGAAAGTTTGAAACAAATATGTTTGGAAGACCCTTAGAAAACATGTAATTAGTATGAGAAAATAAAAGTTTTGGGAATCGAGCGACAAAGATTGGATTAACTTTTTAGTGCATTCCAGGTCCATAGGATGGATTATCTTCATCCTCTGCAAACTCCTCCTCCAGCTTCCTCTTGTTCCTCCTCCTGTTTACTCTCGCTTGTATTTCTAGACTCTTTACAGCCCTGTCTGCAGCCCGAAGGCGTTCCTTGTCTAAAGCAAGCATCGCTCGTACCATGTTAGAACCTACCTTCATTCCCATATTTCTAAATACCTTGCACCTTACAATGTTGCCATCATTGAAAGTCGCAACAGCATCATACACACCAAAGTGAAGTGTTTCTATTCCAACAAATACAGTCTTGGGGATTCTCGACCATATAACACTATTTACACTTTCATTGGGGTTTTGAGTTTTTCCGTGAATACACTTTTTCAACAGTTCAGGTGCTGCTAAGTCTCTGAAAATAGGTTTTATGCTTTATCTCACATCACTAAAATGTACCTGATGAACACGGACGTTAATAATAACACCATTTGACAGCAGTTTAACAGCGCCACAGTGGGTCACGCCCATGTAGAACACATTTCAAAAAAAATTTAAAAATAGTTGTAGTCTTCGGAATTGAATAAATTATATATCTATTAAAAGGTAATAGTCTGCAGATTCAGAAAACGCAAAAAAGTAAAAATTGGACTTTTCATGATTTTGAGCCTTTCCGGAGCCCCTTAAGTTATTGCGAAAGCAACCAGTCTTGTCTACTCAGAACTACTTATCCGAGCGCTCTGATGTGTTGTTCTGAGAAGATAAGACGGGTTGCCGACGCAACCACTTAGGTACGAAGATGATCCAGTGTGATCGAAACATGCAATCTAATTTAAAATGTGCGACTGAGACGGAACAATAAATGAGAATTATCTTAGGGATCGAAATGGCATTATACCCGATAGGTATGCAGCACACCGGATCTACATGTAACGTGGTTACTAATTGACCAAGGCTACTAGGTAAACTAACGCAGGCAACTGTTAATTTTGGTGGCCTATGGTAATGTTATAACTCTAGTTCTGTGGCTGGCTACGAACGATTGGGAGCAGAAACTTAATGTCATCAGAGCCTTGTTGAAGGACCGTAACATGCGATCGTTAGACTTACTACAGAAAGTTCAGTTTATTAATACACTCCTGGAAATTGAAATAAGAACACCGTGAATTCATTGTCCCAGGAAGGGGAAACTTTATTGACACATTCCTGGGGTCAGATACATCACATGATCACACTGACACAACCACAGGCACACAGACACAGGCAACAGAGCATGCACAATGTCGGCACTAGTACAGTGTATATCCACCTTTCGCAGCAATGCAGGCTGCTATTCTCCCATGGAGACGATCGTAGAGATGCTGGATGTAGTCCTGTGGAACGGCTTGCCATGCCATTTCCACCTGGCGCCTCAGTTGGACCAGCGTTCGTGCTGGACGTGCAGACCGCGTGAGACGACGCTTCATCCAGTCCCAAACATGCTCAATGGGGGACAGATCCGGAGATCTTGCTGGCCAGGGTAGTTGACTTACACCTTCTAGAGCACGTTGGGTGGCACGGGATACATGCGGACGTGCATTGTCCTGTTGGAACAGCAAGTTCCCTTGCCGGTCTAGGAATGGTAGAACGATGGGTTCGATGACGGTTTGGATGTACCGTGCACTATTCAGTGTCCCCTCGACGATCACCAGTGGTGTACGGCCAGTGTAGGAGATCGCTCCCCACACCATGATGCCGGGTGTTGGCCCTGTGTGCCTCGGTCGTATGCAGTCCTGATTGTGGCGCTCACCTGCACGGCGCCAAACACGCATACGACCATCACTGGCACCGAGGCAGAAGCGACTCTCATCGCTGAAGACGACACGTCTCCATTCGTCCCTCCATTCACGCCTGTCGCGACACCACTGGAGGCGGGCTGCACGATGTTGGGGCGTGAGCGGAAGACGGCCTAACGGTGTGCGGGACCGTAGCCCAGCTTCATGGAGACGGTTGCGAATGGTCCTCGCCGATACCCCAGGAGCAACAGTGTCCCTAATTTGCTGGGAAGTGGCGGTGCGGTCCCCTACGGCACTGCGTAGGATCCTACGGTCTTGGCGTGCATCCGTGCGTCGCTGCGGTCCGGTCCCAGGTCGACGGGCACGTGCACCTTCCGCCGACCACTGGCGACAACATCGATGTACTGTGGAGACCTCACGCCCCACGTGTTGAGCAATTCGGCGGTACGTCCACCCGGCCTCCCGCATGCCCACTATACGCCCTCGCTCAAAGTCCGTCAACTGCACATACGGTTCACGTCCACGCTGTCGCGGCATGCTACCAGTGTTAAAGACTGCGATGGAGCTCCGTATGCCACGGCAAACTGGCTGACACTGACGGCGGCGGTGCACAAATGCTGCGCAGCTAGCGCCATTCGACGGCCAACACCGCGGTTCCTGGTGTGTCCGCTGTGCCGTGCGTGTGATCATTGCTTGTACAGCCCTCTCGCAGTGTCCGGAGCAAGTATGGTGGGTCTGACACACTGGTGTCAATGTGTTCTTTTTTCCATTTCCAGGAGTGTACATACATACTTAGCAAAATAGACACATCAAAAAAAGTTTTGCATCACGTCCGTTCCGAGAGTTCCGGAACCTGAACAGAAAATTGGAATAGAAATCAACATAAACAGCATTTCCGCCATTTCTATTGCTCATGAAAACCAGACATTGCATGTTGTACCACGATACAGCGAGACCTTCAGAGGTGGTGGTCCACATTGCTGTACACGTCGGTACCTGCAATGCCCAGTAGCACATCCTGTTGCATTGATGCATGCCTTGTTCATCGGGTCATACTATCCACCAGTTCATCAAGGCACTGTTGGTCCAGATTGTCCCACTCCTCAATGGCGATTCGGCGTACATCCCTCAGAGCGGTTATTGGGTCATGTCGTCCATAAACAGCCCTTCAGGCATGTTCGATAGGGTTCATGTCTCGACAATATGTTCTAGGGTTCATGTCTCGACAACATGTTGGCCACTCTAGTCGAGAGATGTCATCGTGAAGGAAGTCATTCACAAGATGTGCACGATGGGGGGCGCGAATTGTCGTCCATGAAGACGAATGCCTCGCCAGTATGCTGCCGATATGGTTGCACTATTTGGTCGGAGGATGGCATTCACATATCGTACAGCTGTTACGGCGCCTTCCATCGGCGTACGTCGGTCCCACATAATGCCACTCATAAACAGCGGGGAACCTCCACCTTACTGCACTTGCTGCACAGTGTGTCTAATGCGTTCAGCTTGACGGGGATTGCCTCCAAACACGTCTCCGACGATTGTATGGTTGAAGGCATATGCGACGCTCCTCGGTGAAGAGAATGTGATGCCAATCCTGACATTAGGCATGTTGTTGGGCCCATCTGTACCGCGCTGCATGGTGTCGTGGTTACAAAGATGGACCTCGCCACGGACGTCAGGAGTGAAGTTGAGCATCGTGCAGCCTACTGCGCACCGTTTGAGTCGTAACACGACGCCCTGTGGCTGCACGAAAAGCGTTATTCAACATGGTGGCGTTGCTGTCAGGGTTCCTCCTAGCCATAATCTGTAGGTAGCGGTCAAATAGCGGTCATCCACCGCAGTAGTAGCCCTCGGGCGGCCTGAGCGAGGCATGCCATCGACAGTTCCTGTCTCTCGGTACGAGTTGCATTCAAGTTCTAAGGCCTCCGATTTTTTTTCTCCGGACTGGAGAGAGATAGAAACATGCGCATTGTTTTAAAATGAGTCCGCGTTCATTGTCAATACGTCCCAGAGATGGCAGCACCGTACAGCAGATGGAATTTTACCGCCAGCGGCGAGAATGAGAACTGTTTTAAATACTTAAAATGGCGACGTTTCCCTTAATTGAACAGCGTGCAATCATTCGTTTTCTGAATTTGCGTGGTGTGAAACCAATTGAAATTCATCGACAGTTGAAGGAGACGTGTGGTGACGGAGTTACGGATGTGTCGAAAGTGCGTTCGTGGGTGTGACAGTTTAATGAAGGCAGAACATCGTGTGACAACAAACCGAAACAACCTCGGGCTCACACGAGCCGGTCTGACGACACGATCGAGAAAGTGGAGAGAATTGTTTTGGGGGATCGCCGAATGACTGTCGAACAGATCGCCTCCAGAATTGGCATTTCTGTGGGTTCTGTGCACACAATCCTGCACAACGACCTGAAAATGCGAAAAGTGTCATCCAGGTGGGTGCCACGAATGCTGACGGACGACCACACGGCTGCTCGTGTGGCACGTTGCCGAGCAATGTTGACGCGCAACGACAGCACGAATGGGACTTTCTTTTCGTCGGTTGTGACAATGGATGAGACGTGGATGCCATTTTTCAATCCAGAAACAAAGCGCCAGTCAGCTCAATGGAAGCACACAGATTCACCGCCACCAAAAAAATTTCGGGTAACCGCCAGTGCTGAAAAAATGATGGTGTCCGTGTTCTGGGACAGCGAGGGCGTAATCCTTACCCATTGCGTTCCAAAGGGCACTACGGTAACAGGTGCATCCTACGAAAATGTTTTGAAGAACAAATTCCTTCCTGCACTGCAACAAAAACGTCCGGGAAGGGCTGCACGTGTGCTGTTTCGCCGAGACAACGCACCCGCACATCGAGCTGACGTTTAGAGATGGGGGATCCGCTCTTGAACTAATTCATAGAGTTCAATCTTTCAAAGGAGTGAACAATCAGTGATTCAGAAAAAAAGAACGGTAGCTCCAAACGTTTCCCAGGCAGAGAGAGAGAGAGAGAGAGAGAGAGAGACGGAGCATATCAGCAGCGCCTCTGCTGGTCAGAGCACAGTGCACGCCACACAACACAGCCAGCGCCGGCCTCTGCCCTGCTTCTACCTTGGCTGCCTGCATTGTGCAGTGCCCCATTGGATTTTGTGTTTCACATATGCCGGGCCGTCTCTGTGCGTCGTCTGCCGTGTGCACTGTGCAGTGTCTGGCGCAGCTTAACTTCGCATCGCACTCTGTCGGCGATCGTTTCAGTCGCACGTCCTGCCCTCTGGGCAGTTGATGCCAGCAACAGGACAGAGAGCCACCTAGCGGATAACATAGGAACTACTTGCAAAAACCTGCTCGCAAGGGAGCGGACGATTTGTCTCGGAGCGGGTGAGCTCCCCCCACCCTCGGAACTCGCCCGCTCAACGCTCACCCCACCGTCTCGACTCTAGCCAGAGCGTCGAGCAAAGCGACTCTGGTGTCACTCTGGTCTCTGCGGTCTCAGCTCACGCAGTAATACAGCTCGCGGCTCGACCTGCTCGACTCAGCGCCTCTGCATCGGAGTTTGTCCCCACTGGATATTGTTCTTCATAGTAATACCGCTATGTATATTACATTATTATGTTATGTATACATCAATTGTTTTTATTTTATTTTTATTTGTTTAAACTGATTAGATTAGGTTCCTGATGACTACTCTTACTATAGGATTTTTATTATGGGTACTCGAATTTACGCTTTAATTACGAGCGAACCGATAAACGTATCGCAAAATGTGATACACCAATATTTTCCTTGTTTTATTCTGCGTAAGGCTATATGCAGCACTTTCGTTTTACAGTCAAATTTATATTTTTTTTTCTTATTCTGGTACGGATTTTGCGATTTTAGGCGTCTTCGAAAGGAAAAATATATGGCTTGCGATGTATTTGTATGAGGTTAATGAAATTTTAATACATTATAGCCAAATATATTGTTAATGTAAATCTCAAGTTACAACATTTTCCGATCACCCAAAAAACCACGCTAGTGCAAAATAAATCAATAATCAAAAACTTTGTCATATCGTGGAAATTTCAATAAACAATACAAAATTCTTACTCATTATCTATGTTACTTCAAAATAGGATCAAATAAGATCAAAATACAGGTATAGTACTGGAATAAACCAAGTTTAAAGGGCAATGTGCCTTTCATTTATTTTCTTTTGTAAATGAGTGGTGAGTCATGATAAAGAGCTAATTCATTTCAGGGAGTGAGCAGTTCTGATCCAATCTCTGAAAAGAACAGTTTTGCCCATCTCTACTGACGTTACGCGACAGTTTCTTCGTGATAACAACTTTGAAGTGATTCCTCGTGCTCCCTACTCACCTGACCTGGCTCCTTGTGACTTTTGGCTTATTCCAACAATGAAAGACACTCTCCGTGGCCGCACATTCACCAGCCGTGCTGCTATTGCTCAGCGATTTTCCAGTGGTCAAAACAGACTCCTAAAGAAGCCTTTGCCGCTGCCATGGAATCGTGGCGTCAGCGTTGTGAAAAATGTGTGCGTCTGCAGGACGATTACGTCGAGAAGTAACGCCAGTTTCATCGATTTCGGGTGAGTAGTTAACTAGAAAAAAAAATCGGAGGCCTTATAACTTGAATGCACCTCGTATGTCCTCCGTCCGAGCAACATCGCGTTGGTTCACTCCGAGACTTCTGGACACTTCCCTTGTTGAGAGCCCTTCCTGGCACAAAGTAACAATGCGGAAGCGATCGAACCGCAGTATTGACCGTCTAGGGGTGGTTGAACTACAGACAACACGAGCCGTGTACCTCCTTCCTGGTGGAATGACTGGAAGTGATCGGCTGTCGGACTCCCTCCATCTAATAGGCGCTGCTCACGCATGGTTGTTTACATCTTCAGGGAGGTTTAGTGACACCTCTGATCGGTCAAAGGGACTGTGATACAATATCCACAGTCAACGTCTATCTTCAGCAATTCTGGGAAACGGAGTCATGCAAACCTTTTTTGCAGAATCTTATCGATACCGCATGTCACCGTACAAAAAAATGCTAGCTGGAGCGGTATGTGTGGAAACAAAATATCTTCAAGATATCCTTCCACGCGGGGACTTTGCAGAGGCACAACGGCGGACTTGGAATTAAATACGTTAAATCTAGATATCATGCTGTTTCTAACTCGTGCTTTTAAACTAATACATGCTACTAAGACAGGCATAACGAAACTTTTATTTCTCTCGTTAGATCCTGGGGATAGGAACGCTCCTATTAATGTAACACATATAGACGCCATCCTAGATTACATCCGAAAGTACTATGTCGATTGAAGCTATGTAAGACTTCCACCAGCCTAACCAACACTAGAACGGTCCGTGATTATATTACCAGAACTCGGATTCACAAACCACTGCAGGTAAAATATCCTACTAAAAACTGGATCAACGTTGGAAAAATACCAACAATAAAATTCTACCAATTAGAGTCAGTGCCGTACGGTATGACGTAAACGAAACTAAACCCTTAGCGGAACGATTGTGGAAAATCAAATTGAGACCATCTGCATACTGCGACAAATGTCAGCTTTTAGAAACTGTAGCGCACATGTTCTTATGTGAAACTAGAATCAGAATTTGGAACTGGACTAGGAAGAAATTAGCACTTATCAACAGAACCGCAGAAAGTCTTATACCGATAACTGAACCTTCACAACCCGACTGGAAATGTTGCCCGTCCGCAAAGAATAACAGTTATTCGTGGCCTCTGGGACAGTTTGTGTTTTACGTGTTAACAAACAAAACTTCGAACTTAAAAATGGTTCAAAAGGCTGTAAGCACTATGGGACTTAACATCTGAGGTCATCAGTCCCCTAGACTTAGAACTAGTTAAACCGAACTAACTAAGCACATCACACAAATTCATGCCCGAGGCAGGATTCGAACCTGCGTCCGTAGCGGCAGCGCGGTTCCGGACTGAAACGCCTAGAACCACTCGGCCACAGCGGCCGGCTTCGAAATTAGAAGAGTACATGTTTTATATTGCAGAAGAACATTTTAAGTTGAAGAAGAATAACAAATATAAAGAATGGTTCCAAAACTATTTATCTATTGCTTTATGTGGGCTACAAAGAGGTGGACAGTTTTATTCATTAGAAACAGAATACTTATTCTTTCTTTTTTATTACTTCTGGAATCTTTTTTTACGTTGGTTCTAAAATGAGAACTGTTCTAATTTGGCAAAACCGCTCCGGCTCCGAATTTCCTTTCTTTAGTTGACAAATATAGGGCTTCCTTACAGACATCATGTGCGTCCAGTGCATAACAAGTTAAATTTTGAAAATGTTTTTGAATGAATTTTTGTTATGGATTTTTCCGTCACCATTCTGCCTATTATGAGTTATGTCCTACAAGGAACTCACGCCATTGGAAGCGGCAATCAGTTAATTAATTTACCTTAATTACTGCTCCAGTTTTGTTCTACAATTTAAGGCATATATGGGAACAAACATGGAATACCTGGGAATAATGGAGCAAATGAGTGACAGGTATGGGGGAGGCATTGTGGCCAGGTAGTCAACTGGTTCGCTTTCAAACTTCGTAAGATGAACGTGTATAAAGCGACGATTCGACTCTCCCTCAAACTTAATTTTTTCTCACTGATCATGTTATTTAATATTATTTAATTTATATGGCATTTGAGAAATAATATAATTTCTTTATAAAAAACCACGTGTATTTGCAGGAAGTTTTAGTGAATTTAATGTTATTTGACTACTTGCTATTTTTAATTGTTTTTTAACGCACCTGGTATGTTATTTCTTCACATCGGGTATCTTGTTATTAAATTCACCGCCACTTATACACTGTGTGATCAAAAGTATCCGGACACCCGCAAAAAATACGTTTTTCATATTAGGTGCATTGTGATGTCACCTAATGCCTGGTACTCCATACCAGCGACCTCAGTAGTCATCGTGACAGAGCAGAATGGAGCGCTCCGCGGAACTCACGGGCTTCGAAGGTGGTCAAGTGATTGGGTGTCACTTGGGTCATACGTCTATACGCGACATTTCCACACTCCCAAACAACCCGAGGTCCACTGCTTCCGATGTGATAGTGAAGTGGATACGTGAAGCGACACGTACAGCACAAAAGCGTACAGGCCGACCTCGTCTGTTGACTGACAGAGACCGCCGACAGTTGAAGAGGGTCGTTATGTGTAATAGGCAGACATGTATCCAGACCGTCACACAGGAATTCCAAACTGCACCAGGATCCACTGTAAGTACCATGACAGTTAGGCGGGAGCTGAGAAAACTTGGATTTCATGGTCGAGCGGCTGCTCGTAAGCCCACATTATGCCGATAAATGCCAAAAGACGCGTCGCTTAGTGTAAACAGCGTAAACATTGGACGATTGAACAGTAGAAAAACGTTGTGTGGAGTGACGAATCACGGTACACAATGTGGAAATCCGATAGCAGTGTGTGGGTCTTGCGAAAGCCCGGTGAACGTCATCCGCCAGCGTGTGTAGTGCCAACAGTAAAATTCGGAGGTGGTGGTGTTACGGTGTGGTCGTGTTTTTCATGGAGGGATCTTGCACCCCTTGTTGTTTTGCGTGACACTATCACAGTACAGGCCTACATTGATGTTTTAAACACCTTTTTGTTTCCCATGTTGAAGAGTAATTCGGGGCTGGCGAGTGCAGCTTTCAACACGATCGAGCCCCTGTTGATAATGCACGGCCTGTGGCGGAGTGGTTAGACGACAATAAGATCCCTGTAATGGACTGGACTGCACGGAGTCCTGACCTGAATTCTGTAGAATACCTTCGGGATTAATTAACTTTCCATAACTGGGATACACAGTAATTTGAAATTTTTTGAAAGACATTATGTTTACGCCAGTCACTGTTAAACTCCTTATTTCCACTGTCGCAATGTCGGCCTTAGGCCATTATCAAATGCAGATGTTCTGGCTTCAGCATGTATAGACATGGCTTAAAGCCGAAACATCTGCGCTTGATAATGGCCTAAGGCCGAAATTGCAATAGTGGAAATAAAAAGTTTTATAGTCACTGGAGTAAACGTACTGTCTTTCAAAAAAAAAAAAAAAAACCTTTGGGATGTTTTGGAACGCCGACTTGGTGCCAGGCCTCACCGACCGACATCCATACCTCTCCTCAGTGCAGCACTGCGTGAAGAATGGGCTGTAATTCCCCAAGAAAGTTTCCAGCACCCGATTGAACGTATGCTTGTGAGAGTGGAAGCTGTCATCAAGGCTAAGGGTGGGCCAACACCATATTGAATTCCAGCATTATCGATCGAGAGCGCCACGAAGTTTTGAATCATTTTCACCCAGGTGTCCGGATACTTTTGATCACATAGTGTATATTAAAATGTGGTGCTACAGAAGAATGCTGAAGATAAGGTGGGTAGATCACGTAACTAATGAGGAGGTATTGAATAGGATTGGGGAGAAGAGAAGTTTGTGGCACAACTTGACTAGAAGAAGGGATCGGTTGGTGGGCATATTCTGAGGCATCAAGGGATCACAAATTTAGCATTGGAGGGCAGCGTGGAGGGTAAAAATCGTAGAGGGAGACCAAGAGATGAATACACTATGCAGATTCAGAAGGATGTAGGTTGCAGTAGGTACTGGGAGATGAAGAAGCTTGCACAGGATAGAGTAACATGGAGAGCTGCATCAAACCAGTCTCAGGACTGAAGACCACAACAACAACAGTGTATATTAGAAAAAATGTGAGTGGGGGACAGGTATGGGAGCAGTATCGTGGGGGTTGGGTTGGGTTGTTTTGGGGAAGGAGACCAGACAGCGAAGTCATCGGTCTCATCGGATTAGGGAAGGACGGGGAAGGAAGTGGGCCGTGCCCTATGAAAGGAACCATCCCGGCATTTGCCTGGAGCGATTTAGGGAAATCACGGAAAACCTAAATCAGGATGGCCGGACGCGGGATTGAACCATGGTCCTCCCGAATGCGAGTCCAGTGTTTAACCACTGCGCCACCTCGCTCGGTGAGCAGTATCGTGGCCAGGCCTCAGAATTCTTGACCTCTGCCCTCTTTGCCGTCACCTGCCTGCCATTCACTTGCACAAAAAAGAAAAAAAATAGTGCAATGTTCAGCGCGTCTGCCTACTAAGCAAGAGGTCCAAGTTTGAACCCCGTTTGGGCACAAATTTTTATCTGCCGCTAAAAGAAAAAAAAAGAAGATAAAAATAAAAAATAAAGAAAGGTGTCGCAGTGGGAAAAAGTTACAATGGTAAAAAAAATGGCTACCGCTAGAGAACTCTCAGTTTGCAGATCACGTTGAGGAACACGTGGCGTGTGAAGGTTTCGGAAAATCGTCAGCCACGGTGGAGAACACGTCCGCCTCAGCTTCCGCGTTCCGTCCGAGGGCGGCTGCAGAACTTACCTCCCGTCGTTCTCCCTTCGCGTAAGTTCCTCTACTTCCACATTTCGTTTCGGCCGCCAGTTCGTGCCCGTGTGCCGCTAGTGGAGGAGGCTCCTGCGGACGTGTGATGCCGCGGATATGGCGCGATGAGTCCGTCACAGCCGGCGCCTATCTCAGCGGGAATCTGTACAACGGCACCGCCCACAACACACAGAGGGCGCTTCCTTTTCCACTTACGAGGGTCACTCCAAAAGAAATGCACACTATTTTTTTTTTAAATCCATCTTTTATTCTACATGTTTGAAAGTTGTACTGTGTGTAGATACATCCCTTAGGAACAATATTTTCATTTCTCCACATACTTTCCATACCTCACAACTGCCTTACGCAATCTTGGAACCAGCGCCTGTATACCCGCACGGTAAAATTCTGGACCAACCTGTTGGAGCCACTGTTTGGCAGCGTGCACAAGGGAGTCATCTTCAAACCTTGTTCCACGAAGAGAGTCTTTCAGTTCCCCAAACAGGTGATAGTCACGCGGAGCCAGGTCAGGAGTGTAAGGCGGGTCCATCCGAGTTTTGTGATCGCTTCGACGGTTTTTTGACTGACACGTGGTCGTGCATTGTCGTCCCACAGCAAAACATCCTGCTTTTCCCGATGTGGTAAACTCAGTCGAGCTTCAACTTTCTTTACTGTCGTCACATATGCATCAGAATTTATGGTGGTTCCACTTGGCACGATGTCTACAAGCAAGAGTCCTTCAGAATCGAAAAACACCGTAGCCGTAACTTTTCCAGTAGAAGGTGTGGTTTTGAATTTTTTTTTCTTGGGTGAATTTGCACGATGCCACTCCATTGATTGCCTCTTCGTCTCTGGTGAAAAATTATGGAGCTGTGTTTCATCACCTGTCACAATTCTTCCAAGGCATTCATCTCCACCATTCTCGTATTCTTCCAAAAGTTCGCTGCATACCGTTTTTCTTGTTTCTTTGTGAGCCACTGTCAACATCCTGGGAACGCACCTGGCTCAAACCTTTTTTAACGCCAACACTTTCAGTATTCTGGAAACACTTCCTTCCCCTATCCCAAAGTAGCGTGACAATTCGTTCACTGTGATGCGTCTGTCAGCAGTCACCAATTCGTTAACTCTCTGCACATTTTCTGGAGTGTGTGCAGTACGAGGCCTGCCGCTGCGAGGACAATCCTCAATATTGCCGTGCCCGCTTTCATCACGTAACCTGCTTGCCCACCGACTAACTGTACTGCGATCGACAACAGCATCTCCGTACACCTTTTTCAACCTCTTGTGGATGTTTCCCACTGTCTCTTTTTCACAGCACAGGAATTCTATGACAGCACGTTGCTCCTGACGAACGTCAAGTGTAGCAGCCATCTTGAAGACATGCTGTGACGGCGCCACTCACGGGAACAGGTTGATCTAAGTTTGAAAACAAGCGGGAAGGTTGTATCTACACACTGTAAAACTTTTACACATGCAAAATGAAAACTGTATTTTTACAAAAATATTGTGCATGTCTTTTGGAGTGACCCTCGTACTTACGAGGGTGGTTTGAAGAGCCCTCGGAACGGAATAGGAAAAAAGTACTTACATCACTGAAACTTTTTTATGCTTCAATGTAGTCTCGTTGTAGATTGAGGGACTTGGTCCAATGATATTCCAGTGTCTTGATCCCATCTCTGAAATGAGTGTCCTCCAGGTCTCCAAATTATTGTCAACACCGGCTATCAATTCTTTGTTTGAAGTGAATCTTCGTCCACCGAGAAAAATTTTCGGTTTTGGGAAAATTGGAGATTTGTGGTATGGTCTTATGGGACCATACTGCTGAGGTCATCGATCCCTAAGCTTAGACACTATTTAATCTAACTAACTTGAGCTAAGGACAACACACACATCCATGCCCGAGGGAGGACTCGAACCTCCGACGGAGGGAGCTGCGCGGAACGTGACAAGACGCCCAGACCGCTCGGCTACCCCGCGCGGCTTCTGTTTTGAGAAGAGGTGGAAGTCTGACGGAGCCATATCAGGTGAATAAGGCGCCTGTGGCAACAATTCATACCTTAGTTCAGGGCTTCACAACATACGTGCTCGCGGAGCATACCTTAGTTCAGGGCTTCACAACATACGTGCTCGCGGAGCATACCTTAGTTCAGGGCTTCACAACATACGTGCTCGCGGAGCAAGCTGTGAGCAGCAAGGCGCGAGCACGGAGCAGCGCGAGCACGCTACCCCCACTACCGGACCAGAGCGGAGAGTGGGGAGAGTCACGTGGGGTACACAACAGCTGCCGCCAGTCGATGTAAATCCGCGGCCACCTGCAGGGATATCACTCACGAATTATTACTGCGACAAATGAAACAAATAAAGGAGAATGTACACATGCCTCATAATTTTATTAGCTTAGTGTATGCCTCTACCATCTGTAGACACTGAAACTAAAGAATTCCACGACAATCCTATATTTTCAACACTTTCTTCAACACTACTTAAAATATCACCTCCGGTTGTAGTGTTCTTCATGGCTACTACATCGAGGAGCTCCTCCCTCACATGAAGATCTCTATTAACACCTCTAATAAATATGGAAAGCTGCGCTGTTCCAGTGATATCAACACTTTCGTCCAGAGCTGGAGAATACGCCATAAAATCTTTACATATATTTGCAAGCTGGCTCTGGACGTCGTCTGCCATGTCCTGTATGCGACGCATAATGGTCATGTTAGATAATGGCACAATCCGAAACTGTTCAGCTTGAGATGGACACAAATGTTCCGCTGCAACTACCAAACATTCTTTTATTAAATCGCCATCAGTTAAGGGGCGCAGGGATTTTGCTAAAAGCAAAGCGATTTTGTAACTCACTCTGAGAGCTGCCTCAGTTGATTTTTCTTCGTCGTCCAGATCTTCTTCGGATAGCTTCCTTTTAAGTTTAATAACTTCCTGTGCACGGTCTGGTCCATCACATTTTCCACGTCCGTAGTCTTTCGCATGGTACGACATATAATGTCGCTGCAAATTAAATTTCGTAAAAGAATTCACCGTTTTGTGACATACTAAACATTTCGCAACACCATCTTTTTCAGTAAACAGATAAAATTCCTCCCAATGGGGGTTGAACTGCGAAAGCGTGGTTGGGGTTACACAACAGCGACTTCACATGATTCTTAACCAGCGAAGTGACTGTTAAGAGCTGATCGTAGTACTTTAAACGTTACACAGTCGGCGCGAATTCAATAGGCACGCTGCGGCCCTATTCAAACGTGCGCGCGCATTTCCCCTCCCTCCCCTCCCGCCCTACTCCGCGACCTTGCACCTGCTCGCGAGCACGTGCCTGAGCAAACGCGAGTACTCGCGCTCAAAACCGGCCAGTTGTTAAGCCCTGCCTTAGTTACTGTAATTTTGCTACGGCGTCGGCACATGTGTGCGGGCGTGCATTGTCTTGATGGAAGATGACTTTCTTCCTTGCTAAAGAACGGGCCGCTGTCGCCGAGCGATTCTAGGCGTTTCAGTCCGGAACCTTGCTGCTGCTACGGTCGCAGGTTCGAATCGTGCCTCGGGCAAGGATGTGTGTGATGTCCTTAGGTTACTTAGGTTTAAGTAGTTGATGACCTCAGATGTTAAGTCTAATAGTGCTTAGAGCTATTTGAACCTTGCTAAACCTGGCCTTTTTTAGCGTATCTCAAATGCATCTCTGAGCACTATGGGACTTGACTTCTGAGGTCATCAGTCCCCTACAACTTAGTACTACTTAAACCTAACTAAGGACAGCACACATATCCCTGCCCGAGGCAGGATGCGAACCTGCGACCGTAGCGGTCGCGCGGTTCCAGACTGTAGCGCCTAGAACCGCTCGGCCTCCCCGGCCGACTTTTCGCGTATGTTTTGTTGCAATTTGTCCAGGAGCTTACAGTAGTATTCTCCAGTAATTGGCACCCCAGTGGGGTGATAATCTAGAAACACAATCCCCTTTGCATCCCAGAACACTGATGCCACGATCTTTCCCGCCATAGGAATTGCCTTTGCTTTCTTTGTTGCCGTAGAATCAACATGTTTCCACGGCTTTGACTGTTGTTTTGTCTGTAGAGTGTGGTAGTGCAACCAAATTTCATCTGTGGTCACAAACCGGCGCAAAAAATCTTGTTCGTTTCTCCTAAAACGGTTCCGTTATGTCCATTCTCGTACGTCTTTGATCCAGTTTAAATGCTCTGCTATCGTAGTTGAAACAGACAGAAGTGAAACGAAAGTGAACATTTTCATAGAACTGTTCTTTTTTTGTCGCTGTGGGTTGTAACAGAAAAGCTGTAAATTGTTGATGATACCTTCTCGGGCTTCCATCCGGGTAGGTGCGTCGAAAATCCGATGATGAGAATTACACTCATCGAAACGTCGCGGATTTTCGACGCACCTACCCGGATGGAAGCCCGAGAAGCTTTCATCAGCAGTTTCCACCGGTAAAGCCTACATTCACTGTAAATTGTTGTTTAAACTACTCATTCGGAAAGCTATATACACTCCTGGAAATTGAAATAAGAACACCGTGAATTCATTGTCCCAGGAAGGGGAAACTTTATTGACACATTCCTGGGGTCAGATACATCACATGATCACACTGACAGAACCACAGGCACATAGACACAGGCAACAGAGCATGCACAATGTCGGCACTAGTACAGTGTATATCCACCTTTCGCAGCAATGCAGGCTGCTATTCTCCCATGGAGACGATCGTAGAGATGCTGGATGTAGTCCTGTGGAACGGCTTGCCATGCCATTTCCACCTGGCGCCTCAGTTGGACCAGCGTTCGTGCTGGACGTGCAGACCGCGTGAGACGACGCTTCATCCAGTCCCAAACATGCTCAATGGGGGACAGATCCGGAGATCTTGCTGGCCAGGGTAGTTGACTTACACTTTCTAGAGCACGTTGGGTGGCACCGGATACATGCGGACGTGCATTGTCCTGTTGGAACAGCACGTTCCCTTGCCGGTCTAGGAATGGTAGAACGATGGGTTCGATGACGGTTTGGATGTACCGTGCACTATTCAGTGTCCCCTCGACGATCACCAGTGGTGTACGGCCAGTGTAGGAGATCGCTCCCCACACCGTGATGCCGGGTGTTGGCCCTGTGTGCCTCGGTCGTATGCAGTCCTGATTGTGGCGCTCACCTGCACGGCGCCAAACACGCATACGACCATCATTGGCACCAAGGCAGAAGCGACTCTCATCGCTGAAGACGACACGTCTCCATTCGTCCCTCCATTCACGCCTGTCGCGACACCACTGGAGGCGGGCTGCACGATGTTGGGGCGTGAGCGGAAGACGGCCTAACGGTGTGCGGGACCGTAGCCCAGCTTCATGGAGACGGTTGCGAATGGTCCTCGGCGATACCCCAGTAGCAACAGTGTCCCTAATTTGCTGGGAAGTGGCGGTGCGGTCCCCTACGGCACTGCGTAGGATCCTACGGTCTTGGCGTGCATCCGTGCGTCGCTGCGGTCCGGTCCCAGGTCGACGGGCACGTGCACCTTCCGCCGACCACTGGCGACAACATCGATGTACTGTGGAGACCTCACGCCCCACGTGTTGAGCAATTCGGCGGTACGTCCACCCGGCCTCCCGCATGCCCACTATACGCCCTCGCTCAAAGTCCGTCAACTGCACATACGGTTCACGTCCACGCTGTCGCGGCATGCTACCAGTATTAAAGACTGCGATGGAGCTCCGTATGCCACGGCAAACTGGCTGACACTGACGGCGGCGGTGCACAAATGCTGCGCAGCTAGCGCCATTCGACGACCAACACCGCGGTTCCTGGTGTGTCCGCTGTGCCGTGCGTGTGATCATTGCTTGTACAGCCCTCTCGCAGTGTCCGGAGCAAGTATGGTGGGTCTGACACACCGGTGTCAATGTGTTCTTTTTTCCATTTCCAGGAGTGTATATACAGGGTGTTTCAAAAATGACCGGTATATTTGAAACGGCAATAAAAACTAAACGAGCAGCGATAGAAATACACCGTTTGTTGCAATATGCTTGGGACAACAGTACATTTTCAGGCAGACAAACTTTCGAAATTACAGTAGTTACAATTTTCAACAACAGATGGCGCTGCGGTCTGGGAAACTCTATAGTACGATATTTTCCACATGTCCACCATGCGTAGCATATAATATGGCGTAGTATCGGAATGAAATAACCCGAAACCTTTGACAACGTGTCTGGCGGAATGGCTTCACATGCAGATGAGATGTACTGCTTCAGCTGTTCAATTGTTTCTGGATTCTGGCGGTACACCTGGTCTTTCAAGTGTCCTCACAGAAAGAAGTCACAGGGGTTCATGTCTGGCGAATAGGGATGCCAATCCACGCCGCCTCCTGTATGTTTCGGATAGCCCAAAGCAATCACACGATCATCGAAATATTGATTCAGGAAATTAAAGACGTCGGCCGTGCGATGTGGCCGGGCACCATCTCGCATAAACCACGAGGTGTTCGCAGTGTCGTCTAAGGCAGTTTGTACCGCCACAAATTCACGAAGAATGTCCAGATAGCGTGATGCAGTAATCGTTTCGGATCTGAAAAATGGGCCAATGATTCCTTTGGAAGAAATGGCGGCCCAGACCAGTACTTTTTGAGGATGCAGGGACGACGGGACTGCAACATGGGGCTTTTCGGTTCCCCATATGCGCCAGTTCTGTTTATTGACGAAGCCGTCCGGGTAAAAATAAGCTTCGTCAGTAAACTAAATGCTGCCCACATGCATATCGCCGTCATCAATCCTGTGCACTATATCGTTAGCGAATGTCTCTCGTGCAGCAATGGTAGCGGCGCTGAGGGGTTGCCGCGTTTGAATTTTGTACGGATAGAGGTGTAAACTGTGGCGCACGAGACGATACGTGGACGTTGGCGTCATTTGGACCGCAGCTGCAACACGGCGAACGGAAAGCCGAGGCCGCTGTCGGATCACCTGCTGCACTAGCTGCGCGTTGCCCTCTGTGGGTGCCGTACGCGGTCGCCCTACCTTTCCAGCACGTTCATCCGTCACGTTCCCAGTCCGTTGAAATTTTTCAAACAGATCCTTTATTGTATCGCTTTTCGGTCCTTTGGTTACATTAAACCTCCGTTGAAAACTTCGTCTTGTTACAACAACACTGTGTTCTAGGCGGTGGAATTCCAACACCAGAAAAATCCTCTGTTCTAAGGAATAAACCGTGTTGTCTACAGCACACTTGCACGTTGTGAACAGCACACGCTTACAGCAGAAAGACGACGTACAGAATGGCGCACCCACAGACTGCGTTGTCTTCTATATCGTTGACATCACTTGCAGCGCCATCTGTTGTTGAAAATTGTAACTACTGTAATTTCGAAAGTTTGTCCGCCTGAAAATGTACTGTTGTCCCAAGCATATTTAAACAAACGGTGTATTTCTATCGCTGCTCGTTTAGTTTTTATTGCCGTTTCAAATATACCGGTCATTTTTGAAACACCCTGTATATATATATATATATATATATATATATATATATACATATATATATATATATATATATATATATATACATATATATATATATATATATATATATATATATATATATATATTGTACAGCCTATGTCTTTCCGAATGTTTATTAGAGCAAGGTATAATCATTCCAAGTAAATCGGCCAAGACCTTTTGGAGATTTTTGGTAACAATGTTAAACAAGACGTTGCTATTGTATAGTGGTACAGATTAGCGTCAAGTCACGCGTAGGTGAGTAATTTTTCGTGGAGCTTCACATTTGCGCCCGATACCAGTCCTGTACCATAAGCAGCCCCCCGAAGCAACCACGGGGGTTTACTGATATTTAGTCCTCTTAGTTTATTTAGTCGTTCAGGATTTTTGGATCGAGCGAGGTGGTGCACTGGACTCGCATTCGGGAGGACGACGGTTCAAACCCGCGTCCATCCATCGACTTAGGTTTCCCGTGATTTCCCTAAATTTCTTCACGCAAATGCCGGGATGGTTCCTTTGAAAGGGCACGGCCGACTTCCATCCCTATCCTTTCCTAATCAAATGGGACAGATGACCTCGCTGAATGAACCAGCCAACCGAATTTTTGCGCTCGGCCTGTCTTAGTTGCGTCATCTTGTACGAGGGTCGGTCAAAAAGTAATGCCTCCCATTTTTTTTCTACTTAAAGAAATTAAGTTAAGTGAAAAATTTGAATTTGGCGCCATTCCTCAAACCTTCTTCTGCAATCCACTGCAGTAGTAACTTTCTGTGTCAACAGGTGGCAGCACAGCAGAAGTTTGTAAGATGGCCGACATCGATGTTCGTTTGAGACAGCGTTGTGTGATTGAATTCTTGAATGCAGAAGGTGAAACGCCCATACGCATTCATGAAAGACTGAAGAAGGTGTATGGTGTTGTGACAGTGGATGTCAGCACTGTTAGACGATGGGTTCGTCGTTGTAAGGAAGCTGAAGGGCAAACACCGTTGACTGACGAAAAGCGGAGCGGCAGGCCGGTGTGTGCAGTGACTCCACACAACATTCAGCAAGTTGATGACATCATTCGTGGTGACCGTCGGGTGACTGCAGATGAAGTGTGTCGCATTATTTCTCTTAGTAAAGGCAGTGTGATCACGATTATTAAACAATTGGGGTACTCAAAAGTTTGTGCACGGTGGGTTCCAAGAATGTTAACCGATCAGAATAAAGAGGCAAGGAAAACAATAGCCTCCCAACACTTGCAGCGCTTCCGTTTGGAGGGAGATGAGTTTCTGAAAAAAATTGTGACTGGGGACGAAACATGGGTGCATTTTTTTGAACCCGAATCAAAGAGGCAGTCAATGGAGTGGCGTCACACAAGCTCGCCGAGGAAGAAAAAATTCAAAACTGTGCGATCGGCAGGGAAAGTTTTGGCAACAGTTTTCTGGGATACAGAGGGTGTGATTCTGGTTGATTTTTTGGAGCAGGGATGCACAATAAATTCTGTTCAATACGTCACAACCCTCAAAAAACTTAAAGCACGTCTTCAGCGAGTTCGCCCAACAAAATCAATGGCAGATGTTCTTCTTTTGCATGACAATGCAAGACCACACACCAGTCGTCACACCTCTGACGAGATTGTCAAAATTGGATGGGAAGTTTTGCCTCATCCCCCATACAGCCCTGACCTGGCACCATCAGACTTCCATCTGTTCGGGCCACTAAAAGAAGCTCATCGTGGGATTCATTTTGAAGATGAGGAGGCCGTCAAAACATCCGTGCGTCAATGGCTTAGGAAGCAGAGCTGTGATTTTTACCGTGCTGGGATACATGCCCTTGTTCAAAGATGGACCAAAACTGTAGAGATGGGCGGAGATTACATTGAAAAATGACAAAATGATCCTCAATGTTGTGGTTTTCAACCTATGTAATTGCATTTAAATTTCCTGACAATTAAACGTAGAAAAAAAAATAGGAGGCATTACTTTTTGACTGACCCTCGTATGATACGAATCTCACTAGAGGCTACGGGAAAAAAGACGCGAATTAAATGGAGTGGTTATTAGCGACATACTGACGCCGCTACGGTAGATAGGAGCAACGCGTTTCGGTAAATTGGGAAAAGCCGGGGTTAAACACGCCGATGTGGCTAGATTAGCGATGGAAACATCCGCGTTTGCGTCAGCACTCCTCGCTTAAGACAGCGCCAGAGTGTTGAGTAACGGCGAGCAGAGCTTGCCAGAACTCTGACGAATCGCTACGATCTGCAAAGCGGGCACCGTTCCACGGCGTTTATGCTTATTGTGCGTAATTCGCAGCTGCAACGGGAGCCAAGAAGGCAGCACTATATCAAGCGATAGCTTAGCGCTGTTAACGGTGCTGGTAACTGGTCGTAAGCATTCTGACACTAATGTCTCTTTAATAAGTTTCCTTTAATTTACGTCTATGGTACACAGACATACATAATACACTACTGGTCATTAAAATTGCTACACCACGAAGATGACGTGCTACTGCCGTGAAATTTAACCGACAGGAAGAAGATGCTGTGATATGCAAATAATTAGCTTTTCAGAGCATTCACACAAGGTTGGCGCCGGTGGCGACACCTAACGTGCTGACATGAGGAAAGTTTCCGACCGATTTCTCGTACGCAAACAGCAGTTGACCGGCGTTGCCTGGTGAAACGTTGTTGTGGTGCCTCGTGTAAGGAGGAGAAATGCGTACCATCACGTTTCCGACTTTGATAAAGGTCGGATTGTAGCCTATCGCGATTGCGGTTTATCGTATCGCGACATAGCTGCTCGCGTTGGTCGAGATCCAATGACTGTTAGCAGAATATGGAATCGGTGGGTTCAGGAGGGTAATACGGAACGCCGTGCTGGATCCCAACGACGTCGTATCACTAGCAGTCTAGATGACAGGCATCTTATCCGCACGGCTGTAACGGATCGTGCAGCCACGTCTCGATCCCTGAGCCAACAGGTGGGGACGTTTGCAAGACAACAACCATCTCCACGAACAGTTCGACGACGTTTGCAGCAGCACGGACTATCAGCTCGGAGACCGTGGCTGCGGTTACCCTTGACAGACAGGAGCGCCTGCGATGGTGTACCCGACGACGAACCTGGGTGCACGAATAGCAAAACGTCATTTTTTCGGATGAATCCAGGTTCTGTTTACAGCATCATGATGGTCGCATCCGTGTTTGGCGACATCGCGGTGAACATTGGAAGCGTGTATTCGTCATCGCCATACTGGCGTATCACCCGGCGTGATGGTATGGGGTGCCATCGGTTACACGTCTCGGTCACCTCTTGTTCGCATTGACAGCACTTTGAACAGTGGACGTTACATTTCAGATGTGTTACGACCCGTGGCTCCACCCTTCATTGGATCCCTGCGAAACCCTACATTTCAGCAGGATAATGCACGACCGCATGTTGCAGGTCCTATACGGGCCTTTCTGGATACAGAAAGTGTTCGACTGCTGCCCTGGCCAGCACATTCTCCAGATCTCTCACCAACTGAAAACGTCACAATACGCCAGTCACTACTCTCGATGAACTGTGGTATCGTGTTGAAGCTGCATGGGCAGCTTACACGCCATACAAGCTCTGTTAACGCCCAGGCGTATCAAGGCCGTTATTACGGCCAGGGGTGGTTGTTCTGGGTACTGATTTCTCAGGATCTAATGCACCCATATTGCGTGAAAATGTAATCACATGTCAGTTCTAGTATAATATATTTGACCAATGAATACCCGTTTACCCGTTTATTATCTGCAATTGTTGTTGGTGTAGCAATTTTAATGGCCAGTAGTGTGTATGTATTTGACGATGCTGGTGCTGATTCCGCATTTAACATTTGACGATGCCACTATGGCTGCAGTACGTTAGGACTTCGTTTTTATCAAACAGATCTGATAATGGTCATTAAAGACGGAACCCGGTAATCTGTTAACAATAAGTTTGTGACCATAGACATAAATTAAAGGAAACTTATTACATGTACGGGTCACTGTTTTTTCGCGACAATGTCGCAGCTTGTGGGTCTCTTTTATTTCTGTATGGACTTTGAATGTCTTAATCGGATGATGTCGGTACCAGTATACCCCTGACCCTTTAAGGGGCTCCGGAAAGGCTCAAAATCATGAAAAGTTCAATTTTTACTTTTATGCGTTTTCTGAATCTGCAGACTATTACCTTTTAATAGATATGTAATTTATTCAATTCCGAAGACTACAACTATTTTTAAATTTTTTTTGAAATGTGTTCTACATGGGCGTGACCCACTGTGGCGCTGTTAAACTGCTGTCAAATGGTGTTATTATTAACGTCCGTGTTCATCAGGTACATTTTAGTGATGTGAGATAAAGTATGTGTTGTGGCTAACCTGTGATGGTTCAATATATATCGCTGGTGTGATTGTCGATTGTTTCATGTTTATTTACTCTGTCGTTATCTCGAAAATATTCGTAATTAATTCTGTTTCTTGAGTCTCTGTTTTGTTGAAGTATAATAATGAGTAAAAGTAAAGTTATTAAAAATCCTCTGAAGGCTTTTAAGAAAAGGAGAAATGTCGGAAAGCCAAAGGTATGTGTTATTACTGTAAACAATAAAGACGATGAAAATTCCCAACATGGCTTGTGTCCCAAAGAAGAAGACAGTTGGTGTAAATATAACAAAGGATTGCTAACTGGTGAAGTGTACACTCATAAGCATAGTCTGCCTCATGCAATAATGGAGGTGATGAAACCTATTTTCAGAGACTTAGCAGCACCTGAACTGTTGAAAAAGTGTATTCACGGAAAAACTCAAAACCCCAATGAAAGTGTAAATAGTGTTATATGGTCGAGAATCCCCAAGACTGTATTTGTTGGAATAGAAACACTTCACTTTGGTGTGTATGATGCTGTTGCGACTTTCAATGATGGCAACATTGTAAGGTGCAAGGTATTTAGAAATATGGGAATGAAGATAGGTTCTAACACGGTACGAGCGATGCTTGCTTTAGACAAGGAACGCCTTCGGGCTGCAGACAGGGCTGTAAAGAGTCTAGAAATACAAGCAAGGGTAAACAGGAGGAGGAACAAGAGGAAGCTGGAGGAGGAGTTTGCAGAGGATGAAGATAATCCATCCTATGGACCTGGAATGCACTAAAAAGTTAATCCAATCTTTGTCGCTCGATTCCCAAAACTTTTATTTTCTCATACTAATTACATGTTTTCTAAGGATCTTCCAAACATATTTGTTTCAAACTTTCAGTAAATGTTACACAGTACCTTCTGCATAATTTAACACAGCCTTTTTCCAAAAAACTATATATTTTTGAGTATATAAATAAAAAATTGCAAAAAAATGTTGTGAACTTTCATTACAATTGAAAAAAAATCATCTTTAATAACTGAACTAAAATTTTGTAAAATCCCTGTGTTAAGTTGTAGCCCATATTCCAATAAATAATCTGTAAAAAGTTCAACTTCCTACCTCAAATACTTTGTGAGGAAAGATGTAATTTATAAGCGTTATTTTAACATTGCAAGTATAGGGCGTTCCGGAGCCCCTTAAGTCCGGAACCGCGCTGCTGCTTCGGTCGAAGGTTCGAATCCTGCCTCAGGCATGGATGTGTGTGATGTCCTTAGGTTAGTTAGGTTTAAGTAGTTGTAAGTTCTAGGGGACTGATGACCTAAGAAGTTAAGTCCCATAGTGCTCAGAGACATTTGAACCATTTTGTTTTCCATAAATCGCACCAGGCAAATGTCGGGATGGTTCCTTTGAAAGGACATGGCTGACTTCCTTCCCCTCCTTCACTAATCCGATGAGAACGATGACCTCGCTGTCTGGTCTCCTCCCCCAAAAAAAACCCCAACAACGTACTTGTTTTATATTGGCGTTGCGCCGTATTCTGCGTTTTTAGATAGCTCTGTATTTGAATACGCAAACCTATACCAGTTTCTTTGGCGCTTCCGTGTATATTTTTGATGTCGCTGAAAACAAATCTGAAGATTTTCAAAACTGATAGTGCCTAATCCAACATCCCGTACCAGAAATTATGTTTTGACCAATTTTTCGCAAAAGTTGACAATAAAAGTGTTTTCGTCACTTGGGTTCAGTCGGCAGGACTAACGCGAATTGTTCGTGAAGAGCAATTCCCTCGTTCTAGAGATGGGCAAAACTGTTCTTTTCAGAGATTGGATCAGAACTGTTCACTCCCTGAAATGAACTAGCTCTTTTTCATGACTCACCACTCATTTACAATGGAAAATAAATGGAAGGCACATTGCCCTTTAAACTTGGTTTATTCCAGTACTATACCTGTATTTTGATCTTATTTGATCCTATTTTGAAGTAACACAGATAATGAGTAAGAATTTTGTATTGTTTATTGAAATTTCCACGATATGACAAAGTTTTTGATTATTGATTTATTTTGCACTATCGTGGTTTTTTGGGTGATCGGAAAATGTTGTAACTTGAGATTTACATTAACAATATATTTGGCTATAATGTATTAAAATTTCATTAACCTCATACAAATACATCGCAAGCCATATATTTTTAAAGTGAACGTTTCCTTCTGAAGACGCCTAAAATCGCAAAATCCGTACCAGAATAAGAAAAAAAAATATAAATTTGACTGTAAAACGAAAGTGCTGCATATAGCCTTACGCAGAATAAAACAAGGAAAATATTGGTGTATCACATTTTGCGATACGTTTATCGGTTCGCTCGTAATTAAAGCGTAAATTCGAGTGTCCATAATAAAAATCCTATAGTAAGAGTAGTCATCAGGAACCTAATCTAATCAGTTTAAACAAATAAAAATAAAATAAAAACAATTGATGTATACATAACATAATAATGTAATATACATAGCGGTATTACTATGAAGAACAATATCCAGTGGGGACAAACTCCGATGCAGAGGCACTGAGTCGAGCAGGTCGAGCGGCGAGCTGTATTACTGCGTGAGCTGAGACCGCAGAGACCAGAGTGACACCTGAGTCGCTTTGCTCGACGCTCTGGCTAGAGTCGAGACGGTGGGGTGAGCGTTGAGCGGGCGAGTTCCGAGGGTGGGGGGAGCTCACCCGCTCCGAGACAAATCGTCCGCTCCCTTGCGAGCAGGTTTTTGCAAGTAGTTCCTATGTTATCCGCTAGGTGGCTCTCTGTCCTGTTGCTGGCATCAACTGCCCAGAGGGCAGGACGTGCGACTGAAACGATCGCCGACAGAGTGCGATGCGAAGTTAAGCTGCGCCAGACACTGCACACAGCAGACGACGCACAGAGACGGCACGGCATATGTGAAACACAAAATCCAATGGGGCACTGCACAATGCAGGCAGCCAAGGTAGAAGCAGGGCAGAGGCCGGCGCTGGCTGCGTTGTGTGGCGTGCACTGTGCTCTGACCAGCAGAGGCGCTGCTGATATGCTCCGTCTCTCTCTCTCTCTCTCTCTCTCTCTCTCTCTCTCTCTCTGCCGTGGGAAACGTTTGGAGCTACCGTTCTTTTTTTCTGAATCACTGATTGTTCACTCCATTGAAAGATTCAACTCTATGAATTAGTTCAAGAGCGGATCCCCCATCTCTACCTCGTTCATCTTGGGGAGAAAAGCCTATCCGTCTGGCTGGATATGCCGGCACACGTTGATCGCCAGGTTTTTCGGCGAATGTGTTTGCATGCATGCAACAATATAAATCATTTTTGTGATCGTGCATCGCGGCAGAACAAGTTTCCTGCCTGAGCCTGTCCGCAGCTCGTGGTCTCGCGGTCGCGTTCTCGCTTGCCGAGCACGGGGTCCCGGGTTCGAGTTTGGACTGAGCAACGGTTGGGAAATTCTACGGGCGCTGATAACCGCGCAGTTGAGCTCCCCACAAACCAGACATCATCATCATCATCATCATCATCATCATCATCATCTGTCTGAGCCGGGCTTCTCTGGCTGACAGCGTTTCACGGCAGCCGTGGCACTCCTTCGCACAATGCGTTCTAGAGACTTTCGTAACGCACTGATTAAAAAACCTTTTCGTCCGAACAGTCTAGACATATACACCTTTCAAAAAAATGGAATAAAAAATCGAATTTTCGACCATTTTGGATGACAGTCTGGCTTTAAAGAATCGAACTCACATGTATCAAACAGTTCCAAACTACCGATTACTTTACAAATGAGTTAATGTGTTAAATTTTCGACTTCCAGCGCATAAGCGAGGAAACGTTTAGAAAATTTTGCTCTCCTTCTCAAATACTGGATGAATATAGTCTGGGTAATTTTCGAGCAGTGATTTAACACAGCCTCGAAAGACATATTCATACACTACTGGCCATTAAAATTGCTACACCAAGAAGAAATACAGATGAGAAACGGGTATTCATTGGACAAATATACACTCCTGGAAATTGAAATAAGAACACCGTGAATTCATTGTCCCAGGAAGGGGAAACTTTATTGACACATTCCTGGGGTCAGATACATCACATGATCACACTGACAGAACCACAGGCACATAGACACAGGCAACAGAGCATGCACAATGTCGGCACTAGTACAGTGTGTATCCACCTTTCGCAGCAATGCAGGCTGCTATTCTCCCATGGAGACGATCGTAGAGATGCTGGATGTAGTCCTGTGGAACGGCTTGCCATGCCATTTCCACCTGGCGCCTCAGTTGGACCAGCGTTCGTGCTGGACGTGCAGACCGCGTGAGACGACGCTTCATCCAGTCCCAAACATGCTCAATGGGGGACAGATCCGGAGATCTTGCTGGCCAGGGTAGTTGACTTACACCTTCTAGAGCACGTTGGGTGGCACGGGATACATGCGGACGTGCATTGTGCTGTTGGAACAGCAAGTTCGCTTGCCGGTCTAGGAATGGTAGAACGATGGGTTCGATGACGGTTTGGATGTACCGTGCACTATTCAGTGTCCCCTCGACGATCACCAGTGGTGTACGGCCAGTGTAGGAGATCGCTCCCCACACCATGATGCCGGGTGTTGGCCCTGTGTGCCTCGGTCGTATGCAGTCCTGATTGTGGCGCTCACCTGCACGGCGCCAAACACGCATACGACCATCATTGGCACCGAGGCAGAAGCGACTCTCATCGCTGAAGACGACACGTCTCCATTCGTCCCTCCATTCACGCCTGTCGCGACACCACTGGAGGCGGGCTGCACGATGTTGGGGCGTGAGCGGAAGACGGCCTAACGGTGTGCGGGACCGTAGCCCAGCTTCATGGAGACGGTTGCGAATGGTCCTCGCCGATACCCCAGGAGCAACAGTGTCCCTAATTTGCTGGGAAGTGGCGGTGCGGTCCCCTACGGCACTGCGTAGGATCCTACGGTCTTGGCGTGCATCCGTGCGTCGCTGCGGTTCGGTCCCAGGTCGACGGGCACGTGCACCTTCCGCCGACCACTGGCGACAATATCGATGTACTGTGGAGACCTCACGCCCCACGTGTTGAGCAATTCGGCGGTACGTCCACCCGGCCTCCCGCATGCCCACTATACGCCCTCGCTCAAAGTCCGTCAACTGCACATACGGTTCACGTCCACGTTGTCGCGGCATGCTACCAGTGTTAAAAGACTGCGATGGAGCTCCGTATGCCACGGCAAACTGGCTGACACTGACGGCGGCGGTGCACAAATGCTGCGCAGCTAGCGCCATTCGACGGCCAACACCGCGGTTCCTGGTGTGTCCGCTGTGCCGTGCGTGTGATCCTTGCTTGTACAGCCCTCTCGCAGTGTCCGGAGCAAGTATGGTGGGTCTGACACACCGGTGTCAATGTGTTCTTTTTTCCGTTTCCAGGAGTGTATTATACTACAATTGATATTTGCTAACATTTTCACGCAAGCGGTGTACCGTAGGTCTCTAGAAGAGCGTAGCGTTCCTAAGGATTGGAAAAGGGCACAGGTCATCCCCGTTTTCAAGAAGGTACGTCGAACAGATGTGCAGAGCTATAGACCTATATCTCTAAGGTCGATCAGTTGTAGAATTATGGAACACGTATTATGTTCGAGTATAATGACTTTTCTGGAGACTAGAAATCTACTCTGTAGGAATCAGCATGCGTTTCGAAAAAGACGATCGTGTGAAACCCAGCTCGCGCTTTTCGTCCACGAGACTCAGAGGGCCATAGGCACGGGTTCACAGGTAGATGCCGTGTTTCTTGACTTCCGCAAGGCGTTCGATACAGTACCCCACAGTCGTTTAATGAACAGAGTAAGAGCATATGGACTATCAGACCAGTTGTGTGATTGGATTGAAGAGTTCCTAGATAACAGAACGCAGCATGTCATTCTCAATGGAGAGAAGTCTTCCGAAGTAAGAGTGATTTCAGGTGTGCCGCAGGGGAGTGTCGTAGGACTGTTGCTATTCACAATATACATAAATGACGTTGTGAATAACATCGGAAGTTCACTGATGCTTTTTGCAGATGATGCTCTGGTGTATCGAGAGGTTGTAACAATGGAAAATTGTACCGAAATGCAGGAGGATCTGCAGCGAATTGACGCATGGTGCAGGGAATGGCAGTTGAATCTCAATGTAGACAAGTGTAATGTGCTGCCAATACATAGAAAGAAAGATCCCTTATCATTTAGCTACAATATAGGTGAGCAACTGCAAGCAATTAATTCCATACATTATGTGGGAGTACGCATTAGGAGTGATTTAAAATGGAATGATCATATAAAGTTGATCGTCGGTGAAGCCGATGCCAGACTGAGATTCATTGGAAGAATCCTAAGGAAATGCAATCCGAAAACAAAGGAAGTAGGTTACAGTACACTTGTTCGCCCACTGCTCGAATACTGCTCAGCAGTGTGGGATCCGTACCAGATAGGGTTGATAGAAGAGATAGAGAAGATCCAACGGAGACAGCGCGCTTCGTTACAGGATCATTTAGTAATCGCGAAAGCGTTACAGAGATGATAGATAAACTCCAGTGGAACACTTTGCAGGAGAGACGCTCAGTAGGTCGGTACGGGCTTTTGTCGAAGTTTCGAGAACATACCTTCACCGAGGAGTCAAGCAGTAATGTTGCTCCCTCCTACGTATATCTCGCGAAGAGACGATGAGGATAAAATCAGAGAGATTAGAGCCTACACAGAGGCATACCGACAATCCTTTCTACGAACAATACGAGACTGGAATAGATGGGATAACCGATAGAGGTACTCAAGGTACCCTCCGCCACACACCGTCAGGTGGCTTGCGGAGTATGGATGTAGATGTAGATGTAGATGTACACGTTGCAAACGGTAAAAATACTACTGTTGCTCTCGCCACAGTTGTGAGAAGAGCATTCACTTGCAATGCTAACATTCGTGTGACGATAGAAGTTGCCGTGTGCTCAGAAAAATGTCCCCTTCTATTTCTGGAGTTGTAGGCTCCCGTCGTCCCCTCTGCAAACTAGGAGAGGCAAACTTAACTTCCTATGAGCGCACAGAAGGCGATGGAGACAATCAAATGTAACGATCTAGACGTCTTTGTTCTGGGCACTTGAGGCACAAACAATGGGTCAGCACAGCATTCCCGGTCACCTTATCGCGCATGAGGTGCACTTCTGCCAGCTCCTAATTTAGGTACACGTGGAGAATTATCTGTCCCGTTAATATCTTCTGTCCGCAGCGCGTGCTCTTGCGGTAGCGTTTTCGCTTCCCGAGCGCGGGGTCCAGCGTTCGATTCCCGGCGGGGTCAGGGAATTTTACATGCCTCGAGATTACTAGGTGTTGTTATGTCATCTTCATCACTTTGAGGTTCGCCGATGACATTGTAATTCTGTCAGAGACAGCAAAGGACTTGGAAGAGCAGTTGAACGGAATGGACAGTGTCTTGGAAGGAGGATATAAGATGAACATCAATAAAAGCAATAGGAGGATAGTGGAATGTAGTCGAATTAAGTCGGGTGATTCTGACTAAATTAGAATAGGAAATGAGACACCTAAAGTAGTGTAGGAGTTTTGCTATTTGGGGAGCAAAATAACTGATGATGGTCGAAGTAGAGAGGATACAAAATGTAGACTGGCAATGGTAAGTAAAGCGTTTCTGAAGAAGAGAAATTTGTTAACATCGAGCACAGATTTAAGTGTCAGGAAGTCATTTCTGGAAGTATTTGTATGGAGTGTAGCCCTGTTTGGAACTGAAACATGGACGATAAATAGTTTCGACAAGAAGAGAATAGAAGCTTTCGAAATGTGGTGCTACAGAAGAATGCTGAAGATTAGATGGGTAGATCACATAATTAATGAGGAGATATTGAATAGAATTGGGGAGAAGAGGCGTTTGTGGCACAAGTTGACAATAAGAAGGGACCGGTTGGTAGGACATGTTGTGATGCATCAAGGGATCACAAATTTAGCATTGGAGGGCAGCGTGGAGGGTAAAAATCGTAGAGGGACTCCAAGAGATGAATACACTAAGTAGATTCAGAAGGATGTAGGCTGCAGTAGGTACAGGGAGATGAAGAAGCTTGCACAGGATAGAGTAGCGTGGAGAGCTGCATCAAACCAGTCTTAGGACTGAAGACCACAACAACAACTTCATCATTGTTCATCCCCATTACGGTCGGAGGAAGGCAATGGCAGACCACCTCCGCTTAGACCTTGCCTACAGCGGTGCAGGTCTCCCCCGCCGTCCCCGAACATTTTCGATGTACTCCGTCAGTCCTATCTGCTAAGGGTCCCACACCGCGCAGCAGTATTCTAAAAGAGGACGGACAAGCGTAGTGTAGGCAGTCTCCTTACTAGGTCTGTTACATTTTCTAAGTGTCCCGCCAATAAAACGTAGTCTTTGGTTAGCCTTACCCACAACATTTTCTATATGTCCCTTCCAATTTAAGTTGTCCGTAATTGTAGTACCTAGGTGTTTAATTGAATTTGCGGTTTTTACATTAGACTGATTTACCGTGTGACCGAAGTTTAACGAGTTCCTTTTAGCACCCATGTGGATGACCTCACACTTTTCGTTATTTTAAGGTCAACTGCCACTTACGTCCGGTACTCACAGCTTTACTTCTGCCAGTATCTCGTCTCCTACCTTCCAAACTTTACAGAAGCTCTCCTGCGAACCTTGCAGAACTAGCACTCCTGAAAGAAAGGATATTGCGGAGACATGGCTTAGCCACAGCCTGGGGGATGTTTCCAGAATGAGATTTTCACTCTGCAGCGGAGTGTGCGCTGATATGAAACTTCCTGGCAGATTAAAACTGTGTGCCCGACAGAGACTCGAACTCAGGACCTTTGCCTTTCGCGGGCAAGTTCTCTACCAATTGAGCTACCGAAGCACGACTTACGTCCGGTACTCACAGCTTTACTCCTGCTAGTACCTCGTCTCCTACCTTCCAAACTTTACAGAAGCTCTCCTGCGAACCTTGCAGAACTAGCACTCCTGAAAGAAAGGCTACTGCGGAGACATGGCTTAGCCACAGCCTGGGGGATGTTTCCAGAATGAGATGTTCACTCTGCAGCGGAGTGGGCGCTGATATGAAACTTCCTGGCAGATTAAAACTGTGAAGTTTGGAAGGTAGGAGACGAGGTTCTGGTGAAGCTGTGAGGACGCGTCGTGAGTCGTGCTAGGGTAGCTCTGTTAGTAGAGCACTTGCTCGCGAAAGGCAAAGCTCCCCAGTTCGAGTCTCGACCGGCACACAGTTTTAATCAGCCAGGAAGTTTCAAGAAGTCCCTAGTTTTAAGCATAAATTTAATGGGGAAGTAAGTAAAAAATTACATCAATGAGTACATATCATGAAAGAGAATTCCTTCAAGTTTTGTTTAATGTTAGCAGACGTCAACGCGGGATCCATTTGTTGCCCTGCACACGTCGAGACGATATTCCACTTCCCGTAAACGATTGATGTCTCTCATCTTTTCAGTGTGCACAACATTTTTTATGTGGCCTCAAAAGAAAAATTCCAGTGGGGTTTAGTCTGCGCTTCGTGGTGGCCAAGGTATCGGGCCAGCCCTGCCTATCCACCTTCCTGGAAAGCGACTTATTTGCGGATCCTCCTGCTCACTGGGGCGTTCCGGGTATGAGACGCTGGAAATGAAGAAGAATCCTGGAGCATATTGATCCTCTACGGACGGAATAGGGGGGAAACCCTAGCAACAGACGAGAAGACGACTCGGACACGGCAGTTGTAGGATCTTTTTTTGTAATGAAACAAAAATAAATCCAAAAATACAATACAAAATAAAAATTAAAAAAAATTAACAATATTATAAAAATTAAATAATTAAATAAATAAAACAACATAGACAAACGCACTGAATCCTCTTCCTCATCCTTCGATCCTCGAACACGCTGCTTGGGCGCGGCTTCGGGATGGCCAGGCTTCCGGTGTCGACCCCTGCCCTACCCGTGGTCTTGCTCCTGCAACGGTTCCTTAACAAAAAAAAAAAAAAAAAAATAAAAAATAAAAAAAATAAAAAAAAAATAAAAAAAAAATAGTAGAGCAGTTGCCCGCGAAAGGCAAACGTTCCTAGTTCGAGTCTCGGTCCGGCACACAATTATAATCTGCCAGGAAGTTTCATATCAGCGCACACTCCGCTGCAGAGTGAAAATCTCATTCTAGAATAGTGTATGCCACTTTGGACAGATTCTAGGACACATTAAAACTAGAGAGTTCTTTTTCACTGTGTATCTGAAATTCTGCGCTTTTTTCCTTCTTTTTTTTTTGAAAAAAAAAGAAACGTAGTACATGTAGACGAGGACTAGCACCAAGTTTCGTGGTGGCAACTTTTTTCGAGGTGATGAGTGAAACTTCACGGCTACCTCTCATATGGGTCGATGTAGCGGAAGATGTAGGCTTTTGCAACCTTCTGCTGGGTCGTACCTGGTTGTGTTGGCGTCAGCCTTCATATTGGTAGCTACTGCACTTACAAGGGAACCTCCCCATCGCACCCCCCTCAGATTTAGTTATAAGTTGGCACAGTGGATAGGCCTTGAAAAACTGAACACAGATCAATTGAGAAAACAGGAAGAAGTTGTGTGGAACTATGAAAAAATAAGCAAAATATACAAAGTGAGTAGTTCAAGGGAAGATAGGCAACATTAAGGACGATGGGAACACAGAAACGCCGTGGTCTCGTGGTAACGTGAGCAGCTGCGCAACAAAAGGTCCTTGGTTCAAATCTTCCATAGAGTGAAAAGTGTAACTTTTTATTTTCAGTTTATGTGACAAACTCTTATGTTTTCATCACTTTTTTTGGAGTGATTATCACATCCACAAGAAAACCTAAATCGGGCAAGGTAGAAGAATCTTTTTACCCATTCGCCAAGTGTACAAGTTAGGTGGGTCGACAACATATTCCTGTCATGTGACGCACATGCCGTCACCAGTGTCGTATATATCAGATGTGTTTTCCTGTGGAGGAATCGGTTGACCTATGACCTTGCGATCAAATGTTTTCTGTTCCCATTGGAGAGGTACGTCCTTTCGTCTACTAATCGCACGGTTTTGCGGTGCGGTCGCAAAACACAGACACTAAACTTATTACAGTGAACAGAGATGTCAATGAACGAACGGACAGATCATAACTTTGCGAAAATGAAAAATTAAACTTTTCACTGGAGGGAAGACTTGAACCAAAGACCTCTCGTTCCGCAGCTGCTCACGCTAACCACGGGACCACGGCGCTCCTGAGCTCGCACTATCCTTGATGTTGACTATCTTGCGCATGGACTACTCAGTTTGTACATTTTGCTTATTTTTTTCATAGTTCCACACAACTTCTCCCTGTTTTCTCGATTGGTCTGTGTTCAGTTTTTGAAGGCCTATCCACTGTGCCAAGTTATAACTAAATCTGAGGGGGGTGCGATGGGGAGGTTGCCTTGTTAGTACATGTAGATGAGGACTAGCACCAAGTTTCGTGGTGGCAACTTGATTTTTTTTCGAGGTGACAAGTTGATGGCTAGCTCTCATATGGGTAGATGTAACGGAAGACGTAGGCTTTTGCAACCTCCTGCTGACTAGCACCTGAAGGCGCCGTTCTGTTGGCGTCAGCCTTCATATTGGTAGCTACTGCACTTAGAAACAGTTGAGGCGGCACCCACGTTAATTACCGGCTGCCGTGTGAGTTTCCCAAGGCCGGCGGACCCACACTTTCGGACAGCACCTCTGGCCTTACACACCAGTTCTCCCACGTGGCCACGTGTGTGGGTGTGCCTCGTACAGCCCGGAGCGAGTTGATGGCGATTTATTGCGTCAGCCTAGCCCGCCCACCCGAGCTGCATATCGTGCCGGTGCAGTCTGCCCACGAGTTGCTCTGACAGCTGGGGCCCGAGAAAACGGACCAGTTACCTGCAGCCGAGCCCGGTGGCTAGAGCCGCCACCACACGGCAGGTGAAAGCGAAGGTGGTCTAGGAGCCGGTCCAGTTCTGTGACATCACAGCGTGCAGTTTCACAATCTGGAGCATTTTAAATCGTGATTTGTAGAATTTGGCTCGTCAGATTTTCTTCGTGGAGAAATGAAATCGTATGGTATCGTTGGCCGGGAGGCCCCTATTCGGGGAACTTCGGCCGCCGAGTGCAATTCTTACGTCATTTGACGCGACATTAGGCGACTTGCGCGCCGGTGATGAGGATGAAATGATGATGACGACAATAAAACACCCACTCCACGAACGGAGAAAATCTTCAACCCGGCCGGGAATCGAACTCGTACCCACTTGCATGCGAGGCGAGCTCGTTATCATCCAGCTAAGCAGGCGGACTCTTCGTTAACATGGCTAGTAAGACGAAAGGCTGCGTTCAACTTCATAGGCAGGCGCCATACTGGATTACCTCTTTTGCAATTTAACGACGTATTTGGCACTTTGTCAGGGTTCCGTATCTCAACTGGTACAACGGGACCCTAATAGAATCACTTTAAGAATGAGATTTTCACTCTGAAGCGGAGTGTGCGCTGATATGAAACTTCCTGGCAGATTAAAACTGTGTGCCCGACCGAGACTCGAACTCGGGACCTTTGCCTTTCGCGGGCAAGTGCTCTACCATCTGAGCTACCCAAGCACGACTCACGCCCGGTACTCACAGCTTTACTTCTGCCAGTACCTCGTCTCCTACCTTCCAAACTTTACAGAAGCTCTCCTGCGAACCCTGCAGAACTAGCACTCCTGAAAGAAAGGATATTGCGGAGACATGGCTTAGCCACAGCCTGGGGGATGTTTCCAGAATGAGATTTTCACTCTGCAGCGGAGTGTGCGCTGATATGAAACTTCCTGGCAGATTAAAACTGTGTGCCCGACCGAGACTCGAACTCGGGACCTTTGCCTTTCGCGGGCAAGTGCTCTACCAACTGAGCTACCGAAGCACGACTTACGCCCGGTACCCACAGCTTTACTTCTGCCAGTACCTCGTCTCCTACCTTCCAAACTTTACAGAAGCTCTCCTGCGAACGTTGCAGAACTAGCACTCCTGAAAGAAAGGATATTGCGGCAAAGGTCCTGAGGTCGAGTCTCGGTCGGGCACACAGTTTTAATCTGCCAGGAAGTTTCAGAATCACTTTAATTTTAATTTTAATAATTATAAGCCTGAGTTGCACCGTTTACCTACAATTTACCTAGGTTTCAGTCGGGATAACCCAACCTTCTTCAGAATAACAGTAACTACCGTTTGTCCATCGTGGACATCGTCAAGCTAAAACTACAAATCCAAAAATCATCGTCAGACTGTAAAAACTTGTCTGAAACTGCCTCGGCCCCACTTCGCGACCGCGATGCGGCAGCCACGAGTGCTGTACTGGAACAGCAGTAATGCTCCCTCTTAAACACTCTACAACCTCTGGTTCTTGAAGTTTATCCAGGTTCCATCTCCTTAAATTCCTACTTTTTTTTGCAGAGTCTTCGGTTTTAATGTACAGTTCATAACCAATAAATTGTGGTCAGAGTCCCCATCTGCCCCTGGAAATGTCTTACAATTTAATACCTGGGTCCTAAATCTATGTCTTACCATTATACAATCTACCTGAAACCATAAAGTATCTCCAGGCTTCTTCCATGTATACAGCCTTCTGACATGATTCTTGAACCAAGTGTTAGCTGTGAACCAAGTGTTAGCTACCGAAATCCAGTCTCCCATGACCACTAAATTTTCGTCTCCCTTAACTATCTGAATAATTTCTTTTATCGCATCAGACATTTCTTCAATCTCTTCATCATCTGCAGAATTTGCTGGCATATAAACTTGTAGTTCTGTGGTATGCTTAGTGGTTGTCTTGGCTACAAGAATGCGTTCACTAAGCTTTTCGTAGTAGCTTACCCGCATGCCTATTTTTTTATTCATTATTAAACCATTCCTGCATTACCCCCTCAAGTCTAGTGATAAGATAGCCCAGTGCATAGCCCATCAAAAACTGAACACAGACCAAGGACGAAAACAGGGAGAAGGTGTACTGAACTGTGAAAAAAGAAGGAAAATCGAATCAGCGAACGGTCCGAACTCAACATGTGCAACATCAAGCGAACTCGGATAGCAACGGCATCGTTGTAATATTTTATGGGCACGATGTTGGACTGCAAACGGGGAGATCTGTGTTCAAATCTCCCTCGTGCCCTACATTTTCTTTCCACGAAACTTGTTAGATCGGTCACTGCTGCTACAACAAGATTTAAGTGAGTTTGAGCGTGGTGTTGTAGTCGGCGCACGACCAATGGGACACAGCATACCGAGGTAGCGATGAAGTGGCGATTTTGCCGGCCTCTATGGCCGAGCGGTTCTAGCTGCTTCAGTCCGGAATCACGCGACTCCTACTATCGCAGGTTCGAATCCTGCCTCGGGCATGGATGTGTGTGATGTTCTTAGGTTAGTTAGGTTTTAAGTAGTTTCTAACTCTTGGGTACTGATGACCTCGAATGTCAAGTCGCATAGTGCTTAGAGCCACTTGAACCATTTTGAAGTGAGGATTCAGCCGTACGACCATTTCACGAGTGTACCGTGAACATCATAAATCCGATAAAACATCAATTCTCCGACACCGCTGCGGTCGCAGAAAGATCCTGCAAGAACGGGACCAACGGCGACTGAAGTGCAACCCTTCCACGAATTGCTGCAGATTTCGGTGCTGGGCCATCAACAAGTGTCAGCGTGCGAACCATTCAACGAAACATCGGCAAATGGGCTTTCTGAGCCGAAGGCCCACTCGTGTGCACTTGACTGCACGACACAAAGCTTTACGCGTCGCCTGAGCCCGTCAACAGCGACATTGGACTGTTGATGACTGGAAACATGTTGCCCTGTCGGACAGGTCTGGTTTCGAATTGCATCGAGCGGATGGACGTGTACGGGTATGGAGACAACCTCATGACTCCATGAAACCTGCATATCAGCAGGGGACTGTTCAAGCTGGAGGAGGTGATGGTGGAGTTGGAGTGATATGGCGATCCTAATACGTCTAGATACGACTCTGACAGGTGACACGTACGTAAGCATCCTCTCTGACAGGTCTGGTTTCGAATTGCATCGAGCGGATGGACGTGTACGGGTATGGAGACAACCTCATGACTCCATGGAACCTGCATATCAGCAGGGGACTGTTCAAGCTGGAGGAGGTAGTGGTGGAGTTGGAGTGATATGGCAATCCTGATACGTCTAGATACGACTCTGACAGGTGACACGTACGTAAGCATCCTCTCTGACAGGTCTGGTTTCGAATTGCATCGAGCGGATGGACGTGTACGGGTATGGAGACAACCTCATGACTCCATGGAACCTGCATATCAGCAGGGGACTGTTCAAGCTGGAGGAGGTAGTGGTGGAGTTGGAGTGATATGGCAATCCTGATACGTCTAGATACGACTCTGACAGGTGACACGTACGTAAGCATCCTCTCTGACAGGTCTGGTTTCGAATTGCATCGAGCGGATGGACGTGTACGGGTATGGAGACAACCTCATGACTCCATGGAACCTGCATATCAGCAGGGGACTGTTCAGGCTGGAGAAGGTAGTGGTGGAGTTGGAGTGATATGGCAATCCTGATACGTCTAGATACGACTCTGACAGGTGACACGTACGTAAGCATCCTCTCTGACAGGTCTGGTTTCGAATTGCATCGAGCGGATGGACGTGTACGGGTATGGAGACAACCTCATGACTCCATGGAACCTGCATATCAGCAGGGGACTGTTCAAGCTGGAGGAGGTAGTGGTGGAGTTGGAGTGATATGGCAATCCTGATACGTCTAGATACGACTCTGACAGGTGACACGTACGTAAGCATCCTCTCTGACAGGTCTGGTTTCGAATTGCATCGAGCGGATGGACGTGTACGGGTATGGAGACAACCTCATGACTCCATGGAACCTGCATATCAGCAGGGGACTGTTCAGGCTGGAGAAGGTAGTGGTGGAGTTGGAGTGATATGGCAATCCTGATACGTCTAGATACGACTCTGACAGGTGACACGTACGTAAGCATCCTCTCTGACAGGTCTGGTTTCGAATTGCATCGAGCGGATGGACGTGTACGGGTATGGAGACAACCTCATGACTCCATGGAACCTGCATATCAGCAGGGGACTGTTCAGGCTGGAGGAGGTAGTGGTGGAGTTGGAGTGATATGGCAATCCTGATACGTCTAGATACGACTCTGACAGGTGACACGTACGTAAGCATCCTCTCTGACAGGTCTGGTTTCGAATTGCATCGAGCGGATGGACGTGTACGGGTATGGAGACAACCTCATGACTCCATGGAACCTGCATATCAGCAGGGGACTGTTCAAGCTGGAGGAGGTAGTGGTGGAGTTGGAGTGATATGGCGATCCTGATACGTCTAGATACGACTCTGACAGGTGACACGTACGTAAGCATCCTCTCTGACAGGTCTGGTTTCGAATTGCATCGAGCGGATGGACGTGTAACGGGTATGGAGACAACCTCATGACTCCATGAAACCTGCATATCAGCAGGGGACTGTTCAGGCTGGAGGAGGTAGTGGTGGAGTTGGAGTGATATGGCAATCCTGATACGTCTAGATACGACTCTGACAGGTGACACGTACGTAAGCATCCTCTCTGACAGGTCTGGTTTCGAATTGCATCGAGCGGATGGACGTGTACGGGTATGGAGACAACCTCATGACTCCATGGAACCTGCATATCAGCAGGGGACTGTTCAAGCTGGAGGAGGTAGTGGTGGAGTTGGAGTGATATGGCAATCCTGATACGTCTAGATACGACTCTGACAGGTGACACGTACGTAAGCATCCTCTCTGACAGGTCTGGTTTCGAATTGCATCGAGCGGATGGACGTGTACGGGTATGGAGACAACCTCATGACTCCATGAAACCTGCATATCAGCAGGGGACTGTTCAGGCTGGAGGAGGTAGTGGTGGAGTTGGAGTGATATGGCAATCCTGATACGTCTAGATACGACTCTGACAGGTGACACGTACGTAAGCATCCTCTCTGACAGGTCTGGTTTCGAATTGCATCGAGCGGATGGACGTGTACGGGTATGGAGACAACCTCATGACTCCATGGAACCTGCATATCAGCAGGGGACTGTTCAAGCTGGAGGAGGTAGTGGTGGAGTTGGAGTGATATGGCAATCCTGATACGTCTAGATACGACTCTGACAGGTGACACGTACGTAAGCATCCTCTCTGACAGGTCTGGTTTCGAATTGCATCGAGCGGATGGACGTGTACGGGTATGGAGACAACCTCATGACTCCATGAAACCTGCATATCAGCAGGGGACTGTTCAAGCTGGAGGAGGTAGTGGTGGAGTTGGAGTGATATGGCTATCCTGATACGTCTAGATACGACTCTGACAGGTGACACGTACGTAAGCATCCTCTCTGACAGGTCTGGTTTCGAATTGCATCGAGCGGATGGACGTGTACGGGTATGGAGACAACCTCATGACTCCATGGAACCTGCATATCAGCAGGGGACTGTTCAGGCTGGAGGAGGTAGTGGTGGAGTTGGAGTGATATGGCAATCCTGATACGTCTAGATACGACTCTGACAGGTGACACGTACGTAAGCATCCTCTCTGACAGGTCTGGTTTCGAATTGCATCGAGCGGATGGACGTGTACGGGTATGGAGACAACCTCATGACTCCATGGAACCTGCATATCAGCAGGGGACTGTTCAAGCTGGAGGAGGTAGTGGTGGAGTTGGAGTGATATGGCGATCCTGATACGTCTAGATACGACTCTGACAGGTGACACGTACGTAAGCATCCTCTCTGACAGGTCTGGTTTCGAATTGCATCGAGCGGATGGACGTGTACGGGTATGGAGACAACCTCATGACTCCATGAAACCTGCATATCAGCAGGGGACTGTTCAGGCTGGAGGAGGTAGTGGTGGAGTTGGAGTGATATGGCAATCCTGATACGTCTAGATACGACTCTGACAGGTGACACGTACGTAAGCATCCTCTCTGACAGGTCTGGTTTCGAATTGCATCGAGCGGATGGACGTGTAACGGGTATGGAGACAACCTCATGACTCCATGAAACCTGCATATCAGCAGGGGACTGTTCAGGCTGGAGGAGGTAGTGGTGGAGTTGGAGTGATATGGCAATCCTGATACGTCTAGATACGACTCTGACAGGTGACACGTACGTAAGCATCCTCTCTGACAGGTCTGGTTTCGAATTGCATCGAGCGGATGGACGTGTACGGGTATGGAGACAACCTCATGACTCCATGAAACCTGCATATCAGCAGGGGACTGTTCAAGCTGGAGGAGGTGATGGTGGAGTTGGAGTGATATGGCGATCCTAATACGTCTAGATACGACTCTGACAGGTGACACGTACGTAAGCATCCTCTCTGACAGGTCTGGTTTCGAATTGCATCGAGCGGATGGACGTGTACGGGTATGGAGACAACCTCATGACTCCATGGAACCTGCATATCAGCAGGGGACTGTTCAAGCTGGAGGAGGTAGTGGTGGAGTTGGAGTGATATGGCAATCCTGATACGTCTAGATACGACTCTGACAGGTGACACGTACGTAAGCATCCTCTCTGACAGGTCTGGTTTCGAATTGCATCGAGCGGATGGACGTGTACGGGTATGGAGACAACCTCATGACTCCATGAAACCTGCATATCAGCAGGGGACTGTTCAAGCTGGAGGAGGTAGTGGTGGAGTTGGAGTGATATGGCTATCCTGATACGTCTAGATACGACTCTGACAGGTGACACGTACGTAAGCATCCTCTCTGACAGGTCTGGTTTCGAATTGCATCGAGCGGATGGACGTGTACGGGTATGGAGACAACCTCATGACTCCATGGAACCTGCATATCAGCAGGGGACTGTTCAGGCTGGAGGAGGTAGTGGTGGAGTTGGAGTGATATGGCAATCCTGATACGTCTAGATACGACTCTGACAGGTGACACGTACGTAAGCATCCTCTCTGACAGGTCTGGTTTCGAATTGCATCGAGCGGATGGACGTGTACGGGTATGGAGACAACCTCATGACTCCATGGAACCTGCATATCAGCAGGGGACTGTTCAAGCTGGAGGAGGTAGTGGTGGAGTTGGAGTGATATGGCGATCCTGATACGTCTAGATACGACTCTGACAGGTGACACGTACGTAAGCATCCTCTCTGACAGGTCTGGTTTCGAATTGCATCGAGCGGATGGACGTGTACGGGTATGGAGACAACCTCATGACTCCATGGAACCTGCATATCAGCAGGGGACTGTTCAAGCTGGAGGAGGTAGTGGTGGAGTTGGAGTGATATGGCGATCCTGATACGTCTAGATACGACTCTGACAGGTGACACGTACGTAAGCATCCTCTCTGACAGGTCTGGTTTCGAATTGCATCGAGCGGATGGACGTGTAACGGGTATGGAGACAACCTCATGACTCCATGAAACCTGCATATCAGCAGGGGACTGTTCAGGCTGGAGGAGGTAGGTGTGGAGTTGGAGTGATATGGCAATCCTGATACGTCTAGATACGACTCTGACAGGTGACACGTACGTAAGCATCCTCTCTGACAGGTCTGGTTTCGAATTGCATCGAGCGGATGGACGTGTACGGGTATGGAGACAACCTCATGACTCCATGAAACCTGCATATCAGCAGGGGACTGTTCAAGCTGGAGGAGGTGATGGTGGAGTTGGAGTGATATGGCGATCCTAATACGTCTAGATACGACTCTGACAGGTGACACGTACGTAAGCATCCTCTCTGACAGGTCTGGTTTCGAATTGCATCGAGCGGATGGACGTGTACGGGTATGGAGACAACCTCATGACTCCATGGAACCTGCATATCAGCAGGGGACTGTTCAAGCTGGAGGAGGTAGTGGTGGAGTTGGAGTGATATGGCAATCCTGATACGTCTAGATACGACTCTGACAGGTGACACGTACGTAAGCATCCTCTCTGACAGGTCTGGTTTCGAATTGCATCGAGCGGATGGACGTGTACGGGTATGGAGACAACCTCATGACTCCATGGAACCTGCATATCAGCAGGGGACTGTTCAGGCTGGAGAAGGTAGTGGTGGAGTTGGAGTGATATGGCAATCCTGATACGTCTAGATACGACTCTGACAGGTGACACGTACGTAAGCATCCTCTCTGACAGGTCTGGTTTCGAATTGCATCGAGCGGATGGACGTGTACGGGTATGGAGACAACCTCATGACTCCATGGAACCTGCATATCAGCAGGGGACTGTTCAGGCTGGAGGAGGTAGTGGTGGAGTTGGAGTGATATGGCAATCCTGATACGTCTAGATACGACTCTGACAGGTGACACGTACGTAAGCATCCTCTCTGACAGGTCTGGTTTCGAATTGCATCGAGCGGATGGACGTGTACGGGTATGGAGACAACCTCATGACTCCATGGAACCTGCATATCAGCAGGGGACTGTTGAAGCTGGAGGAGGTAGTGGTGGAGTTGGAGTGATATGGCGATCCTGATACGTCTAGATACGACTCTGACAGGTGACACGTACGTAAGCATCCTCTCTGACAGGTCTGGTTTCGAATTGCATCGAGCGGATGGACGTGTAACGGGTATGGAGACAACCTCATGACTCCATGAAACCTGCATATCAGCAGGGGACTGTTCAGGCTGGAGGAGGTAGTGGTGGAGTTGGAGTGATATGGCAATCCTGATACGTCTAGATACGACTCTGACAGGTGACACGTACGTAAGCATCCTCTCTGACAGGTCTGGTTTCGAATTGCATCGAGCGGATGGACATGTACGGGTATGGAGACAACCTCATGACTCCATGGAACCTGCATATCAGCAGGGGACTGTTCAAGCTGGAGGAGGTAGTGGTGGAGTTGGAGTGATATGGCGATCCTGATACGTCTAGATACGACTCTGACAGGTGACACGTACGTAAGCATCCTCTCTGACAGGTCTGGTTTCGAATTGCATCGAGCGGATGGACGTGTACGGGTATGGAGACAACCTCATGACTCCATGAAACCTGCATATCAGCAGGGGACTGTTCAGGCTGGAGGAGGTAGTGGTGGAGTTGGAGTGATATGGCAATCCTGATACGTCTAGATACGACTCTGACAGGTGACACGTACGTAAGCATCCTCTCTGACAGGTCTGGTTTCGAATTGCATCGAGCGGATGGACGTGTACGGGTATGGAGACAACCTCATGACTCCATGGAACCTGCATATCAGCAGGGGACTGTTCAAGCTGGAGGAGGTAGTGGTGGAGTTGGAGTGATATGGCAATCCTGATACGTCTAGATACGACTCTGACAGGTGACACGTACGTAAGCATCCTCTCTGACAGGTCTGGTTTCGAATTGCATCGAGCGGATGGACGTGTACGGGTATGGAGACAACCTCATGACTCCATGGAACCTGCATATCAGCAGGGGACTGTTCAAGCTGGAGGAGGTAGTGGTGGAGTTGGAGTGATATGGCAATCCTGATACGTCTAGATACGACTCTGACAGGTGACACGTACGTAAGCATCCTCTCTGACAGGTCTGGTTTCGAATTGCATCGAGTGGATGGACGTGTACGGGTATGGAGACAACCTCATGACTCCATGAAACCTGCATATCAGCAGGGGACTGTTCAAGCTGGAGGAGGTAGTGGTGGAGTTGGAGTGATATGGCAATCCTGATACGTCTAGATACGACTCTGACAGGTGACACGTACGTAAGCATCCTCTCTGACAGGTCTGGTTTCGAATTGCATCGAGCGGATGGACGTGTACGGGTATGGAGACAACCTCATGACTCCATGGAACCTGCATATCAGCAGGGGACTGTTCAAGCTGGAGGAGGTAGTGGTGGAGTTGGAGTGATATGGCAATCCTGATACGTCTAGATACGACTCTGACAGGTGACACGTACGTAAGCATCCTCTCTGACAGGTCTGGTTTCGAATTGCATCGAGCGGATGGACGTGTACGGGTATGGAGACAACCTCATGACTCCATGAAACCTGCATATCAGCAGGGGACTGTTCAGGCTGGAGGAGGTAGTGGTGGAGTTGGAGTGATATGGCAATCCTGATACGTCTAGATACGACTCTGACAGGTGGCACGTACGTAAGCATCCTCTCTGACAGGTCTGGTTTCGAATTGCATCGAGCGGATGGACGTGTACGGGTATGGAGACAACCTCATGACTCCATGGAACCTGCGTATCAGCAGGGGACTGTTCAGGCTGGAGGAGGTAGTGGTGGAGTTGGAGTGATATGGCAATCCGGATACGTCTAGATACGACTCTGACAGGTGACACGTACGTAAGCATCCTCTCTGACAGGTCTGGTTTCGAATTGCATCGAGCGGATGGACGTGTACGGGTATGGAGACAACCTCATGACTCCATGGAACCTGCATATCAGCAGGGGACTGTTCAGGCTGGAGGAGGTAGTGGTGGAGTTGGAGTGATATGGCAATCCTGATACGTCTAGATACGACTCTGACAGGTGACACGTACGTAAGCATCCTCTCTGACAGGTCTGGTTTCGAATTGCATCGAGCGGATGGACGTGTACGGGTATGGAGACAACCTCATGACTCCATGGAACCTGCATATCAGCAGGGGACTGTTCAAGCTGGAGGAGGTAGTGGTGGAGTTGGAGTGATATGGCAATCCTGATACGTCTAGATACGACTCTGACAGGTGACACGTACGTAAGCATCCTCTCTGACAGGTCTGGTTTCGAATTGCATCGAGCGGATGGACGTGTACGGGTATGGAGACAACCTCATGACTCCATGAAACCTGCATATCAGCAGGGGACTGTTCAAGCTGGAGGAGGTAGTGGTGGAGTTGGAGTGATATGGCAATCCTGATACGTCTAGATACGACTCTGACAGGTGACACGTACGTAAGCATCCTCTCTGACAGGTCTGGTTTCGAATTGCATCGAGCGGATGGACGTGTACGGGTATGGAGACAACCTCATGACTCCATGGAACCTGCATATCAGCAGGGGACTGTTCAGGCTGGAGGAGGTAGTGGTGGAGTTGGAGTGATATGGCAATCCTGATACGTCTAGATACGACTCTGACAGGTGACACGTACGTAAGCATCCTCTCTGACAGGTCTGGTTTCGAATTGCATCGAGCGGATGGACGTGTACGGGTATGGAGACAACCTCATGACTCCATGAAACCTGCATATCAGCAGGGGACTGTTCAAGCTGGAGGAGGTAGTGGTGGAGTTGGAGTGATATGGCAATCCTGATACGTCTAGATACGACTCTGACAGGTGACACGTACGTAAGCATCCTCTCTGACAGGTCTGGTTTCGAATTGCATCGAGCGGATGGACGTGTACGGGTATGGAGACAACCTCATGACTCCATGGAACCTGCATATCAGCAGGGGACTGTTCAGGCTGGAGGAGGTAGTGGTGGAGTTGGAGTGATATGGCAATCCTGATACGTCTAGATACGACTCTGACAGGTGACACGTACGTAAGCATCCTCTCTGACAGGTCTGGTTTCGAATTGCATCGAGCGGATGGACGTGTACGGGTATGGAGACAACCTCATGACTCCATGGAACCTGCATATCAGCAGGGGACTGTTCAAGCTGGAGGAGGTAGTGGTGGAGTTGGAGTGATATGGCAATCCTGATACGTCTAGATACGACTCTGACAGGTGACACGTACGTAAGCATCCTCTCTGACAGGTCTGGTTTCGAATTGCATCGAGCGGATGGACGTGTACGGGTATGGAGACAACCTCATGACTCCATGAAACCTGCATATCAGCAGGGGACTGTTCAAGCTGGAGGAGGTAGTGGTGGAGTTGGAGTGATATGGCAATCCTGATACGTCTAGATACGACTCTGACAGGTGACACGTACGTAAGCATCCTCTCTGACAGGTCTGGTTTCGAATTGCATCGAGCGGATGGACGTGTACGGGTATGGAGACAACCTCATGACTCCATGGAACCTGCATATCAGCAGGGGACTGTTCAAGCTGGAGGAGGTAGTGGTGGAGTTGGAGTGATATGGCAATCCTGATACGTCTAGATACGACTCTGACAGGTGACACGTACGTAAGCATCCTCTCTGACAGGTCTGGTTTCGAATTGCATCGAGCAGATGGACGTGTACGGGTATGGAGAAAACCTCATGACTCCATGAAACCTGCATATCAGCAGGGGACTGTTCAAGCTGGAGGAGGTAGTGGTGGAGTTGGAGTGATATGGCAATCCTGATACGTCTAGATACGACTCTGACAGGTGACACGTACGTAAGCATCCTCTCTGACAGGTCTGGTTTCGAATTGCATCGAGCGGATGGACGTGTACGGGTATGGAGACAACCTCATGACTCCATGGAACCTGCATATCAGCAGGGGACTGTTCAGGCTGGAGGAGGTAGTGGTGGAGTTGGAGTGATATGGCAATCCTGATACGTCTAGATACGACTCTGACAGGTGACACGTACGTAAGCATCCTCTCTGACAGGTCTGGTTTCGAATTGCATCGAGCGGATGGACGTGTACGGGTATGGAGACAACCTCATGACTCCATGGAACCTGCATATCAGCAGGGGACTGTTCAGGCTGGAGGAGGTAGTGGTGGAGTTGGAGTGATATGGCAATCCTGATACGTCTAGATACGACTCTGACAGGTGACACATACGTAAGCATCCTCTCTGACAGGTCTGGTTTCGAATTGCATCGAGCGGATGGACGTGTACGGGTATGGAGACAACCTCATGACTCCATGGAACCTGCATATCAGCAGGGGACTGTTCAAGCTGGAGGAGGTAGTGGTGGAGTTGGAGTGATATGGCTATCCTGATACGTCTAGATACGACTCTGACAGGTGACACGTACGTAAGCATCCTCTCTGACAGGTCTGGTTTCGAATTGCATCGAGCGGATGGACGTGTACGGGTATGGAGACAACCTCATGACTCCATGAAACCTGCATATCAGCAGGGGACTGTTCAAGCTGGAGGAGGTAGTGGTGGAGTTGGAGTGATATGGCAATCCTGATACGTCTAGATACGACTCTGACAGGTGACACGTACGTAAGCATCCTCTCTGACAGGTCTGGTTTCGAATTGCATCGAGCGGATGGACGTGTACGGGTATGGAGACAACCTCATGACTCCATGGAACCTGCATATCAGCAGGGGACTGTTCAAGCTGGAGGAGGTAGTGGTGGAGTTGGAGTGATATGGCAATCCTGATACGTCTAGATACGACTCTGACAGGTGACACGTACGTAAGCATCCTCTCTGACAGGTCTGGTTTCGAATTGCATCGAGCGGATGGACGTGTACGGGTACGGAGACAACCTCATGACTCCATAGAACCTGCATATCAGCAGGGGACTGTTCAAGCTGGAGGAGGTAGTGGTGGAGTTGGAGTGATATGGCAATCCTGATACGTCTAGATGCGAGTCTGACAGGTGACACGTACGTAAGCATCCTCTCTGACAGGTCTGGTTTCGAATTGCATCGAGCGGATGGACGTGTACGGGTACGGAGACAACCTCATGACTCCATAGAACCTGCATATCAGCAGGGGACTGTTCAAGCTGGAGGAGGTAGTGGTGGAGTTGGAGTGATATGGCAATCCTGATACGTCTAGATGCGACTCTGACAGGTGACACGTACGTAAGCATCCTCTCTGACAGGTCTGGTTTCGAATTGCATCGAGCGGATGGACGTGTACGGGTATGGAGACAACCTCATGACTCCATGAAACCTGCATATCAGCAGGGGACTGTTCAAGCTGGAGGAGGTAGTGGTGGAGTTGGAGTGATATGGCAATCCTGATACGTCTAGATACGACTCTGACAGGTGACACGTACGTAAGCATCCTCTCTGACAGGTCTGGTTTCGAATTGCATCGAGCGGATGGACGTGTACGGGTATGGAGACAACCTCATGACTCCATGAAACCTGCATATCAGCAGGGGACTGTTCAAGCTGGAGGAGGTAGTGGTGGAGTTGGAGTGATATGGCAATCCTGATACGTCTAGATACGACTCTGACAGGTGACACGTACGTAAGCATCCTCTCTGACAGGTCTGGTTTCGAATTGCATCGAGCGGATGGACGTGTACGGGTATGGAGACAACCTCATGACTCCATGAAACCTGCATATCAGCAGGGGACTGTTCAAGCTGGAGGAGGTAGTGGTGGAGTTGGAGTGATATGGCAATCCTGATACGTCTAGATGCGACTCTGACAGGTGACACGTACGTAAGCATCCTCTCTGACAGGTCTGGTTTCGAATTGCATCGAGCGGATGGACGTGTACGGGTATGGAGACAACCTCATGACTCCATGAAACCTGCATATCAGCAGGGGACTGTTCAAGCTGGAGGAGGTAGTGGTGGAGTTGGAGTGATATGGCAATCCTGATACGTCTAGATACGACTCTGACAGGTGACACGTACGTAAGCATCCTCTCTGACAGGTCTGGTTTCGAATTGCATCGAGCGGATGGACGTGTACGGGTATGGAGACAACCTCATGACTCCATGAAACCTGCATATCAGCAGGGGACTGTTCAAGCTGGAGGAGGTAGTGGTGGAGTTGGAGTGATATGGCAATCCTGATACGTCTAGATACGACTCTGACAGGTGACACGTACGTAAGCATCCTCTCTGACAGGTCTGGTTTCGAATTGCATCGAGCGGATGGACGTGTACGGGTATGGAGACAACCTCATGACTCCATGGAACCTGCATATCAGCAGGGGACTGTTCAAGCTGGAGGAGGTAGTGGTGGAGTTGGAGTGATATGGCAATCCTGATACGTCTAGATGCGACTCTGACAGGTGACACGTACGTAAGCATCCTCTCTGACAGGTCTAATTTCGAATTGCATCGAGCGGATGGACGTGTACGGGTATGGAGACAACCTCATGACTCCATGAAACCTGCATATCAGCAGGGGACTGTTCAAGCTGGAGGAGGTAGTGGTGGAGTTGGAGTGATATGGCAATCCTGATACGTCTAGATACGACTCTGACAGGTGACACGTACGTAAGCATCCTCTCTGACAGGTCTGGTTTCGAATTGCATCGAGCGGATGGACGTGTACGGGTATGGAGACAACCTCATGACTCCATGAAACCTGCATATCAGCAGGGGACTGTTCAAGCTGGAGGAGGTAGTGGTGGAGTTGGAGTGATATGGCAATCCTGATACGTCTAGATACGACTCTGACAGGTGACACGTACGTAATGATCCTCTCTGACAGGTCTGGTTTCGAATTGCATCGAGCGGATGGACGTGTATGGGTATGGAGACAACCTCATGACTCCATGAAACCTGCATATCAGCAGGGGACTGTTCAAGCTGGAGGAGGTAGTGGTGGAGTTGGAGTGATATGGCAATCCTGATACGTCTAGATACGACTCTGACAGGTGACACGTACGTAAGCATCCTCTCTGACAGGTCTGGTTTCGAATTGCATCGAGCGGATGGACGTGTACGGGTATGGAGACAACCTCATGACTCCATGAAACCTGCATATCAGCAGGGGACTGTTCAAGCTGGAGGAGGTAGTGGTGGAGTTGGAGTGATATGGCAATCCTGATATGTCTAGATACGACTCTGACAGGTGACACGTACGTAAGCATCCTCTCTGACAGGTCTGGTTTCGAATTGCATCGAGCGGATGGACGTGTACGGGTATGGAGACAACCTCATGACTCCATGGAACCTGCATATCAGCAGGGGACTGTTGAAGCTGGAGGAGGTAGTGGTGGAGTTGGAGTGATATGGCAATCCTGATACGTCTAGATGCGACTCTGACAGGTGACACGTACGTAAGCATCCTCTCTGACAGGTCTGGTTTCGAATTGCATCGAGCGGATGGACGTGTACGGGTATGGAGACAACCTCATGACTCCATGAAACCTGCATATCAGCAGGGGACTGTTCAAGCTGGAGGAGGTAGTGGTGGAGTTGGAGTGATATGGCAATCCTGATACGTCTAGATACGACTCTGACAGGTGACACGTACATAAGCATCCTCTCTGACAGGTCTGGTTTCGAATTGCATCGAGCGGATGGACGTGTACGGGTATGGAGACAACCTCATGACTCCATGAAACCTGCATATCAGCAGGGGACTGTTCAAGCTGGAGGAGGTAGTGGTGGAGTTGGAGTGATATGGCAATCCTGATACGTCTAGATACGACTCTGACAGGTGACACGTACGTAAGCATCCTCTCTGACAGGTCTGGTTTCGAATTGCATCGAGCGGATGGACGTGTACGGGTATGGAGACAACCTCATGACTCCATGAAACCTGCATATCAGCAGGGGACTGTTCAAGCTGGAGGAGGTAGTGGTGGAGTTGGAGTGATATGGCAATCCTGATACGTCTAGATGCGACTCTGACAGGTGACACGTACGTAAGCATCCTCTCTGACAGGTCTGGTTTCGAATTGCATCGAGCGGATGGACGTGTACGGGTATGGAGACAACCTCATGACTCCATGAAACCTGCATATCAGCAGGGGACTGTTCAAGCTGGAGGAGGTAGTGGTGGAGTTGGAGTGATATGGCAATCCTGATACGTCTAGATGCGACTCTGACAGGTGACACGTACGTAAGCATCCTCTCTGACAGGTCTGGTTTCGAATTGCATCGAGCGGATGGACGTGTACGGGTATGGAGACAACCTCATGACTCCATGGAACCTGCATATCAGCAGGGGACTGTTCAAGCTGGAGGAGATAGTGGTGGAGTTGGAGTGATATGGCAATCCTGATACGTCTAGATACGACTCTGACAGGTGACACGTACGTAAGCATCCTCTCTGACAGGTCTGGTTTCGAATTGCATCGAGCGGATGGACGTGTACGGGTATGGAGACAACCTCATGACTCCATGAAACCTGCATATCAGCAGGGGACTGTTCAAGCTGGAGGAGGTAGTGGTGGAGTTGGAGTGATATGGCAATCCTGATACGTCTAGATACGACTCTGACAGGTGACACGTACGTAAGCATCCTCTCTGACAGGTCTGGTTTCGAATTGCATCGAGCGGATGGACGTGTACGGGTATGGAGACAACCTCATGACTCCATGGAACCTGCATATCAGCAGGGGACTGTTCAAGCTGGAGGAGGTAGTGGTGGAGTTGGAGTGATATGGCAATCCTGATACGTCTAGATGCGACTCTGACAGGTGACACGTACGTAAGCATCCTCTCTGACAGGTCTGGTTTCGAATTGCATCGAGCGGATGGACGTGTACGGGTATGGAGACAACCTCATGACTCCATGAAACCTGCATATCAGCAGGGGACTGTTCAAGCTGGAGGAGGTAGTGGTGGAGTTGGAGTGACATGGAAATCCTGATACGTCTAGATACGACTCTGACAGGTGACACGTACGTAAGCATCCTCTCTGACAGGTCTGGTTTCGAATTGCATCGAGCGGATGGACGTGTACGGGTATGGAGACAACCTCATGACTCCATGGAACCTGCATATCAGCAGGGGACTGTTCAAGCTGGAGGAGGTAGTGGTGGAGTTGGAGTGATATGGCAATCCTGATACGTCTAGATACGACTCTGACAGGTGACACGTACGTAAGCATCCTCTCTGACAGGTCTGGTTTCGAATTGCATCGAGCGGATGGACGTGTACGGGTATGGAGACAACCTCATGACTCCATGGAACCTGCATATCAGCAGGGGACTGTTCAAGCTGGAGGAGGTAGTGGTGGAGTTGGAGTGATATGGCAATCCTGATACGTCTAGATGCGACTCTGACAGGTGACACGTACGTAAGCATCCTCTCTGACAGGTCTGGTTTCGAATTGCATCGAGCGGATGGACGTGTACGGGTATGGAGACAACCTCATGACTCCATGAAACCTGCATATCAGCAGGGGACTGTTCAAGCTGGAGGAGGTAGTGGTGGAGTTGGGGTGACATGGAAATCCTGATACGTCTAGATACGACTCTGACAGGTGACATGTACGTAAGCATCCTCTCTGATCACCTGCATCTATTCATATCCATTGTGCATTCCGACGGACGTGGGCAATTCCAGCAGGACAATGCAATACCCTACATGTCCAAAATTGCTACACAGTGGCTCCAGGAACAATCTTCTGAGTTTAAACACTTCCGCCGGCCACCAGACGCAAATGAACATTCTTCAGCGTATCTGGGATGCCTTGCAACGTGCTGTTCAGAAGAGATCTTCACTCCTTTGTACCCTTACTGATTTATGGACAGCCCTGAAGGATTCGTGGTGTCAGTTCCCTCCAGCACTATTTCAAACATTAGTCGAGTCCATGCCACGTCGTGTTGCGGCACTTCTGCGTGCTCGCGAGGGCCCTACACGATATTAGGTAGGTATACGAGTGTCTTTGGGTCTAAAGTGTACAAAAACATGTAGTTTTTATGGAAATTGAACTAATAACACTCATAAAAGTTTTCCACAAACTTTAAAAAGATTTTTCTCGAGAAACGGTTTTTCAATACTGTGTGCAGCATGAAATAAAAACTATTCAACCTCTCAACTTCTACCTTCGATCTCGAAAAGTAAATACTTTTCTTGGGAGGGTATACCAATAAAATATATAATATGTTGCTATTAACTTTTATTTGTAAAGCCATAGAAAGCGAAACAAACCCCCGAAATCGAATTCAAAGTCCGAGTTAGCACCACGTCGTTAAATTGTTACTTGTTGTGGTTAGGTAGAAGCTGGAGGAGATAGTGGTGGAGTTGGAGTGATATGGCAATCCTGGTACGTCTAGATACGACCCTGACAGGTGACACGTACGTAAGTATTCTGTCTGATCACCTGCATCTATTCATATCCATAGTGCATTCCGACGGACTTGGGCAATTCCAACAGGACAATGCAATACCCTACACGTCCAGAATTGCTACACAGTGGCTCCAGGAACAGTCTTCTGAATTTAAATACTTCCGCTGGGCACCAAACTCCCCAGACATGAACATGATTGAGCATATCTGGGATGCCTTGCAACCTGCTGTTCAGAAGAGATCTCCACCCCCTCGTGCTCTTACGAATTTATGGACAGCCCTGCAGGATTCTTGGTGTCAGTTCCCTCCAGCACTGCTTCAGACATTAGTCGAGTCCACGCCGCGTCGTGTTGTGGCGCTTCTGCGTGCTCGCGGGGTTCGTACTCCATATTAGGCAGGTGTACCAGTGTCTTTGGCTATTTAGTGTATCATTTTCTTTACAAAAATAATCACAACATCATCAAAAAGTAGCCATCCTGCAACATTTTAAGGTGGCTTGCAGAGTAGGGATGTAGATCAAGTTAGAGCTTGACGAAGTCTCTCATCCGACTCAAGTGGCAGACACTGCATGAGAGGCGCTGTGCAGCACTATAAGACACTACGTTGATCACGTATTTGGTAATGCGCGGCTCATTCCCTCCCGAGTAAGGCAGCCGGTAATGCAAAGCGTCGGTACAACTCGAGCGTAATACGGTACTGCGTTTAAGTATTACCGCAATACGCGCTTTCACCTGGCGGGATTTCTCGTCCATTGGCGCTTTCCGCATTCAGCGTGCGGACGCTAATAACAGTTTAGCGGGTGTTACCGCGACAGTTTCTCTCTCCCTCTCGATTAATTAATTCCGCCCGCGTCTGCCGGGTGTGACTAAACACTTCAGAGGCGGGGAGACCGCCAATGATTCGATACGCTGCCACGCTATAATTAAATACAAGTGCAATTGCTTCCCCGCCCGCCCGTTGAGTAACAGACTCCAAAGTGAAGCAAATCGTTATTCAGACATTACTGCGTTCTCTAGCGGGGGTGACAGTGTCGGCATCATCATCAAACCATCATCATCAAACCATCACCACCAACTAGACATCCGTTACCAACTGTACGCCTACTCCACATTCTTCCATGCAATACTGTCATCTGATAATGGACTGAGGTATGGTCGAAGCCTAACCCCAGTATTATTCAGTCTATACGGTAAAGCTGCCTACATTTTACTATCTCCTAATTGGTACCAGTACCGTAAAATTCATACCTCTTGTACTATCCGATATTTACCGAAATCTTTGTGAACTGCCCGCATCTCGTGGTCGTGCGGTAGCGTTCTCGCTTCCCACGCCCGGGTTCCCGGGTTCGATTCCCGGCGGGGTCAGGGATTTTCTCTGCCTCGTGATGGCTGGGTGTTGTGTGCTGTCCTTAGGTTAGTTAGGTTTAAGTAGTTCTAAGTTCTAGGGGACTGATGACCATAGAAGTCCCATAGTGCTCAGAGCCATTTGAACCATTTTTGAATCTTTGTGAACTAAATGCTTATTGCAACCATATTGTCAGCTATGAGGTCTGTATGTTGAGGAAAGTGTTGATTTTGGTGCAGGCTTCACCCATCTTTTGTGCACGTAGCGACGAGAGTTAGGGTTGTAAGGTAAACAGCAATGTTTAATTTATGGATGAATATACATGAAGTAACCTCAGTTTTTAGACAGTCATGAATCTGTATTCTTCGTGGTTCGTTTGTATCTATCTACATCCACATCTACATGGATACTCTGCAATTCACATTTAACTGCCTGGCAGAGGGTTCATCGGACCACATTCACAATCTCGTATAGCGCGCGGAAAGAACGAACACCTGTATCTTTCTGTACGAGCTCTGATTTCCCTTATTTTATGGTGGTGATCCTTTCTCCCTATGTAGGTCGGTGTCAACAAAATATTTTCGCATTCCGAGGATAAAGTTGGTGATTGGAATTTCGTGAGAAGATTCCGTCGCAACGAAAAAAGCCTTTCTTTTAATGATTTCCAGCCCCAATCCTCTATCATTTCTATGACACTCTCTCCCATATTTCGCGATAATACAGACCGTGCTGCCGTTCTTTGGACTTTTCCGATGTACTCCGTCAGTCCTATCTGGTAAGGATCCCACACCGCGCAGCAGTATTCTAAAAGAGGACGGACAAGCGTAGTGTAGGCAGTCTCCTTAGTAGGTCTGTTACATTTTCTAAGTGTTCTGCCGATAAAACGCAGCCTTTGGTTAACCTTCCCCACAACATTTTCTGTTGTGGCGTAACAAGACAGCAACGCCACTCGGAAGTAGCCGAAAGGCACGCGTTAACTCACGCAGGCTAGAGGTAGGTCTGAAACAGGATACGTAATGAATGCTATAAAGAAAAGTACGTAGCTGCTGGAATACTTAACTTTAATCCATCCTTGTTGTACATCGCTCTTGACGATACAAGTGAGACTCTGTAGATACATGCAATGTTACTAATGGCGCCTTGCTAGGTCGTAGCCATTGACTTAGCTGAAGGCTATTCTAACTATCTGCTCTGCAAATGAGCGAGGCTTCGTCAGTGTGCATCGCTAGCTACGTCGTCCGTACAACTGGGGCGAGTGCTAGTCCGTCTCTGTAGACCTGCCGTGTGGTGGCGCTCGGTCTGCGATCACTGACAGTGGCGACACGCGGGTCCGACATGTACTAATGGACCGCGGCCGATTTAAAGCTACCACCTAGCAAGTGTGGTGTCTTGCGGTGACACCACATTTTCAGTGCGTTCCTTCCAATTTAAGTTGTTCGTAATTGTAATACCTAGGTATTTACTTGAATATATGGCTTTTAGATTAGACTGAGTTATCGTGTAACCGAAGTTTAAAGAATTCCTTTTACCACTCATGTGGATGACCTCACACTTTTCGTTATTTAGTGTCAACTGCCACTTTTCACACCATTCAGACATCTTTTCTAAATCGTTTTGCAGTTTTTTTGATCTTCTGATGACTTTATTAGTCGATAAACGACAGCGTCATCTGCAAACAATCGAAGACGGCTGCTCAGATTGTCTCCCAAATCGTTTATATAGATAAGGAACAGCAAAGGGCTTATAACACTACCTTGGGGAACGCCAGAAATCACTTCTGTTTTACTCGACGACTTTCCGTCAGTTACTACGAACTGTGACCTCTCTGACACGAAATCGCAAATCCAGTCACATAACTGAGACGATATTCTATAAGCACGCAATTTCACTACTAGGCGCTTGTGTGGTACAGTGTCAAAAGGTTTCCGGAAATCCAGAAATACGGAATCGATCTGAAATCCCTTGTCAATAGCACTCAACACTTCATATGAACAAAAAGATAGTCGTGTTTCACAGGAACGATGTTTTCTAAACCCATGCTGACAGTGTGTCAATAGGCCGTTTCGTTCGAGGTAATTCATAGTGTTCGAACACAATATATGTCCCAAAATCCTGCTGCATAGGAAATTGATGCTGTAGGAAATTGAAAGAAAAAAATGGCGACGTTTCCTACAGTGCACCGCCATAAGTTTCTGATTTTGTACTGCTACAATCTAAGAAACTTGCTCGTATGGTGGATCTATGAAAATTGCGTTTAGCATTATCAGTGCAAAGTAATGTTTATAAATGATATGGTGAGTTATCTATTGTATTGTTTGTCCTGAATAATACAGGGTGTTTCAAAAATGACCGGTATATTTGAAACGGCAATAAAAACTAAACAAGCAGCGATAGAAATACACCGTTTGTTGCAATATGCTTGGGACAACAGTACATTTTCAGGCGGACAAACTTTCGAAATTACAGTAGTTACAATTTTCATCAACAGATGGCGCTGCAAGTGATGTGAAAGATATAGAAGACAACGCAGTCTGTGGGTGCGCCATTCTGTACGTCGTCTTTCTGCTGTAAGCGTGTGCTGTTCACAACGTGCAAGTGTGCTGTAGACAACATGGTTTATTCCTTAGAACAGAGGATTTTTCTGGCGTTGGAATTCCACCGCCTAGAACACAGTGTTGTTGCAACAAGACAAAGTTTTCAACGGAGGTTTAATGTAACCAAAGGACCGAAAAGCGATACAATAAAGGATCTGTCTGAAAAATTTCAACGGACTGGGAACGTGACGGATGAACGTGCTGGAAAGGTAGGGCGACCGCGTACGGCAACCACAGAGGGCAACGCGCAGCTAGTGCAGCAGGTGATCCGACAGCGGCCTCGGGTTTCCGTTCGCCGTGTTGCAGCTGCGGTCCAAATGACGCCAACGTCCATGTATCGTCTCGTGCGCCAGAGTTGAGACCTCTATCCGTACAAAATTCAAACGCGGCAACCCCTCAGCGCCGCTACCATTGCTGCACGAGAGACATTCGCTAACGATATAGTGCACAGGATTGATGACGGCGATATGCATGTGGGCAGCATTTGGTTTACTGACGAAGCTTATTTTTACCTGGACGGCTTCGTCAATAAACAGAACTGGCGCATATGGGGAACCGAAAAGCCCCATGTTGCAGTCCCATCGTCCCTGCATCCTCAAAAAGTACTGGTCTGGGCCGCCATTTCTTCCAAAGGAATCATTGGCCCATTTTTCAGATCCGAAACGATTACTGCATCACGCTATCTGGACATTCTTCGTGAATTTGTGGCGGTACAAACTGCCTTAGACGACACTGCGAACACCTCGTGGTTTATGCAAGATGGTGCCCGGCCACCTCGCACGGCCGACGTCTTTAATTTCTTGAATGAATATTTCGATGATCGTGTGATTGCTTTGGGCTATCCGAAACATACAGGAGGCGGCGTGGATTGGCCTCCCTATTCGCCAGACATGAACCCCTATGACTTCTTTCTGTGGGGACACTTGAAAGACCAGGTGTACCGCCAGAATCCAGAAACAATTGAACAGCTGAAGCAGTGCATCTCATCTGCATGTGAAGCCATTCCGCCAGACACGTTGTCAAAGGTTTCGGGTAATTTCATTCAGAGACTACGCCATATTATATGCTACGCATGGTGGATATGTGGAAAATATCGTACTATAGAGTTTCCCAGACCGCAGCGCCATCTGTTGTTGAAAATTGTAACTACTGTAATTTGGAAAGTTTGTCTGCCTGAAAATGTACTGTTGTCCCAAGCATATTGCAAGAAACGGTGTATTTCTATCGCTGCTCGTTTAGTTTTTATTGCCGTTTCAAATATACCGGTCATTTTTGAAACACCCTGTATCTTAAATAATTAATTAAATAAATATTTTGTTTTACGGTGTGGCACTAGAAAGGCATTATGGAAAGTGGAGTAGATATTAATTGCATTTAGCTACAACAGTATTTGACCAGTGACTTGTGATGGTAAGCGACGATACACCGTACCCATACCTCTGACGAGAAAAAGCGTTAAAATAACTTTTAAGACGTCTAAATTGCATTTTTTTAACAAATCGAGTCTTGGCGATCATGGGTTAAATGAGTGTGCACCCATATAAAATGTGCCTAAGCCAACAGTAAAGAGGTACGCCGAAAAGAAACACGAAAACGCATACGAGGATGTGAAAATTTGTAGTCGCAGTAACGTGTTTTCCAACCAAATTGCAAACGAATTGGAAGAGCATGTTCTCACATTTCAACAGATGATGTTAGGTTTAAAAATGTCGGACGTAAGAAAACGTGCGCTCGGCATTGCAGAAGGAAACGGTTACCCCATCATTTGAATGCAGAAGCAGCCTTGGCAGGTAAGAGCCGAGCTGAAGGTGTCCATCCAAGAAATCTCGGTGAATCAGAGGGAAATAATGAAAGTTACGAGCAAAACATCAGGGCCTATCCAAAAAGCCTGTGAGGTGACGAGCAGCCCATACAAATAAAAGAAAACCGAAGCCACGGCGAAGAAATGTAGAATTGTAACTCCACCCGTGAGAAGGAAGTGTTTTGGAGACTCTGTGGGGAAGCCAGCACAAGAACACATTGGTAACACAGAGGAATCCTATAGCGAGGAAGATCGAATGTAAGAAATGAGCAGATGCATGAAACGCGAAAAGTGGTTTCATGCAAAATGTGAAGCCGGCCGAAGTGGTCGTGCGGTTAAAGGCGCTGCAGTCTGGAACCGCAAGACCGCTACGGTCGCAGGTTCGAATCCTGCCTCGGGCATGGATGTTTGTGCTGTCCTTAGGTTAGTTAGGTTTAACTAGTTCTAAGTTCTAGGGGACTAATGACCTCAGCAGTTGAGTCCCATAGTGCTCAGAGCCATTTGAACCATTTGCAAAATGTGCAGGGGGAGGGATGGAAGGAATGAAAAAGTTATGTTGCAGTGCCTGCAAATAGTAATGTAAGAACTAGTACATATGTAGTACATAGTACATACGTTTAAGCTCAGGGGCATAGTTTATATGATGGTACAATTTATGCGCCCACTGGAAGAACTTAGAACACCAATACCTAATATATACCACTTGCAGACGTTTAGAAAATTAAGTGAAGGTGTATTTTACTCAGTCTTTCCAGTCTTTTAACACAGTGCCCTTGATGATGGCAGTATTTAAATAATTTTGTACCTTACTCTTTAGGCTATAATAAATAAAATCTCAAAAGTGGTACAGTCAACGCATATTTCTTCAACGTAGAGCAAGCTGTGAAGCAAACCAATGACAAATTTTGGAAGAGAATTAAAGTTCTCTGACAATGAGAAGATATTAAAACTGTAAGGTTTATCGACATATTGTAATTTTTCAAGAGATGGAAAAAGAGTTGGAACATCTGTTGTACGGAATGCGTAGTGTTTCGACAAGAGGTTACAAGATGAACATAATCAAAAGTAAAACGAGGGAATGAAATGTAATCGTATTAAATCAGACGATACCGATGGAACTGGGAAACGCGACACTAAAATAAGTAGACGCATTTAGCTCTGGTTTACTTATACTAAGGGCACATTTAAAAACGAAGCTCAGCAAAACTGCTCTTGCTTTCCTGCCCTTAATCTTAGTTCCTGTCTTATTCATTAGTGTCCACACGGTAACTTTGGTGCAATTGACAGTCTGTACCTTTTTTTTCGTAGGAAGACTCTCATGACTTGTTTGATGCGGCCCGCCAATGATTTCTAACCTGTGCCAACTCTTTCATCTCAGAGAACACTTGCAACCTACTCGTCAATTATTTACTGGATGTATTTCAATCTCTGTCTTCCTTTATAGTTTTTGCCCTCTACAGCTCCCTCTAGTACCAAGGGGTGGGGAGGTTTCCTTGTTATTATTCCCTTGGTTGTTGTACATATCGTACATTACCCATCTTTCCCTCTAGCTCACTGCTGTCTTTTCTTCTTCTTCTTCCTTCTTCTTCTCTCTCTCTTTTTTTTTTTTAAATGGTCTCGCGCCTGTTGTCAAGTGCATCGCCAGAACTGCCCGTGTGGTGCCCATATCTTGTAGTAATTGAAGACTTGACGGATTGCTTTCCTTCCTTTCTTCTAGATGTTGCTTCTGTCCCTACTGATCGTACGCCGTCTAATGTAGTGAGCAAAGTTTTCCTCGACGGCAGGTATTATTAAACTACTGGCCATTAAAACCGCTACACCAAGAAGAAATGCAGATGATAAACGTGTATTCATTGGATAAATATATTATATTAGAACTGACATGGGAATACATTTCCACGCAATTTGGGTGCGTAGATCCTTAGAAATCAGTACCCAGAACAACCACCTCTGACCGTAATAACGGCCTTGATACGCCTGGGCATTGAGTCAAACAGAGCTCGGGTGGCGTGTACAGGTACAGCTGCCCATGCAGCTTCAACACGATACCACAGTTCATCAAGAGTAGTGACTGGCGTGTTGTGATGAGCCAGTTGCTCGGCCACCATTGACCAGACATTTGCAACTGCTGAGAGACCTGCAGATTGTGCTGGCCAGTCGAACATTTTCTGTATCCATAAAGGCCCGTACAGGACTTGCAACATGCGGTCGTGCATTATCCTGCTGAAATGTAGGGTTTCGCAGGGATCGAATGAAGGGTAGAACCACGGGTCGTAACACAGTTGAAATGTAACGTCCACTGTTCAAAGTGCCGTCAGGGCGAATAAGAGGTGACCGAGACGTGTAACCAATGGCACCCCATACCATCACGCCAGGTGATACGCCAGTATGGCGATGACGAATACACGCTTCCAATGTGCATTCACCGCGATGTCGCCAAACACGGATGCGACCATCGTGATGCTGTAAACACAACCTCGATTCATCCGAAAAAATGACGTTTTGCCATTCGTGCACCCAGGTTCGTCGTCGAGTACACCATCGCAGGCGCTCCTGTCTGTGATGCAGCGTCAAGGGTAACCGCAGCCACGGTCTCCGAGCTGATAGTCCGTGCTGCTCCAAACGTCATCGAACTATTCGTGCAGATGGGTCTTGTCTTGCAAACGTCCCCATCTGTTGACTCAGGGATCGAGACGCGGCTGCAAGATCCGTTACAGCCGTGCGGATAAGATGCCTGTTATCTCGACTGCTAGTGATACGAGGCCGTTGGGATCGAGCACGGCGTTCCGTATTACCCTCCTGAACCCACCGATTCCATATTCTGATAAGTCATTGGATCTCGACCAACGCGAGCAGCAATGTCGCGATACGATAAACCGCAATCGCGATAGGCTACAATCCGTTCTTTATCAAAGTCGGAAACGTGACGGTACGCATTTCTCCTCTTTACACGAGGCATCACAACAACGTTTCACCAGGCAACGCCGGTCAACTGCTGTTTGTGTATGAGAAATCGGTTGGAAACTTTCGTCAGGTCAGCACGTTGTAGGTGTCGCCACCAGCGGCAGCCCTGTGCGAATGCTCTGAAAAGCTAATCATTTGCATATCACAGCATCTTCTTCATGTCGGCTACATTTCGCGTCTGTAGGACGTCATCTTCATGGTGTAGCAATTTTAATGGCCAGTAGTGTAAATCGTGTCCACTTTCTTCCCCGTCATTTGTACGCGGTGCTGATTCGCAGTAAGTTTCCACTGGCCGTGCGGCCGACGGCGGTAGACCGCGAATGTGAACGACGCTTGCGATTGTTTTTGTCTATTCGCAAGGTCAGGCGCAGTCTGTAGCAGCAGCCAACCGCACGGACTGCCTGCGTCTGAGGTGTTCGGTGGAGAGTGCTTTTCCGCTCCGCCACGTTTCTGGGCCAGCCCAATTAGGGAGTCTGCCGAAATAAGAGCGATCCGAAAACCCGTCTGACGGGGACGCAAGTTTCAGTTTGGAACGCGCTTGTGGTCTGGCGCTAAATGCCTCAGAATCTCTCCGGCCATCTCATCAGAACTGGAATACAAGGGGGGCTGACGAAACGTGCGTTTCACACGAAACGTCGGTGCATCAAAGAACGTAGTGGGGGGACGAGCCTTGAGCTCTGGTGTTGATATGGGAACGAGAGCAAAAAATTGTCGACCGACGGTACGGTTGTTGGGGGAGAGGGGAGGATTACGGATTGCTACCAACTCTCACCCCTCCCCCATTGCCGATCTCCACGAATACCGGCTCCTTATGATTAAAGTGCAGCTACCCACTGAGGTCCAGTGTGGTCTGTAATTATCGTACTACAGCGAAATTTGGTTCGTTGGTGGTTGGTTGGTTTGGGAAGAGGGGACCAAACAGCGAGGTCATCGGTCTCACCGGATTGGGGAAGGACGCGGAAAGAAATAGGTGGTCCCCTTCCAAAGGAACCATCTCGGGATTTGCCTGAAGCGATTTAGGAAAATGACGGAAAACCTAAATCAGGATGGCGGGACGCGGGTTTGAACCGTCGTCCTCCCGAATGGGAGTCCAGTGCACTAACCACTGCGCCACCTCGCTCGCTGCGAAATTTGATAAATGTTCTACGGTTTCCTGAATGAGATTTTCACTCTGCAGCGTAGTGTGCGCTGATATGAAACTTCCTGGCAGATTAAAACTGTGTGCCGGACCGAGACTCGAACTCGGGACCTCTGCCTTTCGCGGGCAAGTGCTCTACCAACTGAGCTACCGAAGCACCACTCACACCCGGTACTCACAGCTGTACTTCTGCCAGTATCTCGTCTCCTACTCTCCAAACTTCACAGAAGCTCTCCTGCGAACCTTGCAGAACTGGCACTCCTGAAAGAAAGGATACTGCGGAGACATGGCTTAGCCACAGCCTGCTGCGGAGTGTGCACATTCCGCTGCAGAGTGAAAATCTCATTCTGGATACATGCCGTATTGTTTGCATGAGGTTTATTCTTATGCTGAATGGAGTACAGAGTGGTGGCGTGATCGGGAAGCATCAGTTGCTGATGACATCGCACTGTGCTCAGTGATGAATCGCACTTCTGGGCTACCTCAGACCATCATCGTCGGCGAGTATGGAATGACTATGCGGAGAGGCCCCATTATTGCAGAGTGTTGCAGCGGCACAGCAATGCTACTCCCAGCGCCATAACATGGGAAGTCATTGGGTATGCCTTCTGGTCACAGCTGTTAATCATTGAGCGAACTCTGAGGGCACAGCAGTAAATTACGGACATACTGAATAGTTTGGACAAGAAGAGAATAGAAGCTTTAGAAATGTGGTGCTACAGAAGAATGCTGAAGATTATATGGGTAGATCACATAACCAATGGGGAGGTATTGAACAGAATTGGGGAGAAGAGGAGTTTGTGGCACAACTTGACAAGAAGAAGCCGGTTGGTAGGACATGTTCTGAGACATCGAGGGATCACCAATTTAGTGTTGGAGGGCAGCGTGGAGGGTAAAAATCGTAGAAGGAGACCAAGAGATGCATACACTAAGCAGATTCAGAAGGATGTAGGTTGCAGTAGGTACTGGGAGATGAAGAAGTTTGCACAGGATAGAGTAGCATGGAGAGCTGCATCAAACCAGTCGCAGGACTGAAGACCACAACAACAACAACACTGCATCCTCATGTCTTACCTCTCATGGAACAGTATCGTGGTGACATTTTTCAGCGTGACACTGCTCATGCACAAAGGTGTTTTGTGCAGTTTCACGGGAAAAGGTGTACGATCCATTTTTCTTTTTGCCGATAACACCGTTACAGGAAGCACATATCTCGATACGCTTGGGAACTTTCTTTTCGCACAGTTGGAGACCGATTCGAACGACTTCATTTACCAACAGGATGGGGCACCACCACACTGGCATCTGGAAGTCTGTCTGTGTGGTGTTGAGATACTGCCATGGCCAGCACGATGTCCAGATCTGTTCGCGACAGAATTGGTGTGGAATCAGCTTCGGCATCAACTCCATTCCAATGCCAGTATCCAATATATCAAGGACCAGTTACAACAGTTGTGAGCTACAATAAGGATGTAAGCTGAAGAAATTTCACCATTATTGAAATGCCCTGCTTAACTCGCAGAACAGGACAGATAGAATAAATTGTGGAAAGGGACCAAAATAAGGGCCGGCCGGGCGGCCGAGCGGTTCTAAGCGCTACAGTCTGGAACCGCATGAGCGCTGCGGTCGCAGGTTCGAGTCCTGCCTCGGGCATGGATGTGTGTGATTTCCTTAGTTAGGTTTAAGTAGTTCTAGGGGACTGATGACCTTAGAAGTGTCATAGTGCTCAGAGCCATTTTGAACCAAAATAAGGGGCTGCCAGTGGACACTCAAACATACCGCTTTATTATTTGATCAAACATTACAAGAGTCCAAAAAATTTTTTAAACGCACAGCGTTAATCTTTGGGACTTAATTACTGGTTGAAAGGCACTTTTATTTAAAAACGGCTGAAGACCAACAACTTAAAACGCAAGCATAATCAGAAATTTAAAATAAAAATTGGTTCAAATGGCTCTGAGCACCATGGGACTTAACATCTATGGTCATCAGTCCCCTAGAACTTAGAACTACTTAAACCTAACTAACCTAAGGACATCACACAACACCCAGTCATCACGAGGCAGAGAAAATCCCTGACCCCGCCGGGAATCGAACCCGGGCGCGGGAAGCGAGAACGCTACCGCACGACCACGAGCTGCGGACGACGAACAGGGAACTACACTGCCTGAAATTTACGTCAACGCCCAGGGCAGGTAACCAAAACGTTAACGGTCGCAAGGCAGAAGATTCCGCTAGTGCACTTCAATTCAAATAACCAAATACAGTGAAACTCCACCGGAGGGTGGCTAGAATTTTCCATCTTGAAAACCACGTTGTTGCTCGCAGGAATATCCCCACAGCCGACAACGGACTCCGAACGACACAATGTGAACAATCTCGACTTGCTGGCAAGTTAAATCAAAACTGAACTTTCGTGTCCAGGGTCGGTGCGCCACGGACCTCGTAGCAATGGGAACAGCGCCACACTCTCAAGACACCGCGTAGAGAACGCCAGCGGACGCGCCCAAACTACGCCCCGCCGAGAATTTGTCGCTGCTCCACGCCAACCGACGCTCAGAGCCGGTACGCCGAGATCATTTAAAATATATATTACGGTAGTATCTGTTCCCGAAAGAACAGTTACCATGGATGACCATGCAGCTTTGCTAGAATGAAATGATAATTAAATGGACACCCTAGCTGCAAACAGGCGTTCATGTACTTCATTGGGGACATGTTGAAAATGTGTGCCCCGACCGGGACTCGAACCCGGGATCTCCTGCTTACGTGGCAGACGCTCTATCCATCTGAGCCACCGAGGGCACAGAGGATGGTGCGTCTGCAGGGACTTATCCCTTGCACGCTCCCCGTGAGAGTAATGAGTATGTTGGGCAAACATCTATTAGGCGCACTACGAATGTAGTGGTGTGGACATGTTGGGAATGTGGATCTCACGGGGAGCGTGCAAGGGATAAGTCCCTGCAGACGCACTATCCTCTGTGCCCGCGGTGGCTCAGATGGATAGAGCGTCTGCCATGTAAGCAGGAGATCCCGGGTTCGAGTCCCGGTCGGGGCACACATTTTCAACATGTCCCCAATGAAGTACATCAACGTCTGTTTGCAGCTAGGGTGTCCATTTAATCATCATTAAATTTAAAATTACTTGCCCATCAAACTCACACAAACTACACACAGTTTCACGAACACTTGCACGAAGAACCAGACAATGCTAACGGCAGTGTCTGTACAATAACAGGGACCAATCACGAGTCGGTACAAACAGCCAACTGATAACTGATCGCCGGCCAATACACGTCGTCCGGCAAGACGACCCACTGACGACCAACCATAGTCGTCTCCACTCCAATCACGTGTGCTGGCAACCGTCTACATCTACATGATTACTCTGCAATTCACATTTAAGTGCTTGGCAGAGGGTTCATCGAACCACAATCATACTATCTCTCTACCATTCCACTGCCGAACAGCGCGCGGGGAAAACGAACACCTAAACCATTCTGTTCGAGCTCTGATTCCTCTTATTTTATTTTGATGATCATTCCTACCTATGTAGGTTAGGCTCAACAAAATATTTTCCCATTCGGAAGAGAAATTTTGTAAATAGATCTCGCTGCGACGAAAAACGTCTTGGCTTTAATTACTTCCATCCCAACTCGCGTATCATATCTGCCACACTCTCTCCCCTACTACGTGATAATACAAAACGAGCTGCCCTTTTTTGCACCCTTTCGATGTCCTCCGTCAATCCCACCTGGTAAGGATCCCACACCGCGCAGCAATATTCTAACAGAGGACGAACGAGTGTACTGTAAGCTGTCTCTTTAGAGGCCTTGTTGCATCTTCTAAGTGTCCTGCCAATGACACGCAACCTTTGGCTCGCCTTCCCCACAATATTATCTATGAGGTCTTTCCAACTGAAGTTGTTCGTGATTTTAACACCCAGGTACTTAGTTGAATTGACAGCCTTGAGAATTGTACTATTTATCGAGTAATCGAATTCCAACGGATTTCTTTTGGAACTCGCGTGGATCGCCTCACACTTTTCGTTATTTAGCGTCAACTGCCACCTGCCACACCATACAGCAATCTTTTCTAAGTCGCTTTGCAACTGATACTGGTCTTCGGATGACCTTACTAGACGGTAAATTACAGCATCATCTGCAAACAATCTAAGAGAACTGCTCAGATTGTCACCCAGGTCATTTATATAGATCAGGAACAGCAGAGGTCCCAGGACGCTTCCCTGGGGAACACCTGATATCACTTCAGTTTTACTCGACGATTTGCCGTCTATTACTACGAACTGCGACCTTTCTGACAGGAAATCACGAATCCAGTGGCACAACTGAGACGATACCCCATAGGCCCGCAGCTTGATTAGAAGTAGCTTGTGAGGAACGGTGTCAAAAGCTTTCCGGAAATCTAGAAATACGGAATCAACTTGAGATCCCCTGTCGATAGCGGCCATTACTTCGTGCGAATAAAGAGCTAGCTGCGTTGCACAAGAACGATGTTTTCTGAAAGCATGCTGATTACGTATCAATAGATCGTTCCCTTCGAGGTGATTCATAATGTCTGAATACAGTATATGCTCCACAACCCTACTGCAAACCGACGTCAATGATATAGGTCTGTAGTTCGATGGATTACTCCTACTACCCTTCTTAAACACTCGTGCGACCTGAGCAATTTTCCAATCTGTAGGTACAGATCGGACCTTACTGCTGCCGCGTACCAAGTTAAACACTGCCAGGTCCCAACTAACTACTGACACGGTCCAACTGACTTGTCGACACACGTCGACTGGGGAGTAATAGCAGTCCAGCAAAGATAATGCGGCGGGGCTACATCTATAAGCGCTGCTGCTGCCGCCCACGGGCAGGCAAGGCATCAACTCAGTGACACAAGTAATTGAAACTAACATAACGAGGTGGCAGTACGGCAAAAACAGGATGCTAAGTAAGAGATGGCACGAACACGACCAACGCGCGGCTCGGTTATCGTAGGTAAAGATGAGACTTAAATGTCACGGGGAAAATTTGATTGTAAGTTGTGAGCCAGTTGTCTGAGGAAATGATACGATGTCCTTCCTTCCCAACTGAAGCTGTGTGTGCACTTAGCTCATTGTGAGTGCAACGTCGTAGTGGTTAGTGGGCTCATACGGCCAAAGTTTTGTCACTGAAATAAGATCACACTCCCTCCCTACCATCGGTGCTGTCGGCGAAAAGTGTTGACCAATGGGTTTTCTCTTAGCAAAACGTGGAATCCTGTATTACCTCGCATCAAAACCGAACGTTCTTCGGTGCGGCCTTGATTGTGATACATCGTTGCCAGGAGTGTTTCACTAAGGGCGGCGCCACCTCCCTGTCTTGGAAGGCAGAAACCGTGATGGGCGGCGCATGCGCCGTGTACTGAACGGCGGCCTATATAGGACGTCGATTTGCTGCCTGGCGTCTCCTCTGTTATGCCAGCGTTGCCTGGATCTCCGCCCCCACCCGCTTTTACAAGGCCCTCCAAATCCTTGAACGCCATGCGCTCCGCCTTGCCTTCCGTATCCGCCTTCCTTCCCCCACACGGCTCCTGTATGAACTGATCCCCTTCCCCCACCTCCTCCTGTTCCTCCAACATCTCCGCATCCTTTACATTGTTCGCAGGCTCGATCCCCCCCACCCTCTGGTTTCCTCCTTCCTCTCCACCCCCCGCCCGTTGCCGCGCCTCTATCGCTGTATCCCTCCCTCTCTCCACCTTCACACCCTCCATCTCCTTCATCAGGGCAATTTCCAACGCCTCCCCCTCCCGGATGACGAACTTCGCCATGACATCTACCCTTCCTTCCAACTATAACCTGGCCTTGTTCCGCCCCCCCTCCCCAGGGCCCCCTTTTCCTCTTACCTCCTCCTCCCAGAGCGGATTTTCCTCCTTCCCCCCGTCCCCTGAGACCCTGCACCGCATACTTGCCTCTCTCCTTCCCACATCCCTCCCTACCTGGCCCTCTTCCACGCGCCCCCGCTCACCTCCCCCACCTCTTCCCCTCCCTCCCTTCTTCAGGTCTCCCTCATCTCCTAGCGCCTGGCAGATCCTCTGTATTGCTCTTCATCAGTGTGCCACATCGGTGTTGTTTAGTGCTGTTTCTCCTGTGCGTCAAGAGGTGTGATTTTAATTGTGTCCTGCCTTGAGGTTCGCCGTCAGTGTTACATTATGTGCTATGCCATCTGTCGCTACCTTTATGCTCCAGTCATACTGTGCCTTGTGTTCTTTTAATTGTCGCAGTGTGTGGCTTTTTGTGTGTGCTACTTTTAACCAGTTTTTTATCTCCATTTTACAGTCACCCCGTTTTTTGTCTATTGCCTTCCATGATATTCCCCCTTTTTTATATCTATGTTCACCTTATTCTCTCCTTTGCTGTTTTTCAATGTCTTCTATTGTTTTGTTCTATGTCTTTCGGCTGAAGAGCAGCGCCTATGCTGCTGCCAGCCCGCCCCGTTGGGGAATTGAAATACAATAAAGGAAAAAAAAAATGCCTGGCGTCAGTTCTCAGCGGGAGTCATCAGCACAAGCAGTATTTCCTGAAGATGGCGACCAGTTGGTTCGCCGAAATATCAAGTTGATTTTAGGATCCTTCAGCAAACCCGAAGAGACTTTCATGCCTTATCACGCCGGAAAAGCCTACGTAATCACGTAGATGGATGGTACTTGTCATATAAACATTCGAAACAAATATACTCGCGGCAGCAAGAGCATCTAATGAATGCAATCTTTCGACAGCTACACTGTTCCTTCCCTATGATATGACGAAGAGGCAACCGGGACAACATAACTCTCCCCGCGTGCATTCTGTCCCGTTGCCTCGCTGTAAACAAGCGTCGCACGGTTGGCAATCTGTGATCCCTCGTGAGGAATTTGCAGCACTCTTACTCGGAGTTGTTTTCATGTGACAAGGCTTAAAAGTTTAATACTTTACTAACTCACGGCGTTTGGGAAATTAGTTTGCCTACCTTATTATTATCATTCCTTATTAGTTTACTTACCTTGTTAACCCTCCTATCCCTATCAATTGAGATATGGAAAAATACTACCGAAAACAATAACATCCGCTCGGTTTCTTCCAGATTCGAACCCGGGTTTTCCGATTCCCAGCCAGTTACCTTGGCCGTTGCGCTTATTTTTTTTTTAATCTCATTTTGTTCGTTTTCGTTCGTTGTTGCATCTGCTCGGGGCGGACGTCGCGAGACACCCGTTTCAGTTCGTCGTTGATCCATTAACTCAGTTTTTTATTACAGAGAGCAGCTAACCCTCTGACTGAACACGCTGAGTTACCTCGCCGGCTAATCTATCGGCGCTGTAGGCGACAGGCGTTAACCATGTGGGTACAGAAGCGGCAGTTGTAAAAGTTTCTTACCTCGATTTCTGGAAAATTATGCTTTTTCGGACTCTATACCTGATGATGAAAAATGCTCTATTTACAATTGTCTATCGATCTCGCCAATTTTGTGTCGATTGCTCGTCATAACCTTTAGGGGTGATTTTCTCAAAAACGCGGGGGTGTTGACCCAAAATATCTTAGATTCGTTCGTTTTAGGTTGTACACAAGTGACCTGCCAAATTTGAGCCGAATCGGTTGGCCGTGTCTCCTTCCCCTTGTTAGTCTACCAGCTGAAGATCGCTGAAGAAAAGAGGCTTCTCCGGTAGAGTCAGTAAGTGTTCAGGGTTAACCACTGGTGTCAAAATCAGCTCAGCTGATCTTGAGGCTCGTATCTCATCACACGGGGATGACGCAAGGCGACGCCTTTTGTCTGCGTTGCGAGTCCCGGCGTTCTGAGGTGACGCCTCAGCTATCGGCGGATAAGACAGGCGCGGCGCGCTCGCCTGCGGAAACCTTTGCGCCACGCTTTTGTTGTTTTTTTATCAGCACACGCCGAGGTGAGACAGCTCTACGGCGTACGGAGCCAATAAACTGCGACAAGGGCAAACACAAAGGCTGACGTCACGCGCTGTAACAAGAGATATCGGCACTGCTACGTGCGCTGTCATTTCCAGGGGCACACGTGGATTCTGACCACAATCTATTGGTTATGAACTGCAGATTGAAACTGGAGAAACTGCAAAAAGGTGGGAATTTAAGGAGATGGGACCTGGATAAACTGAAAAAACCAGAGGTTGTAGAGAGTTTCAGGAAGAGCATAAGGGAACAATTGACAGGAATGGGGGAAAGAAATACAGTAGAAGAAGAATGGGTAGTTCTGAGGGATGAAGTAGTGAAGGCAGCAGAGGATCAAGTAGGTAAAAAGACGAGGGCTAATAGAAATCCTTGGGTAACAGAAGAAATATTGAATTTAATTGATGAAAGGAGAAAATATAAAAATGCAGTAAATGAAGCAGGCAAAAAGGAATACAAACGTCTCAAAAATGAGATCGACAGGAAGTGCAAAATGGCTAAGCAGGGATGGCTAGAGGACAAATGTAAGGATGTAGACGCTTCTCTCACTAGGAGTAAGATAGATACTGCCTACAGGAAAATTAAAGAGACCTTTGGAGAGAAGAGAACCACTTGTATGAATATCAAGAACTCAGATGGCAACCCAGTTCTAAGCAAAGAAGGGAAGGCAGAAAGGTGGAAGTATAGAGGGTTTATACAGGGGCGATGTACTTGAGGACAATATTATGGAAATGGATGTGGATGTAGATGAAGATGAAATGGGAGATACGATACTGCGTGAAGAGTTTGACAGAGCACTGAAAGACCTGAGTCGAAACAAGGCCCCAGGAGTAGACAACATTCCATTACAACTACTGACAGCCTTGGGAGAGCCAGTCATGACAAAACTCTACCATCTGGTGAGCAAGATGTATGAGACAGGTGAAATACCCACAGACTTCAAGAAGAATATAATAATTCCAATCCCAAAGAAAGCAGGTGTTGACAGATGTGAAAATTACCGAACTATCAGTTTAATAAGTTACAGCTGCAAAATACTAACGCGAATTCTTTACAGACGAATGGAAAAACTGGTAGAAGCGGACCTCGGGGAAGATCAGTTTGGATTCCGTAGAAATGTTGGAACACGTGAGGCAATACTAACCTTACGACTTATCTTAGAAGAAAGATTAAGAAAAGGCAAACCTACGTTTCTAGCATTTGTAGACTTAGAGAAAGCTTTTGACAACGTTAACTGGAATACTCTCTTTCAAATTCTGAAGGTGGCAGGGGTCAAATAGAAGGAGCGAAAGGCTATTTACAATTTGTACAGTAACCAGATGGCAGTTATGAGTCTAGGGGCATGAAAGGGAAGCAGTGGTTGGGAAAGGAGTGAGACAGGGTTGTAGCCTCTCCCCGATGTTATTCAATCTGTATATTGAGCAAGCAGTAAAGTAAACAAAAGAAAAATTAGGAGTAGGTATTAAAATCCACGGAAAAGAAATAAAAACTTTGAGGTTCGCCGATGACATTGTAATTCTGTCAGAGACAGCAAAGGACTTGGAAGAGCAGTTGAACGGAATGGACAGTGTCTTGAAAGGAGGATATAAGATGAACATCAACAAAAGCAAAACGAGGATAATGGAATGTAGTCTAATGAAGTCGGGTGATGGTGAGGGAATTAGATTAGGAAATGAGACGCTTAAAGTAGAAAAGTAGTTTTGCTATTTAGGGAGTAAAATAACAAATGATGGTCGAAGTAGAGAGGATATAAAATGTAGACTGGCAATGGCAAGGAAATCGTTTCTGAAGAAGAGAAATTTGTTAACATCGAGTATAGATTTAAGTGTCAGGAAGTCGTTTCTGAAAGTATTTGTATTGAGTGTAGCCATGTATGGAAGTGAAGCATGGACGATAACCAGTTAGGACAAGAAGAGAATAGAAGCTTTCGAAATGTGGTGTTACAGAAGAATGCTGAAGTTAAGGTGGGTAGATCACGTAAGTAATGAGGAGGTATTGAATAGGATTGGGGAGAAGAGAAGTTTGTGGCACAACTTGACTAGAAGAAGGGATCGGTTGGTAGGACATGTTTTGAGGCATCAAGGGATCACAAATTTAGCATTGGAGGGCAGCGTGGAGGGTAAAAATCGTAGAGGGAGACCAAGAGATGAATACACCAAGCAGATTCAGAAGGATGTAGGTTGCAGTAGGTACTGGGAGATGAAGAAGCTTGCACAGGATAGAGTAGCATGGAGAGCTGCATCAAACCAGTCTCAGGACTGAAGACCACAACAACAACAACAACAACAACAACGTGCGCTGTACAACCAGAGTCCGAGAGGAAGACACACGAACCTTGGAAGGGGAGGCCACAATGTTGTGGTCACAGATTCAGTTCAAACTTTTTTCACCTTTAGCAGGCCATTAAAACAACACGATGTGAAAATAGAAGGTGCACTACACTGGCAATTCCGAAAAAATCGCAAGAGAAGTTTTACGCGTCTATTATGTAACTGTGCACAGGTGCCAGACGTTAGAGTTCATGGTGCACATGTGATTAGCGTTCGAGCTTTGTAAGACGAACTAGTGTGAGGCCACGGTTCGACTCCTGCTCCTTTTTGTAAAACTTCCTGTCAGAGACTCGAACTCGGGACCTTCGCCTTTCGCGGGCAAGTGATCTACAAACATTATTTATTTATTTTTTTTTTTCGTGCTCATCGTTGTGTTTGGTCGTTGTGGACATCACATAACATCCGTTCAAGTTCCTTTGTTGATCCTCCCACTCAGGTTTTTTGTTAAAGAGGCCAACCAGCTCTCTGACCGAACACGCTGAGCTACCGTGCGGGCGCCCAACTGAGCAACCGAAGCACGACTCAGCCCGGTACTCACAGCTTTACTTCTACCAGTACCTCGTCCCCTACCTTCCAAACTTTACAGAAGCTCTCCTTCGAACCTTGCAGAACTAGCACTCCTGGAAGAAAGGATATTGCGGAGACATGGCTTTGCCACAGCCTGGGGGATGTTTCTACAATGAAAATTTCACGCTTCAGCGGAGTGTGCGCTGATATGAAACGCAAAGGTCTCGAGTTCGAGTCTCGGTCCAGCACACAGGCACACGAGCGCACACAGCGCTCCGGAATGAACATTTCATTCATTTCTGTTGTACAAGTGTAAATCCAGTGACATTCAAAAAAATTTGCACGTACACATTTCGTTCTTGGTACATTGGGAACATCTCACCGCTACGGAGGTTAACTGCCAGACGGGACCTGCCTCTGTGTCTCCAGCTCGAAGCTGGAGAGTTGTTCCGGGTACCTTACCAGATTGTGTGTATAGGCGATTTCGCAAATCACGACAGGCACACATTTTCAGGAAAAGTCGATGCGTTTCTCCATTTAATTCTCGACAGTTATAAATACGTCTGATCTGATGATTAAATTTCATTGAATTACACACATCAAAAAAAGTTTTGCACCACCTCGGTTCCGAGAGCTCCGGAACCTCTGCACGAAATTGGAATAGAGACCAACATAAACATCATTTCCGCCCTTTTTATTGCTCATGAAAACCACACATTGCAAGTTGTACCACCTTACAGCGAGACCTCTACTACCCAGTAGCTAGTCCTCTCGCATTGTTGCATGCCTGTATTCATCGTGGCACACTATCAACAAGTTCATCAAGGCACTGTTGGTCCAGATTGTCCAACAGCGACTCCGCTTACATCCCTCAGAGTGGTTGGTGGGTCACGTCGTCCATAAACAGCCCTTTTCAATCTATCCCAGGCATGTTCGATAGGGTTCATGTCTGGAGAACATGCTGGCCACTCTAGTCGAGCGATGTCGTTATACTGAAGGAAGTCATTCACAAGATGTGGGCGCGAATTTTCGTCAATGAAGACGACCGCGTCGCCAATATGCTGCCGATACGGTTTCACTATCGGTCGGAGGATGGCATTCACGTATCGTACAGCCGTTACGGCGCCTTCCATGACCACCAGCGGCGTACATCGGCCCCACATAATGCCACCCGAAAACAGCAGGGAACCTCCACCTTGCTGCACTCGCTGGACAGTGTGTCTAAGGCGTTCAGCTTGACCGGGGTTGCCTCCAAACACGTCTCCGACGATTGTCTGGTTGAAGTCATATGCGACACTCATTGGTGAAGAGAACGTGATGCCAATCCAGAGCGGTCCATTCGGTATGTTGTTGTGCCCGTCTCTACCGAGCTGCACGGTGTCGTGGTTGCAAAGATGGACCTCGCTGTGGACGTCAGAAGTGAAGTTGCGCATCATGCAGCCTATTGCGCACAGTTTGAGTCGTAACACGACTTCCTGTGGCTGCACTTAAAGCATAACATGGTGGCGTTGCCATCAGCGTTCCTCCGAGCCATAATCCGTAGGTAGCGGTCATCCACTGCAGTAGCAGCCCTTGGGCGGCCTGAGCGAGGCAGGTCATCGACAGTTCCTGTCTCTGTGTATCTCCTCCATGTCCCAACAGCATCGCTTTGGTTCACTCCGAGACGCCAGGACACCACGAATCCTTCAGAGCTGTAAATAAATTCATAAGAGTACGATGGGGTGGAAATCTCTTCTGAACAGCACGTTACAAGGCATGGAGGATACGCTCAACATAGTTCATGTCTGGGCACTTTGGTGGCCAGCGGAAGTGTATAAACTCAGAAGAGCCACTCTGTAGAAATTATGGTCGTGACCATACAGGATGCTTACGTACATGTCTTGCTATGAGATGCGAACATGTTTGGTTACGCTGTACCGTGACTGTTACTGACATCAAATGAAACAAAAAGTGTACTTTTACCAGTCACTATTTATTATTTCCGCAGCTCAAATCGCAATTTTAAGCATCCATCAGCAAGTGAATTTACATTAGTGTAGCATGTATATGATGTGTTACGACTTTGGAATAACCTGTGGCATAACCTAGAAGAGAAAGAAACAAAATGCTATTTCAGTACATAGGTCATAGCTTTGTAGCGGTCTTTGACCGAATAGATGAACGAAAATATAAACGTGAGAATAAAAATAAAAATAGGCCCAGTGGTGACAGGCTCCCATTCCTGTTGTACTGTACCGCTATAACACTTTGTAAATACTAAATGGAGCAAAGAAGCACTCCAAATGTCAAATAATATACGAGGTGTGGCTAGAAAAAAACCGGACTAGTACTGGTGAAACAATAAAACGAATGCAATAAGGCTGAAAGTCGCGTGGCCTGTCACGTGACTCTCGCTCCGCCTACTGCTCGAGTTTCATCTGCCTCCTGCACTCAGTCTGCCCGTGGCGTCTGTTTTAAGTAGTTGACGTTTTGTCTGTGCGTCGGAAAATGTTGAGTGTACAGAAAGAACAGCGTGTTAACATCAAATTTTGTTTCAAACTAGGAAAATCTGCAAGTGAAACGTTTGTAATGTTACAAGTGTACGGCGATGATTGTTTATCGCGAACACAAGTGTTTGAGTGGTTTAAACGATTTAAAGATGGCCGCGAAGACACCAGTGATGACACTCGCACTGGCAGACCATTGTCAGCAAAAACTGATGCAAACATTGAAAAAATCGGTAAACTTGTTCCACAAGATCGCCGTTTAACAATCAGAGCAGTGTCTGAGTTAACAGGAGTTGACAAGAAAAGTGTTAGGCAGATTCTTCATGAAAGTTTCAACATGAACAAAGTATGTTCAAAAATGGTTCCAAAGTGTCTCACAATTGAACAGAAGGAACGCCGAAGAATGATTTGTTCTGACATCCTGGAAACTCCTGTTAACTCAGACACTGCTCTGATTGTTAAACGGACCCCCACTTTGTTTTTTTTATATAACACCTTTTATTTTTAGTATAATCACCTGAAATTAACATAAAGCATTTCTCTAGTATGTCCTGCAAATAGTTATGACATGTTTTGGTTCAACTTTTTAATAGTTAAAACATAATTTTATTTTTCCTGATAGTCTGCATTTTGCTGCGTCAAGAATTTGTGCTGGTAATATGGGCCCCAAGGTAGTTTGAAATAAAAAGAAACAAAAATTTGAAAAAATAATTTTATTTAATTTTTGTGTATAATGAAAGAAAGATTCACTCTGAACATTGTTAATTAGTCTACTGGTGGGATGATTTTCACAGCCTACGCCTAGTCTATTCACAATAGTCACACACATAAGCATCTTTTTACACGTTACAAGTGATCCTCTTTCAGCTGCAGATAATGAACCAACTTGCCTTTTTCGCCTCAGGCCGATGACACGAGAAATTTTTCTTTGAACGACACTAAGACCTGACTCGTCTGCCGGCTGTGGTGGCCGAGCGGTTCTAGGCGCTACAGTCTTGAACCGCGCGACCGCTACGGTCGCAGGTTCGAATCCTGCCTCGAACATGGATGTGTGTGATGTCCTTAGGTTAGTTAGGTTCAAATAGTTCTAACTTCTAGGCGACTGATGACCTCAGATGTTAAGTCCCATAGTGCTCAGAGCCATTTTTTGACTCGTGTGCATTAAAAACTCTGTCTGCAGGATATTTCTAGTTACTGAACGCAGCTTCAAGTAAACTGAAGAAATTGTCGACAGCTTGTTTATTAAACTCATTAGCACGTGACATCGAAGTTCCGGATGACTTCAAAATAGACAGAATATTTTTGTGCCGTGACATAAAATGGTCAAACCAAGTTCGACCAGAAACTTTGCCCTTTACAAATGGATGAGGGATTTTATTTCTTGTTCAAAGCCGGTAGGCCATGCGCCTGACGTCATTTCTGGTAAGGCTGTAGAATTTGGATTCCATAACGAGAAGATATTTAACCAGTTCGTTCTCAAGTCCCTGTGGTAAAACCGGTGGACGGCCCAGTTTAATATTAACTATTTCTTCGACCGGTTTATTGATTCGTGAAAGCCTTTGGAGTGTAGAACGAGGGACAGAGTATACTTTAACCGCTTTTTTCAACACCATTTTTTTCTCTTTAATAGCTACAATAGTATCTGACATATTTGCTTTGTCCCACGATTGCCGTTTCGATTTTTTTGGTGGTACAAGATGTCTTCGAGGCATCTGAAACATAAAGAGTAGCAATATTTGTAAATGGTCCCATAAAATCTGATTGATTTTACGGGGCCCATAAAACCAGCAGCAAAGGGGGCCCATATATCCAGTCTCGACATCTTGGGAAAAACGATTTTGCCTACGGTTAGTTTGGTTCGCAACCGACGTTAATTAATGTAAAACGGCATCCCAACAACAAGCCAAATACGTACCTTGCCTTGGTTTTAGTAATAACATGTTAGAAATTTGACTTTTATTCAAAGAAACACTAACCTTTCAAACTTTTGATGACAGCGAAAAAATTCACAGCACAACTACTCACAAACCATGACAGCTACTACGTCTGCGCACTCTACAGTGAAGTTTGGCAACTAGTTCTAGTAGTTCATGTGCTCTCCGCTAAAATTCGTGGCCTGTACTTCCAAATACACTCCTGGAAATGGAAAAAAGAACACATTGACACCGGTGTGTCAGACCCACCATACTTGCTCCGGACACTGCGAGAGGGCTGTACAAGCAATGATCACACGCACGGCACAGCGGACACACCAGGAACCGCGGTGTTGGCCGTCGAATGGCGCTAGCTGCGCAGCATTTGTGCACCGCCGCCGTCAGTGTCAGCCAGTTTGCCGTGGCATACGGACCTCCATCGCAGTCTTTAACACTGGTAGCATGCCGCGACAGCGTGGACGTGAACCGTATGTGCAGTTGACGGACTTTGAGCGAGGGCGTATAGTGGGCTTGCGGGAGGCCGGGTGGACGTACCGCCGAATTGCTCAACACGTGCGGCGTGAGGTCTCCACAGTACATCGATGTTGTCGCCAGTGGTCGGCGGAAGGTGCACGTGCCCGTCGATCTGGGACCGGACCGCAGCGACGCACGGATGCACGCCAAGACCGTAGGATCCTACGCAGTGCCGTAGGGGACCGCACCGCCACTTCCCAGCAAATTAGGGACACTGTTGCTCCTGGGGTATCGGCGAGGACCATTCGCAACCGTCTCCATGAAGCTGGGCTACGGTCCCGCACACCGTTAGGCCGTCTTCCGCTCACGCCCCAACATCGTGCAGCCCGCCTCCAGTGGTGTCGCGACAGGCGTGAATGGAGGGACGAATGGAGGCGTGTCGTCTTCAGCGATGAGAGTCGCTTCTGCCTCGGTGCCAATGATGGTCGTATGCGTGTTTGGCGCCGTGCAGGTGAGCGCCACAATCAGGACTGGATACGACCGAGGCACACAGGGCCAACACCCGGCATCATGGTGTGGGGAGCGATCTCCTACACTGGCCGTACACCACTGGTGATCGTCGAGGGGACACTGAATAGTGCACGGTACATCCAAACCGTCATCGAACCCATCGTTCTACCATTCTTAGACCGGCAAGGGAACTTGCTGTTCCAACAGGACAATGCACGTCCGCATGTATCCCGTGCCACCCAACGTGCTCTAGAAGGTGTAAGTCAACTACCCTGGCCAGCAAGATCTCCGGATCTGTCCCCCATTGAGCATGTTTGGGACTGGATGAAGCGTCGTCTCACGCGGTCTGCACGTCCGGCACGAACGCTGGTCCAACTGAGGCGCCAGGTGGAAATGGCATGGCAAGCCGTTCCACAGGACTACATCCAGCATCTCTACGATCGTCTCCATGGGAGAATAGCAGCCTGCATTGCTGCGAAAGGTGGATATACACCGTACTAGTGCCGACATTGTGCATGCTCTGTTGCCTGTGTCTATGTGGCTGTGGTTCTGTCAGTGTGATCATGTGCTGTATCTGACCCCAGGAATGTGTCAATAAAGTTTCCCCTTCCTGGGACAATGAATTCACGGTGTTCTTATTTCAATTTCCAGGAGTGTATGTAGGGGGTCCATAATACCAGCAGGGGCCCATTTTTCCACCTTTGCCTCTACTACTAAATCTTCAAACGTCTTGATGTACATCCCTCCCTCCCCCCCCCCCAAAAAAAAAATCCCATCCTACCCCTAATAAAAAACCACAACGCACACGAAGGACGATGCGACATAATACGTGACGCCAGAGATATAGGATGCTCCTAACGTGCCAGTCAGTACGACGTATGAGTGTGTAACATCTCTCTGGCAGTTGGATAACAGTCTGCTCGCATGTCGAGCACTTTCTCTTCCCGAAACCGAACAACTTTGCGGTTGCAATCAGAACCGAACACCGCCCGCCACCGGCTCAGATACAGTTCTCGCTGCCCGTCTTCCGCCAGCAGCCCGTGGTATAACAGGAACGGAAAACCGCGCAGCGTGTACCGGAATTGGACCACCGCTTTCGCTCATCGCGCGATGAAACTCCGCCGGCCATGTCATCAGAGCGTGGTTCCCAAGAGCGTTTCACTCTTAATGATTGCAGGTTTACTAAACACAGTTTCCCGAAATTCTGAAGGCCTCCGTTCCAGATTATACGAGGTGCGGAGCCGGCCGAAGTGGCCGTGCGGTTAAAGGCGCTGCAGTCTGGAACCGCAAGACCACTACGGTCGCAGGTTCGAATCCTGCCTCGGGCATGGATGTTTGTGATGTCCTTAGGTTAGTTAGGTTTAACTAGTTCTAAGTTCTAGGGGACTAATGACCTCAGCAGTTGAGTCCCATAGTGCTCAGAGCCATTTGAACCATTTTGAACGAGGTGCGGCTAGAAAAAAACCGGACTGATTCTGGAAAAAAACATTTATTTACAATTATTTACAATTTCATGTTATCTCCTTCAATGTACTCTCCTCCTCGGTCTCTACACCGCTCCATACGAATTTTCCACTGTTCGTAGCAATGCTGCAGATCATTTTCGGTAAGTCCATACATTACTTCCGTCGCTTTTTCTTTTACTGCTTCAACAGTCTCAAATCTAGTTCCTTTCAAAGCTGACTTGACTTTAGGGAAAAGAGAAAAGTCACAGGGGGCCAAATCAGGTGAGTAGGGTGGATGATCTAAGATGGGAATGTTGTGTTTTGCCAAAAACGTCTTCACTGACAACGCACTGTGAGCTGGGGCATTGTCTCGGTGAAGGATCCGTGACTTTTTTCTCCACAAATCGTTCCGTTTTCTCCGTACTCGCTCACGTAGGGTAGCCAGGACGCTAATGTAGTAATGCTGATTCACTGTTTGTCCCTCTGGTACCCAATCAATGTGCACAATCCCTTAGATGTCAAAAAAAACAATCATCATTGCCTTGAATTTCGATTTTGACATTCGTGCTTTTTTTTGTCGTGGAGAACCAGGAGTTTTCCAATGCATCGATTGGCGTTTAGTTTCGGGATCGTAAGTAAAAAACCACGATTCATCGCAAGTAATAACATTTTGTAAGAAGGTGGGATCACTTTCAAGGATGTCAGAACAAATCATTCTTCGGCGTTCCTTCTGTTCAATTGTGAGACACTTTGGAACCATTTTTGAACACACTTTGTTCATGTCGAAACTTTCATGAAGAATCTGCATAACACTTTACCGAGCGAGGTGGCGCAGTGGTAGCACACTGGACTCGCATTCGGGAGGACGACGGTTCAATCCCGCGTCCGGCCATCCTGATTTAGGTTTTCCGTGATTTCCCTAACTCGCTCCAGGCAAATGCTGGGATGGTTCCTTTGAAAGGGCACGGCCGCCTCCCTTCCCCATCCTTCCCTAATCCAATGAGACCGATGACCTCGCTGTTTGGTCTCTTCCCCCAAATAACCGACCAACCAACCATAACACTTTCCTTGTCAACTCCTGTTAACTCAGACACTGCTCTGATTGTTAAACGGCGATCTTGTCGAACAAGTTTACCGATTTTTTCAATGTTTGCATCAGTTTTTGCTGACAATGGTCTGCCAGTGCGAGTGTCATCACTGGTGTCTTCGCGGCCATCTTTAAATCATTTAAACCACTCAGACACTTGTGTTCGCGATAAACAATCATCGCCGTACACTTGTTGTAACATTACAAACGCTTCACTTGCAGATTTTCCTACTTTGAAACAAAATTTGATGTTAACACGCTGTTCTTTCTGTACACTCAACATTTTCCGACGCACAGACAAAACGTCAACTACTTAAAACAGACGCCACGGGCAGACTGAGTGCAGGAGGCAGATGAAACTCGAGCAGTAGGCGGAGCGAGAGTCACGTGACAGGCCACGCGACTTTCAGCCTTATTGCATTCGTTTTATTGTTTCACCAGTTTTTCTAGCCACACCTGGTAGTGGTGCACAACGCCTGTCATGCAGTCTCTGCCACTTGAGAGGGATGAGAGACTCCGTCAAGTTCTATCTTGATCTACATCCCTACCGTGCAAGCCACCTTAAAATGTTGTAGGATGGCTATTTTTTGATGATGTTGTGATTATTTCTGGAAAGAAAATGATACAGTGGAGAACCAAAGAAACTGGTACACCTGCCTAAAATCAACTATTAACCCCGCGAGCACGCAGAAGTGCCACAACACGACGTGGCATGGACTCGACTAGTGTCTGAAGCAGTGCTGGAGGGAACTGACACCATGAATCCTGCAGGGCAGCCACGAGTGCTGTACTGCAGTTTCAGATAAGATTTATAGTGTGACGATGATTTTTGGATTTTTTTGTTTTAGCTTGACGATGTTCACGATGGACTAACGGTAGTTTATTGTTTCACCAGTACCAGTCCGGTTTTTTTCCAGCCACACCTCGTATACCAGTAAGGTTCCTTCCAGAGGGCGCTGATATAACAGCTCTACACTTATCAATTATGCGCAAGCGCTTGCACGGCGAAAGATCCGTACCTAAGATCTGGAAAGTTACACTAGCCTCACCAATACCCACGAAAGGGAACAGAAGTAATTCGCTGAATAACAGACCCGCATCACTAACGCCGATTTGCAGCAGGATCCTGGAACGTACACGGTCTTCTGAATTTCACCAACTGCGACATAATCGCGTGTGCAAACACTGATCCAATACTGTAAAATGGTTTTTTATTCCAGCCTCTGATCACGAATGAATTCTTTAGACGATGACCGGTTTCAGTCTGTTATGGTGTAAAAAGATCTGAAGATTCCAGAATGAGATTTTCATCCTGCAGCGGAGTGTGCGCTGATATGAAACTTCCTGGCGGATTAAAACTGTGTGCCCGACCGAGACTCGAACTCGGGACCTTTACCTTTCGCGGGCAAGTGCTCTACCATCTGAGCTACCGAAGCACGACTCACGCCCGGTACTCACAGCTTTACTTCTGCCAGTATCTCGTCTCCTACCTTCCAAACTTTACAGAAGCTCTCCTGCGAACCTTGCAGAACTAGCACTCCTGAAAGAAAGGATATTGCGGAGACACTGCCTGGGGGATGTTTCCAGAATGAGATTTTCACTCTGCAGCGGAGTGTGCGCTGATATGAAACTTCCTGGCGGATTAAAACTGCGTGCCCGACCGAGACTCGAACTCGGGAGCTTTGCATTTCGCGGGCAAGTGCTCTACCATCTGAGCTACCGAAGCACGACTCAAGCCCGGTACTCACAGCTTTACTTCTGCCAGTATCTCGTCCCCTACCTTCCAAACTTTACCTTCTGAGTCGTGCTTCGGTAGCTCAGATGGTAGAGCACTTGCCCGCGAAAGGCAAAGGTCCCGAGTTCGAGTCTCGGTCGGGCACACAGTTTTAATCTGCCAGGAAGTTTCAGATCTGAAGACGGTCATTACAGACTGAAACCGGTCATCGTCTAAAGAATTCTTTTGTGATCAGAGACTGGAATAAAAGAGCATTTTATAATGAATTTCCTCGAAGAGAACGTTTTATTGACAAACAGCCAACACGCATTCAGAAAATATCGTTCTTGTGAAACACAAATAGCTCTTTATTCTCGTGAAGCAATGAGTGCTGTGGACAGATGACGTTAAATTAATTTCATATTTTTAGACGTCCGGAAGCCTTTAGACACCGTTCCCCACAAGCGACTTCTAATCAAGTTGTGTGTGTATGCAGTATCATCTCAGTTGTACGACTGGATTCGTCATATCCTATCAGAAAGCTCTCATTTCGTACGAAAAGTCGTCGGATAAAATAGAAGTGATATCTGGCATTCCCCTGCTGTTCCCAATCTACAGAAACGATTTGCAGTTCATAGTAAGTGACCGAAAGCCATCGAGAAAAATAGAGGTGATATCTGGCCTTCCTGAACGAAGTGTTACAGGCCCTCTACTGTTCCTGATCTACATAAATGTTAAAAGAGACAATCTGAGCAGTCCTCTTGGATTATTCGCAGATGATGCCGTCAAATACCATCTAGTAAAGTCAGCAGAAGATCAGAACCAATTGCATAATAATTTAGACACGATATCTGTGGGGTGCAAAAAGTGGCAATTGATTCTAAATAATGAAAAGTGTGAAGTCATACGCGGGATTACTAAAGGGAATGCGGTTACTCGATAAATCACACAAATATAAAGACTGTCAGTTTCATTAAACACTTACGGATTACAATTAGGACTAGCTTACATTGGGACGATCAAATACAAATACATAATGTTGTGGGAAAAGCAAGCCAAAGACTGTGATTTATTGGCAGAACACTTAGAAAGTCCAACAGTTCTACTAAAGAGAATGCTTATACTACGCTTGTCCGCCCTATTCTGAAGTATTGATTGCTGTACGGTGTGGGATCCGCATCAGGTGGGACTGACGGATGGCATCGAAAATGTACAAAGAAGGGCGGCTCGTTTTGTATTATGGCGAAATAGGGGAGGTAGTGTCACAGATACGTGAGTTGGACAAAGGCGTTTTGCGTTGCGGCAGGGTCTTCTCCTGAAATTTCAATCACCAGCTTTCTCCTCAGAGTGTGAAAATATTTTGTTGGAAAAAAAAAATGATCATCATAATAAAATAAGAGAAATCAGAGCTCACACGGAAAGATTTAAGTGTTCGCTTTTCCGGCGCACTGTTCGGGAATGGAACGGCAGAAAATAGTGGGTTCCATGTACCCTCTGCCAGCAGTTAAACGTAAATTGCAAAGTAATCATGTAGATGTAGATGTAGATGTAGATGTACATGTAGACTGTAACTCGTGCGGAAAGCTTATGGTGTAACCTCCCTTCACCACCTACACCATCTCCACACACACACACACACACACACACACACACTCACTGTAAGCCACCCTACGGTGTGTGACGGAGCATACTTTGTGTACCACTGTCACCTCCCCCTTTTCCTGTCCCAGCTGCGAATGGTGTGTCCCCTCCCTTTCCTAAAATGAGGCGAATTTATTTAAAAACAATTCAGATTTTCCTCCAATCCCGAGAACAGCTGTTCTGCTTGTGCCAACACTCGTTTGTATTTTTACTCAGGTAACCACTGCTGTAAGGGACTAGAAGAAATATAAGGGAAGAGGGAAACCCCACAGTCAGACCCTGAAGACCACACGACAGTCGACCGACCGCCGTGTCATCCTGTCGTCATCGGATGCATGGCATCAGCACAGTGCACGCCCGGACTTTGTCGACTTTCAGGCTATGGAACCGCTGCTACTCGGTGGAGTGGTTCCTCAGGTGGCATCCATCACTGACTGCACGACGAACAAGTCCTACCACTACGGAAAATTCCCTGGCCGTATAGGGAATCGAGCCCGGGTCCCCCGCGTGAGGGTCGGCGCTAACAGAATATTTAAACACAAAATGTTCAGCCAAACAATAAATGTTTCTTTCGGTTTCACGACCGATTTACAAGTTGCAGAGTTTCCGGAAACAAATGGGCACACTTTTATATAAACTCACTCTGTACGTTAAACCATTCTGTGCTGAACCAAAAATTTCAAAATGAATGTCAGGTTTTTAAGGTTTTTTTAGCATTTATTACAATCAGCTTACAATTATAAATAATGCAACAAATGAAAGAGCAACTCAAAAATTTTTGTTTGTATACACTACTGGTCATAAAAATTGCTACACCAAGAAGAAATGCAGATGATGAACGGGTATTCATTGGACAAATATATTATACTAGAACTGACACGTGATTACATTTTCACGCACTTTGGTTGCATAGATCCTGAGAAATCAGTACGCAGTACAACCACCTCTGGCCGTAATAACGGCCTTGATACGCCTGGGCAGTCACGTCTCGATCCCTGAGTCAACAGTTGGGGACGTTTGCAAGACAACAACCATCTGCACGAACAGTTCGACGACGTTTGCTGCAGCATGGACTATCAGCTCGGAGACCGTGGCTGCGATTACCCTTGACGCTGCATCACAGACAGGAGCGCCTGCGATGGTGTACTCGACGACGAACCTGGGTGCACGAATGGGCAAACGCCTTTCTTTGGATGAATCCAGATTCTGTTTACAGCATCAGGATGGTCGCATCCGTGTTTGGCGACATCGCGGTGAAAGCACATTGGAAGCGTGTATTCGTCATCGCCATACTGGCGTATCACCCGGCGTGATGGTATGGGGTGTCACTGGTTACATGTCTCGGTCACCTCTTGTTCGCATTGACGGCACTTTGAACAGTGGACGATACATTTCAGATGTGTTACGACCCGTGGCTCTACCCTTCATTCGATCCCTGTGAAACCCTACATTTCAGCAGGATAATGCACGACCGCATGTTGCAGGTCCTATATGGACCTTTCTGGATGCAGAAATTTTCGACTGCTGCCTTGGCCAGCACATTCTCTAGATCTCTCATCAAGTGAAAACGTCTGGTCAATGGTGGCCGAGCAACTGGCTCGTCACAATGCGCCAGTCACTACTCTTGATGAACTTCGGTATCGTGTTTAAGCTGCATGGGCAGCTGTACCTGTACACGGCATCCGAGCTCTGTTTGACCCAATGCCCAGGCGTATCAAGGCCGTTATTACGGCCAGAGGTGGTTGTACTGCGTACTGATTTCTCAGGATCTATGCAACCAAAGTGCGTGAAAATGTAATCACGTGTCAGTTCTAGTATAATATATTTGTCCAATGAATACCCGTTCATCATCTGCATTTCTTCTTGGTGTAGCAATTTTTATGACCAGTAGTGTATACAAACAAAAAATTTTGAGTTGCTCTTTCATTTGTTCCATTATTTATAATTGTAAGCTGATTGTAATAAATGCTAAAAAAACCTTAAAAACCTGACCTTCACTTTGAAATTTTTGGTTCAGCACACAATGGTGTAACGTACAGAGTGAGTTTATATAAAAGTGTGCCCATTTGTTTCCGGAAACTCTGCAACTTGTAAATCGGTCGTGAAACCGAAAGAAACATTTATTGTTTGGCTGAACATTTTGTGTTTAACTATTCTGTTAGCGCCGACCCTCACGCGGGGGACCCGGGCTCGATTCCCTACACGGCCAGGGAATTTTCCTTAGTGGTAGGACTTGTTCGGCGTGCAGTCAGTGATGGATGCCACCTGAGGAACCACTCCACCGAGTAGCAGCGGTTCCATAGCCTGAAAGTCGACGAAGTCCGGGCGTGCACTGTGCTGATGCCATGCATCCGATGACGACAGGATGACACGGCGGTCGGTCGACTGTCGTGTGGTCTTCAGGGTCTGACTGTGGGGTTTCCCACTTCCCTTATATTTCTTCTAGTCCCTTACAGCAGTGGTTACCTGAGTAAAAATACAAATGAGTGTTGGCACAAGCAGAACACCTGTTCTCGGGATTGGAGGCAAATCTGAATTGTTTTTAAATAAATTCGCCTCATTTTAGGAAAGGGAGGGGACACCCCACTCACAGCTGGGACAGCCTGTCATCTCGACTGCTAGTGATAGGAGGCCGTCTGGATCCAGCACGGCGTTCCGTATTACCCTCCTGAACCCACCGATTCCATATTCTGCTAACAGTCATTGGATCTCGACCAACGCGAGCAGCAATGTCGCGATACGCTAAACCGCAATCGCGATAGGCTAGAATCCGACCTTTATCAAAGTCGGAAACGTGATGGTACGCATTTCTCCTCCTTACACGAGGCGTCACAACAACGTTTCACCAGGCAACGCCGGTCAACTGCTGTCTGTGTATGAGAAATCGGTTGGAAACTTTGCTCGTGTCAGCACGTTGTAGGTGTCGCCACCGGCGCAAACCTTGTGTGAATGCTCTGAAAAGCTAATCATTTGCATACCACAGCATATTCTTCCTGTCGCTTAAATTTCACGTCTGTAGCACGTCATCTTCGTGGTGTCGCAATTTCAATGACCAGTAGTGTACAAGTGCGACTGCACATGCAGTGTTTCCCCGTGTCTTCTTTTAGCAAACGCTAGTAAGCAGATCAGGTGAGATTCCGTAGAAATGTTGGAACACGTGAGGCAATACTAACCCTACGACTTATCTTAGAAGATAGATGCTACGTTTCTAGCATTTGTAGATTTTGAGAAAGCTTTTGACAATGTTGACTGGAATGCTCTCTTTCAAATTCTGACGGTGGCAGGGTTCAAATACAGGGAGCGAAAGGCTATTTAGAATTTGTACATAAACCAGATGGCAGTTATAAGAGTCGAGGGCCATGAAAGGGAAGCAGTGATTGAGAAGGGAGTGAGACAGGGTTGTAGCCTGTCCCCGATATTATTGAATGGATATATTGAGCAAGCAGTAAAGGAAACAAAAGAAAAATTCGTAGTAGGAATTAAAATGCATCGAGAAGAAATAAAAACTTTAAGGTATGCCAATGACATTGTAATTCTGTCAGAGACAGCAAAGGATCTGAAAGAGCAGTTGAACGGAATGGACAGTATCTTGAAAGGAGGATATAAGATGAACATCAACAAAAGCAAAACGAGGATAATGGAATGTAGTCGAATTAAGTCGGGTGATGCAGAGGCCGAGATTTTTTAGTTGCACCTCTTGGGTCGATTGCCGCAAAAACGTGGCTAGCAAAACGAAGCTGAGGGATACGAACAAAAATTTAACAATCTTTATTAAATTCTCGGAAAATGAAAGTTTGATTACAAGGGCAGAGTTGTTAAAATAGTTCTAAGCACCACGGGACAACATCGGTGGTCATCAGTCCCGTAGACTTAGAACTACATCAACCTAACTAAGGACATCACGCGCAGCCATGACCGAGGAAGGATTCGAAGCTGCAACCGCAGCAGCAGCGGGGTTCCCGAGTTAAGCGCCTACAACCGCTCGGCCCCAGCGGCCGGCGCAGAGTTATTATTTACGACATTCCCTCTTGAGCAGAACTTGCCTTTAGCACGCAGTGACGTTTGTTCAAGGAAATGTTGCCTGATTCGAAAACAGCCTCCAAGTCCGTTTGTGCGAGAATAAAAACAGGAGCGTTAGTCAGAAGTGTGGCAAAACAAAAAGCACGTCACCAGTGTAGTTTTAACAAACAGGAGTTGATGGCTGCTATGGGGGCAACTAGACTGTTCTATTCAGGAAATGATCGTTCAACTTCTACTGCAGAGATGTAGTGCAGATCTGAGACGACGGCAAACGCTAACAGGTAATAAATAAAATAAATAAAAATGCCACCGTCCTCCTACCCCGACTCCCAGCTGCAGTATGCGGCACAGTACTACTTGGCTTCCTTTAGAATTTGGATCTCTATCTTAACGTATTAGCTCATTTGTAATCACACGTCCGAGCTGCACTACTGGCCATTAAAATTGCTACCCCACGAACATGACGTGCTACAGACGCGAAATATAACCGACAGGAAGAGTATGCCGTGGTATGCAAATGATTAGCTTTTCAGAGCTTTCACACAAGGTTGGCGCCAGTGGCGACACCTACAACGTGCTGACACGAGCAAAGTTTCCAACCGATTTCTCATACACAAAGAGCAGTTGACGGGCGTTGCCTGGTGAAACGTTGTTGTGACGCCTCGTGTAAGGAGGAGAAATGCGTACCATCACGTTTCCGACTTTGATAAAGGTCGGATTCTAGCCTATCGCGATTGCGGTTCATCGTATCCCGACACTGCTGCTCGCGTTGGTCGAGATCCAATGACTGTTAGAAGAATATGGAATCGGTGGGTTCAGGAGGGTAATACGGAACGCCGTGCTGGATCCCAACGGCCTCGTATCACTAGCAGTCGAGATGACAGGCATCTTATCCGCATGGCTGTAACGGATCGTGCAGCCACGTCTCGATCCCTGAGTCAACAGATGGGACGGCTCAAAGACAACAACCATCTTCAAGAACAGTTCGACGACGTTTGTATCAGCACGGACTATCTGCTCTGGGACCGTGGCTGCGGTTACAGTTGACGCTGCATCACAGACAGGAGCGCTTGCGATGGTGTACTCGACGACGAACCTGGGCGCACGAATGGCCAAACGTCGTTTTTTCGGATGAATCCAGGTTCTGTTTACAGCATCAGGATGGTCGCATCCGTATTTGGCGACATCGCGGTGAACGCACATTGGAAGCGTGTATTCGTCATCGCCATACTGGCGTGATGGTATGGGGTACCATTGGTTACACGTGTCGGTCACCTCTTGTTCGCATTGACGGCACTTTGAACAGTGGACGTTACATTTCAGATGTTTTACGACCCGTGGCTCTACCCTCCATTCGATCCCTGCGAAACCCTACATTTCTGCAGGATAATGCACGACCGCACGTTGCAGGTCCTGTACGGGCCTTTTTGGATACAGAAAATTTTCGACTGCTGCCCTGGCCAGCACATTCTCCAGATCTCTCACCAATTGAAAATGTCTGGTCAATGGTGGCCGAGCACCTGGCTCGTCACAATACGCCAGTCACTACTCTTGATGAACTGTCCTATCGTGTTGAAGCTGCATGGGCAGCTGTACCAGTACACGCCATCCAAGCTCTGTTTGACTGAATGCCCAGGCGTATCACGGCCGTTATTACGGCCGGAGCTGGTTGTTCTGGGTACTGATTTCTGTATGCACCCAAATTGCGTGAAAATGTAATCAGATGTCAGTTCTTGTATAATATATTTGTCCAATGAATACCCGTTTATCATCTGCATTTCTTCTTGTTGTAGCAATTTTACTGGCCAGTACTGTATTTGATACACGGGAACTCAATTCTTGAAGATCTAAGGGGATGGAGTGCGTTTACTGGTTGTAACCTAATTGTCGTCTGTAACGTACATTTAATAATAAAGCTCGGTACCGCTGCTGTACGTGACAGATGCTTCCCACTGAGAAGGGCAGAACTTTAGGGAGTTGATCGTTGTCCTTGGCTGAACTGCGTCGTTCGCCTCCAACGAGAGCCTTGGTGGACATTCTGAGTGCTGCGCGGCGGTAATTTGGTGTGTGGGCATCCAACATGGCGAGACGGGTTCGCTCCTCGTCCGACTGGTCCTACCCAGCGAGCCTTGGTCTCGTTTTGCTGCCCACTTTGCCGTTCAGTAAATAGACGCATTTTTTTTTTTTTTTACTCCTTATACTCTTCTCCGAAGGTCTCTCACCGCCAGCGCTATTCACTTGATAATCATTAATGCAAAGCAATCAATCAGTTTCTCACTGTACTTTACTTGCTGCTTGATGTCAAATACGTATTTCCAAATTTGCAGTTTTAGTAGCAGTGACGCTCTCGTAGTACCTGTCGAAGAGTGAACGGAGCATCGTGTGTGTACAAATGAAGTGTAATGGGCCCTCTGATCTCTGATGTTCTCAGTACACAAAAGTGATTTAACATACAAAATAGGCTGACGGTGCTGGTCTTTTTTTTTTTTAAATAGTGGTGGAGCCCCTCCACGCCCATACCGGCATGATGGCCAACACAGTAGGTCTACTGCCATCTCTGCATAAGGGTTAGTATTCACTAAAGTGAGGTGTCGCAGGATGTGTGGGTACTGCGGTGTTTGTTTGCGTACGTCTAGTCAAGGTTAACCATTAATACGCGCTCATCTGGAGATAGATTGGATCGAAATCGAACGAAGGGTAGCGGTTTGAAGGTCAGAGGAAAGAAAGTGCCAAGGCAAGAGGCAAGGGAAAAAAAAAACCTCTGCTGTAGTTAGGTCGGGTGGTAAGAGCTGTAGCGGATGTCTTGCTGCCTGCGATAGGTCGCGCAAGGATAGGCTTTGGTAGTAGTGGGTATCATGCATGGTTAACACGAAAGAACTGCCGTAGAACAATCAGAAGAAAATGGAGAATGGACAACACTTTTCAGTCGATGTAATGGATGGCAGTTTCTCTTTAGACATAAGTGAAAGACAATGCTCATAAAAAGAGGAAGAACCCAATAGTAACCTCTTACAAAATTAATGATAAATTTCTGGAGCACATTAGATCGATCGAAACGCTAAACAAAACCAGGTGAATACTTACAACCTGTGTTAGCGAAGGCGAATGGAAGAGTTGTATATGTTGGAAGGGTTCTGGAAGACTGCTGTGCGCCTTGTAAAGGGACATCCTTCTCCGGCATTAATTTTTCTCAACCGCAGTTATCGATACTAATATTGTTTTTTTTAATTTTGGACACGTCAGTATTATCTCAGTAGCTTTTCTGAAAACTTTCATATAACTTTATACACACTATGTTATATTTCAAGCTAAAATTTACGAAAAGGAATTACTTTATAAAATATTACAGTTTCGATGTTATAATCGATATAAACTAGTTCTGAACGTACAGTTAACATTATTTTTTTTTAGAAACATTTGAAATTACGACTTACTGGCACACTTAAATTTTCTATTAATGATTACGCATCCTGTACTCTTTGCTATGTTTATTTCTGGATTTATTTATGAAATAATGATCCAATGGTTTTGAGGAAGAAGAGAGAAAAACTAACCGACATACATGGTCTACGCAACGAAAGCTAGCCCATTCGTTGTTTATGAAGGAATACTGGGCGAAAAGGAAGGCCAACAAATGTTGATTACGCGTGGTCCTAGGTGATCCATCCGCGAAGAAGAAGAAGAAGAAGAAGAAGAAGAAGATCCAAATTAATAATGAAACGAAACTAGTAGAAAATCATTGGTTAAGAAAAATTGTAAAGCCTCTGGGATATGGTTATTTCGGCAGAGTGTGGGAGTTTTAAGCTTGCCTCTGATGTTTTCGGACGTATTTTTGTGCACACAATGTAATTTCGGCTTTGTTAATGTGAAAAACCAAAATACCGTATGATATATGAAAATGTGAGAACTTATATTTATGTAAAAAAAAATTCGCTACAACGATCTTCAGATTTATTCAGTTCAAACCAACCGTGAGGACCTGATATGAGATTTTGAGCTTCAAGAATCAGACCGCTAGACAAGAAGAACTGGAGCCATCTCAACATGACAAGCTAAGTAAACTAGAAAGTTAATTCTAATCTTCACTGCTCTCAAAACTTCATAAAAGACTTTGCTTATTAATCAGTCGGACTGGACATCGTTTAATGTAGACAATAGACGGAAGCAGGAAGGAGGGGGGAGATTACAACCTGTAAGGAAATCTCATACAGGGTGCTGTTGCGACCAATTCCAAAGTTCTGTTCGATGTTTGGTGTCATCGTTAGGTTTGTCAACAGATACCGAACGAATTCAGGGCTACTGTAAAATCAGGTCAGTGTAACCTATCCCATTGTTACGGAGATGCTCATTGGCTTCAAATGAGGTTATTTGGGAGGAAGGCAACTAAATTTTCGAGAAACTACACTCCTGGAAATTGAAATAAGAACACCGTGAATTCATTGTCCCAGGAAGGGGAAACTTTATTGACACATTCCTGGGGTCAGATACATCACATGATCACACTGACAGAACCACAGGCACAGAGACACAGGCAACAGAGCATGCACAATGTCGGCACTAGTACAGTGTAAATCCACCTTTCGCAGCAATGCAGGCTGCTACTCTCCCATGGAGACGATCGTAGAGATGCTGGATGTAGTCCTGTGGAACGGCTTGCCATGCCATTTCCACCTGGCGCCTCAGTTGGACCAGCGTTCGTGCTGGACGTGCAGACCGCGTGAGACGACGCTTCATCCAGTCCCAAACGTGCTCAATGGGGGACAGATCCGGAGATCTTGCTGGCCAGGGTAGTTGACTTACACCTTCTAGAGCACGTTGGGTGGCACGGGATACATGCGGACGTGCATTGTCCTGTTGGAACAGCAAGTTCCCTTGCCGGTCTAGGAATGGTAGAACGATGGGTTCGATGACGGTTTCGATGTACCGTGCACTATTCAGTGTCCCCTCGACGATCACCAGTGGTGTACGGCCAGTGTAGGAGATCGCTCCCCACACCATGATGCCAGGTGTTGGCCCTGTGTGCCTCGGTCGTATGCAGGCCTGATTGTGGCGCTCACCTGCACGGCGCCAAACACGCATACGACCATCATTGGCACCAAGGCAGAAGCGACTCTCATCGCTGAAGACGACACGTCTCCATTCGTCCCTCCATTCACGCCTGTCGCGACACCACTGGAGGCGGGCTGCACGATGTTGGGGCGTGAGCGGAAGACGGCTTAACGGTGTGCGGGACCGTAGCCCAGCTTCATGGAGACGGTTGCGAATGGTCCTCGCCGATACCCCAGGAGCAACAGTGTCCCTAATTTGCTGGGAAGTGGCGGTGCGGTCCCCTACGGCACTGCGTAGGATCCCACGGTCTTGGCGTGCATCCGTGCGTCGCTGCGGTCCGGTCCCAGGTCGACGGGCACGTGCACCTTCCGCCGACCACTGGCGACAACATCGATGTACTGTGGAGACCTCACGCCCCACGTGTTGAGCAATTCGGCGGTACGTCCACCCGGCCTCCCGCATGCCCACTATACGCCCTCGCTCAAAGTCCGTCAACTGCACATACGGTTCACGTCCACGCTGTCGCGGCATGCTACCAGTGTTAAAGACTGCGATGGAGCTCCGTATGCCACGGCAAACTGGCTGACACTGACGGCGGCGGTGCACAAATGCTGCGCAGCTAGCGCCATTCGACGGCCAACACCGCGGTTCCTGGTGTGTACGCTGTGCCGTGCGTGTGATCATTGCTTGTACAGCCCTCTCGCAGTGTCCGGAGCAAGTATGGTGGGTCTGACACACCGGTGTCAATGTGTTCTTTTTTCCATTTCCAGGAGTGTAGTTTTGTGAGATAACCTACATTCGAAGAAGTGTGTCCGACTACTATGCTGCCGCCAGCATATGAGGCCAAGCTGAGCAGCAATACCTCCGACTTTTTTATGTGATAACTATAAAAATGGTTCTAATGGCTCTGAGCACTATCGGACGTAACATCTGAGGTCATCAGTCCCCTAGAACTTAGAACTACTTAAACCTAAGTATCCTAAGGACATCACACACATCCATGGCCGAGGCAAGGTTCGAACCTGCGACCGTAGCGGTCGCGCGGTTCCGGAGTGTAGCGCCTAGAACCGCTCGGCCACTCCGGCCGACATGTGATAACTATTGAAGGTTTTTTAATTAAAGAACTTCATTAACATTGCACACCTTTTTTCTTCATGGCTACGTATTTGTTTCTCAATACAGTTACCTTGCCAACAAACACATTTCTCCCAATGAGGGACCAGTTAACTGATAACCTCACTATAGACTGTTTGACTCTGTTGACGGAGCCACAATCTCACTTCTGTACTTGTCCCGTTTCGTCATTATCTAAGTTGAGCCCTAGAAGATGTTGTTTATCTTTTGGAAACAGATAAAATTGTATGGGGCCATGTCAGGGCTGTATGGAGGATGATCGGCGACAGCGAACCAAAAGCGTCGAACTCCTGCAGATGTCACCGCGCTCGTGTGCGTTCTGGAAGTTACACATTATGTGATCAAAAGTGTCCGGACAACCCCAAAAACATACGTTTTTCATGCTAGGTGCATTGTGCTGTCACCTACTGCCTGGTACTCCATATCGGCGACCTCAGTAGTCATTAGACATCGTGAGAGAGCAGAATGGGGCGCTTCGCGGATATCACGAACTTTCACCGTGGTCAGGTGATTGGGTGTCACTTGTGTCATACGTCTGTACCCGAGATTTCGACACTCCTAAACATCCCTAGGTCCATTGTTTCAGATGTGATGGTGAAGTGGAAACGTGAAGGGACACGTACAGCACAAAAGCGTACAGGCCGACCTCGTCTGTTGACTGACAGAGACCGCCGACAGTTGAAGAGGGTCGTAATGTGTAATAGGCAGACATCTATCCAGACCATCGCACAGGAATACCAAACTGCATCAGGATCCACTGCAAGTACTGTGACAGTTTGGCGGGAGGTGGGAAAACTTGGATTTCACGGTCGAGCGGCTGTTCATAAGCCACACATCACGCCGGTAAATTCCAAACGACGCCTCACTCGATGTAAGGAGCGTAAACATTGGACGACTGAACTGTGGAAAAACGTTGTGTGGATTGACGAATGGCATGGTGTGGGTACGGTAAATGGACCGTGAACGTCGTCTGCCAGCGTGTGTAGTGCCAACAGTATAATTCGGAGGCGGTGGTGTTGTGGTGCGGTCGTGTTTTTCATGGATGGGGCTTGCACCCCTTGTTGTTTTGCGTGGCGCTATCACAGCACAGGCCTACATTGACGTTTTAAGCACCTTCTTGCTTTCCACAGTTGAAGAGCAATTCGGAGATGGCGACTGCATCTTTCAACACGATCGAGCACCTGTCCGTAATGCAGCGCCTGTGGCGGAGTGGTTACACGACAATAACATCCCTGTAATGGACTGGCCTGCCTGAAATGAAATGACACGATCGAATGGCATTGCCGATCGGGATGTCCCAGTCGGCTTCGGCTGCCAAGCGCAAGTCTGTTTTCAGTCGGCGCCACATTGGGCGACTTGCGGCCGGTGATGAGGATGAAATGATAATGAGGACAACACAACACCCAGTCCTCGAGCGGAGGAAATCTGCAACCTTGCCGGGTATCGAACCTGGGCCCAGTGCATGGGAGGCAAGCATGTTACTACCCAGCTAAACAGGCGGAACACCTTTGGGATGTTTTGGAACGCCGACTTCGTTCCAGGCCTCACTGACCGACATCGATACGTCTCCTCAGTGCAGCACTCCGTGAAGAATGGGCCGCCATTCCCCAAGAAACCTTCGAGCACCTGATTCTACATCTACATTCTACATCAACATTCATCTACATTCATACTCCGCAAGCCACCCAACGGTGTGTGGCGGAGGGCACTTTACGTGCCACTGTCATTACCTCCCTTTCCTGTTCCAGTCGCGTATGGTTCGCGGGAAGAACGACTGTCTGAAAGCCTCCGTGCGCGCTCTAATCTCTCTAATTTTACATTCGTGATCTCCTCGGGAGGTATAAGTAGGGGGAAGCAATATACTCGATACCTCATCCAGAAACGCACCCTCTCGAAACCTGGCGAGCAAGCTACACCGCGATGCAGAGCGCCTCTCTTCCAGAGTCTGCCACTTGAGTTTGCTAAACATCTCCATAACGCTATCACGGTTACCAAATAACCCTGTGACGAAACGCGCCGCTCTTCTTTGGATCTTCTCTATCTCCTCCGTCAACCCGATCTGGTACGGATCCCACACTGATGAGCAATACTCAAGTATAGGTCGAACGAGTGTTTTGTAAGCCACCTCCTTTGTTGATGGACTACATTTTCTAAGCACTCTCCCAATGAATCTCCTCCTGGTACCCGCCTTACCAACAATTAATTTTATATGATCATTCCACTTCAAATCGTTCCGCACGCATACTCCCAGATATTTTACAGAAGTAACTGCTACCAGTGTTTGTTCCGCTATCATATAATCATACAATAAAGGATCCTTCTTTCTATGTACTCGCAATACATTACATTTGTCTATGTTAAGGGACAGTTGCCACTCCCTGCACCAAGTGCCTATCCGCTGCAGATCTTCCTGCATTTTGCTACAATTTTCTAATGCTGGAACTTCTCTGTATACTACAGCATCATCCGCGAAAAGCCGCATGGAACTTCCGACACTATCTACTAGGTCATTTATATATATTGTGAAAAGCAATGGTCCCATAACACTCCCCTGTGGCACGCCAGAGGTTATTTTAACGTCTGTAGACGTCTCTCCATTGATAACAACATGCTGTGTTCTGTTTGCTAAAAACTCTTCAATCCAGCCACACAGCTGGTCTGATATTCCGTAGGCTCTTACTTTGTTTATCAGGCGACAGTGCGGAACTGTATCGAACGCCTTCCAGAAGTCAAGAAAAATAGCATCTACCTGGGAGCCTGTATCTAATATTTTCTGGGTCTCATGAACAAATAACGCGAGTTGGGTCTCACACGATCGCTGTTTCCGGAATCCATGTTGATTCCTACATAGTAGATTCTGGGTTTCCAAAAACGACATGATACTCGAGCAAAAAACATGTTCTAAAATTCTACAACAGATCGACGTCAGAGATATAGGTCTATAGTTTTGCGCCTCTGCTCGACGACCCTTCTTGAAGATTGAACGTATGCCTGCGAGAGTGGAAGCTGTCATCAAGGCTAAGGGTCGGCCAACACCGTATTGAATTCCATGATTACCGATGGAGGGCAGCACGAACTTGAACTCATTTTCAGGCAGGTGTCCGGATACTTTTGATCACATAGTATAGATATAGTGGGAATTATTGTTGTTTGGTGGCAAGATGATTGGTTGGTTTCCGGGAGGGGACCAAGCAGCGAGATCAACGATCCCATCGGATTAGGGAAGGATGGCGTAGGAAAGATGCGTTGTCCTTTCACACGAACCATCCCTGCATTCGCCTCAAGCGGTTTAGGGAAATCACGGGAAACCTAAATCAGGATGGCCGCACGCCAGTTTGAACCTCCAACCTCCCGAATGCGAGGCCAGTGTGCTAGCCACTGCGCCACCTCGCTCGGTGTGTTCTGGCTCTGCCACACTGAAGGAAAGATTGCTCCACGTGTGGAAGAAGTTTCTGAATTAGTGGTTTCAGTTTTTTTTGCACAGTTTATGGTGATACTTGTACGCATGAATTCACTTTGCCGATGGTCCTCTGTGGCGGAACTCCATTGATGCTCTCTTGTTTTCGGGGTCAGAATGGTGAAATGGGAGATAAGATACTGCGTGAAGAGTTTGACAGACCACTGAAAGACCTGAGTCGAAACAAGGCCCCGGGAGTAGACAACATTCCATTAGAACTACTGATGGCCTTGGGAGAGCCAGTCATGACAAAACTCTACCATCTGGTGAGCAAGATGTATGAGACAGGCGAAATACCCACAGACTTCAAGAAGAATATAATAATTCCAATACCAAAGAAAGCAGGTGTTGACAGATGTGAAAATTACCGAACTATCAGTTTAATAAGTCACAGCTGCAAAATACTAACGCGAATTCTTTACAGACGAATGGAAAAACTGGTAGAAGCGGACCTCGGGGAAGATCAGTTTGGATTCCGTAGAAATGTTGGAACACGTGAGGCAATACTAACCTTACGACTTATCTTAGAAGAAAGATTAAGAAAAGACAAACCTACGTTTCTAGCATTTGTAGACTTAGAGAAAGCTTATGACAATGTTGACTGGAATACTCTCTTTCAAATTCTGAAGGTGGCAGGGGTAAAATACAGGGAGCGAAAGGCTATTTACAATTTGTACAGAAACCAGATGGCAGTTATAAGAGTCGAGGGGCATGAAAGGGAAGCAGTGGTTGGGAAAGGAGTGAGACAGGGTTGTAGCCTCTCCCCGATGTTATTCAATCTGTATATTGAGCAAGCAGTAAAGGAAACAAAAGAAAAATTCGGAGTAGGTATTAAAATTCATGGAGAAGAAATAAAAACTTTGAGATTCGCCGATGACATTGTAATTCTGTCGGAGACAGCAAAGGACTTGGAAGAGCAGTTGAACGGAATGGACAGTGTCTTGAAAGGAGGATATAAGATGAACATCAACAAAAGCAAAACGAGGATAATGGAATGTAGTCAAATTAAATCGGGTGATGCTGAGGGGATTAGATTAGGAAATGAGACACTTCAAGTAGTAAAGGAGTTTTGCTATTTAGGGAGTAAAATAACTGATGATGGTCGAAGTAGAGAGGATATAAAATGTAGACTGGCAATGGCAAGGAAATCGTTTCTGAAGAAGAGAAATTTGTTAACATCGAGTATAGATTTAAGTGTCAGGAAGTCGTTTCTGAAAGTATTTGTATGGAGTGTAGCCATGTTTGGTAGTGAAACGTGGACGATAAATAGTTTGGACAAGAAGAGAATAGAAGCTTTCGAAATGTGGTGCTACAGAAGAATGCTGAAGATAAGGTGGGTAGATCACATGACTAATGAGGAGGTATTGAATAGGACTGGGGAGAAGAGAAGTTTGTGGCACAACTTGACTAGAAGAAGGGATCGGTTGGTAGGACATGTTTTGAGGCATCAAGGGATCACAAATTTAGCATTGGAGGGCAGCGTGGAGGGTAAAAATCGTAGAGGGAGACCAAGAGATGAATACACTAAGCAGATTCAGAAGGATGTAGGTTGCAGTAGGTACTGGGAGATGAAGAAGCTTGCACAGGATAGAGTAGCATGGAGAGCTGCATCAAACCAGTCTCAGGACTGAAGACCACAACAACAACAACATGGTGAACTCAGCTTTCACCAGTTGCCACAGTGCTCTTAGGGAACCCATCACCCTCACGCTCAAACAGTAAAACGCGTTGATAGATGTCCAGTGTCTTCTGTTTCATGTCGGGAGTGACCATTCGAGGCACCCACTGCGCGCACAGTCATCTGTACCTCAGCCCTGCAGTGGTGACCGGCGCACGCCTGATACGCCGCTCTTACCTGAGAGCTGTATCTGTGTAAACCGATAATTCTCTCTGATGAGTTCATCAACCCGATTGGGACGAGCCGCGCGGCTACCGTACTGCAGTTTCCTCAATCCCAGCTGTGTCGCACACGTAGAGCTCAGCGCCAGCCCCATCCTTAATTACGATTACGAACAATTCAAGCTCGCAATACGATCATCACCGTACACAGCTTTTATCCTTCTATGGATTTAAATTGGAGTCACGATTCCCGCAGTTGGAATCACGGTAACAGCGGACCATTTCTCTTCCACCGTCATAGTTCGTTAGTTAGTTAGTTAGTTAGTTTGTTACGTGTTCCATTGATCAATAGCACGGAAAAACTGTTACGATGTCGAACGTGTCAAATACACAAGAAAATCGCACAGGAAACAAGTTATTTTTTTTGCATTATGGCCTTATACCTAAATATTTCTATTATCTACCCCATTCCCTTAAACGGCGCAGAATGCATATACAGGGTGATTCAAAAAGAATGCCACAACTTTAAAAATGTGTAATTAATGAAAGAAACATAACCTTCTGTTATACATCATTACAAAGAGTATTTAAAAAGGTTTTTTACACTCAAAAACAAGTTCAGAGATGTTCAATATGGCCCCCTCCAGACACACGAGCAATATCAACCCGACACTCCAACTCGTTCCACACTCTCTGTAGCATATCAGGCGTAACAGTTTGGATAGTTGCTGTTATTTAGCCGGCCGGAGTGGCCGAGCGGTTAAAGGCGCTACAGTCTGGAACCGCACGACCACTACGGTCGCAGGGTCGAATCCTGCCTCGGGCATGGATGTGTGTGATGTCCTTAGGTTAGTTAGGTTTAAGTAGTTCTAAGTTCTAGGGGACTTATGGCCACAGCAGTTGAGTCCCATAGTGCTCAGAGCCATTTTTTGCTGTTATTTCTCGTTTCAAATCATCAATGGTGGCTGGGAGAGGTGGCCGAAACACCATATCCTTAACATACCCCCATAAGAAAAAATCGCAGGGGGTAAGATCAGGGCTTCTTGGAGGCCAGTGATGAAGTGCTCTGTCACGGGCTGCCTGGCGGCCGATCCGTCGCCTCGGGTAGTTGACGTTCAGGTTTCATAACTAACCTTTTTCGTAGGACTCTCCATACAGTCGATTGTGGAATTTGCAGCTCTCTGCTAGCTCTGCGAGTCGATTTTCCTGGGCTGCGAACAAATGCTTGCTGGATGCGTGCTACATTTTCATCACTCGTTCTCGGCCGTCCAGAACTTTTCCCTTTGCACAAACACCCATTCTCTGTAAACTGTTTATACCAACGTTTAATACACCACCTATCAGGAGGTTTAACACCATACTTCGTTCGAAATGCACGCTGAACAACTGTCGTCGATTCACTTCTGCCGTACTCAATAACACAAAAAGCTTTCTGTCGAGCGGTCGCCATCTTAGCATCAACTGACGCTGACGCCTAGTCAACAGCGCCTCAAGCGAACAAATGTACAACTAAATGAAACTTTATAGCTCCCTTAATTCGCCGACAGATAGTGCTTAGCTCTGCCTTTTGTCGTTGCAGAGTTTTAAATTCCTAAAGTTGTGGTATTCTTTTTGAATCACCCTGTATTATATCTCCACATTTATTTACTCATATTCAATAATTCATCTATGGTATAGAGGGAGTTGTCAAGGAGGTATGATTTCAATTTGTTTTTGAAACTATTACTGCTGTGTGTCAGACATTTCAGCCGGCCGTGGTGGCCAAGCGGTTCTAGGCGCTTCAGTCCGGAACCGCGCGACTGCTGCGGTTGCAGGTTCGAATCCTGCCTCGGACATGGATGTGTGTGATGTCCTTAGGTTAGTTACGTTTAAGTAGTTCTAGGGGACTCATGACCTCAGATGTTGAGTCCCATAGTGCTCAGAGCCATTTGAACCATTTTTTTTGTCAGACATTTTCTTTCATCTGGTAGTTTATCAAAAAGTTTTATAGCAGCATATTTTACCCTTTTCTGTGCCAAAGTGCCGGCCGTGGTGGACAAGCGGTTAAAGGCGCTACATTCTGGAACCGCGCGGCCGCTACGGTCGCAGGTTCGAATCCTGCCTTGGGCATGGATGTGTGTGATGTCCTTAGGTTAGTTAGGTTTAAGTAGTTCTAAGTTCTAGGGGACTGATGACCTTAGAAGTTAAGTCCCATAGTGCTCAGAGCCATTTTTGTGCCAAAGATAGGTTAAGTAAAGGATAGTGTAGGTTTTCCTTTTTTCTGGTATTGTAATCATGGATGTCGCTGTTGATTTTAAACTGGCCCATGTTGTTGAGAAAAAATTTCATTACTGAGTAAATGTACTGTGAAGCAGTTGTAAGAATTCCTAACATTTTAAACAGATGCCTACAAGATGTGCGGCTATGAACCCCACACATTATTCTAACTACTTTCTTTTGAGCAGTGAATACCTTTTGCCTAAGTGTTGAGTTGCCCCAGAATATTATTCTCTCTGACATCAGAGAGTGGAACTATGCAAAGTATGTTAGCTTACTAATTTCTACATCCTCAAAATTGGCAATTATTCTGATTTGCAAAACTTTCTGAACCTAGTCGCTTTAGGACATCCGAAATATGAATTTTCCAATTAAGATTCTCATCTATATATATAACCAAAAACCTAGTATGCTCCAGCCTGGCTACTGACTTCTTTTGATGTGTTATGTTTATTTAAGGAATTATACTTTTTGCAGCAGAAAATTGTATGTACTGTGTTTTTTCAAAGTTCAGAGCGTAAGTTACGCATGGAAATATGGAAGACCCACTCAACTTTTGCAGGCCATTTGAGAGAAAATAACTACAAACCTACTACAAGAGAAAATGATATGAAAATAATCAGAATAAATAATGAAAGACATCTCCTAACACTACAGGAAAATTATCGTATATACAAAACAAAGGCTGAAAAGAAACAACTACTAAATGATCAAATAAATATGACTAACAACTTACTGTTTACACTGATTGATCATATAATAGACAGAAATCCCAACCAATGAATACACATCTGATTCATCTCAGAAGTATATACAGGAAAATATAATAATAACAATTATTATTATTATTTTTAATTGTTGTTGTTGTTGTGGTCTTCAGTCCTGAGACTGGTTTGATGCAGCTCTCCATGCTACTCTATCCTGTGCAAGCTTCTTCATCTCCCAGTACCTACTGCAACCTACATCCTTCTGAATCTGCTTAGTGTATTCATCTCTTGGTCTCCCTCTACGATTTTTACCCTCCACACTGCCCTCCAATGCTAAATTTGTGATCCCTTGATGCCTCAAAACATGTCCTACCAACCGATCCCTTCTTGTAGTCAAGTTGTGCCACAAACTTCTCTTCTCCCCAATCCTATTCAATACCTCCTCAATAGTTACGTGATCTACCCACCTTGTCTTCAGCATTCTTCTGTAGCACCACATTTCGAAAGCTTCTATTCTCTTCTTGTCCAAACTGGTTATCGTCCATGTTTCACTTCCATACATGGCTACACTCCATACAAATACTTTCAGAAACGACTTCCTGACACTTAAATCTATACTCGACGTTAACAAATTTCTCTTCATCAGAAACGATTTCCTTGCCATTGCCAGTCTACATTTTATATCCTCTCTACTTCCACCATCATCAGTTATTTTACTCCCTAAATAGCAAAACTCCTTTACTACCTTAAGTGTCTCATTTCCTAATCTCATTCCCTCAGCATCACCCGATTTAATTTGACCACATTCCATTATCCTCGTTTTGCTTTTGTTGATGTTCATCTTATATCCTCCTTTCAAGACACTGTCCATTCCGTTCAACTGCTCTTCCAAGTCCTTTGTTGTCTCTGACAGAATTACAATGTCATCGGCGAACCTCAAAGTTTTTACTTCTTCTCCATGAATTTTAATACCTACTCCGAATTTTTCTTTTGTTTCCTTTACTAGTTGCTCAATATACAGATTGAATAACATCGGGGAGAGGCTACAACCCTGTCTCACTCTTTTCCCAACCACTGCTTCCCTTTCATGCCCCTCGACTCTTATGCCATCTGGTTTCTGTACAAATTGTAAATAGCCTTTCGCTCCCGGTATTTTACCCCTACCTCCTTCAGAATTTGAAAGAGAGTATTCCAGTTAACATTGTCAAAAGCTTTCTCTAAGTCTACAAATGCTAGAAACGTAGGTTTGCCTTTCCTTAACCTTTCTTCTGAGATAAGTCGCAAGGTTAGTATTGCCTCACGTGTTCCAACATTTCTACGGAATCCAAACTGAATTTCCCCGAGGTCCGCTTCTACCAGTTTTTCCATTCGTCTGTAAAGAATTCGCGTTAGTATTTTGCAGCTGTGACCTAAATAATCTTTATTTTATTATACGGAGGGATCTAAAAAAATGTATCCACTGTTTAAAATTCCATAACTTGCAAATTGATTGACAGAGTTGTCTCATTTTTGGTGAAAGTGTATCTTAAAGTCCAACTTAAAGATATCACTGTAGGTGTTCGAAATGGTCACCATTAACGTCCACACACAAACGATGCCGCCGAACTGCAGCACGAACTACCGACTGCAACGTGTTCAGTTGGATATATCCACACGAATGTACAATGGATTCTCGAAGTTCATCCAGTGTGCGTGGCTTTTGTCGATAAACGACGTCCTTTAGTGTTCCCCAGAGGTAAAAGTCCAGAGGAGTTAGGTCTGGGGTACGTGGTGGATACTCCACAGCACCTCTACGGCCTATCCATCTTCCTGGTAGATTTTCGCCGAGATACGGCCTAACACGAGTTTGGTAGTGGGCTGGGGCACCATCTTGTTGAAAGTAAACTCTTCTGTCTCCATACAAGTCTCTGATGGCAGGTAAAATGAATGTCTGAAGCTTCTGAAGGCACACCTCACCGGTAACTGTGCCGTCAAAGAAGAATGGCCCAATCGAGCCCCGGGAAGACAACCCACACCACACATTTACTCCTGGCAAATTCACGGTTCTGTCTACACGGACGTTCGGATTTTCGGCGGCCCAGTAGATGCAATTGTGGCGATTTACTATACCATTGAGTTTGAACTGTGCCTCATCAGACCACACAATCATCTTTGCAAACTCTTCATCGTTGGGCACCATGTTAGTAAACCACTCGCAGTACTCCATTCTACGATCTGGGTCGTCCTCGTTCATTGCGTGTAGCAATCGTGGGATGTAGCACTTCCACTTTTCTGCCTTCAAAATTCTCCGAACACTTGAGCGACTCACTCCAGGTTCACGGGCACACTGTCTCACAGACTTCTGTGGTGAGCGAGTGAACTGTTGTAATACACGACGGGAGTTAGCTGCACTTGTTACTGTTACAGGTCGTCCAGATCGTTGTTTGTGTACATCTTTAACACAGCCGTCGGCTTCAAATTTGTCTCGATTGCGATGGATCGTTAAACGTGTCCGTGGCTCTGTTTGATATTTCGCCATTGCCGTTGAACCTCATTAATGTTTTCGTACGTAAAATACCACTTCAGAACTGACTTCCTTTCATCGAATATAAGCCTTGCGCCAGCCACGTTTATTCGAGTAACTGGGTGCAACTAACAGGGGAACCTCCCCATCGCACCCCCCTCAGATTTATTTATAAGTTGGCACAGTGGATAGGACTTGAAAAACTGAACACAGATCAATAAAGAAAACAGGAAGAAGTTGTGTGGAACTATGAAAAAAAATAAGCAAAATATACAAACTGAATAGTCCACGCGAAATGTAGGCAACATCAAGGAGAGTGTGAGGTTACGAGCGCCGTGGTCCCGTGGTTAGCGTGAGCAGCTGCTGAACGAGAGGTCCTTGGTTCAAGTCTTCTCTCGAGTGAAAAGTTAAATTTTCTATTTTCAGACAATTATCAAAGTTCAGGCACTCACACATAATCAACTTCGCTCTCCCAAATTCCAGGACATGTTCAGATTTGCTTGGACATATGCAGGATTTGACGGTCTACACACGGAAACATTTGAAAACGTAAAAAACATATGTTTTGACAGAGCACAGGAAAAACTGTGCGACTGTTGCATTCATTTATTGCAGTTTATGTGACAAACTTCTATGTTTTCATCACTTTTTTGGGAGTGATTATCACATCCACAAGAAAACCTAAATCGGGCAAGGTAGAAGAATCTTTTTACCCATTCGGCAAGTGTACAAGTCAGGTGGGTCGACAACATATTCCTGTCATGTGACGCACATGCCGTCACCAGTGTCGTATGGAATATATCAGACGTGTTTTCCTGTGGAGGAATCGGTTGACCTATGACCGGTTCCTATTGGAGAGGCACGTCCTTTCGTCTACTAATCGCACGGTTTTTGCGGTGCGGTCACAAAACACAGACAATAAACTTATTACAGTGAACAGAGACGTCAATGAACGATCGGACGGATCGTAACTTTGCGAAAATAAAGAAAGTAAAATTTTCACTCGAGGGAGGACTCGAACCAAGGACCTCCCATTCCGCAGTCGCTCACGCTAACCACGGGACCACGGCGCTCCTCAGCTAACATTGTCCTTGATGTTACTCATATTGCGCATGGACTACTCAGTTTATATATTTTGCTTATTTTTTTCATAGTTCTACACAACTTCTTCCTGTTTTCGCGATTGATCTGTATTCAGTTTTTCAAGGCCTATCCACTGTGTCAATTTATAACTAAATCTGAGGGGGGTGCGATGGGGAGGTTCCCTTGTTAGAACAAAACACTGACTATCTGGCGACTGTCATCTGACAAAACAAAACAAAACAACGCAATACAACGCTTGTGTGGCGACTGCCGGAACTACAAACTATTACACTACCAAAGATGAGACAACTCCGTCAACTAGTTTGCCAGTTATGGACTTTTAAACAGTGGACACATTTTTTTAAACCCCTCGGTCTTCTTCTTCTGTAGTGGTCAATCCAAGGATTGGTTTGCAACAGCTACAATGGCAGCTTGTCTCCATTCTGTGCGTCTTTCAGCTTTTCTCTTCATTTCTTTATAGGTGTCACGTCCCACATCTTTCACGGTTTGATCCGTGTACCTCAGTCGTGGTCTACCTCTTGGTCTTTTTCCCTCGACATATTCCTCTATGATTGTGTTCAGGAGTCCTTTATGTCTTAATAGGTGGCCTGTAAATTGCACTCTTCTTTTAACAATGTAACTCCAGAAGCTTCTCTTCTCACCTGCTCTTTCCTGAACCACTTCGTTTGTGACCTTGTCGATCCATTTTATTTTGAGCATGCGTCTATAGCACCACATTTCAAAAGAATTTAGCTTCTGCTGTTCCTCTGTCCCGAGAGTCCATGTTTCACACCCGTCGGTATATAAAAAAATATCTCTCCCTCCCTAATACACACACACACACACACACACACACACACATATTTTCACAAAACAGTTGAATGCAGAAAACTGAGACTATTGGTAACACTTAGAAAAACTAATGAAACTCTGTATTAAAAAGATTGGAGTCACAGTGATACGTAACGTAAACAGTGAACTGAAAGTGAACTGTAAGATGTCCACGTGGTTGCGAGATGAGAAAAAGCAGTTTGGTTAGATGCAGTGATGTAGGAGTTACCTGTAAGTACCATTCCATTGTTTAAAAAAACGTTAACGAACTGTTTTTAAATCTATAACCTCGATGTGAAACCATAACCTATGCGGAAAAACGGACAAATCGTGTAATATTTCAGGACAAATGGTTCAAATGGCTCTGGGCACTATGGGACTCAACTGCTGAGGTCATTAGTCCCCTAGAACTTAGAACTAGTTAAACCTAACTAACCTAAGGACATCACAAACATCCATGCCCGAGGCAGGACTCGAACCTGCGACCGTAGCGGTCTTGCGGTTCCAGACTGCAGCGCCTTTAACCGCACGGCCACTTCGGCCGGCATTTCAGGACACCCACTGAAGATCTCTTGTAAAGAAAGCGAAACGCGTCTGGGTGCATAAATAAAAATAAACATTTGGATGTGCAGCATGCAAAGAACACATTTCCTTTGAAACAACTGCAATTTACACACTGCCATGTAACACGCTACAATTCGGAGCCCTCTAGCGGCATAGGGTTGCAGGCTGCGTCAGGGAAGCGGGAACGTCGACCGAGTAATAGGCATGGCATGTAATACCGCAACCGGTACTGAGAACAAGTAAAAAAAAAAATCTGGATGCATTACTCTTCCGCACACACTCGCGTGTCTAGTGAAGGAACCATCAGAGCAAGGCGAGAAGGGTAAGAGTACGTACAGAGCTATACAGGGCGAGTCACTAACTATTGCCAGCAAGAATAACTCCGAAAGTGTGGTAGTAGCTGAGACGTTTGTGGGACAAAAGTTGCATGGGACAACGGGGACCATAATGTGACGTTGCTTTTTTGTTCATAGGTGAGGTCGCTTCATCTACATCTACATGGTTACTGTGCAATTCACACTTAAGTGCGTGGCAGAGGGTTCATCGAACAATTTTCATACCGCTTCTCTACCATTCCACTCTCGAATGGCGCTTGGAAAAAAGGAACAGCTAAATCTTTCCGTTCGAGCTCTGATTTCTCTTATTTCTCCCTACGCAGGTGGGCCTCAACAAAATATTTCGGCATTCGGAAGAGAAAGTTGGCGATTGAAATTTCGTAATACACTCCTGGAAATTGAAATAAGAACACCGTGAATTCATTGTCACAGGAAGGGGAAACTTTATTGACACATTCCTGGGGTCAGATACATCACATGATCACACTGACAGAACCACAGGCACATAGACACAGGCAACAGAGCATGCACAATGTCGGCACTAGTACAGTGTATATCCACCTTTCGCAGCAATGCAGGCCGCTATTCTCCCATGGAGACGATCGTAGAGATGCTGGATGTAGTCCTGTGGAACGGCTTGCCATGCCATTTCCACCTGGCGCCTCAGTTGGACCAGCGTTCGTGCTGGACGTGCAGACCGCGTGAGACGACGCTTCATCCAGTCCCAAACATGCTCAATGGGGGACAGATCCGGAGATCTTGCTGGCCAGGGTAGTTGACTTACACCTTCTAGAGCACGTTGGGTGGCACGGGATACATGCGGACGTGCATTGTCCTGTTGGAACAGCAAGTTCCCTTGCCGGTCTAGGAATGGTAGAACGATGGGTTCGATGACGGTTTGGATGTACCGTGCACTATTCAGTGTCCCCTCGACGATCACCAGTGGTGTACGGCCAGTGTAGGAGATCGCTCCCCACACCACGATGCCGGGTGTTGGCCCTGTGTGCCTCGGTCGTATGCAGTCCTGATTGTGGCGCTCACCTGCACGGCGCCAAACACGCATACGACCATCATTGGCACCGAGGCAGAAGCGACTCTCATCGCTGAAGACGACACGTCTCCATTCGTCCCTCCATTCACGCCTGTCGCGACACCACTGGAGGCGGGCTGCACGATGTTGGGGCGTGAGCGGAAGACGGCCTAACGGTGTGCGGGACCGTAGCCCAGCTTCATGGAGACGGTTGCGAATGGTCCTCGCCGATACCCCAGGAGCAACAGTGTCCGTAATTTGCTGGGAAGTGGCGGTGCGGTCCCCTACGGCACTGCGTAGGATCCTACGGTCTTGGCGTGCATCCGTGCGTCGCTGCGGTCCGGTCCGGTCCCAGGTCGACGGGCACGTGCACCTTCCGCCGACCACTGGCGACAACATCGATGTACTGTGGAGACCTCACGCCCCACGTGTTGAGCAATTCGGCGGTACGTCCACCCGGCCTCCCGCATGCCCACTATACGCCCTCGCTCAAAGTGCGTCAACTGCACATACGGTTCACGTCCACGCTGTCGCGGCATGCTACCAGTGTTAAAGACTGCGATGGAACTCCGTATGCCACGGCAAACTGGCTGACACTGACGGCGGCGGTGCACAAATGCTGCGCAGCTAGCGCCATTCGACGGCCAACACCGCGGTTCCTGGTGTGTCCGCTGTGCCGTGCGTGTGATCATTGCTTGTACAGTCCTCTCGCAGTGTCCGGAGCAAGTATGGTGGGTCTGACACACCGGTGTCAATGTGTTCTTTTTTCCATTTCCAGGAGTGTAGATCTCACCGAAAAGAAGACCGCCTTTGTTTCAGTGACTGCCATCCCAACTCGCGTATCATATCAGTGACACTCTCACCACTATTGCGCGCTAACACGAAACGAGCTGCCCTTCTTTGCACTTTCTCGATGTCCTCCGTCAATCCCACACCACGCAGCAATATTCCAGTAGAGGAGGACAAGTATAATGGCTCTGAGCACTATGGGACTCAACTGCGGAGGTCATTAGTCCCCTAGAACTTAGAACTAGTTAAACCTAACTAACCTAAGGACAGCACAAACATCCATGCCCGAGGCAGGATTCGAACCTGCGACCGTAGCGGTCTCGCGGTTCCAGACTGCAGCGCCAGAACCGCGCGGCCACTTCGGCCGGCCAGGACAAGTATAATGTAGGCTGTTTCTTTAGTGGGTTTTCTGCCAACAAAGCGCAGTCTTTGTTTCGCCTTCCCCACAATATTATCTATATCGTCCTTCCAATTTAAGTTGCTCGTAGTTGTAATACCTAGGTATTTAGTCGAATTGACAGCCCTAAGATTTGTGCGATTTATCGTATACCCAAAATTTATCGGGTTTCTTTTAGTACCCATGTGGATGACCTCGCACTTTTCTTTGCTTAGTGCCAATTGCCATTTTTCGCACCATACAGAAATTCCGTCTAGATCATTTTGTAATTGGAATTGATCGTCTGATGATTTTACTAGACGGTCATCAGCAAACAATCTAAGGGGGCTGATCAGATTATCACCTAGATCATTTATATAAATCAGGAACAGCAGAGGGCCTGTGACGCTACCTTGCGGAACGTCAGATATCACTTCAGTTCTACTCGATAATTTACCGTCTATCACTATGAACTGTGACCTCTCTGAGAGGAAATCACGAATCCAGTCTCGCAACTGAGACGATACTCCATAGGCACGCAATTTGGTTAATAGTCGCTTGTGAGGAACGGTATCAGAAGCCTTCTGGAAATCTAGGAATATGGAATCGAACTGAGGTCCTTTGTGAAAACACTCATTCCTTGATGGGAATAAAGAGATAGCTTCTTTGCACAAGAATGATATTTTCTGAATCCGTGTTGGTTATGTATCGATAAGTCATTTTCTTCAGGGTGATTCATAATGTTCGAGTACAGTATATGCTCCAAAATCCTACTGGAAATTGAGGTCAGTGGTATGAGTCTGTAATGCAATGGGTTACTCCTTTTTTCCTTTCTTGAATATTGGTGTGACCTGTGCCACTTTCCAGTCTTTAGCAACAGACCTTTGGTTCAAATGGCTCTCAGCACTATGGGACGTAACATCTGAGGTTATCAGTCCCCTAGAACTTAGAACTACTTAAACCTAACTAACCTAAGGACATCACACACATCCATGCCCGAGGCAGGATTGAAACCTGCGACCGTAGCTGTCGCGCGGTTTCAGACTGTAGCGCCTAGAACCGCTCGGCCACCCCGGCCGGCAACAGACGTTTTGTCAAGTGAGCTGTTGTATGTGATTGCCAAGAAAGGCGCTATTGTGTCTGCATGCTCTGAAAGGAACCTGACTGGCTCCAGAAGACTTGCCTTTCTTAAGTGACTTGAGTTGTTTCGCAACGCCTAAGATATCTACTTTTACGTCACTCATGCTAACAGCCGTTCTGGTTTCGAATTCTGGAATATTTACTTCGTCTTCTTTCGTGAAGGAATTACGGAAAACTGTATTTAGTAACTCCGCAGAGATATGAAGGTGAAGTGTATATTTTTTTTTCTTTTAATGGGATACTACAGTTTGGTACTTATATTCTGATAGCGGCTGTCGAAACGAATCCAGTGATGTGTGACAGTAAGGCCTTTGAAGGTCAACGAAGGTCACAAAGGTGGCATGAAGGTATATTTACAGAAGATGTTCGAAGTGATGACCACTGGTATGAATGCAGTGCTGCAATCTTCTTATTACGGACTGTGTGGTATTCCTTATTACGTGCAATGGTTTAGCAATAGCATATGTCAGTCTATACGGAAAAATGCCCTGTTTCAGTGAACTGCTACATATGTGGCTGAGAATAGCACTTATCTGTTGGGAACAAACTTTAAGTACTCTGTTGCAAATGCCATCAGTTCCAAGCGAGCTTTTACTTTTGAATGAATTTATTATTTTCCTAATGTCTGTAGGAGACGTGGGTTGATCTTTACCGAATTCCATAGGTATTGCCTCTTCCATGTACAGCCTTGTATTTTGTGATGAATCTTCTTCTTCATGTGCCGTCTCCTCTAAGAAGGTTGGCTGTCATCATGGCAATTTCTGATCTTGATTTGGCCGATCTAAGGAGTTCTGACGTTGAACAGTTGTACCAATTTTTTAAATTGTCAATCCAGGATGTCCGTCTTCTACCCCTCGTTCTCTTCCCACAAATTTTCCCTTCTAGTATTATTCGCAATATTTTGTAATTTACTCCCCTAATAACATGGCCTAAATATTGTAGCTTCCTTACTTTAATAGTTTTAATTAATTCTTTTTCCTTTCCCATTCTTCTTAGGACATCTTGATTAGTAATCCTCGACACCCAACTAATTCTAAGTATTCTTCTATATGCCCACAGTTCAAAAGCTTCTAAACTGTTCATGTCCTTCTTTTTCAATGTCCACGCTTCCATTCCGTATAATAATTTTGAGAATACATAGCATCTTAGCAACCTCATTTTTGTGTTTAAACAAATGTCTCTCGAACAGAATGCATTTTTCATCTTATTAAAGATACTTCTGGCCTGTCCTATTCTCGATTTAATTTCTTCTGAGCTTTCAATCTCCTCATTTACAATTGTTCCGAGATATTTAAATTTACGTACTTGATCGACTCTTTCCCTATTGCTTGTAAGATTTTCTTGTTGGTGTGTTTTAGATATCACCATGAACTTAGTCTTGCTTACGTTAAGAGTCAAGCCAAATTCTTCACTTTTTTCTGCGACTTTGTCAAGAAGTAATTGTAGATCTTTGAGGTTTCCAGCTAGTAGTACAGTGTCATCAGCAAACCTAACATTGTTAATGTTTAGCCCATTCACTTTAATGCCAGCTATTTCATCTGATAGAGCTGTCTGGATTATGTCTTCTGAATACATATTAAACAATAAGGGTGAGAGAACGCAACCTTGTCTCACACCCCTCTTTATTTCTATATCATTCGATAATTCATTTTCTACCTTCACTGTTGCGGTTTGATTGTAGTAGAGGTTGTATATAATGCGGATGTCTTTCTTATCAAGTGTTTTCTTTTCTAACAATTCTATGAGATGATCATGACGAACTTTGTCAAATGCTTTATTATAATCCAGAAAGCACACATATAGTGGCTGGTTAACCTCCATACATCGTTGCGCTAATATGTTAAAAGCAAACAATGCTTCTCTTGTACCGAGGGAACTTCTAAAACCGAATTGTGTTTCACTTATACCTTCTTCTACTTTTTTGTATATTCGTTGGTGTATAACTTTTAGAAATATCTTTAAGGTGTGACTCATTAAGCTTATTGTACGGTGATCATTACAAGTTTTGGCATTAGCCTTTTTGGGTAATGTAACAAAGGTAGATGTCAACCAATCCCTAGGAATAATTCCCGAATTATAAATATCATTAAACAATTGTACAAATATATCTATATGGTCTATTCCTATGAGTTTCAGGATGTCATTTGGTATCTTATCCGGTCCAGGGGCTTTTCCTGTCTTCGATTTGTTGATAACATGTAATATTTCTTCTTTCGATATACTTGGTCCTCGTTCTCCAATCATGTTATCATAAAATTTTTGATCTTTTCTTGTGTCTTCAAATAGTTCTTTGACATATTCTGTCCACCTGTCCAGTTTACCTTTAACATCAGGAATTATTTTGTCATTTTTATCTAACAATAAACTTGTACTTTTCTTTTTATTAAGTCCAGCTAAATCTTTAACTTTTTTGTGTAAGTTGAAACTATCATGTCTTGTTTCATAACTCTCAATTTCAGAGCATTGTTCCTTGTACCATTCTTCTTTTGCTCGCCGTGTTTCTTTTCGTATTTCTGCATGTAATCTTTTATACTCACTTTCATCTCTATTTTTAAGTATTTTTCTTTGTTCCATCAATTGTAATATCTTCTCTGTCATCCACTTCTTTTTCATGTTGTCGTGTTTGGTCACCATTATGTTTTTACATGCATTATTTAATGTGTCTTTTATAAGTTCCCATTTGCCATCAATATCTTCTGTTTGATTATTCTTTATCCTAACTAATTCCTTATTAATCTCTTCAGAAGTCTTTTGTTTAGTCAAGGGGTCTCTTAGAATAGTTGTATTTATATAGTCCTTCTTTTGTTTCTTTTGTATGGCTTTCAGTTTCACATGGAACTTTGCTACTAAAAGGTTATGATCAGAAAATATATCAGCTCCCGGATATGTTTTCACACCATGAATAGAATTTTTGTACCTCTTGTTTATAAGTATGAAATCAATTTGATTTCTGCAAACTTCTTCATTACAGTCTCTTGGTGATTTCCAAGTATAAAGTCTTCGTTTAGGGAGTTTAAAAAATGTGTTTGTAATAGACAGATTGTTTTCCTGGCAAAATTGTGACAGCAAATCTCCTCTTTCATTTCTTGTTCCTAAACCAAAAGGTCCAATAAGATCACCTTCACTTCCTTCACCTATTTTGGCATTAAAATCTCCCATGATGATAATAATGTCTCTGCTTTTTGAGGTTCCTATTGCTTGTGTTAATTCTTCATAAAATTTTCCTATTTCTTCTTGGTCTTTGTCGGCTGTTGGAGCATAGATTTGGATTAAATTAATATTTGTTTGTTTCGTTTGTAAATGTAGACTGATTACTCTATCTGAGATTGGTAAAATGCTTTTGACAGATTTACTAGCATACTCATCTAAAATTATTCCTACCCCATTCCTGTGCTGGCTATCAGAATTTCCCGAGTAATATACTTTCATGTTGTCAATGGTCATTTCTCCTGAGTCAGGCCATCTTGTTTCACTTACACCCAAAATATTAATTTTTAGACGTTTCATTTCTTGTATAACATTATTTACTTTGCCTGGTTGGTATAATGATCTTACATTCCAAGTTGCTATTGTTGCATTATTTTTGTATTTACTTGTGGCATTGTTCAAGGCTCTCCCCCCCGGAGATCCGAGTGGGGGAGTTGAAACTCCGGATAATTTGACATTGAACTCTGCCATGATGAGTTTTCCTGGGGATATCCATTGGATCTTTAATGCTGTGGTTTCCCGTTGCCTTCAGCATCCTATGCCGTTGACCACCCTTGGTGATTCTTCCGTCTTTAGGAGTGATTTCTCGCTCCAAGGACAAGAGGGTGCCCTTGCTCTACCAGCTCATCCGCCCTCTAGAAGGTCGTTGGCTTAGTAGAGGGTTCTCCTTATCCCGGGAGAAGCTCGGTCGCCAGAGCCTCGTTAGCGTAGCAGGGGATACCACGTGCCGGAGAGGTTGACATTTGTGTGGGAGAGGCTATTGGTGACGCATCCCACACCTTACCCCCCCCCCCCCCCCCCCCTTGTGATGAATAGCTGGATCCTATTTTGTCAACAACGCTTAAAAATGATTGTTAAAAATACACTACTGGCCATTAAAATTGCTACACCAAGAAGAAATGCAGATGATAAACGGGTATTCATTGGACAAATGTATTATACTAGACCTGACATGTGATTACATTTGCACGCAATTTGGGTGCATAGATCCTCAGAAATCAGTACCCAGAACAATCACCTCTGCCCGTAATAACGGCCTTGATACGCCTGGGCATTGAGTCAAACAGAGCTCGGATGGCGTCTACAGGTACAGCTGCCCATGCAGCTTCAACACGATACCCCAGTTCATCGAGAGTAGTGACTGGCGTATTGTGACGAGCCAGTTGCTCGGCCACCATTGACCAGACGTTTTCAATTGGTGAGAGATTTCGAGAATGTGCTGGCCAGGGCAGCAGTCGAGCGTTTCCTGTATCCAGAAAGGCCCGAACAGGACCTGGAACATGTGGTCGTGCATTATCCTGTTGAAATGTAGGGTTTCGCAGGGATCGAATGAAGGGTAGAGCCACGGGTCGTAACACATCTGAAATGTAACTTCCACTATTCAAAGTGCCGTCAATGCGAACAAGAGGTGACCGAGACGTGTAACCGATGGCACCCCATACCATCACGCCGGGTGATACGCCAGTATGGCGATGACAAATACACGCTTCCAATGTGCGTTCACCCCGATGTCGCCAAACACGGATATGACCATCGTGATGCTGTAAACAGAACATGGATTCATCCGAAAAAATGACGTTTTGCCATTCGTGCACCCAGGTTCGTCGTCGAGTACACCGTCGCAGGCGCTCCTGTCTGTGATGCAGCGTCAAGGGTAACCGCAGCCACGGTCTCCGAGCTGATACTCCATGCTGCTGCAAACGTCGTCGAACTGTTCGTGCAGATGGTTGTTGTCTTGCAAACGTCCCCATCTGTTGACCCAAGGATCGATAAGTGGCTGCACGATCCGTTACAGCCATGCGGATAAGATGCCTCTCGTCTCGACTGCTAGTGATACGAGGCCGTTGGGATTCAGCACGGCGTTCCGTATTACCCTCCTGAACCCACCAATTCTACATTCTGCTAACAGTCATTGGATCTCGACCAACGCGAGCAGCAATTTCGCTACACGATAAACCGCAATGCCGATAGGCTACAAACCGACCTTTATCGAAGTCGGAAACATGATGGTACGCCTTGCTCCTCCTTACACGAGGCATCACAACAACGTTTCACCAGGCAACGCCGGTCAACTGCTGTTCGTGTATGAGAAATCGATTGGAAACTTTCCTCACGTCAGCACGTTGTAGGTGTCGCCACCGGCGCCAACCTTGTGTGAATGCTTTGAAAAGCTAATCATTTGCGTATCACAGCATCTTCTTCCTGTCGGTTAAATTTTGCGTCTGTAGCACGTCATCTTCGTGGTGTAGCAATTTTAATGGCCAGTTGTGCATTTTCTTCTTCTGATTTTTTGTTAACAAATTTGTCATTGCGTCTGATAGAAATACAGTCTTCCTCTGCTCTCGGTTGCCCGCTTTCCTTTTAACAGTATTCCAAATTGTTTTAATTTTACTATCGGAGGTGCTAATCTCAGACATAATGCACATACTTCTGCACTCGTGCCAGTCTAACTGTTGTGAGCTTTCCCTAAATTTTGCAATTGTTAAATCGTTAATGGGACTCACTATTTTGGAGGACTGTTTTGCATTACAGTATGGAGCTATGTCATATACTGTAGCTAGTGATGCATTGTGATGAGACTGACCGTTCTGAACAGGAAAACTTTTATACCAGAAATAGCCTCCACACCATACCGTTAGGTGGTTTGGTTCAAATGGTTCTGAGCACTATGGGACTTTACTTCTGAGGTCATCAGTCCCATAGAACTGATAACTACTTAAACCTAACTAACCTAAGGACATCACAGACAACCATGCCCGAGGCAGGAATCGAACCTGCGATCTTAGCAGCAGCGCGGTTCCGCACTGAAGCGCCTAGAACCGCTCGGCCACCGCAGCCGGCTAGGTGGCTTGCAATGTGGATGTATGTTGTTGTTGTTGTTGTTGTGGTCTTCAGTCCTGAGACTGGTTTGATGGAGCTCTCCATGCTACTCTATCCTGTGCAAGCTTCTTCATCTCCCAGTACCTACTGCAACCTACATCCTTCTGAATCTGCTTAGTGTATTCATCTCTTGGTCTCCCCCCACGATTCTTACCCTCCACGCTTTGTTTAGAACTGGGTTTCCATCAAAGCTCTTGATATTCATGCAAGTGGTTCTCCTTTCTCCAAAGGCCTCTTTAATTTTCCTGTAGGCTGTATCTATCTTACCCCTAGTGAGACAAGCCTCTACATCTTTACATTTGTCCTCTAGCCATGCCTGCTTAGCCATTTTCCACTTCCTGTCGATATAATTTTTGAGACGTTTGTATTCCTTTTTGCCTGCTTCATTTACTGCATTTTTATATTTTCTCCTTTCATCAATTAAATTCAATATTTCTTCTGTGACCCAAGGGTTTCTACTAGCCCTCGTCTTTTTACCTACTTGATCCTCTGCTGCCTCCACCATCCCTCAAAGGTACCCATTCTTCTTCTACTGTATTTCTTTCCTCCATTCCTGTCAATTGTTCGCTTATGCTCTCCCTGAAACTCTGTACAACCTCTGGTTCTTTCAGTTTATCCAGGTCCCATCTCCTTAAATTCCCACCTTTTTGCAGTTTCTTCAGTTTTAATCTACAGTTCATAACCAATAGATTGTGGTCAGAGTCCATATCTGCCCCTGGAAATGTCTTACAATTTAAAACCTGGTTCCTAAATCTCTGTCTTACTATTATATAATCTATCTGAAACTTCCTTATGTCATTTTATTTGTACCAATAGGTGTTTCGTGCTTTCGCTCATCTTCAATTGGCTTTACACCTGTTTAAATCTGTAGTTAGCACAACGTTGACAACGTCGACTGCAGTCTGGATGCTGCAGCTGCTCTGTGCAAAACAACAATTTTATTTAACGACTACACTTCGTGAATGTATATTTACACTTCATTACTCGTTGGACGCACTTCTTTTCTATTCAGCTTGTTGCGCCAGTGTTCTTCTTCTTTGTATTTTGCCCAAAACAGCGCTGTACCATCAATGTTTCTGACTGACACCTTTGTTTACATCGTAAAATCATGCCTATGACACAAGTTATGTTTTCCTTAAGGTTCTGACAGTACTACTGAAGTGAGTTAGTTGAGTCTAGTCTATAAATTTTTAATTTAAGCCTCTAAATGGCTAAAAAAAATGCAGTTGCTTAGCATGCAATGTCCTGAGTGTTCTTCGTGATTATTTACTAACTACGGCCGGTCGGTGTGGCCGAGCGGTTCTAGGCGCTTCAGTCTGGAACCGTGCGACCGCTATGGTCACAGGTTCGAATCCTGCCTCGGGCATGGATGTGTGTGATTTCCTTAGGTTAGTTAGGTTTAAGTAGTTCTAAGTTCTAGGGGACTGATGACCTCAGATGTTAAGTCCCATAGTGCTGAGAGCCATTTTTTTATTTATTACGGTAGTGACTGGTTAATTATATGGCATATTACAAAAATATTATATATACATTATGTATATAGTTTAAAAGAATTAAATTACACATTTTACCCACAGTTAAAGAACTTGACATATTGGGGTGGCATTTAAACTAAATAAGGATAGAACAATTGACGTACATGGCTCACATTGTATGCCACAACAAAAATATACGGCCTTTCATTTATTAATACTATTACGTTTTTTCACGGCTGTACTTGGTGTATGGTTATGCACGTAAATTATGGAAGTTTTCTTAGAAACACCTTGTTGGGTAACTTTCTTTGTTCATTTACAATGCCGTTAGGGAATGCACGTTTGTGGGAATAAATTTCTGTTTCTGCGAACAGTTTCGTTCTTTTACGTTAGTTGGCCAGATGAAGTTCGATTAATGTAAATACAGGGTGGCGTTCGAAACGTGTTACCATTTTGTTTTTGAATATAAACTTTATTGTCAATACAATCTGAAAGGAACATACACTACAATGAAGAGCCGTCAATGTAGATTTGTTCTAACTCAGCACATGCTCAATATGTCCACCATTTCGTTTCCTAACTTCCTTCGAACGAACACTGAAGTTAGTGACTACCTTACGGCACATGTCTTCCGTAATTTCACTGCAAGCTTGAAGAATTAGTCTTCTGAGCTCCATTAAATCACATGGACACTTCGGGAAAATGTTTAGGTACCCACAAAGCAAAAAGTCACATTGATTGAGGTCTGGACTGTTGGAGGGCCAATTTCGTCCGTCATTGAAGCGACCTGAAAACCTGAGTGAAATGATCCGCATGTCGAAATGGTCGTGTGAAAACTCTAGCCGGCCGGAGTGGCCGAGCGCTCTAGGCGCTACAGTCTGGAACCGCGCGACCGCTACGGTCGCAGGTTCGAATCCTGCCTCGGGCATGGATGTGTGTGATGTCCTTAGGTTAGTTAGGTTTAAGTAGTTCTAAGTTTTAGGGGACTGATGACCTCAGAAGTTAAGGCCCATAGTGCTCAGAGCCATTTGAACCTTTTTAAAAACTCCAACACAGTGTTTGCAGTATGTGGCCTTGCTCCATCTTGCATGAACCACTGCGTGTCGAAGGGCAAGGCAGTAGCAAGAAGCTGTGGAATGAAGCTATTGCGAGGCATGCTCAAATAACGCTCGCTGTTCACAGTTTCTTCAAAGAAAAAGGGTTCAATAAGTCCGTGACTGGATATTGCTGCCCACGCTGTAATCCTCGGAGCATAATGTTGTCGTTCGTGAAGCACTTGTGGGTTTTCAGTGGCCCCCAAAGCGTACATTTTGTTTGTTAACCACACTGTCTAAATGAAAATGCGCCCCGTCTGAAAACCAAACGTTGTTGAGAGTTTCTTCCCCATCCTCCGCCTACTGAGCAAACAGTAGTCTCTGCTGCTCGTGTTCTTCAGTGAGCTTCTGTGCACAGGTCATCTTGTATGGGCACATATGGAGGTCACTTTTAAGAATGCGTTGAACGGAGCGTCTGGATATTCCCAGTTGCACTGCTGCCTTTCTACACGATTTCCCGAGACTTATCTGTACAGCAACTCGTACCGGTTCAGTATTCTCCGGCGAACAAACAGGCACAGACCGAAGTCGCTTCGCTTCCAATACTGTTCCTTTCTGTACAAATTTATCGTACAACCTGTGGGTGGTCTTCTTGCAAGGGAGCCATCGTGTGTTAAACTGTTGTCGAAAACGCCTCTGAGTCACAACAAGGCTTTTCGTTTGATAAACACAACTGCCGATCGTTGCTGTGTCGTCAGTCTTCCATTGTCAGCCATTGCTGCTTACTAGTCTCCTAGCGGCAGTATCGCGAATTACACGTCATTTCGTAACTCGTTTGTTTTTCCAAGCTCTGCTGGTACTGCTGTAGTGATCCCAGCGGGATATCTAATGTGCGTCGTAAATTGTGAAAGAAACAATTGGTAACACATTTCGTGCCCCACCCTGTATTTCGTAACTGAGTTGTCGTAGTTGTCTATTTTTATTCCCGTGGTGGTGAATTTGAGCAGATTTCGGTCGCGCCCGAACATCATGCATTCTCCGCGTTCGTCGGCGCACGTCCATTCCTCTCTGGGCGCGGCCCGTTTGACTGCCATTACGTAACTGCACCGCTGCCGGCAGACCCGTGCCCTCTTAAGGCGCGCAACAGGTGGGAGGCGACCTTCAGCTGTCCGCGCATGCGCACGAGCCTAGAGTGCTGCCCTACTGCGAGGCGCGCACCTGCCCCGTGTAAACAAGAGGCGATCGCTAATAACCACCTACCTTACAACCAGCACTCACCTTCTTGCTTCAGAAATAAGACTGGGAGACGGCATAAAAACAGCGATAACTCAACTTTGCTTCTCTCGCATCTGTTCGCAGCTGCGGTGTGTGGCGGAGAGCGCTTTTTATTGCGCCGCAAATTATGCTTCTGCGTGGTCAGTTGGCGTATGAAAGGGGGGAGGGGAGGTGTTTACTGCTCGTGTACCCCAACGCGATCGTTTGTTGCTGCTACTTTACTTTCACCATCTCTGCGGGATCGATATGCAGAAGAGCAGTAGTAATTTTGCAGTTTCCACGGCCGAGGTTCCAGCAATTAGAGAGGAACGCAGATACGCCCTGCGTTATGCTAGAATTGGATGTCTAGGAAAGAGTCAATTTATTGCGTTGTGCGATTATGTAAATGTATCGATCAATCTTATCGATAATTTCGTTAATTATTACTTTATGTCTTTATTTCTTTGTCTATACATAATTTCCGTATAATTATTTTCACCACTTTCTTATTGGCTGGTTTTCTGCCTGTCTGTTTGGTACAATTATTGCAACGGATTTTAAACTAACTTCTCGATGAGCTATATTCCTGAAATTTTAAACGTAGGTCAGAGCTGGATGACAATGCAATAATAGTTCGCTTTCTTGTCTGGTATGCGGCGCAGGGTACTTCGCGTACTACTGCCATTTCCCTCTTTTTCTGATCCAACCGCGGAAATTTCGCGGCTAGAACGATTGCAGGTAAGCCTCCGTGTTAGCTCGATTCTTCCTAATTTTTAACTTCTCGGTCTTCCCGCGAAATATACGTAGGAGGAAGGAATATATTGGTTGAGTCAACGGAAGACAAAATTAAATAAACCCGAAAATTACTTGTGACTTTTGTAATCTCATAAAAGTGTTTGAAATCGACTGAAAAATTTCGCACACACGAGACTAAAAAAAAAAAAAAAAAAAATGGTTCAAATGGCTCTGAGCACTATGGGACTTAATTTCTAAGGTCATCAGTCCCTTAGAACTTAGAACTACTTAAACCTAACTAACCTAAGGACATCACACACGTCCATGCCCGAGGCAGGATTCGAACCTGCGACCGTAGCGGTCACGCGGCTCCAGACTGACGCGCCTAGAACTGCACGGCCACACCGGCCGGCCGAGACTAAAAAGCAGGAAATAATAATTTAAATAAAAATAAATTTGTGATATACCACGCTTTTACATCGGACTAAAAAGCATAAAATAATTTCTCCTGGTAGCATACAGATTCCTAGTCAGATACAAACAGTTCTGAAAATTTGTGACTGAATTTTTAACAGAAAACGAAAAACGTGGAGTGCATAACTGAAGAATGATTAGTTAACCTTCTTAGTATTAATTATTGCATACGCCTCACTATTTCTTTTCAAAACTTAGAAGCATTTTCATAGCTATTAAAAATTCACTATCGCACGTTTTTAGGGCTCTCTGTAGATTGTTAGGAATCTGCATAGAACTTGGAGAAATTCCTTTACGGCTGCCGGCACGGTAGCTCAGCGTGTTCGGTCAGAGGGCAGGCTGCCCTCTGTAATAAAAAAACTGAGTTAATCGATCAACGACGAACTGAAACGGATGTCTTTCGACGTCCGCCCAGAGCAGATACAACGAACGAAAACGAACAAAATGAGATTAAAAAAAAAAAAGCGGTAGCGTCTTTGATTCATAATCAAAACGTCTTCGGTCCCGGGTTCGATCCCCGCCACTGCCTAAATTTTGATAAATAATCAGCATTGCCGGCCGAAGACTTCCGACATAAGAAGTCAGCCTCATTCTTCCAACGGCCTTGTCAAAGAGGGTGGGCACTCTATTGTCCTAGGGGTGGGAAATTGCCCCTAAAGGCGGAAGAATCAGCGATGATCAACGACATGAGGATGCAGAAGGCAATGGAAACCACTGCATTAAAGACACGTAACGTGTATCCAGAGGACATGTGGCCTGTAATTGAAGAAGTGTCATGATGATCTCTCCATTGGCAAAAGATTCCGGAATAGTCCCCCATTCGGATCTCCGGGAGGTGACTGCCAAGGGGGAGGTTACCATGACAAAAAGATTGAATAATCAACGAAAGGATAACGTTCTACGAGTCGGGGCGTGGAATGTCAGAAGCTTGAACGTGGTAGGGAAACTAGAAAATCTGAAAAGGGAAATGCAAAGGCTCAATCTAGATATAGTAGGGGTCAGTGAAGTGAAGTGGAAGGAAGACAAGGATTTCTGGTCAGATGAGTATCGGGTAATATCAACAGCAGCAGAAAATGGTATAACAGGTGTAGGATTCGTTATGAATAGGAAGGTAGGGCAGAGGGTGTGTTACTGTGAACAGCAGACCAACACCGACAACGATAGTTCAGGTATACATGCCGACGTCGCAAGCTGAAGATGAACAGATAGAGAAAGTGTATGAGGATATTGAAAGGATAATGCAGTATGTAAAGGGGGACGAAAATCTAATAGTCATGGGCGACTGGAATGCAGTTGTAGGGGAAGGAGTAGAAGAAAAGAAAGAATACGGGCTTGGGACGAGGAATGAAAGAGGAGAAAGACTAATTGAGTTCTGTAACAAGCTACAGCTAGTAATAGCGAATACCCTGTTCAAGAATCACAAGAGGAGGAGGTATACTTGGAAAAGGCCAGGACATAGGGAAGATTTCAATTAGATTACATCATGGTCAGACAGAGATTCCGAAATCAGATACTGGATTGTAAGGCGTACCCAGGAGCAGATATAGACTCAGATCACAATATAGTAGTGATGAAGAGTAGGCTGAAGTTCAACACATTAGTCGTGAAGAATCAATATGCAAAGAAGTGGGATATGGAAGTACTAAGGAATGACGAGATACGTTTGAAGTTCTCTAACGCTATAGATACAGCAATAAGGAATAGCGCAGTACGCAGTACAGTTGAAGAGGAATGGACATCTCTAAAAAGGGCCATCACGGAAGTTGGGAAGAAAAACATAGGTACAAAGCCGGTAGCTGCGAACAAACCATGGGTAACAAAAGAAATACTTCAGTTGATTGATGAAAGGAGGAAGTACAAACATGTTCCGGGAAAATCAGGAATACAGAAATACAAGTCGCTGAGGAATGAAATAAATAGGAAGTGCAGGGAAGCTAAGACGAAATGGCTGCAAGAAAAATGTGAAGACATCGAAAAAGATATGATTGTCGGAAGGACAGACTCAGCATACAGGAAAGTCAAAACAACCTTTGGTCACATTATAAGCAATGGTGGTAACATTAAGAGTGCGACGGGAATTCCATTGTTAAATGCAGAGGAGAGAGCAGATAGGTGGAAAGAATACATTGAAAGCCTCTATGAGGGTGAAGATTTGTCTGATGTGATAGAAGAAGAAACAGGAGTCGATTTAGAAGAGATAGGGGATCCAGTATTAGAATCGGAATTTAAAAGAGCTTTAGAGGACTTATGGTCAAATAAGGCAGAAGGAATAGATAACATTCCATCAGAATTTCTAAAATCATTGGGGGAAGTGGCAACAAAAGGGCTATTCACGTTGGTGTGTAGAATATATGAGTCTGGCGATATACCATCTGACTTTCGGAAGAGCATCATCCACACAATTCCGAAGACGGCAAAAGCTGACAAGTGCGAGAATAATCGCACAATCAGCTTAACAGCTCATGCCTCGAAGCTGCTTACAAGAATAATATACAGAAGAATGGAAAAGAAAATTGAGAATGCGCTAGGTGACGATCAGTTTGGCTTTAGGAAAAGTAAAGGGACGAGAGAGGCAATTCTGACGTTACGGCTAATAATGGAAGCAAGGCTAAAGAAAAATCGAGACACTTTAATAGGATTTGTCGACCTGGAAAAAGCGTTCGACAATATAAAATGGCGCAAGCTGTTCGAGATTCTGAAAAAAGTAGAGGTAAGCTATAGGGAGAGACGGGTCATATACAATATGTACAACAACCAAGAGGGAATAATAAGAGTGGACGATCAAGAACGACTCGTATTAAGAAGGGTGTAAGACAAGGCTGTAGCCTTTCACCCCTACTCTTCAATCTGTACATCGAGGAAGCGATGATGGAAATAAAAGAAAGGTTCAGGAGTCGAATTAAAATACAAGGTGAAAGGATATCAATGATACGATTCGCTGATGACATTGCTATCCTGAGTGAAAGTGAAGAAGAATTAAATGATCTGCTGAACGGAATGAACTGTCTAATGAGTACACAGTATGGTTTGAGAGTAAATCTGAGAAAGAAGAAGGTAATGAGAAGTAGTAGAAATGAGATCAGCGAGATATTTAACATCAGGATTGATGGTCACGAAGTCAATGAAGTTAAGGAATTCTGCTACCTAGACAGTAAAATAACCAATGACGGACGGAGCAAGGAGGACATCAAAAGCGGACTCGCTATGGGAAAAAAGGCATTTCTGGCCAAGAGAAGTCTACTAATATCAAATACCGGCCTGAATTTGAGGAAGAAATTTCTGAGGATGTACGTCTGGAGTACAGCATTGTATGGTAGTGAAACATGGATTGTGGGAAAACCGGAACAGAAGAGAATCGAAGCATTTGAAATGTTGTGCTATAGACGAATGTTGAAAATTAGGTGGACTGATAAGGTAAGGAATGAGGAGGTTCTACGCAGAATCGGAGAGGAAAGGAATATGTGGAAAACACTGATAAGGAGAAGGGACAGGATGATAGGACATCTGCTAAGACATGAGGGAATGACTTCCATGGTACTAGAGGGATCTGTAGAGGGCAAAAACTGTAGAGGAAGACAGAGATTGGAATACGTCAAGCAAATAATTGAGGATGTAGGTTGCAAGTGCTACTCTGAGATGAAGAGGTTAGCACAGGAAAGGAATTTGTGGCGGGCCGCATCAAACCAGTCAGTAGACTGATGACAAAAAAAAGTCCAATTTACAAATATGGCCTATTAAAAATTCATTTTTATTTGAATAAGTATTTGTGATAAAAGGTTTGATCTACAATACAAAAAAAGAGGTAATGCTGTTACTCTAAATTCTCTGTTTTTGTAACTAACACCAGGTGCTCAGTTTTATGAAATATATTATTACCATTTTTTATTTTTAGCAGAAACATATACTCAATTTACACACATTAGTACAGGTAATTAATATTTTATTTAACCCAGAGACTGTAGCTCATAAGGACCAACATATACTGGGAAATGAGCTGAGAAACACTAATTTATGTAATTTTATTCCATTGTGTGGTAAGGCGACGAGGAATTTTTACTCATTTCCCTCCAGTACTGGCATTTCATGGGTTCGTGCACCTCATACCGTTCAACATTTATGTTATTATTTACGACAGAAGTAACAATATTTGGTAGAAGCACATCATACAGAGGTTCTTGTTCACACTTGTTACACTATTCATTTCTGAATTGTGACACACAGCACAAGATTTCGCCACGCCTAGGAGTCACTATTGTTAGATCACTAATGTTGGTAGCAAATTGTAAACAGAACACAGTCGACAGATTTTGTATCGGCACAGCCATGACAACGCTGCGAAACAGTCGCTGTCATCATATATGTAATTGTACTTGTTGACGGTGGCTCGATTATGAAACTAAACCCCGGAAGAGGACATGAAAACTCGACGTGCGAGTCAGTCTACTGTATAGAGGGGGCGGGGGGGGGGGGGGAGGGGGGGCAGAGTGTCAGAACACCACGTAGAGATGAGCATGGAGGAAAACACAATGAATGTATCGCGAAGCAAATACCGTCCGCACTGGCGGAGTGTTACGTGATACCACGTACTTATACGTTTATGACTATTACAGCGCCACCTATCAGAAAGTGAAGAAAGTGGTCCAAGTAAAACATTCATATTTCTTTACGTACTACACGAATATGTAATAGAAATGGGGCTTCCTATTTTTAAAAAAACGCAGTTGATATCCGTTTGACCTATGGCAGCGCCATCTTGCAGGCCGACCATATCGCCATCTGATTTCCCCCTTCAAGCTAGACGAGTTTCCTTCTTTGTAGTTTTTTCGTTGGCCGCTTATTTCGTGAGATATTTGGCCCGGTCGCTATCGATGGACCACCCTGTATAAACAAAGTTGTGACCATTCGAATCATCCTTCTTTGTATACCATCAGTGTTCCTTTACAGTATTACCACTTTCGGACCTTGCCCACACAATTCTGAGGGTACGGTTTATTTATGCTGTAGCATCGTATGATTACGTTTATGTCGTTCATTCCTGATTGAAACGATTGTGCAGGAATCGCTGGTTCATGTATAGTTGGAAGCAAACCGGAATATTGTTACAGAAACGGGATATTCCGTCTTAAATGTTTGAAATTTTCTGTATGGTAGGTCGAGAGTATCTGCATGGACGAAAGTCAAAATTGCGCATCATTTATTGCGTTTTGATTTTTGAAAAATGCGTTTCAGATTCTGAAAGTTCTACAGAAGTAAATACGAGGTGCATTCAAGTTCTAAGGCCTCCGATTTTTTTTCTCCGGACTGGAAAGAGATAGAAACATGCGCATTGTTTTAAAATGAGGCCGTGTTCATTGTCAATACGTCCCAGAGATGGCAGCACCGCACGGAAGATGGAATTTTACCGCCAGCGGCGAGAATGAGAACTGTTTTAAATACTTAAAATGGCGACGTTTTCCTTACTTGAACAGCGTGCAATCATTCGTTTTCTGAATTTGCGTGGTGTGAAACCAATTGAAATTCATCGACAGTTGAAGGAGACATGTGGTGATGGAGTTATGGATGTGTCGAAAGTGCGTTCGTGGGTGCGACAGTTTAATGAAGGCAGAACATCGTGTGACAACAAACCGAAACGACCTCGGGCTCACACGAGCCGGTCTGACGACACGATCGAGAAAGTGGAGAGAATCGTTTTGGGGGATCGCCGAATGACTGTCGAACAGATCGCCTCCAGAGTTGGCATTTCTGTGGGTTCTGTGCACACAATCCTGCACGACGACCTGAAAATGCGAAAAGTGTCATCCAGGTGGGTGCCACGAATGCTGACGGACGACCACACGGCTGCCCGTGTGGCGTGTTGCCGAGCAATGTTGACGTGCAACGACAGCACGAATGGGACTTCCTTTTCGTCAGTTGTGACAATGGATGAGACGTGGATGCCATTTTTCAATCCAGAAAGAAAGCGCCAGTCAGCTCAATGGAAGCACACAGATTCACCGCCACCAAAAAAATTTCAGGTAACCGCCAGTGTTGAAAAAATGATGGTGTCCACGTTCTGGGACAGCGAGGGCGTAATCCTTACCCATTGCGTTCCAAAGGGCACTACGGTAACAGGTGCATCCTACGAAAATGTTTTGAAGAACAAATTCCTTCCTGCACTGCAACAAAAACGTCCGGGAAGGACTGCGCGTGTGCTGTTTCACCGAGACAACGCACCCGCACATAGAGCTAACGTTACGCAACAGTTTCTTCGTGATAACAACTTTGAAGTGATTCCTCGTGCTCCCTACTCAGCTGACCTGGCTCCTAATGACTTTTGGCTTTTTCCAACAATGAAAGACACTCTCCGTGGCCGCACATTCACCAGCCGTGCTGCCTTTGCCTCAGCGATTTTCCAGTGGTCAAAACAGACTCCTAAAGAAGCCTTCGCCGCTGCCACGGAATCATGGCGTCAGCGTTGTGAAAAATGTGTACGTCTGCAGGGCGATTACGTCGAGAAGTAACGCCAGTTTCATCGATTTCGGGTGAGTAGTTAATTAGAAAAAAAAATCGGAGGCCTTAGAACTTGAATGCACCTCGTAAAAATCAGTCCACCGAATATTTTAAATAGTTTCATTGCTGTAACTTCCATACACGCTGTTGTACGTGTTGGGACTATGATACTGGCATATGCTTAATTCACTCGATGTCTGAGGTTAGATTTTATGTTTTTGAATTTTTAGGGCTTGATAATGAAGAACTTATAGCTTCGTTAAATTAATCCAAAGTGGAAGACTTTAGTGCGTTTCCGACAGGTGTTTGGAGAAGCGTAGGTGGATCTGATGAAGAGGCAGCATAGAGAATATGAAGAGCGTTCAATAAGTGAAGAGTACTTCTTTTTCTCGGCCAATTGGTGTTGTGGGACATCATGGAATATTCCCGCTTCAGCCTCTATAGTTTCATGAAGTTCCGACACGTCGCAGCTCTCTACGTAGCCTTCAAAATGGCGTCCGTAGCGGTGGTGCGTTCCAAGCAGAGCCGTCATGCAGTTCCGTTTGGCGGGAAACCGGAGCATCGCAGATATTCAGGGGCGCCTGCAGAATGTCTACGGAGACTTGACAGTCAACAAAAGCACGGCGAGTCGTTGGCCGAGGCGTATGTCATTTCGCGCAGGCGGCACACAGCTGAGACTCCTGAAATGTTGGAACGTGCGGACACTCTCATTCGAGGTTATCGACGGATCGCAATCAAACACCTCGCTGCACAACTGATCGTCTCTGTTGCCAGTGCTGACACGTTAGTCCACAAGTTGGGACTCTAAATGGTGTGGGCCTCTTGGGTTCCTCGCGACCTAATAAAAGACCATAGAGAGCAACGAAGGATCATCTATGAGGAATTGCTTGCGCATTACGAGGCTTATAATGACAATTTTCTGTCGAACATCATCACAGGCAGTGAAACATGGTTTTGTCACTTCGAAGCGAAAACGAAACGGCAATCCATGGAGTGGCGCCAAACCCTGTCTCCTCCGAAGAAAAAGTTGAAGGCCGCGCCCTCGGCCGATAAAATCGTCGCGACGGTCTTTTTTTTTTTTTTTTTTCTTTCGATTAACCCATTTGGAGGGTACGATGAATCAACTTTGGCTACTCTTCATTGTATTAGATTTCTTCAGTTTCCAAATTTCCTTCATCCTTTTAGAGTGTTGTTCCCTTTCTTCTTGAGTCCACTTCCGTCTAGTTATTTTGTTTCTCTCCTGAAATTCTGCCTTTTGAACTGCCTTTCTGAAATGTGTTCTGTTTTCTATTGTGTCTATTGTAACTCCAGCATTTTCAATGTCCTTTTCAGTCTCTATGAACCATGCTGGCTTGGATTTGTAGCTATTAATGTGAATATCCTCTTGGTTAGTCTGTTGTTGTCCATTCTGAATATATGTCCAAAAAACTGTAGTCTCCTCTTCCTCATTACATCAGTTAGTTTCTCCGTTTTCAGATATAGCTCTCTGTTTGGTCTTAACCTGTATTCAGCATTATCGTTTCTTTTAGCTCCCAGTATTTTCCTTAAAATTCTTCTTTCGACCTTCTCTAGTTTCTCAACATCTCCATTTCTTGTTAGTTTAAGTGTTTCTGCCGCATAGAGAGCTTTAGGTCTGGCCACTGTTTGGTAGTGTCTTAATTTCGTGTTCCAGGACAAGGATTTTTTATTATAAACGTTTTTGGTCATACGAAACACTCTTTCCATTTTGTGCACTCTAGTTTCTATAGCTATCTTTTCTTTGGCATTTTATGTAATCCACTCTCCTAGGTATTTAAAGGAATCTGTTTTGTGTATTGTGTTGTTGTCAACTGCAATATTTTGAGGAGCATCACAAATGTTTGTCATAAACTTTGTTTTTTCATAGGATACTTGTAGTCCTGCTTTAGCTGCTTGTTTTTGTAGTTTTATTTGTTCTTGGGCATTGTCTAGTGAATCTGTAATCAATGCCATGTCATCTTCGAAGGCTAAACAGTCGACAGTGATCTTGTTTGGATTTCTCCCTAGTTGAATCCCTTTAGTATTGTCTTTTAGGAGTTTGAAGAAGTTACTCTGACGCCGTCCCACATGGTGCAACGACCAGCTCTGAAGTGTGTTGTTCTAGTAAAAGATGATATTCACGAAAATAACCGAGAGAACAAGTATAAACACCAGAATAATAATTACCATGCTGAGAATAAGAATACATATATAAAGTATAAACAGCTCTAAAAAATGACAAAAAAATTAAAGCAAAAAATCTAAAAGAAGATCAAGACATAATTCTATTTAATAATCTAAGTTCACCTACTAAATTTAAAGAAGGAGGAGCAGGAGAGTGAAGAAACGACTATTTCTTCTCCATGATAACGCAAGACCCCACACAAGTCTACACACCCGTGAGATGCCCGCACGGTTTGAGGCGCCATGGCACGGATTGCGCGGCCCCTCCGGCCGGGGATTCGAGTCATCCTTCGATCATGGGTGTGTGCGTATTGTTCTTACAAGGGAACCTCCCAATCGCACCCCCCTCAGATTTAGTTATAAGCTGGCACAGTGGATAGGCCTTGAAAAACTCAACACAGATCAATCGAGAAAACAGGAAGAAGTCGTGTGGAACTATGAAAAAAATTAGTAAAATATACGAACTGAGTAGTCCATGCGCAAGATAGCCAACATTAAGGGCAGTGTGAGCTCAGGAGCGCCGTGGTCCCGTGGTTAGCGTGAGCAACTGCGGAACGAGAGGTACTTGGTTGAAGTCTTCCCTTGAGTGAAAAGTTTAATTTTTTATTTTCAGATTATGTGACAAACTCTTATGTTTTTATCACTTTTTTGGGAGTGATTATCACATCCACAAGAAAACCTAAATCGGGCAAGGTAGAAGAATCTTTTTACCCATTCCCCAAGTGTACAGGTTTTTTGTTTTCTTTTTTTTAGTCTCATTTTGTTCGCTTTTGTTAGTTACATCTGCTCGGGGCGGACGTCGTAAGACATCCATTTAAGTTCGTTGATGATCGATTAACTAAGTTTTTTTTATTACAGAGGGCACGTAGCCCTCTGACCTAACACGCTGAGCTACCGTGACGGTTGTTAGGTGGGTCGACAACATATTCCTGTCATGTGGCGCACATGCCGTCACCAGTGTCGTATAGAATATATCAGACGTGTTTTCCTGTGGAGGAATCGGTTGACCTATGACGCGATCAAATGTTTTTGGTTCCCATTGGAGAGGCACGTCCTTTCGTCTACTAATCGCACGGTTTTGCGGTGCGGTCGCAAAACACAGACACTAAACTTATTACAGTGAACAGAGACGTCAATGAACGAACGGACAGATCATAACTTTGCGAAAATAAAGAAAGTAAACTTTTCACTCGAGGGAAGACTTGAAACAAGGACCTCTCGTTCCGCAGCTGCTCACGCTAACCACGGGACCACGGCGCTCCTGAGCTCACATTATCCTTGATGCTGCCTACCTTGCACATGGACTTCTCAGTTTGTATATTTTGCTTATTTTTTCATAGTTCCACACAACTTCTTCCTGTTTTCTCGATTGGTCTGTGTTCAGTTTTTCAAGGCCTATCCACTGTGCTAACTTATAACTAAATCTGAGGGGGGATGCGATGGGGAGGTTCCCTTGTTAGCATAAAGTGGTTTAAGTTGTGTAAGTCTAGGGACCGATGACCTCAGCAGTTTGGTCCCTTAGGAATTCACACACATTTGAACATTTTGAACAAAACCTTCTTCCTCATCTACCCGATAGCCCAGATCTCATACCTTCCGTCTCTTTGGCCCAATGAAGGATGAACTCCGCGGGAAGCAATATGTGAATGATGGGGAGGTTATTACTGTAGCAAGACGTTGGTTCTGACGTCGACCAGTCGGGTGGTAGCATGCATGCATACAGGCCCTGACAGTAAGCTGGCGTGACGCCGTCGCACTGAACGGAGGTTATACTGAAAGGTAGGGTTTTATAGCCAAAGGAATGGTGAATAATATGGTGTATAGGAATCCAGAATAAAACCAGCTTGCTTTCAGAAAAAAAAGTGTTGCATTACTTACTGAACACCCTTTGTGTATAAACCAACAAATACACCATGACATGATACGAAGCTATCAACACTGGAAATATGTGATGATATGCATTGTGGCGAAATAATTTCAATTGTGAAAGAAACTGTAACTGCTTTTATGAATGTCACTGCAAGAAATAACTAAAGAAACTCCTGGCCCACACCATTTTTATGAAATAGAAGAGAATAATTTTTTTATCCATTAATATAGCATTCTATGAATGTTTTTGTCACAAAAAAGTCTTTGATTTCGGTTTCCATTCCATGTATATCAGGGGGTCTGAAAGGTCTATACAAACATGAAACTAACAAAAGTAATTGCGACTGGCGACGAAATGTCCGCTCTCGACACATCGCACTGCAGCTGTAACGTAGCTTCACCGAATCGTTCACTTCGTTGGGTGGTGCGCCTTACACAAGAGACTCGTACTTCCAACGCCTCACTAGTTTTTGCTCTTCTTTCTCACAGCTGCACTAAGAATGCAGATGTAACAAATACTGTAACAGTCCAATGTGCTTGTTTTGAGGCACCAGTTTCATGACTGAATTCATGCTGGCTGGCACGAATACTTCTCTTGTGCCAAAACACCAGTGGTCATTAAAATTGCTACACCACGAAGATAACGTACTACAGACGCGAAATTTAACCGACAGGAAGAAGATGCTGTGATATGCAAATGATTAGCTCTTCAGAGCATTCACACAAGGCTGGCACCGGTGGCGACACCTACAACGTGCTGACATGAGGAAAGTTCCGAACCGATTTCTCATACACAAACAGCAGTTGACCGGCGTTGCCTGGTGAAACGTTGTTGTGACGCCTCGTGTAAGGAGCAGAAATGCGTACCATCACGTTTCCGACTTTGATAAAGGTCGGATTGTAGCCCATCGCGATTGCGGTTTATCGTATCGCGACATTCCTGCTCGCGTTGGTCGAGATCCGATGACTGTTAGCAGAATATGGAATCGGCGGGTTCAGGAGTGTAATACGGAACGCCGTGCTGGATCCCAACGGCCTCGTATCACTAGCAGTCGAGATGACAGGCATCTTATCCGCACGGCTGTAACGGATCGTGCAGCCACGTCTCGATCCTTAACAGATGGGGACGTTTGCAAGACAACAACCATCTGCACGAACAGTTCAACGACGTTTGCAGCAGCACGGACTATCAGCTCGGCGACCGTGGCTGCGGTTACCCTTGACGCTGCATCACAGACAGGAGCGCCTGCGATGGTGTACTCGACGACGAACCCGGCTGCACGAATGCCAAAACGTCATTTTTTCGGATGAATCCAGGTTCTGTTTACAGCATCACGATGGTCGCATCCGTGTTTGGCGTCATCGCGGTAAACGCACATTGGAAGCGTGTATTCGTCATCGCCATACTGGCGTATCACCCGGCGTGATAGGGTGCCATTGGTTACACGTCTCGGTCACCTCTTGTTCGCATTGACGGCACTTTGAACAGTGGACGTTACATTTCAGATGTGGTGCGACCCGCGGCTCTACCCTCCATTCGATCCCTGCAAAACCGTACGTTTCAGCAGGGTAATGCACGAACGCATGTTGCAGGTCCTGTACGGGCCTTTCTAGATACAGCAAATGTTCGACTGCTGCCCTGGCCAGTACATTCTCCAGATCTCTCAACAACTGAAAACGTCTGGTCAATGATAGCCGAGCAACTGGCTCGTCACAATACGCCAGTCACTACTCTTGATGAACTGTGGTATCGTGTTGAATCTGCATGGGCAGCTGTACCTGTACACGCCATCCCAGCTCTGTTTGACTCAATGCCCAGGCGTATCAAGGCCGTTATTACTGCCAGAGGTGGTTGTTCTGGCTACTGATTTCTCAGGATCTATGCAATCAAATTGCGTGAAAATGTAATAAAAAAATGGCTCTGAGCATTATGGGAGTTAACTTCTGAGGTCATCAGTCCCCTAGAGTTTAGAACTACTTAAACCTAACTAACCTAAGGACATCACAAACACACCCATGTCTGAGGCAGGATTCGAAAATGTAATCACATGTCAGTTCTAATACAATATATCTGTTCAATGAATACCCATTTACCATCTGCATTTCTTCTTGGTGTAGCAATTTTAATCGTCAGTGGTGTATTAATGTTAGAGTAGCAATTCCGCCTTACGTCCTGTGTTATTTGTTGGTTGTATTCCGATCTCAGTCAACTCCTACAGCTGCCTCTACTACCATGGAAGTCATTCCCTCATGTCTTAACAGATGACCTACCATTTTGTCCCTTGTGCTTCTCAGTGTTCTCAATATGTGCCTTATTTGCCGATTCAGCGGAAAACGTCTTCGTTCCTTACTTTATCAGTTCTCATTTTTCTCAGCGCCTATAGCATATTTCGGGCAACGGCCTTGCCGCAGTGGGTTCACCGGTTGCCGTGAGATCACCGAAATTAAGCGCTGTCGGGCGTGGCCGGCACTTGGATGGGTGACCATCCAGCCGCCATGCGCTGTTGCCATTTTTCGGGGTGCACTCAGCCTCGTGATGCCAACTGAGGAGCTACTCGACCGAATAGTAGCGGCTCTGGCCAAAGCAAACCACTGTAAACCTTCACGTACCGTTCGGTAGTCACCATGTCAGCAAGGAATATCGCACCGATTATTCCGTACCTGGCCATTGGTCACCACACAGTCATCTGCTTAGGGTGAAGAGACTTATCGATCGCGAATTGCGGATTGTCAGTCCTCAAAGTGCGCCAGTTTTGCTTACTGAGGAACCCATCGAAATGAAAGTAGGCTTCGTCGCTATACCAAACCAAGCCTGCACATACTAATTCCCATAACGCCCAGCAGCCAACCGTGCAGTTTGAACGACCTAAAACAAACCATTCAGAACATATCATGATTTTATTTCTTCACCCTGTATTTACCTGAGAATTTCGAACATCGTGCACCGTATTGTAGTGTCGCACGCACTTTATAAACCAACAAGTGTGTAGATTTCTTCCATGTCGTGGTTCCATTACCGAGAGTAGCATCAGAATTACACTACTGGCCATTAAAATTGCTACAGCACGAAGATCACGTGCTACAGACTCGAAATTTAACCGACAGGAAGGAGATGCTGTGTTATACAAATGATTAGCTTTTCAGAGCATTCACACAAGGTTGGCGCCGGTGGCGACACCTACAACGTGTTGACATGAGGAAAGTTTCCAACCGAGTTCTCATACACAAACAGTAGTTGACCGGCGTTGCCTGGTGAAACGTTGTTGTGATGCCTCGTGTAAGGAGGAGGAATGCGTACCGTCACGTTTCCGACTTTGATTAGGTCGGATTGTAGCCTATCGCGATTGCGGTTTATCGTATCGCGACATTGCTGCTCGCGTTGGTCGAGATCCAATGACTGTTAGCAGAATATGGAATCTGTGGCTTCAGGAGGGTAATAAGGAACGCCGTGCTGGATCCCAACGGCCTCGTATCACTAGCAGTCGAGATGACAGGCGTCTTATCCGCGTGGCTAAAACGGATCGTGCAGTAACGTCTCGATCCCTGAGATGGGGACGTTTGCAAGACAACAACCATCTGCACGAACAGTTCGACGACGTTTGCAGCAGCATGGAATATCAGCTTGGAGACCATGGTTGCAGTTACCCTTGACGCTGCATCACAGACAGGAGCACCTGGGATGGAGTACTCGACGACGAACCTGGGTGCACGAATGGAAAAACGTCATTTTTTCGGATGAATCCAGGTTCTGTTTAGAGCATCACGTTGGTCGCATTCGTGTTTGGTGATATCGCGGTGAACGCACATTGGAAGCGTGTATTCGTCATCGCCAAACTGACGTTATCACCCGGCGTGATGATATGGGGTGCCATCGGTTACACGTCTCGGTCACCTCTTTTTCGCATTGACGGCACTTTGAACAGTGGACGTTACATCTCAGATGTGTTACGACCCATGGCTCTACACTTCATTCGATCCCTGCGAAACCCTACATTTCAGCAGGATAATGCACGACCGCACGCTGCAGGTCCTGTACGGGCCATTCTGGATACAGAAAATGTTCCACTGCTGCCGTGGCCAGCACATTCTCCAGATCTCTCACCAACTGAAAACGTCTGGTCAATGGAGGCCGAGCAACTGGCTCGTCACAATACGCCAGTCACTACTCTTGATGAACTGTGGTATCGTGTTGAAGCTGCATGGGCAGCTGTACCTGTACACGCCATCCAAGCTCTGTTTGACTCGATGCCCAGGCGTATCACGGCCGTTATTTCGGCCAGAGGTGGTTGTTCTGGCTACTGATTTCTCAGGATCTATGCACCCAAATTGCGTGAAAATGTAATCACATGTCAGTTCTAGTATAAGATATTTGTCCAATGAATACTCGTTTATCATCTGCATTTCTTCTCGGTGTAGCAATTTTAATGGCCAGTAGTGTACCTCTGTGGTGCTTTTATCCTTCCTAACACCAAAGTAAAAGCTACTTATTAAATTGACTTGAACACTAACCATGGATTGGAGTTCGATGCATAGGGATTGTAGACACGAATGATCACGTTCAGAGCTAACAGGTGTGCGCAGAAGTTGACAAGTTTGGCCCGCTACGGACTTCGTATTCCAGTTGAGGAGCAGATTTCTTCTCGGGCCGTCGCAGACAAATATGGAGCGGGCCCCCGGGGAGAAAGCGGCGCTACACCTGTAAACACGTCCCCCCTGTTGCGACATCAGGGGCTGCGGATGTCGTATGTCCAGCCGGACTTGTCTGCGGTGGTCGCAGGGCGGTTAGCGCTGCAGAAAGGAAAGGCTCTCACTCATTCGCAGCTAAAAGCGAAAGTGTCTGGTGCGAGGGCTCCCTCTTGTTCGCCACCTTTCCCAAAAGTGCGTTTCCCGTGCCGCCCAGACAGTGGAGCCACTGTGCACCGTGTGTTTACATGGCGGGCCCACTTCCAGAGCTATGCGAATCACGATAGTGGTATGGTCTGTGCTACAGCAATAAATGGTGACTAACTGAAACCCTCAGCTGCCGAGAGGTGTTGTTGACATACCTCGATGTGGACAGCTGAAAATGTGTGCCCCGACCGGGACTCGAACCCGGGATCTCCTGCTTACATGGCAGACGCTCTGTCCATCTGAGCCACCGAGGACACAGATGAATAGCGCGACTGCAGGGACTTATCCCGTGCACTCTTCCCGTGAGACTCACATTCCCAAGTGTCTATAATTCTACATATGTAAAGTACCTTATAGACATTTGCCCATCCACTCATTACTCGCGCACGCTTTGGCGATTCCCGTAAGAGTTAGGGCAACCTGTGCGCATTCGCACAGACGAAGGTCAGTGGCTCGGTAGCCTTTAACTATACAGGGTGTTACAAAAAGGTACGGCCAAACTTTCAGGAAACATTCCTCACACACAAATAAAGAAAAGATGTTATGTGGACACGTGTCCGGAAACGCTTAATTTCCATGTTAGAGCTCATTTTAGTTTCGTCACTATGTACGCTCAATGGAGCACGTAATCATGATTTCATACGGGATACTCTACCTGTGCTGCTAGAACATGTGCCTTTATAAGTACGACACGACATGTGGTTCATTCACGATGGAGCTCCTGCACATTTCAGTCCAAGTGTTCGTACGCTTCTCAGCAACAGATTCGGTGACCGATGGATTGGTAGAGGCGGACCAATTCCATGGCCTCCACGCTCTCCTGACCTCAACCCTCTTGACTTTCATTTATGGGGGCATTTGAAAGCCCTTGTCTACGCACCCCCGGTACCAAATGTAGAGACTCTTCGTGCTCGTATTGTGGGCGGCTGTGATACAATACGCCATTATCCAGGGCTGCATCAGCGCATCAGGGATTCCATGCGACTGAGGGTGGATGCATTTATCCTCGCTAACGGAGGACATTTTGAACGTTTCCTGTAAGAAAGTGTTTGAAGTCACGCTGGTACGTTCTGTTGCTGTGTGTTTCCATTCCATGATTAATGTGATTTGAAGAGAAGTAATAAAATGAACTCTAACATGGAAAGTAAGCGTTTCCGGACACGTGTCAACATACCATATTTTCTTTCTTTGTGCGTGAGGAATGTTTCCTGAAAGTTTGGCCGTACCTTTTTGTAACACCCTGTATATGTGAAGACAGTAACTGTTCTCGAAAGAACAACATCTGTCGGCAGCTGAGGGTTTCAGTTAGTCATCATTTATTCCAGGGAAATGCTGCACGGTCATCAACAGTATTCTGTTCTTTCAAGAACAAGTTACTGTCTTCACATATACTGTACTACAGCTACTAATGAAATATCGATGTATCGATGATTCTCCAAAAGATATACACTCCTGGAAATTGAAATAAGAACACCGTGAATTCATTGTCCCAGGAAGGGGAAACTTTATTGACACATTCCTGGGGTCAGATACATCACATGATCACACTGACAGAACCACGGGCACATAGACACAGGCAACAGAGCATGCACAATGTCGGCACTAGTACAGTGTATATCCACCTTTCGCAGTAATGCAGGCTGCTATTCTCCCATGGAGACGATCGTAGAGATGCTGGATGTAGTCCTGTGGAACGGCTTGCCATGCCATTTCCACCTGGCGCCTCAGTTGGACCAGCGTTCGTGCTGGACGTGCAGACCGCGTGAGACGACGCTTCATCCAGTCCCAAACATGCTCAATGGGGGACAGATCCGGAGATCTTGCTGGCCAGGGTAGTTGACTTACACCTTCTAGAGCACGTTGGGTGGCACGGGATACATGCGGACGTGCATTGTCCTGTTGGAACAGCAAGTTCCCTTGCCGGTCTAGGAATGGTAGAACGATGGGTTCGATGACGGTTTGCATGTACCGTGCACTATTCAGTGTCCCCTCGACGATCACCAGTGGTGTACGGCCAGTGTAGGAGATCGCTCCCCACACCATGATGCCGGGTGTTGGCCCTGTGTGCCTCGGTCGTATGCAGTCCTGATTGTGGCGCTCACCTGAACGGCGCCAAACACGTATACGACCATCATTGGCACCGAGGCAGAAGCGACTCTCATCGCTGAAGACGACACGTCTCCATTCGTCCCTCCATTCACGCCTGTCGCGACACCACTGGAGGCGGGCTGCACGATGTTGGGGCGTGAGCGGAAGACGGCCTAACGGTGTGCGGGACCGTAGCCCAGCTTCATGGAGACGGTTGCGAATGGTCCTCGCCGATACCCCAGGAGCAACAGTGTCCCTAATTTGCTGGGAAGTGGCGGTGCGGTCCCCTACGGCACTGCGTAGGATCCTACGGTCTTGGCGTGCATCCGTGCGTCGCTGCGGTCCGGTCCCAGGTCGACGGGCACGTGCACCTTTCGCCGACCACTGGCGACAACATCGATGTACTGTGGAGACCTCACGCCCCACGTGTTGAGCAATTCGGCGGTACGTCCACCCGGCCTCCCGCATGCCCACTATACGCCCTCGCTCAAAGTCCGTCAACTGCACATACGGTTCACGTCCACGCTGTCGCGGCATGCTACCAGTGTTAAAGACTGCGATGGAGCTCCGTATGCCACGGCAAACTGGCTGACACTGACGGCGGCGGTGCACAAATGCTGCGCAGCTAGCGCCATTCGACGGCCAACACCGCGGTTCCTGGTGTGTCTGCTGTGCCGTGCGTGTGATCATTGCTTGTACAGCCCTCTCGCAGTGTCCGGAGCAAGTATGGTGGGTCTGACACACCGGTGTCAATGTGTTCTTTTTTCCATTTCCAGGAGTGTAGGTATCGGTCGGCTGTGCGCTATGCCCGATATATCGATATCAGTTACTTCGCAGCCATCGGTAGGATCAGGGCGGCGCTGCAGTCGCTGAATGATGCTGCTCTCGACTAGGGCTGTTGATAGAAATGCAAATTATCGATGTATCGATATATAAAAGATAATTTGCCTGATATGGTAGGCTACATCTATCAAGCCGATACATCGATACCATGCGGCAGTATTGAGAGTCGCGCGCGGCTACATTTCAGCAGGATAATGCACGATTGCATGTTGCAGGTCCTGTACGGGCCATTCGGACACTTTCATTAGTTGAAAGATTGAAGGGAAAATTGAAATGTGATGATGGTAACATAGGATTGATGTGGGGCCGCAACTTTTGGAGTGAATGTCATTCATGGCCGCCATCTTGAAATTCGCAATTTTGGATTCAAGTAATATATTTTTAAATGGGAAGGGGGGAGTATGACACATCAGTTAACAATCGCTTGAGCTCTGGAATTGAGTGGTGTAATTTGTTTTTGTCCATCTTGTACAGTTTAGAGGCTATCAATGTTGAAAGTTGGGAAACTACCTTCATACCGAATGCTACAACACATGTTCTTCGTGTTGTCCATCCCGTGCAATGCACAACTGTAGTCGCCGCAACCATATTAATAACTTCTAAACTGTACAAGATAGAGAAAAACAAATTACACCACTCAATTCCAGAGCTCAAGCCAGTCTTATTTGATGTGTCATACATCCCCCTTCCCATTTAAAGAAAATGACTTGAATCCAAAATGGCGGATTTCAAGATGGCGGCCATGAATGACATTCCAGAATGAGATTTTCACTCTGCAGCGGAGTGTGCGCTGATATGAAACTTCCTGCCCGCGAAAGGCACACAGTTTTAATCTGCCAGGAAGTTTCGTGAATGACATTCACTCCAAAAGTTGCGGCCCCAGGTGAAACCCATGTTCCCATCATCACATTTCAATTTTCCCTTTGATCTTCCAACTTATGAAAGTGTCCAAGGACTTTTGACTTGCCCTGTATATTTCGATAAATATTTGAAGTTGTTCATTTACAGTTGTAGTAGAACATAATTTTACATTCACTGCGTGAAGAAGTCTTACTACTTTTTGAGCTTTCTTCACGTCCTATCTTTCTATTTGACTGAGTGAAGCAAGTGTATGTTGCATACAACAAGAGGTCCGATTGCACTTGGGGGGGGGGGGTGGCGGAGGAGGGGGGGGGGGGGTAGCGGTGTGAATGGAATAACGAGATTTCCGATATGAAGAAATAGCACTCTGATGTTTTTCCACATCGGCATTCTTCGAAAACAGTAGCTGAAAATGGTGAACGAAAATGTAAATGACAAGATTGGTCTTTACGGTGGACGGAGACGTGTGAGGGAGATTCTGAGGTAATCGGCGCTCGGCGCTGCCAACAGAAACTGCAACATTCAGCTTCATCACGCAGTTTTAACACTACATCTGCTAGGTCGCTGGCTTTGGCAGAAATGAATAAACAGACAGACAAATCTGAGACGTGAAGAAACCAAAGAATAGACCCATCGGACACCTTTTATTGTGCCACTTACATGCAGTTACCATTGTTACGAACCTGGTTATCGCCAGGCATGGAAGTGAATCGTATTTCTTTCAGTTCTTGCCGTCAGAGGGATAGGCAAGCTGCTATCTTGTTGATGGACAGAATATTTAATAATAAGTCAATACTTAAATAACCAGCTCTAAAACTGGCAGTGTATTTACAATGTACAACCTATTGTTGTTGCTTTTTTTTTTTTTTTTTTTGGGCAGGTACGCAGGTACGTCGATATTTATTCCTTCCACGTATTCATCCGTTCTCGATATATCGAGAGGCAATAAGGATGAATTATTAACTACCGATATATCGGATACCCGACATTTTTAAAAATATCAACAGTCCTAGACTGTACATCAAATTGCTTCCACGCTCTCGGTTGTTCTTGCAAGTGCACACAAAATGCAGTTTCTTTGTGTGTATTTCTGTTTCCTAGTTTATCTTCCTCTTTTCCATGGATGGGGTATGTAGTTTTTTTCCCAAGGCATTACAGTGTCGCAGCATTGTACGGATACAACGGAACGTTTCTCCAGTAAAGGGTGCTATAGCTCTTACTATCTGCTGTTAGAAAATTTTCGTCTAAATTCCGTAATATTTTTGCTGATGCTGACTGCGTTGTCAGGAGAGTCAAATGGTTCAAATAGCTCTGAGCACTATGGGACTCAAATGCTGTGGTCATCAGTCCCATAGAACTTAGAACTACGTAAACCTAACTAACCTAAGGACATCACACACACCCATGCCCGAGGCAGGATTCGAACCTGCGACCGTAGCAGCGCGGCTCCGGACTGGAGCGCCTAGAACCGCGCGGCCACCGCGGCCGGCCAGGAGAGTCAGAGAAATTCATTAATTGCTGCACCTACGCGGTTATAATTAGACAGTATGACGACTTCTGCTGTACGTTGCCGGCGCAGCCATGTTAGTTACTCCAGAATATTGAACAGTCTACGAAGGGCGCTCGTACACTATGTGATCAAAAGTATCCGGACACCTGGCTGAAAATGATTTACAAGTTCGTGGCGCCCTCCATCGGTAATGCTGGAATTCATTATGGTTTTGGCTGACCCTTAGTCTTGATGACAGCTTCCACACCCGCAGGCATACGTTCAGTCAGGTGCTGGAAGGTTTCTTGGGGAATGGCAGCCCATTCTTCACGGAGTGCTGCGCTGAGGAGAGGTATCGATGTAGGTCGCTGAGGCCTGGCACGAAGTCGGCGTTCCAAAACATCCCAAAGGTGTTCTATAGGATTAACAGGTGCTCGATCGTGTTGAAAGGTGCAATCGCCACCGCCGAATTGCTCTTCAACAATGAGAAGCAAGAAGGTGCTTAAAACATCAACGGAGGCACGCAGGTAGCGTCCATGAAAAACACGATCACACCATAACACCAGCGCCTCCGAATTTTACTGTTGGCACTACACACGCTGGCACATGACGTTCACCGGCCATTCACCATACCCACATCCTGCCATCGGATCGCCACGTTTCGTTCCGTGATTCATCACTCCACACAACGTTTTTCCACTGTTCAATCGTCCAATGTTTATGCTCCGTACACCGAGCGAGGCGTCCTTTGGCATTTACCGGCGTGGTGTGTGGCTCATGAGCAGCAGCTCGAACATAAAATCCTAGTTGGATGGCGTGTACAGGTACAGCTGCCCATGCAGCTTCATCACGATACCACAGTTCATCAAGAGTAGTGACTGGCGTATTGTGACGAGCCTGTTGCTCGGCTACCATTGATCAGACGTTTTGAATTGGTGAGAGATCTGGAGAATGTGCTGTCCAGGGCAGCAGTCGGACATTTTGTGTATCCAGAAAGGCCCGTACAGGACCTGCAACATGCGGTCGTGCATTATCCTGTTGAAATGTAGGGTTTCGCAGGGATCGAATCAAGGGTAGAGCCGCGGGTCGTAACACATCTGAAATGTAACGTCCACTGTTCAAAGTGGCGTCAGTGCATACAAGAGGTGACCGAGACGTGTAACCAGTGGCATCCCATACCATCACGCCGGGTGATACGCCAGTATGGCGATGACGAATACACGCTTCCAATGTGCGTTCACCGCGATGTCGCCAAACACGGATGCGACCATCGTGAGGCTGTAAACGGAACCTAGATTCATCGGGAATAATGACGTTATGGCATTCCTGCACCCAGGTTCGTCGTCGAGTACACCATCATAGGCGCTGCTGTCTGTGATGCAGCGTCAAGGGTAACTGCAGGCACGGTCTCCGAGCTGATAGTCCATGCTGCTGCAAACGTCGTCGAACTGTTGGTGCAGATGGTTGTTGTCTTGCAAACGTCCCCATCTGTTGACTCGGGGTTCGAGACGTGGCTGCACGATCCGTTACAGCCGTGCGGATAAGATGCCTGTCATCTCGACTGCTAGTGATACGAGGCCGTCGGGATCCAGCACAGCTTTCAGTATTACCCTCCTCAACCCACCGATTCCATATTCTGCTAACAGTCATTGGATCTCGACCAACGGGAGCAACAATGTAGCGATACGATAAACCGCAATGGCGATAGACTACAATCCGACCTTTATCAAAGTCGGAAACGTGATGGTACGCATTTCTCCTCCTTACACGAGGCATCACAACAACGTTTCACCAGGCAACGCCGGTCAACTGCTGTTTGTGTATGAGAAATCGGTTGGAAACTTTCCTCATGTCAGCACGTTGTAGGTGTCGCCACCGGCGCCAATCTTGTGTGAATACTCTGAAAAGCTAATCATTTTCATAGCACAGCATCTTCTTTCTGTCGGTTAAATTTGTCGTCTGTAGCACGTCATCTTCGTGGTGTAGCAATTTTAATGGTCAGTGGTGTAGATTAGAATACCGTAAAGTTCCGTATAACGTAACTTAGTAATAAGATACCTGATACATAAGTGGGACCTAATTACAAGAGTGTAACAACACCAGTGTACGTGTACTACGGCTTCTGGCCAATCATCGCGTTTGTGTTTGTTTACGTCACGTTTATTCCTATGGTGAACGGAGTACAGTACGGAGTTGCAGGTTTGCAGTTCGTAGCTGCAGTTCGTACTGGAGATCAGCCTCGAGACTTAGTCTACAGATGGATTCGCCTATAGCGTACGCGTGGGACAAGAGGAGGAGGAGGAGGAGGACATTAGTGTTTAACGTCCCGTCGACAACGAGGTCATTAGAGACGGAGCGCAAGCTCGGGTTAGGGAAGGATTGGGAAGGAAATCGGTCGTGCCCTTTCAAAGGAACCATCCCGGCATTTGCCTGAAACGATTTAGGGAAATCACGGAAAACCTAAATCAGGATGGCCGGAGACGGGATTGAACCGTCGTCCTCCCGAATGCGAGTCCAGTGTGCTAGCCACTGCGCCAGCTCGCTCGGTAAAAAAGATAGCTAGAGTGTCTGCAATGTAAGCAGAAGATCCCGCATCCCGGCTTCGAATACTGGTCGGGGCAGCCGGCCGAAGTGGCCGTGCGGTTAAAGGCGCTGCAATCTGGAACCGCAAGACCGCTACGGTCGCAGGTTCGAATCCTGCCTCGGGCATGGATGTGTGTGATGTCCTTAGGTTAGGTAGGTTTAACTAGTTCTACGTTCTAGGGGACTAATGACCTCAGCAGTTGAGTCCCATAGTGCTCAGAGCCATTTTTGAACTGGTCGGGGCACACATTTTCGTCTGTCCTCGTTGATATGTATCAACGTAAAAAAAAAAGTCGCCCGTGGTGGCCGAGCGGTTCTAGGCGCTTCAGTGCAGTGATTGACAGTGTGGCGGCCAGAATTAATACAGTCTTGTCGACATTGTATTCAGTAACGGACGCCTTCTACATCTACATCTACATTTATACTCCGCAAGCCACCCAACGGTGTGTGGCGGAGGGCACTTTACGAGCCACTGTCATTACCTCCCTTTCCTGTTCCAGTCGCGTACCGTTGGCGGGAAGAACGACTGCCGGAAAGCCTCCGTGCTCGCTCTAATCTCTCTAATTTTACATCCGTGATCTCCTCGGGAGGTATAAGTAGCGGGAAGCAATATATTCGATACCTCATCCGGAAACGCACCCTCTCCAAATCTGGACAGCGAGCTACACCGCGATGCAGAGCGCCTCTCTTGCAGAATCTTGCATCTCCGTAAAGCTACCACGCTTACCAAATAACCCTGTGACGAAACGCGCCGCTCTTCTCTGGAACCGAGCGAGGTGGCGCAGTGGTTAGACACTCGACTCGCATTCGGAAGGACGACGGTCCAATCCCGCGTCCGGCCATCCTGGATTAGGTTTTCCGTGATTTCCCCAAATCGCTCCAGGCAAATGCCGGGATGGTTCCTGTGAAAGGGCACGACCGACTTCCTTCCCCATCCATCCCTAATCCGATGAGACCGATGACCTGGCTGTCTGGTCTCCTTCCCCAAACAACCCAACCCAACCCATCTTCTTTGGACCTTCTCTATCTCCTCTGGCCCGCTCGCCGTGCGGTAACGGCGTCGGCGCGCGCAAAGCGCCGGGACCGCTGCTCCCCCCTCGGCCCGCCATCCCGGATGCTGCAGCGCCGCAGCAGGTGTCTGGCTGGCCCGGAGGAACTCCCGTCTCGTCTGCGTCTGGGTCAGTGGGCCGCAGCCTCCCGGAACCTGCGGCGGGGGGCGCAGGTATGCCCGCTTCCTCAAAGGCGGCGCCGGCGGCGGTGTGGCCGGACGCGTATACATCATCGCGCGCCGACCCCGGGCCGAAATACGCCCGCCGTGCCACTGGCATTCATTCCAGTCCGCGCGAGCAGCGGACCTCGGCGACACCGCAAAGTCCGGCAGCGTCTCTCCCGGCGGCTACATACACACACAGCGCGATCCACCACTCAGTCATCGGGATTTCGATATATCGATATTTTAAAAAAAATTCCAATACCAGAATCAGATTTTCACTCTGCAGCGGGGTGTGCGCTGATATGTGTGGTCTCACCGCCAGACACCACACTTGCTAGGTGGTAGCCTTTAAATCGGCCGCGGTCCATTAGTATACGTCGGACCCGCGTGTCGCCACTGTCAGTGATTGCAGACCGAGCGCCGCCACACGGCAGGTCTAGAGAGACTTCCTAGCACTCGCCCCAGTTGTACAGACGACTTTGCTAGCGAAGCTACACTGACCAATACGCTCTCATTGGCCGCGACGATAGTCAGCATAGCCTTCAGCTACGTCATTTGCTACGACCTAGCAAGGCGCCATTACCAGTTTATACTGAGATTATAATTCATGTCTCAACAAGAGCGATGTTCTCCAATTATGGATTAAAGTTAAGTATTCCAGCAACTAAGTTCTTTTCTTACTAGACTCAACTACTTTACCTTGTTCCAGACCTCACGCCAGTCTGCGTGAGCTTAAACGCGTGCATTTCGGCCTCCTCTAGCAACACGGTGTTGGCTCTTCTGCCAACACATCAATATGAAACTTCCTGGCAGATTAAAACTGTATGCCGGACCGAGACACGAACGCGGGACCTTTGCCTTTCGCGGGAAAGTGCTCTACCATCTGAGCTACCCAAGCACGACTCACGCCCGGTACTCACAGCTTCTGCCAATATCTCGTCTCCTACCTTCCAAACTTTACAGAAGCTCTCTCCGGTGCAGAGTGAAAATCTCAATTCTGGAAACATCCCCCAGGCTGTGGCTAAGCCATGTCTCCGCAATATCCTTTCTTCCAGGAGTGCTAGTTGTGTATGGTTCACAGGAGAGCTTCTGTGAAGTTTGGAAGGTAGGAGACGAGATATTGGCAGAAGCTGTGAGTACCGGGCGTGAGTCGTGCTTGGGTAGCTCAGATGGTAGAGCACTTGCCCGCGAAAGGCAAAGGTCCCGAGTTCGAGTCTCGGTCCGGCACACAGTTTTAATCTGCCAGGAAGTATCAATGTTAGTATCTTCTCTCAACACTACGAAAAGAAATTTCGATATCTGGGCGGCAAGCGTATCAGCGTATCAGCCAATAGAAAAGATGCCAACAAACTGCAAGTAATTACTTACTTACATAAAAAACGCGACGTGAGCTGTTTGCTAGTCTAAAAATCACACATACATTACTGGCCATTAAAATTGCTACACCAAGAGGAAATGCAGATGATAAACGGGTATTCATCATAATCATCATCATCGTTTAAGACTGATCATGCCTTTCAGCGTTCAGTCTGGAGCATAGCCCCCTTATAAAATTCCTCCACGATCCCCTATTCAGTGCTAACATTGGTGCCTCTTCTGATGTTAAACCTATTACTTCAAAATCATGGCAACCTCTAAGAGGCCTAAACCCACACTGATTTTCACCCAATTGGTCCTCAACTAATACTCGCACTTTCCTTTCAACAATACCTGAGAAGATTTTACCCACAACGCTGATTAAAGAGATACCTCTGTAGTTGTTACAATCTTTTCTGTTTCCATGTTTAAAGACTGGTGTGATTACTGCTTTTGTCCAGTCTGATGGAACCTGTCCCGACTCCCAGGCCATTTCAATCATCCTGTGTAGCCATTTAAGACCTGACATTCCACTGTATTTGATGAGTTCCGACTTAATTTCATCCACCCCAGCTGCTTTATTGCACTGCAATCTATTAACCATTTTCTCCCTCAAATGTGATCCTATTTCCATCATCATTCCTATCCCATTCTACCTCGAAATATGAAACATTACTGATCGTATTTTCACCTACATTGAGCAACTCTTCAAAATATTCCCTCCATCTGCCCAAGGCATCCACAGGATTCACTAGCAGTTTTCCTGACCTGTCCAAAATACTTGTCATTTCCTTCTTACCTCCCTTTCGAAGACTGCTAATTGCACTCCAGAATGGTTTTCCAGCAGCTTGACCCATAGTCTTCAACCTGTTTCCAAAGTCCTCCCAAGATTTCTTCTTGGATGCTGCAATTATCTGTTTGGCTTTGTTTCTTTCTTCAACATAACTTTCTCTGTCTACCTGAGTTCTAGTATGTAGCTATTTTTGATACGCCTTCTTTTTCCTTTTACAGGCTGCCTTGACTGTGTCATTCCACCAAGCTGTTTGCTTCATCCTACTTTTACACACTACTGTTCCAAGACATTCTTTAGCCACTTCTAGTACTGTGTCCCTGTACCTTGTCCATTCCTACTGGTACCTTTCTGAGATCGCTGTTATGTACTTGTGCCTGATTTCCTTATCCTGAAGTTTCTCCACTCTTACCCTCCTACATATGGACATGACCTCCTGCACTTTCGGCCTCACAATACCAATTTCACTGCAGATTAAATAATGATCAGTGTCATCAAAGAATCCCCTGAATACACGTGTGTCCCTCACAGCCTTCCTGAATTCCTGATCTGTTATTATATAGTCAATGACAGATCTGGTTCCCCTGCCTTCCCAAGTATACCGGTGAATGTTCTTATGTTTAAAAAAGGAGTTTGTGATTACTAAGCCCATACTGGCACAGAAATCCAAGAGTTGTTCCTGTTGGCCTCCATATCCTCTCCAAATTTACCCATAACCTTTTCATACCCTTCTATTCGATTTCCAATCCTGGCGTTAAAATCACCCATGAGCAGAACACTGTCCTTGTCTCTAACAACTACATCACTGAGTGCCTCATAAAAACTATCCACCTTATCTTGATCTGTCCCTTCACAATGCGAATGTACTGACACAATCCTAATTTTCTTGCTAGACACTGTCAAATCTACCCACATCAGTCGTTCGTTTACATACCTTATTGCAACTACGCTGGGTACCATTTCTTTCCTGATGTAAAGCCCTACACTCCATTGTGCTATTCCTGCTTTGACTCCTGACAGGTAGACCTTGTATTCTCCCACTTCCTCTTCTTTCTCACCCCTTACCCGAATGTCACTAACAGCTAAAACGTCCAGCCCCATCTTACCTGCAGCCTCTGCCAGCTCTACCTTCTTCCCAGAGTAGCCCCCATTGATATTAATAGCTCCCCATTATCATTTGTTTGCCAAGTCGTATCTTAGGAGTCCCTGGTTTGTCAGTTAGAAGTGGGACTCCATCACCTCCAAAGGTCCGAGGCATTTTGCTCTGATTGTTGCCAGCATCATATTTAACGTACCAGGGAAGCAGGTTGCTAGCCTTACTTGCCCCGAGTCCCATTGGGTTTTACCCCTAACAGCTGAGGGACTAACCGGTGGATTTGGTAATCTTTGCCGTATGAGCACAAAGGTGACCAAGACTCAGAACATGTCCGAGACGCCCAGCCTTATTCCAAAGTAACTGGTATCCCGAGTGTCGGGACCACTTACTTGGCCACTCATACGTTGCCCGTGGTTCATGAACTAGGACATGACTACAGGAACCCACACCATGAACCACACCATGAAGTATTATAAGAATCGTAAAATGTTAGCATGCCAACTAATATTGCTTTATTTGTCCAGTCGCAAAATTAGTAAGATTTCTAGAGCCAGTCTGTCGTTAATATTCATAACAAAATTCCTGGTCCATAATAATTGGTTCCCGAGCACCGCAGAAGTCACAAAATACTTCATACTATATTAGAATGCACTTGAGATCGCACAAATATACTCATATTTTCCGATGTGACTTTAACACTTAATGCCATCTTTACCCGGAGGTGCAGTGCACACACTAGGTCGCGAGTTGCTACGTCCATAACCGATCGTAGACGTATTCGTTATACAACACTCATGTGATCCATCCTAGGATACTGCTCAAGTGTGTGGAACCATTACCAGAGATGACCAGCAGGGGGTATTGAATATATACCAAGTATAATTCGAATGGTCACACGTTTCTTTGATCCTTGAGAGAGCGTTATAAAGATGCTGAAAAACCTGACGTGACTCTTGAAGTCAACTATTCCGCGAAAGCATGCTTCACAAAGTTTCAAGAACCAAAATAAGATAACAGTCTAGGACCGTAATACGACAGCATACGTATCGGTCTGGTAGGGACGGCAAAGACAAGATTAGAGCAATGATAGCGCGCACAGTGGTGTTTAAACAGTCATTATGTATTCATGCTATACTTGAATAGAATGGGAATTAGCTCCATCATGTTTTACAATGGGAAAAACCCTTTGCCGTGTACTTCACACTGGTGTGCGGAGTGCGGACGTGGAAGGCCTTACTGACCAAAGGTGGAGACTTCAATGCACGCACAGAACACGAACTTTCACTGGAAACCGACCCGGCTTAACGATCACCGCTGATAATCTTGCTGTAGTACGCTATTGTTTCGATATGGCAGGCACCGTTTTTTGGAAAAAAATTAAAGATGAAAGATTTGTCCCGGAGGCTTGAAACTTGCTCTTTGGCTTATACTAGCGACGCTGCATAGCGAGAGCGTCGCTAATGCGCCATAGCTTTCCGGTTCGCCGACTGCCTCTGCGCGCACTCGCACGCTGTCTGCGCAGTGTGTTAGCCGGCGACCCCGGCCGACCTCTGCTCCGCTGGTCACCAGGAAGTGCTGCAGCCGCTCTCCTTCGCACTCCACGTAACTCAGTCGCTCCAGCATTGCGCAACTTACGCCCACTCGCATACCGATGCGTCTTTCGCACAGTACCTCGCTCTAAGACGCACCCAGCATTCGAACGAGCTCTAAACGATGAGTGGTGTAATGGGTTCAGAAGGCGGTGACGCGCGCGGAAAGCGGTGAAGGCCCTTGCAGGACAGTCGGTTAGCGTCAGCAGATGACTCGAATTTTTTTTCTCTCTCTCTAGTACGATGGGATAGAAAACGTTCCTTTCAGAGTTTCTGAAATCGTTGGTGTATGTGGCAGTCAAGCGACTAGATAAGTTGGTGAGTAGAATCTATGAGTCTGGAGAAACACCATGGGATTTTCCGAAAAATATCGCCAGACAATCCCGAAGCTAGTAACGACAAACAAATGAGAGAACTGTTGTACAATAAGCTTAACGGCTCACGTATCCAAGCTGACGGCAGTAATAGGAAACAGAAGAATCTGTTAGATGACAACCGAGCGGTTCTAGGCGCTCAGTCCGGAACCGCGCGACTGCTACGGTCGCAGGTTCGAATCGTGCCTCGGGCATGGATGTGTGTGATGTACTTAGTTAGGTTTAAGTAGTTCTAAGTTCTAGGAGACTAATGACCACAGCTGTTAGGTCCCATAGTGCTCAGAGTCAATTTATTAGATGAAAAGCAGTTCTGTTTTCGGAAAGGAAAATTCATCACTGAGGCAGTCCTGAGGCTGCGCTTGATAATAGAAGAAAGGCTTCAGACAAATCAAGAGAAGTTCATAGGATTTGTCGACCCAAGAAAAGCGACTGACAATGTAAAATGGCGCTAGATGTTGGAAATTCTCAGGAAAATAGGTGTAAGCTACAGAGAAAGACAGGTTATATATATATATGTACAAGAACCAAGAGAAAATAATAAAAGTGCTCGGATTAAAAAGGGTGTAAGACAGGGATGCAGTACTGTTCAGTCTGTACCTCGAAGGAGCAATGAGGGACATAAAAAAACAGTCAGGAGTGGGATTAAAATTGAGGGTGAAAGAATATCAGTGATGAAATTTGCTGATGACATTGCTAACCTCAGCGAATGTGGAGAAGAATTACAGAACATGTTGAATAGAATGAGTACACAATCCGGACTGAGAGTATAAATCGAAGAAAGGTGAAAGTAATGCGTGGTAGTGTGAGGTGCCGGGGCTAGCAGTGTATTTAACACTAAATTCTTCTAGAATCTACATATGTAAATGATGCTCTAAGCCCCCCCCCCCTATTCTAACTCCGACTTTTGCTGTTGCACAAGGATTAAAAATTACACGCGAACTGACTGTAATCAACCCTGCAAGTGGAGTAGAAAAGAGTTTGGCACCTGCAATAATTTAATTTGATAAATAAGTTAAATAAACGAAGGTTTCATTAACATAGTGAGGAATGATAGGGTTGCTCTACCGATCAACAGAATGAAAGTTCTGTCCAAAATAACAATATGATTTATTAAGACTAAACACAAAATAATAAACAAAAACACATGAAACATTTACAATACATCAAATTGGCTCAAATTGGATACTCATACAAACACTGTAAAGGTGAAGTTGTCCCTAAACTAGATTGTGAGGTTTAAGACGAAGTGGTATGTGGAGCCAATTCCTTGCCACTCAAATCTTAAGAGAGACACACAGCTAACCCAACATTAATTGCTGCTACTCAAGACAGAACAAAGTTAGAAAAAGACGAACAGGCGCGCTCTGCTGAGCTCTGATTATCTCCTAGGAAAATCCCTATCTGCCGGTGCTGCGGACATACATTACCAAACTAACTGCCAGAACACGATCTGGCGTACCGGAGGCGATGGCTAGTTGCTTCGACGTCCTCGACCGAAAGGCGAGAGCCGACTACCCTGAGCACCCGTACAGGCCGAACAAAGAACATTCCCGCCCCCACGACAGTGGCCGTGGTTAAACGTTCCAATCAGCAACTCGAAAACCGGCGGAAAATTCCACTCCATTGCCGGAGCACTACCATTCCACCAATGGAGATTCTTGGCGCCAATTTCTGCGCTGATTTTGCTACGTCACGGAGCTATGCCCTGAGCAAGCCAATCACAGTTACTATTTTGCAGAAAGCGCGGGAATTTTCCCGCCACAACTGCCTCGGTACACAAGTCATTCCCACGCCTCGCTGGTAGCCCGCCAGAAAGTGTTTTCGCTAAGTTTCTGCGAAGTAACGGCACCTCTAGCCCAGCCGCTACTTCAGGCCCCTCCGGGCGTGTCTTTTGACAATGTCGGCGTCTGGAAAGCATTCTCTCGACTGCCTCACACCCGTCGGCTTAACCCTCTCGAGATCCGCAGAGCCCGCCTGTCACCGGACCACCTGGGTGATGAGAGACCCTGCGTGGGAAGTCCGCGTGGGAAGGAATAGCAACTTTTCACCGCATGCGATTGAAGAGGAAAATCGTAAGATAGAAATATGAGAGGGGGCTCATGCCACCTCTCAGTAGTAGAAATGAAATTTTTTCGGAATTGCGAAATTTTTCTGACATAAGCTGTATTAGGTACGAAGACATCACCTGTTGGTAACACATGAAATTTTGTGCAGGACCGTGACTCGAACCCTGCACAAAGTTCTTTCATGTGTCAGAAATATTTTCATACGTAATGCAGCTAATGCCAGAAAGATTCCTCAAATGTGAATAAATTTCATAAATCTAGTACAGCTGCAAGATCTTTACAAATGTCTATTTCTTCAGACATTGTTAAAAATAGTAGAAATAAGGTTAACGATAAACTTAACATCAGAACTGGGCGCCACTAAGTAGACGATATTATGCTGCTCTGGAAGCAAAGAACATACAGTGTGAGTGACTGAGTATTGCCACCAAGAACAATTTCTAAAGTGTGATAGTAGCTGAAAAGTGGGAAGAGTACCAGTTTTCGTTTCCTCGTTAGTAACTTTCCTTTGCCGGCTGTGTTTCCGATGCTTTAAAGATGCAGTTTATCATACACACATTTAAATGTACGACGTGTAGGGTGGGTACGTTGAGGATTTCTTTCAGCGTGTAAGTCTCTAGCTCTCACTGAATTTCGTTGGCATTCTCCATAAATGAGAAGCATATCGACTTGTTCTTCGAAGGAATACATCATTCACATTTGCTTGATTCGACGATACTAGTCTCACCGTTCCTATTAGTGTTGTACTGCGAAACCGTCGAATGAAGCTTACATCTCAATGGCAGGTTGGATGGATACGCCGTATTCGGCGAATATTTAGTATTTGCACGATATACGAGAGAGAATTGTCAGAGCTTGTGGTTCGGTAAGTGCCGAAGTGATAAGGAATACCACTCAGTCCATGATAAGAAGACTGCAGCACTGCACTGATACCAATGGTCATTACTTCGAAAATATTCTGTACATGGAATTTCATGCCACCTTTGTAACCTTCGTTGACCTTCAAAGACCTTATTGTTGGACATCATTGGATTCCTCTCGGTAGCCGCTATCAGAAAATAACTAACAAACTATAGCATCCCATAAAAAAAAAAGTTGTACTTCATATCTCTGCAGAGTTACTAAATACAGTTTTCCGTAATTCCTTCACGCCAGAAGACGAAGTAAATATTCCAGAATTCGAAACCAGAACAGCTGTTAGCATGAGTGACATAAAAGTAGATGGCTCTGAGCACTATGGGACTTAACAGCTGTGGTCATCAGTCCCCTAGAACTTAGAACTACTTAAACCTAACTAACCTAAGGACATCACACACATCTACGCCCGAGGCAGGATTCGAACCTGCGACCATAGCAGTGGCGCGGTTCCGGACTGCGCGCCTAGAACATAAAAGTAGATATCTTAGGTGTTGCGAAACAACTCAAATCACTTAAGAAGGGCAAGTCGTCCGGTCCAGATGGTATACCAATCAGGTTCCTTTTGGAGTATGTAGACACAATAGCGTCTTTCTTAGCAATCATATACAACCGCTCACTTGATGAAAGGTCTGTTCCTAAAGACTGGAAAGTAGCACAGGTCACACCAATATTCAAGAAAGCAAATAGGAGTAACCTATTGAATTACAGACCCATATCACTGACCTCAGTTTGCAGTAGGATTTTGGAGCATACACTGTACTCTAGCATTATGAATCACCTCGAAGAAAGTGACTTATTGATACATAACCAACACGGATTCAGAAAATATCGTTCTTGTGCAACGCAGCTAGCTCTTTATTCCCATCAAGTAATGAGTGCTGTCGACAAGGGATCTCAGATCGATTCCATATTCCTAGATTTCCAGACGGCTTTTGATACCTTATGTAGGGAAGCAGCCTACTCACGCTGTATAAAATTCGCATCAGTCTTTCCATTGTGTGCAGCCTGTCCGCTGTAACTAGCTCTGACGTCATAAATGTTGCGCAATACTTTAAAAATCAAGTAAATAACCTGAAACGTTTCTAGCATGTCAGGAGTAATACTAAATCAATATGTGTTGAATATCAGTTCAATAACTTTAACCATTTTCGAAATTTGGACGTTTTTCTGTAAAAATCATTGGCGCAACGGAAAAGAGCTAGAAACTTAAAAATTTGTATTTAGATTCCTTTTGCATAATAATATAGTAGAAACAGTATTCTGGATCTCACAAATTAAAATTTTAGTTGAAATTCATGATTTTCTGGTTTTTGTCTTAAAAATTATGGAAGCAAGATAGATTAAGTAGGTGAATAAATAAGGCTAGGATGTTTAAATTTAAGTAGAAGGGAGATCCGCTATAATCATAAATATGTGAGAAGTTTCAATTGAATAACTATAGAACTATAGCGATAGCGTATCTCTAAAGGGCTAGTTCAGAGCTCGTCTACAGCGTGTAGTGTAATTAAATTAATTCTCTCGCCCAAAATATTTGACTTAGCCACGTCAGACTTTTATTATGATTACTTACGTGTGTGCTGATTGCACATTTAAATTGTGAGCTTCATCGGCCATCAGCAAAGGCAGCGATGATTTATTCGATAACTTAAAGTGGTGCATTACTAGCCCAGCGGCTAGTCGGGAGAGCCGATTTGATCAGGCGTTCCCTTTGCCGTCCGCACCGCGGCTTTATACAGGGTGTTTCAAAAATGACTGGTATATTTGAAACGGTAATAAAAACTAAACGAGCAGCGATAGAAATATACCGTTTGTTGCAATATGCTTGAGACAACAGTACATTTTCAGGCAGACAAACTTTCGAAATTACAGTAGTTACAATTGTCAACAACAGATGGCGCTGCGGTCTGGGAAACTCTATAGTACGATATTTTCCACATATCCACCATGCGTAGCAATAATATGGCGTAGTCTCTGAATGAAATTACCCGACACCTTTGACAACGTGTCTGGCGGAATGGCTTCACATGCAGATGAGATGTACTGCTTCAGCTGTTCAATTGTTTCTGGATTCTGGCGGTACACCTGGTCTTTCAACTGTCCCCACAGAAAGAAGTCACAGGGGTTCATGTCTGGCGAATAGGGAGGCCAATCCACGCCGCCTCCTGTATGTTTCGGATAGCCCAAAGCAATCACACGATCATCGAAATATTCATTCAGGAAATTAAAGACGTCGGCCGTGCGATGTGGCCGGGCACCGTCTTGCATAAACCACGAGGTGTTCGCAGTGTCGTCTAAGGCAGTTTGTACCGCCACAAATTCACGAAGAATGTCCAGATAGCGTGATGCAGTAATCGTTTCAGATCTGAAAAATGGGCCAATGATTCCTTTGGAAGAAATGGCGGCCCAGACCAGTACTTTTTGAGGATGCAGGGACGATGGGACTGCAACATGGGGCTTTTCGGTTCCCCATATGCGCCAGTTCTGTTTATTGACGAAGCCGTCCAGGTAAAAATAAGCTTCGTCAGTAAACCAAATGCTGCCCACATGCATATCGCCGTCATCAATCCTGTGCACTATATCGTTAGCGAATGTCTCTCGTGCAGCAATGGTAGCGGCGCTGAGGGGTTGCCGCGTTTGAATTTTGTACGGATAGAGGTGTAAACTCTGGCGCACGAGACGATACGTGGACGTTGGCGTCATTTGGACCGCAGCTGCAACACGGCGAACGGAAACCCGAGACCGCTGTCGGATCACCTGCTGCACTAGCTGCGCGTTGCCCTCTGTGGTTGCCGTACGCGGTCGCCCTACCTTTCCAGCACGTTCATCCGTCACGTTCCCAGTCCGTTGAAATTTTTCAAACAGATCCTTTATTGTATCGCTTTTCAGTCCTTTGGTTACATTAAATCTCCGTTGAAAACTTCGTCTTGTTGCAACAACACTGTGTTCTAGGCGGTGGAATTCCAACACCAGAAAAATCCTCTGTTCTAAGGAATAAACCATGTTGTCCACAGCACACTTGCACGTTGTGAACAGCACACGCTTACAGCAGAAAGACGACGTACAGAATGGCGCACCCACAGACTGCGTTGTCTTCTATATCTTTCACATCACTTGCAGCGCCATCTGTTGTTGAAAATTGTAACTACTGTAATTTCGAAAGTTTGTCCGTCTGAAAATGTACTGTTGACCCAAGCATATTGCAACAAACGGTGTATTTCTATCGCTGCTCGTTTAGTTTTTATTGCCGTTTCAAATATATCGGTCATTTTTGAAACACCCTGTATATAAGAACGCTGCGCGAAAGAGTAAGGCCCCAGTTCTCTCCAGACGCTGAATGACACACCATCTGTGTCGGGAGTCGCGTCGCGTCGGTATCATTGCTACAAACAGCCTCGGATGCCGTATTAAGTTACTCGGGATACGCGTAACCATGAAATCGTTTTCGAGTCAAAGTGTTAAATCTGGAATGACTTTAATGATATATCTTCAGTTTGCGTATGTCGTATTTTCACGTGCCGCCGCGGGACATACATTCTACCATTATTTAGCTACCATTATTTAGCGTGGCGTTTCATGAACATTATCATCAAATTATGGCGAGCATTCACTTAAACAGTTAATTTGAACAGTTATAGTTGCATCAGCGCATTAGACTCTGCTCTGTTAGTTGGATTGTGTGGATTCTTTCTGGTCTGTGACTTTCAGAATATAGTGAACATTTTAGAGAGAATCGTTTTTGGTAATGAATCCCAGACAATCTCCTAATTCCTCAGAGCTAGAAGCTGTAGCTGTAAGTGTATTCCTCAGATGAAGTGGGCACTAGGAATTCTAATTACAGGCTTCACGTTTTGCTAATCACTTTCTGGTTGCCAATATTGTAGTTAGAGCGCCAGTGTTGAGAACGGCAAACCACAGCATAAACAATAGGAACATTTAACAACAATAATTCCACCCGCTGCCCCACATATGTTGCTAATCGGTCGGGAAATGCATCTTTTCTACATTACACTCTACATTTTTATAATAATAAGTCCACCCGCCGCCCCACACTTACTGTTACATTGGATTCGTGTCGATAGCTGTCATCAGAAAATAAGTACCAAACTATAGCATCCCATTTGAAGAAACAAAGTTGACCTTCATATCTCTGAAGCGACCCCACCTAGCAACAAAAAACCATTTTATGGCCCCCATTGTCCCACGCAACATTTGTCGCACAAACTCTTAAACTCCTATCATACTTTAGGAGTTATTCTTGGTGGCAATAGTTAGTGACTCACCCTGTATAACGGACGAAGCAAGGAGAGCATCAAAAGCGGATTAGCAGAGGCCAAGGGCATCTCTGGCAATGAGAGCAGACATTTCTGAGAAAGTATGCCTGTATGCTAGTGAGAGACGGACAGTGGGAAAACTGGAAGAAAGAAGGAAATCGAAGCTTTTGAGATGTGATGCTACAGAAGAACAAAAATCATGTGGACTGAAAAATAAGGAGTGAGAAGGCTCTACTCACAAGCAGTGAGGAGCGGAACGTGTCGGAACCACTGACAGTGGGAAGGGGCTGGATAGTAGGACATCAGGGAGTAATTGTCACGGCAGTAGAGGGAACTGCAGGCGGTAAATCTGTAGAGAAAGACACAGACTGGAATGCACTCAACAAATAATTGAGGACGCAGGGTGCTAAGTTCCACTATGAGATGAAGCGGTTGGCACAAGAGATAAAGACGTGCGGGCCGCACGGAACCTGCCAGAAGACTGATGAGCAAAAAAAAGAAAGGAAAAAAAATACACACTTAAGTCCCACGGGAGTTGATTTCTGATGGCTCGTGCATAAACGCGTATCCCATCATCCTGTCCTTTATTCTTACCAGGGTTTTCCAAATACACCTTTTCAAAAAATGGTTCAGATGGCTCTGAGCACTATGGGACTTAACTGCTGTGGTCATCAGTCCCCTAGAACTTAGAACTACTTAAACCTAACTAACCTAAGGACATCACACACATCCATGCCCGAGACAGGATTCGAGTCTGCGACCGTAGCGTTCGCGCGGTTCCAGACTGTAGCGCCTAGAACCGCTCGGCCACTACGGCCGGCAAATACACCTTTTCTTGAAACTTCCTGGCAGATTAAAACTGTGTGCTGGACCGAGATTCGAACTCGGACCCTTGGCCTTCTGCAAGGTTCGCAGGAGAGCTTCTGTAAAGTTTGGAAGGTAGGAGACGAGTTACTGGCAGAAGTAGAGCTGTGAGGACGGGGCGTGAGTCGTGCTTGGGTAGCTCAGCTCACAGTCAGCCTTCGGCGGCGCAGCGGTACGGACGGTGTTTACGTCCCTGCCGCACGTCTGCGCGAGAGGTGTTGACGTTAAGTGTGTAGCGGTGTGTCGCGGTATACACAGAACGAATCATGGCCTTGTCGTTCCGCAAGTCGACACTGAAATTTAGTTTTGTTTACGAATATGCTCGACCGAAGGCTTACGAGATGGAACGGGACGAGGTGAAAATCGAACCTGACGTTCTAGTTGGAATACACTTATCTATAGTCAGCAGCGTGGTCTATGTCAAGCTCATCAATGAAGCGGCATGTGACGAACTACTACTTCGACACCGACAAGGACTTCGTTTCCGTCATTCGGACGGGAATGTTGGAGCGGTAACAGTTGAACACGCCGGCATGCGCCTCCGAACGATCCGCGTCTTTGAGCTTCCATTCGAAGTGCCAGAAGAATTGGTGACAGACGCCCTGCGTCCTCACGGAACGGTCCTATTCCACGTGGCTGAAAAATGGGCGAGTTTCAAGACGTATCCTGTCCTCAATGGCGTCAGACAAATACGGATCGAACTCCGAAAACACGTCCCGTCATACCTGTACATCGCCGGTTGTAGGGCGATTGTCATTTACGACGGACAACCAAGGACGTGCACTGGATGTGGGAAGGAGGGACACATACGTTCTGAGTGTGCTCAACGAAGGTTATTGCAGCTGCCACGGGATGATCCACCCCTCACGCCGCATCCGACTGTGCTCCCCATGACTTACGTCGCCGCATTACGCGATGACGTGGGCCGCGAGACAGACGCGTACCAGAACACACAGACAGCGGCGGATCGTGGCGAGCCACAGAAAGACGACGTTGCGCTGGACCGCCTGCAGCAGTCACAGGACGCCCTCTCTTCGGTTCCGCTTGCGGCCCCTTCAGATTCCGACGTCCCCCACGAACAACTGGAGACCGTGCTGACCTCTGATTCCCGAGGCCCGGCAACGTAAACAGTGCTCACCAAAACGCCGGAAGAAGCGCCGCCTCACGGTGGAGAACGACCACTCTGATCTAGCAGGCAATTCTGAGACGTTTACGGGTACAGAACAGACGACCATGGATACAGAAGAACTGCCTAGCGTGTATGCAACGGTGGCCAGCGGGACGGCGGCACGACCTACCGCTGCCGATGCTCCAGACACAGCGAAGGAGCTCAATAGACGGCAACAGGCTACTGAGGAGGCTACGGCGCCTGCACCGCACGACAACGATGGGACACTAGGGGACTGGTCAGAAGAGCCACCCCCGTGGGGAACAGATGATGCCGGAGGAACTGCTCCCACGCACTCTCCTGGTGTCAGATCGGCAGAGTGCACGGAATAATGGCAGACCATATGAGGGGACAGCGGGGGACGTTAGTCCGACAGCAGCCTATGTACGGCAAAATTGGCGACCGTACGGTACCCTATCTACGTTGACCGCCATGCAACAAGCTTATCGGATAGGGTCTGTTAACATCAATAGCATTGGGACGCCGGTAAAAATCAAGATGCTCAGTGACATGATAAAGGCTGCGGATTTAGACATCGCACTATTACAAGAAGTTCGGGTACTTCCCCCCTCGGACTTTTACGGTTACGACATTTACTGTTCCCCGTGTGACGAGAGAGGCGTTGGCACAGCTATACTATTAAAGGAAGGGATACGTGCCGACGAAGTAGAGTATTTGCCTTCTGCCCGTGGTACGGCCGTGACCATAGGTAGAATACGTTTGATCAACATATACGCACCGTCAGGCTCGGATAAGAGAAGGGACAGAGCAGATTTTTACGCCCATGAGGTTACACCATTGTTCCATGGACGATACGATGGTTGCATACTCGACAGAAAGGACCAACAACCTAACTATACTACTAGCCAAGAACTTAGGGAGCTGATCAACGAGATGGAATTAGTCGATACATGGGACCTGAAGTATCGCAACCAACCAGGATATACATTTTTTACTAGCCACTCCGCGGGCCGTTTGGACCGGATCTACGTTTCAAGGGCGTTAGCAATGTCGACGGTGGACGCAGAAATATGGCCGACAGCGTTTACAGACCACGAGGCATATATTTGTACCGTTAACCTTGATAGACAGCAGGTGTGGAGACGGAGGGGTAATTGGAAGATGAACGTCTCCCACCTGCGAGATGCAGAATGGCGACGCATGGTGGAGGACGCGTGGCATGGCTGCCTCCGTCGACGAAATTCTTTCGGTTCTGTCCTGCAGTGGTGGATCGACTGCGCGAAGCCAGCTTTACGGAGGACGTTAATAGGTTACGGGAAGGAGGTTTCTCAGTGGCAGCGCACGACCACTGAGTTTTACTTTACGGCTCTCCGGGAACTGTTAGCTCAACCACCTACACCAGAACGCCAGACGGCCGTCCACCGAGTTAAGGCGAAGCTGGTACACCTTGCGACGCAGAGGATGGCAGGTACGATGATACGCGCGAGGTCGCAGGATTTCCTGCACAACGAGGTTCCCTCGATGCATTATGTGATAAAGGAAAGACGAAGAAGACGCAGGAATTTAATACATGAGATCGATCTCGGCGATGGCCGTCGTTTTACAACACAAAGGGGCATAGCACAGGCGTTCACGGATCATTTTAGCAGATTCTATGCGAGCAACGGGGAGGGTCAGAGGGAGCTGGGGAACGTCCTGCAAGAGATCCCAGACGCGACGAGTGTGAACGGGGAAGCGGACGGGTTATCCGAAATTACGTGTGAAGAGCTGGAGGAAGCGATTACACGAGGTGCTTGCAACAAGTCCCCAGGTCCAGACGGATTCCCGTTGGAATTTTACCGTGCCTTTGTGACCATTATGACACCGATGTGGCTATGTATGTTTAATGAGCTTCTGCGGCAAGAAGTACCGGTTCACATTCAATTCACGGAAGGGCTCATGATACCGATACCGATACCGAAACCCCGTGGTGGCAAACGGCCTTGTGATGATCTCCCCTTGACCCTCCTTAATAGTGACTACAAGATCTTCATGCGCATCCTGGGAAGTCGTATCAAAAAGTCGCTGGAGAATCGAATACATGCCGATCAGACTTGTCTTGGCGGCATCACTAGTATCCACACAGCCTTGGGAGACTATCGTGACGTCGTCGCCCTCGCGGCTGCATGCCGCCTCCGGGGGACGATGGTTGCAGTAGATTTCGATCATGCTTTTGATCGCGTGGACCATGTGTACCTCGCGGCGGTGATGAACAGGATGGGTGTCTCGCCATTATTGACCAATGCTGTGATGCGGCTGTTGCACGGCGCCAGATCGATGGTGGTCAACGGAGGGAGAACTGCGTATTTTAAGATCTTCAGATCAGTGAGACAGGGTTGCCCCTCGTCGATCCTCCTTTATGCGATCGCCTTAGAACCGTGCCTCGCAGGCCTTCGCCGCCGTCTTACCGGGATCTCCCTACGGCATTTGTCATTCAAATGCAGAGCATACGCGGATGATATTGTGTTCCTCGTACGGAATGAGAGGGAGACTCAAACAGCACTGGATTGGCTACAGACGTATGGGATGGCAGCTGGAAGTGTGGTCAACTACCGAAAATCACAATTCATGCATGTGGGGCGTGGACTAGAACCGGGAACGGAAGGACCCTTACCTGCGGTGGAAACCCTCCGCTGTTTGGGTATCACCTTTCATAAAGAGACAGCGAGAACGGCTGCGGACAACTACCCAAGACTGTTACTCAGAGTTCAAATGGTTCAAATGGCTCTGAGCACTATGGGACTCAACTGCTGTGGTTATCAGTCCCCTAGAACTTAGAACTACTTAAACCTAACTAACCTAAGGACATCACACATATCCATGCCCGAGGCAGGATTCGAACCTGCGACCGTAGCAGTCCCACGGTTCCGGACTGCGCGCCTAGAACCGCGAGACCACCGCGGCCGGCTGTTACTCAGAGTCCGCACGGCAGTACGACTAAACGCCCTACGGTCGATGGATATGCTGCAGCGAGTGTTACTCGTCAACCTTTACCTTGCGCCCATGATGTGCCACCTGACACACCTTCTCCCCTTGACGCGCACGATGGCTATGAGGCTTCAAGCGGCTTTTGGGTACTATGTGTGCCTGGGACAACTCTTTAAGGTACAGTACAACACGCTTACCCTCCCAGCGCGAGAGGGGGGCGTTGGTTTAGTGAACGTGCACGAGAAGGCGCGTGCCATGTATATTAATACTATGCTCAAACGGTGGCGCAACAGGAACCACTCACTTACGGGGACGATCATCGAAGAACTCGTGCCGGCCGAAGTGGCCGTGCGGTTAAAGGCGCTGCAGTCTGGAACCGCAAGACCGCTACGGTCGCAGGTTCGAATCCTGCCTCGGGCATGGATGTTAGTGATGTCATTAGGTTAGTTAGGTTTAACTAGTTCTAAGTTCTAGGGGACTAATGACCTCAGCAGTTGAGTCCCATAGTGCTCAGAGCCATTTGAACAATTTTTTGAAGAACTCGTACCAACATCGCATCTTCCTCCAGTCAGTCTCGGCCATATATCGCCCCCTTTAACGTATGTGCGCACGTTCATCGTGGAACACAGTTACGTTCCAGAGCGTTTACCGACGACCCGACAGTCGACATCGAAGGACGTGTACCATCTGCTTCTTCGACAGATCACCCGGAATAGGGTGGAACGCAAACATCCAGCTGTTAATTGGCACGTGGTGTGGCGCACGGTCCACCACCCCCACATACCTACATCAGTCAGATCCACATGGTACATTGTCGTGAACCGAAAATACCCTACAAATGATAGAAAGTACGCAATACATTTGGCGGATTCGCCCTTGTGTCAGCAATGCGGCGTGCTGGATACGGACGACCATCGGCTGGTCTGCGGCGAGGCATCGGCTGTCTGGACTCTCGCAAGAAAGATAATAGCGTTCATGCGGCGCACTATCTATACAGCAGTCTGTTCTGACATAGTATTTTTTCCAGAGGAAACGTATTTTCCGCGTCATAAGACGTACGCAGTGGCGTGGATCACAGGTATGACGGTCCATTACATCTATAGAGACACACGTACGAACTTACTGAACGTCCTGGATTACTGACAATACTTGCAAGATGGACACACAAAACTATTACGGCTACAAAAGTACAAGGATTGGTATGCCAATTTCCTAGTAACGGTTTTTGCGGACCCGCCATATAGTTGGGGTGTGCCGGGTGCGCAAAGATGAGCGGCGGTGCTTTCGTTGTGAAACCGACCAAGTAATGTGATCGACTAAGAACATTATGCGAGTATGCGACCTACGAAAAACACAGGCTTGAACAGTTAGCAAATGGATGTACTTCAAATTTTGTTTTCATATCCATAAATACTTTTCTTTAGGGTGCCGGAGGTGGCCCCACTTTGATTTTGTTGTTATTTCATGCTGCATGGTAGGACGGCAGCGAGGTTCCTTCCAGAACAGTTATCATGTGTCAGGACTTACTATGTTTATTTTGTGAATAATAAAGGTTTCTGTTCTCCTACCTTCCTTCATAAAAAATAAATAAAAACTCTGACTCCCCCCCCCCCCAAAAAAAAGAGATGGTAGAGCACTTGCCTGCGAAAGGCAAAGGTCCCGAGTTCGAGTCTCGGTCCGGCAAAAATTAAAAAAAAAAAGAAAAAGAAATAAAAGATGGTAGAGCACTCGCCTGCGATAGGCAAAGGTCCCGAGTTCGAGTCTCGGTCCGGCACACAGTTTTAATCTGCCAGGAAGTTTCATATCAGTGCACACTCCGCTGCAGAGTGAAAATCTCATTCTGGACACCTTTTCTTGTCTATGCTGCAGACAACGCCTTCATTTCTTACTAGCCCACGTTTCTATGTCTTTCTATAGGATGATTTTGTTAAATACGACCACTTTTTTTTCAAGTCATTAGTCTTCTAACTGGTGTGATGCGGCCCGGCACGTATTCCTCTACTGTGCTAACCTCTTCATCTCAGAGTAGCACTTGCAACCTACGTCCTCAATTATTTGCTACATGTATTCCAATCTCTGTCTTCCTCTACAGTTTTTGCCATCTACGGCTCCCTCTAGTACCATGAAAGTCATTCCCCGATGTCTTAAAAGATGTCCTAACATCCTGTCCCTTCTCCTTATCAGTGTTTTCCACATACTCCTTTCCTCTCCGATTCTGCGCAGAACCTCCCCATTCCTCATCAGTCCACCTAATTTACAAGATTCCTCTCTAGCACCACATCTCCAACGCTTTGATTCCCTTCTCTTCCGATTTCCCGCACAATCCAGGTTTCATTACTATACAATGCTGTGCTCCAAACGTACATTCTCACAAATTTCTTCCCCGAATTAAGGCCTACGTTTGATACTGATAGAATTCCCTTTGCCAGGAATGCCCTGTTTGCCAGTGCTATTCTGCTTTTGATGTCCTTCTTGCTCCATCCATCGTTGGCTATTTTGCTGCCTAGGTTGCAGAAGTCCGTAACATCATCTGCTTCGTGACCATCAATCTTGATGTTAAGTTTCTCGCTATTCTCGTTTCTGATACTTCTCATTACTTTCGTCTTTCTTCGATTCACTCTCAATCCACACTCTGTAGTCATTAGACTGTTCATTCCATTCAGCAGATCATGTAATTCTTCTTCACATTCGCAGAGGATAGCAATCTCATCGGCGAATCGTATATTAATATCCTTTAACCCTGAATTGTAAATCCTCTCCTAGACCTTTCTTTTATTCCCATCATTGCTTCTTTGATGTACAGATTGAACAGCAGGGGCGAAAGACTACATCCCTGTCTTACACCCTTCTTAATACGAGCACTTGGTTCTTGATCGTCCACTCTTATTATTCCGTCTTAGCTCTTGTACATATTGTATATGACCCGTCTCTCCCTATAGCTTACCCCTACTTTTTTCGAACAGCTTGCACCATTTTATATTGTCGAACGCTTTTTCCAGGTCGACAAATCCTATGAAAGTGTCTTGAATTTTCTTTAGCCTTGCTTCCATTATTAGCCGTAACGTCAGAATTGCCTCTCTCGTCCCTTTACTTTTCGTAAAGCCAAACTGATCGCCACCTAGCGCGTTCTCAATTTTCTTTTCCATTCTTCTGTATATTACTCTTGTCAGCAACTTGGATTGTGCTATTATTCTCGCACTTGTCGGCTCTTGTTATCTTCGGAATTGTGTGGATGATATTTTTCCGAAAGTCAGATGATACGTCGCCAGACTTACACATTCTACACAATAGTCATTTTGTTTCCACTTCCCCCAACGATTTTAGAAATTCTGATGGAATGTTATCTATCCCTTCTGCCTTATTTGAACGTAAGTCCTCCATAGCTCTCTTACATTCTGATTCTAATACTGGATCCCCTATCTCTTCTAAATCATCTCCTGTTTCTTCTTTTATCACACCAGACAAATGTTTTCCGCCATAGAGGCCTTTAGGGCACTCTTTCCACCTATCTGCTCTCTTCTCTGCATTTAATAGTAGAATTTCCATTGCACTCTTAATGTTACCACTCTTGCTTTTAATTTCACCAAAGGTTGTTTTGACTTTCCTATAGGCTGAGTCTGTCCTTCCGACAATCATTTCTTTTTCGATGTCTTAAATTTTTCAAGCAGCCATTTCGTCTTAGTTTCCCTGCACATCCTATCTACACTCCTGGAAATGGAAAAAAGAACACATTGACACCGGTGTGTCAGACCCACCATACTTGCTCCTGACACTGCGAGAGGGCTGTACAAGCAATGATCACACGCACGGCACAGCGGACACACCAGGAACCGCGGTGTTGGCCGTCGAATGGCGCTAGCTGCGCAGCACTTGTGCACCGCCGCCGTCAGTGTCAGCCAGTTTGCCGTGGCATACGGAGCTTCATCGCAGTCTTTAACACTGGTAGCATGCCGCGACAGCGTGGACGTGAACCGTATGTGCAGTTGACGGACTTTGAGCGAGGGCGTATAGTGGGCATGCGGGAGGCCGGGTGGACGTACCGCCGAATTGCTCAAAACGTGGGGCGTGAGGTCTCCACAGTACATCGATGTTGTCGCCAGTGGTCGGCGGAAGGTGCACGTGCCCGTCGACCTGGGACCGGACCGCAGCGACGCACGGATGCACGCCAAGACCGTAGGATCCTACGCAGTGCCGTAGGGGACCGCACCGCCACTTCCCAGCAAATTAGGGACACTGTTGCTCCTGGGGTATCGGCGAGGACCATTCGCAACCGTCTCCATGAAGCTGGGCTACGGTCCCGCACACCGTTAGGCCGTCTTCCGCTCACGCCCCAACATCGTGCAGCCCGCCTCCAGTGGTGTCGCGACAGGCGTGAATGGAGGGACGAATGGAGACGTGTCGTCTTCAGCGATGAGAGTCGCTTCTGCCTCGGTGCCAATGATGGTCGTATGCGTGTTTGGCGCCGTGCAGGTGAGCGCCACAATCAGGACTGCATACGACCGAGGCACACAGGGCCAACACCCGGCATCATGGTGTGGGGAGCGATCTCCTACACTGGCCGTACACCACTGGTGATCGTCGAGGGGACACTGAATAGTGCACGGTACATCCAAACCGTCATCGAACCCATCGTTCTACCATTCCTAGACCGGCAAGGGAACTTGCTGTTCCAACAGGACAATGCACGTCCGCATGTATCCCGTGCCACCCAACGTGCTCTAGAAGGTGTAAGTCAACTACCCTGGCCAGCAAGATCTCCGGATCTGTCCCCCATTGAGCATGTTTGGGACTGGATGAAGCGTCGTCTCACGCGGTCTGCACGTCCGGCACGAACGCTGGTCCAACTGAGGCGCCAGGTGGAAATGGCATGGCAAGCCGTTCCACAGGACTACATCCAGCATCTCTACGATCGTCTCCATGGGAGAATAGCAGCCTGCATTGCTGCGAAAGGTGGATATACACTGTACTAGTGCCGACATTGTGCATGCTCTGTTGCCTGTGTCTATGTGCCTGTGGTTCTGTCAGTGTGATCATGTGATGTATCTGACCCCAGGAATGTGTCAATAAAGTTTCCCCTTCCTGGGACAATGAATTCACGGTGTTCTTATTTGAATTTCCAGGAGTGTATTTCATTCCTCAGCGACTTGTATTTCCGTATTCCTGAATTTCCCTGATCAATTTTGTACTTTCTTCTTTCATCGATGAACTGAAGTATTTCTTCTGTTACCCATGGTTTCTTCGCAAATTGTTTGTGCGTATCTTTTTCTTTCCAACTTCTGTGACTGCCTGTTGAGGTATTCCTTATTGCTATATCTGTAATCTTAGAGGACTTCAAGAGTGTTTCATCATTCCTTAGTACTTCCGTATCCCACTTCTTTGCATATTGATTCTTCAGTCTGAGAGCCGGCCGTTGTGGCCGAGCGGCTCTAGACGCTTCAGTCTGGAACCGCGCGACCGCTACGGTCGCAGTTTCGAATTCTGCCTCGGGCATGGATGTGTGTGATGTCCTTAGGTTAGTTAGGTCTAAGTAGTTCTAAGTTCTAGGGGACTGACGACCTCAGGTGTGAAGCCCCATAGTGCTCAGAGCCATTTAGACTCATTGTAATCGCTGTTTGACGATTAAGACGCCAGATACCCTACCACGCAGACTACATTCAGCAATAAAAGGAAATAAGTCTAGAACCAGAATCGAACCTTGCATGCTAACCCAAAACACTATCCGCTGCACCAACCGCACAATAACGAAAGGTCCTAACTACTGAAAAAAAGCGCAGGTCATTCTCGTTTTTAAGAAAGGCCGTAAGACAGATCCAGACAATTATAGAGCTACATCGTTGACGTCAATCTGTTGTAGAATTATGGAACATGTTTTATGCTCATGAATTATGACGTTCTAGGAGAATGAACATCTCCCCTATAAAAATCAATATGGATTCCGCAAACAGAGATCCTGCGAAACTCAGCTCGCTCTGTTCCTCCGTGAGATCCACAGCGCAGTGGACAACGGCGCTCAGGCTGATGCCGTGTTCCTTGATTTCAGTCAGGCATTTTACACCGTCACGCATTGTCGTTTCATGAAAAAAATACGAGCTTACGGGGTATCGAAGCTGAGTTGCGATTGCATTCAAGACTTTCTAGCAGATAGAACTCAACACGTCGCTCTTACCGGAACTAAATCGCCAGATGTAAAGGTAATATCCGGAGCACGACAGGGGAGTGTAATCCGTTGCTGTTTACAATATACGTATATAAATGACCTAGTAGAAAGAGTCTGATACTCTTGAAGGCTATTCGCAGGTGATGCTGTTGTCAATACCAAAGTAGCAACGCCAGAAGATAGTAAGAATTTGCAGAACGACCTGCAGAGAATTGATGAATGGTGCAGACTCTGGCAGTTGACCTTGAACGCAAATAATTGCAACATACTGCGCATACCTAGCAAAAGAAATCCACTACTGTACAGCTACACTATTGATGACAAACAGCTGGAGAAGGCGTAACTATCCAGAGCGACCTCAAGTGGAATGACCAAATAAAAGATAGTGGGAAAAGCAGACATCACAGATTCATCGGAAGAATCTTTAGGAAATGTAACTCATCCACGAAAGAAGTGGCTTAAAGGCGCTTGTTCGCCCGATTCTTGAGTATTGTTCGTCTATCTGGGATCCCTATCAGATAGGACTGATGGAGGAGATAGAGAAGATCCAACGAAGAGCGGCGTTTTTCGTCACGGGATCGTTTAGCTGGCGAGAGAGCTTTACGGAGATGATAAACAAACTCCACTGGCAGACGTTACAAGAGAGGCATGTGTATCGGGAGAGATTTACTATTGAAATTTCGGGACAACACTTTTTCAGGAGGGGTCAGACAACACATTACTCCCCCCCCCCACCAACAGATATCTCGCGTATTGTCCGCGAGGAGAAAATTCGAGAAATTAGAGCCAATACAGAGGCTTACCGACAACCATTCTTCCCACGCACTATTCGCGAGTGGAACAGGGTTGGAGGGATCAGATAGTGGTACCGAAAGTACCCTCCGCCACACACCATTAGGTGGCTTGCGGAATATGATGTAGACACGAAACGAGGAGGAAAGAGTGGTACAGGCAAAGAGACCAAAAGAAGTCTTCTGGAATCAAATATCGATCTTAATACGAGGAACAAATTTCTGAAAACTTACATTCGCAGCACAAGATTGGATAGTAGTGAATCGTGGACTGTGGGAAAACCGAAAATGAATAGAAGCGCTGGACATGTGGTAGTATTATAGAAGGATGCTGGAAACTAGGCGGTCTGGTAATGTAAGAAATGAGGAAGATTTCGCAGAATTGGTGAAGAAAGGAACATAATGAAAATATGGCGTTTCAGTCTTCGATCGCTAGTCTTTATTCTTATTTGTTATTGAGAATAAAGACTAGCGATCGAACACTGAAACGCCATATTTTCCTTAATGAACGATCGCGGACCTCCCAGTGAGACAACCATGTCTTGTTTTGATAAACATAAGGAAAACACTGACAAGGAGAAGGAACATCATGACAGAACGTGTGTAAAGACATCAGGCAATAACTTGTATGGTACTAGACGGATCTGTAGTAGGTGAAAGCTGTAAGGAAAGACAAAGACTGGAATACATCCAACAAATGATTGAGGACGAGCTACTCTGCAGCCCCTTTACTGCGAAGCGAACACAAGAGAGCGTGGAACAGTGAACGGCAATTCTCTCTGCTGTAAACAATAAGCGCGCGTGAGCAAACGGAATTCGTCGTGTTCGCTTCGCTTTCGCCAGTGATGGCTATTGTCCCACTGGTTGTGGGTCTTTAAGAGAAGTATCGAACGAAGATGGCGTCCTCTACGCTTCGGCGCTTCAGTACTGAAAGCCGTTGTCTGCTGTCCTGCCTACTTTTCCTTTTGTTGTAGTCAGCTGCTTGTGCGATGAAGTGGTCCGAGCAGAGAATAATGTTGCTGATAGAAGAACACATATCATATGGGCTTTTGAGATCCAAGTGGACGGCAGTACAAATGCCGAAGGAAAACAAATATGATTGGTAGTTCAAATGGCTCTGAGCACTATGGGACTTAACTTCTGAGGTCATCAGTCCCCTAGAACTTAGAACTACTTAAACCTAACTAACCTAAGGACAGCACACACATCCATGGCCGAGGCAGGATTCGAACTTGCGACGGTAGCAGTCGCGCGGTTCCGGACTGAAGCACCTAGAACCGGTCTTCCACCGCGGCCGGCCTATGATTGGTAGATAATTGTAGAAGCACTCCAAGATCCTACTGAGAACGTGAGAAAGATGATAAATCCATTAGATGCTTGCATCGGGTGGGAACACACTGAATAAGCACAAACTCTGTAGTTATTTTTTATTAAAAACGAAAAGTTCAATACATTTCCTAGGAAGTAAACAAGAGCAGGATTATTCACCTGCCCCTACCGATGTCGTTTTATGCAACCCGCGATGTTATATGTGGCCTTCAAAAACCACGCGCGAGATTTTCATATTCTCTCGCTCGCTAGGCGCAAACTATTAGTCCCACAGAAAAAATGCATAGGACCTTTTCCCTAGGAAATTTAATGTAGTTAAACTTTGTTCTGGGATATGTTTTCGCTAGAGGCGTAGTTTTAGAGTTACTGAAGAAAAATGTGCAAAAGTGACCTTCAAACGCATATCCATCGCCACACTCATCTCCCACCGATCAGATCAGCATTTTTAGTACACTGTTCATAGCACTCCCTCCGACCACTGTCAAAAAATTTTAGACTGCAGGAATTATTTCTCACATTCGCCTTATTCTGGTCTTCATCGACTGGCATGATTAGACCACCTGCTTAGTCGAGAAAATCGACGTTTACGTACTCGTAAATCTTACCTAACAATTTTGTGAATTTGAACAGTATAAAATAAACAGTAGCATCGTTCCATTAAGTTTCGGGTGTGCAGCCGCAAGAATTCTCCTTCTTTTCTAATATTTCGGCTGTGTAAAGTTCAGCCATCTTCAGAGTGAGCCGCAAGACTGCCGCTCCAGTGCTCGCTTTGTCCCTTTAAACACTCGTGTACCGCGCAACTGCGCATGCGGCCGCAGATGCGCGTGCGCCAGAGACTTGGTCGGCGGCAGAGTCGTGCGCAATGCGCGAGTTACATCTATGACTGCCGGCCGGAGTGGCCGTGCGGTTCTGGGCGCTACAGTCTGGAACCGAGCGACCGCTACGGTCGCAGGTTCGAATCCTGCCTCGGGCATGGATGTGTGTGATGTCCTTAGGTTAGTTAGGTTTAAGTAGTTCTAAGTTCTAGGGAACTGATGACCTCAGAAGTTAAAAGTCGCATAGTGCTCAGAGCCATTTCCACCATTTTGACATCTATGACTCCGCAGTCGGTCTGTGTTGACATGTCGATATATCATCGTGAGCTGCACCGTGTCGGTGTGTTTGTGAGTTTATTACACCAAGTGCCGGGTTCCATGATTTATCAAGGTTAAAACTACTATATCTATTAATTAAATTGAACGTCAAATGAATCTCAATTGCCTCCTTCACTATCGAGTCCCAAAAAGATGATGTAGTTGCGAAAATTTCGACGTTGTCGTACAACATACTGCGACCAGTGTCGATACAGTGCTCTGCCACTGCCGACGTATTAGGCTGTAAAAGTCGTGTGTACCTCCGGTGTTCTGTACATCTTTCTTGGACAGTACGAGTCGTTTGTCCAATGTAAGAAAGGCCACATTTACATAGCATTAACTCCAGATTTTCTGAACAGCAAATCATCTTTGACGGAGCCCACGAGTGCAGCTGTCTTGGGTGGAGGACGAAAAATCACTTTTACTTCGTGTCTGCTGAGAATGCGTCCTATTTTTGATGAGAGGCTACCCACATATGGCAGGAAGGCCATCGATTTAAATGTTTCTTCGTCTTCTTCTGCTTTCTTTGTGCCCTCTTTCGGTTTCATTTTCAGTGCCTTCTGTATCTGCTGTGGGGAGTACCCATTGTCTTCACTCTTTGTAAGTGGGAAAGTTCATCTTTCAGACTGCTTTTATCAGAAATGATATGCGCTCTATCAGAACACTCATCGTCTGAGCAGGATGGTGGCAGCTATTTGCACGTAAATACTAATCCGTGTGCGTCGGCTTCCGATACACTTCATGTCCCAAAGTGCCATCCTCTCTGCGCAGAACCAGAGCATCCAAGAATGTTACATCGTTTTATTCGTCATGTCTTCCGACTACGATACTACTGTGCTTGTAATGGTCAAGTCTGGATCGGAGTGTCAACGTAATTAGTTTTAGCCCGAAATTTAGAAAAATCGTTTTTCGTATTACCCTAAGAAATGGTTCAAATGGCTCTGAGCACTATGGGACTTAACTTCTGAGGTCATCAGTCCCCTAGAACTTAGAACTACTTAAACCTAACTAACCTAAGAACATGACACACATCCATGCTCGAGGCAGGATTCGAACCTGCGACCGTATTACACTCACAAGCACGTTTAAGGTAATAGCGTTAATAAAGTATGCGACGATGTTAGTGGTGTCATAGACCAGTCAGTAGGGACCAAAAAAGATCGAATATCGGAAATACTTCGAGCAATCGGAAATTTTTGTTCAGTAGTATGAGGGTGAGCCATGAGCAACATATTAGAAATCCTGACTGGTGTGGGATGAGTGTGAGGTGATGGTGCGATTGAAGGTCACTTTTGTACAGGTTTCTACAATAACTCGAAAACCGTGAGCTCGATCGAAAACGCATCCCAGTACAGAATTTAAATAGATTAAATTTCCTACAAAAAAGACCCGTCCACTTTTTCTATAGGAGTAACTATTTGAGCGTAGCGAGCGAAAGGAATATGAAGATCCCGGACGTGTTTTTTGACGGCCAGATACAAAATTGCGGGTTGCATTCACGACATCCAAAGGGACAGCTGAGTCATCCTGTTAATGTTGTAACCTGTGTGCCGATTATTTGCGCCTAAATATAATAACTCGGCGTTATTGGGCTATGCTCGTTATTTGGTGTTCTCCTCCCGTCCCTCCAGTGTGAACACCTTTTCACAGATGCAAGAGAATGGTAGTGAACACTGGCGAACTGTCTGTTAATGTTTTGTTTTGACACTGTATCACGAAAGCGGCTTGTAGTGAAATTGCGAGGTTATGGAATATCGTCTTAGTCATGTGACTGGATTCGTGATTTCCTGTCAGAGAGGTCACAGTTCGTAGCAACTGACGGAAAGTCATCGAGTAAAACAGAAGTTTTTTTCTGGCGTTCCCCAAGGTAGTGTTATAGGCCCTTTGCTGTTCCTTATCTATATAAGCGATTTAGGAGAGTGTATAGCCATCTTAGGTTGTTCGCAGATGATGATGCTGTTTATCGTCTAGTAAAGTCATCAGAAGATCAAAACAAATAGCAAAACGATTTAGAAAACATACATGCATGGTGCGAAAATTGGCAATTGGCTCTAAATCATCAAAAGTGTGAGTTCATCCACATAAGTGATGAAAGAAACCCGTTAAACTTCGGTTATACGATAAATCAGTCAAATCTAAAGGCCGTAAATTCACTAAATACCTGTTGTTGTTGTGGTCTTCAGTCCAGACTGGTTTGATGTAGCTCTGTATGCTACTCTATCCTGTGCAAGCCTCTTCATCTCCGAATAACTACTACAACCTACATCTCTTGGTGTCCCTTTACTATTTTTACCACGCTTCCCTCCAATACTAAACTGGTGATTCCTTTGTGCCTCAGAACGTTTCGTACCAACGAATCCCTTCTTCTAGTCACGTTGTGTCAAAAACTCCTCTTCTCCCCAATTATATTCAATACCTCCTCATTGGTTACGTGACCTACCCATCTAACTTTCAGCATTCTTCTGTAGCACCACGTTTCGAGATCTTGTGTTCTCTTCTTCTCTAAACTGTATAACGTCCATGTTTCACTTCCATAAATGGCTACACTCCATACAAATACTTTCAGAAATGACTTCCTGACACTTAAATCTACACTCGATTTAACAAATTTCTCTTCTTCAGAAACGCTTTCCTTGCCATTGCCAGTCTACATTTTATATCCTCTCTATCTCGACCATCAACAGTTATTTTGCTCCCCAAATAGGAAATCCAAATACCTAGGACTTACAATTACCAAAAACTTAAATTGGAAAGAACACATAGAAAATGTTGTGGGCAAGGCATATCGGAGACTGCCTTTTTATTGACAGGGGACTTGGAAAATGTAACAGATCTACGAGGGTGAGTCAAATGAAAACCTTAAATATTTTTTTAAATATCATTTATTGTGCAGAAGTGCTACAAAGCTGTATCACTTTTCAGCATAGTCTCCCCCACGCTCAATGCAAGTCCTCCAGCGCTTACAAAGTGAATAGATTCCTTTAGAAAAAAATTCTTCTGGTAGGCCACGCAACCACTCATGCACCGCTTGGCGTACCTCTTCATCAGAACGGAACTTCTTTCCTGCCATTGCTTCTTTCAGTGGTCCAAACATATGGAAATCACTTGGGGCAATATCTGGTGAGTATGGTGGATGAGGAAGACACTGAAAATGCAGGTGTGTGATTGTGGCAACTGTTGTACGGGCAGTGTGGGGCCTTGCATTGTCACGTTGCAAAAGGACACCTGCTGACAGCAATCCACGTCGCTTTGATTTGATTGCAGGCCGCAGATGATTTTTTAGCAGATCTGTGTACGATGCACTGGTGACAGTGGTCCCTCTAGGCATGCAATGGTCCGAAATGACTCTTTTTTTCGTCCGAAAAGAGAGTCAGCGTAACCATCCCTGCTGATGGTTCTGTTCGAAACTTCTTTGGTTTTGGTGATGAGGAATGGCGCCATTCCTCGCTCGCTCTCTTCGTTTCCGGTTGGTGGAAGTGAACCCAGGTTTCGTCCCCAGCAACGATTCTTGCAAGGAAGCCATCACCTTCTCGTTCAAAGCGCCGAAGAAGTTCTTCACAAGCATCAACACGTCGTTCTCTCATTTCAGGAGTCAGCTGCCGTCGCACCCATCTTGCAGACACTTTGTGAAACTGGAGCACACCGTGCACAGTGTGGTGTGCTGACCCATGACTAATCTGTAAACATGCTGCAATGTCATTCTGTGTCACTCGACACTTTTCTCCTTTACTATGGCTTCAACTGCTGCAATGTCCTGTGGAGTCACAACTCGTTGTGCCTGACCTGGACGAGGAGCATCTTCCACTGAAGTCACACCATTTGCGAACTTCCTACTCCATTCGTAGACTTGCTGCTGTGACAAACATGCATCACCGTACTGAACCTTCATTCGTCGAAGAATTTCAATAGGTTTTACACCTACACTACGCAAAATCCGAACAACCGATCGCTATTCTTCCGCAGTGCAAGCCGCAAGTGGGGCGGCCATCTTTATACTGAAACTGCGACGGTATGTGTGGATCTGCACTACGCTGCCATCTACAGGCCATTCTGCACGCTGTTTGTAGTTCAGATGGCTCTGAGCACTATGGGACTTAACATCTGTGGTCATCAGTCCCTTAGAACTTAGAACTACTTAAACCTAACTAACGTAAGGACATCACACACATCCATGCCCGAGGCAGGATTCGAACCTGCGACCGTAGCGGTCACGCGGTTCCAGAACCGCACGGCCACACCGGCCGGCTGCTGTTTGTAGTACGCTTACCAAGTTACAGAATAACGGCGCGTAATTTCGATTTGTTATTACAAATTTAAGGTTTTCATTTGACTCGCCCTCGTACTACTGCGCAATATGGAGTCCTTACTAGATAGGATTAACAGAGTACATCGAGAAGTCCAAAGAAGAGCATCACGTTTTGTATTATGGAGAAATAGGGCAGAGTGTGTCACTGACATGCTATAGGATGTGGCGTGGACATCGTCAAAGCAAAGTCGTTTTTCGCTGCGGCGGGATCATCGCTTTCTCCTCTCAAAGCGAAAATATTTTGTTGACGCCTGTCTACATAGGGAGAAAGGATCATCATAATAAAATAAGGGAAATCAGGGCTCGCACGTAAAGATATAGGTGTTCGTTTTTTCTTCTTCGCGCGCTGTTCGAGATTGGAATAATGTAGAATTATTGTGGTTCGATAAAGCCTCCGCGCAAGCACTAAAGTATGATTTGCGTAGTATCCGTGTAGATATAGGTGTAGATGATGTGTAGATAACTGATGATGGTCGAAGTAGAGAGGATATAACATGTAGACTGGCAATGGCAAGGAAATCGTTTCTGAAGAAGAGAAATTTGTTATCGAGTATAGATTTAAGTGTCAGGAAGTCGTTTCTGAAAGTATTTGTATGGAGTGTAGCCATGTATGGAAGTGAAACGTGGACGATACATAGTTTGGGCATGAAGAGAATAGAAGCTTTCGAAATGTGGTGCTACAGAAGAATGCTGAAGATAAGGTGGGTAGATCACGTAACTAATGAGGAGGTATTGAATAGGATTGGGGAGAAGAGAAGTTTGTGGCACAACTTGACTAGAAGAAGGGATCGGTTGGTAGGACATGGGAACCGCGGGACTGCTACGGTCGCAGGTTCGAATCCTGCCTCGGGCATGGATGTGTGTGATGTCCTTCGGTTAGTTAGGTTTAAGTAGTTCTAAGTTCTAGGGGACTTATGACCTAAGATGTTGAGTGCCATAGTGCTCAGAGCCATTTGAACCATTTTTTTGGTAGGACATGTTTTGAGGCATCAAGGGATCACAAATTTAGCATTGGAGGGCAGCGTGGAGGGTAAAAATCGTAGAGCGAGACCAAGAGATGAGTACACTAAGCAGATTCAGAAGGATGTAGGTTGCAGTAGGTACTGGGAGATGACGAAGCTTGCACAGGATAGAGGAGCATGGAGAGCTGCATCAAACCAGTCTCAGGACTGAAGAACACAACAACAACAACATAGCTGTAGATATCGGCTTGTGTCCGATTCCATTGCCTATGATGTAAGGAGGCCTGGAGTGGATTTCGGGCGAGGCCGCAACTGAACAGTCAGAAATATGACAAACCCAAAAAGGGAAAAAAGAAACAGTGAAAGTAGGGAGGGATTGTTTTGACCCGCGGTTTAGGGACGTGTTGCGCGTGCGATGTTAACTTCCCAGAGAGCGAGCCAAGTGGAGATTGGTGCCTGAGCGCGGCGCTCGGCGCCATATACGCCGTCCGAGCTGAGCGTCTGCGTGCCGATTGCGGAACGGGGGCGGTCGCTGGCAGAACCTGCTCCACCTGACGGGGCAGGAACGCAAGGCCAGAGAGGAGCTCGGCTCGCCGCTCGCTCGCCCGCTTCCCACGCGCCACCAGCACCTGTTAAGGGGCTCCGGAAAGGCTCAAAATCATGAAAAGTTCAATACTTTTTTGCGTTTTCTGAATCTGCAGACTATTACCTTTTAATAGCTATATAATTTATTCAATTCCGAAGACTACAACTATTTTTAAATTTTTTTTGAAATGTGTTCTACATGGGCGTGACCCACTGTGGCGCTGTTAAACTGCTGTCAAATGGTGTTATTATTAACGTCCGTGTTCATCAGGTACATTTTAGTGATGTGAGATAAAGTATGTGTTGTGGCTAACCTGTGATGGTTCAATATATATCGATTGTCGATTGTTTCATGTTTATTTACTCTGTCGTTATCTGGAAAATATTCGTAATTAATTCTGTTTCTTGAGTCTCTGTTTTGTTGAAGTATAATAATGAGTAAAAGTAAAGTTATTGGAAATCCTCTGAAGGCTTTTAAGAAAAGGAGAAATGTTGGAAAGCCAAGGTATTTAGAAATATGGGAATGAAGATAGGTTCTAACATGGTACGAGCGATGCTTGCTTTAGACAAGGAACGCCTTCGGGCTGCAGACAGGGCTGTAAAGAGTCCAGAAATACAAGCAAGAGTAAACAGGAGGAGGAACAAGAGGAAGCTGGAGGAGGAGTTTGCAGAGGATGAAGATAATCCATCCTATGGACCTGGAATGCACTAAAAAGTTAATCCAATCTTTGTCGCTCGATTCCCAAAACTTTTATTTTCTCATAGTAATTACATGTTTTCTAAGGATCTTCCAAACATATTTGTTTCAAACTTTCAGTAAATGTTACACAGTACCTTCTGCATAATTTAACACAGCCTTTTTCCAAAAAACTGTATATTTTTGAATATATAAATAAAAAATTGCAAAAAAATGTTGTGAATTTTCATTACAATTGAAAAAAAATCATCTTTAATAACTGAACTAAAATTTTGTAAAATCCCTGTGTTAAGTTCTAGCCCATATTCCAATAAATAATCTGTAAAAAGTTCAACTTCCTACCTCAAATACTTTGTGAGGAAAGATGTAATTTATAAGCGTTATTTTAACATTGCAAGTATAGGGCGTTCCGCAGCCCCTTAAAGGACGGCTGCTGGTAACCTCTTGATTTGATTTGATTTTATCAGGGAAGCAGAAACAGCAATGATCAAGCCCGCTGCTGCCCGCACCGAAACATAGTGCGGTGAAGAATTTCTCACGGCTGTGCTACAGAAGAATGCTGAAGATTAGATGGGTACATCACATAACTAATGAGGAGGTATTGAATAGGATTGGGGAGGAGTTTGTGGCACAACTTGACTAGAAGAAGGGATCGGTTGGTAGGACATGTTCTGAGGCATCAAGGGATCACCAATTTGGTACTGGAGGGCAGCGTGGAGGGTAAAAATCGTAGAGGGAGACCAAGAGATGAATACACTAAGCAGATTCAGAAGGATGTAGGCTGCAGTAGGTACTGGGAGATGAAGAAGCTTGCACAGGATAGAGTAGCATGGAGAGCTGCATCAAACCAGTCTCAGGACTGAAGACCACAACAACAACAACACTATAGAAGTACACGTTTATATGCCAACTAGTTCTGCAGTTGACGAAGAAATTGATGAAATGTATGATGAGATAGAAGAAATTATTCAGACAGTGAAGGGAGACGAAAATTTAATAGTCCTGAGTGACTGGAATTGTATAGTAGGAAAAGGAAGAGAAGGAAACGTAGTAGGTGAATATGGAGTGGGGCTAAGAAATAAAAAAGGAAGGCGCCTGGTAGAATTTTGCAGAGAGCACAACTTAATCATAGCTAACACTTGGTTTAAGAATCATGATAGAAGGTTGTATACATGGAAGAACCCTGGAGATACTAAAAGGTATCAGATAGATTATATAATGGTAAGACAGAGATTTAGGAACCAGGTTTTAAATTGTAAGACATTTCCAGCGGCGGATGTGGACTCTGACCACAATCTATTGGTTATGAACTGTAGATTAACACTGAAGAAACTACAAAAAGGTGGGAATGTAAGGACATGGGACCTGGATAAACTGAAAGAACCAGGGTGAGCGTAATGGAACGATTGACAGGAATGGGGGAAAGAAATACAGTAGAAGAAGAATGGGTAGCTTTGAGGGATGAAGTAGTGAAAGCAGCGGAGGGTCAAGTAGGTAAAATGACGAGGGCTAGTAGAAAGCCTTGTGTAACAGAAGAAATGGCTCTGGGCACTATGGGACTAAACATCTATGGTCATCAGTCCTCTAGAACTTAGAAGTACTTAAACCTAACTAACCTAAGGACATCACACAAGATCCAGTCATCACGAGGCAGAGAAAAAACAGAAGAAATACTTAATTTAATTGATGAAAGGAGAAAATATAAAAATGCAGTAAGTGAAACAGGAAAAAAGGAATACAAACGTCTCAGAAATGAAATTGACATGAAATGCAAAATAGCTAAGCAGGGATGGCTAGAGGAGAAATGTAAGGATGTAGAGGCTTATCTCACTAGGGGTAAGATAGATACTGCCTACAGCAAAATTAAAGAGACCTTTGGAGAAAAGAGAGCCACTTGTATGAATATCAATAGCGCAGATGGAAACCCAGTTCGAAGCAAAGAGGGGCCATGTACTTGAGGACAATATTATGGAAATGAAAGAGAATGTAGATGAAGATGAAATGGGAGATATGATACGGCGTGAAAACTCTGACAGAGTACTGAAAGACCTAAGTCGAAACAAGGCCCCGGGAGTAGACAACATTCCATTAGAACTACTGATGGCCTTGGGAGAGCCAATCCTGACAAAACTCTACCATTTGGTGAGCAAGATGTATGAGACAGGCGAAATTCCCTCACATTTCAAGAAGAATGTAATAATTCCAATCCCAAAGAATGCAGGTGTTGACAGATGTGAAAATTACCGAACTATCAGTTTAATAAGTCACAGCTGCAAAATACTAACACGAATTCTTTACAGACGAATGGAAAAACTGGTAGAAGCCGACCTCACACACCTACCTAACATGCTTCACTTCCTTGCGGAGTGACAGTTCGTAAAGTACACCCGAGGATGGTGACTGATGGCCGAAACATCGTGTCCATTGAACAATACGAACCGGCAGAAGCGTTTGTGGCGGGACAAAAGTTTTGTGGGTGCCGTGGCGGTCTTTGATTCGATTCAGTACACGTTGAAGCGCCAAAGAAAGTCATAGGCATGCGTATTCAAATACAGGGATATGTAAACAGGCAGAATACGGCGCTGCGCTCGGCAACGCCTGCATAAGACAACAAGTGTCTGGCGCTGTTGTTAGATCGGCTACTGCTGCTACAGTGGCAGGTCATCAAGATTTAAGTGAGTTTGTTTTAATAGTCGGCGCACGACCGATGGGACCCAGCATCTCCGAGGTAGCGATGAAGTGGGGATTTTCCCGTACGACCATTTCACGAGTGTACCGTGAATATCACGAAACTGGTAAAACATCAAATCTCCGCACATCGCTGTGGCCGGAAAAAGATCCTGCAAGAACGGGACCGGCCGGCCGTGGTGGCCGTGCGGTTCTAGGCGCTACAGTCTGGAACCGCGCGGCCTCTACGGTCGCAGGTTCGAATCCTGCCTCAGTCATTGGTGTGTGTGATGTCCTTAGGATAGTTAGGTTTAAGTAGTTTTAAGTTCTAGGGGACTGATGACCTCAGAACAAATCCAATAGTGCTCAGAGCCATTTGAACCATTTTTGAAGAACGGGACCAACGACGACTGAAGAGAATCGTTCAACGTGATAGAAGTGCAACCCTTCCGCAAATTGCTGCAGATTTCAGTGTTGAGCCATCAACAAGTTTCAGCGTACGAACCATTCAACGAAACATCAGCAATATGGCCTTTCGGAGCCGAAGGCCCACTCGTGTACCCTTGATGAGTGCACGACACAAAGCTTTACGCCTCGCCTGGGCCCGTCAACACTGACATTGGACTGTTGATGACTGGAAACGAGTTGCCTGGTCGGATAAGTCTCGTTTCAAAATGTATCGACCGGATGAACGTGTACGGATATGGACAGCCTCATGAATCCATGGACCCTGTCAGCAGGGGAGTGTTCAAGCTGGTGCAGGCTCTGTAACGGTGTGGGTCATGTGCACTTGGAGTCATATGGGATCCCTGATATGCGTAGATACGACTCTGACAGGTGACACGTACATAAGCATCCTGTCTGATCACCTGCATCCAATCATGTCCATTGCGCGTTCCGACGGACTTGGGCAATTCCAGCAGGACAATGCGACACACGACACGCCCAGAAATGCTACAGAGTGGCTCCAGGAACACTCTTCTGAGTTTAACCTCATCCGCTGGCCATCAAACTCCCGGAACAAGAGCATTATTGAGCGTATCTGGGATGCCTTACAGCGTGCTGTTCAGAAGAGATCTATACCCTCTCGTTCTCTTACGGATTTATGGACAGACCTGCAGGATTTATGGTGTGAATTCCCTCAGGACTACTTTAGACATTAGTGAAGTCCATGCCACGTCGTGTTGCGGCACTTATGTTTGCTCGTGGGGGCCCTACGCGATATTAGGCAGGTGTATCAGTTTCTTTGGCTCTTCAGTGTACGAACGTAGCCGTTCGCATGTAAGAAATACGTGATGAGCGGTTATAAATGCGAAGAACCAACACAACGACTAATTTTCAGACAGCTTCAATTGGAAAACCCAGCAAACACCATACAGAACAGAGAAAGTTTCAGCTACTGATCAGTACCGTAAAATTTCTTGTCCAACAACGGAATTCACAAGCTATGAGGATGATGTCAAATGTGCAGAGGCAGACAATCAGCCAACGCATTCAGTCCTGGGAAGACAGAAAGAAAAATATTGTACCTTTAGGTTATAAGCGGTCTATAATTGGCCAAATTCTATAATTAAAAATCGTATGTGTATTATGTAACTAAAGTATCTACATGTGCAACTGCTGTAGGAAGAGCTAGCTCTCGACCGTTCTTGACAGAACGACCAAGTTGGGGCAAAGAGTCTCCTCGCGCCGGCAGCGGCAGCAATCAGCTGTCCGGACCAGAGATATCAGCACATCCCATAGAGTAAATATCTCTGGAGTGAGAATTCACATGCGCAGAACAGATTTTTTGTGTTGTCAACATACATTGCCGGCCTGGCCACGTGTTCTCGGGACGTCGTGTGTTTGTCCGTATAGCGCCCTCTATATTTCGAATGTCACTACATCCCTAGTACAGACCGATTCTTTTCGTACGTATCGTGGCTTATTTATATATGTTGCGCAGACATTTTAACAGTATCCATTTGATACCGGGAATAAACCAGCTACGTAACTTTTAAGGGCAAGTGATTTTGCATTCTGCTTCTTTGCGATAGGTGTCACAGTTCAGTTGCACTCGATTTTTGGTAGGTTTCGGTATGATACGGCACTTTATACTATTACAGAGCCTGACGTACATTTTTGCAGTGATAGTCTTGCAAAACGACTTGACAGTACGCTAGTATTTTTGCAAGTGTCCGAAAAACACCGAATTTGCCACACATTAGCGATTATATCCCTGCTAATTCGAACTTTTTTCTGCTATTTCTGCGTATTTATTTTCTCGTTTTTGCGACCTAAGGCACAATTTTTCTCACTGGTGACACTTTGAAGTGTTTATTTAACGTATTTTACGTACTTGCTCCCAGTTTATTAAATAAATAGTAGACTGAGTAAGAAGGGGGAAAAAAGGCGATCGGAGAATAAATGTACTGTAAAGCAAATACAGTTGGTCATGTAACAGTCAACCCATATAACACCATTAAGGGAAGTGGAAAGTGACACAAATGAAAGAGTTTGGGGACATGTTTACTAATATTTTACGCTTTTAATCAGATGGTGAAGAAAATAAATTGAAGGCAAAATACACCACAGAAGATGAATGTGTACTTTGATTGCCGGCCGGGGTGGCCGAGCGGTTCTAGGCGCTACAGTCTGGAACTGCGCGACCGCTCCGGTCGCAGGTTCGAATCCTGCCTCGGGCATGGATGTGTGTGATGTCCTTAGGTTAGTTAGGTTTAAGTAGTTCTAAGTTCTAGGGGACTGATGACCTCAGAAGTTAAGTCTCATAGTGCTCAGAGCCATTTGAACCATTTTTTAACAAAAAACAGTTTTGGAACACAACCGACGACCAGCTTAGAGACAGAAGTCGTGTCACTCTCTGTATGACCTGACCATCATTTTGCGGGGCAATGCTCAAGGCACATACAGTGCAAGCTGTTACTGATCTGTTTGAGTGATGGGGCTGCTAAGTGCTATACCACCTACTGCACTCACCTGACTTAAGCCCTCGTGAGTTCAACTCGGTTTCTAAACTAAAGGAAACACTTCACGGCATTCGCTTCAGAACTGCTACAAATTCGTCGGGCAATAGACCGCGCCGCTCGAACTGTCAACACAGCTGGCACTGCTAAGAGTATCCTACGACTTCCACATCGCTGGCAACAGGCTATACACAATGCTGGTGACCACTTTGAAGGTCTATAAAACTTTGAAACACGTATCTGTTTTGTACTAGCTGTAAATAAGTAGTTGCCACTATTAAAGTTCCAATCGTCGTATGTAAACTGTGGGTGTAAATGATGGCCGCTCTGACTCTATGTGACTATCTGGCACGTCGTTCGATTAGTGATCCCAACTACTCCTAGCTTCCTGCAATAAATCGTCCTATTCGTGCATTAAAATATAGCAACAAAAATGTAATAATGTGGGCAGGAAGGTGGCATGAACGCCGCTAGAGGTCTGGAGAATGTGTTGGCCACGCAACAGCGAGCACCCTCTGTGTCGAGATATGTCAAGACAGCATGGGCAATTGCGGTCCGGCGTTATCTTGCTGAACGTCACAGAGAATTCTAACATGGGGTACAGCCACCGACCTTTCAAGCCAGAAAGATAACGGCTGGCATCCAAATCACAAACTAAGCAGATGTGATCCTGTTGTGTACCGAATGGCACCCTACCCATCACTCCAGTTTCTGGACCCATGTGACGATGACAAATGCAGTCTAGGAAAGATCGTTCTTCTCGGAGGCACCACACATGGATATGTCCGCCGTGGTACTGTATGCAGATTTAGGTCTCTTCTGGAAAGAGGACGTTGTACCACTGCAGTGTCCAGTGTTGTCGTTGGGCGCACCAGCCGTCTCTGCTGCCGCGACACGGGAAGCCGCAACTATGGCTGTCGTGCAGACAGTCCGTGCTGCTTCAGACGTCGACGCACCGTCCCTGTGTAACTGAAAACAAAAACCGTTTCCTCACTCAGAGTACGTGGCTTGGCTGTACGACCCTGCACGACCGACCTAACGATGTCTGTCCTCTCGCGCGCTAGTCGGGTAGGCCGTTGATATTCTGCATGGCGTGTAGCATGGCCCTCCTGAAACGATTGATTCTATATTCTCACGACAGTCGTCGGATTCCGACGAAGGCGAGCAGCAGTATCGCAAACGATAAACAAGTCTCGATAGGCCACGGTCCTACCACTGTCGAATTGCCACATGCGCTGGTAGAAGTTTCTCCTTCTTATACGGGTCATATCGCTGTTTTCTCACAGACAAAAAGCACAACAATCAAAAACGATTTATGAATGAGAAATCCGCGTGGTTAGACGGCCCCTCCTGCCGGAGGTTCGAGTCCTCCCTCGGGCATGGCTGGCTGTGTGTGTTGTTCTTAGCATAGGTTAGTTTAAGTTAGATTATGTAGTGCGTAAGTCCAGGGACCGATGACCTCTGCATTTTGGACCCTTAAGAACTCACATTTGATAATTATATATATATATATATATATATATATATATATATATATATATATATATATATCCAGAAAATATCGATATATATGAGCGATATTTATTACCCCGATATATCGATGTCCAAATGGCAATATCGAGTGATAGTATTTTTATATTTTTTTCGCAGTTTTCGATAAATATTTGGAATTGTTCTTTTGAAGTAATAAGCACTCCCTCTTCATGCCACAAGTGGCCCATTGGGACCATCCGACCGCCGTGTCATCCTCCGAGGAGGATGCGGATAGGAGGGGCGTGTGGTCGGCACACCGCTCTCCCGGTCGTTACGATGGTTTTCTTTGACCGGAGCTCCTACTGTTCTCTCGAATAGGTCCTCAATTGCCATCACTAGGCTGAGTGCACCCCAAAATGTGGCATCAGCGCATGGTGGCCCGGATGGTCACCTATCCAAGTGCTGGCCACGCCCGACAGCGCTTAACTTCGGTGATCTGACGGCAACCGGTGTATCCACTGCGGTAAGGCCGTTGCCTCTTTTGTAGTTATAGTGAACAAAATTTTACTGTGTCAAGGAGTTTTAATACTTTTTTATCTCTCATCAATTCCGGTCTTTCTCTTTGACTGTGTGAAGCAAATGTAGGTGAAGTCGGATTTAACTAGGGGACGGCAGTGTGAATGGAATGACAAGATTTCCGATGTGAAGAAATAACACACTGTAGCGTTAAAAAAATAATTTATGACGCAACTAGTGTGCTATTTCTTCACATCGACATTTTTGAAAAGCAGTTGCCGAAACTGATGAACAAAAATCTAAATGAAAAAATTTGTCTTTGCGGTGGGCAGAGACGCGCGAGCGGAAACGCTGACGTAATCGGCGCTCGGCGCTACCAACAGAAACTGCAACGTTTAACTTCACCACGCATTTTTGACACTACAGCTGCTAGGTCGCTGGCGTTTACAGAAATGAAAATACAGGGAAGTCGACATGAAGTGTTCCAGACAAATCCGATATATGACGAACCGGGACGACGTACACACCGGACCCGTTTTATTGTGCCACTTACATGCAATTACCATTGTTATCAAAGTGGTTATCACCAAGCGTGATTCAGTCTGGATCCGCGCGACGGCTGCGGTCGCAGGTTCGAATCCTGCCTCGGCATCGATGTGTGTGATGTCCTTAGGTTTAAGTAGTTCTAAGTCTAGGGGACTCATGACCTCAGATATTAAGTGTCATAGTGGTGAACCAAGCGTGAACGTGCGTCTTTTTCCTTTCAGGTCTCGCTCTGATGGGGATAAGCAGGGTGCTAGCTTACTGATGTACAGAATATCCAGTAATAAATTACTTAAATATACAGCTCTGAAACTGACAGTATATTTACAATGTGCAGCCGACATTTTTTTTTTTTTTGAGTGGTACGTCGATATTTTTTCCATCACTGTATCGATAATTTTGTTCGATGTATCGAAGGCCGATACTGATATTTTTTTGAACATCAATATATCAGAATACCGATACTTTTAAAAATATCAGCAGTCCTAATGCAAGCATATAGAGTTTACGCAAAACTGACTTTAGTCGCATGCCGCATTTGTACTGCTGCAATATTTACTGTCGTCGTTGCAGGTACGAGTTAGTATATACCACGCATCTCAACAGACCAGGATGGTGGCAGTAGCTAGGGATCGCCTACACCCGTAGAGCTACAATTAAAGAGCACCTGCAGACATTTATGGAGCTTCGACAGTTTCCCCTCCCCCTCCACCCGTCCTCCTCTGGCCCCCCGCCCCCCTCCCCCGACTCCACCAAGGATGGCCACCCCCACTCTATTGTCTGAAATGGCACTCTCGCCCCCGAGCTGTTCCCAGGTGTAGATGTCTGGCTTCTCTAGCTGTGCTCGTCTTACCGCACCTGTCCTTGCCAAAACAGCTGCAAGGCCCTTCTGTCCTGCGTGTTCTGTACAAAGCAAGACAGGACTATTTCTAGTCGATTACATATACGAGGGTCGTTTGAAAAGTCCGTGCAAAAATAAGAACTACTTACGTATTTGGGGTAAACCTTTTTTATTTTTCGACATAGTATCCTTTAAAATTTATACACTTCCTCCAACTCTGTTCTAATTTGTTGATCCCTTCCAAATAATAGGAATTGTCCAAGTCTGCAAAATAGCTATTAGTTGCTGCAATCACCTCTTTGAATAAAATCTTTGTCCAGCCAGCCGTTCCTTCAAATTCGGGAACAAATAGTAGTCCGAAATAGCCAAGTCTGGATAATAGGGGGATCCTATTTCCAATAATTTTACGACTACAACTGCTGAGGTGTGTGCTGGTGCATTGTCGTGATGGAAGAGGACTTTTCTCCACTCTAATTGCAGGCGTTTTTCTTGCAGCGCGGTTTTCAAACGGTCTAATAACGATGAATAAAATGCACCTGCAATAGTTTTACCCTTTCCCAGATAGTCGATGATCATCCCTTGCGAATCCCAAAAGACAGTCGCCATAACCTTTCCGGCTGAAGGAATGGTCTTCGCCTTTTTTTGGTGCAGATTCTCCCTTGGTAACCCATTGTTTAGATTGTTGTTTGGTGCGAAGAGTGTAGTAATGTATCCATGTTTCATCCACAGTGACGAAACGACGCTTAAAGTCCTGCGAATTCTTCCTGAACAGCTGAAAACCATCCTTGCAACACTTTACGCGATTCCGTTTTTGGTCAAGCGTGAGCAATCCCGGAACCCATCTTGTGGATAGCTTTCTCGTGTCCAAATGTTTATGCAAAATAGAATGTACCCGTTCATTCGAGATGCCCACAGCACTAGCAATCTCACGCACCTTAACTCTTCTGTCATCCATCACCGTATCATGGATTTTATCAATGATTTCTGCAGTCGTAACCTCAACAGAGCGTCCAGAAAGTTCAGCATCACTTGTCCCCTTATGGCCACTCCCAAAATTTTGAAACCACATATAAACTGTTCTAATCGAAGGTGCAGAGTCACCGTAATTTTTATCAACTTTCTCTTTAGTCTCCTGAGGCGTTTTGCCTTTCATAAAGTAATGTTTAATAACCACACGAAATTCGTTTTCGTCCATTTTTTGACAATCACTTGACTTCCTTGATTCACACGAATGCCTGACACAAAGAAATAGACGAATATGGCTGAAACTTGGTGTGCGTTCTATCCGAAGATGCTACTAACTAAACATGTCCTCGATACGCAACGGTGGTTCCATCTCTCGGACTTTGCGCGGACATTCCAATGCCCCTCGTATAACATCATCTCGTTTAACGACCTCAGTAACAAGCTTCGGACACAGATAGTCACAAGCAGAGGAACACATTTTTCGTATACGAATTATGAGTTGCTACTGTGAACTAATAACAGCAACTCTCTACAAATGACATTGTTAATATTTGCAGGCATTATTCTTCAGTTGCTACTTCAATAACGTTTATCATTTAGAGTTTAGATAATACAGGGTGTTTCAAAAATGACCGGTATATTTGAAACGGCAATAAAAACTAAACGAGCAGCGATAGAAATACACCGTTTGTTGCAATATGCTTGGGACAACAGTACATTTTCAGGCGGACAAACTTTCGAAATTACAGTAGTTACAATTTTCAACAACAGATGGCGCTACAAGTGATGTGAAAGATATAGAAGACAACGCAGTCTGTGGGTGCGCCATTCTGTACGTCGTCTTTCTGCTGTAAGCGTGTGCTGTTCACAACGTGCAAGTGTGCTGTGGACAACATGGTTTATTCCTTAGAACAGAGGATTTTTCTGGTGTTGGAATTCCACCGCCTAGAACACAGTGTTGTTGCAACAAGACGTTCAACGGAGGTTTAATGTAACCAAAGAACCGAAAAGCGATACAATAAAGGATCTGTTTGAAAAATTTCAACGGACTGGGAACGTGGCGGATGAACGTGCCGGAAAGGTAGGGCGACCGCGTACGGCAACCACAGAGGGCAACGCGCAGCTAGTGCAGCAGGTGATCCGACAGCGGCCTCGGGTTTCCGTTCGCCGTGTTGCAGCTGCGGTCCAAATGACGCCAACGTCCACGTATCGTCTCGTGCGCCAGAGTTTACACCTCTATCCGTACAAAATTCAAACGCAGCAACCCCTCAGCGCCGCTACCATTGCTGCACGAGAGACATTCGCTAACGATATAGTGCACAGGATTGATGACGGCGATATGCATGTGGGCAGCATTTGGTTTACTGACGAAGCTTATTTTTACCTGGACGGCTTCGTCAATAAACAGAACTGGCGCATATGGGGAACCGAAAAGCCCCATGTTGCAGTCCCATCGTCCCTGCATCCTCAAAAAGTACTGGTCTGGGCCGCCATTTCTTCCAAAGGAATCGTTGGCCCATTTTTCAGATCCGAAACGATTACTGCATCACGCTATCTGGACATTCTTCGTGAATTTGTGGCGGTACAAACTGCCTTGGACGACACTGCGAACACCTCGTGGTTTATGCAAGATGGTGCCCGGCCACATCGCACGGCCGACGTCTTTAATTTCCTGAATGAATATTTCGATGATCGTGTGATTGCTTTGGGCTATCCGAAACATACAGGAGGCGGCGTGGAGTGGCCTCCCTATTCGCCAGACATGAACCCCTGTGACTTCTTTCTGTGGGGACACTTGAAAGACCAGGTGTACCGCCAGAATCCAGAAACAATTGAACAGCTGAAGCAGTACATCTCATCTGCATGTGAAGCCATTCCGCCAGACACGTTGTCAAAGGTTTCGGGTAATTTCATTCAGAGACTACGCCCTATTATTGCTACGCATGGTGGATATGTGGAAAATATCGTACTATAGAGTTTCCCAGACCGCAGCGCCATCTGTTGTTGAAAATTGTAACTACTGTAATTTTGAAAGTTTGTCTGCCTGAAAATGTACTGTTGTCCCAAGCATATTGCAACAAATGGTGTATTTCTATCGCTGCTCGTTTAGTTTTTATTGCCGTTTCAAATATACCGGTCATTTTTGAAACAGCCTGTAGGTATGCCGTCTTATACAACTGAGTCATTACTTTGTTTCTAACCAAACGCCTTGCGTCTATTCTTATCAGGCATCATTAGTGATGTACCAGTAACCACCCACGCCAATTCTGTAAAGAATCGAATCTACATGTAAGAAAAGTCATATCTGCTGAACTGTATGGCGTGCAATGATAAAATTTCGCAAGTACATTCAGTGCTATATGCGGATGGCAAAATATGTCACGATTAGAATTAGTAGTAAAGAAGTAGTAAATGTAAACCTTAAGCCTGATGCTGAAGTTTATTGCATGAACAGCACAAACTTGGTAAGTGATAAGAACTTTTTCTTTCGTTATTTTGTGGGCGTCAATCACGAGAAAAACTTTCACGAAGGCTGAAGTGTGTGTGTGTGTGTGTGTAGTTTGCTGGAAGTCGCTGAGTGCTCTTGTTCTCAAACACTGGACGAATATAGTCTGGATAATTTGGACGCCTTGAGTTACGCTGCCCCAAGACATACGCACAGTTTCCCGCTTTAAAACTTGACTTACAAGGCATATCCAAAAGAAACCCGAATTTTCTGTATCTTCGGTATACTTATAAATAGTAAAATTTCGTTATTTTCTATCCTTTCAGTTGTTGCGGGTTTAATAACCAGCATTGTAACTGATGTATGCATACGAGAAATGAATAAAGTAGGACGCAGTCACTGAGTATATGTAATACACTCCTGGAAATGGAAAAAAGAACACATTGACACCGGTGTGTCAGACCCACCATACTTGCTCCCGACACTGCGAGAGGGCTGTACAAGCAATGATCACACGCACGGCACAGCGGACACACCAGGAACCGCGGTGTTGGCCGTCGAATGGCGCTAGCTGCGCAGCATTTGTGCACCGCCGCCGTCAGTGTCAGCCAGTTTGCCGTGGCATACGGAGCTCCATCGCAGTCTTTAACACTGGTAGCATGCCGCGACAGCGTGGACGTGAACCGTATGTGCAGTTGACGGACTTTGAGCGAGGGCGTATAGTGGGCATGCGGGAGGCCGGGTGGACGTACCGCCGAATTGCTCAACACGTGGGGCGTGAGGTCTCCACAGTACATCGATGTTGTCGCCAGTGGTCGGCGGGAGGTGCACGTGCCCGTCGACCTGGGACCGGACCGCAGCGACGCACGGACGTGTCGTCTTCAGCGATGAGAGTCGCTTCTGCCTCGGTGCCAATGATGGTCGTATGCGTGTTTGGCGCCGTGCAGGTGAGCGCCACAATCAGGACTGCATACGACCGAGGCACACAGGGCCAACACCCGGCATCATGGTGTGGGGAGCGATCTCCTACACTGGCCGTACACCACTGGTGATCGTCGAGGGGACACTGAATAGTGCACGGTACATCCAAACCGTCATCGAACCCATCGTTCTACCATTCCTAGACCGGCAAGGGAACTTGCTGTTCCAACAGGACAATGCACGTCCGCATGTATCCCGTGCCACCCAACGTGCTCTAGAAGGTGTAAGTCAACTACCCTGGCCAGCAAGATCTCCGGATCTGTCCCCCATTGAGCATGTTTGGGACTGGATGAAGCGTCGTCTCACGCGGTCTGCACGTCCAGCACGAACGCTGGTCGAACTGAGGCGCCAGGTGGAAATGGCATGGCAAGCCGTTCCACAGGACTACATCCAGCATCTCTACGATCGTCTCCATGGGAGAATAGCAGCCTGCATTGCTGCGAAAGGTGGATATACACTGTACTAGTGCCGACATTGTGCGTGCTCTGTTGCCTGTGTCTATGTGCCTGTGGTTCTGTCAGTGTGATCATGTGATGTATCTGACCCCAGGAATGTGTCAATAAAGTTTCCCCTTCCTGGGACAATGAATTCACGGTGTTCTTATTTCAATTTCCAGGAGTGTAGTTTCATAAACTTGCAGAGTGCTAGGGGCGATGAAAGTAATCATCAGATAATAAGCTTGCTCCGAGCTCCTTTCAGGGTCGCCACATTCTACTGGGCGGCCGGTCTGAGAGATTAAACTGCCTGATGCGCAGCCGCTTGATCAAGTGGCGAGTGATGAGCTACGACCCTGTAGTTGTTTTCGGGCCTTCACGGATCGACACGAACCTTCGGTGTGCCTCGACGCTTCTGGCTTCCTTTTGCATTCCTGCCACGCTACACTTAATGTGAGCAGCTTTCGCTGGAGTAGTTTGATTGCACCTATCCCAAACCGAAGGCCGGTGCATATCCTTCGCGTGCACGAAACGAGATGCATGAAGGATGCTGTTATGAAACTGATAAGTACGAGGTGTGGCTAGAAAAAAACCGGACTAGTACTGGTGAAACAATAAAACGAATGCAATAAGGCTGAAAGTCGCGTGGCCTGTCACGTGACTCTCGCTCCGCCTACTGCTCGAGTTTCATCTGCCTCCTGCACTCAGTCTGCCCGTGGCGTCTGTTTTAAGTAGTTGACGTTTTCTCTGTGCGTCGGAAAATGTCGAGTGTACAGAAAGAACAGCGTGTTAACATCAAATTTTGTTTCAAACTAGGAAAATCTGCAAGTGAAACGTTTGTAATGTTACAACAAGTGTACGGCGATGATTGTTTATCGCGAACACAAGTGTTTGAGTGGTTTAAACGATTTAAAGATGGCCGCGAAGACACCAGTGATGACACTCGCACTGGCAGACCACTGTCAGCAAAAACTGATGCAAACATTGAAAAAATCGGTAAACTTGTTCGACAAGATCGCCGTTTAACAATCAGAGCAGTGTCTGAGTTAACAGGAGTTGACAAGGAAGGTGTCGAACAAGTTTACCGATTTTTTCAATGTTTGCATCAGATTTTGCTGACAATGGTCTGCCAGTGCGAGTGTCATCACTGGTGTCTTCGCGGCCATCTTTAAATCGTTTAAACCACTCAAACACTTGTGTTCGCGATAAACAATCAGCGCCGTACACTTGTTGTAACATTACAAACGTTTCACTTGCAGATTTTCCTAGTTTGAAACAAAATTTGATGTTAACACGCTGTTCTTTCTGTACACTCAACATTTTCCGACGCACAGAGAAAACGTCAACTACTTAAAACAGACGCCACGGGCAGACTGAGTGCAGGAGGCAGATGAAACTCGAGCAGTAGGCGGAGCGAGAGTCACGTGACAGGCCACGCGACTTTCAGCCTTATTGCATTCGTTTTATTGTTTCACCAGTACTAGTCCGGTTTTTTTCTAGCCACACCTCGTATACGTGCTGTTTTGAGCGTAATGAATCACTCCCCGTGGTTGCTAGAGCTACAGCTAGAAGTCACGGTAGAATGTGAAAGCCAACGGAAAAAACCGATGCCAGTATTTTTTCTGAATAAACATTGTTTTCTGGTATTTGTTTGGTTTCGGTTATAACAGGGGTTTTTTATTTTTGCTACCAGTCGAGTAATCAAGACCGAAATATCAATTAGGCCTAGCAGCAGTGCTAGAATTTTTCGTTTGTAAATCAAACTTTTTTTTAAAAAATAGTGATTTTTGTACATATAATTTGTATTGGTTTCAAATACTGCGTTATTATAGAAAATGGGAAAAGCTATCAGTGCTATTTTAAGAATGCCGACAGAAACGAGCGCGGCCGCTGTGGCCGAGCGGTTCTAGGCGCTTCAGTCCGGAACCGCGCGACTGCTACGGTCGCAGGTTCGAATCCTGCCTCGGGCATGGATGCGTGTGATGTCCTTAGGTTAGCTAGGTTTAAGTACTTCTAAGTTCTAGGGGACTGATGACCTCAGATGTTAACTCTCATAGTGCTCAGAGCCGTTTGAACAGAAATGAGCAGCAAACTCGTGGCACAAGAATTGGTACGGGATTGCTGAGACAATAATGTCCCTGTTGTCATGTGTCGCAGCTAAATGTACGCGCGTACTGAAGTGTGCAAGGCTTCGCCCTGCTCTATGCGGTAGTTTTCTGTTGTAGTCACCGAACGCCCATTGTATTGCAGAATGGCACCAATCCTATTTTGGAAATACACATCAAAAAAAGTTTTTCATCACCCCGATTCCAAGAACTCCTGAAGATAGATGTCGACTGTGGATATTATATCACTTATATGGTTCATATGGCTCTGAGCACTATGGGACTTAACATCTGAGGTCATCAGTCCCCTAGAACTTAGAACTACTTAAACCTAACTAACCTAAGGACATCACACACATCGATGTCCGAGGCAGGATTCGAACCGGCAACCGGAGCGGTCGCGCGGTGCCAGACTGTAGCGTCTAGAACCGCTCAGCCACACCGGCAGGCATTATATCACAGACACAGTCCCTTTCACTGTTCACAGATGTCACTAAACCCGTACAAAGATGTAAACAACCATGCATGAGCAGCGCCTATTTGACGGAGGGGGTCCAACAGCCGATGAGTTCCAGTCATTCCACCAGGAAGGAGGTACACGGCTAGGGTTGTCTGTAGTTCAACCGTGCCTAGACGGTCTATAGCGCGGTTCTATCGCGTCCGTATTGTTACTTCGGGCCAGGAAGGGCTCTCAACATGGGAAGTGTCCAGGCGTCTCGGAATGGACCAAAGCGGTGTTGCTTGGACATCGAGGAGGTACAGAGAGACAGGAACTGTCGATGACATGCCTCGCTCAGGCCGCCCGAGGGCTACAACTGCAGTGGATGACCGCTACCTACGAATTATGGCTCGGGGGAACCCTGACAGCAACGCTACCATGTTGAGTAATGCTTTTCGTGCAGCCACAGGACGTCGTGTTAATATTCAAACTGTGTGCAATAGGCTGCATGATCAGCAACTTCACGCCCGACGTCCATGGCGAGGTCCATCTTTGCAATCACGACACCATGCAGCGTGGTACAGATGGGCCCGACAATATGCCGAATGGACCGCTCAGGATTGGCGTCAAGTTCTCTTCACTGCCGAGTGTCACATATGCCTTCAACCAGACAATCGGCGGAGACGTATTTGGAGGCAACCCGGTCAGGCTGAACACCTTAGATACACCGTCCAGCGAGTGCAGCAAGGTGGAGGTTTGGGGTGGCATTGTGTGGGGCCGACGTACGCCGCTGGTGGTCATGGAAGGTGCCGTAACGGCTGTAGGATACGTGAATGCCGTCCTCTGACTGATAGTGCAACCATATCGGCAGCACATTCGCGAGGGATTCGTTTTCATGGACGACAATTCGCGGCCCCATCGTGTATATCTTGTGAATGACTTCCTTCACGATGACGACATCGCCTGACTGGAGTGGTCAGCATGTTCTCCAGACATGAAGCGCATCGAACACGCCTGGGATAGATTGAAAACGGCTGTTTATGGACGACGTGACTCACCAAGCACTCTGAGGCATCTACGCCGAATCGCCGTTGAGGAGTGGGACAATCTGGACCAACAGTGCCTTGATGAACTTGTGGGTAGTATGGCACGACGAATATAGACATGCATCAGTCCAAGAGGACGTGCTACTGGGTATTAGAGGTACCGGTGTGTACAGCAATCTGGACCATCACCTCTGAAGGTCTCACTGTATTGTGGTACAACATGCAGTGTGCGGTTTTCATGAGCAATAAAAAGGGCGGAAATGATGTTTATGTTGATCTCTATTCCAATTTTCTGTACAGCTTCCGGAACTCTCGGATCCGAGGTGATGCGAAACTTTTTTTGATGTGTGTATTTTCACGAAGTGACGTAGCCATGATGTTCAATGCTTCATTTGCTGTAAAACCTTTGCTTTCCATTTCTGTGAAATAGTAAAAGAGGAAGGAAATTATGGGACAGTGATAAATTAATTAAAATGTGTTCATAGTATACAATAAAAATTCAAAGTAGCTGATCTGATGCTTGTGTGTGCATAACATGCCTTTATCTGCTTGTAGCCCTTGAAAACGGACGAACTAACACGAACCTTAACCTCATTTTCACCCTTTACCAGTGACAATTCGTATTGCCCAAATAGCAGTACAATACACGATTAGAACATTATTTGTGACCGGTTCCAAAAAAATAGACACTGTAGTAGTTTTCACCCACTTATCACTTTCCGAGAAAAGCTGCGAACGATAGATACTAAGTTTTCTTATGTTTGCCTATTTAATTTTATATTTTTATTCTACGTATCTTGAGGCTGAAGGATACAAAATTTTTCAGTCTTTGTTCGATTTCTACGTTTATTACAGGGAATAATAGAAATAAGAAACCGCAAATCGGTGATCTGAGAAACTAGTTATTTTGAGTGGTTTTTACAGAAAGCTTAATCTCGCGTGGAATAAAGCCTACACAGGGTGACTCACCTAACATTACCGCTGGATATATTTCGTAAACCACATCAAATACTGACGAATCGATTCCACAGACCGAACGTGAGGAGAGGGGCTAGTGTAATTGGTTCGAAGTATGTTTTTTAACACAAACCTACGTTTTTTGAACTGGAACCCCGTTAGTTTTGTTTGCACATCTGAACATATAGAGAAATACATAATCAGTGCCGTTTGTTGCATTGTAAAATGTTAATTACATCCGGAGATATTGTAACCTAAAGTTGACGCTTGAGTACCACTCCTCCGCTGTTCGATCGTGTGTATCGGAGAGCACCAAAATACGTAGGGATCCAAAGGGAACGGTGATGGACCTTAGGTACAGAAGAGACTGGAACAGCACATTACGTCCACATGCTAACACCTTTTTATTGGTCTTTTTCACTGACGCACATGTACATTACCACGAGGGGTGAGGTACACGTACACACGTGGTTTCCGTTTTCAATTACGGAGTGGAATAGAGTGTGTCCCGACATGTCAGGCCAATAGATGTTCAATGTGGTGGCCATCATTTGCTGCACACAATTGCAGTTTCTGGCGTAATGAATGTCGTACACGCCGCAGTACATCTGGTGTAATGTCGCCGCAGGCTGCCACAATACGTTGTTTCATATCCTCTGGGGTTGTAGGCACATCACGGTACACATTCTCCTTTAACGTACCCCACAGAAAGAAGTCCAGAGGTGTAAGATCAGGAGAACGGGCTGGCCAATTTATGCGTCCTCCATGTCCTATGAAACGCCCGTCGAACATCCTGTCAAGGGTCAGCCTAGTGTTAATTGCGGAATGTGCAGGTGCACCATCATGCTGATACCACATACGTCGACGCGTTTCCAGTGGGACATTTTCGAGCGACGTTGGCAGATCATTCTGTAGAAACGCGATGTATGTTGCAGCTGTTTGGGCCCCTGCAATGAAGTGAGGTGGTCGCCAGTGATTCCGCACCATACATTTACAGTCCACGGTCGCTGTCGCTCTACCTGTCTGAGCCAGCGAGGATTGTCCACGGACCAGTAATGCATGTTCCGTAGATTCACTGCCCCGTGGTTTGTGAAACCCGCTTCATCGGTAAACAGGTAGAACTGCAACGCATTCTCTGTTAATGCCCATTGACAGAATTGCACTCGATGTTTAAAGTCATCACCATGTAATTGCTGATGTAGCGACACATGAAACGGGTGAAAGCGGTGACGATGCAGTATGCGCATGACACTACTTTGACTCAGTCCACCGGCTCTCGCAATGTCCCGTGTACTCCTGTGTGGGTTCGTGGCAACAGCAGCTAACACACCAACAGCACCCGCTTCTCCTGTGACGGGCCTGTTACGGACCCGTTTGCGTGCTACGACCATACCTGTCGCATACAGTTGGCGGTAGATGTTTTGCAATGTGCGGCACGTTGGATGCTCTCTGTCCGGGTACCGTTCTGCATACACCCTGCAGGCTTCAGCTGCATTTCGTCGACACTCGCCATAGATGAGTATCATCTCCGCCTTTTCAGAGTTCGAATACACCATGGTCAAAGTTCCTACAACACTACACTATCACAGACGTCTGGTAACACGGTGTACTACAGTTGGTCTGCGTGCGGAGACGAATGCAGAATAACAATAGCAGCAAGCGCTACATGCGGACACTGCGACAGCTAGACCAAACCACAACAGTGCACTACAGCCACAGTCGTAAACAGGGTCGTCATCGTAAACACGTCCCTGCAGATGCTGCTCGCCGACCGTGGCCCGTGTTTGTTACAACACGCAACTGAACGTCGGAGGTTTCAAGCGTCAACTTTAGGTTACAATACCTCCGGATGTAATTAACATTTCACAATGCAACAAACGGCACCGATTACGTATTTGTTTATATGTTCAGATGTGCTAGCAAAACTAACGTGGTTCCATTTAAAAAAACGTAGGTTTGTGTTAAAAAACATACTTCGGTGGATTTTTGTACGGTTTGTATTAAACAATTACACTAGCTCTCTCGTCACGTTCGGTCTGTGGAATCGGTTCGTCAGTATTTGATGGGGTTTACGAAATATATCCAGCGGTAACGTTAGGTGACTCACCCTGTATAACCGAAAACCTTTTGTTTCAGCGATAACCGGCAGTAGTGGTGAATAACTGAATTCTTGGAATTTACGGGTCCTATTACAGACGCTTTGGGGTTGTAGAACCAATGGCCTTGCCGCAGTGGGAACAGTGGTTCCCGTCAGATCACCGAAGTTATGTGCCGTTGGCCGGCAGTAGTGGTGAATAACTGAATTCTTGGAATTTACGGGTCCTATTACAGACACTTTGGGGTTGTAGAACCAACGGCCTTGCCGCAGTAGGAACAGTGGTTCCCGTCAGATCACCGAAGTTAAGCGCCGTTGGCCGGCAGTAGTGGTGAATAACTGAATTCTTGGAATTTATGGGTCCTATTACAGACGCTTTGGGGTTGTAGAACCAATGGTGTGGCTGCAGTGGGAACAGTGGTTCCCGTCAGATCACCGAAGTTAAGCGCCGTTGGCCGGCAGTAGTGGTGAATAACTGAATTCTTGGAATTTACGGGTCCCATTACAGACGCTTTGGGGTTGTAGAACCAACGGCCTTGCCGCAGATCACCGAAGTTGTAGAACCAACGGCCTTGCCGCAGATCACCGAAGTTAAGCGCCGTTGGCCGGCAGTAGTGGTGAATAACTGAATTCTTGGAATTTACGGGTCCCATTACAGACGCTTTGGGGTTGTAGAACCAACGGCCTTGCCGCAGTGGGAACAGTGGTTCCCGTCAGATCACCGAAGTTAAGCGCCGTTGGCCGGCAGTAGTGGTGAATAACTGAATTCTTGGAATTTACGGGTCCTATTACAGACGCTTTGGGGTTGTAGAACCAACGGCCTTGCCGCAGTGGGAACAGTGGTTCCCGTCAGATCACCGAAGTTAAGCGCCGTTGGCCGGTAGTAATGGTGAATAACTGAATTCTTGGAATTTACGGGTCCTATTACAGACGCTTTGGGGTTGTAGAACCAACGGCCTTGCCGCAGTGGGAACAGTGCTTCCCGTCAGATCACCGAAGTTAAGCGCCGTTGGGCTGGGGTAGCTCTAGGATGGGTGACCTCCAGTCTGGCGAGCGCTGTTGGCAAGCGGCGAACACTGAGACCTTATGAGGCAATCTGAGGAGCTACTCGACTGAGGAAGTAGCGGCTTCGGCCACGTGAACTGACATACGGCCGGGAGAGCGGTGTGCTGACCACATGCCCCTCCGTATCCGCATCCAGTGACGCTTATGGTTTGAGGATGATACGGCTGCCGGTCGGTAACGTTGGCCCTTCATGGCCTGTTCGGGAGGAGTTTAGTTTAGTTTGGGGTTGTAGAGGCGACTCGGTAGAGAACATTTTGGTAAGAAATTGTACCATTTGGACGTTAATTAAGATTGAAGATCGGGCACTTTCAAATCTACCGCATTACGCACACTGCGGAGGCAGTGAGCTCTATGAATGAAACTGAAACACAAGTTTGGAAGATGAAGGTACGATTCAGAGCATCTACAGGGTCTTTGAAAAATGACCGGTATATTTGAAACGGCAATAAAAACTAAACGAGCAGCGATAGAAATACACCGTTTGTTGCAATATCCTTGGGACAACAGTACATTTTCAGGCGGACAAACTTTCGAAATTACAGTAGTTACAATTTTCAACAACAGATGGCGCTGCAAGTGATGTGAAAGATGTAGAAGACAACGCAGTCTGTGGGTGCGCCATTCTGTACGTCGTCTTTCTGCTGTAAGCGTGTGCTGTTCACAACGTGCACGTGTGCTGTAGACAACGTGGTTTATTCCTTAGAACAGAGGATTTTTCTGGTGTTGGAATTCCACCGTCTAGAACACAGTGTTGTTGCAACAAGACGAAGTTTTCAACGGAGGTTTAATGTAACCAAAGGACCGAAAAGCGATACAATAAAGGATCTGTTTGAAAAATTTCAACGGACCGGGAACGTGACGGATGAACGTGCTGGAAAGGTAGGGCGACCGCGTACGGCAACCACAGAGGGCAACGCGCAGCTAGTGCAGCAGGTGATCCGACAGCGGCCTCGGGTTTCCGTTCGCCGTGTTGCAGCTGCGGTCCAAATGACGCCAACGTCCACGTATCGTCTCGTGCGCCAGAGTTTACACCTCTATCCGTACAAAATTCAAACGCGGCAACCCCTCAGCGCCGCTACCATTGCTGCACAAGAGACATTCGCTAACGATATAGTGCACAGGATTGATGACGGCGATATGCATGTGGGCAGCATTTGGTTTACTGACGAAGCTTATTTTTACCTGGACGGCTTCGTCAATAAACAGAACTGGCGCATATGGGGAACCGAAAAGCCCCACGTTGCAGTCCCATCGTCCCTGCATCCTCAAAAAGTACTGGTCTGGGCCGCCATTTCTTCCAAAGGAATCATTGGCCCATTTTTCAGATCCGAAACGATTACTGCATCACGCTATCTGGACATTCTTCGTGAATTTGTGGCGGTACAAACTGCCTTAGACGACACTGCGAACACCTCGTGGTTTATGCAGGATGGTGCCCGGCCACATCGCACGGCCGACGTCTTTAATTTCCTGAATGAATATTTCGATGATCGTGTGATTGCTTTGGGCTATCCGAAACATACAGGAGGCGGCGTGGATTGGCCTCCCTATTCGCCAGACATGAACCCCTGTGACTTCTTTCTGTGGGGACACTTGAAAGACCAGGTGTACCGCCAGAATCCAGAAACAATTGAACAGCTGAAGCAGTACATCTCATCTGCATGTGAAGCCATTCCGCCAGACACGTTGTCAAAGGTTTCGGGTAATTTCATTCAGAGACTACGCCATATTATTGCTACGCATGGTGGATATGTGGAAAATATCGTACTATAGAGTTTCCCAGACCGCAGCGCCATCTGTTGTTGAACATTGTAACTACTGTAATTTCGAAAGTTTGTCTGCCTGAAAATGTACTGTTGTCCCAAGCATATTGCAACAAACGGTGTATTTCTATCGCTGCTCGTTTAGTTTTTATTGCCGTTTCAAATATACCGGTCATTTTTGAAACACCCTGTACTTGCAAGCGAAAGGAAGGAACCAATGAATAAGCTTTCCCTCTTCCTCGTATCTTTTAGTTCTAACACAAAGGAAATAGTTTTAGCTAACTGCTCCGTATGCATTGTCAGTCACCCCTGTTGAGTAAGCGCGGACGTCTGATTTTGCTGCGTGATGACTGGGTGTTGTGTGCTGTCCTTAGGTTAGTTAGGTTTAAGTAGTTCCAAGTTCTAGGGGACTGATGATCATAGATGTTAAGTCCAATAGTGCTCAGAGCCTTTTTGATTTAGCTGTTCGTTTGGCCGTAAGGCTTCTTTTCGCCTTATTTCCTGTAGGTGCCCGCACTTGAGTTTACGATTAAAGGTGTCCTCATCCGATGCAGATGAACGATCCTCATGGGAATCCTGTGCGGTATCTTCAGAATCTTCATCCTGAAAATTTTTCGCAACAGTCTGCAGTACGAACGAACAAGCTATAATTACTGGAACGTTGGATAACGCCACTCTACAGACCTGCTGGAAAATAGAAAAGAGCCTATTCAAAACAGCGCTCTCTCATGACCTTTCGAGTGGTTTGTAACTGCGTTCTGATGAATTACGATATCTTAAATTAAAAGGAAGGCCAGCGTTGGCCGTAATATTGATGTTTTATTGATAGCAGAATCGATTTTCGATCACATAGTGATCACTTTCAGTGCTGTACAAATTAAACTTAGACACTGGTATCAAGTTGTCAATAACCAAAACTGAGAAGCGATGACAATAACAAATAGATTCTGCTATCAATAAAACATCAATATTACGAGCAACGCTGACGTTCCTCTTAATTTAACATATATGGTCGTTGTGCACACAGCACTCCATGGAGTCGCCAATCAGTTCTGACAGCGTTCACCAACCATAGCTCTAGGCTATATTCTTCATCACCGAAAAGAACAGAGTTCTTAAATTCAGCCCCGCATCTCGTGGTCGTGCGGTAGCGTTCTCGCTTCCCACGCCCGGGTTCCCGGGTTCGATTCCCGGCGGGGTCAGGGATTTTCTCTGCCTCGTGATGGCTGGGTGTTGTGTGCTGTCCTTAGGTTAGTTAGGTTTAAGTAGTTCTAAGTTCTAGGGGACTGATGCCCATAGATGTTAAGTCCCATAGTGCTCAGAGCCATTTTTTTTCTTAAATTCACTTAGCACCTCCAGGACAGTTGAATTTATCATTACCTCATTAATGAAAGTATGCTTAAAATTTTTTTCGCTCATTTCACATCGATGACTAGCATTCCACTTGGGATGTGTGGAGGATACATTAGCATATTTGTTTTTCGTTGTAAATATTTATTGTGTATTCTTTTTTTTCTGGTATGTTGTTCATTCTGAAGGAGGATCTCCTCACTATGGATGAATTGGATCTAGTCTAATCTAATCTTAGTTTTGATGATGTTCATATGAACTTTTTTTGAAGACTGCTCAGCTGCTTTTCCAAGGTCTTTGCCGTATCTGACAGAAATAAAATATCATCGGAAAACGAAACTTCCTGGCAGATTAAAACTGTGTGCCGGACCGAGACTCGAACTCGGGACCTTTGCCTTTCACGGACAAGTGCTCTACCAACTGAACTACCCAAGCACGACTCACGCCCCGTACCCACAGCTTCAATTCTGCCACCGATTCTCATTCTGGAATCATCGGGAAACTTCAGTTTTTATTTCTTCTCCCTAAAATTCAATGCCTTCCCAAATTTCTCCTTTGTTTCCTTTACCGCTTGCTCAATGTACAGGTTACAGCCCTGTCTCACTCCCTTCTCAACCATCACTTCCCGTTATATGTCCTTGCACTCGGTTCTTATCTACTAGTGCTTGATCAATATACACTCCTGGAAATGGAAAAAAGAACACATTGACACCGGTGTGTCAGACCCACCATACTTGCTCCGGACACTGCGAGAGGGCTGTACAAGCAATGATCACACGCACGGCACAGCGGACACACCAGGAACCGCGGTGTTGGCCGTCGAATGGCGCTAGCTGCGCAGCATTTGTGCACCGCCGCCGTCAGTGTCAGCCAGTTTGCCGTGGCATACGGAGCTCCATCGCAGTCTTTAACACTGGTAGCATGCCGCGACAGCGTGGACGTGAACCGTATGTGCAGTTGACGGACTTTGAGCGAGGGCGTATAGTGGGCATGCGGGAGGCCGGGTGGACGTACCGCCGAATTGCTCAACACGTGGGGCGTGAGGTCTCCACAGTACATCGATGTTGTCGCCAGTGGTCGGCGGAAGGTGCACGTGCCCGTCGACCTGGGTCCGGACCGCAGCGACGCACGGATGCACGCCAAGACCGTAGGATCCTACGCAGTGCCGTAGGGGACCGCACCGCCACTTCCCAGCAAATTAGGGACACTGTTGCTCCTGGGGTATCGGCGAGGACCATTCGCAACCGTCTCCATGAAGCTGGGCTACGGTCCCGCACACCGTTAGGCCGTCTTCCGCTCACGCCCCAACATCGTGCAGCCCGCCTCCAGTGGTGTCGCGACAGGCGTGAATGGAGGGACGAATGGAGACGTGTCGTCTTCAGCGATGAGAGTCGCTTCTGCCTTGGTGCCGATGATGGTCGTATGCGTGTTTGGCGCCGTGCAGGTGAGCGCCACAATCAGGACTGCATACGACCGAGGCACACAGGGCCAACACCCGGCATCATGGTGTGGGGAGCGATCTCCTACACTGGCCGTACACCACTGGTGATCGTCGAGGGGACACTGAATAGTGCACGGTACATCCAAACCGTCATCGAACCCATCGTTCTACCATTCCTAGACCGGCAAGGGAACTTGCTGTTCCAACAGGACAATGCACGTCCGCATGTATCCCGTGCCACCCAACGTGCTGTAGAAGGTGTAAGTCAACTACCCTGGCCAGCAAGATCTCCGGATCTGTCCCCCATTGAGCATGTTTGGGACTGGATGAAGCGTCGTCTCACGCGGTCTGCACGTCCAGCACGAACGCTGGTCCAACTGAGGCGCCAGGTGGAAATGACATGGCAAGCCGTTCCACAGGACTACATCCAGCATCTCTACGATCGTCTCCATGGGAGAATAGCAGCCTGCATTGCTGCGAAAGGTGGATATACACTGTACTAGTTGCTACATTGTGCATGCTCTGTTGCCTGTGTCTATGTGCCTGTGGTTCTGTCAGTGTGATCATGTGATGTATCTGACCCCAGGAATGTGTCAATAAAGTTTCCCCTTCCTGGGTCAATGAATTCACGGTGTTCTTATTTCAATTTCCAGGAGTGTAATTAAGTATCACATGATGAAGAACGGGTGCGAATATTAACCACCGTTGATTTTTGATTTGATGCAATTGAAATTCAGATAATAACAGCTTTGTTTTCTTTTTATTGCAGGATATTCCGCTACACACGGTAAGTACGAGGAACTTTTTTAACGTCAGTTCTTCTAGTTTTCTGCGGCAGTGCGTGCTCCTACGTCCATGTCGCGGCTGCTAGACTGAAAGGCTGCGATACAGGTGGGTGAACTGATTACACGCGAATGCAGTGTCACGACCAAAGTATTGCTATCTGTTCGTGAATAACACGCCTGGAAAGAAACGTAAAGGAAACAGGTAAGCAAGTGTAATACAGCAAAATTGAAAGTAAAGTGCAACAAATAAGAATAGAACAAGTGAAGCTCTATAACGGTAGACCAGAATTAGCGTTGTTCTTGCACTCGCGATATCATCCACTGTACATTGGACATGGGCAAAGTCGTTCATCCTTGGAAAATAGTTCACTGGTGATCGCTCTTTTTTTGGGAACCGTTCATTTTTACTCGTTCACCGTTCATTGTGCTTGGTGTATGGTTCTTATGGAAAAGTGAAAATTAGTAGCACAGGTGACTGAAGATGGAAGGCACCAAGAGGGGACACTTTCCTCCCCCCTGCAGTGCAGAGTTTTTATTCATAACAGAATTCTCACACACTTGTAATTTTCGTGGTTCTGCAAAACATCTCGTTTAGCCAACTGCAGCGTTTTGTGGCTGATCGCTGTGACATAATGTAAGGTGGCGCACGATAAACCCGAGTACAGACTGCTCGCCAATTACGCACGATTCGTTGACCGCTACGAGCAGAATAGATAAACATGTAATAATTAGGTAGTGAAAAAATAACAAATAAGCTAATGTAAGCAATTTCGAAACAATAGATGACGATTGGTAAGCGACAATGAGCAGTCTGGTACTCGGGGACGATTTTTCGTGCGCCACCCTGTACCACTGAAATGATATTGTAGGGGTTACCATATTCTCTTCACAAAATGTGACACGAGACACTCGATTACGAAGCGCCGGCTTCATTCGCTCGCAAGTCGGTCTGCCTTCCACAACAATGAACATGCCCTTCTACCTTGGACCAAAAATAGGACGCAAAATGGCCACTCTTGTGTGCCGTGCAGACAATCTTTGCATGTGTAATAACAAAAAAACTTTTTACAAGTATTTCTTCTGCTGCTTATCGAAATAGTGATGTAAGCTGACACAGCATTTTGTTACCTGAAAAGATGTATATATTATAAATACTACGTAATTTTATGTAGTTTTAGTAATTACACTACTAGCCATTAAAATTGCTACACCAAGAAGAAATGCAGATGATAAACGGGTATTCAGTCGACAAATATATTATACTAGAACTGACATGTGATTACATTTTCACGAAATTTGGGTGCATACATCCTGAGAAACCAGTACCTAGAACAAGCAGCTCTAGCCATAATAACGGCCTTGATACGCCTGGGCATTGAGTCAAACAGAGCTCGGATGGCGTGTACAGGTACAGCTGCCCATGCAGCTTCAACACGATACCATAGTTCATCGAGAGTAGTGACTGGCGTATTCTGACGAGCCAGTTGCTCGTCCACCATTGACCAGACGTCTTCAGTTGGTTAGAGATCTGGAGAATGTGCTGGCCAGGGCAGCAGTCGAGCATTTTCTGTATCCAGAAAGGCCCGTACAGGACCTGCAACATGCGGTCGTGCATTATCCTGCTGAAATGTAGGGTTTCGCAGGGATCCAATGAAGGGTAGAGCCACGGGTCGTAACAAATCTGAAATGTAACTTCCACTGTTCAAAGTGCCGTCAGTGAGAACAAGAGGTGACAGAGACGTGTAACCAAGGCACCCCATGCCATCACGCCGGGTGATACGCCAGTATGGCGATGACGAATACACGCTTCCAATATGCGTTCACCGCGATGTCGCCAAATACCGATGCGACCATCACGACGCTGTAAACAGAACCTGGTTTCATCCGAAAAAATGACGTTTTGCCATTCGTGCACCCAGGTTCGTCGTCGAGTACACCATCGCGCACGCTCCTGTCTGTGATGCAGCGTCAAGGGTAACCGCAGCCACGGTCTCCGAGCTGATAGTCCGTGCTGCTGCAAACGTCGTCGAACTGTTCGTGCAGATGGTTGTTGTCTTGCAAACGTCCCCATCTGTTGACTCAGGGATCGAGACGTGGCTGCACGATCCGTTACAGCCGTGCTGATAAGATGCCTGTCATCTCGACTGCTAGTGATACGAGGCCGTTGGGATTCAGCACGGCGTTCCGTATTACCCTCCTGAACCCACCGATTCCATATTCTGCTAAGAGTCATTGGATCTCGACCAACGGGAGCAACAATGTCGCGATACGATAAACCGCAATCGCGACAGGCTACAATCCGACCTTTATCAGAGTCGGAAACGTGATGGTGCGCATTTCTCCTCGTTACACGAGGCATCGCAACAACATTTCACCAGGCAACGCCGGTCAGTTGCTGTTTGTGTGTGAGAAATGGGTTGGAAACTTTCCTCATGTCAGCACGTTGTAGGTGTCGCCACCGGCGCCAACCTTGTGTGGATGCTCTGAAAAGCTAATCATTTGCACATCACATGGTTAAATATGGCGTCTGTAGCACGTCACCTTCGTGGTGTAGCAATTTTGATGGCCAGCAGTGTAGAACGTGGGAGGGTGACTACTGGGTTGAGTGCCTGAAGTGATATGCTGTCAACATTCATGTAACGTCCGGTCACCAAGCAGTGTTGGCTTGGCCGCGGAGCGGCACGCATCGCCATGCGTCTCGGTGCGTGCGCGTTGCGTCGCCCCCTCCCACGCAACTGGCGCGTTCCCTCACGCAGCGGCCTGTCCGTCTGCCTAACTGTATGTACCGGCACGCACCCTGTGACGTCAGCTGCGTTCCCACACGCACTGCTCTGGATTCTCCACCGCCGTTCGCTCACTCAGTCTGATGCGCGTCGTGGCTTCCAAAAGCTGCCGGAGTTCCAGCTTTGATTGGCGGTGAGCTCAGGACGCCAGTTATTTGCCAGTCAAGTGTAACGCACGACGCCTCGACGATTTTAACGCTCCCCAATAAGTGTGACGTGGCATAATTAATAAATCTGTAGGCAGAAATCAGTACGAACTTCCACCATGCTGGTTTTCTGATGAGACATATTGTGTCAAAGTTCTTACATCCGCACTGAATTTGTAAAGTTTGTTCTGATAAGAAATTTGTATACTTGTAAATGGTCGGAAGTGATAAAGATTTTAATCAAAAATGGCTCTGAGCACTATGGGACTCAACTGCTGAGGTCATAAGTCCCCTAGAACTTAGAACTACTTAAACCTAACTAACCTAAGGACAACACACACATCCATGCCCGAGGCAGGATTCGAACCTGCGACCGTAGCGGTCGCGCGGTTCCAGACTGTAGCGCCAGAACAAAGATTTTAATCTTCTTTCGTTTGTTTTTAATACACACATCAAAAAAGTTTTGCCTAAGGACGGTTCCCAGAACTCCTGAAGACAGACGTTGACTGCGGATATTGTATCACAGACGCAGTCCCTCTGACTGTTCAGAGATGTGACTAAACCCGCCCAAAGATGTAAACAACCATGCATGAGCAGCGCCTATTAGACGGAGGGGGTCCGACAGCCGATCAGTTCCAGTCACTCCACCAGGAAGGAGGTACACGGCTTGTGTTGTCTGTAGTTCAACCATGCCTAGACGGTCGATACCGCGGTTCGATCGCGTCCGCATTGTTACTTTGTGCCAGGCGGGACTCTCAACAAGGGAAGTGTCCAGGCGCCTGGGAGTGAACAAAAGCGATGTTGTTCGGACATGGAGGAGATGCAGAGAGACAGGAACTGTCGATGACATGCCTCGCTCAGGCCGCCCGAGGGCTACAACTGCAGTGGATGACCGCTACCTACGGATTATGGCTCGGAGGAATCCTGACAGCAACGCCACCATGTTGAATAACCTCGACTTACGAGTCAAACTGTGCGCAATAGGCTGCATGAAGCGCAACTTCACTCCCGACCTTCAGGGCGAGGTCCATCTTTGCAACCACGACACCGTGCAGCGTGGTACAGATGGGCCGAACAACATGCCGAATGGACCGCTCAGGATTGGCATCACGTTTTCACCGATGGGTGTCGCATATGCGTTCAACCAGACAATCGTCGGAGACGTATTTGGAGACAGCCTGGTTAGGCTGAACGCCTTAGACACACTGTCCAGCGAGTGCAGCAAGGTGGAGGTTCCCTGATGTTTTGGGGTGGCATTATGTGAGGCCGATGTACGCCGCTGTAACGGCTGTACGATACGTGAATGCCATCATCTGCCGATAGTGCAACCATATCGGCAGCATATTGGCGAGGCATTCGTCTTCATGGACGACAATTCGCGCCTCCATCGTGCACATCTTGTGAATGATTTCCTTCATGATAACGACATCGCTCGACTAGAGCTGTCAGCATGTTATCCAGACATGAACCCTGTTGAACATGCCTGGGATACGTTGAAAAGGGCTGTTTATGGACGACGTGACCCACCGACCACTCTGAGGGATCTACGCCGAATCGCCGTTGAGGAGTGGGACAATGTGGAACAACAGTGCCTTGATGAACTTGTGGATAGTATGCCACGACGAATACAGGCATGCATCAATGCAAGAGGACGTGCTACTGGGTAGTAGAGGTACAGCAGTCTGGACCACCACCTGTGAAGGTCTCAGTGTGTGGTGGTACAACATGCAGTGTGTGGTTTTCATGAGCAATAAAAAGGGCGGAAATGATGTTTATGTTGATCTCCATTCCAATTTTCTGTACAGGTTCCGGAACTCTCGGAACCGAGGTGATGCAAAACTTTTTTTGATGTGTGTACTAATGCTGCTGTTTGCTGCGGCGGAGCAACAAGCATCGGCACGACGATGAAGGAGGGAAGAGCAGAGCGGGCTGTCAGACGACGTTAGCCAATAGTGCCCTGATGGGACGACACCAAGTAGGAGCGGCCTCTACACGAAGAGGCTATAAGCGCCGTCATACAAACGCTACAGCAGTGACTTATCCCACCGGCAAATACCTCGGTGTGACGCTGGACAGGCATCTCACCTGGCTGCCGCACATCCGAGACATCAGGGGGCGGACGATTGGGCGTCTCCGGGCGCTCTACCCGCTGCTGAACCCCGAATCCACCCACCTCGGCACGGCCTGACTGTGTACTTGGCCCTTGTCCGGCCAGTGCTCCAGTACGCCGCCACAGTGTGGGGGAATGCAGCTCCGTCGCACGTCGCGATGCTCCAGCGCGTCCAGAATCGGGCGCTGAGACTCGCTCTCCACAAGCCCCCTCGTTACTCGACGAGGCTCCTCCACGAGGAAGCAGGCGTCCCGCTGCTGCGGGATCGCTTCAGGCAGTCCGCCAGGGTGTTCTATGCCTCCGCAGTCGTCTTATTCGTGGACTGGGACGACAAGTCCACCACAGGCTGACCACGCGCTGGCCTGATCTGCTGCGGGGGTAGTTTCTTCCGCAGCCCCTATGCCGCCTTTGACGCAGCGTCCGCCCCCACGCGGCCGCTCACATAGGCCAATCCTAACCGTGAGGCCAAACAATAGTTCTTGAGGTCCACACAGAAACAGCAGCTTCGCTGCTTAGCCTGTCTCACTCCTGGTAGGTGAAACCAGAGATTTGCAGTGCAGTGCAGTGCAGGTATAGCAGTGACTTATGGAATTGTTTTGCTTACAGTGATGTATGTACCGAAAGAAATCAAATGGCTCCAAACACTATGGGATTTAATATCTGAGGTCATCAGTCCCCTAGACTTAGAACTACACTCCTGGAAATTGAAATAAGAACACCGTGAATTCATTGTCCCAAGAAGGGGAAACTTTATTGACACATTCCTGAGGTCAGATACATCACATGATCACACTGACAGAACCACAGGTACATAGACACAGGCAACAGAGCATGCACAATGTCGGCACTAGTACAGTGTATATCCACCTTTCGCAGCAATGCAGGCTGCTATTCTCCCATGGAGACGATCGTAGAGATGCTGGATGTAGTCCTGTGGAACGGCTTGCCATGCCATTTCCACCTGGCGCCTCAGTTGGACCAGCGTTCGTGCTGGACCTGCAGACCGCGTGAGACGACGCTTCATCCAGTCCCAAACATGCTCAATGGGGTACAGATCCGGAGATCTTGCTGGCCAGGGTAGTTGACTTACACCTTCTAGAGCACGTTGGGTGGTACGGGATACATGCGGACGTGCATTGTCCTGTTGGAACAGCAAGTTCCCTTGCCGGTCTAGGAATGGTAGAACGATGGGTTCGATGACGGTTTGGATGTACCGTGCACTATTCAGTGTCCCCTCGACGATCACCAGTGGTGTACGGCCAGTGTAGGAGATCGCTCTCCACACCATGATGCCGGGTGTTGGCCCTGTGTGCCTCGGTCGTATGCAGTCCTGATTGTGGCGCTCACCTGCACGGCGCCAAACACGCATACGACCATCATTGGCACCAAGGCAGAAGCGACTCTCATCGCTGAAGACGACACGTCTCCATTCGTCCCTCCATTCACGCCTGTCGCGACACCACTGGAGGCGGGCTGCACGATGTTGGGGCGTGAGCGGAAGACGGCCTAACGGTGTGCGGGACCGTAGCCCAGCTTCATGGAGACGGTTGCGAATGGTCCTCGCCGATACCCCAGGAGCAACAGTGTCCCTAATTTGCTGGGAAGTGGCGGTGCGGTCCCCTACGGCACTGCGTAGGATCCTACGGTCTTGGCGTGCATCCGTGCGTTGCTGCGGTCCAGTCCCAGGTCGACGGGCACGTGCACCTTCCGCCGACCACTGTCGACAACATCGATGTACTGTGGAGACCTCACGCCCCACGTGTTGAGCAATTCGGCGGTACGTCCACCCGGCCTCCCGCATGCCCACTATACGCCCTCGCTCAAAGTCCGGTTGACGTCCACGCTGTCGCGGCATGCTACCAGTGTTAAAGACTGCGATGGAGCTCCGTATGCCACGGCAAACTGGCTGACACTGACGGCGGCGGTGCACAAATGCTGCGCAGCTAGCGCCATTCGACGGCCAACACCGCGGTTCCTGGTGTGTCCGCTGTGCCGTGCGTGTGATCATTGCTTGTACAGCCCTCTCGCAGTGTCCGGAGCAAGTATGGTGGGTCTGACACACCGGTGTCAATGTGTTCTTTTTTCCATTTCCAGGAGTGTATCTAAACGTAACTAAGCTAAGGACATCACACGCATCCATGCCGGAGGCAGGATTCGAACCTGCGACCGTATCAGCCGCGTGGTTATACTGAAAGACATTGATTATTTGCATTTCGCCATTTGCTGGCGACACACGTTTGTGTATACGCAAAGTTAAGTATCGTCAATGTAACTTACTGTAATATGCTCCATTAGTAATGTTTGCTTGAATTGTTGTGTAGGTATGCGAGAAAACAGCTTTCTAGGCACCCTATTTTAGACAAGTGGGCAGGATACTAGACTGTTCATTTGTAGAGATTTTTGTGTGCATACATGGCATACAATTTTGTAATACGGGCCGTGTGTGGCGATGGTGTGCATTACTGGTCAGTAATTTTACGTATTTAACTCTTTTTCGTGAAGTTCTCCTATTGTTTTCTGCGCGGTATAACATTTAATGATTTTTACGTGCCAACATGACATACAGTTTTGTAATATACGCCATATGTGGTACTGCTTTGTATCACTGGTTAGTGATTTTACGTATTTGACTCTTTTTGGTAAATATCTAAAAACAGTACTCATTTTGTTGTATGAGTTGTTGTATACTAGATAGTTGGAGAACATTTTAATAAATAAAAAGGTTTCCTGTGTCCTGATAGGGCGCCCATCTCCCAAAGTTTCCTTACGACAGAGCTAGGAGTAAACTGCCAGTTACCTGTGTGCACTGTGAGTGTAAATTACACATCTTCTTGGCGACTCCGGAAATGCCATTTTCGACAATGTTATCTAAGTTTAAAACGACATGTTCTGTATTTTCGGCATATGCTTAAGAATTAAGTAATAACTGTATGATGCATTGATTTGAAAATGGGTCTCGATCCGAAACTAGTCATCGTATGAAAAATAAAATATTTGCAACGGGGACTGGCTTTTCGTTCTATTGAGAAATACAGTAGGTCTCGGGACACATAAGCATTTCCTTTGTCGGTCCATTTTACTCAGTCTGCCGGTCGTGGTGGCCGAGCGGTTCTAGGCGCTTCAGTCTGGAACCGCGCGACCGCTACGGTCGCAGGTTCGAATCCTGCCTCGGGCATGGATGTGTGTGATGTCCGTAGGTTAGGTAGGTTTAAGTAGTTCTAAGTTCTAGGGGGCTGATGACCACAGATGTTAAGTCCCATAGTGCTCAGAGCCATTTTTTACACAGTCTGACATTGGCAGAAGACTCGTGTTGTGAGTAGAATGTGCGGCAGTGACTGTCGAATTAGATTTTCAGACCAGTTTCTACAGACTAAATGCTGATTGATGGGGTATTCAATATAGTGAAGGTATGTCATGTCTGTAGTATTTCCGATAAATGAGAACAGGCGCAAACAGTGTAGAGTTAAAGTTGAGGACGGAGAGGGGAATCGTAAAGGCGGTCTGTGGCAACCCAAAAAATTATTCCCTTCTGTGTGAAGTGTTCTCTGGTATGTCATTAATGACGTGTAACCGATAACATTACGTTGTGCCTTTTGTTGTTCGAAGATTATTCAGCGTTGCAGTGTACAGTGTTTGTGTCACTCGGTGATTTAGGTAGTTGCCCTGCAAACACCATTAAAATCATTCTTTTATTGCGTAACACAAATATGTTTCATAATTATTTAATACCTTATTTTAGTATGTCTTATGGTTATTAAGAGGTGTAATGCCTGACTCCTGAGACTGATCCTCAGTCAATTCCATTTTTTTTTTAATTTTTCACTTTACTGCTGACAGTGATTTGTTAATGTGAATAATTTTGTGTCTTTTGAGGTATGTCTGTAGTAATACTTCCAATTTATAGATAGCGTATTCGTGCGATTTTTAAACTGCTGTTTCTTGTCATTCATACAGCACATTATTGGTTATGGGAAATGAAAGGCAATGAAAATAAATCCGACAGTGGGTATCTTGCCAGTGTGTATGACTTAGATACTCATACACCTATTATGTGTTACTATTACCATACAAGAATAGAAAGTACAGATGTTTCGGTTTCGAAAATGTTCAAATGTGTGTGAATTCCTAAGGGACCAAAATACTGAGATCATCAGTCCCTTTTTTGATGGATTCTTTGTTTAAGTTTTTTTTTTACATATCAATGTAAAAATACCTTTCCCAGATTTCCCCATCGTAAGGGAAAGTATTAGATCCATCTTGACTCGTGGAAAGAATGTTATGTGACGACGGAAAAAAAAAAATATTCAAAAGTGAGAGGCTGCTAATTTCAAGGATGAATATCCCAGCAGTAAAAACTGGAATGGCTTCAGAATATGTGAAATAAAACAAGTGAGACGTTATGTAGTCGCCGGCCGCGTGGCCGAGCGGCTCTAGGCGCTACAGTCTGTGACCGCGGTACCGCTACGGTCGCAGGTTCGAATCCTGCCTCGGGCATAGATGTGTGTGATGTCCTTAGGATAGTAAGGTTTAAGTAGTTCTAAGTTATATGGAACTGATGACCTTAGATGTTAAGTCCCATAGTGCTCACAAGGGAATCTCCCCATCGCACCGCCCTCAGATTTAGTTATAAGTTGGCACAGTGGATAGGCCTTGAAAAAGTGAACACAAATCAATCGAGAAAACAGGAAGAAGTTGTGTGGAAGTATGAAAAAATAAGCAAAATATACAAACTGAGTAGTCCATGAGAAAGATAGTTAACATCAAGGATAATGTGAGCGCAGGAGCGCCGCGGTCCCGTGGTTAGCGTGAGCAGCTGCGGAACGAGAGGTAATTGGTTCAAGTTTTCCCTCGAGAGAAAAGTTTACTTTCTTTATTTTCGCAAAGTTATGATCTGTCCGTTCGTTCATTGACGTCTCTGTTCACTGTAATAAGTTTAGTGTCTGTGTTTTGCGACCGCATCGCAAAACCGTGCGATTAGTAGAAGAAAGGACGTGCCTCTCCAATGGGAACCGATAACATTAGATCGCAAGGTCATAGGTCAACCGATTCCTCCACAGGAAAACACGCCTGATATATTCTATACGACACTGGTGACGGCATGTGCATCACATGACAGGAATATGTTGTCGACCCACCTAACTTGTACACTTGGCGAATGGGTAAAAAGATTCTTCTACCTTGCCCGATTTAGGTTTTCTTGTGCATGTGATAATCACTCCCAAGAAAGTGATGAAAACATAAGAGTTTGTCACATAAACTGCAACAAATGAATGCAACAGTTTGACAGTCGCACAGTTTTCCCTGTGCTCTGTCAAAACATATGTTTTTATCGTGTTCAAATTTTTCCGTGTGTAGACTGTCAAATCCTGCATATGTCCAAGCAAATCTGAACATGTCCTGGAATTTAGGAGAGCGAAGTTGATTATGTGTGAGTGTCTGAACTTTGATAATTGTCTGAAAATAAAAAATTAAACATTTTAGTCGAGGGAAGACTTGAACCAAGGACCTCTCGTACCGTAGCTGCTCACGCTAACCACGGGACCACAGCGCTCCTGAGCTTACATTATCCTTGATGTTGCCTATCTTGTGCATGGACTACTCAGTTGCTTATTTTTTTCATAGTTCCATACAACTTCTTCCTGTTTTCTTGATTGATCTGTGTTCAGTTTTTCAAGGCCTGTCCACTGTGCCAACTTATAACTAAATCTGAGGGGGGTGCGATGGGGAGGTTCCCTCGTCAGAGCCACTTGAACCGGGTGCGTCGACATTAGGCCCAAGTACTGCCGACCAACACAACTCAACGGACCACCGGCCGCTTAGTCAACTGGGGCGCCCGTAAGGCCCCTGCACAGCCTGCCTTACGTCACACGTGCCTCTTGCCTCTCTCTCACCCTGACTGCGACAGACTGACTGCCGATGTGGTCAACAAGCCACTCCAAGGAACTGCAACCAAAGACTCAGCTAACAGGCGACCACACGGAGACGGATCACGTCAGCACGCACAGATGTAAGAACATACACTACTAGCCATTAAAATTGCCACACCAACGAAGATGACGTCCTACAGACGGAAAATTTAACCGACAGGAAGAAGATGCTGTGATATGCAAATGATTAGCTTTTCAGAGCATTCACACAAGGTTGGCGCCGGTGGCGACACCTACAACGTGCTGACATGAGGAAAGTTTCCAACCCATTTCTCATACACAAACAGCAGTTGACCGGCGTTGCCTGGTGAAACGTTACTGTGATGTCTCGTGTAAAGAGCAGAAATGCGTACCATCACGTTTCCGACTTTGATAAGGTCGGATTGTAGCCTACCGCGATTGCGATTTATCGTATCGCGACATTGCCGCTCGCGTTCGTTGAGATCCAATGACTGTTAGCAGAATATGGAATCGGTGGGTTCAGGAGGGTAAGACGGAACGCCGTGCTGGATCCCGACGGCCTCGTATCACTAGCAGTCGAGATGACAGGCATCTTATCTGCAGGGCTGTAACGGATCGTGCAGCCACGTCTCGATCCCTGAGTCAACAGATGGGGACGTTTGCAAGACAACAACCATCTCTGCACGAACAGTTCGACGACGTTTGCAGCAGCACGGACTATGAGCTCGGAGACCGTGGCTGCGGTTGCCCTTGACGCTGCATCACAGACAGGAGCGCCTGCGATGGTGTATTCGACGACGAACCTGGGTGCACGAATGGGAAAACGTCATTTTTTCGGATGAATCCAGGTTCTGTTTACAGCATCGTGATGGTCGCATCCGAGTTTGGCGACATCGCGGCGAACGCACATTGGAAGCGAGTACTCGTCATCGCCATACTGGCGTATCACGCGGCGTGATGGTATGGGGTGCCATCGGTTTCATGTGTCTGTCACCTCTTGTTCGCATTGACGGCACTTTGAACAGCGGACGTTACATTTCAGATATGTTACGACCCGTCGCTCTACCCTTCATTCGATCCCTGCGAAACGCTACATTTCAGCAGGATAATGCACGACCGCATGTTGCAGGTCCTGTACGGGCCTTTCTGGATACAGAAAATGTTCGACTACTGCCGTGGCCAGCACATTCTCCAGATCTCTCACCAACTGAAAACGTCTGGTCAATGGTGGCCGAGCAACTGGCTGGTCACAATACGCCAGTCACTACTCTTGATAAACTGTGGTATCGTGTTGAAGCTGCATGGGCAGCTGTACCTGTACACGCCATCCGAGCTCTGTTTGACTCAATGCCCAGGCGTATCGAGGCCGTTATTATGGCCAGAGGTGGTTGGTCTGGGTACTGATTTCTCAGGATCTATGCACCTAAAAAGCGTGAAAATGTAATCACATGTCACTTCTAGCATAATATATTTGTCCAATGAATACCCGTTTATCATCTGCATTTCTTCTTAGTGTAGCAATTTTAATGGCCAGTAGTGTAGAACACGGCTCAACGCCATCAATGTTTCGATATTATCATAAATCTGTGGCATTTTTTTAGTAGAATGTGGTTAACCAGGGGTTCTCTGAGACAAAATTTCGTCATGACCTGGCGGAGAGTCGGCCGTCCATTTCTTGCGCTAGCGCACGAATCGTCTTTTTGCCGCGGTTTCGGATGTTACACCGGATGCAGTGCTGGGGTTCATTTCTCTCTCTGCGCAGTGTGAGAAAGACGGGCGCTAGGTTTTTTATGGCGGCTGGCAGCGCGTGTGTGCGTGAGGCGCACCCTGGCAGCCACGGGCGCGGTGCGTATATCGCGTCGGCTGCGTGTGTTCGTGCGTAACGAGGCCCTTCCTGATTGCGGCCGCCAGCCTGTGGCTCGCGGCCCCACTCGGATACCACTCTTCAGCCGAGTCACCGTCACCGTAGTGACCGTAATTCCAGTGCGGTTCCTCCCCAGTAAAGCGATGCGCTGTATGTAACTTTGAGGTACGCCGATGACATTGTAATTCTGTCAGAGACAGCAAGGGACTTGGAAGAGCAGTTGAACGGAATGGACAGTGTGTTGAAAGGCGGATATAAGATGATGAACTAGAAAAGCAAAACGAGGGTAATGGAATGTAGTGGAATTAAGTCGGGTGATGCTGAGGGAATTAGATTAGGAAATGATACACTTCAAGTAGTAAAGGAGTTTTGCTATTTGGGGAGCAAAATAACTGATGATGGTCGAAGTAGAGAGGATATAAAATGTAGACTGGCAATGGCAAGGAAAGCGATTCTGGAGAAATTTGTTAACATCGAGTATAGATTTAAGTGTCAGGAAGTCCTTTCTGAAAGTATTTGTATGGAGTGTAGCCATGTATGGAAGTGAAACGTGGACGATAAATAGTTGGGACAAGAAGAGAATAGAAGCTTTCGAAATGTGGTGCTACAGAGGAATGCTGAAGATTAGATGGGTAGATCACATAACTAATGAGGAAGTATTGGATAGGATTGGGGAGAAGAGGAGTTTGTGGCACAACTTGACAAGAAGAAGGGATAGGTTGGTAGGGCACCAGTTGAGTACTGGAGCGTAGCGTGGAGGGTAAAAATCGTAGAGGGAGACCAAGAGATGAATACACTAAACAGATTCAGAAGGATGTAGTTTGCAGTAGGTACTGGGAGATGAAGAAGCTTGCACAGGATAGAGTAGCATGGAGAGGCATCAAACCAGTCTCAGGACTGAAGACCACAACAACAACATGTGTAACTTAATCGCGACTCGAAACCATTACGTTTCGTCACCAGCAGATTACTAAGCAGATAACGTTCCTTCACCATTATCTAGAACCTTGGGAGAGCCAGCCATAAAGAAACTGTCCCACCTGGTGTACAAGATATCTGAGACGGGCGAAATACACTCAGAAGAACGTAATAATTCCAATTCGAAACAGGGAAGGGGCTGACAGGTGTGAATATTACCGAACCATCATTCGAATAAGCCATAGTTGCAAAATAATGACGCTAATTATACAGAGCGTCCCAGGAAGAATGGTTAGCATTCAGGAATATGACAGGAACGATCATTGGCAGAGAACCCGAGAAAATTCTGGTCCTATGTAAAATCGTTAAGCGGGTTTAAGGCTTCCATTTAGTCCCTTGTACACTACTCTGGTGTGTCAGTTGAAGGCAGCAAAACGAAAGATGAAGTTAGAAATTTCACGTTCAAGAACTCGCTCACACAGGAAAATAGTAGGAACATACCGTCATTTGACCATCGCGAGGACTCACGTATGGACGACATAATAATAAGCATCCCTGGAGCAGAGAAACAGCTAATAGATTTGAAAGTAAATAAATCATCAGGTCCTGATGGAATCCCAGTTCGATTTCACAAGGAGTACGGCATTGGCCCCTTATCTAGCCTGCATTTATCGTGAAATCTCTCGCACAGTACAAAGTACCAAGAGACCGTAAAAAATTGCAGGTGGCTCCACTATATAAGAAAGGTAAAACAACAGATCCACAAAATTACAGACCAATATCCCGAACTTCGGTTTACTGCAGAATACTTGAACGTACTCTCAGTTCGAACTCAGTAAACTTTCTTGAGACTGAGAAGCTTATTTCCACGAATCAGTACGGTTTTAAAAAGCATCACTCGTGCGAAACTCAGCTTGCCCTTTTCCCCCATGATGCACTGCGACCTTTGGATGGAGGGCAACAGATAGATTCCGTATTTCTAGGTCTCCGTAAGGCGTTTCACACGCTGTCCCATTGCAGGCTGTTGATGAACGTATGAACATATGGAATGCGTTCACTGATATGTGTCTCGCCGGCCGCTGTGGCCGAGCGTTCCTAGGCGCTTCAGTCTGGAACCGCGCGACCGCTACGGTCACAGGTTCGCATCCTGCCTCGGGCATGGATGTGTATGGTGTCCGTAGGTTAGTTAGCTTCAAGTAGTTCTAAGTTCTATGGGACTGATGACCTCAGATGTTAGGTCCCATAGCGCTCAGAGCCATTTTTGTGTGAGTGTCTCGAAGATTTCTTAAGTGGTAGAACTCCATATGTTGTCCTCGATGGCGAGTATTCATCAGAGACAGGGGTATCGTCAGGAGTGCCCCAGGGAAGTGGGCGCTGTTGTTCTCTGCATACATAAATGATTTGGCCGACAGGGTGCGCAGCAATCTGCGGTTGTTTGCTGATGATGCCGTGGTGTACGGTAAGGTGTCGAATTTGAGTGACTGTAGGAAGATACGAGACGACTTAGACAAAATTTCTAGTTGGTGTCATGAATGGCATCTAGCCCTAAATGTGGAAACATGTAAGTCAATGCCGGCCGCGGTGGTCTCGCGGTTCTAGGCGCGCAGTCCGGAACCGTGCGACTGCTACGGTCGCAGGTTCGAATCCTGCCTCGGGCATGGATGTTTGTGATGTCCTTAGGTTAGTTAGGTTCAAGTAGTTCTAAGTTCTAGGGGACTAATGACCACAGCAGTTGAGTCCCATAGTGCTCAGAGCCATTTGAGCCATTTTTGTAAGTTAATGCGGATGAGTGGCAAGATCAAACCTGTAATGTTCGGATACAGTATTACTAGTGTTCAGCTTGACACAGTCAAGTCGTTTAAATATCTGGGTGTAGCGCTGCAGCGTGTGAGAACTGTTTTGGGGAAGGCGAGTGGTCGACTTCGGTTTATTGGAACAATTTTTGCGAAACAGTGGTCCACCTGCAAAAGAGACCGCTTATACAACGCTGGTGCGACCTACTACTGAGTACTGCTCGAGTGCTTGTCATCCGTACCAGGTCGGATTGAAGGGAGACGTTGTAGGAATTCAGAGGCGGAGCCGGCCGCTGTGGCCGAGCGGCCCTAGGCGCTTCAGTCCGGAACCACGCGGCTGCTACGGTCGCAGGTTCGAATCCTGCCTCGGGCGTGGATGTGTGTGATGTCCTTAGGTTAGTTAGGTTTAAGTAGTTCTAGGGCACTGATGACCTCAGATGTCCCATAGTGCTCAGAGCCATTTTTTTGAAACTAGTTATAGCCAAGCGTGAACGTGCATCGTTTTCTTTTCAATTCTCTAAGGGGGATAAACAGGCTGCTAGATTGTTGATGCACAGAATATCTAATAGTAAATCAATGCTTAATTATACAGCTCTAAAACTGGCATTATACTTACAATGTGCAGCCGATATTTCTATGGGCCAGTGTGTCCTTATCTTCCTGTTCGATATACCGATTAGTTCAAATGGTTCAAATGGCTCTGAGCACTATGGGACTCAACTGCTGAGGTCATTAGTCCCCTAGAACTTAGAACTACTTAAACCTAACTAAGCTAAGGACATCACAAACATCCATACCCGAGGCAGGATTCGAACCTGCGACCGTAGCGGTGCCGCGGTTCCAGACTGCAGCGCCTTTAACCGCACGGCCACTTCGGCCGGCTATACCGATTAGTTTCCCGGTATATCCATGGCAGATAATGATACTTCTTTTTGAATATCGATATACTGGATTTCTGATATTTTTAAAACTATCAACAGTCGTAGTAGTCAGTAACACTAACAAGACGCTTACAGCAAAAAACATTAACGTTTGAGTGTAATGAAACGCTATCCACACCGTTTCTGAGACGCACCTTTTATAAAAACGAACTACAGTGGTGAGGAAAACGTAAGGACCAAAGCAACTTTCGCATGATGTGTCACTGACAAGTGACATAGCTCGATGACACCTGAGCCATGAATAGAAAGAACCGCTGCAGTATAGCACAGAAGGAAACTGAAAGAAATACGCAATGAGACGAACAGAAACGACGTTTTTATTCAAACACATTACTCGCACTTGAGTGAGCGAGATTCACAATGACCCCCTCGACATTATAAAAGACGTAGCACGGTTGTTAATAGAGAGTGTGACAATAAAGTAATAACAGAGCCCAGTATGTTGTCGTCGACGGCGAGTGTTCATCAGAGACAAGGGTACCGCCAGGAGTGCCCCAGGCAAGTGTGACAGGACCGCTGTTCTTCTGTACGTACATACACTCCTGGAAATGGAAATAAGAACACCGTGAATTCATTGTCCCAGGAAGGGGAAACTTTATTGACACATTCCTGGGGTCAGATACATCACATGATCACACTGACAGAACCACAGGCACATAGACACAGGCAACAGAGCATGCACAATGTCGGCACTAGTACAGTGTATATCCACCTTTCGCAGCAATGCAGGCTGCTATTCTCCCATGGAGACGATCGTAGAGATGCTGGATGTAGTCCTGTGGCACGGCTTGCCATGCCATTTCCACCTGGCGCCTCAGTTGGACCAGCGTTCGTGCTGGACGTGCAGACCGCGTGAGACGACGCTTCATCCAGTCCCAAACATGCTCAATGGGGGACAGATCCGGAGATCTTGCTGGCCAGGGTAGTTGACTTACACCTTATAGAGCACGTTGGGTGGCACGGGATACACGCGGACGTGCATTGTCCTGTTGGAACAGCAAGTTCCCTTGCCGGTCTAGGAATGGTAGAACGATGGGTTCGATGGCGGTTTGGATGTACCGTGCACTATTCAGTGTCCCCTCGACGATCACCAGTGGTGTACGGCCAGTGTAGGAGATCGCTCCCCACACCATGATGCCGGGTGTTGGCCCTGTGTGCCTCGGTCGTATGCAGTCCTGATTGTGGCGCTCACCTGCACGGCGCCAAACACGCATACTACCATCATTGGCACCGAGGCAGAAGCGACTCTCATCGCTGAAGACGACACGTCTCCATTCGTCCCTCCATTCACGCCTGTCGCGAGACCACTGGAGGCGGGCTGCACGATGTTGGGGCGTGAGCGGAAGACGGCCTAACGGTGTGCGGGACCGTAGCCCAGCTTCATGGAGACGGTTGCGAATGGTCCTCGCCGATACCCCAGGAGCAACAGTGTCCCTAATTTGCTGGGAAGTGGCGGTGCGGTCCCCTACGGCACTGCGTAGGATCCTACGGTCTTGGCGTGCATCCGTGCGTCGCTGCGGTCCGGTCCCAGGTCGACGGGCGCGTGCACCTTCCGCCGACCACTGGCGACAACATCGATGTACTGTGGAGACCTCACGCCCCACGTGTTGAGCAATTCGGCGGTACGTCCACCCGGCCTCCCGCGTGCCCACTATACGCCCTCGCTCAAAGTCCGTCAACTGCACATACGGTTCACGTCCACGCTGTCGCGGCATGCTACCAGTGTTAAAGACTGCGATGGAGCTCCGTATGCCACGGCAAACTGGCTGACACTGACGGCGGCGGTGCACAAATGCTGCGCAGCTAGCGCCATTCGACGGCCAACACCGCGGTTCCTGGTGTGTCCGCTGTGCCGTGCGTGTGATCATTGCTTGTACAGCCCTCTCGCAGTGTCCGGAGCAAGTATGGTGGGTCTGACACAGCGGTGTCAATGTGTTCTTTTTTCCATTTCCAGGAGTGTATATGATTTGGCAGTCAGGATGGCTATATATCTGTCGCCGTTTGCTGAGGACGCCCTGGTATACTGTAACGTTCCGAAGTTGAGTGACTGTAGGTAGATACGAGACGACTCAGACAAAATTTCTAGTTGGTGTCATGAATGGCAGCTAGCCCTAAATGTGGAAACATGTAAGTTAATGCGGATGAGTAGAAAGATCAAACGTGTGATGTTCGGATACAGTATAACTATTGCCCTGCTTGACACAGTCAAGTCGTTTAAATATCTGGGTGTAACGTTGCAAAGCGGTATGAGGTTGATCGAGCAAGTGAGAACTATGGTGGGGAAGGCGAGTGGTCGACTTTGGTCTGTTGGGAGAATTTTAGGTTCAAAATGGCTCTGAGCACTATGGGACTTAACTTCTGAGGTCATCAGTCCCCTACAACTTAGAACTACTTAAACCTAACTAAGCTAAGGACATCGCACACATCCATGCCCGAGGCAGGATTCGAACCTGCGAGCGCAGCAGTCGTGCGGTTCCAGACTGTAGGGCCTAGAACCGCGCGGCCACTCCGGCCGGCAGAATTTTAGGAAAGATTGGTCCACCTGTAAAGGAGACCGCATGTAGGACGGTGGTACGACCTATTCTTGAGTACTGCTCGAGTTTTTGGGATCCGTACCAGGTCGGATTGAAGGAAGGCATCGAAGCAATTCAGAGGCGGGCTGCTAGTAAAGTGTAGTAAACATGAACTCTACAATACATACCTTAAGAGCTACGGGCAGGTTCGACCAACACGTGAGTGTTACAGGGAGGGAAGGCGGTGTTCTTTTCGTGAAAGACTGCCGAGAAAATTTAGACAGCCGGCGTTTGAAACTGACTGCCGAACCAATCTACTGCCACCAACATACATCGCTCGTAAAGACCACGGAGATAAGATACGAAAATTTAGGGCTCTTACGGAGGCGTACAGACAATCGTTTTTCCCTCGCTCTATTTGCGAGTGGATCAGGAAAGGCCATGGGTAGTGGCGGTACACGTACCGTACGGTGGCTTCCGGAGTATCTGTGTAGATGTAGATGTATATTGCGAGCAGAAAAGTCTAGCAAACATGAACTCTAAAATGCATGCCTTAAGGTTCAAATGGTTCAAATGGTTCTGAGCACTATGGGACTCAACTGCTGAGGTCATAAGTCCCCTAGAACTTAGAACTACTTAAACCTAACTAACCTAAGGACAACACAAACATCCATGCCCGAGGCAGGATTCGAACCTGCGACCGTAGCGGTCGCGCGGTTCCAGACTGTAGCGCCAGAACCGCTCGGCCACCAGCGGCCGGCGCATGCCTTAAGGGCTACAGGCACTTGTCGAGTAGAAGATATGAGTTTCGCAGTGTCGAAGATAAGTCATCTTGATGTATGCATTTTAGAGCCCATGTTTATCAAATTTTCTTGCTTCCAAGGATACCTCATGTCATATCCTCACTACTGACCATTCCTCCAGGATCACCCTGTATGGAAAAGAATGATGAAACTGGTAGAAATCGACTTTGTGGTAGGTCAGTTTGGGTTCCAGAGTACTGTAAGGTGACGCGAGGTAAATCTGGACCTTTGACTGATCTTAGGAGACAAACTGAAGAAAGGCAGACTTAGCGGTTATAGCATTTCCAGATTTAGAGAAAGCTTTTGACAGTAGTTGGTCATTTAGTAATTAAAAATTTTTAAAAAACCTATAACGCTACGTTCAAGTCGAATTCAGGCCGACACGTGCATGGTCAGCTCTGTCCTTTAGAAGTAGATCGTCCAGCTCGTTTTATTAGACGCAAAAACCGCAATGCCGACGGGACATTAAGCTCCAAAATTGCTGGCGTTTCGCTACGTACCGGCAGCTGCGCTGTCGCTGGTGCGGAACTGACCACAGGGCAGAAGTGTGCCTCGCAGAAAACTCCTGCCTCTGTAGACCCTACAAAAAACGCTCGCCTATCCGGGTTACGAGAACGATGAACGAACTGGAGGAAGTTGTTTTGCAGACGCAGGCGTGCCAGACCACACGCTGTCCAGCGATGTCCGAGCCAGCAGCGGACAAGCTAAAGTTGCTTCCAACAGGTAGAGGTGACGCACAGACATATGCAAACACCAAAAAACGCAACACATTACCATGCCTATGAAATCCTTTCCTGCAGAGATGGAATCTTAGCCTTCGGATCCCACAGAAAACTAGTCTCGGAGAGCTTCATATCAGGTTGGAATAGACAAATACAGGGTTAGCCAGTGAAACGGGAAGATTTAAATACGAGGGCTATTCCGAAAGTAGGGTCCGATCGGTCACGAAATGGAAACGACTATGAAAATCCGATAAAGCTTTGCACAGATGTGTTGGGTAGTGTCTCTAGTATAACCCCAGTTAGCATCACGTCGCTCTTCTCATTTCTGAGCTCGCAGTGAGTGCGTAAAGATGTCTAGAAAATAGTGTCTGCCGCCAAGTACGGGGGCCTGGTGAGAAATTTCCCCTGAAGCTATGCAGCTAACATTACATAACTGTCGTGCTGTTTCGTCTTCAAGACAATTCTCAGCCGCATTCTGCAGGGGCAATGAAGATGCTCCTGCATCGTTTTCAAATGGAAATGTGAGATTACCCACAATACAGCCCGTAATTGTCTCCCTCTGAGTTTCAGCTCTGGTCACATGAACCGCTGGTTATGAAGACAACATTTCGGCACAAGACAACGAGCCGTAGGCCAGCGTAGAGAATTGGCGGAGAGCACTGGCGGCTGCCTTCTATAGCGAGGGTATGGGAAAGTTGGTACAACGCTACGATACACGTCTAAGTCGGGTCGGCGACTATGGAGATAAGTAGCTGCAAGGTGTATCTAACTGTTGCAAATAAAACATTTTTGATTTTTACCGTGGTTTCCATTTCGCGACCTATCGGACCTTACTTTCGGAATAGCCCTCGTAAGTAACTAATTCCTTATAAAATTTATTTTTTGAATTTAATGGTTATAAATATAAAGTAAAAAGGTAGCCATTTACTGTACAATAAGTGAAAAATTATTTTTTGAATGTAACATCTGCCAAATGTCCTCCATTGGATTCTATGCACTTCTGCAGCCGGGCCTGGAAGTTTCCCCTGACATTTTGCAGCATATTGACTGGTATTCCTTCAGTTTCGTCCGCAATTCGTTGTTTTAGGGCTGGGATAGTTCTGGGTGGATCGTTCTGAAAAACTCTTGTTTTTAAGTAACCCCACAGAAAAAAGGCGCAGGTTGTCAAATCTGGAGAGCGAGGCGGCCAAGGGATATCCCCGTTTCGGGGAATGACGCCGCCTGGAAACAAAGGATCCACATACTGAAATGTAAACTTTCACGGCCGGAAATATCATGTCCATTATAATTATCCGGGCTGTTATGCCGTGGTCGGTTGATGAATTCCGTGGTGTTTCCCAACGTTTCGTCTCCGACTGCGGGAGACATCTTCAAGGGGGTCCGTAGCTTGATGGAAGGTCCAACACACACACTGGCTCGCTACTGACAGTCACTAGCGAGCCAGTGTGTGTGTTGGACCTTCCATCAAGCTACGGACCCCCTTGAAGATGTCTCCCGCAGTCGGAGACGAAACGTTGGGAAACACCACGGAATTCATCAACCGACCACGGCATAACAGCCCGGATAATTATAATGGACATGAAAGGATCCACAGCATTCATGGCAACTCTTGCAGTGTGGCTTGTTGCCCCGTCTTGTTGGAACATTGTGTGTTCATTCACTGGAAAACAGGCGAGTTCTGGCGTAAGAAAGTTCTGGATCATTGCAACGTATCGCACAGAGTTGCCAGTCATAGCACTTCAATTGATATCCTCGAAGAAAAATGGGCCTACGATTCCTCTTGCCGACATTGCGCACCAAACCGTCACTTTTTGAGCATGAAGAGGCGGAATGAAGTGCGCCAGGGGTTTCCTCTGACCAGTATCTGAAGTTTTGTTTATTAACAAAACCAGAGAGATGGAAATGCGCCTCATCGCTCATCCACAAGTGGTTTACTTGGTCGTCATTTTCTTCAAGTACAAATGGCTCTGAGCACTATGGGACTTAACATCTGAGGTCATCAGTCCCCTAGCACTTAGAACTACTTAAACCCAACTAACCTAAGGACATCACACACATCCATGCCCGAGGCATGATTCGAATCTGCGACCGTAGCGGTCACGCGGTTCCAGACTGAAGCGCCTTTAACCGCACGGCCACACCGGCCGGCTACATGTTCAATGGCTGCATGTGGGTTCTCTAGGCCCCAAATTCTAACACTGTGTTTGTTTACCTGACCACTAACATGGAAAGTCGCTTCATTACCGAACACGATGCGCTGTCCGAAAGTGTCATCATTGTCAATAGCATTAACAATCTCGTTACAAAATGCCACACGTTTGCCTTTGTCATCACGACGCTGAGCTTCTAACAGCTGTAACCTGTAACCGACGTCTCAAAATACGCCAAATTGTTGTTGTAGACAGTTGTAACTCCCGACTGGCACAACGAGTTGATTTTGGAGGACTACGTTGGAAAGCAGTTTGAATTCGTGCAACATTTTCCTCACGAACAAAACATCCTGTACCTAGAAACTGTCGATACCATGTACGAATGTTCCACCCATTCGGAAGTTCAATGTCGTACCTCAACCTGAAACGTCTTTGTACTGCAATCACGGAACTGCACTTCGCTAACTTCAGAGCACAAACTGATTTCTGCTGCGAAGTAGCCATTTTAAACATATGACGGTTACCAAGCAAAGCAGAAGACAAGTGACATCTAGCGGCTATTAATATAAACTAGACTATGTATTGGTTTCTCCAATAGCCGACTCGAGGCCTAGCGATCGATAGTTTGTAATACTTATATTCTTTTTCAAACACCCCATATTAAAGAGTAACTATCCAGGGCGACCTTAAGTGGAATGGCCATTTTAGAGCAAATATGGGAAAAGCAGTTGCCAGACTGAGATTCATAGGATGAATCGTAAGGAAATGTAACTCATCCATGAAGGAAGTGGTTTGTAAGGGCCTTGTTGGACCGATTCTTGAGTACTGTTCATCTATCTCGGATCCCTACCAGATAGGACAGATGGAAGACATACACTCCTGGAAATGGAAAAAAGAACACATTGACACCGGTGTGTCAGACCCACCATACTTGCTCCGGACACTGCGAGAGGGCTGTACAAGCAATGATCACACGCACGGCACAGCGGACACACCAGGAACCGCGGTGTTGGCCGTCGAATGGCGCTAGCTGCGCAGCATTTGTGCACCGCCGCCGTCAGTGTCAGCCAGTTTGCCGTGGCATACGGAGCTCCATCGCAGTCTTTAACACTGGTAGCATGCCGCGACAGCGTGGACGTGAACCGTATGTGCAGTTGACGGACTTTGAGCGAGGGCGTATAGTGGGCATGCGGGAGGTCGGGTGGACGTACCGCCGAATTGCTCAACACGTGGGGCGTGAGGTCTCCACAGTACATCGATGTTGTCGCCAGTGGTCGGCGGAAGGTGCACGTGCCCGTCGACCTGGGACCGGACCGCAGCGACGCACGGATGCACGCCAAGACCGTAGGATCCTTCGCAGTGCCGTAGGGGACCGCACCGCCACTTCCCAGCAAATTAGGGACACTGTTGCTCCTGGGGTATCGGCGAGGACCATTCGCAACCGTCTCCATGAAGCTGGGCTACGGTCCCGCACACCGTCAGGCCGTCTTCCGCTCACGCCCCAACATCGTGCAGCCCGCCTCCAGTGGTGTCGCGACAGGCGTGAATGGAGGGACGAATGGAGACGTGTCGTCTTCAGCGATGAGAGTCGCTTCTGCCTTGGTGCCAATGATGGTCGTATGCGTGTTTGGCGCCGTGCAGGTGAGCGCCACAATCAGGACTGCATACGACCGAGGCACACAGGGCCAACACCCGGCATCATGGTGTGGGGAGCGATCTCCTACACTGGCCGTACACCACTGGTGATCGTCGAGGGGACACTGAATAGTGCACGGTACATCCAAACCGTCATCGAACCCATCGTTCTACCATTCCTAGACCGGCAAGGGAACTTGCTGTTCCAACAGGACAATGCACGTCCGCATGTATCCCGTGCCACCCAACGTGCTCTAGAAGGTGTAAGTCAACTACCCTGGCCAGCAAGATCTCCGGATCTGTCCCCCATTGAGCATGTTTGGGACTGGATGAAGCGTCGTCTCACGCGTTCTGCACGTCCAGCACGAACGCTGGTCCAACTGAGGCGCCAGGTGGAAATGGCATGGCAAGCCGTTCCACAGGACTACATCCAGCATCTCTACGATCGTCTCCATGGGAGAATAGCAGCCTGCATTGCTGCGAAAGGTGGATATACACTGTACTAGTGCCGACATTGTGCATGCTCTGTTGCCTGTGTCTATGTGCCTGTGGTTCTGTCAGTGTGATCATGTGATGTATCTGACTCCAGGAATGTGTCAATAAAGTTTCCCCTTCCTGGGACAATGAATTCACGATGTTCTGATTTCAATTTCCAGGAGTGTAGATCCAACGTAGAGCGACACGTTTCGTTACCAGACCGTCTAGTCGGCGCGACGTTACAGATATGTTCAGTTAACTCCAGTGGCATCATGGAGACACTGAGTCTGGAAATTTCGAGAGATCACCTTCCGGGAAGAGTCGGACAACATATTACTTCCCCTTACATACGTCTCGCGTAATGAGCATGAGGAGAAAATTCGAGAAATCAGACACAACACGGAAGCTTACCGATAATTATTCTTCCCACGCGCTATTCGCGAATGGAACAGGATTGGAGGACTCAGTTAGTGGTACAAAATGTACCCTCCGCCACACACGATTAGGTGGCTTGCGGAGTATCATATAGATGTAAACTAGGCCAGAAGTTGCAGAAGGTGTGAAACAAAACTCTACGTCTGCGTGATTACTCTGCTATTCACAATAAAGTCCCTGGCAGAGGGTTCAAGGAACCGCCTTCAAGCTGTCTCTCTACCGTTCCACTCTCGAACGACGCGCAAGAAAAACGAGCACTTAAATTTTTCTGTGTGAGCCCTGATTTCTCTTATTTTATCGTGATGATCATTTCTCCTTATGTAGGTGGGTGCCAACAGAATGTTTTTGCAATCAGATATTTCATGAGAAGATCCCGTCGCAACGAAAAACGCCTTTGTTTTAATTATCGCCACTCCAATCCACGTATCATGTCTGTGGCATTATCTCCCCTGTTTCGCGATAATACAAAAGGAGCTACCCTTTGTATTTTTTCGATGTCATCCGTCAGTTCCACCTGATGCGGATCCCACACCGCACAGCAGTACTCCAGAATAGGGCGGACAAGCGTGGTGTAAGCAGTCTCTTTAGTAGACCTGTTGCACCTTCCAAGTGTTCTGCCAGTGAATCGCAGTCTGTGGTTTGCTCTGCTCACAATATTACTATGTAATCGTTCCAGTTTCGGTTATTTGTAATAGTAATCCCTAAGTATTTAGTTGAATTTGCAGCCTTCAGATTTGTGTGACTTGTCGCGTAATCGAAATTTAGCTGATTTCTTTTAGTGCTAGTGTGAATAACTTTATTCAGAGTCAGTTGCCACTTTTCGCAGCATACAGGTGTCTTATGTAAATCATTTTGCAATTCGTTTTGGTGATCTGATGACTTTACAAGACGGCAAATGACAGCAACATCTGCAAACAATCAAAGACGGCTGCTCGGGTTGTCTCCTATGTCGTTAATTGTAGATCAGGAACAATAGAGGGCCTATAACACTTCCTTGGGGAACGCCGGATATTTCTTCTGTTTTACTTGACGACTTTCCGTCTATTACTACGAAGTGTGACAGCCGGCCAGTGTGGCCGTGCGGTTCTAGGCGCTACAGTGTGGAACCGCGCGACCGCTACGGTCGCAGGTTCGAATCCTGCCTCGGGCATGGATGTCTGTGATGTCCTTAGGTTAGTTTAAGTAGTTCTAAGTTCTAGGGGACTGATGACCTTAGAAAGTTAAGTCCCATAGTGGTCAGAGCCATTTGAACCATTTTGTCCTCTAACAGATATACGGCTGTGGTGCTAAACATGAAGAAAATGATGAATAAGTTATTTATGCAACCATTTTCTTTTGAGGTGGTGACTGAAGCTTTGTGACCACCCCTCGTATATGTCTACTCCAGGAGCCTGTCTGTATTGACAGCCATAGTACATTTAGTGGTGCAGTTATGACCGAACAGAAAACGTTAGGCCGTTTAGTTTGTGATGTTTTTCTGGGAAGAGTCCTCGATGGTGAGTGTTCATCGGAGGTGAGGGTATCATCTGGAGTGCCCCAGGGAAGTGTGGTAGGTCCGCTGTTGTTTTCTGTCTACATAAATGATCTTTTGGATAGGGTGGATAGCAATGTGCGGCTGTTTGCTGATGATGCTGTGGTGTACGGGAAGGTGTCGTCGTTGAGTGACTGTAGGAGGATACAAGATGACTTGGACAGGATTTGTGATTGGTGTAAAGAACGGCAGCTAACTCTTAAATATAGATAAATGTAAAGTAATGCCGGCCGTTGTGGCCGAGCGGTTCTAGGCGCTTCAGTCTGGGACCGCGAGACCACTACGGTCGCAGGTTCGAATCCTGCCTCGGGCATGGATGTGTGTGGTGTCCTTAGGTTAGTTAGGTTGAAGTAGTTCTCAGTTCTAGGGGACTGATGACCTCAGCAGTTAAGTCCCGTAGTTCTCAGAGCCATTTTTTTGTAAATTAATGCAGGTGAATAGGGAAAAGAATCCCGTAATGTTTGAATACACCATAAGTAGTGTAGTAACGTCGATTAAATATTTGGGCGTAACATTGCAGAGCGATATGAAGTGGGACAAGCATGTAATGGGAGTTGTGGGGTTCATTGGTAGAATTTTGGGAAGATGTGGTTCGTCTGTAAAGGAGACCGCTTATAAAACACTAATACGACCTATTCTTGAGTACTGCTCGAGCGTTTGGGATCCCTATCAGGTCGGATTGAGGGAGGACATAGAAGCAATTCAGAGGCGGGTTGCTAGATTTGTTACTGGTCGGTTTGATCATCACGCGAGTGTTACGGAAATGGTTCAGGAACTCGGGTGGGAGTCTGTGGAGGAAAGGAGGAAAGGACAATGCGGCAATATTTGGTGTCAATGGCGTTTGGCAGCAGACGACTGAGGCGAGTGCCTCTGCTAGCAGCACGATATCGCCTGCAGCGCCTCTTTTGTGCTCGTGACCGTATCAGTTGGACCCTAGACGACTGGTAAACTGTGACCCGGTCACATGACTCCTCATTCCAGTTGGTAAGAGCTATTGGTAGGAAACTTCCTGGCAGATTAAAACTCGAACTCGCGAACTTTGCCTTTCGCAGACAAGTGCTCGACCAACTGAGATACCCAAGCACGACTCACGAACCGACCTCACAGCTACAATTCTGCCAGTACCTTGTCCCGTACCTTTCAAACCTTACAGAAGCTCTCCTGCGAACCTTGCAGAACTAGCACTCCTGAAAGAAAGGATATTGTGGAGGCAAGGCTTAGCCACAGCCTGGGGAATGTTTCCAGAATGAGATTTTCACACTCCAGCGGAGTGTACGCTGATATGAAACTTCCTGGCAGATTAAAACTGTGTGCCGGACCGAGACTCGAATTCGGGACCTCTGCCTTTCGCGGGCAAGTGCTCCACCAACTGAGCTACCCAAGCACGATTCACGCCCCGTCCTCACAGCTTTAGTTCTGCCAGTATCTCGTGTCCTACCTTCCAAACAACAGAAGCTCTCCTGCGAACCTTGCAGAACTAGCACTCCTGAAAGAAACAATATTGTGGAGAGAAGGCTTAGCCACAGCCTGGGGGGTGTTTCCAGAATGAGATTTTCACTCTGCAGCGGAGTGTACGCTGATATGAAACTTCCTGCCAGTTTAAAACTGTGTGCCGGACCGAGACTCGAATTCGGGACCTCTGCCTTTCGCGGGCAAGTGCTCCACCAACTGAGCTTCCCAAGCACGATTCACGCCCCGTCCTCACAGCTTTACTTCTGCCAGTATCTCGTGTCCTACCTTCCAAACAACAGAAGCTCTCCTGCGAACCTTGCAGAACTAGCACTCCTGAAAGAAACGATATTGAGGAGAGAAAGCCTAGCCACAGCCTAGGGGGTGTTTCCAGAATGAGATTTTCACTCTGCAGCGGAGTGTGCGCTGATATGAAACTTCCTGGCAGATTAAAACTGTGTGCCAACCGAGACTCGAACTCGCGGCCTTTGCCTTTCACGGGCAAGTGCTCTACCAATTGAGCTACCCAAGCACGACTGGGTCGGTACAGCACTTGCCTGCAAAAGGCAAAGACCGCGTGTTCCAGTTTCGGTCCGGCATACAGTTTTAATCTGCCAGGAATTTTCATATCAGCGCACACTCCACTGCAGAGTGACAACTTCATTCTAGTACTTGGAAAATTTGCAGCTATTCATGGACTTCATGTTCCGAAACAGTGCTGGAATTTTTACGGATGACAATGCTGCATGTGACCGAGCGACAATTGTCCGCGATTCGCTTGAAAAACTTTCTGGATAATTGCAGCGAATGGTTTGACCACCTAGATCCCCCGAGGTTGATCCTACCGAACATGTATGGGACATAATCTGGTGGTCAGTTCGTGCAATAACTCCTGCACCGACAACGCTTTCGCAATTACGAACGGCTACGAAGCCAACATTTCTGCAGCGGACTTGCAACGACTTGACGAGTCCATGGCACGTAGAGTAGCTGCAGTACGCCTGTAAGGAAGATGTCTGATGCGACATTAGGAGGTATCGCACGATCTGTCACCTGAGTGTATACAGACATGAAGAATAAAAAAATGCTCCTGCAGAACAGGCCATGAAATCCCAACGGTACCGACCGGCCGCCGTGTCATCATCAGCCCATTGGCGTTAGTGGATGCGGATATGGAGGGGCACCTGGTCAGCACACCGCTCTCCTGGCCGCCACTTCTCAGTCAAGCAGCTCCTCAGTTTGCCTCACAAGGGCTGAGTGCACCCCGCTTGCCGACAGCGCTCGGCAGACCGGGCGGTCACCCATCCAACTGCTAGCCCAGCCCCACAGCGCTTAACTTCGGTTATCTGACGGGAACCGGTGTTACCACTGCGGCAAGGCCATTCGCCATATAAAGATGTAGAATGTTAACAAAATTTTGTTTTATTCAAAAGACTTTAAAAGTTTTCACATAAGAATTTCGGAGGCATTGTTTTACAGGACGCCGTCGTACGTCTTAGAAGGGAGCCCAGTTGAACATGTACTGTTTCCAGTTTGCCATTCTGTAGATGTACACTACTGGCCATGAAAATTGCTACACTACGAAGATGACGTGCTACGGACGCGAAATTTAGCCGACAGGAAGAAGATGCTGTGGTATGCAAATGATTAGCTTTTCAGAGCACTCACACAGGGTTGGCGCCGGTGGCGTTACCTACAACGTGCCGACATGAGGAAAGTTTACAACCGATTTCTCATCACAAACAGCAGCTGACCGGCGTTGCCTGGTGAAACGTTGTTGTGATGCCTCGTGTAAGGAGGGGAAATGCGTACCATCACGTTTCCGACTTTGACGAAGGTCGGATTGTAGCCTATCGCGATTGCGGTTTATCGTATCCCGACATTGCTGCTCGCGTTGGTCGAGATCCAATGACTGTTAGCAGAATATGGAATCGGTGGGTTCAGGAGGGTAATACGGAACGCCGTGCTGCATCCCAACGGCCTCGTATCACTAGTAGTCGAGATGACAGGCATCTTATCCGCACGGCTGTAACGGATCGTGCAGCCGCGTCTCGATCCCTGAGTCAACAGATGGGGACGTTTGTAGGACAACAACCATCTGCACGAACAGTTCGACGACGTTTGCAGCAGCACAGACTATCAGCTCGGAGACCGTGGCTGCGGTTACCCCTGACGCTGCATCACAGACAGCAGCGCCTGCGACGGTGTACTCGCCGACGAACCTGGGTGCACGAATGGCAAAACGTCAGTTTTTCGGGTGAATCCAGGTTCTGTTTACAGCATCACGACGGTCGCATCCGTGTTTGGCGACATGGCGGTGAACGCACGTTGGAAGCGTGTATTCGTCATCGCCATACTGGCGTATCACCCGGCGTGATGGTATGGGGTGCCATTGCTTACACGTCTCGGTCCCCTCTTGTTCGCATTGACGGCACTTTGAACAGTGGACGTCGTTACATTTCAGATGTGTTACGACCCCTGGCTCTACCCTTCATTCGATCGCTGCGAAAGCCTACAATTCAGCAGGATAATGCACGAGCGGATGTTGCTGGTTCTGTACGGGCCTTCCTGGATACAGAAAATGTTCGACTGCTGCGCTGGCCAGCACATTCTCCAGATCTGTCACCAATTGAAAACGTCTGGTCAATGGTGGCCGAGCAACTGGCTCATCACAATACGGCAGTCACTACTCTTGATGATCTGTGGTATCGTGTTGAATCTGCATGGGCAGCTGTACCTGTACACGCTACCCGAGCTCTGACTCAATGCCCAGGCGTATGAAGGCCGTTATTACGGCCAGAGGTGGTTGTTCTGGGTACTGATTTCTCAGGATCTATGCACCCAAATTGTGTGAAAATGTAATCACATGTTAATTCTAGTATAATACACTCCTGGAAATGGAAAAAAGAACACATTGACACCGGTGTGTCAGACCCACCATACTTGCTCCGGACACTGCGAGAGGGCTGTACAAGCAATGATCACACGCACGGCACAGCGGACACACCAGGAACCGCGGTGTTGGCCGTCGAATGGCGCTAGCTGCGCAGCATTTGTGCACCGCCGCCGTCAGTGTCGGCCAGTTTGCCGTGGCATACGGAGCTCCATCGCAGTCTTTAACACTGGTAGCATGCCGCGACAGCGTGGACGTGAACCGTATGTGCAGTTGACGGACTTTGAGCGAGGGCGTATAGTGGGCATGCGGGAGGCCGGGTGGACGTACCGCCGAATTGCTCAACACGTGGGGCGTGAGGTCTCCACAGTACATCGATGTTGTCGCCAGTGGTCGGCGGAAGGTGCACGCCACTTCCTAGCAAATTAGGGACACTGTTGCTCCTGGGGTATCGGCGAGGACCATTCGCAACCGTCTCCATGAAGCTGGGCTACGGTCCCGCACACCGTTAGGCCGTCTTCCGCTCACGCCCCAACATCGTGCAGCCCGCCTCCAGTGGTGTCGCGACAGGCGTGAATGGAGGGACGAATGGAGACGTGTCGTCTTCAGCGATGAGAGTCGCTTCTGCCTTGGTGCCAATGATGGTCGTATGCGTGTTTGGCGCCGTGCAGGTGAGCGCCACAATCAGGACTGCATACGACCGAGGCACACAGGGCCAACACCCGGCATCATGGTGTGGGGAGCGATCTCCTACACTGGCCGTACACCACTGGTGATCGTCGAGGGGACACTGAATAGTGCACGGTACATCCAAACCGTCATCGAACCCATCGTTCTACCATTCCTAGATCGGCAAGGGAACTTGCTGTTCCAACAGGACAATGCACGTCCCCATGTATCCCGTGCCACCCAACGTGCTCTAGAAGGTGTAAGTCAACTACCCTGGCCAGCAAGATCTCCGGATCTGTCCCCCATTGAGCATGTTTGGGACTGGATGAAGCGTCGTCTCACGCGGTCTGCACGTCCAGCACGAACGCTGGTCCAACTGAGGCGCCAGGTGGAAATGGCATGGCAAGCCGTTCCACAGGACTACATCCAGCATCTCTACGATCGTGTCCATGGGAGAATAGCAGCCTGCATTGCTGCGAAAGGTGGATATACACTGTACTAGTGCCGACATTGTGCATGCTCTGTTGCCTGTGTCTATGTGCCTGTGGTTCTGTCAGTGTGATCATGTGATGTATCTGACCCCAGGAATGTGTCAATAAAGTTTCCCCTTCCTGGGACAATGAATTCACGGTGTTCTTATTTCAATTTCCAGGAGTGTATATTTGTCCAATGATTACCCGTTTATCATCTGCATTTGTTCTTGGTGTAGCAATTTTAACGGCCAGTAGATACAAGGCTCCACACGAAGTTCCGTAGTAGCGGCGGTGGTAAGTTTCCGGTGTTACCACAGCCCGGCGCGCGGAGAAGCAGTTTGACGCAACCGTGCTACAGGTGACACCTGTTGCGAGGCCGGCAGCTGGACGCTGCACAACACCGAAGCTGCGGGGCGTGATCCAAGGCTCGTACTGCGGTGAGCTGGCCAGCCGTATCCTAACCCACTGTCGCCCGGTACACACGATACGGTGTGGCGAGCGGCGAGGTCCCACTGCTGCAGATTTGGGTCGGCGCGACTTAATCTGTGTCACCGGGGGTCTAGCTGCTGCCTCTATCCGCGACTGTTAAACGTGACTCCCGAAAGCGTGAGAGCCGTCAGTACCAAGGACGGCGGAAAGGAACGTTTCTTACAGAGCTCTGATACCTGAAATGCTTATTCAAGGCAGCAGCTCCCTGGCTGACTAACCTGCACAGCTGTACATTACAGTTGCAGCACCACGAAAGGCGGCCGCTATGTTCGTAACACAACGTCTCAGGGTTAGCTCCTTTTAGGAATGGGAAAAACCGACTCGTTAATAAGGATACCGATATTTTAGTTCCGAATAACTGGCGCTTTCCGGTGTTTGGTCTCTGTTATAACAAGTCTTTTTATTTTTTTTTTTACTAATAATCGGGTGAAAACCGAAAAATCACGTAGCCATAGCAGTAGTGCTAAAATTTTTCGTTTTAAAATAGACCTTTCTTTTTAAAAGTACGCGTAATCTTTATTGTAAAATTTACGTCGCTTTGAGATATTGCGGCTGGCAGGGTTGGCCGAGTGGTTCTGGGCACTTCAGTCCGGAACCGCGCTGCTGCTACGGTCGCAGGTTCGAATCCTGCCTCGGGCATGGATGTCCTTAGGTTAGTTAGGTTTGAGTACTTCTAAGTTCTAGGGGACTGATGACCTCAGAAGTTAAGTCCCATAATGCTCAGAACAATTTTCGAAATATTGCGTTTTTATAGAAAATAGAAAAAGCGGCCAGTGCGGCATTAATACAATACACACTGAAGAGCCAAAGAAACTGGTACGCCTGGCTAATGTCGTGTAGGATCCCCGCGAGCACGCAGGAGCGCCGCAACACGGCGTGGCACGGTCTCGACTAATGTCTGAAGTAGTGCTGCAGAGGACTGATACCATGAATCCTGCAGGGCTGTCCACAAATTCGTAAGAGTACGTGGAGGTGGAGATCTCTTCTGCACACCTAGCTGCAAGGCGTCCCAGATATGCTCAATAACGGGCGTGTCTGGGGAGTTTAGTGACCAGCAGAAGTGTTTAAACTCAGATGAGTCTTCCTGGAGCCACTCTGCAGCAGTTCTCGATCTGTGGGATGTTGCATTGTCATGCTGGAATTGCCCATGTCCGTCGGAATACGCAATGGACACGAATGGGTGCAGATGGCTGTCAGCGCTATGAGCGCTATGTGCCTTAACTTCTGAGGTCATCAGTCCCCTAGAACTAATTAAACCTAACTAACCTAAGGACATCACAAACATCCATGCCCGAGGCAGGATTCGAACCCGCCACCGTAGCGGTCGCGCTGTTGCAGACTGTAGCGCATAGAACCGCTCGGCCAGGATGCAGATGATCCGACAGGATCACATGTCAGAGTCGTATCTAGACGTGTCAGGGGTCCCATATCACTCCAACTGCACACACTCCACACCACTACAATTCCTCCACCAGCTTGAACAGTCCCCTGCCGATATGCAGGGTCCATGGATTCATGAGGTTGTCTCCATACCCGTACACGTCCATCCGCCCAATACAATTTGAAACGTGACTCGTCCGACCAGGCAACATGTTTCCACTCATCAACAGTCCAATGTCGGTGTTGGTGGTGCCAGGCGAGGCGTAAAGCTTTGTGTCGTGCTGTCATCAATGGTACACGAGTGCGCCTTCCCCTCCGAAAACCCATATCGATGATATTTCGTTGCATGCTTCGCACGCTGACACTTCTTGATGGCGCAGCATTGAAATCTGTAGCAATTTGCGGAAGGGTTGCAGTCCAGTCACGTTGAACGATTCTCTTAAGTCGTCCTCGGCCCTGTTCTTGCAGGATCTTTCTCCGACCGCAGAGATGTCGGAGATTTGATGTTTTACCGGATTCCTGATATTCACGGTACACTCGTGAAATAGTCTTGCGGGAAAATCGCCACTCCAGCGCTGCCTCGTAGATGCTGTGTCCCATCGCTCTTGCGCCGACTATAACACCACTTTCAAACTTAATCAAATCTTGACAACCTGCCATTTTAGCAGCGGTACCCGATCTAACAACTGCGCCAGACACTTGTTGTCTTATATAGGCGGTGCGAACGCAGCGCCGTATTCAGCCTGTTTACGTCTCTCTGTATTTGAATACGCATGGCTACACCTGTTTCTTTTGCTGCTTCAGTGTATTATAGAATGGCACCATCCCTAGTCTAGAGGTATTTTATGAAGAGTAGTATCAAAGAATACAATGCTCCATTTGCTCTAAAAGGTTAGGAAGAGGAAAAGCCGTAACAAACTGGTACAAAACTTAGTAGTTTATTCACAGTGCACAATAAAAATAGAAAGCAGGTGATCTCCTGTTGGCGTCTACACAATGTTCCTTTATCTGCTTGTAGCGCTTGAAAACGGACAAATTAACAAGAAAGATAGAGTTCTTCAACCTCAGTTTTCACCCTTTAGCATGGACTATTTGTAATGTCCTAATATTGGTATGACCCCCGTTTACAAGTTGATTTTTTAGTTGGGTTTCAAAAATTTTTCTTTTATTTACCTGTTTTATTTAATGTTTTGATTCAATGTATATTGAAACTGCGGGAGTCAAAATTTTTTGCTCGATTTCTACGTTTATTACAGGAAATAATGGGAATAAAAACCCGAAAATTGATTATTTCAAAATTAAGTTATTTTGAGCGGCTTTAACAGTCAGGTTAAACGGAAGTTGGAAAAAAAAATCAGTATAACCGAAAACTGGTTTTTCCAGCAATACCCGGCATTCCTACCTCTTTCTCCCTTCTCTTATTACTTGACTCTAACTGTGTGTTATCCATCCCTTTTATTGTGTTATAAGTACGATTCCACACTTCAGGGCCAGTCTGTCCAACCGCTTCACGTGAGTGGAAGCCGAAAAAGATGTCATTCATCCTAAAGTATGTAGCGGAGGGTACATAGCATACCAGTAACAAAAAAAAGTCGTATGGTGTTCTGGACTGAGAGATCCGGGCCTAAGCGGAAAGAAACACTTTTGTCCCTCTGCTCGGGATGTCACCTTTTAGGGGAAAGAGGACTAGCTTTCCGTCCCTGGACCTCGCGACCCGTCTGGTTTGGTGTGAAGTTCCTGCGGGACGGAACTACTGAGCTCATCGGTCCCTAAGCTCACACACTATAATCTAACTTAAACTAACCTACGCTAAGGACAACACACACACCCATGCCCGAGGGAGGACTCGAAACACCGACGAGGGGAGCCGCGCGATCCGTGACAAGGTGCCTCAGACCGAGCGGCTGCCCCGCGCGGCTCGCGACCTGTCACGTCAGTGTTGTGTTTCCGACCAGAAATGTTTTAGCCGTGGGTTTTCCAACAGTTTGAATAATAACACCCCTCCACATTTTATCCAGGCTTGGGACTCGCTAGACTCGCTATGCACGTAGTACAACGAACCGGAATTACGTGGATCTTTGATCACTACTAGATTAGTTGTTCTTTAATCATTACTTATTTTTAAAACAGCTTTCACGCACTATTTTACCCCCTTAGTGGCTGAATTTCCAAAATGCTGAAAGACGTATTTTTTTTTTATTTTCTGACTGAGAAACCAAATACCAGTTTTCTTACGTCCAGCTTCAAAATTCTCTTAACAGGGACATACTTTCAAAATGCCTTTCATCTCCTATTTCACAAACTTAGGAGTGAAATTTCGGACAATCCCTTCTTATACAGTGCCTACAGTATAAGATCCACACCGTCTCCAAGCTTCAAGTTTTTATCCTTAGCGGTTTGGGTGTCCGATTACGAATCAGTGAACCAGTCTAACTCTATTTCACCCCCTTAGGGGTTGATTTCTAAAAACAGGGAAACGCGTATTTTTTCATCTCTAACCGAGAAGCTAGACCCTAATTTTCAAAGATTTAGCTTTAAAAAAGATTTCGTAATCAAGTATTTTCATAAAATGTTTCACCCCCTTGGAGGTTGAATTTCCAAAAACAGAGACATGCGTATGTTTTATTTCTAACAATAAATACAAATTTTCATAGATTTAGTGTCAAAATGCGTGCAGAATTAAATACTGTAACTAGGCTGTTTAGGTTTTTATGTTGGTAACGCCACGTAGCGCTCTGTATGAAAATCACTGACTGTGCTGTGTGCAGTCTGTGGCTGGGTGGCATTGTAATATTCGCCATTGTAGTGTTGGGCAGCTGGATGTGAACAGCACGTAGTGTTGGGCAGTTGGAGGTGAGCCGCCAGCAGTGGTGGATGTGGGGAGAGAGATGGCGGAGTTTTGAGAGCGGACGATCTGGACGTGTGTCCATCAGAAAGAGTAAATTTGTAATATTGGATATCATGGACTGATATATATATATATATATATATATATATATATATATATATATGACTTTTGAACACTATTAAGGTAAATACAATGTTTGTTCTCTATCAAAATCTTTCATTTGCTAACTATGCCTATCAGTAGTTAGTGCCTTCAGTAGTTTGAATCTTTTATTTAGCTGGCAGTATTGGCGCTCGCTGTATTGCAGTAGTTCGAGTAACGAAGATTTTTGCGAGGTAAGTGATTTGTCAAAGGTATAGGTTAATATTAGTCAGGGCCATTCTTTTGTAGGGATTACTGAAAGTCAGATTGCGTTGCGCTAAAAATACTGTGTGTAGTGTTGATCAGAATAGGTGGTAAAGAGCGAAATGTCTGAGTACGTTCAGTTTTGCTCAGCTGTTTGAAAATCAAATAATGTAAGAGGTTTATCAGCACAGTAATTCATTAATTTTTCTAAGGGGACGTTTCAATACTCCCATAAAAACTTTCATCCCCCATGTCACGCCCATTAGGATTTTCCAACAACAGTGAAACAAGTATTTTTTTTATGTCTAACTGAAAAGTTAAATTTAAATTTTCATAGATTTAGCTTTAAGAATGCTTTCATAATAAAATATTTTCGTAAAAAATATCATTCCCTGTTTCACCCCCTCAGGGATTGTGTGTGAAATCTTATGGGACTGGGTGTTGTGTGCTGTCCTTAGGTTAGTTAGATTTAAGTAGTTCTAAGTTCTAGGGGACTGATGACCATAGATGTTAAGTCCCATAGTGCTCAGAGCCATTTGAACCATCTTATGGGACTTAAATGCTGACGTCATCAGTCACTAAGCTTACACACTACTTAACCTAAATTATCCTAAGGACAAACACACACAGCCATGCCCGAGGGAGGACTCGAACTTCCGCCGGGATCAGCCGCACTGTCCATGACTGCAGCGCCTCAGGCCGCTCGGCTAATCCCGCGCGGCACTTAAGGGTTCAATTTCCAAAAACACTGAAACACATATTTTTTTATTTGTGACCGAGAAGTAAAACACCAATGTTCGTAGATGTAGTTTTAAAAGTGATATAGTAGTCCTTTAATAACCTGTCACTCGCTATTTCACCCCCAAAGATGTTGGAACGTGTATTTCTCTATTTCTGACCAACAAATCAAATACCAGTTTTCGAAGCCTAGCTTCAAAATTGTGTTAATAGCGATATTTTTAAAAAATATCCTTCATCCCCTATTTCAACCCATTAGGGGTGAAATTTCGCAAAATCCCTTCTTCAACGATGCTTAAAGCACAAGATCCACACCTTCTCCAAATTTCAAATTCCCATTCGTAGCGATGAGTCGGTCAGGACATCGCCTTTTATATACAGAAATGATGTCTATACCGAAACCTCACTGCTCCACTCCTACTCAGACCTGGCCAGTTCTTTCCTAAACTCTCGGCCATGTGGAGCCCCACTTCTGTCAGTTTAATTTTTCCCAAACTCTGCATCTGCCATTAATTTGGACGATATCGGTGAAGACGCGTAGGCGCAGTCCGCTTGTGAAATGCACTTGCAAGGTGAGGACAGTGCTGCCAAGCTACCGTAAGTAAGGACAATTAGCGACACCTGCGCAGCTGCAAACAGTTGCTTCTGCAGTGTTACACAAATAAAAATAAAAAACAAAAAAACTCTGGAAAACTTTATCCGCGCCAGCAGCAATTGTTGCGTGTGCCAGCTCCCGGAAGCCGGTCGCGCAAAAACTGGTTTATTTTTTCGCCACAAAGAAAGAGGCTTTGGCACGTGACACACTCGACCTTGAATTTGCTACGTGGCTAATCTGTCATAGCCTGCGGGTACGTAGGGCGAACGGCGTAAGCCGCAACATTGAGAGATAGGCCGGAAAAGTCGCGTCCACTGTAAAAGCGGCGCGTCCTCTGTGTCCGAGGAGGTGGTTCAAATGGCTCTGAGCACTATGCGACTCAACTTCTGAGGTCATCAGTAGCCTACAACTTAGAACTAATTATACCTAACTAACCTAAGGACACCACACACATCCATGCCCGAGGCAGGATTCGAACCTGCGACCGTAGCGGTCGCTCGGTTCCAGACTGCAGCGCCTAGAACCGCACGGCCACTCCAGCCGGCCCGAGGAGGTGTGCCGGGGTTAGAAACTGAGAGACGCAAGTATTGTACTGGAAAAAATTTTCACTACGGTCTTTGTGATTTAAACACTAACCAATAACGTAGCATTGTTTGTCACGTATTTGTAACTGTCTGACATTACACAAGGGGTTCTCAAATTTTTCCTCTGACGGAACACTGACAATCCTGGTACTTCGATGGAACACCTTGTTTATTTTGAGGATTGATAAAATTTTTTTAAATGAGGAAAACTTCATTTATTCATTGATTATTTCAATTTCAAATCATTACTAACAACACAGGAATCGTAATAAAATTAAAAAATAATAACTAGTAAACCCTGTCGTCAAAAGGTCGAAAAAAACTACGTTTTATTAACAGTTTTCCGGGGAACACAAGTGTTCAGCGGAGTACAGTTTGCGAAACCCTGCATTAAGCAGCAAACTAAATCTGCTGTAGTAGCAAACTTTGTTCTTTTACATTTAAACGAAGTGTAAATACAGTACACAAATTGTAAACTAAGATGTTTCACAAATACATAGTAATATTAATACAACACCGAGAATATTTTGACATACGACTAGGAACACCCCTCCCTCATACCGATTCCGTAAACAGTAGAGTTCCAATGTATACAACAGCTTCAGATCTGTGATTGGTGTGGCCGGCCGCGGTGGTCTAACGGTTCTGGCGCTGCAGTCCGGAGCCGCGGGACTGCTACGGTCGCGGGTTCGAATCCCGCCTCGGGCATGGGTGTGTGTGATGTCCTTAGGTTAGTTAGGTTTAAGTAGTTCTAAGTTCTAGGGGACTTATGACGTAAGATGTTGAGTCCCATAGTGCTCAGAGCCATTTTTTGTGATTGGTGTACAGATGAGTTAATCTGTTAAGTATTTGACGTTAACCGTGTGAAATCTGTATGGTTGAAGACGCAGAATCCTATCTTCACACTTCAAAATAAGTTTTGCATCACCGCGGTTCCGAGAGTTCCGGAACCTGTACACAAAATTGGAATACAGATCAACATTAACATCATTTCCGCCCTTTTTATTGCTTATGGAAACCACACATTGCATGTTGTACCACCATACAGTGAGATCTTCAGAGGTGGTAGTCCAGATTGCTGTACACCCTGGTACCTCTAATACCCAGTAGCACGTCCTCCTGCATTGATGCATGCCTGTATTCGTCGTGGCATACTATCCACCAAATCATTAAGACACTGTTGGTCCAGATTGTCCCACTCCCCAACGGCGATTCGGCGTAAATCCCTCAGAGTGGTTGGTGGGTCACGTCGTCCATAAACAGCCCTTTTCAATCTATCTCAGGCATGTTTTATATGGTTCATGTCTGGAGAACATGGTGGCCACTCTAGACGAGCGATGTCGTTATCCTGGAGGAACTGGTTCACAAGATGTGCACGATGGGGACGCGAATTGTCGTCCACGAGGACGAATGTCTCGCCAATATGCTGCCGATACGGTTGCACTATCGGTCGGAGGATGGCATTCACGTATCGTACAGCCGTTACGGCGCCTTCCATGACCACCAGCGGCGTACATCGGCCTCACATAATGGCACCCCAAAACAGCAGGGAACCGCCACCTTGCTGCACTCGCTGGACAGTGTGTCTAAGGCGTTCAGCCTGACCGGGTTGCCTCCAAACACGTCTCCGACGATTGTCTGGTCGAAGGCATATGCGACACTCATCGGTGAAGGGAACGTGATGCCAATCCTGAGCGGTCCATTCGGCATGTTGTTCGGCCCATCTGTACCGCGCTGCACGGTGTCATGGTTGCAAAGATGGACCTCGCCCTGAAGGTCGGGAGTGAAGTTGCGCTTCATGCAGCCTATTGCGCACAGTTTGACTCGTAAGTCGAGGTTATTCAACATGGTGGCGTTGCTGTCAGGATTCCTCCGAGCCACAATCTGTAGGTATCGGTCATCCACTGCAGTAGTAGCCCTCGGGCGGCCTGAGCGAGACATGTCATCGACAGTTCCTGTCTCTCTGTATCTCTTCCATGTCCGAACAACATCGCTTTGGTTCACTCCGAGACGCCTGGACACTTCCCATGTTGAGAGCCCTTCCTGGCACAAAGTAACAATGCGGACGCGATCGAACCGCGGTATCGACCGTCGGGGCATGGTTGAACTACAGACAACACGAGCCGTGTACCTCCTTCCTGTTGGAATGACTGGAACTGATCGGCTGTCGGACCCCCTCCGTCTAATAGGCGCTGCTCATGCATCATTGTTTACATATGTGTCTGTGTTTGTGATCCAATATCCACAATCAACGTCTACCCTGAGGAGATCTGGGAACCGGGGTAATTCAAAACGTTTTTTGATGTGTGTATGTTGATTTAAATAATATTCACACATAGACTAATGAAAAACATAAGACCAAAACTAGCAAATCGAAGAACTGAATACGCATCCATTGTTCTCATTGTCAAACACTCGACGGGTGCACTTGGGGTAATTTTCGTTCAGTTTTAAGGTAAGCTGTAAGGAGCGATCAAAAACTTTCCGTTCGAAGGTCGCACAGTCCAAAATCGGTACCGCAATCAGGCGGCACGCTCGTGAGCACCGAGTCAATCATCAGACCGACGCACCAGGTTGGAGATACCCGTTTGGTAAAACACCGTCTCCTGCTGCGGGAAGAAGTCACTGCCTGCCGTACGTCCTCGTCTTTAAGGGACTCAAGGCAAGATAATCGCTTGGGGAGAGATCAGGAATATAGGGCGGATGATCAAGTGTCTCCCACTTGAGTTGGTGTGACTACTGCGTTACAACATTTCCGATACGGAGATGATGATGATGATAATGTTTGGTTTGTGGGGCGCTCTACTGCGTGGTCATCAGCGCCCGTACAAAGTCTCAATTTTTACACATTCCAATTTTTACTCAATCCAATATAGCCACTATGATGATGATGATGATGATGATGATGATGATGATGACATGATGAACACAAGCACCAAATCCCCAGGCAGAGAAAAATCTCCAACCCGGCCGGAAACTGAACCCGGGACCACGTGGTCCAGAGACAGCAATGCTATCTGCTAGACCACGAGCTTTGGAACCGATACGGGGACGTCCGTTATCAAGCAGCAGCGTCCCGCGTCGGACCATTCCACAATAATGGTTTTCGACAGACATGCTGCTCCATTCACATTGTCCGCTGGAAGTCTACCCGTGTTAGCCCTTCGGAAGTCAAACAAAGAGTATCAGCACGTTGCTCATCTTTGAACGCATCTGATAATAACGCCGCCATAGTTCAGGTTCCCTCATGTAGCGCAGGCGCGTCGGGAAGACATAAATGCCACACTAGTCCCTTATACGCTGAAGAGCCAAAGAAACTGGTTCACCTGCCTACGATTGTGGAGGGTACCGCGCAGGCAAGCAGAAGTTCAAAATGGTTCAAATGGCTCTGAGCACTATGGGACTTGCGGGGCTCCGGAACGCCCTATACTTGCAATGTTAATGGCTCTGAGCACTATGGGACTCAACTGCTGAGGTCATTAGTCCCCTAGAACTTAGAACTAGTTAAACCTAACTAACCTAAGGACATCACAAACATCCATGCCCGAGGCAGGATTCGAACCTGCGACCGTAGCGGTCTTGCGGTTCCAGACTGCAGCGCCTTTAACCGTAAGGCCACTTCGGCCGGCTGCAATGTTAAAATAACGCTAATAAATTACATCTTTCCTCACAAAGTATTTGAGGTAGGAAGTTGAACTTTTTACAGATTATTTATTGGAATATGGGCTACAACTTAACACAGGCATTTTACAAAATTTTAGTTCAGTTATTAAAGATGATTTTTTTTCAATTGTAATGAAAATTCACAACATTTTTTTGCAATTTTTTATTTATATATTAAAAAATATACAGTTTTTTGGAAAAAGGCTGTGTTAAATTATGCAGAAGGTAATGTGTAACATTTACTGAAAGTTTGAAACAATTTTGTTTGGAAGATCCTTAGAAAACATGTAATTAGTATGAGAAAATAAAAGTTTTGGGAATCGAGCGACAAAGATTGGATTAACTTTTTAGTGCATTCCAGGTCCATAGGATGGATTATCTTCATCCTCTGCAAACTCCTCCTCCAGCTTCCTCTTGTTCCTCCTCCTGTTTACTCTTGCTTGTATTTCTAGACTCTTTACAGCCCTGTCTGCAGCCCGAAGGCGTTCCTTGTCTAAAGCAAGCATCGCTCGTACCGTGTTAGAACCTATCTTCATTCCCATATTTCTAAATACCTTGCACCTTACAATGTTGCCATCATTGAAAGTCGCAACAGCATCATACACACCAAAGTGAAGTGTTTCTATTCCAACAAATACAGTCTTGGGGATTCTCGACCATATAACACTATTTACACTTTCATTGGGGTTTTGAGTTTTTCCGTGAATACACTTTTTCAACAGTTCAGGTGCTGCTAAGTCTCTGAAAATAGGTTTTATCACCTCCATTATTGCATGAGGCAGACTATGCTTATGAGTGTACACTTCACCAGTTAGCAATCCTTTGTTACATTTACACCAACTGTCTTCTTCTTTGGGACACAAGCTATGTGGGGGATTTTCATCGTCTTTATTGTTTACAGTAATAACACATACCTTTGGCTTTCCAACATTTCTCCTTTTCTTAAAAGCCTTCAGAGGATTTCCAATAACTTTACTTTTACTCATTATTATACTTCAACAAAACAGAGACTCAAACAGAATTAATTACGAATATTTTCGAGATAACGACAGAGTAAATAAACATGAAACAGTCGACAATCACACCAGCGATATCTATTGAACCATCACAGGTTAGCCACAACACATACTGTATCTCACATCACTAAAATGTACCTGATGAACACGGACGTTAATAATAACACCATTTGACAGCAGTTTAACAGCGCCACAGTGGGTCACGCCCATGTAGAACACATTTCAAGAAAAATTTAAAAACAGTTGTAGTCTTCGGAATTGAATAAATTATATATCTATTAAAAGGTAATAGTCTGCAGATTCAGAAAACGCAAAAAAGTAAAAATTGAACTTTTCATGATTTTGAGCCTTTCCGGAGCCCCTTAACATCTGAGGTCATCAGTCCCCAAGACTTAGAACTACGTAAACCTAACTGACCTAAGCACATCACACACATCCGTGTCCCAGGCAGGATTCGATACTGCGACCGTAGCAGCAGCGCAGTTCCGGACTGAAACTCCTAGAACCGCTCGGCCACAGCCGCCGGCCACGCAGAAGTGCCGCAGCACGACGTCGCATGGACTCGACTAATGTCTGAAGTAGTGCTGGAGGTAGAGGTGGGTCGAACTCGTTCATTCCCGTGAACTACTTCATTCATTTCACTCCCTGCCGTGAAGCGTTCAAATGAAGTAGTTCATTCATGAAGTACGGAAGCCTGGCGAAGTTGCCCAGTTCGCCGCTCAGCCGCTGCTACGCTCGCTTCGCCTCGCTCGTACAATAAAGCTTCGTAATACTTCATAATTTTACCAACAGATGGCCGAACTATGCAGTAACGCGCACGCAACGTTTTACGCTCTTACAACGTCTGAGCTAGAGCATGGTCGAAGGGGACAAAGGAAAGATAAACAGAGAAGCCTGTCACATATAAAGAATTACATTTATCTTGCTCGACATTTTCTCATGAAGCGCCCAAAAAAGTCTTTATCTGTCAAATGAAACATTATTTGTTGTGCTCATGGACTGAAAGCTAGGGCTACCAACGAAATTCAGTCCAATTTTATGTTCCTTTTAAAATTTAATCCAAAATGGAATGAGTATGTTTACCACTGTCACAAAGTCTATATACCTACGTTAAGTGATTATTCAGAAGTTTTCCTGTAGATTTTATTTTTGCTGAGAATAATAACCCTCCAGATTCAAAACGTAAACAGTCACCTGTAGTCATTGGTACGATTTCAGGTAAAATCCCTCTTTCAGTGTTATTAACAAAGCTCTTATTTTCATGTTGGCTGTGCGTGCTCACACAGCCAGCCTCTTCGTTTGTATCTGTAATATTAATTTGTTCGCAAGCGCTGCCAACGGTAGGCTACCGGTAGACGCGAAGTATAACTGAACTGCACAAATAGTCACGGGTAATGTTGTCAGCACTGCAGGAAGCAGCTGACGCTGCCTTCCCCTCGCCCCTCACCCCCCAAACCCCTCGAAAACCTATCGTTTTCCACAAACACCGCGCGATTCGTCTACAGGCAGTAGAGAGGGAACTGAAGTGAAGGGAGAATAAGTGACGTAGCGCCGATGTAATGGGATGAGGGAGAGGGGAAAAGAGTGAGTGAACTAGAAAAAAGTGTGGTGTTATCTGTGAAGAGTTTGAAGTACCAGTTCATTGAAATTGAGTGGTTAGTTCACACTTCACTGGAGTGAAGCGTTCCTTTAAACGACTCATTCATCAGCTCCCCATCACTAGCTGGAGGGAACTGACACCATGAATCCTGCAGGTTTGTCCATAGACCCGTAAGAGTACGAGGGAGTGGAAATGTCTGCACAACAGCACGTTTCAAGGCATCCCAGATATGCTCAATAATGTCCATGTCTGGAGAGTTCGGTGGCGCAGCGGACGTGTTTAAACTCAGAAGAGCGTTCCTGGAGCCACTGTGTAGCAATTATGGACGTGTGGGGTGTCCCATTGTCCTGCTGGAATTGCCCAAGTCCGTCGCAATGCACAGTGGACATGATATGCAGGTGATCAGACTGGATGCTTACGTACGTGTCACCTGTCAGAGTCGTATCTACACTAGCCTCCACCAGTTCGAACAGTTCCCTGATGACATATAGCGTCCATGGATTCATGTGGTTGTCTCCATACCCGTACATGTCCACCCGCTCGACCCGCTGAAACGAGACTCGTCCGACCTCGCAATTACTTAAATCTTCTTAACCTTCCATTGCAGCAGCTGTAACCGGTCTAACAAGTGCGCCGCACACATGTCGTATATAGGCGTTGCCGACCGCAACGCCATATTCTGCCAGTCTACATATACAGGGTGTTTCAAAAATGACTGGTATATTTGAAACGGCAATAAAAACTAAACGAGCAGCGATAGAAATACACCGTTTGTTGCAATATGCTTGGGACAACAGTACATTTTCAGGCGGACAAACTTTCGAAATTACAGTAGTTACAATTTTCAACAACAGATGGCGCTGCAAGTGATGTGAAAGATATAGAAGACAACACAGTCTGTGGGTGCGCCATTCCGTACGTCGTCTTTCTGCTGTAAGCGTGTGCTGTTCACAACGTGCAAGTGTGCTGTAGACAACATGGTTCATTCCTTAGAACAGAGGATTTTTCTGGTGTTGGAATTCCACCGCCTAGAACACAGTGTTGTTGCAACAAGACGAAGTTTTCAACGGAGGTTTAATGTAACCAAAGGACCGAAAAGCGATACAATAAAGGATCTGTTTGAAAAATTTCAACGGACTGGGAACGTGACGGATGAACGTGCTGGAAAGGTAGGGCGACCGCGTACGGCAACCACAGAGGGCAACGCGCAGCTAGTGCAGCAGGTGATCCGACAGCGGCCTCGGGTTTCCGTTCGCCGTGTTGCAGCTGCGGTCCAAATGACGCCAACGTCCACGTATCGTCTCGTGCGCCAGAGTTTACACCTCTATCCGTACAAAATTCAAACGCGGCAACCCCTCAGCGCCGCTACCATTGCTGCACGAGAGACATTCGCTAACGATATAGTCCACAGGATTGATGACGGCGATATGCATGTGGGCAGCATTTGGTTTACTGACGAAGCTTATTTTTACCTGGACGGCTTCGTCAATAAACAGAACTGGCGCATATGGGGAGCCGAAAAGCCCCACGTTGCAGTCCCATCGTCCCTGCATCCTCAAAAAGTACTGGTCTGGGCCGCCATTTCTTCCAAAGGAATCATTGGCCCATTTTTCAGATCCGAAACGATTACTGCATCACGCTATCTGGACATTCTTCGTGAATTTGTGGCGGTACAAACTGCCTTGGACGACACTGCGAACACCTCGTGGTTTATGCAAGATGGTGCCCGGCCACATCGCACGGCCGACGTCTTTAATTTCCTGAATGAATATATCGATGATCGTGTGATTGCTTTGGCCTATCCGAAACATACAGGAGGCGGCGTGGATTGGCCTCCCTATTCGCCAGACATGAACCCCTGTGACTTCTTTCTGTGGGGACACTTGAAAGACCAGGTGTACCGCCAGAATCCAGAAACAATTGAACAGCTGAAGCAGTACATCTCGTCTGCATGTGAAGCCATTCCGCCAGACACGTTGTCAAAGGTTTCGGGTAATTTCATTCAGAGACTACGCCATATTATTGCTACGCATGGTGGATATGTGGAAAATATCGTACTATAGAGTTTCCCAGACCGCAGCGCCATCTGTTGTTGGAAATTGTAACTACTGTAATTTCGAAAGTTTGTCCGCCTGAAAATGTACTGTTGTCCCAAGCATATTGCAACAAACGGTGTATTTCTATCGCTGCTCGTTTAGTTTTTATTGCCGTTTCAAATATACGTGTCATTTTTGAAACACCCTGTATCTGTATTTGAATACGCATGCCTATACCAATTTCTTTGGCGTTTAGTGTATACATATATACGGGGTGAGTCAGGAGGAAAGGTACGTGTTTTGAGAATTGAGAGCATTAGTGATTCTGAACAAAAAACTTGTATGGGCATATGCTCTATTCCGAATGGTTTCCGAGCAAGAACACTTTCAATGTACATTTCCATTCATTTTCTGTATTATTTACTCTTATTGTTTACAACGTATAGCAATATTGCAGAGGAAAAGGACACGAACATCTTGATACACGATGCTTGTAGCCTATCAAGTCACTCCAAAAGGATTCCATCTTTTATTCTACATTTTTGAAAGTTTTACAGTGTGTAGATACATCCTTTAGGAACAATATTTTCATTTCTCCACATACTTTCCATCCCTCTCAACTGCCTTACGCCATCTTGGAACCAGCGCCTGTGTATCCGGAGGGTAAAATTCTGGACCAACCTGTTGGAGCCACTGTTTGGCAGCGTGCACAAGGGAGTCATCATCTTCAAACCTTGTTCCACGAAGAGAGTCTTTCAGTTTCCCAAAGAGATGATAGTCACATGGAGCCAGGTCAGGACTGTAAGGCGGGTGTTTCAGTGTTGTCCATCCGAGTTTTATGATCGCTTCCTCGGTTTTTTGACTGACATGTGGCCGTGCATTGTCGTGCAACAGCAAAACATCCTGCTTTTCCCGATGTGGTAGACTCAGTCGAGCTTGAACTTTCTTTACTGTCGTCACATATGCATCAGAATTTATGGTGGTTCCACTTGGCACGATGTCCACAAGCAAGAGTCCTTCGGAATCGAAAAACACCGTAGCCATAACTTTTCAGCAGAAGGTGTGGTTTTGAATTTTTTTTCCTTGGGGGAATTTGCATGATCCCACTGCAATGATAGCTTCTTCGTCTCTGGTGAAAAATGATGGACCAACGTTTCATCACCTGTCACAATTCTTCCAAGACATTCATCTCCACCATTCTCGTACTGTTCCAAAAGTTCGCTGCATACCGTTTTTCTTGTTTCTTTGTGAGCCAATGTCTACATCTTGGGAACCCACCTGGCACAAACCTTTTTTAACGCCAACACTTCCAGTATTCTGCAAACACTTCCTTCCCCTATCCCAACGTAGCGTGACAATCCGTTCACTGTGATGCGTCTGTCAGCAGTCACCAGTTCGTTAACTCTCTGCACATTGTCTGGAGTGTGTGCAGTACGAGGCCTGCCGCTGCGAGGTCAATCCTCAATATTGCCGTGCCCGCTTTCTTTACGCAACCTGCTCGCCCACCGACTAACTGTACTGCGATCGACAGCAGCATCTCCGTACACCTTTTTCAACCTCTTGTGGATGTTTCCGACTGTCTCGTTTTCACAGCACAGGAATTCTGTGACGGCACGTTGCTTCTGACGAACGTCAAGTGTAGCAGCCATCTTGAAGACATGCTGTGACGGCGCCACTCACGGGAACAGGTTGAACTAAGTTTGAAAACAAGCGGGAAGGATGTATCTACACACTGTAAAACTTTCACACATGCAGAATAAAAACTGTATTTTTACAAAAATAGTGGGCATTTATTTTGGAGTGACCCTCGTACCTAAGCTACAGAGCACGTGTATCGCGCCAGATTTTCAATATTGTCGCAATATCTTGGCGCAAACTGTTATTCCTAGACAGAAAATTAATAGGATCATTTTTCGTAGCAAATTTAATTTATTTTGTGTAGTGAGACACATTTTCGGTGAAGGATGCGGTTTTCGAGTTATTAAAGAAAAACGTACAAAAGTGACATTTCGGAAACCATTCGCAATAATGCGTATGTCAATATGAAGTTTTTTGTTCAGAATCGGTAATAGTATGAGGCCTCAAAGGATCTACCTTTCCTCCCGACTCACCCTGTACATGATTTTCTTAGTCATGTACTCTGTATGACAGACATCTGCAGCCAGTGTTATTTCATAGCACAACAGGTATTTCTCATCTATGTCTAGCCCCATTCCTCCATATTTTTCACCCATCCTTTGAAAACTACGTTCAGATTATACGGGCTGTTCAGAAAGTCTCTCCGCAGTGCCGTATGATTGTTAGCCGCGCGTGCCGTGTGCCGCAGTGAATATACCGAAGTGAAACTCAGTCAAATACAAGTTATTAATTTATTGAATATTCATTTTTAATTACAAATTTTCACATTAGTTGTTGAAAGTGTCCGCCCTGTTGTTGAATACACAATTCAGTTCGTCTAATCATGTTTCCAAACACAAGCTGTCACATTTCTTATGTAATAGAAGCAGTGAAAGTGGATATTGCAGTTTTCAATTCATCGATGGATTTTGGACGGTTTCTATAGACAGTTGCTTTCGCTGCACCCCAGAAGAAAGAGTCAGGAGGTGTTAGGTCAGGCGATCGTGGAGGCCAAACTCCCTGTGAAATTATGCGATCACCAAAAACATCAGCAAGCAGTGACATTGAAACGCGAGCTGTATGCGCGGTTGCACCATCTTTTTGAAAGCAACCGTTTTGTATTTCACTTCACATGTTCTCCTATGAATGGGTACAGAACATCATTGCAGTATCGTTTATTTCGGTGAAAAACATGGGACCCAAAATCCGACGTCTAGAAATTGGAGTCCAAACTCCTATGTTCACAGAATGAAGTTGGTCCTCATGAATACACAATGGATTTGCAGTACTTCACATAGGAGAATTTTGCGAGCTCATGTACCCGGATAAATGAAACCTCGTTTCATCAGTGAAAAACGTTACATTAGGAATATCCCCTCCATTTGTTGAAATACATTTCTGAACCACTGACAATAATGCAGTCTCTTGCCATGATCAGTATTTTTCAGTTCTTGCACGACAGAAATGGTACAAGATTTGCGCTGGAAATCATTAAAAGAAAGGCGTTTTTCGTTGCGACGGAATCTTCTCACGAAATTCCAATCACCAACTTTCTCCTCCGAATGCGAAAATATTTTGTTGACACCGACCTACATAGGGCGGAACGATCAGGGAAATCAGAGCTCGTACGGAAAGATATAGGTGTTCATTCTTTCCGCGCGCTATACGAGATTGGAATAATTTTGAATAATTGTGAAGGTGGTTTGATGAACCCTCTGCCAGGCACTTAAATGTAATTTGCAGAGTATCCATGTAGATGTAGACTGTCACTTCGTATGGGAAAACTTGGAATTTTTTCGTTACAGCTGTGTGGTCCGTTTCGACACTAAAATCGGTTTCCTGGGCGAGTTTTCTTACTGACTTGTTCGGACTCGTGGACATTTTATCGGAAATATCGAGTAGTTTATCCTCACATAAAACGCTAGGACGACCACTTGTCGGTGCATCTGTCACTGAACCCGTACTTCGAAATTTGTTAATCAAATCTCGCACAGTATCGAGATGTGGGAGTGTTGTCTCCGGGAAAACTGAATTAAATCCTTGACGACCTGAAACTGTGTATTTACCGCCAGCTTTGAACATTTGTTCGATTGCCGGCCCGCTACGGTCGCAGATTCGAATCCTGCCTCGGGCATGGATGTGTGTGATGTCATTAGGTTAGTTAGGTTTAAGTAGTTCTAAGATCTAGGGGACTGATGACCACAGATGTTGAGTCCCATAGTGCCCGGAGCCATTTGAACCATTTGCTTGCCGGCCGGAGTGGCCGAGCGGTTCTAGGCGCTTCAGTCTGGAACCGCGCGACCGCCACGGTCGCAGGTTCGAATCCTGTCTCGGGCATGGATGTGTGTGATGTCCTTAGGTTAGTTAGGTTTAACTAGTTCTAAGTTCTAGGGAACTGATGACCTCAGGTGTTAAGTCCCATAGTGCTCAGAGCCATTTTTTGAACTTAAAAACACACGTTCTTCAATGGTTAGCATTTTAACAGTGACAAAAACGAAACAAACTAACAAAGGAACTAAACTTAAACGTTGACGTCAACACGTAACGAGACACACCAACGATACTACTGAGGCTGGCTGAGATAAACGAAACAGTGGAATGTTGGGAGAGTCCACTTGAAGGGAAGTAACTCAGGCAGGCGAACAATCATACGGAGCTGCGGAGAGACTTTTTGAACAGCCCGTATTTGAACAGAATAGGTGCTTCACAGGCATCTTTTATGTTTGGATGGACGTGTTACAGGGTCCAGTTTGACAGTGTCAGATTCCCTCGCCGCGTGTTTACTCGACCTTGTGAGGATCGAGTTCGTTGCTCCCATCCATTCTCCGTGCGAGGCAGCGAGGTGGAACCGGATCGAGACAGCCGCCTTTCCGAGCGAGCGCGACCTCATATGCGCCATGTGCCGATTCAGATGTTCCTTCCCCCCCCCTCCCCCCTCCCCGCCTAACCGTGCTTCCGTTGGCCGTGACGTCACCAGAGCGCGGGCGGCCTAGTTTTTGTTTGATCGCGCCGCGCTTACGTCCGTGGTATACGTAACACGCACATGTGTGTGTTGTCTTGCCTTAGCGTTTGTGCTGCGGCGGGTCCATGGCGCACGGTCTGTTTGATGATATGTGGGGGTGTTGGGGGGCGGAGTGGGGGAGGGAGGAGGGAGATACGGAGCGATCTGGCACCAGCGTGTGGTCTTCGGTACCGCTGTGACCAAATAAATAGACGTTCTGCTGTGGGAAGGGATAGCGGGGGGCGCTGGCGCTGCGGTACTGTGGGAAAGGGTGGAGGGTATTGCGTCGCGTGTCGGCAAGGACTGAGACGCAAGTGAGGCAACTTGAAGGTCGGAGTGTGAATAATATGTTCTTAAATATCTAGAACTAAGGATTCTCGAGGGAGACAGAAACCACACCAACAAAGGACACCGACTTTCCAGAATTTCTGTGGGAGTATAGCAACGGCAGAATGTACACTACTGGCCATTAAAATTGCTATACCAAGAAGAAATGCAGATTCATTGGACAAATATTTTATACTAGAACTGACATGTGAATACACTTTCACACAATTTGGGTACATAGATCTTGAGAAATCAGTACCCAGAACAACCACCTCTCGTCGTAATAACGGCCTTGATACGCCTGGCCATTGAGTCGAACAGAGCTCGGATGGCGTGTACAGCTACAGCTGCCCGTGCAGCTTCAACACGATACCACAGTTCATCGAGAGTAGTGACTGGCGTATGGTGACGAGCCAGTTGCTCGGCCACCATTGACCAGACATTTTCAATTGGTGAAAGATCTGGAGAATGTGCTGGCCAGGGCAGCAGTCGAACATTTTCTGTATCCAGAAAGGCCCGTACTGGACCCTCAACATGCGGTCGTGCATTATCCTGCTGAAATGTAGGGTTTCGCAGCGATCGAATGGAGGGTACAGCCACGGGTCGTAACACGTCTGAAATGTAACGTCCACTGTTCAAAGTGCCGTCAGTGAGAACAAGAGGTGACAGAGACATGTAACCGATGGCACCCCATACCGTCACGCCGGGTGATACGCCAGTATGGCGATGACGAATACACGGTTCCAATGTGCGTTCACCGCGATGTAGCCAAACACGGATGCGACCATCGTGATGCTGTAAACAGAACCTGGATTCATCCGAATAAATGACGTTTCGCCATTCGTGCACCCAGGTTCGTCGTCGAGTACACCATCGCAGGCGCTCGTGTCTGTGATGGTTGTTATCTTGCAAACGTCCCCATCTGTTGACTCAGGGATCGAGACGTGGCTGCACGATCCGTTACAGCCGTGCGGATAAGATGCCTGTCATCTCGACTGCGATACGAGGCCGTTGGGATCCAGCACGGCGTTCCGTATTACCCTCCTGAAGCCACCGATTCCATATTCTGCTAACAGTCATTGGATCTCGAGCAACGCGAGCAGCAATGTCGCGATACGATAAACCGCAATCGCGATAGGCTACAATCCGACCTTTATCAAAGTCGGAAACGTGATGGTACGCATTTCTCGTCCTTACACGAGGCATCACAACTACGTTTCACGAGGCGACTGCCATTTGTGTATGAGAAATCGGTTGGAAACTTTCCTCATATCAGCACGTTGTAGGTGTCGCCACCGGCGCCAACCTTGTGTGAATGCTCTGAAAAGCTAATCATTTGCATATCACAGCATCTTCTTCCTGTCAGCTAAATTTCGCGTCTTTTGCACGCCATCTTCTTGGTGTAGCAATTTTAATGCCCAGTAGTGTAGCATATGTTTTCTTGGGAGTCTCGATATTTTTTAAAATGATTTCATTTAAAATCTCGTATGAACAATGCCTGTGTCATAAAGATCTGCGCTGTGACGGTAAGTGAAATTCACCGGCGTTATGAGCATACGTTGAGACTGCCCTAGCTCAGCCGGTAACACAGCTGGCTTAAAGGCGACAGAAATGAGATGAAACTCTGGCTCAAATGTACTTGGACGATCCCACAGATCCAGAAGCGTAACGTACTCGATACGGGCCCGCCTCCAGAAATAAAAGTCCTGACCCTCTCACATAAAATGTACGAGGGGCGTTCAGAAAGTAAGCTCCGATCGGTCGCGAAATGGAAACGACTATGAAAATCCGATAAAGCTTTGCACAGATGTGTTGGGTAGTGTCTCTAGTATAACCCCAGTTAGCATCACGTCGCTCTTCTCATTTCTGAGCTCGCAGTGAGTGCGTAAAGATGTCTAGAAAATAGTGTCTGCCGCCAAGTACGAGGGCCTGGTGAGAAATTTCGCCTGAAGCTATGCAGCTAACATTACATAACTGTCGTGCTGTTTCGTCTTCAAGACAATTCTCAGCCGCATTCTGCAGGGGCAATGAAGATGCTCCTGCATCGTTTGCAAATGGAAATGTTAGATTACCCACAATACAGTCCGCAATTGTCTCCCCCTGAGTTTCATCTTTGGTCACATGAACCGCTGTCTTTGAAGACAACATTTTGACACAGACAACGAGGTGTAGGCCAGCGTGGAGAATTGGCGGAAAGCACTGGCGGCTGCCTTCTATGACGAGGCTATTGAAAAGTTGGTACAACGCTATGACAAAAGTCTAAGTCAGAACGGCGACTACGTAGAGAAGTAGCTGAAAGGTGTAGCTAATTGTTACAAGTAAAACATTTCTGATGTTCACTGTGGTTTCAATTTGGCAATCAATCGGAGCTTACTTTCTGAACAGGTCTCGTATAACCTATCACTAACTGACGTAACTTTTATTGCAGCAGGTAGAATCAGAAATTTAATGGAGTGTGCGGTAAATTCCCATGTAATAAAATCGAAGAGATCATTTGGTTACTATATTCAAAGTTTTTCACTATTGTCGATATTAGTAATATACAACTGTGATGATGACGACAAGCGTATGACGAATTTTTCCGTAGCGACTGGGAAACTGTTGGAATTCGAAAGTATGTACAGAGGCAATACTCAGTATTGTATACCAGCTTTCCGCACGCGTCCAGTAATCGCGCAACGTCTGAAAACTGCGAATAGTTTTGCCCGGCGAAGAACTTTTGCTGCAAGTATCCCGTCAGTAGAGCCTCATTTTTGTACTAGCTATTAATGCGGTAACACCCCTTCAGTATACAATATAAACTCTCGCGTCCTTCAAAGCTATTGTCTCAGCAAACTAAACAATCCAGATTACGTGAAAACAATTTCACTGATATCTTAAACGACACTGCTGTTACGTTAAAAATCTAACTATACAGATAGTGTGTCTATTGCTCAATATTGACAAGCACATAAAACAATTGTTGATGAAGGGAGTGGGTATATTGCAGCGTGCCACTTATAAGGAAAGACAAAAATGTGCAAATGTTTGTGAATTCCTAAGGGACTAAACTGTTGAGGTCATCGGTCCCTAGACTTACACACCACTTAAACTAACCTACTCTAACGACAACACACACACCTATGCCTGAGGTAGGACTCGAACCCCCGCCGGGAGGGGTCGCGCAATCCGTGACACGGCGCCTCAAACCATGCGGCCACTCCGCGTGGCTAAGGAAACACGAAAGCAGGCCGAAAAGACGGGATTCCGTTCAGAGTGTAGTGAGACTCTTATTCTGGGGAGTACCTTCGACTTGGCCAGAGAAAGGCGAGGAACCGGGAGAGTGTGTTGCTTGGTTACCTTGGCACAAAGACATCTGAAACAAACAGATACGTTTTCAGAAACTTTAACTTCCATCTCAATCTTTTAATATTACATTACTTTTTGATAAAGACAACTGAGAAATGTTTATTTTATTTTTATCCAACTAAACATTTTTTGCCGGCCGCGGTGGTCTAGCGGTTCTAGGCGCTCAGTCCGGAGCCGCGCGATTGCTACGGTCGCAGGTTCGAATCCTGCCTCGGGCATGGGTGTGTGTGATGTCCTTAGGTGGGTTAGGTTTAAGTAGTTCTAAGTTCTAGGGGACTGATGACCATAGATGTTAAGTCCCATACTGCTCAGAGCCATTTTTTTAAACATTTTTTGGGAGCAGTGCACCCACACTATTATGTATGTGGGAGCTTGAGTCCTGGCGCACTACGTAGCCGGCACGCATGACACCTGCTATAGGCTATATAAAAACTTACAACTGTCATAGTTGTTTTTGTTGTTGTTGTTGTGGTCTTCAAAAAATGGTTCAAATGGCTCTGAGCACTATGGGACTTAACATCTGAGGTCATCAGTCCCCTAGAATTTAGAACTACTTAAACCTAACTAACCTAAGAACATCACACACATCCATGCCCGAGGCAGGATTCGAACCTGCGACCGTAGCGGTCGCCTAGAACCGCTCGGCCACTCCGGCCGGCCTGTGGTCTTCAGACGGAAGACTGGTTTCATGCAGCTCTCCATGTTACTCTATGTATTCAGTGCGAGGTTCATCTCCGAGTAATTACTACAACATACATTCTTCTGAGTCTGCTTACTGTATTCATCTCTTGGTCTCCCTCTACGATTTTTACCCCACGCACTTCCCTCCAATACTAAATCGGCGATCCCTCTATGTCTCAGAGAAAGTGTCCTATCAATCGATCTCTCCTTTGGCCGGCCGGAGTGGCCGAGGGGTTCTAGGCGCTACAGTCTGGAACCGCGTGATCGCTACGGTCGCAGGTTCCAATCCTGCGTCGGGCATGGATGTGTATGATGTCCTTAGGTTAGTTAGGTTTAACTAGTTCTAAGTTCTAGACGACTGATGACCTCAGAAGTTAAGTCCCATAGTGCTCAGAGCCATTTGATCTCTCCTTTTAGTCAAACTGTGGCATAAAATTCGTTTCTCCCCAACTCTGTTCCGTACCTCGTCATGACTTATGCTATTTACGCACCTAATTTTCAGCACTGTACTGTAGTACCACTTTTCAAAAGCTTCTATTCTCTTTGTGTCCAAACTGTTTATCGCTCATATTTCACTTCCCTACAAGACTACACTCGAGACAAACAGCTTCAGAAATAACCTCAAAACACTTAAATTTATATTTCATTCAGATATGCTTTCCTTGCGATTGCCAGTCTGCATTTTATGTCCTGTCTACTTTCGCCAGCCCAAATAGCAGAACTCAGCTACGTCTTTAAGCGTTTCGTTGCTTAATCTGAGCAGCAGTCTTCGGTTGTTTGCAGATGACGCTGTCGTTTATCGACTAATAAAGTCATCAGAAGATCAAAACAAAATTGCAAAACGATTTAGAATAGATATCTGAATTGTGCGAAAATTGGCAGTCAACCCTAAATAACGAAAATTGTGAGGTCATTAAATGGTTCAAATGGCTCTGAGCACTATGGCACTTAACATCTGAGGTCATCAGTCCCCTAGAACTTAGAACTACTTAAACCTAACTAACCTAAGGACATCACACAGATCCATTCCCGACGCAGGTTTCGAACCTGCGACCGTAGCAGCAGCGTGGTCCCGGACTGAGGTCATCCGCATAAGTGCGAAAAGGAATCCGTTAATCTTCGGTTACCCGATAAATCAATCTAATCTAAAAGCCCTAAATTCAATTAAATACCTAGGTATCACAATTACGAACAACTTAAATTGGACGGAACACACAGAAAATGTTGTGGAGAAGGCAATCCAAAGACTGTGTTTTATTGGCTGGACACTTGCAAAATGTAACAGATCTACTAATGAGATAGCCTACACTACGCTTGTCCGTCCTCTTTTAGAATACTGCTGCGCAGTGTGGGGTCCTTACCAGATAGGACTGACGGAGTACATCGAAAAAGTTCAAAGAAGGGCTGCACGTTTTGTATTATCGCCGAATATGGGAGGGAGTGTCACAGAAATGATACAGGATTTGGGCTGGACATCATTAAAAGAAAGGCGTTTTTCGTTGCGACGCGAATCTTCTCACGAAATTCCATTCGCCAAGTTCCTCCTCCGAATGCGAAAATATTTTGTTGACACCGACCTACATAGGGAGGAATGATCACCACGATAAAATAAGGGAAATCAGAGCTCGTACGGAAAGATATAGGTGTTCGTTCTTTCCGCGCGCTATACGAGATTGGAATAATAGAGAATTGTGAAGGTGGTTCGATGAACCCTCTGCCAGGCAGTTAAATGTGATTTTTAGAGTATCCATGTAGTTGTAAATGTAGAATCTAATTCCCTGACAAGGGTTACGTACAAACTTTCCACTGCCAATTTGATTCATAGTAACAGGACGAGTAGGTTACAACTACGACTTCAACATATCTAAACAGGAAGATGGAACTCTCTACCGTTTGGGAGAAAAATCGAGTTTGAAAATTTTATGTCTCCTTATGTATATTGTATTGTTTCTCGTACTCAAGGAATCCGCAGGCGAGCTTGATAAGCACTTGCTTTCATGAGCACGAGGCCCTTGGATCGAACCTTCCTGCCTGGACCATAATATTGTGGCTCTGCAAAGTATCATTATTGAATGACTCATATATTCTATTCATAATCTTTACCTTGAAAAAAAAAAGGGAAACATTTTTTCGTAATGAGATTGGAAATTTTATCTACATGTGCGAGAAGTGTAAAGTGCAACCTGTAGAGCAGTGCGCGAATCTGAATGATACTGATCGTAAAACCATAGCAACAAAGCTTCGTCAGTGTAGGTCTTGAAGGCCCATGGTACCGACCGACCGCCGTGTCATCCTCAGCGGACAGGCGTCACTGGATGCAGATATGGAGGGGCACGTGGTCGGCACACCGCTCTCCCGGCCGTGTGTCAGTTTACGATACCGGAGCCGCTACTTCTCAGTCAAGTAGCTCCTCAGTTTGCCTCACAAGGGCTGAGTGCACCCTGCTTGCCAACAGCGCTCGGCAGACCGGATGGTCACCCATCCAAGTGTTAGCCAAGCTCGACAGCGCTTGACGATGGTAGACAGCAATTATTGTAAGATACAGCACATGTAATGAACATCGATTCTTTCAATGTGCATGGGCTATTTAATGTGTCTGTTGAAAACAAACATAACTTGCATTCGTGAACAGTTGTCGAGCATCACAAAATTTCACGGCGTACCACTCGCATCTGTAGCTAGAATTATGTGGGAATGGGGGGAAAGAAAGGCGGGCCCGGGTCAGATTCGATACACACACCTTGCCATTATGAAACTAAGCGCTTGCTCGGTCGGCTGCGGAGTCCTTGATTACTAGCGACGAAGTGCATAAACAGGAGTGAAAATGTTCGAAAGTGTTGAGAGGTGTCCCGCAGTAGTTAGATTATTAATGTGGCGCTTTCTTCGACATTTTGACGTCACTAATTACTTTTTAAATTTTATTGTGATTTCGCTCTTATTAGTTATGATTTAAATTTGAAGTAATGGCAAATTAAAACACGTTTTTTTCATCTTTTATAGTTATGTTACCTTTTAAAATAAACAAGGTAGTTCCATCAGAGTACCAACATTCTCAAAGTGTTCGCTGAGAAGAGAACGGGAACTGCTGCTCTATTGTAAAGTCAACGGCCTTGCCGCAGTGGTAACATCGGTTCCCGTCAGATAAGCGAAGTTAAGAGCTGTCGGGCTGGGCTAGCACTTGGATGGGTGACCATCCGGTCTGCCAAGTGCTGTTGGCAAGTCGGGTGCACTCAGCTCTTGTGAGGCAAACTGAGGAGCTACGTGGCTGAGAAGTAGCGGCTCCAGTCTCGGAAACTGACACACGGCCGGGAGAGCGGTGTGCTGACCACATGCCCCTCCGTATCTGCATCCAGTGACGCCTGTGGGATGAGGACGACACGGTTGCCGGTCGGTACCGTTGGGCCTTCATGGCTTATTCTGCCGGCGTTTAGTTTATTCCATACAAAATATAAAATTTATTGAAAATGTTATTTTTTTTTACTAATATTAATTATATGCTCCCTAGCCCAGTCAAAGACACGGGACAAAGAGCAATGCGTTCATTGAAGTTCTCGAAGACACCTTCACAAACGTATGGGGGGGGGGGAGAAGGGGGTGCCATTAATAACGCTTTTAATTTCATCCTTCATTTGGTCTATTGCTTGTGGTTTGTTCACGTACACTTCTTGAAATCCCTACTAAAAAGTCACAAGGCGTAAGATCGCATGACCTGCAAGGCCATTCCTGGTTGTCACACAGAGAAAAAATGTTCAAATGTATGAAATCTTATGCGACTTGACTGCTAAGGTAATCTGTCCCTAAGCTTACACACTACTTAAGCTAAACTATCCTAAGGACAAAAACACACACACACACACACACACACACACACACACACACACACACACACACACACACACACACACACTCACACACCCATGCCCGAGGGAGGACTCGAACCTCCGCCGGGACGATCCGCACATTCCATGACTGCAGGCCACGCAAGGAGAGAATTTTTTGAGGAAACTTCTGATTCAGCAGAGCAGTCATTTCGCGTGATGTGTGACATGTCACACCATATTGAAAGTGTCTTCGGGTTTTGCTGCCGGACCCTAAAATCAACTTCACTCGATATTTCGGCGATCCAACTGGTCACCATCTTCAGGAGAATGCTGCTTCGCTTATAAATCCCGCAGTTCTCAGCAGCACTCGTCAGCGAAGCAGCATTCTCCTGAAGATGGTGACCAATTGGATTGCCGAAATATCGAGTCAAGTTCATTTTCACATGGAAGCCATCAGGATGTAATTGGAAGGATCGCAAATAACAAACATGAAAAAAGCATAGCTGCGAATCGTTGTATAACAAAATGGCGCAAAATTCAAATTCGTCCTTACGACCCGGTCGCCCTTTACCTCTTAACTAGTAGATCATGACAGAATTTTAAACTTTTTGAATCGGTCAACGAGTACGCGATATATTGAAAATCGCCGCGTGGGATTAGCCGAGCGATCTAAGGCGCTGCAGTCATGGACTGTGCGGCTGATCCCGGCGGAGGTTCGAGTGCACCCCGGCCATGGTTGTGTGTGTTTGTCCTTAGGATAATTTACCTTAAGTAGTGTGCAAGCTTAGGGACTGATGACCTTAGCAGTTAAAGCCCATAAGATTTCACACATATTGGATCATTTTTTTATTGAAAATCAATTTTTCTTGCCACTGGAGTTCGTTCTAGCAACCTGCAACTCGTTTTGGGTACGGGTTCCAGGATAGTCGCGTAGTAATATGGATTTACCTGAAATGAAAATAGTTCTATTAATTCCCACCTAGTCGATTCCGAACTAGGATAATAGCTGATACTGAAGTGGGTGGCGGGCCTTTTACTGGCTAATGTTGGCTGGAAGATTTTTGCTTATGTTATCGTACACATCACATTTGTCACTTTTAGCTACTAATTATAAACACTGTGAAAAGAAATTCTGCTCTTGGACACTGCTAGCCCCACTGCCATCTTGGCGGCCGGAGCCGCTGTTTACGTCGCTCATGCCTTAAACCACCCCTAAATATGCAGCGTCTTTCCTTAAGGTTGAAAAATGGCTCTTAGCACTATGGGACTTAACATCTAAGGTCATCAGTCCCCTAGAACTTAGGACTACTTAAACCTAACTAACCTAAGGACATCACACACATTCATGCCCGTGGCAGGATTCGAACCTGCGACCGTAGCGGTCTTGCGGTTCCAGACTGCAGCGCCTATAACCGCACGGCCACTTCGGCCGGCGCGCAGGGTCATAGGTCAACCGATTCCTCCACAGGAAAATATTCATTGACCTTGTTATTGAAGTTGCGAGCTATATTTGCTGGATTCATATTGCCCACGGAATACATCTCACGTATTTAATGCACTCTCGTCCAAAGTAGCGAACAGTCAACTGCCAGCCAGGGAGCCTCGTTAGCAGGAATACTTTCTCTCCCGTGCGCTGCAGTCGACCGACGTCGTGTGTTTCGATGTTTGTTTAGGTATAGCGTCCCCATACTACGGCGAAGTTACCTTGCATCGGACGGACCGACAGATAATAATTGTCTAAAAATAAAAAATTAAAATTTTTCACTCTAGGGAAGACTTGAACCAAGGACCTCTCGTTCCGCTGCTGCTCACGCTAACCACGGGACCACAGCGCTCCTCAGCTCTCCTTGATGTTGCCTATCGTGCGCATGGACTACTCACAAGGGAACTTCCCCATCGCACCCCCCTCAGATTTAGTAATAAGTTGGCACAGTGGATAGGCCTTGAAAAACTGAACACAGATCAATCGAGAAAACAGGAAGAAGTTGTGTGGAACTGTGAAAAAAAATAAGCAAAATATACAAACTGAGTAGTCCATGCGAAGATAGGCAACAAGGGCAGTTGCACGCGAGGAGCGCTGTGGTCCCGTGGTTGGGGAGAGAAACTTCGTAACTAGAGGTCCTAGGTTCAAGTCTACCCTCGAATGAAAAGTTCAATTTTTTATTTTCAGTTTATGTGACAAACTCTTATGTTTTCATCACTTTTTCGGGAGTGATTATCACATCCCCAAGAAAACCTAAATCGGGCAAGGTAGAAGAATCTTTTTACCCTTTCGCTAAGTGTACAAGTTAGGTGGGTCGACAACATATTCCTGTCATGTGACGCACATGCCGTCACCAGTGTCGTATAGAATATATCAGACGTGTTTTCCTGTGGAGGAATCGGTTGACCTATGACCTTGCGATCAAATGTTTCCGGTTCCCATTGGAGAGGCACGTCCTTTCGTCTACTAATCGCACGGTTTTGCGGTGCGGTCGCAAAACACAGACACTAAACTTATTACAGTGAACAGAGACGTCAATGAACGAACGGACAGATCATAAATTTGCAAAAATAAAGAAAGTAAGTTAAGGGAAGACTTGAACCTAGGACCCCCCGCTCCGCAGCTCCTCACACTAACCACGAGACCACGGCGTTCCTACGTTCACAATCTCCTTGATGTTGCCTATCTTGCACATGGACTACTCAGTTTGAATATTTTACTAATTTTTTTCACAGTTCCACACAACTTCTTCCTGTTTTCTCGATTGATCTGTGTTCAGTTTTTCAAGGCCTATCCGCTGTGCCAACTTATTACTAAATCTGAGGGGGGTGCGATGGGGAGGTTCCCTTGTGAGTAGTCCATGCGCACGATAGGCAACATCAAGGAGAATGTGAGCGTAGGAGCGCCGTGGTCCCGTGGTTAGCGTGAGCAGCAGCGGAACCAGACGTCCTTGGTTCAAGTCTTCCCTCGAGTGAAAATTTTAATTTTTTATTTTTAGACAATTATTATCTGTCCGTCCGTCCGTCCGATGCGAGGTAACTGCGCCGTAGTATGGGGACGCTACGCCTAAACAAACATCGAAACACACGACGTCAGTCGACTACAGCGCACGGAGGAGAGAGTATTCCTGCTAACGAGGCTCCCTGGCTGGCAGTTGACTGTTCGCTACTTTGGACGAGAGTGCATTAAATACGTGAGATGTATTCCGTGGGCAATATGAGTCCAGCAAATATAGCTCGCGACTTCAATAACAAGGTCAATGAATATTTTCCTGTGGAGGAATCGGTTGACCTATGACCTTGCGATCAAATATTTTCGGTTCCCATTGGAGAGGCACGCCCTTTCGTCTACTAATCGCACGGTTTTGCGGTGCGGTCGCAAACTACAGACACTAAACTTATTACAGTGAACAGAGACATTAATGAACGAACGGACAGATCATAACTTTGCAAAAATAAGAAAGTAAACTTTTCACTCGAGGCAAGACTTGAAGCAAGGACCTCTCGTTCCGCAGCTGCTCACGCTAACCACGGGACCACGGCGCTCCGCAGCTTGCAATCTCCTTGATGTTGCCTATCTTGCACATGTACTACTGAGTTTGTATATTTTGCTAATTTTCTTCATAGTTCCACACAACTTCTTCCTGTTTTCTCGATTCATCTGTGTTCAGTTTTTCAAGGCCTATCCACTGTGCCAACTTATAACTAAATCTGAGGGGGGTGCGATGGGGAGGTTCCCTTGTGAGCAGTAGGGACACGGGTCACGAAACCTGACAATGGTCACGCGAGCGATGTGCTGACCACATGCCCCTCGATATCCGCATCCGGTGACGCCTAAGGGTGAGGATGACACGGGGTCCGGTCGTCGCCGTTGGGCCTTCCATGGCCTGTTCAGACACTCTTCTTTTTTTGCTCTAGTGTAAAAGCGTTTTCACACGTACAAGTCAATGATGGTGCACGCAAGCAAACCATGCGCACATTGCTTGCGAATGCGCAATTGCTCCTGCTCACTTTGATGTAAAGGGAGCTTAAGGGGGGTAGGATGCGAAACGGGCCGACTTGGAGCAGGAGAGCCACCACAGGACATTTTAATTTCCACTGTCTATACTCATACAAATAAATTCATAAAACTTTGTCAACACGACCAGTAAGGATTCAGGACTCAAACTCACAGCAATGTAAGTTCAAAAGTACAACAAAATAATTTTTTTTACGTGTGAAATTTCATCATTTTTTTCAACTTACTATTGGCTGCATTCGTTGCTATAGGTACACTTTTCTTCACAAGTAAGAGAGATTCTTCGATGAATTTTACACCGCATACAAACCATACTTACAGGTGTATGAAACTCTAGAATTTATTTGATTAATGAAGAAATAAATGAGCTGTTACATTTTAAACTTCATGTTTAAAAAAAACTCAAATTTTATGGTTAATTATCCCAATTTTTAGCACAGTTTCTAATAGATTTGGAAAATTCTAGATTTTCACGCACCTGTAAGTATGGTTTGTATGCTGTGCAAAATTTATCGAAGAATCTCCCTTACTTATGAAGAAAAGTGTACCTATAGCAACGAATGCAGCCAATACTAAATGAAAAAATGATGACATTTCACATGTAAAAAAAATATATTTTGTTATTAGGATGAAATTTTCACTCTACAGCGGAGTGTGCGCTGATATGAAACTTCCTGGCAGATTAAAACTGTGTGCCGGACCGAGACTCGAACTCGGGACCTTTGCCTTTCGCGGGCAAGTGCTAGTTCTGCAAGGTTCGCTGGAGAGCTTCCGTAAAGTTTGGAAGGTAGGAGACGAGGTACTGGCAGAAGTAAAGCTGTGAGTACCGGGCGTGAGTCGTGCTTCGGTAGCTCAGCTGGTAGAGCACTTGCCAGCGAAAGGCAAAGGTCCCGAGTTCGAGTCTCGGTCGGGCACACAGTTTTAATCTGCCAGGAAGTTTCATATTTTGTTATATTTTTGAACTTCCACTGCTATGAGTGTGGATGCTGAACCCTTCCTGCTCATGCTGACAAAGTTTTATGAATTTATTTGTAAAAGTATAGGCAGTGGAAATTAAAATGTCCTGTGGTGGCTCTCCTGCTCCAAGTCGGCCCGTTTGACGTCCTACCCCCCTTAAGGCCAGGTTGTCATTCAAATGAGAAAAAAATAGGTGTAGTTGGGAATTTTTTATTGAGACAATGAAAAGACGTATAGCGGATCTGTTTGGGAATTATGATTGATCATACTTTGAAATTTATTTTAGATTTTCAATAAAAAAACAAAATGGCGCTCGTAATTATGGTTTCGTCAAGGGCCTGCGAGTTTTTAGCCCCTCAGGAGTTATCTGAAATCAAAAATGGATAACATCAGTCGATACTGCATTTAATTTAGGACGGCTTATCTCTAACCACAATGGAAACCTTAAATTTAACGATACGGTGCTAATTTGAAATTTGAGTTCGATTTTTGTTTTTTCACTGTTTAGGACTTTACAATAACTTAATATCAACTAATATCTTATATTATAGTTATACGTTCCCAATAAAAGAGTGTATTTTTCGGAAGCTAAAGATTGAATCGTTTTAATTCGTACTGCACCTAATTTTGAAATATCGTTTCTCGAGAAAAACCTTTTTAAAGTTTAAAGAAACCTATTATGTGTAATGTTTGTTTAGTTTGCATAAAATACATGTTACATTTTTATGTCACTTAACACAAATCTGATGTTAGAATTTCAAGATTCAAAATGGCTAATCGAATATGGCGGACTAAAAATTATATTTTTACCTGTTTTGACCAAAATTTGCTCAAAAAATAGTGTTTTCATTACTTATATATAGTCTGCAGTTCCCGGGCGGTATCTCAACCCTTCCTCTACCTCGAATTGTTCGTGAAGAGCAAGTCCCTTGTTCTTGTAGGCGAGAAGAGCAGATCTGGTTTATTTGGATGTGCTGCGTTCGGCGGCCCGCCCACGTTCTTCGTCAGTTTTGCCGGCGATATAAATGATTTTGCGATCGCGCGTCACGCTACAAGTTTCCTACCTGAGCCAGGCGTCTCCGGCTTCAGAGCGCCCCGCGGCGGCCGTGACACCGGTTCGAACAGTGGGCTATGGAAACTTTTGTACCGCACGGATTAAAAAACATTTTCGTCTCAACATTCTAGACACATATACCTTTCAAAAATGCAATAAAAAGCATCGAAATTTCGACCATTTTGAATGAGAACGTGGCCTTAAAATATGGGATGTTGATACTACTCGACACCCGCTCAATGTCGCCAGTGACATCTAGCGGAGAGGCGAGTTAAGTGATGCGGGTTGCCAGCAGTTGATTTCGCAGGCGGTTCGGGTTACGCTCATCATATGTGTCACTACCCACGTCAGAAATTCACACTTAGCTAATTAGAAGAAGATGCCAGACAGCAGTTTCAGGTACATATCTACTATATAGGAGCGCATGCGAAAATGCACATCTGATTTTTCTTATGTCACCGAGATGGTTTGAAACGCGTTCGCTTTATCTTGCTCCGCAATATCTATAGAGGCAGAATAACGAACGGGCACGCCTCGCCAAAGTTTCCTACACTGAAACATCTTAGTAGATTAAAATTGTGTCTGCAGGACCGAGACTGGAACTCGGGACCTTTGCCTTTTGCGAACAAGTGCTCTACCAACTGAGGTAGCCAGTCCTGCAAGTTTCCAGAGAGAACTTCTTTGAATCCAGAATGAGATTTTCACTCTGCAGCGGAGTGTGCGCTGATATGAAACTCCCTGGCAGATTAAAACTGTGTGCCCGACCGAGACTCGAACTCGGGACCTTTGCCTTTCGCGGGCAAGTGCCCTACCATCTTAACTACCCAAGCACGACTCACGGCCGGTCCTCACAGCTTTACTTCTGCCAGTATCTCGTCTCCTACCTTCCAAACTTTACAGAAGCTCTGCAAGGTTCGCAGGAGAGCTTCTGTTAAGTTTGGAAGGTAGGAGACGGGGTACTGGCAGAAGTAAAGCCGTGAGGACGGGGCGTGAGTCGTGCTTGGGTAGCTCAGTTGGTAGAGGACTTGCCCGCGAAAGGCAAAGGTCCCGAGTTCGAGTCTCGGTCGGGCACACAGTTTTAATCTGCCAGGAAGTTTCAACTTCTTTGAAAGTTTGGAAAGTAAGAAATAAGGCACTGGCGAAAGTAAAGATGTGGAGACGGGATGGAAATGGTGCTTGTGTAGTCCAGATGGCAGAACACATTCCTGCGAAAAGGGAAAGGACGTGAGTTTGAGTGTGGGTGCGGCAAACAGTTTTTATCTGCCTGGAAGTGCCATATATGTCCAGAGTTAAAAATTCATTCCAGTTCCTGAACTATGTGATCAAAAGTATCCGGTCAGTTATTAATGGACACTAATACGGAGTCAGTCCACCTTTCGTCTTTATGACGCCTCCGAGTCTGCTCATGACACATACGGTCGGGTGTCTGAATGTCTGTGGGGGAATGGGAGCCTATTATTCCGCAAGAGCCGAAACCAGAGAAGGCAGTGACCTTGGACGCTGTCTGGAGCGAAGTCGACTTTCTGACAAGTTTTGCTCAAATATCAATATATCGAATGGCTTCCAAAATGTATCGATTACTACTGCGGTACTTTCAGCGATATATCGATATCCAAACGGCAATAAACAGAATCGACTTTTTATTTTAAATTATATTTTTTTTGTAATTTTCGGCAAATATTGGAAACGGTTCTTTTGAAATTGTATTGGAAGATAATTTTACTTTCACTGTGTGAAGGAGTCTTACTACTTCAGCACGTACACCCTTTCTCTTTGACTGTGTGAGAGCAAGTAAAATGGTTCAAATGGCTCTAAGCACTAAGGGACCGGTGCAGTCGCTGGTTCGAATCCTGCCTCGGGCATGGATGTGTGTGATGTCCTTAGGTTAGTTAGGGTTTAATTAGTTCTAAGTTCTAGGCGACTGATGACCTCAGAAGTTAAGTCGCATAGTGCTCAGAGCCATTTGAAGCATTTGAACTAAGGGACTTAACATCTGAGGTCATCAGTTCCCTAGAACTTAGAAACTAAATCACCTAAGGTCATCACATACACATCCTTGCCCGACGCAGGATTCGAACCCGCGACCGTAGCAGCAGCGCGATTCCGGACTTAAGCGCCTAGAACCGATCGGCCACAGCGGCCGGCGTGAAGCAAGTACAAGTGGCACAAAGAAGAAGACTGATTGCACTGCGCGGGGGGGGGGGGGGCGGGAGGGGGTGGAATGGAATAACAAGATCTCCGATGTGAAGAATTAGCATACCAGTTGCGTTAAAAATAATTTTTTTTAATGCAACTGTTGTGGTATTTCTTCACACCGCCATTCAAAAACAGTTGCTGAAAATGACGAACAAAAATCTGAAAGACAGGACTGGTCTTTGCGTTGGGCGGATTCGTTCAGGGAAAATACTAGCATACTCGCCTATCGGGGCTAGCAACAGAGACTGTAGCGTTTCGCTTCACCACGCAATTTTCACACTACAGCTGCTAGGTCGCTCCCGTTTGCAGAAAGAGAGGGAAGTCGACATGAAGTGTTCCCGACACATCCGATATGTGACGAAAGCGAACGACGGACCTGTTGGACACCTTTTATTGGTTGGTTGGTTGGCTTTGGGGAAAGGGACCAAACAGCAAGGTTATCGGTCCCATCGGATAGAATGGGGAACGAAGTCGGCCATGCTCTTTCAAAGGAACCATCCCGTCGTTTGCCTGAAGCGATTTAGGGAAATCACGGAAAACGTAAATCAGGATGGCCGGACACGAATGCGAGTGCAGTGTGACACCTTTTATTGTGCAGCTTATATGCAGTTACCATTGTTAGCAAAGTGGTTATCTCCAAGCACGAACGTGCATCGTTTTACTTTCGATTCGTGCTCCAAGGGGAGAAGCAGGCTGTTTGCTTATTAATGTCCAGAACATCTAATAATAAGGCACTATTTAAATATACAACTCTAAAACCGACAGTGTATACAGGGTGTTACAAAAAGGTACGGCCAAACTTTGAGGAAACATTCCTCACACACAAATAAAGAAAATATGTTATGTTGACATGTGTCCGGAAACGCTTAATTTCCATGTTAGAGCTCATTTTAGTTTCGTCCACCTACGCTCAATGGAGCACGTTATCATGATTTCATACGGGATACTCTACCTGTGCTGCTAGAACATGTGCCTTTACAAGTACGACACAACACGTCCTTCATGCACGATGGAGCTCCTGCACATTTCAGTCGAAGTGTTCGTACGCTTCTCAACAACATATTCGGTGACGATTGATTGGTAGAGGCGGACCATTTCCGTGGCCTCCACGCTCTCGTGACCTCAACCCTCTTGACTTTCATTTATGGGGGCATTTGAAAGCTCTCGTCTACGCAACCCCGGTACCAAATGTAGAGACTCTTCGTGCTCGTATTGTGGACGGCTGTGATACAATACGCCATTCTCCAGGGCTGCATCAGCGCATCAGGGATTCCATGCGACGGAGGGTGGATGCATGTATCCTCGCTAACGGAGGACGTTTTGAACATTTCCTGTAACAAAGTGTTTGAAGCCACGCTGGTACGTTCTGTTGCTGTGTGTTTCCATTCCATGATTAATGTGATTTGAAGAGAAGTAATAAAATGAGCTCTAACATGGAAAGTAAGCGTTCTTTCTTTGTGTGTGAGGAATGTTTCCTGAATGTTTGGCCGTACCTTTTCGTAACACCCTGTATAAGTATTCCGTCGGTATATCGATAACTTTTTTCGATATATCGTGTAGCGATAATGGTACCATTTTAATATCGATAAATCTGATTGCCGATATTTTTAAACATATCAACATGCTACTTCTGACTCATCTCAGATGTGTTCCATTGGGTTAAGGTCCGCGCTCTGTGCAGGCCAGTCCATTTCAGGAGAGTTAATGTCCACAGACCGTCGGCTGATAGATGCTGATTTACGATGGGGTTGTTTTGTTATGCTTATACAATCTGCCATCGTCTCCGAACTGTTCCTGTGAGCTACGCGGTACACAATTCCGTCAAATTAGTTCATACGAATATTTTCATGATCTTTCTACATTTACTGCTTTCTTCAGCGACATACCAAAGAAGTCATAAATTTGAAAGTCGTGCACGGTGCGGCAGTTTGCAAGCATTTCATTTTTTATGACGTCATATTCCCTGACATATGTCTTTTACACTGAAATAATTCTGCAGTTCGATTGAATCGTGTACGTGGATATTGTCTGCAAAACCTGTTGCGAGTAGAATTAGTAGCAGTAAAATTAAAATTTTACTGGATAAACAGCGAAAGGGCCGTAAGCGATGCTGTTTTGTGGAGGGAGGGGGGCGTTGTCAGCGAGAAAAACATTCGAAAAGGTTTTAAATTATGCCTAGAGTGGACGTCGTTAAGTGCCCTCATGCTCAAAGACTGTATGAATATAGTCTGGGTAATCTGTGCGCTGTGAGGTAAGCTGCTACGGTTTCCAATTGCAATACTTGTATTACTGTGCTAAAGCTTTGACATAAGACTGCACTTCTTAATGAGCAGATTCTGACAGCAATTTAAATTCCTAAATTTGGTTAATAGTTATATGTAATATTGAAAATCAAATTATTGTCGCCCCTCGAACCCGTTGCATAGGCAACTTCAAACTCTGACTGTATGATCGGCTGACTGTTTTAACCATTTACTAATATGGATATACAGGTGCATTATTCGCTAAACTTCGGTGGACAGCTTCACCGAATTTTTATCGTTCATACCTACCAAACTATCAAACCGACTTAATTATTTTTTTCTGTGGAATCGGCAAGAGCTCTCTAGGAGGAACTTAACAACATAACGGGTCTACAACTTGTTCAAATACACTACTGGCCATTAAATATGCTACAACGCGAAGATGACGTGCTACAGGCGCGAAATTTAACCGCCAGGAAGAAGATGTTGTGATATGCAAATGAGTAGCTTTTCAGAGCATTCACCCAAGGTTGGCGCCGGTGGCGACACCTACAACGTGCTGACATGAGGAAAGTTTCCGATTTCTCATAAACAAACAGCAGTTGACCGGCGTTGCCTGGTGAAACGTTGTTGTGATGCCTCGTGTAAGAAAGAGAAATGCGTACCATCACGTTTCCCAATTTCATAAAGGTCGGATTGTACACTATCGCGATTGCGGTTTATCGTATCGCACATTGCTGCTCGAGTCGGTCGAGATCCGATGACTGTTAGCAGAATATGGAATCAGTGGGTTCAGGAGGGTAATATGGAACGCCGTGCTGGATCCCAACGGCCTCGTATCACTAGCAGTCGAGATGACAGGCATCTTATCCGCACGGCTGTAACGGATCGTGCAGCCACGTCTCGATCCCTGACTCAACAGATGGGGAAGTTTGCAAGACAAAAACCATCTGCACGAACAGTTCGATGACGTCTGCAGCAGCACGGACTATCAGCTCGGAGACCGTGGCTGCGGTTACCCTTGACGCTGCATCACAGACAGGAGCGCCTGCGATGGTGTACTCGACGACGAACCTGGGTGCACGAATGGCAAAACGTAATTATTTCGGACGAATCCAGCTTCTGGTTACAGCATCACGATGATGGCATCCGTATTTGGCGACATCGCGGTGAACGCACATTGGAAACGTGTATTCGTCATCGCCATACTGGCGTATCAACCGGCATGCTGGTATGGGTTGCCATTGCTTACACGTCTCGGTCACCTCTTGTTCGCATTGACGGCACTTTGAACAGTGGACGTTACATTTCAGATGTGTTACGACCCGTGGCTCTACCCTTCATTCGATCCCTGCGAAACCCTACATTTCAGCAGGATAATGCACGACTGCATGTTGCAGGTCCTGTACGGGCCTTTCTGGATACAGAAAATGTTCGACTGCTGCCCTGGCCAGCACATTCTGCAGTTCTCTCACCAACTGAAAACGTCTGGTCAATGGTGGCCGAGCACCTGGCTCGTCACAATACGCCAGTCACTACTCTTGAACTGTGGTATCGTGTTGGAGCTGCATGGGCTCTGACTCAATGCCCAGGCGTATCAAGGCCGTTATTACGGCCAGAGGTGTTTGTTCTGGGTACTGATTTCTCAGGATCTATGCACCCAAATTGCGTGAAAATGTAATGACATGTCAGTTCTAGTATAATATATTTGTCCAATGAATACCCGTTTATCATCTGCATTTCCTATTTGTGTAGCAATTTTAATGGCCAGTAGTGTAGTAAGTCGTGAAATTATCCAGCCGCAGGAAGATACAGAAAAAGGAGAACAAAGTCATTGCTACGTGCAGAAGCAGCAAAATTTCAGTTTATCAATAAGAAATATTAATTAAAATATTTATACAAACTGGGAGTGAAGCGGTTATCCTCCGCTGGTTGCAATTACCGGCCTATGTAAAACTCCGGAACGCTGATACAATGAGTGTACAATTCAGAGACATAAAACAAGACCCCGAGGGGAAGGCGTGACATCTTGGTGGCTTTGTCACGGTTCCCGTCGGCTCCTCCCTCCCCCCCCCCCCCCGTCACCTTGTGGGGTTGGAGTCCTCCCTCGTACATCGGTGGGTATGTTGTCCTTAGCGGTTAGTTTAAGTTATACAGGGTTATTACAAATGATTGAAGCGATTTCACAGCTCTACAATAACTTTATTATTTGAGATATTTTCACAATGCTTTGCACACACATACAAAAACTCAAAAAGTTTTTTTAGGCATTCACAAATGTTCGATATGTGCCCCCTTTAGTGATCCGGCAGACATCAGGCCGATAAGTTCCTCCCACACTCGGCGCAGCATGTCCCATCAATGAGTTCGAAAGCATCGTTGATGCGAGCTCGCAGTTCTGGCACGTTTCTTGGTAGAGGAGGTTTAAACACTGAATCTTTCACATAACCCCACAGAAAGAAATTGCACGGGGTTAAGTCGGGAGAGCGTGGAGGTCATGACATGAGTTGCTGATCATAATCTCCACCACGACCGATCCATCGGTTTTCCAATCTCCTGCTTAAGAAATGCCGAACATCGTGATGGAAGTGCGGTGGAGCACCATCCTGCTGAAAGATTAAGTCGCCGCTGTCGGTCTCCAGTTGTGGCATGAGCCAATTTTCCAGCATGTCCAGATAGACGTGTCCTGTAACGTTTTTTTCGCAGAAGAAAAAGGGGCCGTAAACTTTAAACCGTGAGATTGCACAAAACACGTTAACTTTTGGTGAATTGCGAAGTTGCTTCACGAATGCGTGAGGATTCTCTACCGCCCAGATTCGCACATTGTGTCTGTTCACTTCACCATTAAGAAAAAATGTTGCTTCATCACTGAAAACAAGTTTCGCACTGAACGCATCCTCTTCCACGAGCTGTTGCAACCGCGCCGAAAATTCAAAGCGTTTGACTTTGTCATCGGGTGTCAGGGCTTGTAGGAATTGTAAACGGTAAGGCTTCTGCTTTAGCCTTTTCCGTAAGAGTTTCCAAACCGTCGGCTGTGGTACGTTTAGCTCCCTGCTCGCTTTATTCGTCGACTTCCGCGGGCTACGCGTGAAACTTGCCCGCACGCGTTCAGCCGTTTCTTCGCTCACTGCAGGCCGACCCGTCGATTTCCCCTTACAGAGGCATCCAGAAGCTTTAAACTGCGCATACCATCGCCGAATGGAGTTAGCAGTCGGTGGATCTTTGTTGAACTTCGTCCTGAAGTGTCGTTGCACTGTTATGACTGACTGATGTGAGTGCATTTCAAGCACGACATACGCTTTCTCGGCTCCTGTCGCCATTTTGTCTCACTGCGCTCTCGAGCGCTCTGGCGGCAGAAACCTGTAGTGCGGCTTCAGCCGAACAAAACTTTGTGAGTTTTTCTACGTATCTGTAGTGTGTCGTGACCATATGTCAATGAATGGAGCTACAGTGAATTTATGAAATCGCTTCAATCATTTGTAATAGCCCTGTATTAAGGGAGTGTGTTAGCCTGGGGATCGATCACCTCAGCAGTTTGGTCCCATAGCACCTTACAAGAAATTTCAAATTGTCATAAATCCAGTTGATAATATTGGTTTCAAATCAACGGAGGGTCGCCTCATCGGAGTGGTTGTATGACAGCTCGAATGAAAATAATCATTAAAATGAACGTGAATTTACTGACAGAAGTCAATTTGATTCACACATCAAGTGTTGGCAAATATAAGATTCTTTTTCTCAGCCAGTTAAAATCACTGAAGTGTAATGATGAATCCAAATCATTCGGAGAAATTAATTAAAAACTGACTTCGGAAGTAATATTTGAAGGCAGAAGCGACCTGAAAGCTATTTGCGAGAATGTTAACTTCTTGGGCAAAATGCTTAGCAGAGCCCGGGAAGCTCAGAAATGGTGAAGCCCGGAACACGATCTTCCTTATGCAAACTCTGAACCTCATAGCAACAATGCAAGTTGCGCAAAGCACTCGGAAGTTCAGAGATATGCGGAGAGTACAACGCAGACGCCACCCGCGACACTTACAAGCAGCATCAACAACAAGCGACAGGCCGGACCGGACAACACTCACGACCTCTCTGCAAACGACGTCGCTCTGCAGTGCCAGATGGGATCTTCCTGCTCCTCCACTCGAACTCACTTTGCTCGCACACAACTCGGCCTTCTCAACTGGGTGAGCACGCCTCTCATGCAGTGGACCCGGGTTCGACTCCTGGCCGGGTTGTAGAGTTTCCCTGCTCGTGAACTGGGCCTTGTGTTGTCCTCATCACCGGCAAGGAAGTGGCCCAATGTGGCGTCGACTGAAATAAGACTTGCAGTCGGTGGCCGAGCTTCCCCAGATGGAACCTCCCGGCAACAATGCCAAACGCTCATTTATTTTTTCTCATACACAGAGAGGGCCTGTCCGCAGGTTTATCATCATGACAAGCATGAATTTGTTTTTGCACACCACTTTCAAGAAAGCCTGCCTAAATTTAACAGTTCGCTCCTACTGTATTGCTGTAGACTAACTACATTGAAGAGCCAAATAAACTGGTACACCAGCACAGTGTCGTGTAGGGCCCCCGCGAGCAGGCAGAAGTGCCGCAACACGATGTGGCATGGACTCGACTAATGTCTGAAGTATTGCTGAAGGGAATTCAAACCATGAATCCTGCAGGGCTGTCCATAAATCTGTAAGAGTACGAGGGAGTGGAGATGTCTTCTGAAAAGCACGTTGCAAGCCATCCCAGATATGCTCAATAATGTCCACTTGTCCGACAAGTTTGCTGGCAAGCGGATGTGTTTACACTGAGAAGAATGTTAGTGGAGCCACTCTGTAGCAATTCTGTACGTCTGGGGTGACGTATTGTCCTGCTGGAAATGCCGAAATCCGTCGGAATGCACAATGGACATGGATGGATGCAGGTGATCAGACAGGATGCTTACGTACGTGTCACCTGTCAGAGTCGTATCTAGACGTATCAGGGGTCCCATATCACTCCAACTGCACACGCCCCACACCATTACAGAGCCTCCACCAGCTTCAACAGGCCCCTGCTGTCATGTAGGGTATTCATCAGCTAGGCTCCATACCCGTAACGTCCGTCCGCTCGATACAATCTGAAACGAGACTCGTCCGACCAAACAACGTATTTCCAATCATCAACAGTCCAATGTCGGTGTTGACGGGCCCAGGCGTGTGTGCGGTCATCAAGGGTACACGAGTGGACCTTTGGCTCCGAAAGCCCATATCGATGATGTTTCGTTGAATGGTTGACACACTGGCACTTGCTGATGACCCACAATCGAAATCTGCAGCAGTTTGCGGAAGGGTTCCACTTCTGTCACGTTGAACGATTCTCTTGAGTCGTCCTTGGTCCCGTTCTTACAGGATGTTTCTCCGGCGACAGCGATGTATTAGATTTGATGTTTTATCGGATTTCTGATATTCACGGTACAACCGTGACATGTTCCTACGGGCAAATCCCCACTTGAAACTTCCTGGCAGATAAAAACTGTGTGCTGGACCGAGACTCGAACTCGGGACCTTTGCCTTTCGCGGGCAAGTGCTCTACCATCTGAGCTACCCAAGGACGACTCACGCCCCGTCCTTTATTTCCGCCAGTACCTCGTCTCCTACTTTCCAAAGTTCACAGAAGATCTCCTGCGACCCTTGCAGAACTAGCACTCCTGAAAGAAAGGATGTTGCAGAGACATGGCTTAGCCACAGCCTGGGGGATGTTTCCAGAATGAAAAAGTAGGAGACGAGGTACTGGCCGATGTAAAGCTGTGAGGACGGGGCGTGAGTCGTGCTTGGGTAGCTCAGTTGGTAGAGCACTTGCCCGCGAAAGGCAAAGGTCCCGAGTTCGAGTCTCGGTCGGGCACACAGTTTTAATCTGCCGGGAAGTTTCATATCAGCGCACACTCCGCTGCAGAGTGAAAATCTCATTCTGGAAACATCCCCCAGGCTGTGGCTAAGCCATGTCTCCGCAATATCCTTTCTTTCAGGAGTGCTAGTTCTGCAAGGTTCGCAGGAGAGCTTCTGTAAAGATTGGAAGGTAGGAGACGAGGTACTGGCAGAAGTAAAGCTGTGAGTACCGGGCGTGAGTCGTGCTTCGGTAGCTCGGATGGTAGAGCACTTGCCCGCGAAAGGCAAAGGTCCCGAGTTCGAGTCTCGGTCGGGCACACAGTTTTAATCTGCCAGGAAGTTTCATACCAGCGCACACTCCGCTGTAACCTCCACTTCATTGCTACCCCGGAGGTGCAGCGTCCCATCGGTGGTGCGCCGACTACAACACCATATAGAAACTCACTTAAATCTTGATAACCTGCCATTGTGGCGGCAGTAACCGATCTATCAACTGCACCAGATACTTTTTTGTCTTATACAGGGTGTTACAAAAAGGTACGGCCAAACTTTCAGGACACTTTCCTCACACGCAAATAAAGAAATGATGTTATGTGGACATGTGTCGGGAAACGCTTAATTTCCATGTCAGAGCTCATTTTAGTTTCTTCCACCTACGCTCAATGGAGCACGTTACCATGATTTCATACGGGATACTCTACCTGTGCTGCTAGAACATGTGCCTTTACAAGTACGACACAACATGTGGTTCGTGCACGATGGAGCTCCTGCACATTTCAGTCGAAGTGTTCGTACACTTCTCAACAACAGATTCGGTGACCGACGGATTGGTAGAGGCGGACCAATTCCGTGGCCTCCACGCTCTCCTGACCTCAACCCTCTTGACTTTCATTTATGGGGGCATTTGAAAGCTCTTAACTACGCAACCCCGGTAACAAATGTAGAGACTCTTCGTGCTCGTATTGTGGACGGCTGTGATACAATACACCATTCTCCAGGGCTGCATCAGCGCATCAGGGATTCCATGCGACGGAGGGTGGATGCACGTATCCTCGCTAATGGAGGACATTTTGAACATTTCCTGTAACAAAGTGTCTGAAGTCACGCTGGTACGTTCTTTTGCTGTGTGTTTCCATTCCACGATTAATGTGATTTGGAGAGAAGTAGTAAAACGAGCTGTAACATGGAAAGTAAACGTTTCCGGACATATGTCCACATAACATATTTTCTTTCTTTTTGTGTGAGGAATGTTTCCTGGAAGTTTGGCCGTACCTTTTTGTAACACCCTGTATAGGCGTTGCCGACCGCAGCGCCGTATTCTGCCTGTTTACATACCTCTGTATTCGAATACGTGCCTATACCAGCTTCTCTGGCGCTTCAGTGTACAGGCTGCCATAATGCGCTCCTCTCTTTGCTTGTTGGCCTCAAGTTTACCGTGTGACACTGCTCATTTCCTACTCTGTGTACGAAAATGTTCCGGTGGCTTCCCCTCTGCTATAGTTCCAGAAACCGCCCAGCTGCGTTTCTCAAGTCTTCAGCAGCCACCCGAAGAATAGCACGCAGCAGAAAGGTGACTAGCGGTACCGCCGGCCAGAGAATAAGCCATCTCGGTCGGCTGTTTCACGTACCTTAGCCCGCCCATCCGAAAAATTCTGGGAAAATCCCGAGACGCTGCTATCCAACCACAGGAAGCCTGTAGCGTTTGGGTGGCCACTTGCCTCCCGACCCACCACGAGGGAAGCTTAGAAAACACAGAATTTCGCCTATACCTGCCCTGTCCTTCTCCTAGAAAGTCCCAGTCAGTAAAACACATACTTCAATGCGACATGTGACTGATCAGTACCGTCACAAAGTAGTTTTATTTTTGTTAGGAATGCCGTTGTTGTTGTCTAATCTGATGATGATGATGATGAGGTCCCATACTCCGAGGAGCTTAGGGGACGCTGCGGGAGAGCCGCACCGCTGCACTAGGCAGTGGAGGTGGTTTTCCATTGCCTTCCTCCGACCGTAATGGGGATGAAGAAGAAGACGACACAACAACGCCCAGTCGAGGTAGGAAGAATCCCTGAGCCCGCCGGGAATCGAACCGGGGACTCCTTGCGCGAGAAGCGACAACGCTACCTCGAGACCTCGAGCTGCGGACCTCATCTGATACAACCTTCTACAGTGGCTGGGCGACCATTTTTTGAATGCCAGAAGAACAGCAGAATATCATATGCAGAAACGTCCAGACACACTGTTAACTTTTTTTATACACTCCTGGAAATTGAAATAAGAACACCGTGAATTCATTGTCCCAGGAAAGGGAAACTTTATTGACACATTCCTGGGGTCAGATACATCACATGACCACACTGACAGAACCACAGGCACATAGACACAGGCAACAGAGCATGCACAATGTCGGCACTAGTACAGTGTATATCCACCTTTCGCAGCAATGCAGGCTGCTATTCTCCCATGGAGACGATCGTAGAGATGCTGGATGTAGTCCTGTGGAACGGCTTGCCATGCCATTTCCACCTGGCGCCTCAGTTGGACCAGCGTTCGTACCGGACGTGCAGACCGCGTGAGACGACGCTTCATCCAGTCCCAAACATGCTGAATGGGGGACAGATCCGGAGATCTTGCTGGCCAGGGTAGTTGACTTACACCTTCTAGAGCACGTTGGGTGGCACGGGATACATGCGGACGTGCATTGTCCTGTTGGAACAGCAAGTTCCCTTGCCGGTCTAGGAATGGTAGAACGATGGGTTCGATGACGGTTTGGATGTACCGTGCACTATTCAGTGTCCCCTCGACGATCACCAGTGGTGTACGGCCAGTGTAGGAGATCGCTCCCCACACCATGATGCCGGGTGTTGGCCCTGTGTGCCTCGGTCGTATGCAGTCCTGATTGTGGCGCTCACCTGCACGGCGCCAAACACGCATACGACCATCATTGGCACCGAGGCAGAAGCGACTCTCATCGCTGAAGACGACACGTCTCCATTCGTCCCTCCATTCACGCCTGTCGCGACACCACTGGAGGCGGGCTGCACGATGTTGGGGCGTGAGCGGAAGACGGCCTAACGGTGTGCGGGACCGTAGCCCAGCTTCATGGAGACGGTTGCGAATGGTCCTCGCCGATACCCCAGGAGCAACAGTGTCCCTAATTTGCTGGGAAGTGGCGGTGCGGTCCCCTACGGCACTGCGTAGGATCCTACGGTCTTGGCGTGCATCCGTGCGTCGCTGCGGTGCGGTCCCAGGTCGACGGGCACGTGCACCTTCCGCCGACCACTGGCGACAACATCGATGTACTGTGGAGACCTCACGCCCCACGTGTTGAGCAATTCGGTGGTACGTCCACCCGGCCTCCCGCATGCCCACTATACGCCCTCGCTCAAAGTCCGTCAACTGCACATACGGTTCACGTCGACGCTGTCGCGGCATGCTACCAGTGTTAAAGACTGCGAGGGAGCTCCGTATGCCACGGCAAACTGGCTGACACTGACGGCGGCGGTGCACAAATGCTGCGCAGCTAGCGCCATTCGACGGCCAACACCGCGGTTCCTGGTGTGTCCGCTGTGCCGTGCGTGTGATCATTGCTTGTACAGCCCTCTCGCAGTGTCCGGAGCAAGTATGGTGGGTCTGACACACCGGTGTCAATGTGTTCTTTTTTCCAATTCCAGGAGTGTATGTGTGGTGTCTGTTGTTTCGGACACGTTCGAAAGAACGGACACGAGACATACACCATATGATCAAAAGTATCCGGACACCTGTCTGAAAATCGACTTACAAGTGGCGTCTTCCATCGGGAATGCTGGAGTTCAGTACGGTGTTGGCGCACCCTTAGCCATGATGACAGCTTCCACTCTCGCCGGCACGCGTTCAGTCAGGTGCTGGAAGGTTTCTTGGGGAATGGCAGCCCATTCTTCACGGAGTGCTGCACTGAGGAGAGGTATCGATGTCGGTCGGTGAGGCCTGGCACGGAGTCGGCTTTCCGTAACATACCAAAGGTGTTCTGTAGGATTCAGGTCAGGACTCTGTGCAGGCCAGTACATTACAGGGATGTTATTGCAGCAAACCACTCCACCACAGGCCGTGCATTATGAACAGGTGCTCGACCGTGTTGAAAGATCGAATCGCCATCTCCGAATTGGCCTTCAACAGTGAGAAGCAAAAGGGTGCCTAAAAGATCAATGCAGGCCTGTGCTGTGATAGTGTCACGCAAAACAATACGGGCTGCAAGCTCCGTCCATGAAAAACACGGCCACACCATAACACCACCGCCTCCGAATTTTACTGTTGGCACTACACACGCTGGCAGAAGACGCTCACCGGGCATTCGCCATACCCACACCCTGCCATCGAATTTGTGTACCCCGATTCATCACTCCACACAACGTTTTTCCACTGTTCAATCGTCCGATCTTTACGCTCCTTACAGCAAACGAGGCGTGATGTGTGCCTTATGAGCGGTCACTCGACCATGAAATCCAAGTTTTCTCACCTGCAGCGGATCCTGATGCAGTTTGCAATTCCTGTGTGATTGGTCTGGATAGATGTCTGCAAAAAATGGTTCAAATGGCTCTGAGCACTATGGGACTCAACTGCTGTGGTCATAAGTCCCCTAGAACTTAGAACTACTTAAACCTAACTAACCTAAGGACAGCACACAACACCCAGCCATCACGAGGCAGAGAAAATCCCTGACCCCGCCGGGAATCGAACCCGGGAACCCGGGCGTGGGAAGCGAGAACGCTATCGCACGACCACGAGATGCGGGCAGAAGTCTGCCTATTACACATTAAGGCTAAGGCAAACCGGCTGATGACCTTATTCATTGCGGATGCACACGACTTGCATGAACTCTTACGGGACTCGGTGGATTGTCTGCCGCGAAGAATGGGTATAATGGCAGGGGCGCTACGAATGTAGTGTGTGGACTGTAAGTTGAGAATGTAGCCGGCACGGTAGCTTAGCGTGTTCGGTCAGAGGGCTGCATGCTGTCTGTAATAAAAAAAAACTGAGTCAAAGAATCAACGATCCGTTCAGGATGTCCACCCAGACCAAACGCTACCAGCAATATCGAACAAAATGAAAAAAAAGGTGGATAGAGCGTCTGCCATGTAAGCAGTAGATCCCAGGTTCGAGTCCTGGTCGGGCACACATTTTTAACTGTCCCCGTTGCATGGGGGCTTGATTAAAATAGAATGCAAATACTTTTAAATTTTTTGCTTTAGTAGCTGTCTGTTCGATTACGTTATGTCTCGTAAACGGTTGGCCCTGACTAGTATTATTACGCTATCTGACTGCATAGAACAACATCAAAGAATGAAATGGAAATTTTCGTTAATACAATTAATTAATTAAGTCCCCAGCAACTATAAAACCTACGAAACCAAAGCACAAGTATAACTGTTCTGTGTGTGGAAGTATGACTCAACGTACGCATCTGGCACGGTTCTTCTTCAACAACACAAGAAATTTTAAATATCATTTATACTGAATTAATTAAAGGAAATTGAAATACCATAATTACTCAAGAAAACCAGAATTACACTCTAATCCCGGAACACAAGCCAGATGCTTTGTTGACTGAACCTGTAATGAAGCATTATTTACGACATTAAATAATGAAAAATAAATCAAGTTTCGTTACCTTCATATATTGACCAAAATCACTCTAATCATTACAATATATCTCCACACCGACTCGCTATTACCACATCTCAACAAGAACTTTTCAGTATCACATCTCAGCAAGCACTCCCTACTAGCACATCTGAACACGAACTGACTACTACGAGTCCTCGACAAGCACTGACTACCACGAGCTCTCCCCAAGCACTGACTACTACGAGTTCTCAATAATCACTGCCCACTACATCTCAATAATCACTGCCTACCACGAGTTCTGAACAAGCACTGCCTACCACGACATCTCAAGAATCACTGACTGCTACGAGTTCTCGACACACACTGTTCACTCCGCTACATCTCAATAATCACTGCCAGTGGAGGCGGCTAAACAAAACTCTCTGGCGCGATCTCTGGCGCTGTGGCTCAGTGTAGCCACCTTTCACCGTTGACATGTATCAACGCCCGTCAGCACCTAATGGTATTAATTTAATTTCATATTAGACATTACGATCCCCTTCAACTGTCGGCGGTCTCTGTCAGTCAACAGACGAGGTCTGCCTGTACGCTTTTGTGCTGTACGTGTCCCTTCACGTTTCCACTTCACTATCACATCGGAAACAGTGGACCTAGGGATGTTTAGGAGTGTGGAAAACTCGCGTACAGACGTATGACACAAGTGACACCCAATCGCCTGACCACGTTCGAAGTCCGTGAGTTCCGCGGAGCGCCCCATTCTGCTCTCTCACGATGTCTAATGACTACCTGGCAGTAGGTGGCAGCACAATGCACCTAATATGAAAAGCATATGTTTTTGGGGCTGTCCGGATACTTTTGACCACATAGTGTATAAATGTGTGCGCCTTGAGAGCAATTAATGGTGACTCAGTGCAGATGCACTCTTCGTCCGACCTCTTGCGTGGGTCGACATGAGGCTCCGAGCAGTAGGGGTAATGGACAGGGGACTCCACGTATATAGTGTGCGACAAGTTGGGAATTTTTGTGGAACGTGAAGCTTGCTCATGTAATGGTACTTGAATTACGTAACCATTACGGCAGGTCACCTCAACCTCGCGATACCAGCAATATTCTACTGTGTTTCTGTAAAGTAGTTGACATATTTCTGAGACAACATTCAGATTTGATTTCATTAATGTAGAGGTACTTCGATACATCGATATGTTTATGTTGCAATGGTATTATTCTTATGTGAATTCTCTCTTTTGTCACGATGATCTTTGTTTTTTTTGTAACTCTGAATTTTGGGCGCGTAAGCGGTTATTAGAGAGTCAAATCTTGGACGTCATGTTGGAAAGACGCAAATTGTAGTCAGTTTATAACATGTCAACTTAAACAGTGAGGAAGATATTTTCAAGTATGTTTTATATTGTGTAGTGATGTTTTGTGAGTTACGTGATATTGCAACAAAAGTAATAAAAAGGAAGTGTAACTTAAATTCGGAGTGCTGATTACTTTTTTTACATCACCATTGCGCTAACTCGGAAAAGTTTAATCTTCAAGAATGGCTTATGAAACACAGCTATAAAACTTTTGAATATCGCAGAATAACACGTAGACCTCTTTGCATCCGAGCTTGGAATCATCACCACCTAGATTTTCGACGATTGAGCCACGAGATCACAACGAGACCAGCGTGGGAAACACGAAAAGATGAGTGCCTAGTTTATCCACTATTTCATGTAACGACTTTATTAACTGTGCTCTAATGACACCTGCCACATAATATAACTTTGTTGTTGCCCGAAAATGCAATATTTAGCAGCGTGAGCAACACTACAAATCATAATTAATTTTTGACCTTTCTCGTGGTAGGGTTGTTAGACTCAGATAGGCGAACGCTGAAGACAACTGCCGTAAAGCGGGGAATCCGGTTCGGGATAAATTTTGACATATCGCCATTGAAATTATTTCAGTGCCCGACTGCGGCTAATATCGGAATTTCAGTTTCGTCACACACTGCCATTTTTCATAAACTCGCTGTATCTTCCACTGTACATATTCTGTCAGTCTTTCAGATGAGCAATTTAGTAGCCCCGAAGTCCCTATCACAAGGCAGAAAGGAATGTCCTCGTACATAGGAATAGAGGGTTATAGCTTTCAATACGTCGATGGCAGCCATATTGACCAGAAAACTTAGCAGTGTATGATTCCTATTTTGTCCAGGACTTGCGTCACTGAACGATATTATACGCAGCACATCTTACAAAAAGCAGCAGACTCCATCAGGAATTCTCTTGGCAATTACTTCGTTGTAAACATACAGTGTCACATGGCTGATATTGCGTGCAGGAAAGGAAAATCATTTAAGATAATCAATAACCAGAGAAACCATGCTCCAGTAGCTACATGTGTGAGACATTCCACCTATCTGTTGACGAAAAAAAAGAGAAAAAAATATAAACTTTGTTGAATATACCCTTTCTGCATCTTGTAGCTCCTTTGCATTCCTCTTGCACAGCCGGCCGCTGTGGCCGAGCGCTTGAGTCCGGAACCACGCTGCTGCTACGGTCGCAGGTTCGAATCCTGCCTCGGGCAAGAATGTGTGTGATGTCCTTATGGTACTTAGGTTTAAGTAGTTCTAAGTCTAGGGGACTATGATCTCAGATCCTAAGTCCCACAGTGCTTAGAGCCATTTGAACCTCTTGCATATCCGGGATATACTCCGTGTAAATACACTCCTGGAAATGGAAAAAAGAACACATTGACACCGGTGTGTCAGACCCACCATACTTGCTCCGGACACTGCGAGAGGGCTGTACAAGCAATGATCACACGCACGGCACAGCGGACACACCAGGAACCGCGGTGTTGGCCGTCGAATGGCGCTAGCTGCGCAGCATTTGTGCACCGCCGCCGTCAGTGTCAGCCAGTTTGCCGTGGCATACGGAGCTCCATCGCAGTCTTTAACACTGGTAGCATGCCGCGACAGCGTGGACGTGAACCGTATGTGCAGTTGACGGACTTTGAGCGAGGGCGTATAGTGGGCATGCGGGAGGCCGGGTGGACGTACCGCCGAATTGCTCAACACGTGGGGCGTGAGGTCTCCACAGTACATCGATGTTGTCGCCAGTGGTCGGCGGAAGGTGCACGTGCCCGTCGACCTGGGACCGGACCGCAGCGACGCACGGATGCACGCCAAGACCGTAAGATCCTACGCAGTGCCGTAGGGGACCGCACCGCCACTTCCCAGCAAATTAGGGACACTGTTGCTCCTGGGGTATCGGCAAGGACCATTCGCAACCGTCTCCATGAAGCTGGGCTACGGTCCCGCACACCGTTAGGCCGTCTTCCGCTCACGCCCCAACATCGTGCAGCCCGCCTCCAGTGGTGTCGCGACAGGCGTGAATGGAGGGACGAATGGAGACGTGTCGTCTTCAGCGATGAGAGTCGCTTCTGCCTTGGTGCCAACGATGGTCGTATGCGTGTTTGGCGCCGTGCAGGTGAGCGCCACAATCAGGACTGCATACGACCGAGGCACACAGGGCCAACACCCGGCATCATGGTGTGGGGAGCGATCTCCTACACTGGCCGTACACCACTGGTGACCGTCGAGGGGACACTGAATAGTGCACGGTACATCCAAACCGTCATCGAACCCATCGTTCTACCATTCCTAGACCGGCAAGGGAACTTGCTGTTCCAACAGGACAATGCACGTCCGCATGTATCCCGTGCCACCCAACGTGCTCTAGAAGGTGTAAGTCAACTACCCTGGCCAGCAAGATCTCCGGATCTGTCCCCCATTGAGCATGTTTGGGACTGGATGAAGCGTCGTCTCACGCGGTCTGCACGTCCGGCACGAACGCTGGTCCAACTGAGGCGCCAGGTGGAAATGGCATGGCAAGCCGTTCCACAGGACTACATCCAGCATCTCTACGATCGTCTCCATGGGAGAATAGCAGCCTGCATTGCTGCGAAAGGTGGATATACACTGTACTAGTGCCGACATTGTGCATGCTCTGTTGCCTGTGTCTATGTGCCTGTGGTTCTGTAAGTGTGATCATGTGATGTATCTGACCCCAGGAATGTGTCAATAAAGTTTCCCCTTCCTGGGACAATGAATTCACGGTGTTCTTATTTCAATTTCCAGGAGTGTATAATCGATCTGGTATCTGGTTATATCCATATTCAATATCCATGTGCACCGTCTTCTCTTGTGATTTTTGAGAACGGTATTTCCAACTATTAACGAGTTTTCGTTACAAAATCTGATCATTCATGCACCTCTCCCATTTCCCTTACCAAATCAAAACTTAACCACCACTCTGTCTTTCCTCTCGCCAACCACCGCCTTCTTATCATCCCTCACCATGATGCACGCCTTTTTTCCCCTCTCTCTCCGCCAGCGATTCATCTTTTGCTGTAGCACTCTTAAATCATCGTCACTGTGTCGGCTGTTTCGCATGTAGATCCGTATTACAACTATATCTTTCCTGTGAACTTTCAGCACCATCAATCCTCAATCTATTATTATAGATAGAGGATTCATGATGCTGCACCCTATGCATGTAGATGGAAACTGTGCATTTGTTGTTCAGTGCATAATCGACTGGAAAGAGGCATATGAGAACGATGGCGTATATCCCTTTTTCTTTTTCCTTTCTTTTTTCTCTGTACGTCGTGTCTTCCACGTTTTTATGTTTCATCCTCGCAGCCGGTTTTGTAATCCGATTCCCGTGACGTCTGTAGATCTCGTGTAATGCCTACGTAACACGAGAAGCAAGAAGATGTAGGGGTGAAACAAAAGCGGGCGAGTGGGGAGGGGAGGCAGAAGAACTCGCTACAGAAGAAACTGCCACCTGTGGCTTGCACAAAACAAAACACTAGCTCTCTGAAAAACAAAACGCTGCCGCGTCCTTTCTGCAAGGCGAGTGTAGCGCGCGGCGCCCGTGACGTAAGCAGTAGGTCGCCCGCGCATGCGCGGTGCCCCGCTGCGCCAGATACGAAAACAAAAGGCGAGCGCATCTGCTGCTTCCTGGCGCGCATGCGCGCACGGCGGTGTAGCGGGAGTCGCGGAGCGTCACAAATAGAACTGCTCTGGAGGGACAACGCCCCCCCTGGCCAGAAGCGCTGGGACTAAATCGGTCGCAGCTCTGCGCTGCCAGTTTAATGTGTGTGGCCGCCGCGTCAACAACGACGTGTGTGCTTGCGAGTGCGTGTTTGATGTGCCGCGCGTCGCGAACGAAACCGAAATTCGAAGGAACGTTTCAAGAAGAGACAACAGTCGCGCCTTAGCGCATGCGCAGTAACGATATTCGGCAGTTCGATGGGGCAGTTGAACGAGTAATCGCTGTCCGGCATTTGTCTAGGGCGCATGCGCAACAGTGATACTCGGCAGTTAGATGGGGCACCTGAACGAGCAATAGCGGTCTAGCGTTTATCTACAGCGCATGCGCATTAGCTACGAATCACTGCGTCTGTCTGTTAACTTTCTTTCCTCCCCCCAGCGTAACATTTCACTTCATCCGTTTATTCATTCTCTTTATCCACTCTCTCGACTCCTTTGGAGAGCTTTTAAAGAAGACAAGAAAAGCTGGCGCTGCGTTCTGTAACGCGACGAGCAAAATCGAATGAGCACAATTTTGGACGACAAATTACAACAGTCTCGACAGTAGCGTATACTCAGCTACAAAATTTTCTCCTCTGTTTTCCGGATGATTTACCTTCTAAAGACAAATTTGATTGTACATATAACGTAAAAATTGCTACGCAAATCGATACCGAGAAACTATGTGCTATAATGCGGAAGTTTTTAACCACCTAGGCAGTCCATCAATTAGGGAGGAAAGCACTTTTTACGGTTGTCACATTTTATTTCGCATTGCTCCCTAAACAGCCATAGTGTTTTCGCTTCCTCGTCACTGATCCACTAATCTCTACTCCTCCACATCTTAGAAAAAGAAAAGAGAAAGGAAAAATTCTTAGTGAAGAACTCAGCAAAAGTTGGTGCGTAATGTGTGGGGAGAAAGAAATTATTTTCGCTGAAAGTGTTACAGCCAATCTAGTTGCTCGAATCTATCGAAACTTGCTTTGAAGTCTTGGAGTGCCGTGTTCACATCACCTGCTTGTGGATATCAACACATTTCTGCGAGCACCAGTTGTCAGGACATGTGAAAGAGCGCTGGTGGTTGAAAAATTGGTGAGTGATTAATTGGCGCGTCGAAAGTGCTAAATGGAGTTTGCGAGCACGAACTGACGGAATACACTGTACCCCGACTCGGAACACAACAGTGAGCTACAGAAATAAATATTGGTGTGACGACAAGGATAGAAGACTGGAAAGAGGGCAGGGGAAGAACTGAGCGAGACACAAAAGTAGATGCACCAAGTGAATATATGAAGAAATACACGTGGCTGCATGTGGATCACGTAAAAGGTGCGTTACAGATTGTTAACAAAACTGGTTTTTCTGCTTGTTTGAAACTATTATTATTACATTTATTTAGGTTTTGCACACTGGCTATTTTCCTCTTGAGTCTTGTAATGTTGTTGTTACTCGTCAAAACTGTGTTGCCTTATGACACAGAGTCCAGAAATTTTAAGGACCATAAAACCTTGCATTTTTGTTTGTTTGCTGTTTTTTGTGTTCAGGGTTATCTACTAGTACAGAATTATTTGGAATGTAATTCACTTTGACTAAAGCTGTGTTACATATACGTGAGGGATTCACTACTTCCTCTAGACAATGTGCTACATTTATTACTACATTCATTAAGTAATCAAGTCAACAATTTTTTTAGATACTGAGGGAGACCAAGAGATGAATACACTAAGCAGATTCAGAAGGATGTAGGCTGCAGTAGGTACTGGGAGATGAAGAAGCTTGCACAGGATAGAGTAGCATGGAGAGCTGCATCAAACCAGTCTCAGGACTGAAGACCACCACAACAACAACAACAACTGCAAATAAATTCTTGCAACAGAGACTTCCATATGAAATAAATGAAAATTGTTGTAGATGTGTACCACAGGAACCATTGTTCAGTTCAATGGCTTTTTTTTATCTGTTCAAAGAATGAAACTGTCAGAAACAGATAACCTCTCTTCGTCCTTTATGACTACAAGACGCACTTTTTTCTTGGAAAACTTGCCTCCAAAAGTCAGATGCGTATTGTCGTCGTTGTTGTTGTTGCAGTTGTTGTTGTTGTGGTCTTCAGTCCAGAGACTGCTTTGATGCAGCTCTCCATGCTACTTCATCCTGTGCAAGCTTCTTCATCTCCCAGTACCTACTGCAACCTACATCCTTCTGAATCTGCTTAGTGTATTCATCTCTTGGTCTCCCTCTACGATTTTTACCTTCCACGCTGCCCTCCAACACTAAATTGGTGATCCCTTGATACCTCAGAACATGTCCTACCAACCGATCCCTTCTTCTAGTCAAATTGAGCCACAAACTCCTCTTCTCCCCAATCCTACTCAATACTTCCTCATTAGTTATGTGATCTACCCATCTAATCTTCAGCATTCTTCTATAGCACGACATTTCGAAAGCTTCTACTCTCGTCCATGTTTCACTTCCATACATGGCTACACTCCATACAAATACTTTCAGAAATGACTTCCTGACACTTCAATCTATGCTCGATGTTAACAATTTTCTCTTCTTCAGAAACGCTTTCCTTGCCATTGCCAGTCTACATTTTAAATCCTCTCTACTTCGACCATCATCAGGTATTTTGCTCCCCAAATAGCAAAACTTCTTTACTACTTTAAGTGTCTCATTTCCTAATCTAATTCCCTCAGCATCACCCGACTTAAATCGACTACATTCCATTATCCTCGTTTTGCTTTTGTTGATGTTCATCTTTTATCCTCCTTTCAAGACACTGTCCATTCCGTTCAGCTGCTCTTCCAAGTCCTTTGCTGTCTCTGACAGAATTACAATGACATCGGCTAACCTCAAAGTTTTTATTTCTTCTCCATAGATTTTAATAGCTACTCCGAATTTTTCTTTTGTTTCCTTTACTGCTTGCTCAATATACAGATTGAATAGATGCATCTTATTTCTTCGAAAAATTATCTCCAAAATTCATATGCGTCTTATATTCGAAATTAATATAAAAAAATCCCGTATTTGATTTAAAATTGCCGCCAGTGTAAAAAATTGCCATATATTCGGTGCCGCGAGAAGGTAACAATCTGGCAACATTGGATTCATCTGGAAGCAACAGTGCATCGTTGCGACGAACGCGAGTTGGGGGGATTCACAAGCTTACTAACATGGATGTATACGTTGTTGTCAGTTGTGAGTGGAAAAATAGACGTTGTAGACTTTCTTAATCAACTCGGTGTAGCCGCTCTTGCACTTCATGTTACTGTAAGCCTTCTAGAGAGATAAATCAGTAAGTTAATTTGTATTTTCACCAAGTAATATCACATAGGACTGTACTCTTGGGTAAGTCACCATTAAAAAATAAAGTGTTCCTTATAGAAAAACGTACTATAAGATTAATATATGGTGCTCACTCTCCATCATCTCGTAGATAGCTCTCAAAAGGCAGTTACTTTAATTGCAGCGCCACATATTTTCTCTCGTGAAATTTGTTGCAATCAACCCAGTAGAATTCAGAACTAGTAGTGGGATAATTACAATACCAGAACTGTTAATTACAACTGATTTTAGTTCAGAAAGGGGCAGATAATGTTGTTATCAAACTTTTTAATCACTTTCTGAATGATGTTAAATTTGGAAGTAGGTCTTACAAATCACTCATGCGACCCATCCTAGAATATTGCTCTGGTGTGTGGGATCCGTACCGTGTAGGACTAACAGGGGTTATTCTGTGTATGCAGAGAAGGGCAGCATGGATCATCACAGGTTTGTCTAATCCGTGGGAGAGTGTCACAGAGATACTAATGCAACCGAACTGGAAGACTCTTGCGGAATGATGTAAACCATCCGGAGAAAGTGTGTTAACCAAGTTTCAAGGACCAGCTTTAAATGACTCCTGTAGGGATATACCACTACGCCCTACCTATTGCTGACACGGGTATCATGAGGATAAGATTAGAATAATTAGTGGACACACAGAGGCGTTCAAACAATCGTTCTTTCCGCGCTCCATGCGTGAATGGAACGGGAAGAAACCCTGATAACTGGCACAGTAAGACGTACCCTCTGCCATGCATCTCACGGTGGTTGTACAGGATGGATGTAGATGTAGGTGTAAAAGTTCCTACTGCATAATTCCTTCTGTTTGACAGAACAATTTCTATTTTCAAACTTATACACTCCTGGAAATTGAAATAAGAACACCGTGAATTCATTGTCCCAGGAAGGGGAAACTTTATTGACACATTCCTGGGGTCAGATACATCACATGATCACACTGACAGAACCACAGGCACATAGACACAGGTAACAGAGCATGCACAATGTCGGCACTAGTACAGTGTATACCCACCTTTCGCAGCAATGCAGGCTGCTATTCTCCCGTGGAGACGATCGTAGAGATGCTGGATGTAGTCCTGTGGAACGGCTTGCCATGCCATTTCCACCTGGCGCCTCAGTTGGACCAGCGTTCGTGCCGGACGTGCAGACCGCGTGAGACGACGCTTCATCCAGTCCCAAACATGAATGGGGGACAGATCCGGAGATCTTGCTGGCCAGGGTAGTTGACTTACACCTTCTAGAGCACGTTGGGTAGCACGGGATACATGCGGACGTGCATTGTCCTGTTGGAACAGCAAGTTCCCTTGCCGGTCTAGGAATGGTAGAACGATGGGTTCGATGACGGTTTGGATGTACCGTGCACTATTCAGTGTCCCCTCGACGATCACCAGTGGTGTACGGCCAGTGTAGGAGATCGCTCCCCACACCGTGATGCCGGGTGTTGGCCCTGTGTGCCTCGGTCGTATGCAGTCCTGATTGTGGCGCTCACCTGCACGGCGCCAAACACGCATACGACCATCATTGGCACCGAGGCAGAAGCGACTCTCATCGCTGAAGACGACACGTCTCCATTCGTTCCTCCATTCACGCCTGTCGCGACACCACTGGAGGCGGGCTGCACGATGTTGGGGCGTGAGCGGAAGACGGCCTAACGGTGTGCGGGACCGTAGCCCAGCTTCATGGAGACGGTTGCGAATGGTCCTCGCCGATACCCCAGGAGCAACAGTGTCCCTAATTTGCTGGGAAGTGGCGATGCGGTCCCCTACGGCACTGCGTAGGATCCTACGGTCTCGGCGTGCATCCGTGCGTCGCTGCGGTCCGGTCCCAGGTCGACGGGCACGTGCACCTTCCGCCGACCACTGGCGACAACATCGATGTACTGTGGAGACCTCACGCCCCACGTGTTGAGCAATTCGGCGGTACGTCCACCCGGCCTCCCGCATGCCCACTATACGCCCTCGCTCAAAGTCCGTCAACTGCACATACGGTTCACGTCCACGCTGTCGCGGCATGCTACCACTGTTAAAGACTGCGATGGAGCTCCGTATGCCACGGCAAACTGGCTGACACTGACGGCGGCGGTGCACAAATGCTGCGCAGCTAGCGCCATTCGACGGCCAACACCGCGGTTCCTGGTGTGTCCGCTGTGCCGTGCGTGTGATCATTGCTTGTACAGCCCTCTCGCAGTGTCCGGAGCAAGTATGGTGGGTCTGACACACCGGTGTCAATGTGTTCTTTTTTCCATTTCCAGGAGTGTAGTTAACATACAGCAGTAGCGTTAGATTCTCAATTTTGTTATTAAATAAAATAGGCCCTATTGTCTTACGTTGTGCGAACTCATCAGCTAGGAACCATATTTAAATACCAATCAAGCTAATATTCTGTAACACGTTGCACGCCATAACGATATATCGTGCAAAGTGACTCACACGTCGCGTTACTGACCGAGCATAGAAATCGCTGGCGCGCGATCCTTTTTTCGTCGGTAAACAGGGCTGAAAGCGTAGCTATTAGTTTTATCTAAACTTGAGCTGCCCGCATCTCAGACGCTAGGAGATAATACCGTGTTTACCTATATTTTTCACTGACAGATAAGAGGATTTCATCCGGAATTCGCCGATAGCAGACGCCACTCTTAAGCTGCTGCCGCAAAGTCGACCTACTTTTCGATTCTTGTGCCCTAAGTGTGGAAGAACCGTAGCGATTTGTTTCGAATATCTGAAATCGTGCCGTATTTTTCAGAACGGGAGACACCCACCGACTGACATGTAGTACTCTCCAAATTATCAGTAGTTACGAAGAACCATTTGCTGCATGATGCTGGGGGAACACTGGACCCGCATTCGGGGGGACAACGGTTTATATCCCCGACAGACCATCCAGGTTTCTCGAGGTTTCCCCATATCGAGTAAGCCGAATTTTGCGATGGTTCCTTTGAAAAAGATAATACAGCCGATATCCTTCCCCAACCTTCCTGAAAACCAGCTTCTGCTCCGTCTCTAATGATCGCGTCATCTAACAAGGGAACCTCCCCATCGCACCCCCCTCAGATTTAGTTATACGTTGGCACAGTGGATAGGCCTAGAAAAACTGAACACAGATCAATCGAGAAAACAGGAAGAAGTTGTGTGGAACTCTGAAAAAAATAAGAAAAAATATACAAACTGAGTAGTCCATGCGCAAGATATGCAACATCAAGGACAACTTGATGTCAGGAGCGCCGTGGTCTCGTGGTTAGCGTGAGCAGCTGCGGAACGAAAGGTCCTTGGTTCAAGTCTTCCTTTGAGTGAATGTTTTAATTTTTTATTTACAGACAATTATGTGACGCACATGCCGTCCCCGGAGTCGTATAGAATATATCAGAAGTGTTTTCCTGTGAAGGAATCGGTTGACCTATGACCTTGCGATCTAATGTTATCGGTTCCCATTGGAGAGGCACGTCCTTTCGTCTACTAATCGCACGGTTTTGCGGTGCGGTCGCAAAACACAGACACTAAACTTATTACAGTGAACAGAGACGTCAATGGACGAACGGACAGATCATACCTTTGCGAAAAAAAAAGAATTTTTCACTCAAAGGAAGACTTGAACCAAGGGCCTTTGGCTCCGCAGCTGCTCACGCTAACCACGGGACCACGGCGCTCCTGTGCTCACATTATCCTTGAAGTTGCTTATCTTGCGCATGTATTCAGGTTGTATATTTTTGCTTATTTTTTTCATAAATCCACACAACTTCTTCCTCTTTTCTCGATTGATCAGTTTTTCAAGGCCTATCCACTGTGCCAACTTGTAACTAAATCTGAGGGGGGTGCGATGGGGAGGTTCCCTTGTAAGTGACGTTAAACACTAGTCCTCCCATTTTCTGTTTCTGTTCTGAATTTTTCATTGTCGTCAAGGAATCTAAGGGGATCTGAGGTGATTTAGACTGAAGAGCCAGATAAACTGTATCGTGCAGAGTCCCCGCGAGCACGCAGAAGTGCCACAACACGACGTGGCATGGACTCGACTAATGTCTGAAGTATTGCTGAAGGGAACTGACACCATGAATCCTGCAGGGCTGTCCATAAATCCGTAAGAGTACGAGGGAGTGGAGATCTCTTCTGAACAGCACGTTGCAAGCCATCCCAGATATGCTCAATAATGTCCACTTGTCCGGCAAGTTTGCTGGCAAGCGGATGTGTTTACACTGAGAAGAGTGTTCGTGGAGCCACTCTGTAGCAATTCTGGACGTGTGGGGTGTCGCATTGTCCTGCTGGAATTGCCCAAGTCTGTCGGAATGCACAATGGACATGGATGGATGCAGGTGGTCAGACAGGATGCTTACGTACGTGTCACCTGTCAGAGTCGTATCTAGACGTACCAGGGGTCCCATATCGCTCCAACTGCACACACCCCACAACATTACAGAGCCTCCACCAGCTTGAACAGGCCCCTGCTGTCATGCAGGGTATTCATCAGCTAGGCTCCATACCCGTAACGTCCGTCCGCTCGATACAATCTGAAACGAGACTCGTCCGACCAAACAACGTATTTCCAATCATCAACAGTCCAATGTCGGTGTTGATGGGCCCAGGCGTGTGTGCGGTCATCAAGGGTACACGAGTGGACCTTTGGCTCCGAAAGCCCATATCGATGATGTTTCGTTGAATGGTTGGCACACTGGCACTTGCTGATGACCCACAATTGAAATCTGCAGCAGTTTGCGGAAGGGTTCCACTTCTGTCACGTTGAACGATTCTCTAGAGTCGTCCTTGGTCCCGTTCTTACAGGATGTTTCTCCGGCGACAGCGATGTATTAGATTTGATGTTTTAGCGGATTTCTGATATTGACGGTACAACCGTGACATGTTCCTACGGGCAAATCCCCACTTGAAACTTCCTGGCAGATAAAAACTGTGTGCTGGACCGAGACTCGAACTCGGGACCTTTGCCTTTCGCGGGCAAGTGCTCTACCATCTGAGCTACCCAAGGACGACTCACGCCCCGTCCTTTACTTCCGCTATTACCTCGTCTCCTACTTTCCAAAGTTCACAGAACGTCTAGTGCGACCCTAGCAGAACTAGCACTCCTGAAAGAAAGCATATTGCAGAGACATGGCTTAGACAGAGCCTGCAATATTTCCAGAATGAAAACGTAGGAGACGACGTACTGGCCGATGTAAAGCTGTGAGGAGGGGGCGTGAGTCGTGCTTGGGTAGCTCAGATGGTAGAGCACATGCCTGCGAAAGGCAAAGGTCCCGAGTTCGAGTCTCGGTCCAGCACACAGTTTTAATCTGACAGGAAGTTTCATATCAGCGCACACTCCGCTGCAGAGTGGAAAAAAAATCTCGTTCTGAAATCTCCACGTCATTGCTACCCCAGAGGTGCTATGTCCCATCGGTGGTGCGCCGACTATAACACGACGTTCAAACTCACTTAAATCTTGATAACCTGCCATTGTAGCGGCAGTAACCGATCTAACAACTGCGCCAGACACTTGTTGCCTTATACAGGGTTATTACAAATGACTGAAGCGATTTCACAGCTCTACAATAACTTTATTATTTGAGATATTTTCACAAAGCTTTGCACATACATACAGAAACTCAAAAAGTTTTTTTAGGCATTCACAAATGTTCGATATGTGCCCCTTTAGTGATTCGGCAGACATCAAGCCGATAATCGAGTTCCTCCCACACTCGGCGCAGCATGTCCCCATCAATGAGTTCGAAAGCATCGTTGATGTGAGCTCGCAGTTCTGGCACGTTTCTTGGTAGAGGAGGTTTAAACACTGAATCTTTCACATAACCGCACAGAAAGAAATCGCATGGGGTTACGTCGGGAGAGCGTGAAGGCCGTGACATGAATTGCTGATCATGATCTCCACCACGACCGAACCATCGGTTTTCGAATCTCCTGTTTAAGGAATGCCAAACATCGTGATGAAAGTGCGGTGGAGCACCATCCTGTTGAAAAATGAAGTCGGCGCTGTCGGTCTCCAGTTGTGGCATGAGCCAATTTTCCAGCATGTCCAGATACACATCACTGAAAACAAGTTTCGCACTGAACGCATCCTCTCCCAGGAGCTGTTGCAACCGCGCCGAAAATTCAAAGCGTTTTACTTTGTCATCGGGTGTCAGGGTTCGTAGCAATTGTAAACGGTAAGGCTTCTGCTTTAGCCTTTTCCGTAAGATTTTCCAAACCGTCGGCTGTGGTACGTTTAGCTCCCTGCTTGCTTTATTCGTCGACTTCCGCGGGCTACGCGTGAAACTTGCCCGCACGCGTTCAACCGTTTCTTCGCTCACTGCAGGCCGACCCGTTGATCTCCCCTTACAGAGGCGTCCAGAAGCCTTAAAAATGCGCATACCATCGCCGAATGGAGTTAGCAGTTGGTGGATCTTTGTTAAACTTCGTCCTGAACTGTTGTTGCACTGTTATGACTGACTGATGTGAGTGCATTTCAAGCACGACATACGCTTTCTCGGCTCCTGTCGCCATTTTGTCTCACTGCGCTCTCGAGCGCTCTGGCGGCAGAAACCGGAAGTGCGGCTTCAGCCGAACAAAACTTTATGAGTTTTTCTACGTATCTGTAGTGTGTCGTGACCATATGTCAATGAATGGAGCTACCGTGAATTTATGAAATCGCTTCAATCATTTGTAATAGCCCTGTATAGGCGTTGCCGTTAGCAGCCTTTTTACATATCTCTGTATTTGAATACCAGTTTTTTTTGGCGCTACAGTGTAACTATTCATGCTGTGACGGTGGCTTCAGTATGTTGCAGGACAGAGAGTGTGGTCACTACATCAATACACATTGAACATGTGGAGAGACGTTAGGTCCCTGTGGTGTGGGAAAAGTTGCGGACACACGGCTTGTTCGCGGAGACTTGCGAACAATGCCAACTGGAGGATGCCATTTGGTAGTCAAAATAATGGTTCAAATGGCTCTGAGCACTATGGGGCTTAACATCTGAGGTCATCAGTCCTCTAGAACTTAGAACTACTTAAACCTAACTAACGTCAGGACAGCACACACATCCATGCCCGAGGCAGGATTCGAACCTGCGACCACAGCGGACGCGCGGTTCCAGACTGTAGCGCCTAGAACCAGTCGGTCACATCGGCCGGCTCTTTGCTAGTCGCGAGGGACTGCTGCCTAAAGTACCTACCGCAGATGATGTCCGGAAATCACTGAGCACAAAACGCAATTCCTATTGAAATCCGTCTGCTACTGCTGCATGATCAGTGAATCATATTGCGCAAATTTTCTGCCACATTCTAATCCTGCCAGAGACAGCAAAGGACCTGGAAGAGCAGCTGAACGTAATGGACAGTATCTTGAAACGAGGATATAGGATGAACATCAACAACAGCAAAACGAGGATAACGGAATGTAGTCGAATTAAATGGGTTATGCTGAGGGAATTAGATTAGGAAATGAGACGCTTAAAGTAGTAAAGGAGTTTTGCTATTTGGGGAGCAAACTGTGATGGTCGAAGTAGAGAGGATATAAAATGTAGACTGGCAATGGCAAGGAAAGCGTTTCCGAAGAAGAGAAATTTGTTAACATCGAGTATTGATTTAAGTGTCAAGAAGTCATTTCTGAAAGTATTTGTATGGAGTGTAGCCATGTATGGAAGTGAAACATGGACGATAACTAGTTTGGACAAGAAGAGAATAGAAGCTTTCGAAATGTGGTGCTACAGAAGAATGCTGAAGATTAGATGGGTAGATCACGTAACTAATGAGGAGGTACTGAATAGTATTGGGGAGAAGAGAAATTTGTGGCACAACTTGACTAGAAGAAGGGATCGGTTGGTAGGACATGAAGGGATCACCAATTTAGTATTGGAGGGCAGAGTGGAGGGTAAAAATCGTAGAGGGAGACCAAGAGATGAATACACCAAGCAGATTCAGAAGGATGTAGGTTGCAGTAGGTACTGGGAGATGAAGAAGCTTGCACAGGATAGAGTAGCATGGAGAGCTGCATCAAACCAGTCTCAGGACTGAAGACCGCAACAACAACAGCAACAATTTTCTCACCTTGACAAGCAACAACCGTTCTTTAATTCCCCTATTCCCTTTTCAGTGACCAGCGGTGCTGACAGTGACCTTACCTTAAACCTTTCCCGGGTTGTTTGTACAAATCAGTCAGTACTAGCTCTTCTAATTCGCTCTGATGAAAGAGAATGGGTTTCTATCTGTTATCGATACCACACTGCCTGAAATAGAAAAAAAACTTTTTATTTCGTCGTCATAGTAAGCTCCGTAATACAACCGTATTAGTCTTTTGAGTGTGCATCTCCACTCCAAATACCGATCGTTTTGGAGTGTGTTTACTCATGCCAGCCGCTTGGCGGCGTTGCTGTAGCGAAGTTACAGAAGAACAGTGGGATTTGGTGACTTGCTATCTTGAGCTCTGTACAGGTAAAGACGCAGGAGGTTTATTTAGCGCGGCGAGCGTACTGTTTTCTGACGAAGTGATCAAAATGGCAAAGGGAAAATAAGAATTAAGTGTCTGAATTCGAACGTGAACGCGAAATGCCTGGAACAATGAATCGTAGCTGCTGCTTTCCTTAGGATTCAAATGGTTCAAATGGCTCTGAGCACTATGGGACTCAACTGCTGAGGTCATCAGTCCCCTAGAACTTAGAACTACTTAAACCTAACTAACCTAAGGACATCGCACACACCCATGCCCGAGGCAGGATTCGAACCTGCGACCGTAGCAGTCCCGCGGTTCCGGACTGAGCGCCTAGAACCGCTAGACCAAAGCGGCCGGCCTCCTTAGGATTACTGCAAAACTTGCCACATACGTGGGTTGGTGCGTTTCGCCGGCTTCTAATTAGAGCTGAGGAGGAAATTTAGAAGCTGGACACTAATTACTAGTGAGCAACGTAACCTGAAGGAAGTCTAGCGTTTACATTTTAGTTACTAAGAAAATGGGGACTTTTACATTAGGGATTGTTTCGGATTTCAATAGTTGCTGTAGACTTGAAAATGTTTTGCGTCTGTAATGACATATACAAAGCACAAGTATTTTATTGAAGTGCCGGCCGGAGTGGCCGAGCGGTTCCAGGCGCTGCAGTCTGGAAGCGCGCGACCGCTACGGTCGCAGGTTCGAATCCTGCCTCGGGCATGGATGTGTGTGATATCCTTAGGTTAGTTAGGTTTAAGTAGTTCCAAGTTCTCAGATGTTAAGTCCCATAGTGCTCAGAGCCATTTGAACCATTTTTTCGAACTCGAATATGTCTTTACCTCTGCACCTATGACATGTACCCGTACATCCATTCTGAATATTCCCGTACAGGTCAGACGTTGTACTGGAAAGGCGCTTGCGCGGTATCGGCAGATAAATACGCTATTGCAACGTCCGTGTTAATCTGATTACGATGCAAATTTCGTTTGCACATTATAAAATGACTTTTTTTAATAATATGAATATTTACATATGTGTTTGGAGAGAGAGAGAGAGAGACTGATTTTTGATTGAGATTTTTACTTTGAGTCGTAACTGGTACCAGAGTTTTGGTTCCTGCCACGTTCAATGATCATCTTCTGCACCAGTTGTTGACGTATTACAATTTGGAGGAAGTTATTGTTCTTTAAGGTTTAAAATACGACTCTGTTGGTTACTTGCCCGTATTGCGGATAGCTTTGAGCCCAAGTTTTCGTAGCTTTTCATACCTAAGGGAACACTGTTGTAAGTAAATAAGATCAAACAGCAATCTGCTTTTGTGAGGAAAGGACATTGCTTGGCACACAAATTTCCTTCAGACTACAAGTCCTGCTGTGTCAAAATTGGTCAGTGGAGTTGAGCACCACACTATTGTACAAGAACATAATCCAGTTACTGTAATTAAGAAATTATGAGAGGTTGTTACTTATTGAATGAAAACTATAGAGACTGCATTTCTTTTCCTGTTTTTTAGTGAAGTTTATACACTCACAATTCTGTCAATTGATAGACGGCGACGACAATGAAGTTCGCCTCCTTTTCCAAAAACAAGATATTTCTACAGAATGAGATTTTCACTCTGCAGCGGAGTGTGCGCTGATATGAAACTTCCTGGCAGATTAAAACTGTGTGTCCGACCGAGACTCGGAACTCGGGACCTTTGCCTTTCGCGGGCAAGTGCTCTACCAACTTTTTTTTTTATATATAAAACCTTTATTAAAAAAAACAATGTTACACATTGCAAATACATACTAAGTTATACATACATAAAGTTATTTAAACAAAGCGGTTTCATCATTTCAATTGCGCTGACATTAAGGAAAGACAACAGAAGATTGTGTTACTGACTAAATCACCAGAAAGAATTAATTAAACATAAATACTTGAGAATGGCGGAAAGGAGATATCGAATAAAGTTGACTAGCCTTCCAACTACACTTTTTGGACATTAATTGGATCTAAGTATTTGAAGTGATCAGATCTATATAATCAGTCTTTCACTGCGGGCAATGTGCCAGCCATTGAATATTACATTTATCGGATAGAATCTTATGGTTTTAACCAGTCAATAAGGAGATTTCTATAAAAACTGTCTATTTCCATATTTCTAGTATAAGCCAATAATGCACCTTTCATGTTTTGTGTTTGGCACTATTAGACACACAATATCAATGGCACATAAGTTCTGTTCATTAGCTTATAAATTTCAAAAAACTACTCTCTGAAGTAGAGAAAGCACACATCATAAATATACTGTAAAATCTTAAATATTTTCCTTAGGGTAACTACAATACATCACTGTCAACACAGTCTTCTTTTTTTTATTAACCAATGCCCATTCTTTCAAATACAATTTTTAGCATATTACCGAACTTTTTCTTGTGATTCGAATAGCTTCTAATTTTGTGAAACTCACACAGCATGTGTACCTTGAACTCTATGATGCTATCGGATCCTAATTTGTTAAGGACGTAGTTAACGAAATTTCCCAGCAACCAGTACACAGCGTTATTTTTTGCTTCTGGGAAATAGCGTGCTTCAGGCCTGTGTATCAATGACAGCGATATATACTCAGGGGATGTTCTTGTAATCAGAGCTATTTGCTCCCGGATCCACTTCCAACTATTCATGTGACCACTGCAAGTATATCTGTGAATTACTGTGTCAACTAGATGGCATTGTTGACATAAATTTGTTTCACAGAGTCCGATTGCGTGCAGTCTTTCATTGGTGCTAACTATGTTGTTAACTGTCTTGTACCATGACGTTTTTATATTAGACGTGAGCACATTGGAACTAATGTTTTTCCAAATCTCAGTCCACTCAATGTTTGGAAACTGTCGTTCTATTTTGTTTCTTTCTTCGCTTTTCTTTCGTTCCCGCATTATGGCTCTCGATGTTAAGTGTCGGGACTGCCTGAGTTCGACACTGACATAACTAAACTCAACATAGAAAATCCTCACGTGCTGTAAGCGACTGTTGATATTCTGCACGTCAATCGGGGGAAGCAGGCTTGGAGGTTTAATGATCTCGAAAAGTTGGCTGGTGATGCTTTCTCGCGAGTCTCTTATTAAATTAACTTGCCTTTTGATAAAAAGAGCAGAGGCTTTATCCGTTATATCAGTTAATCCTAGTCCACCATTTTTAGGATCCAAAGTGGCTACTTTAGCAGGTACTCTGAACACTTCACCTCTGCACAAAAATTTTGTGATTTTGGACATTAATCTTCTCGCTATCATTCTCGGTATTGGAAACAGCTGGGCAGTATAATAAGCCTTAGCAAGGATGCATGAGTTGATATACTGTGTTCTTTGAACTTGGTTCATATATCGAGTTAAATTCTCTACAATGGCTCCTTGCACTTTATCTGCTGCAACTTTCCAATTTAAAGCCGTCATTTTCATAGGGCACGCTGTCAGGGTGATCCCAAGTGTTTTATGTTGTCGGACTAATTTTGCCCACTCGACGTTGATATTATCAAAACCTCTGAGATTTAACATCTTACTTTTTTTCCGTTTGCATTGGCTCCAGATGCTCTACAGTACGAATCAATCACTGTTGCTAGCGTGGTTACCTCGTCATTATTCCTTATAATGACCCCTATATCGTCAGCATAGGCCCTTATAACTGTTTTGTTTCCTGATAATGTTAAGCCTTTTAATGTAGCATGGACATGTCGGAGGAAAGGTTCCAGCGAAATTGCGAAGAGCGACATGGACAGAGGACTTCCTTGAGGAACACCTCGTTGTATTTGCATCGGCCTGGATTGTTGACAATTCACCGCTATTTTAGCATTTATTCCAGTTGCTATGTTCTTAATCAACTGTATGACCCTATCGTTGAAACCTATTTTCTTCAATGTCTGTAGAAGATATTCATGATTTACTACATCGAACGCTTTATAAAAATCTAAAAACAATAAAGCACACTTTATGTTTGTTACAGAAGTTATTGCAATGATATCCCTGAATTCCGCTAGATTTTGAAAAATGGTTCTGCCTTGTGCACAGTTCTGATGTTGACTAATAATTTTATCTGTAAGGCATGAAATTCTCTTGTTTATTATTCTAGCTATTAATTTATAATCAGAATTCAGCAGTGAAATTGGACGAAAATTATTTAAATCTTTGTTTCCATTATTTTTTGGCACCAGAACAATTTTACTCTCCTTAAACTCAGCCGGAATCATTTTACCCTGAATAACCTCATTTACAATGTTCGTGATTTTCGCACCTACTATTGGCCAGTAACGGATGTAAAACTCCGCTGGCAGACCATCCGGTCCTGGGGATTTCTTTGGTGGCGAGGCGCACAGAGTCTCATACACTTGAGCTACCGAAGCACGACTCACGTCCGGTACTCACAGCTGTACTTCTGCCATTACCTCGTCTCTTACCTTCCAAACTTCACAGAAGCTCTCCTGAGAACCTTGCAGAACTAGCACTCCCGCGAAAGGCATGCGTATTTTAAACCTTACAGAACAATAACTTCCTCCAAATTGTAATACGTCAACAACTGGTGCAGAAGATGATCACTGAAGGAGGCAGCAACCAAAGCAAAGGTCCCGAGTTCGAGTCTCGGTCGGGCACACAGTTTTAATCTGCCAGGAAGTTTCAAGATATTTCTACTCTTCACTTCCAGAAAATTTGTGTACGTAAATGTTTGGCAACCCTTACAGATACTTCACTCGGTTCTATCACTAAAATATCCATTTTCATTAAATGTAACAATATGTTCTGAGCGACGGCCTAGCAACACGTCCCCTTTCCACAAGACACAGATTAACAGTCCTCTTTTTCAATTGTCTTGTTTTTTTTTAATTAGAGTCCATACTCAAAGATTCACAACTACTGTCGTTGTGGGCATTGCGCACTAAAGAGTTTGTTGCTGTCCAACTGCGCTTCACTCCACTTCAAGAACTTTTTGAATCAGATTTTACATTTACGGTATTTACATACATTACTGAACTTCTCAGAATAAAATCAGGTATAAATTAGTTAGGCTTACATAACATTACAACAAAAGGTTCAAATGGCTCTGAGCACTATGGGACTTAACATCTGAGGTCATCAGTCCTCTAGAACTTAGAACTACTTAAACCTAACTAACGTGAGGACAGCACACACATCCATGCCAGAGGCAGGATTCGAACCTGCGACCGCAGCGGTCGCGCGGTTCCAAACTGTAGCGCCTAGAGGCCCGCATCTCGTGGTCGTGCGGTAGCGTTCTCGCTTCCCACGCCCGGGTTCCCGGGTTCGATTCCCGGCGGGGTCAGGGATTTTCTCTACCTCGTGATGGCTGGGTGTTGTGTGCTGTCCTTAGGTTAGTTAGGTTTAAGTAGTTCTAAGTTATAGGGGACTGATGACCATAGATGTTAAGTCCCATAGTGCTCAGAGCCATTTGAACCATTTTTTGTAGCGCCTAGAACCGCTCGGCCACTCCGGCCGGCCATTACAACATGTATGCATCGTTTTTGTATATACACTCCTGGAAATTGAAATAAGAACACCGTGAATTCATTGTCCCAGGAAGGGGAAACTTTATTGACACATTCCTGGGGTCAGATACATCACATGATCACACTGACAAAACCACAGGCACATAGACACAGGCAACAGAGCATGCACAATGTCAGCACTAGTACAGTGTATATCCACCTTTCGCAGCAGTGCAGGCTGCTATTCTCCCATGGAGACGATCGTAGAGATGCTGGATGTAGTCCTGTGGAACGGCTTGCCATGCCATTTCCACCTGGCGCCTCAGTTGGACCAGCGTTCGTGCTGGACGTGCAGACCGCGTGAGACGACGCTTCATCCAGTCCCAAACATGCTCAATGGGGGACAGATGCGGAGATCTTGCTGGCCAGGGTAGTTGACTTACACCTTCTAGAGCACGTTGGGTGGCACGGGATACATGCGGACGTGCATTGTCCTGTTGGAACAGCAAGTTCCCTTGCCGGTCTAGGAATGGTAGAACGATGGGTTCGATGACGGTTTGGATGTACCGTGCACTATTCAGTGTCCCCTCGACGATCACCAGTGGTGTACGGCCAGTGTAGGAGATCGCTCCCCACACCATGATGCCGGGTGTTGGCCCTGTGTGCCTCGGTCGTATGCAGTCCTGATTGTGGCGCTCACCTGCACGGCGCCAAACACGCATACGACCATCATTGGCACCAAGGCAGAAGCGACTCTCATCGCTGAAGACGACACGTCTCCATTCGTCCCTCCATTCACGCCTGTCGCGACACCACTGGAGGCGGGCTGCACGATGTTGGGGCGTGAGCGGAAGACGGCCTAACGGTGTGCGGGACCGTAGCCCAGCTTCATGGAGACGGTTGCGAATGGTCCTCGCCGATACCCCAGGAGCAACAGTGTCCCTAATTTGCTGGGAAGTGGCGGTGCGGTCCCCTACGACACTGCGTAGGATCCTACGGTCTTGGCGTGCATCCGTGCGTCGCTGCGGTCCGGTCCCAGGTCGACGGGCACGTGCACCTTCCGCCGACCACTGGCGACAACATCGATGTACTGTGGAGACCTCACGCCCCACGTGTTGAGCAATTCGGCGGTACGTCCACCCGGCCTCCCGCATGCCCACTATACGCCCTCGCTCAAAGTCCGTCAACTGCACATACGGTTCACGTCCACGCTGTCGCGGCATGCTACCAGTGTTAAAGACTGCGATGGAGCTCCGTATGCCACGGCAAACTGGCTGACACTGACGGCGGCGGTGCACAAATGCTGCGCAGCTAGCGCCATTCGACGGCCAACACCGCGGTTCCTGGTGTGTCCGCTTGTACAGCCCTCTCGCAGTGTCCGGAGCAAGTATGGTGGGTCTGACACACCGGTGTCAATGTGTTCTTTTTTCCATTTCCAGGAGTGTATTTATTTTGGTTGCGCTTTTGTGCTGTACGTGTATTGGATACCAATAGCATCTGTGGTATATAAGCATTAAACCATGGACCTAGTAACGACGGAGAGGCTCCGTCCCGCCGTAGCCCTCAGTGGTTCTCAACCCCACAACAGGCCACAGCAGTCCACCCACCCCACCGCCACCCCACACCGAACCCAGGGTTATTATGTGGTTCAGCCTCCAGTGACCCCCCCCCCCCCCGCCCCTCACCCAGGAACGTCTCATAGCAGGCGAGTGTACCGCAAACGTTTGTGTGGTAGGATAATTATGGTGTACACGTACGTGGAGACAGTGTTTGCTCACCAATCGCTGACCCAGTGTAACTGACACGGAGTAAGGGGAACAAGCCTGCATTCGCCGAGGTAGATGGAAAACCGCCTAAAAACCATCCACAGGCTGGCCGGCACACCGGACGTCGACACTAATCCGGCGGGGGGATTCGTGCCGGGGTCCGGCACGCCTTCCAGCACGGGAAGCAGCGCGTTAGACCGCGCAGCTAGCCGGCGGGCTATGGTGTTTATATTCTTGTATGAGCAACATTATGTTCCCTTCAGACCACTCCATCCCTTACGCAGTTCATGTCAACAACAGAGCCGGCCGCTGTGGCCGAGCCGTTCTAGGCGCTTCGCTGTGGAACCGCACTGCTCCTACGGTCGCAGGTTCGAATCCAGCCTCGGGGATGTGTTTAATGTACTTAGGTTACTTAGGTTTAAGTGGTTCTAAGTCTAGCGATCTTATGACCTCAGAACGCCCATGGTGCTTAGAGCCAACAACGACAGAAGTAGACAACGGAGCAGAAGAAAAGATTGTGTACTACTAGCGCCGAAGAGGAGAGGACGCGAGCTTGCTTCAATGGTTCCCCGAAAAGTGGAGAACCGGTGGAACACGAGCGGACACTAGCGCATGCGAACCGAACACGACCGAATGTACTCCACTCGCACTCTAGTAGAAGTGTCGGAAGTTCCGTGCGGAGTTTCGCGGATGATGCTGTAGTATACAGAGAAGTTGGAGCATTAGCAAATTGTAGCGAAATGCAGGAAGATCTGCAGCGGATATGCACTTGGTGCAGGGAGTGGCAACTGACCCTTAACATAGACAAATGTAATGTATTGTGAATACATAGAAAGAAGGATCCTTTATTGTATGATTATATGATAGCGGAACAAACACTGGTAGCAGTTACTTCTGTAAAATATCTGGGAGTATGCGTGCGGAACCATTTGAAGTGGAATGATCATGTAAAATTAATTGTTGGTAAGGCGGGTACCAGGTTGAGATTCATTGGGAGAGTCCTTAGAAAATGTAGTCCATCAACAAAGGAGGTGGCTTACAAAACACTCGTTCGACCTATACTTGAGTATTGCTCAACAGTGTGGGATCCGTACCAGATCGGGTTGACAGAGAGAGAAGATCCAAAGAAGAGCGGCGCGTTTCGTCACAGGGTTATTTGGCAAGCGTGACAGCGTTACGGAGATGTTTAGCAAACTCGAGTGGCAGACACTGGAAGAGAGTCGCTCTGCATCGCGGTGTAGCTTGCTGTCCAGATTTCGAGAGGGTGCGTTTCTGGATGAGGTATCGAATGTATTGCTTCCACCTACTTATACCTCCCGAGGAGATCACGAATGTAAAATTAGAGAGATTCGAGCGTGCACGGAGACTTTCCGGCAGTCGTTCTTCCCGCGAACCATACGCGACTGGACAGGAAAGGGAGGTAATGACAGTGGCACGTAAAATGCCCTCCGCCACACACCGATGGGTGGCTTGCGGAGTATAAATGTAGATGCAGATGTAGATGCACTTGCCTAGCTTTTACACAAGTGCCTCACTCTGATGCACGTTCGTTTGTCGTTGTTGTTGTTGTGGTCTTCAGTCCTGAGACTGGTTTGATGCAGCTCTCCATGCTACTCTAACCTGTGCAAGCTTCTTCATCTCCCAGTACCTACTGCAGCCTACATTCTTCTGAATCTGCTTAGTGTATTCATCTCTTGGTCTCCCTCTACGATTTTTACCCTCCACGCTGCCCTCCAATGCTAAATTTGTGATTTCTTGATGCCTCAAAACATGTCCTACCAACCGATCTCTTCTTCTAGTCAAGTTGTGCCACAAACTTCTCCCCAATCCTTTTCAGTACCTCCTCATTAGTTACTTGATCTACCCACCTTATCTTCAGCATTCTTCTGTAGCACCACATTTCGAAAGCGTCTATTCTCTTCCTGTCCAAACTAGTTATCGTCCATGTTTCACCTCCATACATGACTACACTCCATACAAATACTTACAGAAACGACTTCCTGACACTTAAATCTATACTCGATGTTAGCAAATTTTTCTTCTTCAGAAACGATTTCCTTGCCATTGCCAGTCTACATTTTATATCCTCTTTACTTCGACCATCATGAGTTATTTTACTCCCTAAATAGCAAAACTCCTTTACTACTTTAAGTGTCTCATTTCCTAATCTAATCCCCTCAGCATCACCCGATTTAATTTGACTACATTCCATTATCCTCGTTTTGCTTTTGTTGATGTTCATCTTATATCCTCCTTTCAAGACACTGTCCATTCCGTTCAACAGCTCTTCCAAGTCCATTGCTGTCTCTGACAGAATTACAACGTCACCGGCGAACCTCAAAGTTTTTACTTCTTCTCCATGAATTTTAATACCTACTCCGATGGTGGTGGTGGTTAGTGTTTAACGTCCCGTCGACAACGAGGTCATTAGAGACGGAGCGCAAGCTCGGGTTAGGGAAGGGTTGGGAAGGAAATCGGCCGTGCCCTTTCAAAGGAACCATCCCGGCATTTGCCTGAAACGATTTAGGGAAATCACGGAAAACCTAAATCAGGATGGCCGGAGACGGGATTGAACCGTCGTCCTCCCGAATGCGAGTCCAGTGTGCTAACCACTGCGCCACCTACCTACTCCGAATTTGCCTTTTGTTTCCTTTACTGCTTGCTCAATATAGAGATTGAATAACATCGGGGAGAGGCTACAACCCTGTCTCACTCTTTTCCCAACCACTGCTTCCCTTTCATGCCCCTCGACTCTTATCGTTTGTCGTAGCTTCGATATATTCGTAATTAGGTGCGCGCATGTTAAAGCAGTTTTGCAGCTTCTGCCGTAGTGGTGACTTGAATGGTCGACCGGGCTGGCAGGGCAAGTGACCGATGGAGGCATCCTTACTGTGAGAGCCGGGATGCCCTTTCGAGGCTGCACACCGCCGAAGCCGCCGCGTCCTTACAAGACCTGCGTCCTGTCTAAGGGAAAACCCGTCAGCCAGCCGCGTGTGGAGATGCTCCTGAATTACACTCAGGTGACAAATGTCACGAGGTGGCGATTTGCACATATAGGGATGACGGTAGCATCACGTACACAAGGTATAAAAGGACAGATCATTGGCGGGGCTCTCACTTGTATTCAGCTGAGTCAGGTGAAAAGATTGCCAAGGTGACTAGGGCCTCACGACTCTGAACATGGAATGGTAGTTGGAGCTACACGCGTGAGACATTCCACTTCGGCATTCGTTAGGGAATTCGATATTCTAAAACTCACCATGTTAAAAGTGTGGTGAGAATACCACATTTCAGGGTTTACCTCTCACAACGGACAACGCAGTGGCCGACGGACTTCACATAACGACCGAGAGCAGCGCCGTTTGCGTCGAGTTGTCAGTGCTAACAGACAGGCAACACTGCATGAAATAACTGCAGAAATCAGTGTGGGACGTGCGACGGCCGTATCCGCTAGGACAGTGCGGCGAAATGTGGCGTCAATTGGCTGTGGCAGCAGACGACCGACGCGAGTGGCTTTGCTAACAGCACGACACCCCCTGCAGTGCCTCTCCTGGGTTGGTAACTATATCAGTGGCCTGGTCAGATGAATTCCGATTTCAGTTGGTAAGAGCTCATGATATGGTTGGAATGTGGCGCATACCCAAAGAAGCCGTGGACCGAAGCTGTTAAGTAGGCACTGTGCAAACTGGTGGTTGCTCCATAGTGGTGTGGGCTGTGTTGATGCAGAACGGACTGGTCCAGTTTGAACCAATGGAAAATCAGCGTTTGGGGTCTTTGGCCGGGAGGCCCTTTGCGGGGCAGGTCCGGCCACCTTGGTGCAGGTCTCATTACACTCGACGCAACATTGGGCGACCTGCGCGCCGGATGGGGATGAAATGACGATGAAAACAACACTAGTCCCTGAGCGGAGAAAATCCCCGACCCAGCCGAGAATCGAACCCGGGCCCGTAGGACGGCAATCCGTCACGCTCACCACTCAGCTATCGGGGCAAACAGCTGAACCAATCATTGACTGGAAATGGTTATGTTCGGCTACTTCGAGACCGTCTGCAGCTATTCACGGACTTCGCGTTCCGGAAGAACGATGGAACTTTCATGGATGACAATGGGCCATGTCTACGGAACCCAATTCGCAGTTGGTTTGAAGAACATTCTAGGCAGGTGGAACGAATGCGGCGAAATGTGGCGTTAATGGGCTGTGGCAGCAGACGATCTACACGAGTGCCTTTGCTAAAAGCACGACATCGCCTAGATGACTGCAAGACCGTGGTCTGATCAGATGAGTCTATACTACTGGCCATCAACATTGCTACACCAAGAAGAAATGCAGATGATAAATGGGCATTCATTGGACAAATATATTATACTAGAACTGACGTGTGACTACATTATCACGCAATCTGGGTGCATAGATCCTCAGAAATCAGTACCCAGAACAACCACCTCTGGCCGTAATAACGGCCTTGATACGCCTGGGCATTGAGTCAAACTGAGCTCGGATGGCGTCTACAGGTACAGCTGCCCGTGCAGCTTCAACACGATACCACAGTTCACCAAGTGGCGTATTGTGACGAGCCAGTTGCTCGGCCACCATTGGCCAGACGTTTTCAATTGGTGAGAGATCTGGAGAATGTGCTGGCCAGGGCAGCAGTCGAACATTTTCTGCATCCAGAAAGACCCGTGCACGACCTCCAACACGCGGTCGTGCATTATCCTGCTGAAATTTAGGCTTTCGCAGGGATCGAATGAAGGGTACAGTCACGGGTCGTAACACAACTGAAATGTAACGTCCACTGTTCAAAGTGCCGTCAGTGCGAACAAGAGGTGACCGAGACGTTTAACCAGTGGCACCCCATGCCATCACGCCGGGTGATACGCCAATATGGCGATGACGAATACACGCTTCTAATGTGCGTTCACCGCGATATCGCCAAACACGGATGCGACCATCGCGATGCTGTAAACAGAACCTGGATTCGTCTGAAATAATTACGTTTTGCCATTCGTGCACCCAAGTTCGTCGTCGAGTACACCATCGCAGGCGCTCCTGTCTGTGATGCAGCGTCAAGGGTAACCGCAGCCACGGTCTCCGAGCTGATAGTACGTGCTGCTGCAAACGTCGTCGAACTGTTCGTGCAGATGGTTGTTGTCTTGCAAACGTCCCCATCTGTTGACTCAGGGTTCGAGACGTGACTGCACGATCCGTTACAGCCATGCGGATACGATGCCTGTCATCTCGACTGCTAGTGATACGAAGCTGTTGGGATCCAGGACGGCGTTCCGTATTACCCTCCTGAACCCACCGATTCCATATTCTGCTAACAGTCATTGGATCTCGACCAACGCGAGCAGCAGTGTCGCGATACGATAAACCGCAATCGCGATAGGCTACAATCCGTCCTTTATCAAAGTCGGAAACGTGATGGCACGCATTTCTCATCCTTACACGAGGCATCACAACGACGTTTCACCAGGCAACGCCGGTCAACTGCTGTTTGTGTATGAGAAATCGGTTGGAAAGTTTCGTCAGGTCAGCACGTTGTAGGTGTCGCCACCAGCGGAAGCCTTGTGTGAATGCTGTGAAAAGGTAATCATTTGCATATCTCAGCATCTTCTTCCTGTCGGTTACATTTCGCGTCTGTAGCACGTCATCTTCGTAGTGTAGCAATTTTAATGGACAGTAATGTAGGTTGCAGTTGGTAAGAGCTGCGGTAGGGTTCGAGTGTGATGCACTCCGCAGGAAACCATGGACCGAAGTTGTCGACAAGGCACTGTGCAAGGCGGTGGTGGCTCCGTAATGGTGTGGGCAGTGTTTACATGGTCCAACTCAACCCATCATTCACTGGAGATGGTTATGTTCGGCTACTTGGGGACTATGGCTCTGAGCACTATGGGACTTAACATCTGAGATCATCAGTCCCATAGAACCTAACTAACCTAAAGACATCACACACATCCATGCCCGAGGCAGGATTCGAACCTGCGACCGTAGCGGTCGCGTCGTCCCAGACTGAAGCGCCTAGAACCGCACGGCCACACCGGCCGGTGATGCTGAGTGATCATTTTCTGAAGAGTTCTAATTCTGCCAGTCACAAATGATCCCACCCGGTATTAATTGTGAGTTTTTTGTTTTTTTAAGGGGGAGTAGGACGTCAAACGGCCGACTGGGAGCAGGAGAGGCTCCACAGGACATTTTAATTTCTGCTGTCCTGAATACAGGGTTGATGGCTTCCACTACAAAATAAACACGTTAAATGTACACGTTTGAATTCCACAGAGTGAAATACAGTGACGTGCGATAGGAAAACGCTGTGTGAAGAGGCTTACCACTGCACTTTGGCACACTTAAGACAAAATAACATGTCTTTTATTTCCTCGAACATACATGTTTTATATTTTACATCTACATCTACATCCATACTCCACAAGCCACCTGACGGTGTGTGGCGGAGGGTACCGTGAGTACCCCTATCGGTTCTCCCTTCTATTCCAGTCTCGTATTGTTCGTGGAGAGATGGATTGTTGGTATGCCTGTGTGTGGGCTCTAATCTCTCTGATTTTATCCTCATGGTCTCTTCGCGAGATATACGTAGGAGGGAGCAATATACTGCTCGACTCCTCGGTGAAGGTATGTTCTCGAAACTTCAACAAAAGCCCGTACCGAGCTACTGAGCGTCTCTCCTGCACAGTCTTCCGCTGGAGTTTACCTATCATCTCCGTAACGCTTTCGCGATTACTAAATGATCCTGTAACGAAGCGCGCTGCTCTTCGTTCGATCTTCTCTGTCTCTTCTATCAACCCTATCTGGCGCGGATCCCACATTGGTCAGCAATATTCAAGCAGTGGGCGAACAAGCGTACTGTAACCTACTTCCTTTGTTTTCGGATTGCATTTCCTTAGGATTCTTCCAATGAATCTCAGTCTGGCATCTGCTTTACCGACGATCAACTTTATACGGTCATACCACTTTAAATCACTCCTAATGCCTACTCCCAGATAATTTATGGAATTAACTGATTCCACTTGCTGACCTGCTATATTGTAGCTAAATGATAAAGGATCTTTCTTTTTCTGTATTCGCAGCACATTACACTTGTCTCCATAGAGATTCAATTTTCATTCCCTGCACCATGCGTCAATTCGTTGCAGATCCTCCTGCATTTCAGTACAATGTTCCATTGTTACAACCTGTCGACATACTACAGCATCACCCGCAAAAAGCCTCAGTGAACTTCCGATGTCATCCACAAGGTCATTTATGTATATTGTGAATAGCAACGGTCCTACGACACTCCCCTGCGGCACACCTGAAGTCAGTCTTACTTCGGAAGACTTCTCTCCATTGAGAAAGATGTGTGTTACGAAGTGAACATATTTTTGAAAAATCGATCTTTTCTTTAAATTTTTGACGTCCTCTCTCAAACGCTCCAGGAGGAGTAGGGTGCGGCACTATCATGTTTTTGCCCCGGTTCGTAAACATCGTAGATCCGCATCTGAGAATGGGCGGAAAAGGCCGAGAAGGAATTGAAAAATATGAGTAGATGACAAGAGTAAGCTAACACTTATAAAGTAGTGGGGAGGGGTGAATCACATGAAAGAACAGTAGTAGGAGGAAGAGGAGTGGCAGATGCAGCTATGACTGGACGAAAGACTCTTGAACTAATGAGGAAGATGAAGAAATTGGAAAGAGGAGAAGAATTTACTTGTGATTAGAATAAGGAAATACAGAAGGAGGTTGTTTGTTTGGGAGCCAGTGAGGTGGAAGGGGCGTGGGATGAATTGTTTGGTAAAGAGCGGTGCGCGAAGCATTCAACCACTACCACCGTCATACCTTAGCAAAAGATTTTGCTGAAAACCCAAGGAAATTCTGGTCTTACGTAAAATCGGTAAGCAGGTCGAAGGCTTCCATCCAGTCACTCACTGATCAGTCTGGCGTGGCAACGCAAGACAGCAAAACGAAAGCTGAAATTTTAAATTTAGCATTTGAGAAATCTTTCACGCAGGAGGATCGTACAAACATACCGCCGTTTGAGTCTCGTACAGATTCCCGTATGGAGGACATACTGATAGACATCCCTGGGGTTGTGAAGCAGCTGAATGGGTTGAAAATAAATAAATCGCCAGGTCCTGATTGGATTCCAATTCAGTTTTACAGAGGGTAGTCTACCGCATTGGCTCCTTACTTAGCTTGCATTTATCGCGAATCTTAAAGTCCCGAGCGACTGGAAAAAAGCGCAGGTGACGCCTGTATATAAGAAGGGTAGAAAGAAGGATCCTCAAAATTACAGACCAATATCCTTAACATCGGTTTGTTGCAGGATGCTCGAACATACTCTCGGTTCGAATATAATGAATTTCCTTGAGACAGAGAAGTTGCTGTCCATGCATCAGCACGGTTTTAGAAAGCATCGCTCCTACGAAACGCAACTCGCCCTTTTTTCACACGATATCATGCGAACCGTGGATGAAGGGTATCAGACGGATACCATTTTCCTTGACTTCCGGAAAGCGTTTGACTCGGTGCCCCACTGCAGACTCCTAACTAAGGTACGAGCATATGGGATTGGTTCCCAAGTATGTGAGTGGCTCGAAGACTTCTTAAGTAATAGAACCCAGTACATTGTCCTCGATGGTGAGTGTTCATCGGAGGTGAGGGTATCATCTGGAGTGCCCCAGGGAAGTGTGGTAGGTCCGCTGTTGTTTTCTATCTGCATAAATGATCTTTTGGATAGGGTGGATAGCAATGTGCGGCTGTTTGCTGATGATGCTGTGGTGTACGGGAAGGTGTCGTCGTTGAGTGACTGTAGGAGGGTACAAGATGACTTGGACAGGATTTGTGATTGATGTAAAGAATGGCAGCTAACTCTAAATATAGATAAATGTAAATTAATGCAGATGAATAGGAAAAAGAATCACGTAATGTTTGAATACTCCATTAGTAGTGTAGCGCTTGACACAGTCACGTCGATTAAATATTTGGGTGTAACATTGCATAGCGATATGAAGTGGGACAAGCACGTAATGGCAGTTGTGGGGAAGGCGGATAGTCGTCTTCGGTTCATTGGTAGAATTTTGGGAAGATGTGGTTCGTCTGTAAAGGAGACCGCTTATAGAGCACTGATGCGACCTATTCTTGAGTACTGCTCGAGCGTTTGGGATCCGTATCAGGTCGGATTGAGGGAGGACATAGAAGCACTTCAGAGGCGGGCTGCTAGATTTGTTACTGGTAGGTTTGATCATCACGCGAGTGTTACGGAAATGGTTCAAGAACTCGGGTGGGAGTCTCTAGAGGAAAGGAGGCGTTCTTTTCGTGAATCGCTACTGAGGAAATTTAGAGAACCAGCATTTGACGCTGACTGCAGTACAATTTTACTGCCGCCAACTTACATTTCGCGGAAAGACCACAAAGATAAGAGAGATTAGGGCTCGTACAGAGGCATATAGGCAGTCATTTTTCCCTCGTTCTCTTTGGGAGTGGAACAGGGAGAGAACACGCTGCTTGTGGTACGAGGTACCCTCCGCCACGCATTGCGGAGTGTGTATGTAGATGTAGATGAACAAGTTGGTAGAGGAAGTGCAGACGGAGGAAGAGAAGAGAGAGATGGGCGTGTCTGGTGGTGTGACCGGCGGAGCGCAGCCGGTGCGTCGTTATGCAGGTCTGGCTGCGCATCGTGGGCGAGTCTGCAATTGTGTGCCAAGTGGGCCACAATAGCCGCGGCCCGCTGCTGCTTATTGGTGCAGGGATACGTCAGCCGCAGTGGGAGGCAGCGCTGGGACCCACACGGCACGTCCGTTTCAGCCCAGCAGCTCTACACGCCAAGCAGCGGCGACATTTGGATCGTGTGCAAATTCAAAAATGGTTCAAATGGCTCTAACCACTATGCGACTTAACTTCTGAGGTCATCAGTGCCCTGGAACATAGAACTACTTAGACCTAACTAACCTTAAGGACATCACACACATCCATGCCCCGAGGCAGGATTCGAACCTGCGACCGTAGCAGCCGCGTGGTTCCCGACTGAAGCGCGCAGAACCGCTCGGCCACGGCGGCCGGCTAATTACCTGTGCCGTAGCAGCATCCACACCAGACTTAGAACGAAACTCACGCTGAAGTGCCCAAAACGTAGAACACAAAACGCTTTCTGTTGGTCCGACAGCATTGTTACTAGAACTGAAGTGGCCGCACACTGCTGCTACCTAGAGGGAACCATCAAAAACTGTGGATGATACCTTTGTAATATGGAATCATGAGGAAGAAGACTTGAATGATTGCCTGGTACACTTAAATAGCATCAACCCAAAGATTAAATTTACTATGGAGAAGGAGAAGAATGGACAACTTAACTTCTTGGATGTATCAGTTATCAAACGCGCAGATGGGACCTTAGGCCATAAGGTCTACAGGAAAAGTACACATACTGATCGCTACCTCCATAAGAAGTCAAACCACCACCCTAGGCAAAAGAGGGGGGTCATAAAAACACTAGTGGATAGGGCCAATAATATTTGTGAACCAGGCTACTTACAAGAAGAACTAAATCATTTACGAATGGCCTTTGCGAAAAATGGTTATACGAAAAACGAGATTAACCGAGCACTTCACCCAAATAGAAAAAATGCCTAAAAATAGGAGACAACAACAACCATCAGCTGGAAAAGTATTTCTTCCGTTCATCCATAATATCACGGATCGCATTGGAAAAGTACTAGCCAAGTTTCAGGTGGAGACTATTTTCAGACCTACTAAGAAAATTAGTGAATGCCTAATATCAACAAAAGATGCTCGTCACCCCCTAGCCACCCCAGGGGTATATAAAATTCCGTGCAGTTGTGGCAGAGTTTACATAGGAACTACAGAAAGAAGCATCAATACACAGTTGACGGAGCACAAAAGAAACTGTCGCTTGGGACATATCGACAAATCGGCAGTAGCGGAACATGTTTTTAAGGATGGAGATCACGAAATAAAAATTTGGTGAAACAAGTGTGCTAGCGAGGACGTGGCATTATTATACACGTATGTATAGAGAGGCAATTGAAATCCACAAACATCAATACAATTTTAATCGTAAAGAAGAAGGATTAAAATTGGATAAGATATGGCGGTCGACGTTGCATCAATCACATGACAATCGATTGCCTGCAATCGAGAGAACAGACGATAGCAAGAGATAGCTGCACATCGACGCCACGTGACGTGCGGTGGCGCCCTCTACGATATCCATATAAGCGGCGGCCCCAGCTCCTAGCAGCCAGTCGTTCACTCGCCTCCGAAGATGTTCTCCGTAGTTGAGAACGAAACGTTAGGGAGAAGAAGTTTTACAGATCGACCACGGCAACTTAGCCCGGAAATGTGTACTGATAAAGACGCCGGCCGTGAAAGCCTACATGGAATGAAAAACTCGACAGTTTGCTCTTTCCAACACACACATCTCAAATAACATAATAGTTGTGATTTTTTTAAATCGGGTGATTCTTCTTGATACTCCCTGTATTACACTTTCCTGGGTCACTCCTGACGGCACCCTTCTCTCTGATGAACACTCTCTGTGGAGAACAACATATTGGGTTCTGTTTCTTAAGAAGTCTTCGAGCCGCTCACATGTCCAGAAACCTATCCGTATGCTTGGACTTTCAGTAGCAGCCTACAGTAGGAAAATTGGAAATTTGTGTAAGTTCCTATAGCATCAAACTGCTCAGGTCGTCCGTCCCTAGGCTTACATACTACTTAATCAAACTTAAACTAACTTACGTTAAGGACAACAAACACACCCATGCCCGAGGGAGGACTCGAACCTCCAACGGGGGGAGCTGCGCGAACCGTGACAATGCGCCCTTAGACATCGCGGCTATACCGCGTGGCTCCTACAGTGGGGGAACCTGTCAAATGCACTACTGGCCATTAAAATTGCTACACCACGAAGATGGCTCTGAGCACTATGGGACTTAACATCTGAGGTCATCAGTCCCCTAGAACTTAGAACTACTTAAACCTAACTAACCTAAGGACATCACACACATCCATGCCCGAGGCAGGATTCGAACCTGCGACGGTAGCAGTCGCGCGGTTCCGGACTGAGCGCCTAGCACCGCATGACCACCACGGCCGGCACCACGAAGATAAAGTGCTACGCACAAGACGCGAAATTTAACCGACAGGAGGAAGATGATGTCATATGCAAATGATTAGGTTGTCAGAGCATTCACACAAGGTTGGCGCCGGTGGCGACACCTACAACGTGCTGACAGAGGAAAGTTTCCAACCGATTTCTCATACACAAACAGCAGTTGACCGGCGTTGTCTGGTGAAACGTTGTTGTGATGCCTCGTGTAAGGAGGAGAAATGCATACCATCACGTTTGCCGGCCGGAGTGGCCGAGCGGTTCTAGGCGCTATAGTCTAGAACGCGACCGCTATGTTCGAATCCTGCCTCGTGCATGGATGTATGTCATGTCCTTAGGTTAGCAAGGTTTAAGTAGTTCTAAGTTCTGGGCAACTGATCACCTTAGATGTTAAGTCCCATAGTGCTCAGAGACATTTGAACCATTTGGACCATCACGTTTCCGACTTTCATAAAGGTCGTGTGGTGTCACCGCCAGACACCACACTTGCTAGGTGGTAGCCTTTAAATCGGCCGCGGTCCGTTAGTATACGCCGGACCCGCGTGTCGCCACTATCAGTGATTGCCACGCGGCAGGTCTAGTCTAGAGAGACTCCCTAGCACTCGCCCCAGTTGTACAGCCGACTTTGCTAGCGACGGTTCACTACATACGCTCTCATTTGCAGAGACGACAGTTTAGCATAGCCTTCAGATACGTCATTTGCTACGATCTAGCAAGGCGCCATTATTTAGTTACTATTGATATTCTAAATAATGTACAGACAAGAGCTACGTTCAACATTAATGCATTAGAGTTAAGTATTCCACCAAGTACCACCTTTTTTTCTGAAGTCTAAATTCGTTGTCCTGTTCCAGACCTCACGCCAGCCTGCGTGAGCTTAAACGCGTGCCTTTCGGCTTCCTCTTACATTAGTGGGTTGGCCCTCTTAACCAAAATGTTGTGGATTGGCATGGGAGCCAACCCGTAGGAATAGAGGAAGCCGAAAGGCACGCGTTTCAGCTCACGCAGGCTGGCGTTAGGTCTGGAACAGGACAACGAATTTAGACTTCAGAAAAAAAGGTGGTACTTGGTGGAATACTTAACTCTAATCCATTAATGTTGAACGTAGCTCTTGTCTGTACATTATTTACAATATCAATAGTAACTGAATAATGGCGCCTTGCTAGGTCGTAGCAAATGACGTATCTGAAGGCTATGCTAACTATCGTCTCGGCAAATGAGAGCGTATTTTGTGAGTGAACCATCGCTAGCAAAGTCGGTTGTACAACTGGGGCGAGTGCTAGGAAGTCTCTCTAGACTAGACGTGCCGTGTGGCGGCGCTCGGTCTGCAATCACTGATAGTGGCGACACGCGGGTCCGACGTATACTAACGGACCGCGGCCGATTTAAAGGCTACCACCTAGCAAGTGTGCTGGCTGGCGGTGACACCACAGGTCGGATTGTAGCCTATCGCGATTGCGGTTTACCGTATCGCGACATTGTTGCCCGCGTTGCTCGAGATCCAATGAGTGTTGGCAGAATATGGAATGGGTGGGTTCAGGAGGGTAATACGGAACGCCGTGCTGGATCCCAACGGCCTCGTATCACTAGCAGTCGAGATGACAGGCATCTTATCCGCACGGCTGTAACGGATCGTGCAACCACGTCTCGATCCCTGAGTCAACAGATGGGAACGTTTGCAAGACAAACATCTGCACGAACAGTTGGACGACGTTTGCAGCAGCACGGACTATCAGCTCGGAGACCGTGGCTGCGGTTACCCTTGACGCTGCATCACAGACGGGAGCGCCTGCGACGGTGTACTCGACGACGAACCTGGGTGCACGAATGGCAAAACGTCATTTTCTCGGATGAATCCAGGTTTACAGGATCACGATGGTCGCATCCGTGTTTGGCGAAATCGCGGTGAACGCACATTGGAAGCGCGTATTCGTCATCGCCATACTGGCGTATCACCCGTCGTGATGGTATGGTGTGCCATTGGTTACACGTCTCGTTCACCTCTCGTTCGCATTGACGGCAGTCTGAACAGTGGACGCTACATTTCAGATGTGTTACGACCCGTGGCTCTACCCTTCATTCGATCCCTGCAAAACCCTACATTTCAGCAGGATAATGCACTACCGCATTTTGCGGGTCCTGTACTGGCCTTTCTGGATACAGAAAATGTTCCACTGCTGCCCTGGCCAGCACATTCTGCAGATCTCTCACCAACTGAAAACGTCTGGTCAATGGTGGCCGAGCAACTGGCTCGTCACAATACCTCAGTCACTACTCTCGATGAACTGTGGTATCGTGTTGAAGTTGCATGGGCAGCTGTACCTGTACACGCCATCCGAGCTCTGTTTGACTCAATGCCCAGGCGTATCAAGGTCGTTATTACGGCGAGAGATGGTTGTTCTGGGTACTGATTTCTCAGGATCTGTGCACCGAAATTGCGTGAAAATGTAATCACACGTCAGTTCTAGTATAAGATATATGTCCAAAGAATACCCGTTTATCATCTGCATTTCTTCTTGGTGTAGCAGTTTTAATGGTCAGTAGTGTACTTACGGGAACCGAGGAATGTGGAACCCGTCTGCTGTCCTTCATCCGTGCCGTGTCCCGCCTAGTGTTCCGGAGCGCTCACTCCGGCAACCCACGCTTGTAACAGCGAGTTCCCGGGGCCCGGCTGTCGCCGAGTGTCCCACGCGGTTCAAGACTCGGACCTCGACAATTACGTTAGGTCACCGCACATCGCGGCACTGCCTGGCAGCTGTCCCGGCTCGGCTGCCATCCGCTGACGCGACGCCAGGTCACAGGGCTAAAGGCTTTTGGCAGTACGGTGTCGGCTTTCAGTTTCGTGTCTAGAGCTTCAGCCTGGTTCTAAATAGCTGGCCTGGGTATGTCCAGGCGCCGACGAAAGCGACGACTTGTTGTCAAGGCCTCGGTTCCGAGCAGTGGCTATTACCGCCCACAGGACAAAATACAGGGTGATTCAAAAAGAATACCACAACTTTAAAAATGTGTGTTTAATGAAAGAAACATATTATAACCTTCTGTTATACATCATTACAAAGAGTATTTAAAAAGGTTTTTTTTCACTCAAAAACCAGTTCAGAGATGTTCAGTATGGCCCCCTCCAGACACACGAGCAATATCAACCCGATACTCCAACTCGTTCTACACTCTCTGTAGCATATCAGGCGTAACAGTTTGGATAGCTGCTGTTATTTCTCGTTTCAAATCGTCAATGGTGGCTGGGAGAGGTGGCCGAAACACCTTATCCTTAACATACCCCGATAAGAAAAAATCGCAGGGGGTAAGATCAGGGCTTCTTGGAGGCCAGTGATGAAGTGCTCTGTCACGGGCTGCCTGGCGGCCGATCCATCGCCTCGGGTAGTTGACGTTCAGGTAGTTACGGACAGATAAGTGCAAATGTGGTGGCGCTCCATCCTGCTGAAATATGAATTGTCGTGCTTCTTGTTCGAGCTGAGGGAACAGCCAATTTTATAACATCTCCAGATACTGTAGTCCAGTTACAGTAGCACCTTCGAAGAAAAAGGGACCAAAACTTTATTGGCTGAAATGGCACAGAAAACGTTCACCTTAGGCGAGTCACGTTCATACTGAGTTGTTTCCCGCTGCATGCTGAACAACTGTCGTCGATTCACTTCTGCCGTACTCAATAACACAAAAAGCTTTCTGTTGAGCGGTCGCCATCTTAGCATCAACTGACGCTGACGCCTAGTCAACAGCGCCTCAAGCGAACAAATGTACAACTAAACGAAACTTTATAGCTCCCTTAATTCGCCGACAGATAGTGCTTAGCTCTGCCTTTTGTCGTTGCAGAGTTTTAAATTCCTAAAGTTGTGGTATTCTTTTTGAATCACCCTGTATAATTTGGTAATACGCCGAAGACCCAAAGAAACTGCTACACCTCCCTAATATCGTGTAGGGCTCCCGCGAGTACGCAGAAGTGCCGCAAGACGACCTGGTATGGACTCGACTAACGTCTGAATTAGTGCTGGAGGAAACTGACACCATGAATCGTGCAGGTCTGTCCATAATACCGTAAGAGTACGACGGGTAATTGATTGACGAAGAAGGAAAGTTTTCCTGACAGTTGGAGAACGGTAGACAGTACATCGCTGCTTCACTCTGGCCTATTTCCCGGTTTATTTTTCGTTCATTTGGAATACCTGCATCATGTAACGTAGAATTCATCTAATATACAGGGTGGTCCATTGATAGTGACCGGGCCAAATATCTCACGTAATAAGCACCAAACGAAAAAAGAACAAAGAACGAAACTCGTCTAGCTTGAAGTGCGAAACCAGATGGCGCTATGGTTGCCCCGCTAGATGGCGCTGCCATAGGTCAAACGGATATCAACAGCGTTTTTCTAAATAGGAGCCCCCGTTTTTATTGCATATTCCTGGAGTAAGTAAAGAAATACGTGTGTTTTAGTTGGACCACTTTTCTCGCTTTGTGATAGGTGGCGCTGTAATAGTCACAAACGTATAAGTACGTGGTATCACGTAACATTCCGCCAGTGCGGACGGTATTTGCTTCGTGATACATTACCCGTGTTAAAATGGACCTTTTACCAATTGCGGAAAAGGTCGATATCGTGTTAATGTACGGCTATTGTGATCAAAATGCCCAACGGGCGTGTGCTATGTATGTTGCTCGGTATCCTGGACGACATCATCCAAGTGTCCGAACCGTTCGCCGGATAGCTACGTTATTTAAGGAATCGGGAAGTGTTCAGCCACGTGTGAAACGTCAACCACAACCTGCAACAAATGATGATGCCCAAGTAGGTGTTTTAGCTGCTGTCGCGGCTAATCCGCACATCAGTAGCAGACAAATTGCACGAGAATCGGGAATCTCAAAAACGTCGGTGTTGAGAATGCTACATCAACATCGATTGCACCCGTACCACATTTCTATGCACCAGGAATTGCAAATGGTTCAAATGGCTCGGAGCACTATGGGACGCAACTGCTGTGGTCATCAGTCCCCTAGAACTTAGAACTACTTAAACCTAACTAACCTAAGGACAGCACACAACACCCAGCTATCACGAGGCAGAGAAAATCCCTGACCCCCAGGAATTGCATGCCGACGACTTTGAATGTCGTGTACAGTTCTACCACTGGGCACAAGAGAAATTGTGGGACGATGACAGATTTTTTTGCACGCGTTCTATTTAGCGACGAAGAGTCATTCACCAACAGCTGTAACGTAAACCGGCATAATTTGCACTATTGGGCAACGGAAAATCCACGATGGCTGCGACAAGTGGAACATCAGCGACCTTGGAGGGTTAATGTATGGAGCGGCATTATGGGAGGAAAGTTAATTGGCCCCCATTTTATCGGTGGCAATCTAAATGGTGCAATTTCTTACGTAACGTTCTACCGATGTTTCACTCCATGGCAGAATGGCGATGTACTTCCAACATGATGGATGTCCGGCACATAGCTCGCGTGCGGTTGAAACGGTACTGAATAGCATATTTCATGACAGGTGGATTGGTCGTCGAAGCACCATACCGTGGCCCGCACGTTCACCGGATCTGACGTCCCCGGATTTCTGTCTGTGGGGAAAGTTGAAGGATATTTGCTATCGTGATCCACCGACAACGCCTGACAACATGCGTCAGCGCATTGTCAATGCGTGTGCGAACATTACTGAAGGCGAACTACTCGCTGTTGAGAGGAATGTCGTTATACGTATTGTCAAATGCATTGAGGTTGACGGACATCATTTTGAGCATTTATTGCATTAATGCGGTATTTACAGGTAATCACGCTGTAACAGCATGCATGTGTTCTCAGAAATGATAAGTTCACAAAGGTACATGTATCACATTGGAGCAACCGAAATGTACCTACGTTCTGTATTTTAAGTTAAAATACCTACCTGTTACCAACTGTTCGTCTAAAATTGTGAGCCATATGTTTGTGACTATTACAGCGCCATCTATCACAAAGCGAAAAAAGTGGTCCAACTAAAGCATTCATATTTCTTTACGTACTACACGAATACGTAATAAAAAATGGGGGTTCCTATTTTTAAAAAACGCAGTTGATATCCGTTTGACATATGGCACAGCTATCTAGCGGGCCAACCATAGCGCCATCTGGTTTCCCCCTTCAAGTTAGACGAGTTTCGTTCTTTGCATACGAAGTGCGACAATAAAGTAATGAGACCGATGTGAAAAAGAAATGTTGCTCACCGTTTTAGTCAAGTTTAGTGTTGTCCCCTTCAAAGCAGTTCCCTTCTGACTGCAGACAGTTTTTGCAGCGCTTCTGTCATTGATGGTAACATTTCTGGAACTCATCTTCTGTAATATCCTCCGAGACCCTCGTCACAACTTTTTGGACAGCGTGTGTTGTTTGAAAATGGTGTCCCTTGGCCGCCGTTTTGACCCTTGGAAATAGAAAAAAGTCGCACGGAGCGATATCTGGTGAATAAGGTGGCTGTGGTGGTACTGAAATTTGTTTTGAGGTTAAAAATTGCTGGACTGACAGAGCAGTATTGGATGGCGCATTATCGTGATGCAGAATCCAATTATCAGAGCAGTATTGGATGGCGCATTATCGTGATGCAGAATCCAATTATCAGCAATGTTGGCACGGACACGAGCAACTCTTTTACGAAGTCTTTCTAAAATTTCTTTGTATTAATATTGGTTAACTGTTTGTCCAGGAGGCACCCACTCTTTATGAACATTTCGCTTGGAATCAAAGGACACAGGCATGCATTTCACTTTTGACTTTGACATGCGAGCTTTTTTTGGTCTGGGTGATCCCTTTGAGCACCATTGCGAACTTTGGCCTTTTGTCTCTGGCTCGTACTGAAAAAAAAAAACAACTTTCATCACCGGTGATAACACGGATCAACAATTCTGGATTGGTTTCCGTTTGCTCTAACAGATCGGCTGCCACGTTTTTCCGTGTTTCTCGCTGTTGTGGTGTGAGATTTTTGGGGACCGTTTTTGCGCAAACCTTTCTCATACCAAGATCTTCAGTTATTATTAGACGAACCGTCTCTCGATTGATGTTCAGTTCTTCTGCAATCATTTTCACGGATAATCTTTGATCAGATCGTACGAGTTCACACACCCTGGCCAAGTTGACATCTGTCCGTGAGGTTGATGGTCGTCCACTGCGGTCTTCAACATTCGTTCTGCCTTCGCTAAACATTCTATGACAACAAAAAACTTGAGTTTTTTACATAACCTCCTCTGCAAAAGCCTTCTGAAGCTTAACGTAAGTTGTCGTCGCGTTTTCACCCAATTTAACGCAAAAAGAAATGGGATACCGTTGCGCAATATTATGCGGTTCCATTTCCGTGACGAGAGACAGAAACACGTGTTAACTTATTATACCACAACTCATGACTGAGCAGTTGCATTGATGGGCGGCTTGGACTAGAAGCAGCTTACAGACCGAGATCAAAGATATTGTGCGTACACAAGCCTGCAGGGTTGCCACATCTTGCAAAGAAAGTCAGTCTCATTATTTTATTGTCGGACCTCATATATCCAATTGCCTGGTGATCTCGTTGTGAACTGTAGGCACATGGTGGCATATGGTGAGAGCTTCTTTGATGATGCACTTGTTGAAGAATTGCAATTAGAAACATCGTTGCCAGGCGACATAACCTCTTGTACAGAAAGCTTTCTAAACTTGTTTCCTCTAAATTGTCGTTTCTTGAAAATGCCTTTACGTTTCGTCAGCTTCAATAACCACAACAAAACACACATAAACAACCACTGCAAATGTAAGTATAACAACTATTCGCAATCACACTTGAACAAAACTAACCACGTGTTTGGAAGCGTGTTGTTTACAAACAGCACCAACAAAAGAATACCGACCGTTGCATTCCAAGGCTCTGGAGTAAAAAAAAAAAAAAATCCCTAACGTGCAATGTAGGGGATATAAAGATATAAAATACCGGGTGATCAAAAAGTCAGTATAAATTTGAAAACTGAATAATTCACGGAATAATGTGGATAGAGAGGTACAAATTGACACATACGCTTCGAATGACATGGGGTTTTATTAGAACCAAAAAAATACAAATGTTCAAAAGATGCCCGACAGATGGCGCTTCATCTGATCAGAATAGCAATAATTAGCATAACAAAGTAAGACAAAGCAAAGATGATGTTCTTTACAGGAAATGCTCAATATGTCCACCATCATTCCTCAACAATGGCTGTAGTCGAGGAATAATGTTGTGAACAGCACTGTAAAGCATGTCCGGAGTTATGGTCAGGCATTGGCGTCGGATGTTGTCTTTCAGCATCCCTAGAGATGTCGGTCGATCACGATGCACTTGCGACTTCAGGTAACCCCAAAGCCAATAATCGTACGGGCTGAGGTCGGGGGTCCTGGGAGGCCAAGCATGACGGAAGTGGCGGCTGAGCACACGATCATCACCAGACGACGCGCGCAAGAGATCTGTCACGCGTCTAGCAATACTTTGTTTTATTTTGGTTCTAATAAAACCCCATGTCATTCCAAGCACGTGTGTCAATTTTTACCTCTCTATCTACATTATTCTGTGGTTTACGTTTTCAAATTTATACTGACTTTTTGATCACCCAGGATATGCAGAAAAGTGGGTGACAGAAAAGTGTGCGTGGCACATAAACACACGTGGTAGGAATATGCTCTTTAAATCCTCGAAAAAAACTTTTTCAGCAAAATCCTTTTCAGAGTACTTAAATAAAACCGTAATCTATCGAAATATGATGCAAACCGAAAATCGATTCTTTTCGACCTGAACCACGGGTCTGGTCCCCGTAAGTGTCTCACTTCCTAATATAATTCCCTTAGGATCACCTGATTTAATTCGACTACAATGCGCTATCCCCGCTTTGCTTGTATTGATGTTCATCTTATATCGTCCTTACAAGACACTGTCCATTCTGAGATTTTCATTCTGCAGCGGAATGTGCGCTGATATGAAACTTCCTGGCAGATTAAAACTGTTTGGAAGGTAGGAGACGAGGTACTGGCAGAAGTAAAGCTGTGAGGACGGGGCGTGAGTCGTGCTTGGGTAGCTCAGTTGGTAGAGCACTTGCCCGCGAATGGCAGAGGTCCCGAGTTCGAGTCTCAGCCTGGCACACAGTTTTAGTCTGCCAGGAAGTTTCACTGTCCATTCTGTTCAACTGCTCTTCCAGGTCCTTTGCTGTCTCTGACAGAATTAAAATGTCGTCGACAAATTTTAAGAGAATTCCGTAACGAGTAGAAAAGCTGTAATTCGGTTTCAGGAGGAGGTCCCCTCTCGACGCCAGAAAGCTGCCGCTATATTCAAATCATTATAATTATACAAATTAACCTATTACCTAAGTACATTAGTAGGTCCTATTTCTAACTGTTACTATTGACACTCTGCAGCTTTTACTTTCTAACACTACAGGTTAATACTATAATGCCTTCACCACTTGGGAACTATTCTACTGTTATTTACTACGGATGTTGTTATGCTAATTGGATTGAATTTTCTACTACTGTTTGATTTTGATACTACTTTTAACATGTTACTATGACTACTCTACCTGCAGCGTCACAGGTGTGCCAGAAGAAACAAACCTAATTTTGCTGGCCTTTCCCACTGAGCTAATGCCCGTGGGAGTGCCCCTGGCACTGGGGTAGTCGATGACTTTGTCGCTGCAGTTCTATGCTAATCTAATTGTCCTATTCTGAGCCTATAACTAATCTATCTCTATATCTAATGTCATGATCGGTGCGTTGTCAAGTCCGGTGACGATGCACTGCCCCCCAACCCCCCCCCCCCAACCTAGTCCGCTATATGCCCGTATTATAGCGGGTGTGCGGGCCGGAGTGGCCGAGCGGTTCTAGGCGCTACAGTCTGGAACCGCGCGATCGCTACGGTCGCAAGTTCGAATCCTGCCTCGGGCATGGATGTGTGTGATGTCGTTAGGTTAGTTAGATTTGAGTAGTTCTAAGTTCTAGGGGACTGATGACCACAGAAGTTAAGTCCCACAGTGCTCAGAGCCATTTGAACCATAGCGGGTGCAGAGGTCCAGCCGGCAGTTGTTATAGCGGCTGGCTATTGGGGCCGCGAGCAAACGGCAGCCGTTCGCTGCGGTGTTGTTCTCCTGTTTCCGGCCCCTGATGCGGTGTGTACGACCTTGGCGCTGGCGGTCGTTGGCTGGATCACCGAAACCAGACCTCGGCGAACACGACTCCGCGATCCGAGGACGCCGAAGCGGGGGAGGGAAATAAAAAAATGAGGGGCAGACAAAAGGGGGGCAACGGTCCAGAAATAAAAGCCGGCGGGCTACCGGCGAGAGGGAAAGTTGGCAAGGCTCGGGCGCGCAGAAGGAGACACGCCGGGTTATAGCGCTGTTGTCGGGCAGGATGCGGGCTCGGAGCACTGTGGACGCCCAAGAAATTCGGACCGGGGCCCAGTCTGGCCGGTGCGAAGCGGTTGACGCTCCGCGGATGACGTAACACGGCTGTCGCAGCTTGTCTGTCTCCTCGCTCGGGCCTTCGTAGTGTGGTGCACAAGATCGCTCCCGACACGTTTTTGTGTCACACTGTGACTTCGTGGATAAAGCCGTCTACATCGGACGGCGCATTTCTACTTCTACATCTACATTTATACTCCGCAAGCCACCCAACGGTGTGTGGCGGAGGGCACTTTACGTGCCACTGTCATTACCTCCCTTTCCTGTTCCAGTCGCGTATGGTTCGCGGGAAGAACGACTGTCTGAAAGCCTCCGTGCGCGCTCTAATCTCTCTAATTTTACATTCGTGATCTCGTCGGGAGGTACAAGTAGGGGGAAGCAATATATTCGATACCTCATCCGGAAACACACCCTCTCGAAACCTGGACAGCAAGCTACACCGCGATGCAGAGCGCCTCTCTTGCAGAGTCTCCCACTCGAGTTTTCTAAACATCTCCGTAACGCTATCACGGTTACCAAATAACCCTGTGACGAAACGCGCCGCTCTTCTTTGGATCTTCTTTATCTCCTCTGTCAACTCGATCTGGTACAGATCCCACACTGACGAGCAATACTCAAGTATAGGTCGAACGAGTGTTTTGTAAGCCACCTCCTTTGTTGATGGACTACATTTTCTAAGGATTCTCCCAATGAATCTCAACCTGGCACCCGCCTTACCAACAATTAATTTTATATGATCATTGGTTCAAATGGCTCTGAGCACTATGGGACTCAACTGCTGTGGTCATAAGTCCCCTAGAACTTAGAACTACTTAAACCTAACTAACCTAAGGACAGCACACAACACCCAGCCATCACGAGGCAGAGAAAATGCCTGACCCCGCCGGGAATCGAACCCGTGAACCCGGGCGTGGGAAGCGAGAACGCTACCGCACGACCACGAGATATATGATCATTCCACTTCAAATCGTTCCGCACGCACACTCCCAGATATTTTACAGAAGTAACTGCTACCAGTGTTTGTTCGGCTATCATATAATCATACAATAAAGGATCCTTCTTTCTATGTATTCGCAACACATTACATTTGTCTATGTTAAGGGTCAGTTGCCACTCCCTGCACCAAGTGCCTATCCGCTGCAGATCTTCCTGCATTTCGCTACAGTTTTCTAATGCTGCAACTTCTCTGTATACTACAGCATCATCCGTTATTCATCACGCCGTTTCGGCTACTGCCATCGCCGGATCTGTAATTAAGATTAGGGAAATCGAAGAATAACAAGTGTTTCTTAAGTATTTAAATGCGAACATTTTAGGTTAGGCTTTACCGTGACTGTTACTGGCATTAAATGAAACAACAAGTTTACTGTTACCACTCACTGTTAATTTATCTGCATGACGCGTTTCAAGGGTTGAAACCTCCATCAGGTGGATTTACATTTGTTAAATGGCTCTGAGCACTATGGGACTTAACGTCTGAGGTCATAAGTCGCCTAGAACTTAGAACTACTTAAACCTAATGACATCACACACACCCATGCCCGAGGCAGGATTAGAACCTGCGACCGTAGCGGTCGCGCTGTTCCAAACTGTAGCGCTTAGAACCGCTCGGCCACTCCGGCAGTTGAGGATTTCAATTAATTATCATTTAAAGTCATTAGTATACAACGCCAACAACACTTTCTTGGGGCACAGTCAACGTTATTTCTACACCTGTCAATGGCTCTGCATCCTATGTTAGATACTGTGCCCTTGCTACCACGAAATCCTGAGTCCAGTCACAAATTTCGCTTGATATGCCACCGTACTTCCGATAGTAAGCAACGATGTGCTACTGAATGAAATGCTTTTCAACCAGAAATAATGTATGTATGTAACTGCGTTGACCCATTGCTTTCTGCCTGTTAGGAGAGAAAAACACTAGTTGCAAGTGCAGCTCCAACGGAGTACCCTGTGTGTTATTGACGCAGTCAGAATAATGTTGTTACTTCAGAGGGATATTTCGTCGTGTTTACCAAACTGCTTTATGGATCGAACCGACAAACACCTCAAGACACACGCTAAGTTTGAAGATCTACTCGAAAGTTAGAAATGATGAACTTAGGAATCTACTACAACGTACCGACTAAATTACAGCGCGCATGAGGGCGTTTAAGCAAACATTCTTTCCCTCTCTTTAAGTCTCGTTTACACAGGAGTGAATGCAAGCGAACGCAAGCTCACGAGCATTCGCATACAACTCGCCAGTATACAGTAGCGCTCGCTTGTACGTGTGAACAATCGTTTACACCACAAGGAACACTGAATAGCGACCGTAGGCTATCAACGCCGCGTTCTTGTCTTTTGGCGTTTATAATCGGCGGACAGCTCACAATACTGTATATACGAGTGGCATTCAATAATCGAAGTCTGCCACCTGCTTTACTGACAATTGAACCTATGTGATCATTCCATTTCACATCCGTCGAAATTGTTCGACCCTGTATTACTATGAATCGAACGTTTATAATTGCGATTAATTTATATCTAGATCCTTAAATACATCCTGGGGAGTTATCGTACTCGAACATAATCCTACTCCCAAATATCGTGGAGTAACTCTGGATCGCGCGCTAACATGTAAAAGGCATTGTAACCTCCCCGCAAGAAATTAGAAATAAATAAATGTGGAAATTGTGCTAAGTGTAACCTCCCCACAGAGCCGGCCGAAGTGGCCGTGCGGTTAAAGGCGCTGCAGTCTGGAACCGCAAGACCGCTACGGTCGCAGGTTCGAATCCTGCCTCGGGCATGGATGTTTGTGATGTCCTTAGGTTAGTTAGGTTTAACTAGTTCTAAGTTCTAGGGGACTAATGACCTCAGATGTTGAGTCCCATAGTGCTCAGAGCCATTTGAACCATAACCTCCCCACAAAAATACGACAATGATAATGAGCCATATATCGTTAAATTGAAATGAAGCCAAGTCTAACCTCCCCGCAAGAATTTTGAATGTCAAAGTTAATGAAAATGTGCCAAGCGTAACCTCCTTGCAAAATTAGAGAATAATAATGGCCCAAATGTAGACTCTCCACAAACATTAACGAATGAACATTGCTCATTAAACCCACAATAATGTTAATTAAATAATGAACCATGAACTGAATGTAACATCTGAACAGAAATAATTAAACCTGATAAATTTTATAAGGGCAGCAGCGCTGACCTTCGGCCCTGTGAAATAATTAAACCTGATAAATTCTTACCTCAGTAAAACTGCATCTATATCTGCTCTTATTTTTCGGCACAGCTCCGTGCAATGCTGGCCTACTTTTAATTTTGATTCTTGGAGGAAATGCATAGGAAATATTCTTTAAATTGAAATGAATCTTTTCTTAAAATGAGTTACTTTATAAAAAGGTTATTATTGGGGCATCATTTTTTGAACAAATTAATTACAATTAACATACGTTATTAGCTGCGCGCAATGCTGCTTCATTACCTTCTACAATAATACACACCGTCCACCACAATCCTGACCAGATTCGGAAGAACAGCACGCCGTCGACGCATGCCGACGCCCGCTACAACCGTCCACTCGCTACAACTACTGTCGACTCGCTACACGCAACTGCACCAGACTGCTACTACTCTCCAACTGTCGACTCGCTCTGCCCACTCGCCACACACTACTGAACTCTCGCGCGGTCAAGTGCAGACTAGCAACGATAAATAACCCTCTGGTCAGAGATTCCGTCATGCCTCGCCATCGCTGGTAATGAATACATACGTGTTTCAGCATTTGCCTAAACAGCAAACAGAAAGTGGCAGCCAGAAACAACATAATGCGAAAATTGACAGGTACATCATGGGGTGCTAATCCATGCACTGTGCGCTCAAGCGCGCTTGCTCTATGTTATTGGCTCAAATGGGAGCACAATGGGACTTAACATCAGAGGTCATCAGTCCCCTAGACTTAGAACTACTTAAACCTAACTAACCTAGGGACATGATACACATCCATGCCCGAGGCAGGATTCGAACCTGCGACCGTAGCAGCAGCGCGGTTCCAGACTGAAGCGCCTAGAAACGCTCGGCCACAGCTGCCGGCTCTATGTTATTCCAACGCTGAATATGCTTATTCGGTATGGTACAAGTCCAGTCATGCCAGGAACGTAGATGTGGCTCTCAGTGAGTCTTGCCGGATTATCACGGGTTGCTTAAGACCTACGCCTGTGGACAAACTCCACTGCTTCGCTAGCATAGCTCCTCCTGAAATCAGACGTGAGGTAGCTGCGAGATATGAGAAAAGTATGGCCACAACGAAGGAAGCCCATCCACTATGTGGCCCTCAGCCCGTACATCTTACGCTGAAATCAAGAAAGAGCTTCTCGACAACTACTGAGGATCTCATCGAGAATCCACATGCCGCAAGGATCTCGCGATGGCGGGAGAAATGTCGGTACTTGGGAGAATGGATGGCTCCACAGGAAGACCTTCCCCCTGGACATTCGGAGAAGTGGTCAATGTGGAGGTCCCTCAGTGGATTACGATCAAACATAACGACATGAAAGACCAATCTGCGGACTTGGGTTTTCTCCGTGGACTCAGTTCTTGGCCAGTGTGGCGCTGAGCAGACTAACAGCCAGTTCCTACAGTGCTCCTCCTCACCAACCACCTGCACCATGCAACACCTTATGAGAGCTACACCTGTCTAAAATTATGTCAACACTTATATTTTTTATATTTCTGTACTTTTGACTCGATAAATAAATAAATTCAGTAATTAAAGAGACAAATTGTTTTGGAGAAAAAGTGTTTGTTTTTACAAAACTATACTGACTATTTTTCAACATAATTCCATTGAACATTTATGCACTTGTTCGAACGGGCTAGAAGCTTTTTTACTCCGGCTGCAAAGAACTCTTTATCTTGATGAAACTTCCTGGCAGATTAAAACTGTGTGCCCGACCGAGACTCGAACTCGGGACCTTTGCCTTTCGCGGGCAAGTGCTCTAACAACTGAGCTTCCGAAGCACGACTCACGCCCGGTCCTGACAGCTTCACTTCTGCCAGTATCTCGTCTCCTACCTACCAAACTTTACAGAAGCTCTCCTGCGAATCTTGCAGAACTAGCACCTGAAAGAAAGGATACTGCGGAGACATGGCTTAGCCACAGCCTGGGGGGACGTTTCCAGAATGAGATTTTCACTCTGCAGCGGAGTGTGCGCTGACATGAAACTTCCTGGCAGATTAAAACTGTGTGCCCGACCGAGACTCGAACTCGGGACCTGGGCGTGAGTCGTGCTTCGGTAGCTCAGATGGTAGAGCGCTTGCCCACGAAAGGCAAAGGTCCCGAGTTCGAGTCTCGGTCGGGCACACAGTTTTAATCTGCCAGGAAGTTTCATATCAGCGCACACTCCGCTGCAGAGTGAAAATCTCATTCTCTTCATCTTGATGTTTGAACTTGAACCAATGTCCCATAAACTTTTTCACGTCCTCGTTTTCCTTCAACCTCTTCCCGCGTAATGCCTCCTTCAGTGCACCAAACAAATGGAAATCATTGGGTGCTAAATCAGGACTGTAAGGGGGATGAGGCAGTAGTTCCCAGCCCATTTTGCCGATGGTTTCACGGGTCAGTTGAGCAATATGAGGACGTGCGTTCTCTTGCTGGGGAACCACACCTCTTCTATGAGATCCACGACGTCTCACTCTCCTTGTTTAAAATCCGAATGGTACTGACTGTGCACTGTACGCTGCTCTTCGAGATAACCACAAAAGACTCAACCCTGTGGACAATGCAGTGCAGGAAGCTACTTTTGAGCTACCAGCGGGATCTGATCTGATCGAGGAATAATGCTGGAAAGAGACAGCCATTTTGCAACAGTTTTCATATGCTTTCAGATCTGAGGTGGAGAAAAGATAGACCAAGGAGCCAATTGTAAAACACACATCATCCACCAAGGTGAATAACACATAGTTCATGAGGCACTGGAGAAGACACTGTAGGATGACGTTATTGAATCTTCTGAAAGTTCTTTCTCCAGCTTGTGAGATATCCTGAAGAAAAACGTCTATCCATTGCCATGCGTTGAGGCCACTTTCGATTGCTTGAAAGAATTTCTCAGCTATGGACATGAAGAGAGGCTGCTAGCAAATCAAGGTTGACAAGACTGAGTGGGAAATGACTAGCTTCATAACTCCCGACACTGTATGGTGGACAACCTGTTTGGCATCTTAAATAGATAACGTCTCTCTATGACATTGAACGTGTGTGTGTGTGTGTGTGTGTGTGTGTGTGTGAGAGAGAGAGAGAGAGAGAGAGAGAGAGAGAGAGAGAGAGAGAGAGAGAGAGAGAGTGTGTGTGGGTGGGTGGGTGTGGTCATCTAAGCTGAACTACAACTTTGTTGAAATGTGTTCAGACTTCAGGCATCCGCCTGAGTCCAAAATTTAAAAAAAGTTCCTCTTCTCCATCCAAGAAATATCAATCTGCAGCATTATTTAATGATTGCCAGCGGAGTCTCTCCTGATCCAGAAAAATTAGTTAAAAACTCCTCAGGAAATACACAAGGTAAGATATTTTCCTGGAATATGCTCACACTACTGGTGATTTATAAAGGACTTATGTTCTAAGGCTTGTCCCTTGCGAGAATTACTGCAACCAGAAATGCAGGAGGATTTGCAGCAAATTGACGCATGGTGCAGGGAATGGCCATTGAATCTCAATGTAGACAAGTGTAATGTGCTGCGAATACATAGAAAGAAAGATATCATTTAGCTACAAAATACCAGGTCAGCAACTGGAAGCAGTGAATTCAATAAATTATCTGGGAGTAGGCATTAGGAGTGATTTAAAGTGGAATGACCATATAAAGTTGATCGTCGGTAAAGCAGATGCCAGACTGAGATTCATTGGAAGAATCCTAAGGAAATGCAATCCGAAAACAAAGGAAGTAGGTTACAGTACACTTGTTCGCCCACTGCTCGAATACTGCTCAGCAGTGTGGGATCCGTACCAGATAGGGTTGATAGAAGAGATGGAGAAGATCCAACGGAGAGCAGCGCGCTTCGTTACAGGATCATTTAGTAATCGCGAAAGCGTTACGGAGATGATAGATAAACTCCAGTGGAAGACTCTGCAGGAGAGACGCTCAGTAGCTCGGTACGGGCTTTTGTTAAAGCTTCGAGAACATACCTGCACCGAAGAGTCAAGCAGTATATTGCTCCCTCCTACGTATCTCTCACAAAGAGACCATGAGGATTGATGAAATCAGAGAGATTAGAGCCCACACAGAAGCATACCGACAATCCTTCTTTCGACGAACAATACGAGACTGGAATAGAAGGGAGAACCGATAGAGGTACTCAAGGTACCCTCCGCCACACACCGTCAGGTGGCTTGCGGAGTATTGATGTAGATGTAAATGTAGACCTTCAGCATTGTAAAAAAACGGTCAACACGACTTTTCCTGCTGATGCTTGGGAATTGAATTTTTTCCTGACACGTGAGTTGGTGTGCTTCCACTCCGTGCTTTGTCTTTTCGATTGTGGCTCATAATAGTGAAGCCAAGTTTCATCACAAGTTAAAATTTTGTTGAGGAAGTGTCCACTTTCTCTTTCATATCGTTCCTCTAGCTTTATGCACACTCTCAACCTTGTGTCCTTGTGTAGCCGCATGAACTCCTTTGGGACCCATCTTGCACATCTGCAAGATTTATCCGGATTCAACATCATCCAGTGATGATGTTACAAACTTTCCAGGACGATGGAGAAGGATAGATGCATCGATCTGGAAACGAACGAGTTGAAAGTTATAAGTCAAAACCGTTCTGACAATTTTCAATGGTGTTAGCATGGACCAAAACAAGAAAAAATTACTAGTACACATTGCCTCTAAAAAGCATAATTTAAGAGCTAGGAGCACTCTTCAGTAGAGTAGAGGAGATGAGTTTCACAGTAGCTAAGATGAGCATGCGCTCATACCTCATCAGGTACGCGTTTTAGACGCCATGTTTACTGGACATTTTTTCTTGTTTTGGGTCTTACTTCGACCTCTGAAAGTTCTCTACCCTTCATTCGTATCAACAACCGTACCAGTACACAATGTGATCAAAAGTATTCGGACACCTGGCGCTCTCCATTGGTAATGCTGGAATTCAGTATCGTGTTGGCCCACTCTTAGCCTTGATGACAGCTTCCACTCTCTGAGGTGTACATTCAGTCAGGTGCTGGAAGGTTTCTTGGGGAACGGCAGTCCATTCTTCACGGGCTGCTGCACTGAGGAGAGGTATCGATGTCGGTCGGTGAGGCCTGGTGCGAAGTCGGCGTTCCGAAACATCCCTAAGATGTTCTATAGGATTCAGGTCAGGACTCTGTGCTGGCCAGTCCATTACAGGGGTGTTATTGTCGTGTAACTACTCCGCCACAGGCCGTGCATTATGAACAGGTGCTCGATCGTGTTGATACAATCGCCATCACCGAATTGCTGTTCAACAGTGGGATGCAAGAAGGTGCTTAAAACATCAATGTAGGCCTGTGCTGTGATAGTGCCACGCAAAACAACACGGGGTGCAAGCCCCCTCCACGAAAAACACGACCACACCATAACACCACCGCCTCCGCATTTTACTGTTGGCACTACACACGCTGGCAGATGACGTTCACCGGGCATTCACCATACCCACACCAAGGCATCGGATCGCCACATTGTGTAGCGTGATTCGTCACACCACAGAACGTTTTTCCACTGTTCAGTAGTCCAATATTTACGCTCCTTACACCAAGCGATGCGTCGTTCGGCATTTACCGGCGTGATGTGTGGCTTATGAGCAGCCGCTCGACCATGAAATCCAAGTTTCCTCACCTCCCACCCAACTGTCATAGTATTTGCAGTGTATCCTGATGCAGTTTGCAATTCGTGTGTGATGGTCTGGATAGATTTCTTCCTATTACAGATTACGACCCTCTTCAACTGTCGGCGGTCTCTCAGTCAACAGACGAGGTCGGCCTGTACGCTTTTGTGCTGTACGTGTCCCTTCACGTTTCCACTTCACTATCACATCGCAAACAGTGGACCTAGGGATGTTTAGGAGTGTGGAAATCTCGCGTACAGACGTATGACACAAGTGACACCCAATCACCTGACCACGTTCGAAGTCCGTGAGTTTCGCTTAGCGCCCCATTCTGATCTCTCACGATGTCTAATCACTGCTGAGGTCGCTGATATGGAGTACCTAATATGAAAAACGAATGTTATTGAGGGTGTCCGGATACTTTTGATCACATACTGTAGTCTTCGACGTATGGAGTCACATGTGCGAAGCACTCCAACGACAATATTAATGTAAGGAAGGTAATGTCAATAAAATATGACTAATGGAGTTTGAAATATAGATCGTACGAGATATCAAATACGCTACTTGATAAAATCTGCTATACATCATTGGCGATCAAAAATTTTCCGTTTCAGGACGTTGTTATACAGTGTAACCTGTATGAAACGATGCGCGACTCTGGTACGGGTATATAAGCACCGACATGTTGGCACGGAATTAGTGTGGCATTCGTGTCTTTCCGACGTGCGCGGTAAACGCGGAAACGTGAACTACGGCGACGTCATTGCCAAATACACTCCTGGAAACTGAAATAAGAACACCGTGAATTCATTGTCCCAGGAAGGGGAAACTTTATTGACACATTCCTGGGGTCAGATACATCACATGATCACACTGACAGAACCACAGGCACATAGACACAGGCAACAGAGCATGCACAATGTCGGCACTAGTACAGTGTATATCCACCTTTCGCAGCAATGCAGGCTGCTATTCTCCCATGGAGACGATCGTAGAGATGCTGGATGTAGTCCTGTGGAACGGCTTGCCATGCCATTTCCACCTGGCGCCTCAGTTGGACCAGCGTTCGTGCCGGACGTGCAGACCGCGTGAGACGACGCTTCATCCAGTCCCAAACATGCTCAATGGGGGACAGATCCGGAGATCTTGCTGGCCAGGGTAGTTGACTTACACCTTCTAGAGCACGTTGGGTGGCACGGGATAAATGCGGACGTGCATTGTCCTGTTGGAACAGCAAGTTCCCTTGCCGGTCTAGGAATGGTAGAACGATGGGTTCGATGACGGTTTGGATGTACCGTGCACTATTCAGTGTCCCCTCGACGATCACCAGTGGTGTACGGCCAGTGTAGGAGATCGCTCCCCACACCGTGATGCCGGGTGTTGGCCCTGTGTGCCTCGGTCGTATGCAGTCCTGATTGTGGCGCTCACCTGCACGGCGCCAAACACGCATACGACCATCATTGGCACCGAGGCAGAAGCGACTCTCATCGCTGAAGACGACACGTCTCCATTCGTCCCTCCATTCACGCCTGTCGCGACACCACTGGAGGCGGGCTGCACGATGTTGGGGCGTGAGCGGAAGACGGCCTAACGGTGTGCGGGACCGTAGCCCAGCTTCATGGAGACGGTTGCGAATGGTCCTCGCCGATACCCCAGGAGCAACAGTGTCCCTAATTTGCTGGGAAGTGGCGGTGCGGTCCCCTACGGCACTGCGTAGGATCCTACGGTCTTGGCGTGCATCCGTGCGTCGCTGCGGTCCGGTCCCAGGTCGACGGGCACGTGCACCTTCCGCCGACCACTGGCGACAACATCGATGTACTGTGGACACCTCACGCCCCACGTGTTGAGCAATTCGGCGGTACGTCCACCCGGCCTCCCGCATGCCCACTATACGCCCTCGCTCAAAGTCCGTCAACTGCACATACGGTTCACGTCCACGCTGTCGCGGCATGCTACCAGTGTTAAAGACTGCGATGGAGCTCCGTATGCCACGGCAAACTGGCTGACACTGACGGCGGCGGTGCACAAATGCTGCGCAGCTAGCGCCATTCGACGGCCAACACCGCGGTTCCTGGTGTGTCCGCTGTGCCGTGCGTGTGATCATTGCTTGTACAGCCCTCTCGCAGTGTCCGGAGCAAGTATGGTGGGTCTGACACACCGGTGTCAATGTGTTCTTTTTTCAATTTCCAGGAGTGTACGTTCAAGCGGGACCAACGTGCTGTTATTCTTTTCTTGGCTGCCGAGGGACAAACATCAGTAGATACCCGTAGGAGAATAAAGTGTGTGTATGAAGCAGCATGTCTGTCGAGAAACAGCGTTGTGGAACAGTACGCCTTCGGGTGTTGCTGCTTGGTGATAACGCACGTCCCCACATAGCAAATGTCGTAACGCAGAAGTTACAACAGCTCGAATGGGAGACACTGGAGCACCCGCCCTATAGTTCTGATCTCCGTATGCGATGATCACGCCTTCGGTCCCGTAAGAGATGCATTGAAGGGTCGACGAGTCCTGTCTGACGAGGATGTGCATCAGGCAATTACGGGCCATTTTACGTACCAGGACATGGCGTTGTACCAAACGGGTATCTTCAGTCTGGGTGCGTCGGTGGAATGATTCCGCCAGTGCTTACGGCGATACTGCCTGATCCGTATACCGATTGTGGACTGTGCGTCATTCGAAATGAAACCTTCTGCTCGCCCCGTACATTTTGTTAGAAGAGAAATGTCTTGATCCGGGATAAACGATTTTTATTTATTCTCAAAAATCTGTAAAATAACCGTGAGGCGTCCGCCATGTACTTACAGCCACGATGAACATAAGGAACGAGAATAGTCATGGCTGACGCATTTTTTAAAAATTTGTTCGCCATTATAGACAGTTGTTTACTTTCGAGGAAATTTATTGTCTTTATTCGGTGTTGACAGATGTGAAATCTACCGAACTATCAGTTTAATAAGTCACGGCTGCAAAATACTAACGCCAATTCCTTACAGACGAATGGAAAACCTAGTAGAAGCCGACCTCGGGGAAGATCAGTTTGGATTCCGTAGAAATATTGGAACACGTGAGGCAATACTGACCCTACGACTTGTCTTAGAAAATAGGTTACGGAAAGGCAAACCTACGTTTCTAGCATTTGTAGACTTACACAACGCTTTTGACAATGTTGACTGGAATACTCTCTTTCAAATTCTGAAGGTGGCAGGGGTAAAATACAGGGAGCGAAAGGCTATTTACAATTTGTACAGAAACCAGATGGCAGTTATAAGAGTCGAGGGGCATGAAAGGGAAGCAGTGGTTGGCAAGGGAGTGAGACAGGGTTGTTGCCTGTCCCCGATGTTATTCAATCTGTATATTGAGCAAGAAGTAAAGGAAACGAAAGAAAAATTCGGAGTAGGTATTAAAATCCATGGAGAAGAAATAAAAACTTTGAGGTTCGCCGATGACATTGCAATTCTGTCAGAGACAGCAAAGGACTTGGAAGAGCAGTTGAACGGAATGGACAGTGTCTTGAAAGGAGGATATAAGATGAACATCAACAAAAGCAAAAAAAGGATAATGGAATGTAGTCGAATTAAATCTGGTGATGATGATGGAATTAGATTAGGAAATGAGACACTTAAAGTAGTAAAGGAGTTTCGGTATTTGGGGAGCAAAATAACTGATGAAGGGCGAAGTAGAGAGGATATAAAATGTAGGCTGGCAATGGCAAGGAAAGCGTTTCTGAAGAAGAGGAATTTGTTAACATCGAGAATAGATTTAAGTGTCACGGAGTCGTTTCTGAAGGTATTTGTATGGAGTGTAGCCATATATGGAAATGAAACGTGGACGATAAATAGTTTGGACAAGAAGAGTATAGAAACTTTCGAAATGTGGTGCTACAGAAGAATGCTGAAGGTTAGATGGGTAGATCACATAACTAATGAGGAAGTATTGAATAGAATTGAGGAGAAGAGGAGTTTGTGGCACAACTTGAGTAGAAGAAGGGATCGGTTGGTAGGACATGTTCTGAGGCATCAAGGGATCACCAATTTGAGCAGCGTGGGAGGGGTAAATATCGTAGAGAGAATACACTAAGCAGATTCAGAAGGATGCAGGCTGCAGTAGGTACTGGGAGATGAAGAAGCTTGCACAGGATAGAATAGCATGGAGAGCTGCATCAGTCTCAGGACTGAACACCACGACAGCAACATTCGCTCTATTTCCCGCTGGTGCAAGGGCAGAATAATTTTACCGTCTTTCTCCCGTCGCTAATTTTACCTTTGACTGCTTCGGCAGATTCCTGTCCTTTTTTTTCCATGTGACAAACATCCAACGTTGCAAAATAGGTTTTTCTGTTATTTTATAATGAGTAGTTCGGGTTTTTATTTATCCAATCAAATTTCTTGTCCCTCTGCATTTGTGCTGTGGTCTCTTGGATCCTACATCTCGGATCTATGATATCTACATTCTTCCATCAGCAATATTACGTTTTCCTCAGACTATTCCACCGCTCAGCCGGTCGTTGTGGCCGAGCGGTTCTAGGCGCTTCATTCTGGAACCACGCGATCGCTACGGTCGCAGGTTCGAATCCTACCTCGGGCATGGATGTGTGTGATGTCGTTAGGTTAGTTAGGTTTAATTAGTTCAAAGTCCTAGGAGACTTAAGTCCCATAGTGCTCAGAGCCATATTCCACCACTCAACCAATTCACACCAACATCAACAGGAAAGAGAAGATAGAGCAAAACTTTCTGTAGTGCTAGCGCCGAAGCGGAGGGGACGAGAACTTCTTTTGGATGGTTCGCTGAAAGAGTGGGGAGAGCGGAACACGAGCGGACACTAGCGAATGCGAACCGAACACGACCGAATGCAGTTCTCTCGCGCTCGCCTGCCGTTCACAGCTGTGCGTATTCTCGTTCGCTGATGCTCGTTCGCTAGTGTTCGCTCCACTGTAAATGGTGCGTCACGTGAACGGAACGGTAAAAGGTCCTAATAACTCGCAGACTCAAAAGTACCCTCTTCCACGCACTTCACAGTGGTTTGCAGAGAGTGGATGAAGCTGCAGATAGCAGCAGGACTGACCGAGTAAGGCTCGTTTAGATACAGGAACGAATTTTCGAGCGAAAGTGGTTCATTTTACGACGCAATATGTGTCCGCTTCGGGTACCGGTTAGAGAGACGGACACTTTTCCCTACGGGAGTCTGAGGTAACGGCACTTAACGCTTGTACCGTACCACCCCGTATCTCGTAGCAGAATGAGGCCGGCGTTCTGACGTACTCTACAACCCGCGCGCTGTCCTAATGTGTAGAAATGGCGACCGCTACACTCTCGGCTGATCTGTGTGTGTGTGTGTGTGTGTGTGTGTGTGTGTGTGTGTGTGTGTGCGCGCTGTAAGAACGCTGGAGCGCGTGCGCAGCTTCGAAACTGGAGCCTCCAGCGGTGTACCGCAGGGTATCGTGTTGGGTCCTTCACTTTCGGCAATTTACATAACGAACACCGGACACCATTTTCGAGGTCCTGGGGCTAGCGAGCCGTATCAGAGGCGAGAGAACCGGTACGTACTAACTGGTCCAGCCATTTATAGGCGCCAGGATAAACTGCGGGATAAGAGATCTAATGAGCTAGGGCAAGCTGGAGAAATTGATTACACTGAAGAGAAAACGTAGGGGCGAATTTAGAAACTCCGTGCTGATATCTAGGGCGGCCATTACTTTCCCAGCAGCCTTATCGCTGTGCTGAATATAGGAGAACTACGGCAGTTAATTTCGGTGGCTTCAATACGGTTTATCAAGAGACGTGGCGAAGTGTTTGTACATATGATATATTCTGTACTCCCTTTCATATTCTTCACACCTGCATTCCTGCTAGCTCTCCCTATTTTGGCGAGAGTCTCCCGATCTTCCAGCTTTACTCCAGCGTCCCGAGTATTCCATTATTTCACCGCTTTTTACCTAATTATCATCAAACCTAAGATATTTGTTTTGAGACTCCTGCATTTCAGGTTTTTTTATTTTCTTTTTTTGCCAATGGTCGGAAGTTCTTAGCCCATTAATCGATATAGGTAGCGAAAGAAATCGGAAAGTCGTGAGCGACCTGCATCATGCCAGCCGGGGTGGCCGAGAGGTTCTAGGCGCTACAGTCTGGAACCGCGTGACCGTTACGGTCGCAGGTTCGAATCCTGCCTCGGGCATGGATGTGTGTGATGTCCTTCGGTTGGTTAGGTTTAATTAGTTCTAGGGACCTGATGACCTCAGATGTTAAGTCCCATAGAGCTCAGAGCCATTTGAACCTGTATCATCATCAACATTTTCAGGATTTCTTTCCAGCGAACCGGGTAGGAACTTCGTGAACGATATGCCTCCATTAATTTCTGCCTCGGAACAGCTTTCATCTCTCCACTCCATCTCAAATTACTCTCCTCCTCTTGAGATCCCTGTCCATCTCTTCCTACGCTCTTGTCTCTGGTACCTCCATCTCCAAATACTGACGTGAAATTCTGAGTGTGGTGCCCTAACCATTTCAATCTTGCGACAGTCATTCGTTTCACCATGCTGCAAGTCACCTACAGTTCTCTCCTTACATATTCGTTCCCAAGTCTGTGTCTCCTGGTGTTTGGCAGAGTTGACCTACGGAAATTCATGTCGCATGCCTGTATCTGGCTGTCTTACACTGAAGAGCCAAAGAAACTAGTAAACCAGCCTGATATCGTGTAGGGCCCCCGCAGGCACGCAGGAGCGTCGCAACACGACGCGACATGGACTCGACTAATGTCTGAAGTAGTGCTGGAGGGAACTGACACCATGAATCCTGCAGGGCTGTCCATAAATCCGTAAGAGAACGAGGGGTGTGGAGATGTCTTCCGAACAGCAAGTTGCAAGGCATCCTAGATATGCTCAATAATGTTCATGTCTGGGGAGTTTGGTGGCCAGCGGAAGTGTTTAAACTCAGAAGAGTGTTGCCGGAGCCACTCTGTAACAATTCTGGACGTGTGTCGCATTGTCCTATTGGAATTGCCCAAGCCCGTCGGAATGCGCAATGGACATGAATGGATGCAGGTGATCAGACAGGATGCTTAGGTACGTGTCACCTGTCAGAGTCGTATCTAGACTAGCCTTCACCAATTTGAACAGTTCCCTGGTGACATGCAGGGTCCATGAATTCATGAGGTTGTCTCGATACACGTGCATCCGCTCGATATAATTAGAAACGAGACTCGTCCGATTAGGCAACATGTTTCGAGTCATCAATAGTCCGATATCGTTGTTGACGAGCCCAGGCGAGACGTAAAGCTTGTTGATGGCCCAGCATTGAAATCTGCAGAAATTTGCGGAAAGGCTGATCTTCTGTCACGTTGAACGGTTCTCTTCAGTCGTCGTTGGTCCCGTTCTTGCAGGAATTTTTTTTACGGCCGCAGCGATGTCGGAGATTTGATGTTTCGCTGGATACCTGATATTCACGGAACACTATTGAAATGGTCGTACGGGAAAATCCCCGCTTCATCGCTACCGCGCAGATTCTGTGTCCCATCGCTCCTGCGCCGACTATAACATCACGTTCAAAACATTCAAACTCACTTAAATCTTGATAACCTGCCATTGTAGCAGCGATAACCGATCTAATGACTGCGGCAGAGACTTATTGTCTTGTATAGGAGTTGCTAACCGCCGCCCCTTATTCCGCCTGTTTACATACAGGGTGTTTCAAAAATGACCGGTATATTTGAAACGCCAATAAAAACTAAACGAGCAGCGATAGAAATACACCGTTTGTTGCAATATGCTTGGGACAACAGTACATTTTCAGGCAGACAAACTTTCGAAATTACAGTAGTTACAATTTTCAACAACAGATGGCGCTGCGGTCTGGGAAACTCTATAGTACGATATTTTCCACATATCCACCATGCGTAGCAATAATATGGCGTAGTCTCTGAATGAAATTACCCGAAACCTTTGACAACGTGTCTGGCGGAATGGCTTCACATGCAGATGAGATGTACTGCTTCAGCTGTTCAGTTGTTTCTGGATTCTGGCGGTACACCTGGTCTTTCAAGTGTCCCCACAGAAAGAAGTCACAGGGGTTCATGTCTGGCGAATAGGGAGGCCAATCCACGCCGCCTCCTGTATGTTTCGGATAGCCCAAAGCAATCACACGATCATCGAAATATTCATTCAGGAAATTAAAGACGTCGGCCGTGCGATGTGGCCGGGCACCATCTTGCATAAACCACGAGGTGTTCGCAGTGTCGTCTAAGGCAGTTTGTACCGCCACAAATTCACGAAGAATGTCCAGATAGTGTGATGCAGTAATCGTTTCGGATCTGAAAAATGGGCCAATGATTCCTTTGGAAGAAATGGCGGCCCAGACCAGTACTTTTTGAGGATGCAGGGACGATGGGACTGCAACATGGGGCTTTTCGGTTCCCCATATGCGCCAGTTCTGTTTATTGACGAAGCTGTCCAGGTAAAAATAAGCTTCGTCAGTAAACCAAATGCTGCCCACATGCATATCGCCGTCATCAATCCTGTGCACTATATCGTTAGCGAATGTCTCTCGTGCAGCAATGGTAGCGGCGCTGAGGGGTTGCCGCGTTTGAATTTTGTACGGATAGAGGTGTAAACTCTGGCGCACGAGACGATACGTGGACGTTGGCCTCATTTGGACCGCAGCTGCGACACGGCGAAGGGAAACCCGAGGCCGCTGTCGGATCACCTGCTGCACTAGCTGCGCGTTGCCCTCTGTGGTTGCCGTACGCGGTCGCCCTACCTTTCCAGCACGTTCATCCGTCACGTTCCCAGTCCGTTGAAATTTTGCAAACAGATCCTTTATTGTATCGCTTTTCGGTCCTTTGGTTACATTAAACCTCCGTTGAAAACTTCGTCTTGTTGCAACAACACTGTGTTCTAGGCGGTGGAATTCCAACACCAGAAAAATCCTCTGTTCTAAGGAATAAACCATGTTGTCCACAGCACACTTGCACGTTGTGAACAGCACACGCTTACAGCAGAAAGACGACGTACAGAATGGCGCACCCACAGACTGCGTTGTCTTCTATATCTTTCACATCACTTGCAGCGCCATCTGTTGTTGAAAATTGTAACTACTGTAATTTCTAAAGTTTGTCTGCCTGAAAATGTACTGTTGTCCCAAGCATATTGCAACAAACGGTGTATTTCTATCGCTGCTCGTTTAGTTTTTATTGCCGTTTCAAATATACCGGTCATTTTTGAAACACCCTGTACCTGTGTATTTGAATACGCATGCCTATACCAGTTTCTTTGGCGCTTCAGTGTGTTTATGACACAGGTCACCAGACTAAATGTCATGATTCGCGGGAGATACGATTTATACATGGCCTGTATAGTTCTTAAAGGGACTCCTTTGCCCCAGACTGGGTTTCGTACTTCGTGGAGGAAGCTGGATCCTTTTGCTGCTCTGTTTAAAACTTCTAGTTTGGCACTTCCATCACTTGATATGACACTGCCCAGATACTTGCAACTTCCTACACATGTAACCTCTTCTCCTTTCATTGCGATGATACAAGGTGTGGCCCTCCTACTCGTCAATGGCTGCCTGTGTGTTGCTCTTACTCACAGTCAACTCCAATTCTTCAAAACTTTCATTCCAGTAGCGCGACCTGTATATCGATTGTTATTTTTCATTTTTCTCGCGAATTTTGTACAATGTACACTCGTGTTGCTCGGTGCTATGCTCTCTTTTGACTTGCGCTGAAGGGAAATCGCAAGTATTGAACGTTTTTATAATCGGTATAAATGTGAGTGGGTGGTTATGGATCTTATTTTGTTATCTGCATCATACTCCGCAAGTCACCTAGTGCTGTGTGACGGAGGGTACTTTTTGTACCACTAAGTGAGCTCTCCAACCCAGTTCCATTCGCGAATAGCGCGTGGGAAGAATGGTTGTCGGTAAGCGTCTGTATTGGCTCTGATTTCTCGAATTTTCTCATTGCCTCATTATGCGAGACGTATGTGGGTTCAAATGGTTCAAATGGCTCTGAGCACTATGGGACTTAACTTCTTAGGTGATCAGTCCCCTAGAACTTAGAACTAATTAAACCTAACTAACCTAAGGACATCACACACATCCATGCCCGAGGCAGGATTCGAACCTGCGACCGTAGCGGTCACGCGGTTCCAGACTGTAGCGCCTAGAACCGCTCGGCCACCCCGGCCGGCGACGTATGTGGGGGGAAGTAATATGTTGTCCGACTCCTCCTAAAAAGTGCTGTTGAGATCTCTGTTCATCTCTTCCTAGGCCTCCCAGTGGCTCTTGCCCTGGTACCTCCATCTCCAAATACTGATGCACAACGCCTCTCTTGTAACGTCTGCCAAAGGAGTTTGTTGACCATCTCCGTAACGCTCTCGTGCCGTCTAAACGATCCCGTGACGAAACGTGCAGCTCTTCTTTGGATCTTCTATATCTCTTCTGTCAGTCCTACGTGGTAGGGATCCCAGACAGATGAACAATACTCAAGAATCGGGCGAACAAGCGCCTTATAAGCCACCTCTTCCCTGGATGAGTCACATTTACTTAAGATTTTTCCCATGAATCTAAGTCTGGTGTCTGCTTTTTCCAACTATACCTTTTATGTGGTCATTCCAGTAAAGGTCGCTCTGCATATTTACTCCTAGATATTTTACGGAGGTTATTGTTTTCAGCAATTTGTCATCAGTAATGTACTTGCACAGTAGCGTTCTTTTCCTATCCTTGTGTGACTGATATATTACATTTGCTTAATGCAAGATCCTGGACCATTCATCAATTCTCTGGAGGTCATTTTGAAAATCGTTACGTTGCTACTTTGTTGTAGACAACCACATCGTCTGTGAACAGCCGATTGTCAACACTAGCCGCCCTTTTGTGCTTCCATGGCATACTCCGAAAATTACCTTTATATCTGTCAACTTTGTTCCTTTAAGAGCGAATTGGAGTGGCAGTCATTAAAACAAAGGTGTTTTTCGTTGCGACGGGATGTTCTCATGAAATTTCGATCACCAGTTTTCTCTTCCGATTGCGAAAACATTCTGTTGGCACCCACCTACATAGCGAGAAATGATCATCACGATAAAATATGAGAAATCAGGGCTCGCACAGAACGATTTAAGTGCTCGCTTTTCCCGCGTGCCGTTCGAGAGTGGAACGGTAGAGAGACAGCTTGAACGTGGTTCATTGAACCCTCTGCCAGGCACTTTATTGTGAATAGGACAGTAATCACGTAGATGTAGAACATGCCTAGGATAGATTGAAAAGGGCTGTTTAGGGACGACGTGACCCACCAACCACTCTGAGGGATCTAGGCCGAGGAGTGGGACAATCTGGACCAACAGTGCCTTGATGAACTTGTGGATAGTATGCCACGACGAATACAGGCATGCATCAATGCAAGAGGACGTGCTACTGGGTATTAGAGGTACCGGTGTGTACAGCAATCTGGACCACCACCTCTGAAGGTCTCGCCGTATGGTGTGGTACAACATGCAATGTGTGAAACTTCCTGGCAGATTAAAACTGTGAGCCGGACTGAGACTCGAACTCGGGACCTTTGCCTTTCGCAGGCAAGTGCTCTACCATCTGAGCTATCCAAGCACGACTCAGGCCCCGTCCTCACAGCTTTACTTCTGCCAGTACCTCGTCTCCTACCTTCCAGACTTCACAGAAGCCCTCCTGCGAACCTTGCAAAACTGGCAGAAGTAAAGCTGCGAGGACGGGGCGTGAGTCGTGCTTGGGTAGCTCAGATGGTTAGAGCACTTGCCCGCGAAAGGCAAAGGTCCCGAGTTCGAGTCTCGGTCCGGCACTCAGTTTTCATCTGCCAGGAAGTTTCATATCAGCGCACACTCCGCTGCAGAGTGAAAATCTCATTCTGGGTCCAATGTGTGGTTTTAGTGAGCAATAAAAACGTCGGAAGTGATGTTTATGTTGGTCTCTATTCCGATTTTCTGTACAGGTTGTCAAACTCTCGGAACCGAGGTGATGCAAAACTTTTTTTGATGTCCATATACAAATAATTAATAAGAGAAGTTAGGCGTTTTGGCGCCTAACAGCTGAATGTGCCGACCAATCCGAAGCAAGTTCAGCACAATTGACGGGCTCTCCCTCGGGACTGTTACATCCGGTACCATCTGTCGCTTCTACCTCACTCCACTTTTGTACCAACGCTGCTTCACGTGTATGAGGCTGCCTCAAGGCGAGCTTCTAGCCAGATAAAATACTGGCGGCCACAACCAGGACACCCTCTACCGACCTGTTTCCACCTCATCCGTGCTCTCACCTTCTCCCCAGATCCTTCCCACCCCTTCTAAAATACAGGGTGATTCAAAAAGAATACCACAACTTTAAAAATGTGTATTTAATGAAAGAAACATAATATAACCTTCTGTTATACATCATTACAAAGAGTATTTAAAAAGGTTTTTTTTCACTCAAAAACAAGTTCAGAGATGTTCAATATGGCCCCCTCCAGACACTCGAGCAATATCAACCCGATACTCCAACTCGTTCCACACTCTCTGTAGCATATCAGGCGTAACAGTTTGGATAGCTCCTGTTATTTCTCGTTTCAAATCATCAATGGTGGCTGGGAGAGGTGGCCGAAAGACCATATCCTTAACATACCCCCATAAGAAAAAATCGCAGGGGGTAAGATCAGGGCTTCTTGGAGGCCAGTGATGAAGTACTCTGTCACGGGCTGCCTGGCGGCCGATCCATCGCCTCGGGTAGTTGACGTTCAGGTAGTTACAGACAGATAAGTGCCAATGTGGTGGCGCTCCATCCTGCTGAAATATGAATTGTTGTGCTTCTTGTTCGAGCTGAGGGAACAACCAATTCTGGGCTGCGAACAAATGCTTGCTGGATGCGTGCTACATTTTCATCACTCGTTCTCGGCTGTCCAGAACTTTTCCCTTTGCACAAACACCCATTCTCTGTAAACTGTTTATACCAACGTTTAATACACCACCTATCGGGAGGTTTAACACCGTACTTCGTTCGAAATGCACGCTGAACAACTGTCGTCGATTCACTTCTGCTGTACTCAATAACACAAAAAGCTTTCTGTTGAGCGGTCGCCATCTTAGCATCAACTGACGCTGACGCCTAGTCAACAGCGCCTCATGCGAACAAATGTACAACTAAATGAAACTTTATAGCTCCCTTAATTCGCCGACAGATATTGCTTAGCTCTGCCTTTTGTCGTTGCAGAGTTTTAAATTCCTAAAGTTGTGGTATTCTTTTCGAATCACCCTGTAGTATTTTATCACCCAACCAACCTTCACAACATCTAGTCCCAACCTGTGGTAACCTACTGCCCCCATACCCTCCACCCAGCTGTTTCTGCGCCCTCTGTCCTCTCACCCTTACTGTGTGCTGCTCTTTGCCAGTGCATCCACCAGTTTTTTTCCACTCCTCTGCTCCTCTTTTCCTCTCCATTTCCCCCACCCCTTTCTCGCTCCCCACAGTCTTCTGACACTGCACGTAAGCCTGTCCTGCCATCTCTTCATGCTCTGTCAGACAGCACTGATACCTCTTGTCCCACCTGCACATTACTATCCCACACCACTTCTGATTGTTGCTCCATTTCAGTTGCAGTCTGGCTGTAACAGCTGGAGCTAATAGTGTGCTTGCTTGTATGAATTTGTGTGCTGTCCCCCCCCCCCCCCCGAAGAAGGCTTTGGAGCCGGCTCGGGTGGCCGAGCGGTTCTAGGCGCTACAGTCTGGAACCGCGCGTCCGCTGCGGTCGCAGGTTCGAATCCTGCCTCGGGCATGGATGTGTGTGATGTCCTTAGGTTAAGTAGGTTTAAGTAGTTCTAAGTTCTAGGGGACTGATGACCTCAGAAGTTGTCCCATAGTGCTTAGGCCAAAAGCTTATAGGCAACAGTGTTTTTGTCATGCTGTAATGTCCCCACAGAAAATACCCTCTACCACGCACCAATTAACCATTTTCAATCAAACCATCCACATTCATTCAGTTTGGAAAAGTTATCTGATCTGATTTTCTCGCAATATATGCGGCGACAGCTCGACGACGCCAAAGTATTTTCTAGTGCGTTTATTCTTTGAAATAACAGAGATGCATATATGCATTCTCCATGGTTGTTAGAGTGGTAACGAGGACAGCTTCTGGAGTATCTGGTGAGGGATTGACGTGTTTCTGAGAGATACATATTCTGCTTTTCTTCTCGCTAAAGCGAGCCAATTAACATTTGTGCCGCTAGCGGTTTGTTTGAAGAGAAAGAGACTGTAAAAGAAATAATTAAGGCGTGGAATCACCGGAGATCTGGACATGTAATGGAGATGGATTTAATACACAATTTCCTTCATAAATAAGGTTTGTGACTTTTTTGTTCTGGAATGAATGGACGAATGAGTTTTTTCCGGATCATTTGATGATCACGTTGGCCCTGTAATTAGTGGGGAAGTTTCAGCTGTGTCGAAGAGAGCCTGCAATCACTGAGTCTGTGTTAAATCGTCCAAAAAGGCTTCGTACACATCTGGAATTCGCCATCTTTCGTAAAAGGAACAAATTGTCCAAACGATTGATTCTCCCGACTGAATGCAGTGTTTAACAGTAATAATTAATGTAAAGATCTCTTAAAGCAAGCCAGCCGCTGATTACCAAGACGAAGGACTCCACCAAAGATTCTATTTGGCTGATTTCACGTAATGAAATATTATATTAAAACTGTACATAGATAAAGGGGAGAGAGAGAGAGAGAGAGAGCGAATGAAAATAGAGATAATACTAATAATCCTCCATTAGTCTAATTTTTCGCCTGTCTTATCACGGATCAGCCAAGAAATGGGAGGGCCTTACTTTACTGTATAGATTTATGTGTGAAGGTGAAGGGATCTTAAAGACAACAGATACACGTCTATACAGACAAGACATTACACAGAGATAGCGGCTAGCTGCATTCATAATCTATTCTTAGATGAAGAGACGGCAACTTATTATCCCTAACATTTAAAAAATGTTAAAATGCCTAAGTGTAACTCAATGCGTTGTATTTACAGATAGTAGCAATGTATCCTTCACACAATAGTGTTGGTAATCCAAACAAGATTTTCCATTGTTTCCTTAATATTTTGCTTTTTCTTAATTCAGCTCACAAACATTAAAGAAGGTTCCAATCTTTTTACTATTTCCAATGTATGTTTCTGGTTCTTTCAAAACGATACAAATTTAAAACTTTGACCGTGTCAGATTATATTAGAACAAATAAGCCCTCGGTCACAAATATTAAGTCAAAATTAACCAGGTTTCGACGCTACTATGAGCGTCGTCTTCAGAATTAAACTAGCTGTTCTAAAACATATTAGGTATATAATACATTAATAAAATTAAAGTTTTTATTGACTGGAAAGAGATGCAGTACTTACAAGTCTTGTTGCAACCCTTGTTCACTCAAGTACGAGCAGCCCTTAGCGGTTCGCCATCTCATTTACAACTATTCATGACGTCGCCTTTCCGGCTTAGATTTTTAAAAATGTGACTTGTAAGTACTGCATCTCTTTCCAGTCAGTACAAACTTTAATTTTATTAATGTATTATATACCTAATATATTTTAGAACAGTTAGTTTAATTCTGAAGATGACGCTCATAGTAGCGTCGAAACCTCGTCAATTTTCACTCAATATTTGTGACCGACGTGATGACTGGGTGTTGTGTGACGTCCTTAGGTTAGTTAGGTTTAAGTAGTTCTAAGTTCTAGGGGACTGATGACCTCAGATGTTAAATCCCATAGTGCTCAGAGCCATTTGAACCAGCCATTTGTGACCGAGGGCTTATTTGTTCTAATATACACTCCTGGAAATGGAAAAAAGAACACATTGACACCGGTGTGTCAGACCCACCATACTTGCTCCGGACACTGCGAGAGGGCTGTACAAGCAATGATCACACGCACGGCACAGCGGACACACCAGGAACCGCGGTGTTGGCCGTCGAATGGCGCTAGCTGCGCAGCATTTGTGCACCGCCGCCGTCAGTGTCAGCCAGTTTGCCGTGGCATACGGAGCTCCATCGCAGTCTTTAACACTGGTAGCATGCCGCGACAGCGTGGACGTGAACCGTATGTGCAGTTGACGGACTTTGAGCGAGGGCGTATAGTGGGCATGCGGGAGGTCGGGTGGACGTACCGCCGAATTGCTCAACACGTGGGGCGTGAGGTCTCCACAGTACATCGATGTTGTCGCCAGTGGTCGGCGGAAGGTGCACGTGCCCGTCGACCTGGGACCGGACCGCAGCGACGCACGGATGCACGCCGAGACCGTAGGATCCTACGCAGTGCCGTAGGGGACCGCACCGCCACTTCCCAGCAAATTAGGGACACTGTTGCTCCTGGGGTATCGGCGAGGACCATTCGCAACCGTCTCCATGAAGCTGGGCTACGGTCCCGCACACCGTTAGGCCGTCTTCCGCTCACGCCCCAACATCGTGCAGCCCGCCTCCAGTGGTGTCGCGACAGGCGTGAATGGAGGGACGAATGGAGACGTGTCGTCTTCAGCGATGAGAGTCGCTTCTGCCTCGGTGCCAATGATGGTCGTATGCGTGTTTGGCGCCGTGCAGGTGAGCGCCACAATCAGGACTGCATACGACCGAGGCACACAGGGCCAACACCCGGCATCATGGTGTGGGGAGCGATCTCCTACACTGGCCGTACACCACTGGTGATCGTCGAGGGGACACTGAATAGTGCACGGTACATCCAAACCGTCATCGAACCCATCGTTCTACCATTCCTAGACCGGCAAGGGAACGTGCTGTTCCAACAGGACAATGCACGTCCGCATGTATCCCGTGCCAGCCAACGTGCTCTAGAAGGTGTAAGTCAACTACCCTGGCCAGCAAGATCTCCGGATCTGTCCCCCATTGAGCATGTTTGGGACTGGATGAAGCGTCGTCTCACGCGGTCTGCACGTCCGGCACGAACGCTGGTCCAACTGAGGCGCCAGGTGGAAATGGCATGGCAAGCCGTTCCACAGGACTACATCCAGCATCTCTACGATCGTCTCCATGGGAGAATAGCAGCCTGCATTGCTGCGAAAGGTGGATATACACTGTACTAGTGCCGACATTGTGCATGCTCTGTTGCCTGTGTCTATGTGCCTGTGGTTCTGTCAGTGTGATCATGTGATGTATCTGACCCCAGGAATGTGTCAATAAAGTTTCCCCTTCCTGGGACAATGAATTCTCGGTGTTCTTATTTCAATTTCCAGGAGTGTAGATACAAATTTGTTCCACCAAATCTACGTTTTGGAATTGATGCAGATGCAAGTTTTTAGTTAACAGTCCAATTCCACCTGCACAATCCAAGGCAGTGTCACGTGAAGGTGGATGTTTCATCTGAAAAAGAAATAACAACATTCAGATAAACTGGAAAATTTCTTCCTCTACATTTGAGAGCTGGCCATGTGTGCTTTTGTTAATAAATCAATAATTCAGTTGCTTGACAGTAAGAAAAAAGTTGCAATAAGAGCACCAAATAAAAGACAAAGCGGTAGGCCTTACTTACGAAACACGTCCAACAAGATGGGTCGTATTTTACGGAAATACGATGTGAAATGTGTTTTCCGACCTCCATCTAAAATTAGAGCACTTTTGAGTTCCGTTAAGGATCATCTTGGACTGCGTAAGGCGGATGTATATCGTATTCCTCGTAGGTGCGGCATGGCATATATTGGGCAAACTATCAGGACCGTGGAGGACAGATGTACTGAGCATAAACGGCACACACGATTACAGCAGCCAAATAGATCTGCTAATGCTGAACATTGCTTGGATACTGGTCACCCCATGTTGTATAATAACCCCTAGCTATTGGCATGCACGTCCAGCTATTGAGACAGTGTTATTAGGGAGGAAGTTGAGATTAAATTAGCGGGCAGAGGCTTTTGTTTGAACTCGTATACAGAGGGACAGAGTCAATGCTACCTCACCTGCGAGTTCGTAGCACAGAGTAGAAATATCTCTGGAGTGAGCACTGCGTCCTGCGCATGTTGTCAACATTAAACTGGAATTGTCACGTGATCTAGGGACGACGTCAATTGTTTAACGCCAGTTCGCGTCCGCCATCACGTGACGTCACGTCTCGTCACACAACACCAAAACGTTCTACAATACCTTTCGAATGGAGGCATTCGCACAGGTCGTCAACGGAACGTCACGTCATTTCACGGTACGTCAAGGTTTCTCGGGAAGAAAATTTTGACGGTACCAGTCTGTTAACATCTTAAGTTAACCTATTTTCGCCCGCGCTCATTCTCCTTATAGTAGTGGAGCCGGCCGAAGTGGCCGTGCGGTTAAAGGCGCTGCAGCCTGGAACCGCGAGACCGCTACGGTCGCAGGTTCGAATCCTGCCTCGGGCATGGATGTTTGTGATGTCATTAGGTTAGTTAGGTTTAACTAGTTCTAAGTTCTAGGGGACTAATGACCTCAGCAGTTGAGTCCCATAGTGCTCAGAACCATTTGAACCATAGTAGTGGATTTTGTACTGTTGTATCTTCATAATCTTTATTTTATAATAGCGCTTTGTTTTAGTGACAAATTGGAGATGTTCCAAGACGACTGGGATATTTTTTCCACTTTCTTACACAACCGAGGTCGTATAACTGAAGGCGAAAAGTTATTTAGGTTTTACGATAACACAACGGCGCTGACGCCCACAATGTATATGTATAAGAACATAAGTAGACGAAGCAAATTCCACCATACGACATTTTAAGCAAAAAAAGTCAGCTTTAACGAAGGAGTAAAATACAGTTGTTTATGACGTTATTAATTACGTAAAAAAAACATCATGGATAAGTTTAACAGGCTTCATTAATTCTTTTCAAGCTTTCTTTGATGTGTATGAATGTACATACTTTCCCTGGCAAATAATTGTCGATGTTCTGAAACGTTGTCTCACTTCTCAGTAATTTACCAAACATAATTGATCAAGAACATAGGTTATAAAGTTTGCTTCGGTCATGGACAAATTTTGTCGGATACATGCTGACGTGAAGCTTCTGTGACGTCATGCTCGTTCATTTTGCTCTTCAAAGCTAAGAGCCCAATTTATTTCAAATATCAGACGTAAACTGCTATGGTGCCTGCAAAACGTTTATACTAAATCCACAGCACTTACGAAGGGAATCTGTCTTTACTAGCGATATGACAACATTCATAATTTATAGGATAAATGTCGGACAAATCTACGGCGTCCCGAGATCACGTGACCATTGCGGCAACGTATGTTGACGACGCAAAATCAATTCTACGCTTCTGAATTCTCACTCCAGAGATATTTCTACTCTATGGTTCGTAGCTTCGACCATAGATACTAGTAGTCTGGCCTTGCTGTGCAGAAGCTATAGGGCTGCTGTGGCCCCAACATAAACCACGTGACTTGGCAAAACGTGTCGGGATTTCAAATCAGCGGTCTGCCATCCAATGTTTGTATCGTCTTTTACCCACATTTCTCAATTGACTGCCAAACGCTTCCCACGAAAATTACTTTTTTATTTTGGAAAAATTATGCCGGAACAACATTTGACCTAGATTTATTCACAGTACCATTTATAAAATCTAAAAAATACATCGAACGCCCCTCTGGTGGGCAGCGGGACGAAATTACTATAAACTATCAATTACAGTAAAATGTCGTTAAAATTCTTTTAAACAGTAAGAGTGGGCTCGTGTCAAAACATCAAACATTGGATTCGCCGCGTTTTGAGCTCTAGTCACTTATAACAGAAAATGGGGTATGGGAATTATGTCAACTATAGGCGCCAAAATTGTCGACTTTAGGAGCAGGTCCATTTTAGAGTATCAATTGTAGGTGCACTTCAAAGGTTCAGTTCCCACTATTTTTACAAAAGTTTAAACTGTCAGTTTAAAAAAAATGATATTTTAGATGAAAGGTGTGACTTTGAAATTTCAGAAAATAATTTTCGAGCCCAGGTTTAAAAATGACAGACACTGTAAATATACAGAATGAGATTTTCACTCTGCAGCGGAGTGTGCGCTGACATGAAACTTTCTGGCAGATTAAAACTGTGTGCCCGACCGAGACTGGAACTCGGGACCTTTGCCTTTCGCGGGCAAGTGCTCTACCGTCTGAGCTACCGAAGCACGACTCACTCCCGGTACTCACAGCTTTACTTCTTCCAGTATCTCGTCTCCTACCTTCCAAACTTTACAGAAGTTCTCCTGCGAACCTTGCAGAACTAGCACTCCTGAAAGAAAGGATATTGCGGAGACATGGCTTAGCCACAGCCTGGGGAATGTTTCCAGAATGAGATTTTCACTCTGCAGCGGAATGTGCGCTGATATGAAACTTCCTGGCAGATTAAAACTGTGTGCCCGACCGAGACTGGAACTCGGGACCTTTGCCTTTCGCGGGCAAGTGCTCTACCAACTGAGCTACCGAAGCACGACTCACGCCCGGTACTCACAGCTTTACTTCTGCCAGTACCTCGTCTCCTACCTTCCAAACTTTACAGAAGCTCTCCAGCGATCCTTGCAGAAATAGCGCTCCTGAAAGAAAGGAGAGCTTCTGTAAAGTTTGGAAGGTAGGAGACGAGGTACTGGCAGAAGTAAAGCTGTGAGTACCGGGCGTGAGTCGTGCTTCGGTAGCTCAGTTGGTAGAGCACTTGCCCGCGAAAGGCAAAGGTCCCGAGTTCGAGTCTCGGTCGGGCACACAGTTTTAATCTGCCAGGAAGTTTCACTGTAAATATAAATTATAAATATACATTGTAAATAATAACTAACCTATCAAAACACTTCTCCGCGAAATGTTTTGAGCAAAGGCGCGTATGTAGAGATGGCTTAAAGTTTTTCCGTTTCAGGGCCTGTATCCAAAGCTGCCTTCGGTTTTCATCCTTAGGGAACCTATGAGTAGGAACGAGAAACAATTATACTTACTTCTGTAACCGAATTATCACAGATACTTTCCAAAGGGTGTAATGTAAGTCTGACTTTACAGGCATCACTTTCAACACTTTCATTTACGTCATACTCTATTTCAAGTGTAAAAAACATATAAAAATCACCTCAGCAGATTTCAATAAACGCATCTGCACTATCATAGAAATATTTACATGTGAAATGTAATGCCATTTCCCCCGACAAAACGCTGAGTACAGCCATAAGCGCAACACGAAACAACCATGTTTTGCCAACATTCACGTGACTTTAACCCAGAGATGTTGGAGCCACGAAAATGACGTCAGGGCCAGTCTATTATACACTCCTGGAAACTGAAATAAGAACACCGTGAATTCATTGTCCCAGGAAGGGGAAACTTTATTGACACATTCCTGGGGTCAGATACATCACATGATCACACTGACAGAACCACAGGCACATAGACACAGGCAACAGAGCATGCACAATGTCGGCACTAGTACAGTGTATATCCACCTTTCGCAGCAATGCAGGCTGCTATTCTCCCATGGAGACGATCGTAGAGATGCTGGATGTAGTCCTGTGGAACGGCTTGCCATGCCATTTCCACCTGGCGCCTCAGTTGGACCAGCGTTCGTGCTGGACGTGCAGACCGCGTGAGACGACGCTTCATCCAGTCCCAAACATGCTCAATGGGGGACAGATCCGGAGATCTTGCTGGCCAGGGTAGTTGACTTACACCTTCTAGAGCACGTTGGGTGGCACGGGATACATGCGGACGTGCATTGTCCTGTTGGAACAGCAAGTTCCCTTGCCGGTCTAGGAATGGTAGAACGATGGGTTCGATGACGGTTTGGATGTACCGTGCACTATTCAGTGTCCCCTCGACGATCACCAGTGGTGTACGGCCAGTGTAGGAGATCGCTCCCCACACCATGATGCCGGGTGTTGGCCCTGTGTGCCTCGGTCGTATGCAGTCCTGATTGTGGCGCTCACCTGCACGGCGCCAAACACGCATACGACCATCATTGGCACCAAGGCAGAAGCGACTCTCATCGCTGAAGACGACACGTCTCCATTCGTCCCTCCATTCACGCCTGTCGCGACACCACTGGAGGCGGGCTGCACGATGTTGGGGCGTGAGCGGAAGACGGCCTAACGGTGTGCGGGACCGTAGCCCAGCTTCATGGAGACGGTTGCGAATGGTCCTCGCCGATACCCCAGGAGCAACAGTGTCCCTAATTTGGTGGGAAGTGGCGGTGCGGTCCCCTACGGCACTGCGTAGGATCCTACGGTCTCGGCGTGCATCCGTGCGTCGCTGCGGTCCGGTCCCAGGTCGACGGGCACGTGCACCTTCCGCCGACCACTGGCGACAACATCGATGTACTGTGGAGACCTCACGCCCCACGTGTTGAGCAATTCGGCGGTACGTCCACCCGGCCTCCCGCATGCCCACTATACGCCCTCGCTCAAAGTCCGTCAACTGCACATACGGTTCACGTCCACGCTGTCACGGCATGCTACCAGTGTTAAAGACTGCGATGGAGCTCCGTATGCCACGGCAAACTGGCTGACACTAACGGCGGCGGTGCACAAATGCTGCGCAGCTAGCGCCATTCGACGGCCAACACCGCGGTTCCTGGTGTGTCCGCTGTGCCGTGCGTGTGATCATTGCTTGTAGAGCCCTCTCGCAGTGTCCGGAGCAAGCATGGTGGGTCTGACACACCGGTGTCAATATGTTCTTTTTTCCATTTCCAGGAGTGTATTTATGGTCGAAGGTTCGTAGTCTCACTATCAATATCTCTGACTTTGGTCATCTTTGGTGGCACTATTGTTCAGTGGGTGTGTTATCTTTTCTGTTTCAGTCCGAGAACCGAGGTTTTAAATTTGCATGTACGCCGCCTGTCCGTTTCAGTTTGCCTTCAATATGGCGGGCGGGGTGTTCTCCCGCCGAAATACCGGCGGTCGCTGAACGTGTTACCCGGCTGAACTCCCGGAAGTTATTTGAAAAAAGCGGTAGGCAAGTTTACTTCCATATGTGCTGAAGCTCGCTTCTCCGTCGCCAGGTTTCCCAGCTCAAATTGTTCAGTGGGGCATTCTCTATGTCGTGCAACATTTTTGCACGCTCTTACGGAAACTCGCTGTAGAGGTGTTCTTCGACGAGAAGCGACCGCCACGTGGCGTTGTGAGCACGCGGCCGGTGCCACGGCAATCTGCGGCCAGACGTGGACAGACAGACGTGGCTTCCGGGCGCCGTAAGAGCCGCTAACGAGCGCTAAGGGCCCGCGCTAACCGCCGCTGACTGCCCGCCCCGTTGCTACCGTCTCACTGCGCCACTGTCTGCAAAGTGGACCAGCGCGGATGGCGGCTAACCACGCACGTTCCTCCAATGAATTGCTTTAGCGACCAGAAAGAAACACGATTCCACACCAAAACTGCGGATAAAAATTTATGTAGTGCACAATCAGGTTCTTTCCACAGCCAGTCGTCGGGTCTCATGAAATGTGTACAACAGGTCTCAAGGTAATAGAGGGTGTTCCATTGATAGTGACTGGGCCAAATATCTCACGAAAAAAGCGTCAAACGAAAAAAACTACAAAGAACGGAACTCGTCTAGCTTGAAGCGGGAAACCAGATGGCGCTATGGTAGGCCAGCTAGATGGCCCTGCCATAGGTGAAACGGAAATCAGCTGCGTTTTCTTTTTTTTTCTTTTTTTAAATAGGAACCCCGAATTTTTTATTACATATCCGTGCACTACCTAAAGAAATATGAATGTTTTAGTTGGACCACTTTCTTCGCTTTGTGATAGATGGCGCTGTAATTGTCACAAACCTATAAATACGTGGTATCACGTAACATTCCGCCAGTGCGGACGGTATTTCCTTAGTGATACATTACCCGTGTTAAAACGGACAATTTACCAATTGCGAAAAAGGTCGATATCGTGTTGGTGTATGGCTATTGTGATCAAAATGTCCAACGGGCGTGTGCTATGTATGCTGCTCGGTATCCTGGACAACATCATCCAAGTGTCCGGACCGTTCGCCGGATAGTTACGTTATTTAAGGAAACAGGAAGTGTTCAGCCACATGTGAAACGTCAACCACGACCTGCCCGAGTAGGTGTTTTAGCTGCTGTCGCGGCTAATCCGCACATCAGTAGCAGACAAATAGGGCGGGAAACGGGAATCTCAAAAACGTCGGTGTTGAGAATGCTACATTAGCATCGATTGCACCCGTACCATATTTCTATGCACCAGGAATTGCATGGCGACGACTTTGAACGTCGTGTACAGTTCTGCCACTGGGCACAAGAGAAATTACGGGACGATGACAGATTTTTTTGCACGCGTTCTATTTAGCGACGAAGCGTCATTCACCGACAGCTGTAACGTAAACCGGCATAATATGCACTATTGGGCAACGGAAAATCCACGATGTCTGCGACAAGTGGAACAGCAGCGACCTTGGCGGCTTAATGTATGGTGCGTCATTATGAGAGAAAGGATAATTCGCCCCCATTTTATCGATGGCAATCTAAATGGTGCAATGTATGCCGATTTCCTACGTAATTTTCTACCGATGTTACTACAAGATGTTTCACTGCATGACAGAATGGCGATGTACTTGCAACATGATGGATGTCCGGCACATAGCTCGCGTGCGATTGAAGCGGTATTGAATAGCATATTTCCTGACAGGTTCATTGGTCGTCGAAGCACCATACCGTGGCCCGCACGTTCTCCGGATCTGACGTCCTCTGATTTCTTTCTGTGACCAAAGTTGAAGGATATTTGCTATCGTGATCCACCGACAACACCTGACAACATGCGTCAGCGCATTGTCTATGCATGTGCGAATTAAATAGTGCTCAGAGCCAATGCATGTACGAACATTACGGAAGGCGAACTACTCGCTGTTGAGAGGAATGTCGTTACACGTATTGACTCCCCCTGCGGGTCCGGGGTAAGAATAGGCCCGAGGTATTCCTGCCTGTCGTAAGAGGCGACTAAAAGGAGTTTCAACCGCTTCGGCCTCCTAGTAGTAGGTCCCCCTTGGGGTTTGACCTCCATTTTTCAAAATTCTACAGAAGTACGAGCCTTTTGGGGAAGGACGCCTTACGTGGTGTACGACTGGTCCTCAGTGCACTAAGACCTTGGCACTCAGCATTGTACCGGCGTTGTAACCACACCCACTATTCCTCAAATTGGGCCTAAACGCCTGATGGGTTGCAAAAGTTACGCCCATAGTGCGTCCCCGTCTGCACCTACGATCATGATGGACCTTCCATGGCACCCGAAATCCAGCACGGTAGCCTGCCCGTTGTGGTGGGGTCGTCATGTACCCTCTAGGTTGTAGCCCCCTGACAACACAGGGTTCGTACTGCCGATACCTGAGCTGCAGCCTCCCCACGTCGGCCAAGGAGTAGATGCCCGTCTCCTTGGGGCATCAGGACTCCCGGCAACGGTCATCCTGCCAGGTGGCCCTTGCTGAGGCTGGGTGGCGCCCGTGGGGAGAGCCCCTGGTCGGAGTGGGTGGTATCGGGGCGGACGTTTCGCAGATGAAACGTCAACATGTATCGGGTCGATCTGCGGCCGAGTCTTTCAAAAAGAAAGGTACTGTCTCTGGTTATGGTTCTCCTGCCCTTTCCCCCTTGGCCACTCCCTGGGAGGAAGGACAGGCCCGCCGGCTTGGGGCGAAGTACTTCCCCCGCTATTTAGTCTGTTCTCGGACCGATCGGGGGACGTTCGCCACCTCCAAGCCCATGTTCTTTGTCCAGCACATCGAGGACATCTTCGGGGAAATCGAGGCTCTCAGTAAAATGCGTTCGGGGTCCGTTCTTATAAAGACCACCTCCGCCGCACAGTCGGCGGCGCTTCAGGCGTTCGACCGACTAGGGGACATCCCAGTGTCCATTGTCCCGCATCTGGCCCTGAATAGGACGCAGCGGGTTGTTTTTCATCGGGACCTCCTGCTGCAATCTGATGAGGAGCTCAGGGCCAATCTGGAGCGCCGAGGCGTGCATTTTGTCCGGCGAGTCCAGGGCGGCCCCAAAGACCGTCGCATCTACACCGGGCCCTTTATCCTCGCCTTCGAGGGGGACGTTCTCCCGGAGAAGGTAAAGGTGATGTGCTACCGGTGCGACGTGCGACCTTACGTCCCGCCTCCTATGCGCTGTTTTCGGTGTTTGCGCTTTGGGCACATGTCGTCACGGTATGAGGCTGAGACCCTTTGTGGCGATTGTGGACGTCCTCTTCGTGAGGAACATACATGCACCCCACCACTTCGGTGCGTCAATTGTCCTGGCATCCACTCGCCTAGATCTTTAGACTGCCCCGCGTATCAGATGGAGAAGAAGATTCAAGAATTAAAAACTTTGGATCGTCTCTCTTATTCTGAGGCCAGGAAGAAGTATGACCGCCTCCATCCCGTGACGTTGACAACTTCGTTTGCCTCAGTCATGTCCACTCCTTCCACAGTATCCTCACCCCTATCCTGTCCCCCCTCCACCTCCTCACCCCATCCGGGGTCTATGCCTCCGCCTCCCAAATCCCTCCCTTTCAAATCCTCCTCCCTCGCGGCCCCTGCCCCCTCTGCCCCAGGGGCCACCCTTCCTCCTCCTTCCCCTCCGCCGCCTGAGAAGCGATCCTCTTCTCAGGCGTCCATCGGGGAAACGTTCCGGACCCCAGCTTCCGAGGTCCGGCGTTCCAAAACGGACCCCGCGCGTGAGGACCTTATTCGGGTCCAGCCCACCATCCCCGTGCCTCAACGGACTTCCAAGAAGGCCGTTTCGTCTGACGCTCCATCCGTGAGTCGCTGCTCCCAGCCGTCCTCAGTTTCACCGGGACGCTCTGCTGCCAGGCGCTCAGCTGGCCTCTCGTCGGCGAATGATGCTGCCCCTCCTACGCAACCCGGGAAAGCGGCCGCAGCTGGCGACGACTCGATGGAACAGGATCCGCCTCCCGCCGGTTGTAGCGTTGTTTCCTCGCAACCTGGCCCTCCGCGGCCGTCGAGGTGACCCGCTCTTCCCCCGTTTCGTTCCCCCTTTTTTCTGACTAGCGATGGCCTTGTTACATTGGAACATAAGAGGTATTCGATCTAATCGGGAGGAATTACAACTGCTCCTCCGCCTGCACTGTCCGCTCGTCCTTGGTCTCCAGGAAACCAAGTTGCGCCCAACTGACCGTATTGCTTTTATCCACTATACCTCGGAGCGGTCTGACCCCACCCCTGTGGACGGTATTCCAGCTCATGGTGGGGTCATGTTGCTCGTTCGGGACGATGTCTATTACCATCCCATCCCATTGACCACCCCACTCCAAGCCATAGCTGTCCGTATTACTCTTCCTGCCTTTACTTTTTCTGTTTGTACCGTCTACACTCCATCGTCATCCGCAGTTAGTCGGGCTGACTTGGTGCACCTGATTGTTCAGCTTCCTCCGCCGTTTTTATTGTTTGGCGACTTCAATGCCCAGCATCCCCTTTGGGGCTCTCCTGCATCCTGTCTGAGAGGCTCCCTCTTGGCGGATGTCTTCAACCATCTCAATTTTGTCTGCCTCAATACTGGCGCCCCGACTTTCCTCTCGGACTCTACTCATACCTACTCCCACTTGGACCTCTCGATCTGTTCTACCACTCTTGCCCGTAGGTTCGAGTGGTATGTCCTTCCTGACACCTATTCGAGCGACCACTTCCCTCGTTCGTCTCCTGCACCACACACCATCCCCACGTCCTTCAAGCTGGAACATACCGAAAGCTGACTGGGGACTTTACTCCTCCCTGGCGACCTTTCCGGACCACGATTTTCTCAGTTGTGACAGTCAGGTCGAATACCTCACGGCTGTTATTATCAATGCTGCCAAACGTTCCATTCCTCGTACTACCTCTTCTTCACGTCGCGTTTCCGTCCCCTGGTGGAATGAGGCTTGTAGAGACGCTATCCGTGCTCGACGACGTGCTTTACGCACCTTTCGCCGCCATCCTACGTTGGCGAATTGTATTGGATACAAACGACTCCGAGCGCAATGCCGTAGAGTCATCAAAGACAGCAAAAAAGCTTGTTGGGCCTCTTTCACCAGCTCCTTTAACAGTTTTACTCCGTCGTCTGGGGTGGCCTGCACCGGCTGTCGGGCATTAAGGCCCACTCTTCGGTACCTGACCTGACCTCAGATAATGAGGTCCTTGTTGATCCTGTGGATGTCTCCAACGACTTCGGCCGCTTTTTCGCGGAGGTTTCAAGCTCCGCCCATTACCACCCTGCCTTCCCTCCCAGGAAAGAGGCAGAAGAGGCTCGGCGACCTTCCTTCCACTCGCTGAATCTGGAAAATTATAATGCCCCCTTTACTATGCAGGAACTCGAACGTGCACTTGCACTGTCCCGGTCCTCTGCTCCGGGGCCAGATGCCATTCACGTTCAGATGCTGGCCCGCCTTTCTCCAGCAGGCAAAAGCTTCCTTCTTCGTACCTACAATCGCGTCTGGACCGAAGGTCAAGTCCCCATGCGTTAGCGTGACGCTGACGTTGTTCCTATACCCAAACCCGGGAAGGATAGACACCTTCCTTCTAGTTACCGCCCCATTTCTCTTACAAGCTGTGTCTGTAAGGTGATGGAGCGCATGGTTAACGCTCGGTTAGTTCGGATTCTTGAATCTTGACGGCTACTTACCAATGTTCAATGCGGCTTTCGTCGCTGCCGCTCCGCTGTTGACCACCTTGTGACCTTGTCGACATTTATCATGACCAACTTTTTGCGAAAGCGCCAAACGGTAGCCGTGTTCTTCGATTTGGAGAAGGCTTATGATACCTGTTGGAGAGGAGGTATCCTCCGCACTATGTACCGGTGGGGTCTACGCAGTCGCCTGCCCCTTTTTATTGATTCCTTTTTAACAGATCGAAAATTTAGGGTATGTGTGGGTTCCGTATTGTCCGACGTCTTCCTCCAGGAGAACGGAGTGCCTCAGGGCTCCGTCTTGAGCGTAGCCCTTTTTGCCATCGCGATCAATCCAATTATGGATTGCATTCCACCTAATGTCTCAGGCTCTCTCTTTGTCGATGACTTCGCGATCTACTGCAGTGCCCAGAGAATATGCCTCCTGGAGCGCTGCCTTCAGCGTTGTCTAGACAGCCTCTACTCATGGAGCGTGGCAAATGGCTTCCGGTTCTCTGAAGAGAAGACGGTTTGTATCAACTTTTGGCGATATAAAGCGTTCCTTCCGCCATCCTTACATCTCGGTCCCGTTGTTCTCCCATTCGTGGAAACAACTAAGTTTCTAGGGCTCACACTGGACAGGAAACTTTGTTGGTCTCCGCACGTCTCTTATTTGGCGGCCCGTTGTACACGTTCCCTTAATGTCCTCAGAGTTCTGTCCTGCTTCGCTTGTATCGGTCCATAGTCCGGTCAAAGCTGGATTATGGGAGCCTCGTCTACTCGTCTACTCGTCTGCTCGGCCATCCCTCTTACGCCGTCTCAACTCCATCCACCATAGCGGGTTACGTCTTGCGACTGGAGCCTTCTACACTAGTCCTGTCGAGAGTCTTTATGCTGAAGCTGCCGAGTTACCGTTGACCTACCGGCGCGACGTACTGCTTTGTCGGTATGCCTGCCAGCTGTTGTCAATGCCCGACCACCCCTCTTATCAGTCCTTCTTCGCCGATTCTCTCGACCGTCAGTATGGGTTGTATGTGTCTGCCCTGCTGCCCCCCGGAGTCCGCTTCCGTCGCCTGCTTCGACAATTGGATGTTGCCCTCCCTACCACCTTCAGAGAGGGTGAGAGCCCGACACCACCGTGGCTCCAGGCTCCGGTTCATATTTATCTCGACCTCAGCTCGCTCCCGAAGGAGGGTACTCCGGCTGCAGTGTATTGCTCACGGTTTGTCGAACTTCGTGCGCGACTTGCCAGTCACACCTTTATTTACACTGATGGCTCCAAAACTGACGATGGTGTCGGCTGTGCCTTTGTCGTCGGGGCCGCCACCTTTAAATACCGGCTCCTCGACCAATGTTCCAGCTTTACGGCCGAGCTTTTTGCTCTCCATCAGGCCGTTCAGTATGCCCGCCGCCACCGCCGTTCATCGTATGTACTCTGCTCTGACTCACTCAGTGCTCTTCAGAGCCTTGGAGCTCCTTATCCGGTCCACCCCTTGGTGCAACGGATCCAGCAGTCCCTCCATTCCTTCGCTGATGATGGTTCTCCTGTCAGCTTTCTGTGGGTTCCCGGCCATGTAGGAGTGCCTGGGAATGAGGCTGCGGATGCTGCAGCCAAGGCTGCAGTCCTCCTGCCTCGGCCAGCCTCCCATTGTGTCCCGTCATCTGACGTTAGTGGGGTTTTTTGTAAGAGGCTTGTGTCGTTGTGGTGGGATACTTGGTCATCACTTCAAGGAAACAAGCTCCGGGCAGTAAAACCGTTCCCAACTGCTTGGACAACCTCCTCCAGACCATCTCGGCGAGAAGAGGTCCTTCTGACCAGGTTGCGGATTGGGCATTGCCGGTTTAGCCACCGCTACCTGCTCTCCTGTGACCCAGCCCCGTAGTGCCCTTGTGGTCGTGCATTAACAGTGCGCCATGTTTTATTGTCGTGTCCCCTTTTTAGTCAATCTCGTGTTGTCCTGTCTCTGCCATCTACTTTACAGGATATTTTAGCTGATGACGCTCGAGCAGCTGCTCGTGTTCTTCGTTTCATTACTTTGACTGGCTTGTCAAAAGACATCTAACTCTTTCACTTATTTTATCTGCATCTTTGTAAGAACTTTCTGGTGTCCCGTCCCGCCCCCCCCCCCCCCTTGAGTTTTACTAGATTCTATGTGCTCTAACAATTGTAACTGGGCGCTAATGACCTCAGTAGTTGAGCGCCCTTAAACCCGAAACAAAAAAAAAAAAAACAAAAAAAAACACGTATTGCCAAATGCATTGAGGTTGACGGACATCATTTTGAGCATTTACAGGTAATCACGCTGCAACAGCATGCGTTCTCAGAAGTGATAAGTTCACAAAGGTACATGTATCACATTGGAACAACCGAAATAAAATGTTCAAACGTACCTACGTTCTGTATTTTACTTTAAAAAACCTACCTGTTACCAACTGTTCGTCTAAAATTATGAGCCATGTGTTTGTGACTATTACAGCGCCATCTATCACAAAGCGAAAAAAGTGGTCCAACTAAAACATTCATACTTCTTTACGTAGTACGCGAATATATAATAAAAAATGGGGGTTCCTATTTTAAAAAAACGCAGTTGACATCCCTTTGACTTATGGCAGCGCCATGTAGCGTGGCAACCATAGCGCCATCTGGTTTCCCCCTCAAACTAGACAAATTTCGTTCATTGTAGTTCTTTCGTGAGATATTTGGCCCGGTCACTATCAGTGGACCACCCTGTATAAAAGAAATGGCGGAAAGTAATACAAAATTCATGAGTCGTCACTGTTTCATGTTAAGTGGCATCCATTGAATCATATCACCTTGTAAGCTCAGGAAGTGTTAGATGGCAGTTAGTTTGGCTTCTGGACAGGTATAGGCACGAGAGAGGCAAGAGAAATCAAGATACGTTCATAGGATTTGTCGAACTCGAAAAAGCGTTCGACAGTGTTAAATGCTGCAAGATGTTCGAAATTCGGAGAAAAATAGGAGTAAGCCATAAGAAGAGACAGATAAAACGCAATATGTGCAAGAGACCTCAGGGAATAATAAGAGTGCATTACAGAGAACGCTCGTATTAAAAATGGGTGTAAGACACGGATCTAGTCTTTCGCCCCTTCTGTTTAATCTGTACATCGAAGAAGTGATTATGGAAATAAGAGAAAGGTTCAGGAATGGAATTAAAATTCAAGCTAAAAGGCTTTCAGTGATGCGATTCGCTGATGACATTGCTATCCTGAGTAAAAGTGAAGAACAACTACGTGATCTGCTTTATGGAATGAACAGTCTAATGAGTACAAAATATGGAATTAGAAAAAATCGAAGAAAGGTAATGAGAAGTAGCAGATAGTAGAACAGCGAGAAACTTAACATCAGGACTGAAGATCACGACGTAGGTGAAGTTAAGGAATTAGGCTATACTACTTAGACAACAAAATAGACAATGACGGAGAGAGCAAGGACGACGTGAAAAGCAGACTGTTACTGGCAAAGGGTCATTCCTGGCCAAGAGAAGGGTACTAGTATCAGATACAGGCCTTAATTCGAGTAAGAAATTTGTGAGACTGTACGTATGGAGCAAAACATTGTATAGTGGTGAAACATGGACAGTGAGAAAACCATAACAAGATAATCGAAGCATTTGAGGCGTGGTGCTACAAAGGAATGCTGAAAATTAGATGGGCTGGTAAGGTAAGGTATGAGAAAGTTCTTCACAGAACTGGAAAGGAAAGGAATATGTGGGAAACACTGACAAGGAGATGAAATGGGATGATGGGGCATCTGTTAAGACATCAGGGAATGAATTCCATGGTACTAGAGGGAGCTGTTGAGGGCAAAAACTGTAGAGGAAGACAGAGATTGGGATACATCCAGCGAATAATTGAGGACGTGGGTTGCAAGTGCTACTCTGAGATGAAGAGGTTGGCACTGGACAGGAACTGATGGCGGGTCACACCAAACCAGTGAGAAGACTGATGTGTTGTTGTGGTCTTCAGTCCTGAGACTGGTTTGATGCAGCTCTCCATGCTACTCTATCCTGTGCAAGCTTCTTCATCTCCCAGTACCTACTGCAACCTACATCCTTCTGAATCTGCTTAGTGTATTCATCTCTTGGTCTCCCTCTACGATTTTTACCCTCCACGCTGCCCTCCAATGCTAAATTTGTGATCCCTTGATGCCTCAAAACATGTCCTACCAACCGGTCCCTTCTTCTAGTCAAGTTGTGCCACAAACTCCTCTTCTCCCCAATTCTATTCAATATCTCCTCATTAGTTATGTGATATACCCATCTAATCTTCAGCATTCTTCTGTAGCACCACATTTCAAAAGCTTCTATTCTCTTCTTGTCTAAGCTATTTATCGTCCATGTTTCACTTCCATACATGGCTACACTCCATACAAATACTTTCAGAAACGACTTCCTGACACTTAAATCTATACTCGGTGTTAACAAATTTCTCTTCTTCAGAAACGATTTCCTTGCCATTGCCAGTCTACATTTTATATCCTCTCTACTTCGACCATCATCAGTTATTTTACTCCCCAAATAGCAAAACTCCTTTACTACTTTAAGTGTCTCATTTCCTAATCTAATCCCCTCAGCATCACCCGATTTAATTTGACTACATTCCATTATCCTCGTTTTGCTTTTGTTGATGTTCATCTTATATCCTCCTTTCAAGACACTGTCCATTCCGTTCAACTGTTCTTCCAAGTCCTTTGCTGTCTCTGACAGAATTACAATGTCATCGGCGAACCTCAAAGTTTTTACTTCTTCTCCATGAATTTTAATACCTACTCCGAATTTTTCTTTTGTTTCCTTTACTGCTTGCTCAATATACAGTTTGAATAACATCGGGGAGAGGCTACAACCCTGTCTCACTCCTTTCCCAACCACTGCTTCCCTTTCATGTCCCTCGACTCTTATAACTGCCATCTGGTTTCTGTACAAATCGTAAATAGCCTTTCGCTCCCTGTATTTTACCCCTGCCACCTTCAGAAGCTTTCTCTAAGTCTACAAATGCTAGAAACGTAGGTTTGCCTTTTCTTAATCTTTCTTCTAAGGTAAGTCGTAAGGTTAGTATTGCCTCACGTGTTCCAACATTTCTACGGAATCCAAACTGATCTTCCCCGAGGTCCGCTTCTACCAGTTTTTCCATTCGATTGTATTGAATTCGCGTTAGTATTTTGCAGCTGTGACTTATTAAACTGATAGTTCGGTAATTTTCACATCTGTCAACACCTGCTTTCTTTGGTATTGGAATTATTATATTCTTCTTGAAGTGAGAAGACTGATAACCTCATTAAAAAAAGGCTGATTCAAACTGAAGATCTTTTTTCGGTGCATCTCGTTCCTTTGGATCTAAGACCATACATTTTCAATAGGATTACCGTCAGGTGACGGTGACGGTCAATGCAGCATCCGCACACCTTCCTCCTTTTTGCAGTCGCTGCAATGTCGGCTGTGGTACTCGGTGTCATTGTCCTCCTGCGATATCCAGTCTTCGATTTTTGTCGGTCTAACTGCTTGCATAGTACAGAAATTTTTACGAGCAGCATGTGGCGGTGAATCATAATCAAATACGCAGCTGTGCAAACCTTCAGGACGACATACACTATGTGATCAAAAGTTTCCGGACACCTGGCTGAAAATGACTTAAAAGTTCTTGGCGCCCTTCATCGGTATGCTGGAATTCAATATGGTGTTAGCCATGATGACAGCTTCCACTCTCGCAGGCATACGTTTAGTCAGATGCTGGAAGGTTTCTTGGGGAATGGCAGCCCATCCTTCACGGAGTGCTGCACTGAGGAGAGGTATCGATGTCGGTTGGTGAGGCCTGGCACGAAGTCGGCGTTCCGAAACATCTCAGAGGTGTTCTGTAGGATTCAGGTCAGGACTCTGTGCAGGCCACTCCATTACAGGGATGTTATTTTCGTGTAACCACTCCGTCACAGACTGTGCATTACGAACAGGTGATCGATCGTGTTGAAAGATGCAATCGTCATCCCCGAATTGCTCTTCAACAGTGGGAAACAAGAAGGTACTTAAAAAAATGGTTCAAATGGCTCTGAGCACTATGGGACTCAACTGCTGAGGTCATTAGTCCCCTAGAACTTAGAACTAGTTAAACCTAACTAACCTAAGGACATCACAAACATCCATGCCCGAGGCAGGATTCGAACCTGCGACCGTAGCGGTCTCGCGGTTCCAGACTGCAGCGCCTTTAACCGCACGGCCACTTCGGCCGGCAAAGGTACTTAAATCATCAATGTAGGCCTGTGCTGTGATAGTGCCACGCAAAACAACACGGGGTGCAAGCCCCTTCCATGAAAAACACGACCACACCATAACACCACCGGCTCCGAATTTGACTGTTGGCACTACACACGCTGGCAGATGACGTTCACCGGGCATATGCCATACCCACACCCTGTCATCGGATCGCCACATTGTGTACCGCGTTTTGTCAATCCACACAACGTTTTTGCACTGTTTAGTCGTCCAAAGTTTGCGTCCCTTTACACCAGTGCTTCACAACATACGTGCTCGCGGAGCAAGCTGTGAGCAGCAAGGTGCGAGCACGGAGCAGCGCGAGCACGCTACCCCCACTACCGGACCAGAGCGGAGAGTGGGGAGAGTCACGTGGGGCGCACAACAGCTGCCGCCAGTCAATGTAAATCCGCGGCCACCTGCAGGGATATCACTCACGAATTATTACTGCGGCAAATGAAACAAATAAAGGAGAATGTACACACGCCACATAATTTTATTAGCTTAGTGTATGCCTCTACCATCTGTAGACACTGAAAGTAAAGAATTCCACGACAATCCTATATTTTCAACACTTTCTTCAACACTACTTAAAATATCACCTCCGGTTGTAGTGTTCTTGATGGCTACTACATCGAGGAGCTCCTCCCTCACCTGAAGATCTCTATTAACACCTCTAATAAATATGGCAATCTGCGCTGTTCCAGTGATATCAACACTTTCGTCCAGAGCTAGAGAATACGCCATAAAATCTTTACAGATATTTGCAAGCTGGCTCTGGACGTCGTCTGCCATGTCCTGTATGCGACGCATAATGGTCATGTTAGATAAAGGCACAATCCGATACTGTTCAACTTGAGATGGACACAAATGTTCCGCTGCAACTACCAAACATTCTTTTATTAAATAGCCATCAGTTAAGGGGTGCAGGGATTTTGCTAAAAGCAAAGCAATTTTGTAACCCACTCTGAGAGCTGCCTCAGTTGATTTTTCTTCTTCAGATAGCTTCCTTTTAAATTTAATAACGCCCGCATCTCGTGGTCGTGCGGTAGCGTTCTCGCTTCCCACGCCAGGGTTCCTGGGTTCGATTCCCGGCGGGGTCAGGGATTTTCTCTGCCTCGTGATGGCTGGGTGTGGTGTGATGTCCTTAGGTTAGTTAGGTTTAAGTAGTTCTAAGTTCTAGGGGACTGATGACCATAGCTGATAAGTCCCATAGTGCTCAGAGCAATTTGAACCATTTTTAAATTTAATAACTTCCTGTGCACGATCTGGTCAATCACTTTTCCCACGTCCGTAGTCTTTCGCGTGGTACGACATACAATGTCGCTGCAAATTATATTTCGTAAAAGAATTCAGCGTTTTGTGACATACTAAACATTTTGCAACACCTCCCAATGGGGGTTGAACTGCGAAAGCACGGTTGGGGTTACACAACGGCGACTTCACATGATTCTTAACCAGCGAAGTGACTGTTAAGAGCTGATCGTAGTACTTTAAACGTTACACAGTCGGCGTGAATTCAATAGGCACGCAGCGGCCCTATTCAAACGTGCGCGCGCATTTCCCCTCCCTCCCCTCTCTCCCTACTCCGCGACCTTGCACCTGCTCGCGAGCATGTGCCTGAGCAGACGCGAGTACTCGCGCTCAAAACCGGCCAGTTGTTAAGCCCTGCTTTACACCAAGCGAGGCGTCGTTTGGCATTTACCGGCGTGATGTGTGGCTTATGAGCAGCCGCTCGACCATGAAATCCAAGTTTTCTCTGCTCCCGCCTAACTGTCATAGTACCTGCAGTGGATCCTCATGCAGTTTGGAATTCCTGTGTGATGGTCTCGATAGACGTCTGCCTATTACACATTACGAGCCAATTCACAGCCGTCTCTGTCAATCAACAGAGGTGGTCAGCCTTTACGCTTTTGTGCTGTACGCGTCCCTTCACGTTTCCACTTCACTATCACACCGGAAACAGTGGACCTAGGGACGTTTAAGAGTGTGGAAATCTCGCGTACAGACGCATGACGCAAGTGACACCCAATCACCTAACCACGTTCTCGAAGTCCGAGACTTTCACGGCGCGCCCCATTCTGCTCTCTCACGATGTCTAATGACTACTGAGGTCGCTGATATGGAGTACGTGGCAGGAGGTGGCAGCCCAATGCACCTGATATGAAAAATGTGTGTTTTTGGGGGTGACCGGATACTTTCTATCACATAGTGTATGTCCCCCTTCCGCAGTCCAACACCATGACCACAAAAACCGCGATACCGTAGGTATTCTAATTCGCTCTTGAGCTTTGACCGTTCATTGTCCATATTTTGCTTCTTTTGTCCACAGTTCAGTACACCTTCTTCCTCTCTTCACGCATGTGTTCAATTTTTGTCGGCCTATCCACTGGCCCAACTTAACACTAAACCTGAGGGGGAATGTGGTGGTGAGTTCCATCTAGCCCAGTCGAAACAACGGAGACACACGGCGAGCGGGAACGGCCGAGCGCTAAGTCGTTCGCACAGCCTTGCACGGCCTTGGCGGTGACGTCAGCGGCTAGGGCCATGTCTGCACAGGTTATTTCCCGCAGTTGGCGCCTCATTACCGAAGATCCAGCCGGCGGCAACAGCCGAGAGCCCGTTTCATAACTGCAGGACGGAGGTAAAAGGGACGCGCGATGAGCAAGCGCTAATCCTGGACACGTCTCACGAACATCTGAGACCTGCCAAACACCAAACGGCGCGTGGCGGAGGGTACATAGTGCATTCCATTCCCCCCCCCCCCCCCCCCCCCTGCGCCGCCGCGCTATGTTGTTCCTCCTGGAAATGCGTGGGAAGGAAGATAGCTGGTAGCGCTTTGCGTCGCACAGAATTCCTCTGATTAAGCGGATTCACAGTGTAGGGTAGAGTTGGCGGTTTGTTTATGCGTTAGTGAGCGAGCTTGTCGCCTTCCCTGCTATAGCCTGTTGATCGACTATTGTACGAGGGCAGTTCAATAAGTAATGCAATACATTTTTTTTCTCGGCCAATTTTGGTTGAAAAAACCGGAAATTTCTTGTGGAATATTTTCAAACATTCCCGCTTCGTCTCGTTTAGTTTCATTGACTTCCGACAGGTGGCAGCGCTGTACGGAGCTGTTAAAATGGCGTCTGTAACGGATGTGCGTTGCAAACAACGGGCAGTGATCGAGTTTCTTTTGGCGGAAAACCAGGGCATCTCAGATATTCATAGGCGCTCGCAGAATGTCTACGGTGATCTGGCAGTGGACAAAAGCACGGTGAGTCGTTGGGCAAAGCGTGTGTCATCATCGCCGCAAGGTCAAGCGAGACTGTCTGATCTCCCGCGTGCGGGCCGGCCGTGCACAGCTGGGACTCCTGCAATGGCGGAGCGTGCGAACACACTCGTTCGAGATGATCGACGGATCACCGTCAAACAACTCAGTGCTCAACTTGACATCTCTGTTGGTAGTGCTGTCACAATTGTTCACCAGTTGGGATATTCAAAGGTTTGTTCCCGCTGGGTCCCTCGTTGTCTAACCGAACAGCATAAAGAGCAAAGGAGAACCGTCTGTGCGGAATTGCTTGCTCGTCATGTGGCTGAGGGTGACAATTTCTTGTCAAAGGTTGTTACAGGCGATGAAACATGGGTTCATCACTTCGAACCTGAAACAAAACGGCAATCAATGGAGTGGCGCCACACCCACTCCCCTACCAAGAAAAAGTTTAAAGCCATACCCTCAGCCGGTAAAGTCACGGTTACAGTCTTCTGGGACGCTGAAGGGGTTATTCTGTTCGACGTCCTTCCCCACGGTCAAACGATCAACTCTGAAGTGTATTGTGCTACTCTTCAGAAATTGAAGAAACGACTTCAGCGTGTTCGTAGGCACAAAAATCTGAACGAACTTCTCCTTCTTCGTGACAACGCAAGAGCTCACACAAGTCTTCGCACCCGAGAGGAGCTCACAAAACTTCAGTGGACTGTTCTTCCTCGTGCACCCTACAGCCCCGATCTCGCACCGTCGGATTTCCATATGTTTGGCCCAATGAAGGACGCAATCGGTGGGAGGCACTACGCGGATGATGAAGAAGTTATTGATGCAGTACGACGTTGGCCCCGACATCGACCAGTGGAATGGTACCGTGCAGGCATACAGGCCCTCATTTCAAGGTGGCGTAAGGCCGTAGCATTGAATGGAGATTACGTTGAAAAATAGTGTTGTGTAGCTAAAAGATTGGGGAATAACCTGGTGTATTTCAATGCTGAATAAAACAACCCCTGTTTCAGAAAATAAATGTGTTGCATTACTTATTGAACTGCCCTCGTAGCATCCGTCATATCCACTCAGTGTTGCTTATGTGCACGGGCTTGTCGATGTTGTCGCTTGAGAGTGTGTCTTACCTGGTTATGCCAGTAAGTGGACGAATTACGCTATAATCCCGAATACCTGTGCTGTGTGCCATATACAGGGTGTTACAAAAAGGTACGGCCAAACTTTCAGGAAACATTCCTCACACACAAATAAAGTAAATATGTTAGGTGGACATGTGTCTGGAAACGCTTACTTTCCACGTTAGAGCTCATTTTAGTTTCGTCAGTATGTACTGTAGCCGGCCGCGGTGGTCTAGCGGTTCTGGCGCTGCAGTCCGGAACCGCGGGACTGCTACGGTCGCAGGTTCGAATCCTGCCTCGGGCATGGGTGTGTGTGATGTTCAAAAATGGTTCAAATGGCTCTGAGCACTATGGGACTCAACTGCTGTGGTCATAAGTCCGCTAGAACTTAGAACTACTTAAACCTACCTAACCTAAGGACATCACACACATCCATGCCCGAGGCAGGATTCGAACCTGCGACCGTAGCGGTCGTGCGGTTCCAGACTGTAGCGCCTTTAACCGCTCGGCCACTCCGTGTGTGATGTCCTTAGGTTAGTTAGGTTTAAGTAGTTCTAAGTTCTAGGGGACTTATGACCTAAGATCTTGAGTCCCATAGTGCTCAGAGCCATTTTTTGAGTATGTACTGTACTTTCTCGATTCACCGCCAGTTGGCCCAATTGAAGGGAGGTAATGTTGACTTCGGTGCTTGTGTTGACATGCGACTCATTGCTCTACAGTACTAGCATCAAGCACATCAGTACGTAGCATCAACAGGTTAGTGTTCATCACGAACGTGGTTTTGCAGCTCAGTGCAATGTTTACGAATGCGGAGTTGGCAGATGCCCATTTGATGAGTGAATTAGCAAGGGGCAATAGCCGTGGTGCGGTACGTTTGTATCGAGAGAGACTTACAGACGGAGGTGTCCCGACAGGAAGACGTTCGCAGCAATTGATCGGCGTCTTAGGGAGCACGGAACATTCCAGCCTATGACTCGCGACTGGGGAAGACCTAGAACGACGAGGACACCTGCAATGGACGAGGCAATTCTTCGTGCAGTTGACGATAACCCTAATGTCAGCATCAGAGAAGTTGCTGCTGTACAAGGTAACGTTGACCACGTCACTGTATGGAGAGTGCTACGGGAGAACCAGTTGTTTCCGTACCGTGTACAGCGTCTGCAGGCACAATCAGCAGCTGATTGGCCTCCACGGGTACACTTCTGCGAATGGTTCATCCGACAATGTGTCAATCCTCATTTCAGTGCAAATGTTCTCTTTACGGATGAGGCTTCATTCCAACGTGAACAATTGTAAATTTTCGCAATCCACGTGTGTGGGCTGACGAGAATCCGCACGCAATTGTGCAATCACGTCATCAACAGAGATTTTATGTGAACGTTTGGGCAGGCATTGTTGGTGATGTCTCGATTGGGCCCCATGTTCTTCCACCTACGGTCAATGGAGCACGTTATCACGATTTCATACGGGATACTTTACCTGTGCTGCTAGAACATGTTCCTTTACAAGTACGACACAACATGTGGTTCGTGCACGATGGAGCTCCTGCACATTTCAGTCGAAGTGTTCGTACGCTTCTCAACAACAGATTCGGTGACCGACGGATTGGTAGAGGCGGACCAATTCCGTGGCCTCCACGCTCTGCTGACCTCAACCCTCTTGACTTTCATTTATGGGGGCATTTGAAAGCTCTCGTCTACGCAACCCCGGTACCAAATGTAGAGACTCTTCGTGCTCGTATTGTGGACGGCTGTGATACAATACGCCATTCTCCAGGGCTGCATCAGCGCATCAGGGATTCCGTGCGACGGAGGGTGGATGCACGTATCCTCGCTAACGGAGGACATTTCGAACATTTCCTGTAACAAAGAGTTTGAAGTCACGCTGGTACGTTCTGTTGCTGTGTGTTTCCATTCCACGATTAATGTGATTTGAAGAGAAGTAATGAAATGAGCTCTAACATGGAAATTAAGCGTTTCCGGACACATGTCCACATAACATATTTTCTTTCTTTGTGTGTGAGGAATGTTTCCTGAAAGTTTGGCCGCACCTTTTTGTAACACCCTGTATAACAGGAAAGTCAGTCAGTTTCGTGTCACGTTTTTAATAACGTGGAGTTTACGTAAATTATGCACTGCGAGGAAGTCGACTACCGAATGAAAACTATAACGTGCGTCCGGAACCGTGCAGGTTCGAATCCTGCCTCGGGCATGGATGTGTGTGATGTCCTTAGGTTAGTTAGGTTTAAGTAGTTCTAAGTTCTAGGGGACTTATGACCACAGCAGTTGAGTCCCATAGTGCTCAGAGCCATTTGAACCATTAAAAAATAAACCGCTTGTCACTGTTCATATTTTCGTTAAGAAGAAAGTAACGAGAAAGAGTACCATGCTGGTTGGTGTTGCCCTGACTGTGAAACAAAATTTGCTTGTGGACAAAAAATTATTTGTGGTTGTCAAGATGTATGGGAAATGCTGTATAAAGCCGTAACGTAGTCGTCTTGAGACATCGAACCAATGGTCTTGCACCGAGCGGGCTTCACAAGCGTGATAATTAATATTTTCCGCGGCGGAATACTGGCACACGCTTCATAAAACGAGTGTCCGCCTTTCACACAATTGAGAGGTTTAACGGGATTTCATTAACGCAGAAGCTAGTTAACTCGAGGCCCCCGTTACAGAAACGATATTAAAGTCTCGGCCTCCAAGAGAACGGCGATACTTTGCCACATATGGCAACAGCAAACGGCGCAGCTGGGGCCGAAGAGGTCTGTGAGTACGTGTTAGTGACTTAGCGGACAGGATTATGTGCAACGCCAGACGTTTTGTAGGTTACTATGGAAAAGTATATTATCGAAGTTGCAGTAATGACTAAAGTGCGCGTCATTTATGACGGCGGCCGAGTTTAGGTTCGTTCTACGCATCTGACGTCACAGAACAGAGTCAGCCAATGAACAGAGAACGACGTTGCCAGAGCTCGACTGCAGTGGAGAGCACGGACGAGTGTCTACAGTTTTAGAAATGTTTAGTCATAAATAAAGTAATTGAACAAAAGCAATGTCTTGACAGCAGACTTTCTGTAAAAGAAAGTTTGGAAAAAGCATTCTTTATAGCAATTGCTTCATATTCTATTAGTTAATTAAACCAAACAAGCAATAAGGCTCCTAATTCAGGCGATAGCAAGGAAAGGTGTTTGTATCATTTTCATTAACCGCTTTTCCGCAATAAAGAACAGCGGTGATTGTTTATTTCCTATTGTACTTTGACGAAGTGCGAGTAATTCATAGGGATACCAACAGTGTTTGTCAGAATTTTGCGTGATGTCCTTATGGAGAGACATTGCAGGACGAGCTGCGTTAGCGTAACGGTTAAGGCGTTGGTTTAGAAGGCGATAGGTAACGATTTCAAACCTTGTGCGATGCTAAATATTGTTTTTTATTTTAAAACAACATCGAAGTATCTTACTTCACGAATTTTATTCGTTTGAATGCAATTTTTTGAAATTTCTAGTGCTTTGTCTCTTCATTAACCCTTTCGCTGCTGCAGACACGTGCTCCCCGCATTCCGCGCTGTGCGCGATTTTGTCATCACTGCACTGCTCGCCTGTGCAGACACATGGTGTTCCCACTGCTTTGACACACTTACCATTCGATTTCACAAAAACTATTTGGCCCAAAAATTAGATTTTTACACATCTTCTTGACTGATACCTTCCCCCCATAAATGACTTAATTTTGTTTCGATGTTCAACCCAGTTATTGTGCAGCATTAAATGTAGTAAACCATTGCACGAAATTTTGAAGAGTTTGCAGAGGTAAAAGTCCATAGCGTATACTTTCCGTATGGTCGATTTTAGTTGCCACAGTGGTTGAGAATGAAATGTGGACAAGGTACCTAAATTTCAAATAAAATTTACTGTATAACAATATCTCATTTAATTTAAGTACCACATAGGTGTCGTATGTAATATTGAGAAATATTCCGTCTTTCGCGACTGTAATAAAACTTTTATTTACACCGGGCGCGTTTGGCTTTATTTTGAAGCACTTCAGTCAGTCAAAGGAAGTGGGGGGAAGGTATCAGTCAAGAAGATGTGTAAAAATCTAATTTTTGGGCCAAATAGTTTTTGTGAAATCGAATGATAAAGTGTGTGAAAGCAGTCGAAACACCATGTGTCTGCACAGGCGAGCAGTGCAGTGACGACAAAATCACGCACAGCGCGGAATGCAGGGAGCACGTCTCTGTAGCAGCGAAAGGGTTAATGCGGCCGTGGTGGCTTTACTTCATAAACTGCGCGCTCCCCCCTAAACGTTAGTTTGCGAACTATACTATACTTTGGCGCTGTTTCTCTCGGCGCTTGCGTCGTGTGCAACTGGCAACGCAGCAATCTCCCGCGTCTGGGTGGGCATGCGCGAGCCGCCAAGATAAAAGAATTGAACTATAGTCAGATCATAACAAAACAGTGTCCCAAAGAGTGAAGTGCAAAATTATAAACTTTGTAGAAAATCTCAAACTGTAGGGGTATACAATGTTTTTATTTACGATTAGACAAATGCAGGGTGCCACTCCGATACGTATCAAACTAAGTGGAGAATTTCATCACGTAATGATTGAACTGTTCCATTCGGAACTGATGACCTTCGTCAACATGAGTACGAGGGGCGTTTGAAAAGTCCGTGCGAAGTGCGATAGATGGCACCACCGGCGCGTATCGAAGTCATGTTTAGTTAGCAGCGTCTTTGGTAAAAGAACGCACACCAGGTTTCAGCCATATTGGTCTATTTCTTTGTGTTTGGCATTTGTGTGAATCAAGGAAGTCGAGTAATTGTCAAAAAATGGACGAAAAAGAATTTCGTGTCGTGATTAAACATTACTTTATGAAAGGCAAAACGCCTCAGGAGACTAAAGAGAAGCTTGGTAAACATTACGGTGACTCTGAACGTTCGATTAGAACAGTTTATAAGTGGGTTCAAAATTTTCGGAGTGGCCATATGGGAACAAGTGATGCTCAAAGTTCTGGCCGCCCTGTGGAGGTTACGACTCCAGAAATCATTGATAAAATCCATGATATGGTGATGGATGACAGAACAGTTAACGTGCGTGAGATTGCTTGTGCTGTGGGCATCTCGAATGAACGGGTACATAATATTTTGCATAAACATTTGGACATGAGAAAGCTATCCGCAAGATGGGTTCCGCGATTGCTCACGCTTGACCAAAAACAGAATCGTGTGAAGTGTTGCAAGGATGGTTTGCAGCTGTTCAGGAAGAATCCGCAGGACTTTCGTCACTGTGGATGAAGCATGGATACATGACTATACTTCTGTGAGCAAAGAACAATCTAAACAATGGGTTGCCAAGGGAGAATCTGCACCAAAAAAGGCGAAGACCATTGCTTCGGCCGACTATCTGGAAAACGGTAAAATTATTACAGGTGCATATTATTCATCGTTATTGGACCGTTTGAAAACCGAGCTGCAAGAAAAACGCCGGCGATTGGACCGCAAAAAAGTCCTTTTCCATCACGACAATGCACCAGCACACACCTCAGCAGTGGTGGTCGCAAAATTAATGGAAACAGGATTCCAACTCGTTTCACATCCCCCCTATTCTCCAGACTTGGCTCCCTCGGACTACTATTTGTTCCCCAATTTGAAGAAATGGCTGGCGGTACGAAGATTTTATTCAAACGAAGAGGTGACTGCAGCAACTAAAAGCTATTTTGTACACTTGGACAATTCCTATTATTTGGAAGGGATCAGCAAATTAGAACAGCGTTGGACGAAGTGTATAAGTCTAAATGGCTCTGAGCACTATGGGACTCAACATCTTAGGTCATAAGTCCCCTAGAACTTAGAACTACTTAAACCTAACTAACCTAAGGACATCACACACACCCATGCCCGAGGCAGGATTCGAACCTGCGACCGTAGCAGTCCCGCGGTTCCGGACTGCAGCGCCAGAACCGCTAGACCACCGCGGCCGGCTATAAGTCTAAAAGGAGACTATGTCGAAAAATAAAAAAGGTTTACCCCAACAGACTTTTCAAATAGCCCTCGTATACGCTGGGGAAACAAATGTCAAGGGATACCTCGTAAAGCCACGCGGGATTAGACGAGCGGTCTGAGGCGCTGCAGTCATGGACTGTGCGGCTGGTCCCGGCGGAGGTTCGAGTCCTCCCTCGGGCATGCGTATGTGTGTTTGTCCTTAGGATAATTTAGGGACTGATGACCTTAGGAGTTGAGTCCCGTAGGATTTCCCACACATTTGATCATTTTTGAACCTACTTCGTAATACCGTGTCGCAAGCCGCTGGAAGTCCTCTGCAGAAATACTGCGGCGTGCGGCGTCCACAGCCAACCATACTTGCGAAAGTGTAGCCACAGCAGGATTTTGTGCACGAACCGATCCCTCGATCATGTCCCATAAATATTGAATGGGAATCATGTCGGGCCATCTGAATTGCCAAATCATTCGTTCCACCTGCCTAGAATGTTCTTCAAACCAATTGCGAATTGTGGTCCGTAGGCATGGCGCATTGTCATCCATAAAAATTCCACCGTTCTTCCGGAACGTGAAGTCCGTGAATAGCTGCAGACGGTCTCGAAGTGGCCGAACATAACCATTTCCAGTCAATGATTGGTTCAGCTGTTTGCCCCGATAGCTGAGTGGTGAGCGCGACGGATTGCCGTCGTAGGGCCCGGGTTCGATTCTCGGCTGGGTCGGGGATTTTCTCCGCTCAGGGACTAGTGTTGTTTTCATCGTCATTTCATCCCCATCCGGCGCGCAGGTCGCCCAATGTTGCGTCGAGTGTAATGAGACCTGCACCGAGGCGGCCGGACCTGCCCCGCAAAGGGCCTCCCGGCCAAAGACGTCAAACGCTGATTTTCCATTGGTTCAACTGGACCAGTCCATTCTGCATCAACACAGCCAACACCACAATGGAGCAACCACCAGTTTGCACAGTGCCTACTTAACAGCTTCGGTCCACGACTTCTTTGGCTATGCGCCACATTCCAACCATGTCATGAGCTCTTACCAACTGAAATCGGAATTCATCTGACCAGGCCACTGTTGTCTAGGGTCCAACTGGTATAGCTACCAACCCAGGAGAGGCACTGCAGGGGGTGTTGTGCTGTTAGCAAAGCCACTCGCGTCTGTCGTCTGCTGCCACAGCCAATTGACGCCATATTTCGGCGCACTGTCCTAGCGGATACGGCCGTCGCACGTCCCACACTGATTTCTGCAGTTATCTCAGGCAGTGTTGCTTGTCTGTTAGCACCGACAACTCGACGCAAACGCCGCTGCTCTCGGTCGCTAAGTGAAGGCCGTCGGCCACTGCGTTTACCGTGATGACCGGAAGTGCCTGAAGTTTGGAATTCTCACCACGCTCTTGACACTGTTGATCTTGGAGTATTGAATTACCTAATGATTTCCGAAATGGAATCTCCCCTGTGTCTAGCATCGACGATCATTCCATGTTAAAAGGTTGTTAATTACTACCGTCATCTGTATAAGTGCATAAAGCTACCCCATGACTTGCCATCTCCTTGTAATGTGTGACACCAACATGAACGACGAGTACAGTATTGTATTTGTTGTGGCATGGGGCGGACAGCTTGCGAATGTCATGCTGAGGAAATTCTTAAGGTGTCTAAGCCACATGTTCTGTCACATCATGCAGAAGCGTACACTATGTGATCAATTGTATCCGGACACTCCCAAAAAATATTCGTTTTTCGTAATAGGTGCATTGTGCAGCCACCTACTGCCAGGTACTCCATATCAGCTACCTCAGTAGCCATTAGATATCGTGAGAGAGCAGAATGGGGCGCTCCGTAAAACTCACGGACTTCGAGCGTGGCCAGGTGCTTGCGTGTCACTTGTGTCACACGTATCTACGCGAGATTTCCTCATTCCTTAACATCCCTAGGTCTACTGTTTCCGATGTGGTAGTGAAGTGGATACGTGAAGGGACACATACAGCACAAAAGCGTACAGGCCGACCTCGTCTGTTGGCTGACAGAGACCGCCGACTGATAATGTTTAATAGGCAGACATCTATCCAGACCATCACACAGGAATTCCAAACTGCATCAGCATCCACTGCAAGTACTATGACAGTTGGGCGGGAGCAGAGAAAACTTGGATTTCATGGTCGAGTTGCTGGTCATAAGCCACACATCTCGCCGGTAAATGCCAAACGACGCCTCGCTTGGAGTAAGCAGCGTAAACATTGGACGACTGAACAGTGGAAAAACGTTGTGTGGAGTGGCGAATCACGATACACAATGTGGCGATCCGATGGCAGGGTGTGGGTTTGGCGAATTACCGGTGAACGTCATCTGCCAGCTTTGTAGTGCCAACAGTGTTATGGTGGTGACCCGAAACATATAGAACACCTGTGGGATGTTTTGGAACGCCGACTTCTTGCCAGGTCTCACCGACCGACATCGATACGTCTCCTCAGTGCAGCATTCCTTGAAGAATGGTCTGCCATTCCCCAAGAAACCTTCCAGCACCTGACTGAACGTACGCCTGCGAGAGCGGAAGCTGTCATCAAGGCTAAGGGTCGGCGAACACCATACTGAATTCCAGCATTATTGATGGTGTGCGCTACGAACTTGTAAGACATTTTCAGCCAGGTGTCCGGATACTTTTGATCACATAGTGTCTGTCTGCGCACTGCTTCCAATATATGCTCAGTGGGTGACAAACCAATGGACCTGGAATGCCGGTCAAGGGTCTTTGCATCCGAAAATCGTTTATAGTGTGGACTCGAGTGTGAGGTCTAGCGTTATTCTGCTGGAATATGGCATTTGGTGCCCTGGTCAGTAAGGGTGTGACAACAGGGCTTACGATTCTTGCCACAATCTGACTGTCACTGTGCCATCTTTCATGAATTACCTTATTAGCCCAGCTGTCATGTGCAATAGCTGCCCACAATCCGCCTGCTTAGCTGGGTCGTAACGTGCTCGCCTCCCATGCAATCGGGCCCGAGTTCGATTCCCGGCCGGGTTGGAGATTTTCTCCCCTCAGGGACTGGGCGTTTTGTTGTTCTCATCATTATTTCATCCTCATCACCGGCGCCCAAGTCGCCCAGTGTGGCGTCGACTGAAATAAGCTCCGCACACCACAGTTGCAGGAGTTGTAGGGTTACGGGTCTCGACAAGCGCTTCTTGTGACCTTTGATTAGGTCAGCTACCGTCATGCTAGTGTCGATCTAACCGCAACAGACAGAAGTGAGACTCATCGCTGAGCAACACAGAATGGCGCTCAGCGTCCCACCTGAGACCGGCTCTACACCGTACAAGTCTCTGTTGTCTGTAGTACAGTTTCAGCAGTAAGCCACATATGCCACTCGAGACTTCAACGCAACTTCGAGCTGCCTTCAACTTCTGTTCGCATTTCAGCAGTTGTCATCCGTCTGTTTGTTAGGCCCAGTCGAAAAGTTATGTGTCCATCTCCCCATGACTCACCTTCACCTCCTTCCTCTTCCTTTTCAATAACATTGCATTCAAGTTCGTTTCATTCTACGCAAATTTTTCAAATGGCTCTGAGCACTATGGGAGTTAGCATCTGAGGTCATCAGTCCCCTAGAACTTAGAAGTACTTAAACCTAACACACGCATCGATGCACGAGGCAGGATTTGAACGTGCGACCGTAGCGCTCGCGTGGTTCCAGACTGAATCGCCTAGAACCGCACGGCCACTGCGACCGGCTATTCTACACAGGATGAACTGGAACTCCACCGACAAACTTTCTCAAGTGATAGTATGGACCAAAGAAGAACAAAATTCCTCGTAAACATGGGCTCTAAAGTACATAACTTAAGAGCTATGGGCACTTGTTCATCTTCGATACTGTCAAACACTTCTCTTCTACTGTAACCTCTTTCCTTTCCGTATTCTTAGGGAAGGTAGTATAGGCCGAAACAAGAAAAGAATATCTAGTAAACATGAGCTCTAAAATGCGTATCTTAAGAGGATGAGCACTTTTTCAGTAGAATATGCGTGTTTTACAGTTGTGAGGATGTACAAGTGGTCATTGCTCTTAAGTTACGGAGTTTAGCGCACAGGTTTACTGGAGATTTTTGTCTTGTTTTCATCCACGCTACTTCTCAAAACATGAAAAGCAAAGAGCTATTACTAGAAGAGATGTATCTTAAGGTACCGAAGATGCACAAGTGCTCATACCCTTTAAGCTATCCAGTTTAGAGGCCATATTTACTGGATATTTTTCCCTCGTTTTGATCGGTACTATGTCACCTGTCAAAGTTTGTCTGTGGTGTTCTGGTTCATCCTGTATATTCCTTAAAGCACGTCTTTGTTTGGTACTGACTTGCCATCTGAACTCCTGGTATTCATAGAGTTGCTTCTCTTTCCTCCAAACATCTCATTATTTTTCAACGACGCGTTTCGCCTTATTTAGGCATCTTCAGGTTATCTACATAGAAAACAGAGAACAAATACATCTATTTAAGAAACGCGATCGGGTTGTGCAGACTTGGATAACCTATAAGCATGTATAAACAGATCACCTATTGAAAGAGCAAATACCTTAATTTGGTATTTCTTAATAATCCTGTAATCAGTGTAGCCAAAGGGCATCGTCAAATATATCAGGCCAACATCGCCTTCGTTAAACTCAGTAAAAACTAGAAGTATAAAATAGTAAACTCATTACCTGAAGATGCCTAAATAAGGCGACACGCGTCGTTGAAAAATAAAAAAATAAAATTTCAACCAAGGCTGTTTTTATTCATTACTGTTCAGCACTGGTTTGCTGTTGTGCCACATATGGACTGGAAGAATTTCTATTATTATTCGTATACGCGGCGTCTATCTTCCCCCCACCCCCACCCCCACCCCCCCCAGGATATAGACGTATAACCCAGCTTGTGCTCTGTCATCAATGACCTTGTCGTCGACAGGGCGTTTAAACGGAAAACTTCCTTTTATTCGGCTATTACTATGTAACAGATAACAGGACTGTTTATAAAACATCGAAAATTCCCTCCGAAAATAGCGATGTAGAACGACATTTTCTTCCCCGATACATAGGTATGTCGATATCAGAATATCAGTATAAAGCGGCGATATTTTTATTTTATATTGTATTTTTCTGACAGTTTTCGGTAAATATTTGAAATCTTTCTCTTGAACTTGTAGTAGAAGACAACCTTACTTTCATTGCGCGAGGGACTCTTACTGCTTTTTGAGCTTTGATCACCTCCAGTCTTCCTCTTTGACTGTATGAAGCAAGTATAGGTGCCACAAAAGTAGTAATTCGGTTGTAGTGGCGGTGTGAATGGAATAACAAGATTTCCGATGTGAAGAAATAACGAACCAATTGCGTTAGAAAACAATTATAACGCAACTAGTGTGCTATTTCTTCACATCAGCACTTTTCTACAGCATTTGCTGAAAATGATGGTTCAAATGGCTCTGAGCACTATGGGACTTAAGATGTGAGGCCATCATTCCCCTAGACTTACAACTACTTAAACCTAACTAACCTAAGGGCAGCATACACATCCATGCCCTAGGCAGTATTCGAACCTGCGACCGTAGCAGCCGCGTGGTTTCGGACTGAAGCGCCTAGAACCTCTCGGCCACAGCGGCCGGCTGGAAATGATGAACTACAATCTAAATGGAAAGATTCGTCTTTGCGGTGGGCGGAGACGTGTGAGCGGAAATGCTGACGTGGTCGGCGTTCAGCGCTACCAACACAAACTGCAACGTTTAACTTCACCACGCAGTGTTCCTACTTCAACATGAAATATGGGTTATAGGTAGCCAATGACAAATTAAGAAAATAAGGTACGAAAGGTTAACTGGAATCAAATAGTGCATGCAAGCACGATGTACCCAGTTGTCAATTAACAAGACAACAGTCGACCCAAAAAGTATTGCAATACAAACTTTTCATCAGCACAAAGTCCCATTATTAACTTACAGATTTTCAAATTAAGTGTTTTTCTTTCGTTTTTTACTCCAAGGGGAATAGGCAGGCTCCTAGCTTCCTGATTTGATAATAAATCAAAGCTTCAATGTACAGCTCTATAACAGGCAGTGTATTTACAACGTACCACCGATCTTTCTATAGGACGATATACAGGGTGGTCCATTGATAGTGATAAGCATCAAACGACAAAACTACAAAGAACGAAACTTGTCTAGCTTCAAGGGGGAAACCAGATGGCGCTATGGTTGGCCCGCTAGATGGCGCTGCCATAGGTCAAACGGATATCAACTACGTTTTTTTAAAATAGGAACCCCCATTTTTATTACATATTCGTGTAGTACGTAAATAAATATGAATGTTTTAGCTGGACCACTTATTTCGTTTTGTGATAAATGGCCTCTAATAGTCACAAACGTAAAAGTACGTGATATCACGTAACATTCCGCCAGTGCGGACGGTATTTGCTTCGTGATACATTACCCGTGTTGAAATGGACCGTTTACCAATTGCGGAAAAGGTCGATATCGTGTTGATGTATGGCTATTGTGATCAAAATGCCCAACGGGCGTGTGCTATGTATGCTGCTCGGTATCCTGGACGACATCATCCAAGTGTCCGGACCGTTCGCCGGATAGTTACGTTATTTAAGGAAACAGGAAGTGTTCAACCACGTGTGAAACGTCAACCACGACCTGCTGTCGCGGCTGATCCGCACATCAGTAGCAGACAAATAGGGCGGGAAACGGGAATCTCAAAAACGTCGGTGTTGAGAATGCTACATCAACATCGATTGCACCCGTACCACATTTCCATGCACCAGGAATTGCATGGCGACGACTTTGAACGTCGTGTACAGTTCTGCCACTGGGCACAAGAGAAATTACGGGACGATGACAGATTTTTTGCACGCGTTCTATTTAGCGACGAAGCGTCATTCACCAACAGCGGTAACGTAAACCGTCATAATATGCACTATCGGGCAAAAAAAATCCACGATGGCTGCGATAAGTGGAACATCAACGACCTTGACGGGTTAATGTATGGTGCGGCATTACGTGAGGAAGGATAATTGGCCCCCATTTTATCGATGGAAATCTAACTTGTGCAATGTATGCCGATTTCCTACGTAATGTTCTACCAATGTTAATACTAGATATTTCACTGCATGACAGAATGGCGATGTACTTCCAACATGATGGTTGTCCGGCACATAGCTCGCGTGCGGTTGAAGCGGTATTGAAGAGCATTTTTCATGACAGGTGGATTGGTCGTCGAAGCACCACACCATGGCCCGCACGTTCTCCGGATCTGACGTCCCCGGATTTCTTTCTGTGGGGAAAGTTGAAGGATATTTGCTATCGTGATCCACCGACAACGCCTGACAACATGCATCAGCGCATTGTCAATGCATGTGCGAGTATTACGGAGGGCGAACTACTCGCTGTCGAGAGGAATTTCGTTACACGTATTGCCAAATGTGTTGAGGTTGACGGACATCATTTTGACCATTTATTGCATTCATGTGGTAATTACAGGTAATCACGCTGTAACAACATGTGTTCTCAGAAATGATAAGTTCACAAAGGTACATGTATCACGTTGGAGCAACCGAAATAAAATGTTCAAACGTACCTAAGTTCTATATTTGAAGTTAAAAAACCTACCTGTTACCAACTGTTCGTCTAAAATTGTGAGCCTATGTTTGTGACTATTACGGGATCTACCACAAAGCGAAAAAAGTCGTCCGACTAAAACTTTCATATTTATTAACGTACTACACGAATATGAAATAAAAAATGGGAGTTCCTATTTTAAAAAATGCAGTTGATATCCGTTTGACCTATGGCAGCGCCATCTAGCGGCCTAACCATAGCGCCACCTGGTTTCCCCCTTCAAGCTGGGCGAGTTTCGTTGTTTGTAGTTTTTCCGTTTGACGGTTATTTCGTGAGATATTTGGCCTGGTCACGATCAATGGACCACCCCGTATTATAGCTCTATTTTCCTTCAATATATCGATACTTTTGCCACTGTATCGGGGGCCGGTAATGGCATTTTGTCTACAAATACACTCCTGGAAATGGAAAAAAGAACACATTGACACCGGTGTGTCAGACCCACCATACTTGCTCCGGACACTGCGAGAGGGCTGTACAAGCAATGATCACACGCACGGCACAGCGGACACACCAGGACCCGCGGTGTTGGCCGTCGAATGGCGCTAGCTGCGCAGCATTTGTGCACCGCCGCCGTCAGTGTCAGCCAGTTTGCCGTGGCATACGGAGCTCCATCGCAGTCTTTAACACTGGTAGCATGCCGCGACAGCGTGGACGTGAACCGTATGTGCAGTTGACGGACTTTGAGCGAGGGCGTATAGTGGGCATGCGGGAGGCCGGGTGGACGTACCGCCGAATTGCTCAACACGTGGGGCGTGAGGTCTCCACAGTACATCGATGTTGTCGCCAGTGGTCGGCGGAAGGTGCACGTGCCCGTCGACCTGGGACCGGACCGCAGCGACGCACGGATGCACGCCAAGACCGTAGGATCCTACGCAGTGCCGTAGGGGACCGCACCGCCACTTCCCAGCAAATTAGGGACACTGTTGCTCCTGGGGTATCGGCGAGGACCATTCGCAACCGTCTCCATGAAGCTGGGCTACGGTCCCGTACACCGTTAGGCCGTCTTCCGCTCACGCCCCAACATCGTGCAGCCCGCCTCCAGTGGTGTCGCGACAGGCGTGAATGGAGGGACGAATGGAGACGTGTCGTCTTCAGCGATGAGAGTCGCTTCTGCCTTCGTGCCAATGATGGTCGTATGCGTGTTTGGCGCCATGCGGGTGAGCGCCACAATCAGGACTGCATACGACCGAGGCACACAGGGCCAACACCCGGCATCATGGTGTGGGGAGCGATCTGCTACACTGGCCGTACACCACTGGTGATCGTCGAGGGGACACTGAATAGTGCACGGTACATCCAAACCGTCATCGAACCCATCGTTCTACCATTCCTAGACCGGCAAGGGAACTTGCTGTTCCAACAGGACAATGCACGTCCGCATGTATCCCGTGCCACCCAACGTGCTCTAGAAGGTGTAAGTCAACTACCCTGGCCAGCAAGATCTCCGGATCTGTCCCCCATTGAGCATGTTTGGGACTGGATGAAGCGTCGTCTCACGCGGTCTGCACGTCCAGCACGAACGCTGGTCCAACTGAGGCGCCAGGTGGAAATGGCATGGCAAGCCGTTCCACAGGACTACATCCAGCATCTCTACGATCGTCTCCATGGGAGAATAGCAGCCTGCATTGCTGCGAAAGGTGGATATACACTGTACTAGTGCCGACATTGTGCATGCTCTGTTGCCTGTGTCTATGTGCCTGTGGTTCTGTCAGTGTGATCATGTGATGTATCTGACCCCAGGAATGTGTCAATAAAGTTTCCCCTTCCTGGGACAATGAATTCACGGTGTTCTTATTTCAATTTCCAGGAGTGTATCAGCAGTCCTAGTTGCTATCTTACCGCGAGGTCCGTGTCGGCACCTGCCCCGGATGCCTCGCCTGTAACGCTAGCTAGCACTTAATTAGGAGCAGCTGTGGCCCGGAAAATTTGACCCCTCCCGGCACTGCCAAGCGAAGCCAGATGTGCCGCCGAGCTGCGGGCAGGGTTTCCTCACCGCTCCTCTTCCCGTGCCTCCAGTCCACGGTGTACTTTGCTGCCCCCACTTCCTGTCTCACTTGCGACGCCCCGCGCCGGGACGGAACAAAATATAGGCCTCTGCGACACGGAAAAATACAGTGCCACGCGCTTCGTGACAGCGTAACAAATATACCGCAGCGACCGCTGCCGTACGCAAAATTGTCACGTCCTCTCCTTCCAAAATGACCCGTGTGTCTTCCTGTCCGCATAACTCGACTGCTATCCGAGAAACGATTATACAGAGTAGTTTCACAGATGTGGCGTCTAACAATTTTACGAACTTCCAGTACAACGAGAAACAAGTCCAAAGCTGCAATTTTCATTTTTATTTTTATGCAGTCGATGACTAGTTTCGGGCCGGGACCCATTTTGAAATCATCATAGTCAAAAATGGTATTTCCGAAAATGTATAAAAAATGTCAAAAATGTGCGTACGAACAGTGACAGCGCGTATTTGTATGCGCTGCAACTGGGCGTTCCAAACACTCTTCGCTACGCACCGCAAAGTGGTTTGCGGAGGTATAAAACTGGTGGCGCCAGCGTGTTGTATGTGATGTCCCGTAAAAATGCAACTCACTTTCTCATAACTTCTGCATCAAATCCGAGCCTTCCATTCACTCAGCCCAATACAGATCTTAAGGTGCGTTTACACTGCCATTTGTATCGGCACATGTATGAGATACATGTACAGGGTGTTTCAAAAATGACCGGTATATTTGAAACGGCAATAAAAACTAAACGAGCAGCGATAGAAATACACCGTTTGTTGCAATATGCTTGGGACAACAGTACATTTTCAGGCAGACAAACTTTCGAAATTACAGTAGTTACAATTTTCAACAACAGATGGCGCTGCGGTCTGGGAAACTCTATAGTACGATATTTTCCACATATCCACCATGCGTAGCAATAATATGAATGAAATTACCCGAAACCTTTGACAACGTGTCTGGCGGAATGGCTTCACATGCAGATGAGATGTACTGCTTCAGCTGTTCAATTGTTTCTGGATTCTGGCGGTACACCTGGTCTTTCAAGTGTCCCCACAGAAAGAAGTCACAGAGCTTCATGTCTGGCGAATAGGGAGGCCAATCCACGCCGCCTCCTGTATGTTTCGGATAGCCCAAAGCAATCACACGATCGTCGAAATATTCATTCAGGAAATTAAAGACGTCGGCCGTGCGATGTGGCCGGGCACCATCTCGCATAAACCACGAGGTGTTCGCAGTGTCGTCTAAGGCAGTTTGTACCGCCACAAATTCACGAAGAATGTCCAGATAGCGTGATGCAGTAATCGTTTCGGATCTGAAAAATGGGCCAATGATTCCTTTGGAAGAAATGGCGGCCCAGACCAGTACTTTTTGAGGATGCAGGGACGATGGGACTGCAACATGGGGCTTTTCGGTTCCCCATATGCGGCAGTTCTGTTTATTGACGAAGCCGTCCAGGTAAAAATAAGCTTCGTCAGTAAACCAAATGCTGCCCACATGCATATCGCCGTCATCAATCCTGTGCACTATATCGTTAGCGAATGTCTCTCGTGCAGCAACGGTAGCGGCGCTGAGGGGTTGCCGCGTTTGAATTTTGTACGGATAGAGGTGTAAACTCTGGCGCACGAGACGATACGTGGACGTTGGCGTCATTTGGACCGCAGCTGCAACACGGCGAACGGAAACCCGAGGCCGCTGTGGGATCACCTGCTGCACTAGCTGCGCGTTGCCCTCTGTGGTTGCCGTACGCGGTCGCCCTACCTTTCCAGCACGTTCATCCGTCACGTTCCCAGTCCGTTGAAATTTTTCAAACAGATCCTTTATTGTATCGCTTTTCGGTCCTTTGGTTACATTAAACCTTCGTTGAAAACTTCGTCTTGTTGCAACAACACTGTGTTGTAGGCGGTGGAATTCCAACACCAGAAAAATCCTCTGTTCTAAGGAATAAACCATGTTGTCTACAGCACACTTGCACGTTGTGAACAGCACACGCTTACAGCGGAAAGACGACGTACAGAATGGCGCACCCACAGACTGCGTTGTCTTCTATATCTTTCACATCACTTGCAGCGCCATCTGTTGTTGAAAATTGTAACTACTGTAATGTCTAAAGTTTGTCCGCCTGAAAATGTACTGTTGTCCCAAGCATATTGCAACAAACGGTGTATTTCTATCGCTGCTCGTTTAGTTTTTATTGCCGTTTCAAATATACCGGTCATTTTTGAAACACCCTGTATATGCGACTTTGCGACATGTATCGCGACTTGTATGAGTTGACAGGTATCAATTTCATACATGTATGAGCGTGCGTTTACACTGATTTGTATCACTGTGCGATGGCTTCCGACGACGATTTGGAAGATTTCACATTTTTATGTGCTGGTACACTTGCTCTTTTGGAAGATGATAGGAAGAAAAGGCGGACGAAGCGTAAATGGTGGCAGAGAGAGTTTCTCGCGAATTAACGCTAAAGGATGGCGCATATTTTAGAAATTATGTTAGGATGAGTATGGAGGATTTCCGCGGTTTGTTATCACTTGTGGCTCCTCTTGTGTCCAAAACCAACACAAACTTTCGGGAAGCGATTCCACCAGAGGATCAGTTGGCAGTAACTATCCGTTTTTTAGCCACTGGGGATTCCTCGTAAAACGAAGATTTCATGACAAAACATTTGCATTGTCGCGCGATTGCTAATGCCAACGTCTCACACACGATTGTCGGCATCCGTTGTCAACATTATCACGCGAGGCCGCCGGAATAATAGCAAAACATTGATATACGTGCCAGATGCATGAAAAAATTATAGAATGTATTACATACTCCGATATATATAAAACTTTTACCTTCACTTCTTGGAATAAAACTTGCACAATGGCCTCGCAAACACGAAGAATAATGTTGCATATGGCAGTTTTTGATGTTCTATGCAGAAACATTAACGTCGAAACGATAGTCGGCACCTCCAAAACTCAAACAGCCGCCAAAGAGCTTGGTACTACGCATTCGCTAATCGTCAAAATAAGCGGCAGGCGACAAGACGACAGGAAATGATAGTACTGCACATGCGCGAGTTCAAATGTCGCTCATACATGTCGCGTATATGGCCAAAAAGCGATATACAAAATGTATACGCGACATGTATGAGCTCGAGGGTCCGCATACAAGTTCCGTGAATTTTTGTATGAGGTGATGTATCGCGACATGTCAAATTGACATGTCGCTCATACATGTCGCGATACATGTATCCCAGTGTAAACGTACCTTTACGTGACGGTCACATTTCATATCGCTTCTTAGTTTGAACGGTAAATAAAAAAGCACTCCGCCTGCAGGCCACAAGTGGCTCATCGGGACCATCCGACCGCCGTGTCACCCTCAGTTGAGGATGTGGATAGGAGGGGCGTGTGGTCAGCACACCGCTCTCCCGGTCGTTATGATGGTTTTCTTTGACCGGAGCCGCTACTATTCGGTCGAGTAGCTCCTCAATTGGCATCACGAGGCTGAGTGCACCCCGAAAAATGGCAACAGCGGATGGCGGCTGGATGGTCACCCATCCAAGTGCCGGCCACGCCCGACAGCGCTTAACTTCGGTGATCTCACGGGAACCGGTGTATCCACTGCGACAAGGCCGTTGCCGAACGGTAAATACAGGGTGTACATAAAGTTCGGAAGCACTTTCTGTTATTTGTCGCACAAGAAGTAAACATTGTACAGATGTCATACATAATTGCATTTTGAAGAGAAGCTGTAAAAGCTTTTTTCACAAACATTCGATGGGCGACGCACCAATTTCTTTGGACTCCTTACGAATGTCTCTCGTACGCGATCCACATTCACTTCACTCATACTGGGGCGTCCGCTTCTCTTTGCCGGGCACAAGCAACCCGTCGTAACGAATTTGTTGTGCCAGTGGTAAGTCGCCTTCTTTGTTCGTGGCTTCTTACCGTTCTTGGTTCTAAACATCCGCTGAACACCTGTAGCACAGTTGTTTTTGTCCAACTCCAACACACAGAAAGCTCGCTCCGCACCTGAGCTCGCCATGTATGCGACTAGCGCCGACTATCGGCAAATTACTAAACTACGCTGTGGTGCTAAACATGAAAAAAAAAACTTTCGGGTTTTCTCTTCAAATTGACATACGTATGTTATCTGTAGGTCCTGTCGACAACGAGGTCATTAGAGACGGAGCGCAAGCTCGGGTTAGGTAAGGATGGGGAAGGAAATCGGCCGTGCTCTTTCAAAGGAACCATCCCGGCATTCGCCTGAAACGATTTAGGGAAATCACGGAAAACCTAAATCAGGATGGCTGGAGACGGGATTGAACCGTCGTCCTCCCGAATGCGAGTCCAGTGTGCTAACCACTGCGCCACCTCGCTCGGTGTTATCTGTACAATGTTTGGTTATTGTGCAGTAAATAATTGAAGCGCGACCGCTACGGCCGCAGGTTCGAATCCTGCCTCGGGCATGGATGTGTGTGATGTCCTTACGTTAGTTAGGTTTAAGTAGTTCTAAGTGTAGGGGACTGATTACCCCTGTTAAGTCCCATAGTGCTCAGAGCCATTTGAACCATTTGAATTTGAAATAATTGAAAGTGAAGTTTATGTACACCCTGTACTTATACCATCTACATCTACATCGATACTCCGCAAGCCACCTGACGGTGTGTGGCGGAGGGTACCTTGAGTACCTCTATCGGTTCTCCCTTCTATTCCAGTCTCGTATTGTTCGTGGAAAGAAAGATTGTCGGTATGCCTCTGTGTGGGCTCTAATCTCTCTGATTTTATCCTCACGGTCTCTTCCCGAGGTATACGTAGGAGGGAGCAATATACTGCTTGACTCCTCGGTGAAGGTATGTTCTCGAAACTTCAACAAAAACCCGTACTGAACTACTGAGCGTCTCTCCTGCAGAGTGTTCCACTGGAGTTTATCTATCATCTCCGTAACGCTTTCGCGATTACTAAACGATCCAGTAACGAAGCGCGCTGCTCTCCGTTGGATCTTCTCTCTCTCTTCTATCAACCCTATCTGGTACGGATCCCACGCTGCTGAGCAGTATTCAAGCAGTGGGCGAACAAGCGTACTGTAACCTACTTCCTTTGTTTTCGGATTGTATTTCCTTAGGATTCTTCCAATGAATCTCAGTCTGGCATCGGCTTTACCGACGATCAACTTTATATGATCATTCCATTTTAAATCACTCGTAATGTGTACTCAAGAAGCTTGCACAGGATAGAGTGGCATGGAGAGCTGCATCAAACCAGTCTCAGGACTGAAGACCACAACAACAACAACAACAACAATGTGTACTCCGAGATAATTTTTGGAATTAACTGCTTCCAGTTGCTGACCTGCTATATTGTAGCTAAATGATAAGGGATCTTTCTTTCTATGTATTCGCAGCACATTACACTTGTCTACATTGAGATTCAATTGCCATTCCCTGCACCATGCGTCAATTCGCTGCATATCCTCCTGCATTTCAGTACAATTTACCATTGTTGCAACCTCTCGATATACCACAGCATCATCCTCAAAAAGCCTCAGTGAACTTCCGATGTCATCCACAAGGTCATTTATGTATATTGTGAATAGCAACGGTCCTACGACACTCCCCTGCGGCACACCTGAAATCACTCTTACTTCGGAAGACTTCTCTCCATTGAGAATGATGTAGTCTAGAAGCTTACCTCTTACGATGAAAATCCTGTATATGCAGTATTTGGCATCAAATGGTGAGCGATGTCTACGAGTAGTCCGTATCAGAACGCATATGGAAGATGGGAAGTGCTATTTTTTATGGACTACCCAAGCTATTTGACTTTCTAGATCGTGGCACACCTTTAGAATCTCTTACGTTTTTCGTAACTGATGGTCCTACAAAATAATTCTTCGTATATCCATAATCGCACGACTTGGGACGTCAGCTGGTATAATATATGTTAAAAAATGACTAATTCCACCAGCTGTATTAAGGTGTTGGTTTTATTGGCAACTAGTTTCGATGTTGTTACATCATCATCTTCATGCCCATACTTGTTGACAGTAACCGTATGTGTCACACACTAGTAGTCAGTGGTGAGGTAGGCGTGTTCCATGCGGAAGGTAGGTAGTAACTCTGCAACTTCCATATATACTTCCCAAGCAACGCAGCGGTGTGTGATGGAGGGTACTTTTTGTAGTGGACTGACAAGGCAGCCAGTCCACAGTGACGGGTAGCCGAAAGGGCACACGTACACACACGCCGTCTGGCGCGAAGTCTGGAACAGGATTCGTAATGAATGTGATAAAGAAAAGAACGTAGCTACTAGAACACTTAACTTTTATATCGTCCTTTGGTATACAGCATTCTGGATGATACAAGTGAGACTCTATCTTGAGATACATGCAATGGTACAAATGGCGCCTTGCTAGGTCGTAGCTATTAGCTGAAGGCTATTCTAACTGTCTCTCGGCAAATGAGAGAAAGGCTTCGTCAGTGTAGTCGCTAGCAACGTCGTCGTACAACTGAGGCGAGTGCTAGTACGTCTCTCTAGACCTGCCGTGTGGTGGCGCTCGGTCTGCGATCACTGACAGTGGCGACACGCGGGTCCGACATGTACTAATGGACCGCGGCCGATTTAAAGCTACCACCTAGCAAGTGTGGTGTCTAGCGGTGACACCACACTTTTGGTACCACTAACTGATCTCCCTTGCTTGTTCAACTAGCGAGTGGCGCTTGGGAAGAATGACTCATGCTGATAATCTGTATTATCTCTAATGTCTCGAATATTCTCGTTGTGGCCATTTCGCGAGATATATGGGGACGGAAGTAATATGTTGTCCGGCTCTTCCCGGGAACTTCTCTCGAAATTTCAGTGGTAACCCTCTACGTGATGCACAGCGCCTCTCTTGCAGCGTCTCTCACTGGACTTTGTTGAGGATCTCTGTGACGATCTCGCGCCGGCTAAAAGATACCGTGACGAAACGCGCCGCTCTTCGTTGGATCTTCTCTCTCTCGCTCGTCTATTAGTGCTACCTGCTAAGGATCCTACAGGGTGTTTCAAAAATGACCGGTATATTTGAAACGGCAATAAAAACTAAACGAGCAGCGATAGAAATACACCGTTTGTTGCAATATGCTTGGGACAACAGTACATTTTCAGGCGGACAAACTTTCCAAATTACAGTAGTTACAATTTTCAACAACAGATGGCGCTGCAAGTGATGTGAAAGATATAGAAGACAACGCAGTCTGCGGGTGCGCCATTCTGTACGTCGTCTTTCTGCTGTAAGCGTGTGCTGTTCATAACGTGCAAGTGTGCTGTAGACAACATGGTTTATTCCTTAGAACAGAGGATTTTTCTGGTGTTGGAATTCCACCGCCTAGAACACAGTGTTGTTGCAACAAGACGAAGTTTTCAACGGAGGTTTAATGTAACCAAAGGACCGAAAAGCGATACAATAAAGGATCTGTTTGAAAAATTTCAACGGACTGGGAACGTGACGGATGAACGTGCTGGAAAGGTAGGGCGACCGCGTACGGCAACCACAGAGGGCAACGCGCAGCTAGTGCAGCAGGTGATCCGACAGCGGCCTCGGGTTTCCGTTCGCCCTGTTGCAGCTGCGGTCCAAATGACGCCAACGTCCACGTAACGTCTCGTGCGCCAGAGTTTACACCTCTATCCGTACAAAATTCAAACGCGGCAACCCCTCAGCGCCGCTACCATTGCTGCACGAGAGACATTCGCTAACGATATAGTGCACAGGATTGATGACGGCGATATGCATGTGGGCAGCATTTGGTTTACTGACGAAGCTTATTTTTACCTGGACGGCTTCGTCAATAAACAGAACTGGCGCATATGGGGAACCGAAAAGCCCCATGTTGCAGTCCCATCGTCCCTGCATCCTCAAAAAGTACTGGTCTGGGCCGCCATTTCTTCCAAAGGAATCATTGGCCCATTTTTCAGATCCGAAACGATTACTGCATCACGCTATCTGGACATTCTTCGTGAATTTGTGGCGGTACAAACTGCCTTAGACGACACTGCGAACACCTCGTGGTTTATGCAAGATGGTGCCCGGCCACATCGCACGGCCGACGTCTTTAATTTCCTGAATGAATATTTCGATGATCGTGTGATTGCTTTGGGCTATCCGAAACATACAGGAGGCGGCGTGGATTGGCCTCCCTATTCGCCAGACATGAACCCCTGTGACTTCTTTCTGTGGGGACACTTGAAAGACCAGGTGTACCGCCAGAATCCAGAAACAATTGAACAGCTGAAGCAGTACATCTCATCTGCATGTGAAGCCATTCCGCCAGACACGTTGTCAAAGGTTTCGGGTAATTTCATTCAGAGACTACGCCATATTATTGCTACGCATGGTGGATATGTGGAAAATATCGTAGTATAGAGTTTCCCAGACCGCAGCGCCATCTGTTGTTGAAAATTGTAACTACTGTAATTTCGAAAGTTTGTCCGCCTGAAAATGTACTGTTGTCCCAAGCATATTGCAACAAACGGTGTATTTCTATCGCTGCTCGTTTAGTTTTTATTGCCGTTTCAAATATACCGGTCATTTTTGAAACACCCTGTATATAGCTAAACAATACTCAAGAATCGGTCGAACAAGCGCCTTGTAAACCACTTCTTTCGTCGATGAGTTACATTTCCTTAAGATTCTTCCTGTGCACCTCAGTGTGGGATCTGTTTTGCCTACCATTTGTTTTATGTGGTCGTTCCACTTAAGGTCACCCTGTATAATTACTCCTTACTACGGTGCTATGTCGCGGGCAATGTATAACAAACAACCTTGCATACGTGTACCCGCATATAAATAATAAGTTAATTAAAGGAGATTTTGCAGTATTTCACCTCGGTTGCCCTTCCCAAGTTTTGAATGTATTACACCAATTATGGGAAGAAGAGTTGGTGTTCGACAACGAAAGTGTCCTATTAGCTCCACTACTGGCCATTAAAATTGCTACACCAAGAAGAAATGCAGATGATAAACGGGTTTCATTGCACAAGTGAATTGTCATGATTACATTTTCACGCAGTTTGGGTGCATAGGTCCTGAGAAATCAGTACGCAGAACAACCACCTCTGGCCGTAATAACAGCCTCGATACGCCTGGGCATTGAGTCAAACAGAGCTTGGATGGCGTGTACAGGTACAGCTGCCCATGCAGCTTCAACACGATACCACAGTTCGTCAAGAGTAGTGACTGGCGTATTGTGACGGGCCAGTTGCTCGGCCACCATTGACCGGACGTTTTCAGTTGGTGAGAAATCTGGAGGCAGCAGTCGAACATTTTCTGTATCCAGAAAGGCCCGTACAGGACCTGAAACATGCGGTCGTGCATTATCCTGCCGAAATGTAGAGTTTCGCAGGGATCGAATGAATGGTTGACCCACGGGCCGTAACACATCTGAAATGTAACGTCCACTGTTCAAAGTGCCGTCAATGCGAACAAGAGGTGACCGAGACGTGTAACCGATGGCACCCCATACCATCACGCCGGGTGATACGCCAGTATGGCGATGACGAATACACGTTTGCAATGTGCGTTCACCGCGATGTCACCAAATGCGGATGCGACCATCACGATGCTGTAAACAGAACTTGGATTCATCGGAAAAAATGACGTTTTGCCATTCGTGTACCCAGGTTCCTCGTCGAGTACACCATTGCAGGCGCTCCTGTCTGTGATGCAGAGTGAAGCGTAACCACAGCCACGGTCTCAGAGCTGGTAGTCCGTGCTGCTGCAAACGTCGTCGAACTGTTCGTGCAGATGGTTGTTGTCTTGCAAACGTCCCCATCTGTTCACTCAGGGATCGAGACGTGGCTGCACGATCCGTTACAGCCGTGCGGATAAGATGCCTGTCATCTCGACTGCTAGTGATACGAGGCCGTTGGGATCCAACACGGCATTCCGTATTACCCTCCTGAAGCCACCGATTCCATATTCTGCTAACAGTCATTGAATCTCGACCAATGCGAGTAACAATGTCGCGATACGATAAACCGCAATCGCGATAGGCTACAATCCGACCTTTATCAAAGTCGGAAACGTGATGGCACGCATTTCTCCTCCTTACACGAGGCATCACAACAACGTTTCACCAGGCAATGCCGGTCAAGTGCTGTTTGTGTATGAGAAACCGGTTGGAAACTTTCCTCATGTCAGCACGTTGTAGGTGTCGCCACCGGCGCCAACCTCGTGTGAATCCTCTAAAAAGCTAATCATTTGCATATCACAGCATCTTCTTCCTGTCTGTTAAATTTCGCGTCTGTAGCACGTCATCTGCTTGGTGTAGCAATTTTAATGGTCAGTAGTGTATAAACATGACTATTACTGCAAACAGCAAGGTTTTCAGTATTAATTCCGACGCTTGCACATGCTCGTTTTCACATCAGCTGTATCGCCGTCTATTAACAGGATAGTAATTGTATAAAACATCCATACCTGCTGCCCTTGAAGGTAGCGTGTAAAGCCCAAACTGGGTAGTCGTGCAGTATGTAGCAAAGTGAATACTTGTGGAAGAACAGCCAAGACAGAATACTTCAAAATGTCCTCTAAAAAACATACGGCTGTGGTGCTCCACATGAAGAAAATGATCAATAAGTTATCTATGCAACCATTTTCTTTCGAGGTGGTGACTGAAGCTTTATGACCACCCCTCGTATATGTCTACTCGAGGAGCGTGTCTGTACTGACAGCCATAGTCCATTTAGTGGTCTAGTTATGACCGAACAGAAAACATTAGGCCATTTAGTTTGTGATGTTTTTCTGGGAAGAGTCCTTGATGGTGAGCGTTCATCGGAGGTGAGGGTATCATCTGGAGTGCCCCAGGGAAGTGTTGTAGGTCCGCTGTTGTTTTCTATCTACATAAATGATCTTTTGGATAGGGTGGATAGCAATGTGCGGCTGTTTGCTGATGATGCTGTGGTGTACGGGAAGGTGTCGTCGTTGAGTGGCTGTAGGAGGATACAAGATGACTTGGACAGGATTTGAGATTGGTGTAAAGAATGGCAGCTAACTCTAAATATAGATAAATGTAAATTAATGCAGATGAATAGGAAAAAGAATCCTGTAATGTTTGAATACTCCATTAGTGGTGTGGCGCTTGACACAGTCACGGCGATTAAATATTTGGGCGTAACATTGCAGAGGGATATGAAGTGGGACAAGCGTGTAATGGCAGTTGTGGGGAAGGCGGATAGTCGTCTTCGGTTCATTGGTAGAATTTTGGGAAGATGTGGTTCATCTGTAAAGGAGACCGCTTATAAAACACTAGTACGACCTATTCTTGAGTACTGCTCGAGCGTTTGGGATCCCTATCAGGTCGGATTGAGGGAGGACATAGAAGCAATTCAGAGGCGGGCTGCTGGATTTGTTACTGGTAGGTTTGATCATCACGCGAGTGTTACGGAAATGCTTCAGGAACTCGGGTGGGAGTCTCTGGAGGAAAGGAGGCGTTCTTTTCGTGAATCGCTACTGAGGAAATTTAGAGAACCAGCACTTGAGGCTGACTGCAGTACAATTTTACTGCCGCCAACTTATATTTCGCGGAAAGACCACAAATATAAGATAAGAGAGATTAGGGCTCGTACATAGGCATATAGGCAGCCATTTTTCCCTCGTTCTGTTAGGGAGTGGAACAGGGAGAGAAGATGCTAGTTGTGGTACGAGGTACCCTCCGCCACGCACCGTATGGTGGATTGCGGTGTATGTATGTAGGTACAGATGTAGAAGAGTGTAGCTAGTGTGAGTGGCGATATTTTTATATGTTTTGCGTTGATATGGACACATATAAGTGTGATCGTTGTGTTGTATGTATGTGTGTCTGTGTCTGTGTGTGTATGTGTGTGTAGTACTTTTTTCAAGTTTGATTGTTTAAAATATTCATGACAATACGCAAACGTCTAATAAAAATGGTCTAAATGGCTCTAAGCACTATGGGACTTAACATCTGAGGTCATAAGTCTCCTAGAACTTAGAACTACTTAAACCTCACACATCCATGCCCGAGGCAGGATTCGAACCTGCGTCCGTAGCAGCCGCGTGGTTCCAGACTGAAGCGGCTAGAACAGCTCGAAAACGACTACTATTAACATAAGTTTATTTCTTAATATTTGCCGTGCAATATTGCTAATAACATTCGTTACAGTAAATATTATTTAAAAAGTATAAGGCTTGCTGACTTATTGTATCAACCATTTATACTGCTAACAATGCATAAAAGGTTGCCGGCCGCGGTGGCCGTGCGGTTCTAGGCGCTTCAGTCTGGAACCGCGAGACCGCTACGGTCGCAGGTTCGAATCCTGCCTCGGGCATGGATGTGTGTCATGTCCTTAGGTTAGTTAGGTTTAAGTAGTTCCAAGTTCTAGGGGACTGATGGCCTCAGATGTTAAGTCCCATAGTATTGAGAGCCATTTGAACCATTTTTGCATTAAAGGTTGTAGCTAGAATAAGGTAGTTTCCGGGCGTTACATTTCACGACACGTTTGAAAATCCAGAATCCAAGCTTTTTGATAATAGGCATTTGTTTATGGCTGGTTCAAATGGCTCTGAGCACTATGGGACTTAACATCTATGGTCATCAGTCCCCTAGAACTTAGAACTACTTAAACCTAACTAACCTAAGGACAGCACACAACACCCAGCCATCACGAGGCAGAGAAAATCTCTGACCCCGCCGGGAATCGAACCCGGGAACCCGGGCGTGGGAAGCGAGAACGCTACCGCACGACCACGAGATGCGGGCATTTGTTTATTAAGTCGCGAATAACCACATATTAAAATAGCGAGTCGCATAAAATACCTCATTCTTTTATCACAGGCTCACAGGCTAATACCACGTTAATTTGTTCGTCGTATATTATTAGGATAATTGTAGTGCAAGTAATGTTTGCAATATGTGAATTACTACCTACCTACCTCAGTATCACGAAGAAAGAAACCAATCGTTTCTGTCGTGAGCTTCAAAATCTGGCCGTAATGTAGCTGCCTTTGTTCCTTCCAGAAAACGGAAAGCAAACCGCTTTGTCGTATCTGCAAGCAGAATTCACCATTCAACTTGCGGCCAGGTCTTCTTGTTCTGCTACACACAAAAATCCCATCCCAAACAAACTCGCATTCAATTACTGCTCTGTCCTCTGCCACTGTTCTGTTTCTTCCTCATTCTCCGCCGTTTTCCCAGATCGTGGATGCTGTGTTCCGCACGTCCACAGTCCAATTCCGAACAGCAGCCGGATGCTGGGTTTTTACCCCGCCTCGGACCGTTTCGCCACGTATTCACTGCTCCTTCGCGCCGTTGTGTTCGCAGCTACACGGCTTCCACAGTTTCAGACGCCGACCTCACCATTCCGCCAGGCCATTGCCCGATGTTTTGCATCGGCCGACCTCGTTATCTTCGCTAACGACGAATACAGACTCGGCTGCACGAAAAACCGCAGGTATTTGCTCCGTCAATGTTCTGGCTGATCGAGCGAGTCAACGGCGCAATAAAAGAGTTCGATGTGTCCGTTTCGAACCCGCGCTCCTACGGCCAAGAACAGCAAAGCCGTCCTCACACGAGCCGTGACATCCGACGTGCAACGTGCTGACTTGTCCTCCACACAGACATGCATTACTAACTGGCAATACCGTGTGCGGTATCACTGGTGTCGCCGAAGGCAGCAGTTTAGAATAGCAATGTGGCGGCGAGCGCAAAGGACGTGTCAACAGTTGTTTATTTGCTGAGCAGTTTTCCAGGTTGTATGGCCGTGGTCCACGGAACTCTTCAATCCCTGACGTTTCGTCCAAGTCTACGTTGGACATCTTCAGAGGTGCTCCTGGTTGCGCTCGGTCTTGCCGACTCAGTCGTGGTCTAGAACGCCTTGGTGTAGAACGAACCTGGCACTGAACTGCACAACACCAAGATAGCACGTCTCTTTTACATAGGTGTTACAAACAGGCGAAAACTGCTATCCCGTAACTAACAAGGGGAGGCCGCCAATTGTTAAATTCAGATTCGATTCATACTGCGCATAATAAAAGCTCATGGCCAGAGGCGTAATGTGGCAAAGCACCAAGATACACTTCTCAGCCGTTGTCGAGAAAATCGACAGTTAAAAGAAACCGTTGCGGTGAAATACACTCCTGGAAATTGAAATAAGAACACCGTGAATTCATTGTCCCAGGAAGGGGAAACTTTATTGACACATTCCCGGGGTCAGATACATCACATGATCACACTGACAGAACCACAGGCACATAGACACAGGCAACAGAGCATGCACAATGTCGGCACTAGTACAGTGTATATCCACCTTTCGCAGCAATGCAGGCTGCTATTCTCCCATGGAGACGATCGTAGAGATGCTGGATGTAGTCCTGTGGAACGGCTTGCCATGCCATTTCCACCTGGCGCCTCAGTTGGACCAGCGTTCGTGCTGGACGTGCAGACCGCGTGAGACGACGCTTCATCCAGTCCCAAACATGCTCAATGGGGGACAGATCCGGAGATCTTGCTGGCCAGGGTAGTTGACTTACACCTTCTAGAGCACGTTGGGTGGCACGGGATACATGCGGACGTGCATTGTCCTGTTGGAACAGCAAGTTCCCTTGCCGGTCTAGGAATGGTAGAACGATGGGTTCGATGACGGTTTGGATGTACCGTGCACTATTCAGTGTCCCCTCGACGATCACCAGTGGTGTACGGCCAGTGTAGGAGATCGCTCCCCACACCATGATGCCGGGTGTTGGCCCTGTGTGCCTCGGTCGTATGCAGTCCTGATTGTGGCGCTCACCTGCACGGCGCCAAACACGCATACGACCATCATTGGCACCGAGGCAGAAGCGACTCTCATCGCTGAAGACGACACGTCTCCATTCGTCCCTCCATTCACGCCTGTCGCGACACCACTGGAGGCGGGCTGCACGATGTTGGGGCGTGAGCGGAAGACGGCCTAACGGTGTGCGGGACCGTAGCCCAGCTTCATGGAGACGGTTGCGAATGGTCCTCGCCGATACCCCAGGAGCAACAGTGTCCCTAATTTGCTGGGAAGTGGCGGTGCGGTCCCCTACGGCACTGCGTAGGATCCTACGGTCTTGGCGTGCATCCGTGCGTCGCTGCGGTCCGGTCCCAGGTCGACGGGCACGTGCACCTTCCGCCGACCACTGGCGACAACATCGATGTACTGTGGAGACCTCACGCTCCACGTGTTGAGCAATTCGGCGGTACGTCCACCCGGCCTCCCGCATGCCCACTATACGCCCTCGCTCAAAGTCCGTCAACTGCACATACGGTTCACGTCCACGCTGTCGCGGCATGCTACCAGTGTTAAAGACTGCGATGGAGCTCCGTATGCCACGGCAAACTGGCTGACACTGACGGCGGCGGTGCACAAATGCTGCGCAGCTAGCGCCATTCGACGGCCAACACCGCGGTTCCTGGTGTGTCCGCTGTGCCGTGCGTGTGATCATTGCTTGTACAGCCCTCTCGCAGTGTCCGGAGCAAGTATGGTGGGTCTGACACACCGGTGTCAATGTGTTCTTTTTTCCATTCCCAGGAGTGTACTCTCTACGATTAATAATTTTTCTACACCGTCGTGGCGCAGCGGTAAGCTCTCGGTTTCGTAATCCAAAGGTCGCCGGAACGAATCTCGCGCCACGCAACCTTTTTTTTTTAGTATTTGTTTTTTGTAATTCAAATATATATATATATATATATATATATATATATATATTTAGTATTTGTTTTTTGTAATTCAAATATATATATATATATATATATATATATATATTTAGTATTTGTTTTTTGTAATTCAAATATATATATATATATATATATATATATATATATATATATATAAAATTCCCGGCAATCAGTTGCAACAATTATGCATATAATAAGTTGTTGAAAGTCGTTTGTCGTGGAAAAACTGGCGACTTCGAACATCATTATGTTTTCCGCAAACAAAGTTGTATTTCACAAATGTTATTAATTGTCTTCATAATGTTAACCACGTATAGTTAACGGAAGACGTAGAGACGATATTCCGAAACGAATACGTATAGCGTAAGTCAAACGTTCGAATTAGAATAGAGACCCCACGAACACAAATTTGCTGTGGCCGGTATGAAATATAAACTCCGTTACTCGCTCGTTACACTTTAAGGACAGATGTTGAATGGGCCGAAACGAGCTGCCGCATAACAGCGAAGTTGCCTGCTAACTTTGAAAGAAGGTAGATGCGGTCCCTAGCGCAACTTATAACATCGTCGAAAATCAGTGCGGACGGGAGAGCTTTGGTACACCCTGTTAAAAAGACATAAAACTGCAGGCGGTACAATTGGAGAGCGATCCGCCTTCACCAACATGCATAAGCAATTCATTAACAGTATATATATATATATATATATATATATATATATATATATATATATATATATATATATATATATTGTAACAACTATAACGGCTTCTGATACCAAATGTAACAGTTGTGATACTAAATGTGACACTTCTGCTACTAAATGTAACTGGGTTTTCTCTTTGGATGCTGTCAATTGTCAGGCTGAGCATTCTAAAGCATTCTGTCAGGGTGAAACTATTAAATAAATTAACTTTTCTCTCTTAACAACATGTGGGCAGGGTGGGTTCTTCCTTGGCTCGGGTATGAGGTCGAATGAAACATCATTTTCACATAAGATAACTTTTATTGAAGATTTTTACAACTGTATCTTACGGGATATTCTGATTCGGAGAGCGGCAGCTGTGTCGTTTGTGAAGTCTTCTGCTGCGGCAGCGGCGGCGGCGGCGGTGGCGGCGGCGGCGTCTGATTACGCGTAGCGGTGTGTATCTCGTGTCGCTGTCTCGCCCAGCGGACGGGAGACGCGCAGCGCGAGGTGGCCCGTTTAATTATTGCGAGCGAAATCGTGCATCGGATGATACCTTGGGTGTCGCGTCCCAGTGTTTCTCTTCTCTATGCGGCCGCGTGTGTTGTGCGTCGACCAGCGGAGCGGCGCGGCGGGGGAAGGCCAGTGTCCCGGACTCGAACCACGGACTCCCGCTTGCCAGTCTTCGGCTATCAGGTCTTCATCCCAGCTTACAGGTGACTGCTGATGTGAGGCCGTCTCCTTCCCGTCCTCACGAGTCACCCGGGTACGTAAAAATCAGACTTCAAATACCTTTTAACTTCTGTCTTCTGGCGCTGCGGCTGCTGTTTGCTATTGCATTACAGCGGCGGACTTGGTTCGTCTGTGCATGATGCAGACTCTTCTTACATGACGGTCTTCAGCACCGAAACTGACTGAAAACTACTGCTACTCTTCTTTTCTTCCTTCGTCTCTCGTCTTCGTCTCCGTCCCCGTCGTCTTCATCTGACTTCATCTGTCTGGCCCACTGCGTCTCGCGTATTTATTCACTTCAGTTTACTGGAGGTGAACGACTTCACGGTCATTGCCTCGTCTGTCACGTTGAAAAGCTTCTCGAAGAATCTTCTTAACGTCGGTCATTGGCTCTTGGAATGTAGGCGAGGGCCTTTGATCACACGTGACGGCTGAGAAACACGTGAGCCGGTCATTGCCTCTTCTGTCACGTTGAAAAGCTTCTCGAAGAATCTTCTTAACGTCGGTCATTGGCTCTTGGGATGTAGGCGAGGGCCTTTGCTCACATACGACAACTGAGAAACACGTGAGCCGGTCGGGCGATGCCCTGACGGCTGAATCGACAGCGCCCGCTTATGTGGAAGTTGCTGACTTCATGGTCATTGTGTCCTCTGTTCCGCCGTTCGGCCCGCTGTTTGCGAGTATGTAACTCTCTAAACTAAACCAAGTTTTTCATTTATATCCTAATTTCTAGTTCACTTTGATTTCACTAATTTATTTACTTAAGTAGCACTCAACATTCCTCCACCCTTCGGAGAAATTCGCCCTCGAATTTACCACTCAACATTCCTCCACTCTTCACACAGCAAAAGCACTAACATAAGCAATGAAAACTCTCGACTTAGAAGATTACACACGCTTCACATTAAGTATGTTGAAAATACTTTATCACTTTACTAAAGCACTGTACGCTCATAAATCACATAGTTCACACATAAATGGTTGTAATAAGTGTAACAAATCTTTATGACAATGAATGAACAAAAATAGATTATTCACTTAGAAAGTAACATAGCAACACCTGTTTAATGTACCCTATACTAATGCAAGAATATCTATTTTACAGTATTGTTTATTTTAACATGAGACTGTTTAATAAAGAATTAAGTACAATAAACAAAATTAATACACTAGTGCTGAAAAGTAACTACTGAAGTACACCAGTTAAGAGTGTAGTATCCAGGTCACAGGGATTTGATGAAGTGGTATATTATTATTTGGCTTCTTTTTTCGTCTTAGATAAAAGAAAACTGTACAAAGTAGAAACACCAACACAAAGGTTCCAGATATACCCGTTCCTAGCATTATAATTTTAGTTTTGTGTTCACCTTTTAATTTTAAGACATGTTTCATCATAACATTGGCATCAATTTTGCCTTGCTGTGAGTTTATGAACGTATCTAATGACTTCAGAAGGGAACTGTCAAGGGAGTCATTGAGGTAGGACAGGTTTTGTGTGGAAATGCTTTGCATGGCGTTTTCTGAAAAGAGCAAACAATATGGTTATGAACCTACCAACCTAGTAAAAACAAAAACAAAGAAATGAAGGAATACATTGTTAACTACAAGATCTACATGTTTCTACGTTCAACTTTTTTTTTCTTAAAAAATAAACCATTATCATGTATTAATTATTTACATTTGTATACTGTCCACAGTCTACTAAGATTCAACTAGGACATTCGCACTCTTGGTCGAAGATTGTATGGTGCCATGTCTGTATGTTGTGCTGGCGTGACCACTCTTTTTCCTTTTCGGGTACTTCCTCCACCCTTCGGAAAAGCAGACACTATTGTTGAAGGAATTACATCTGGAGCGCCCTTAAAAGGTTTTAAACGACTTGCATGCACAATGGTAGTTCGGGTGGGCAGTTGCAATTTAACGTTGACTGGTGACGTGATCTCAATAATTTGGTAAGGACCTCTGTAGTTTGTTACAAATTTCTTCGTTTTTCCTCTCGCAATATAAGGAGTTGAAACCATAACCCACTGACCTATTTTGTAATTTGGATATTTAGCTTGGGTATTACCTAATCTTTCCTGTCGTTCCAAAGCCTTTGTATTAGATTTTTGAACCTTTTTCCATACATCCTTCATCATTCGACTGAAATCTCTTACTGTTTCTCCGACTTTTCTGTTTTTCTGCCTGATTACATCAAAAGGGGACGGCATTTTTCTGCCATAGACCACTTCATAAGGTGACATGCCAGTTGCTTCATGCGTTTTGGCGTTGTATACCGACACGATTGTTGGTAAATACGTATCCCAATTAGAATGTTGTTCGTTAATATAATAACTAAGCATCTTGCCAATTGTCCGATGAACTCTTTCTGTGCGCCCGTTGCACTGAGGGTGTAACGGAGTTGTGCGTAATTTACGTATTTTTAGTAAGTGGCATAGCTGTTTCATTAATTCCGACATAAAATTAGATCCCTGATCTGTGATAATAGCTTCAGGTACGCCAAATTTAAGTATCCAGTTGTTAACTAAAGCTTGGGCAACTGTATTTGCTTGCTGATCTGGGAGACTCACCATAGCTAGATAGCGTGAAAAGTGATCTATAATTGTAAGGACATACTTATTACCAGCAGGTGTTCTATGATATGGCCCGTAGAGATCGATTCCGCAGATTTGAAATGGACATGAAGCCTCGGGGAGCCTCTGTAAGGGTATTTTTGAACGAGAAAGTTCTGCTCGTTGTGCGCACGCAATGCAATTACGAACGTACTGCGCAACATCCTGCTTTCTGGTTTGCCACCAAAATCGCTCTGCTACACGTCTTTCGGTTGTCCGCTGTCCACCGTGTCCTGCAAGGATATGATCGTGGGCCTCTGCCATTATTTCTTGTCTAAGGTGTTGGGGAACAACAACTCGCGGTCCAAGTTTTGTTTTACGGCATAATACACCATCTTCAAAGCAAAATTGTTTTTGAGTTGCGTATTTTTTGCATTCTGTATCCTCATCTTGTGCCTTTCTCCAGTCCTCAGTATCTCGGCCTGTTGCTTCCAAAAGTGTTATTTTCCGACTTAGACAATCTGCATTCGTGTGTTTTTTGCCTGGTTTATGGATAACTTCGAAATCCATTTAGGAAAGACATAGGGCCCAACGGGTAAGACGACTAGATGGATCCTTTAATCCAAGCAACCATTTTAAAGCTGCGTGGTCTGTAATGACCTTGAATTTCCTACCATACAAGTAGCATTTAAAGTATTTGATACCATAAATAACACTTAACAATTCTTTCTCCGTTGTGGAATAATTTCTTTCTGCCGTTGTTAGTTGTCTCGAAGCGTAGGCTATGGGGTGTTCCGCACCCTTAATATTCTGACTCAAAACAACTCCTACTGAATGACCACTTGCATCACAGGATAAAATAAATTCTTTATTATAATCTGGGTAGGCTAATACTGGACTGTGTGTTAACTTATCTTTAAGGGTTTGAAATGCTAATTCACAATCTTCAGACCAATGAAATTTTGCACCCTTTTTCAATAATTGGGTTAAGGGTCGGGCAATCTCAGCAAAATTTTGAACATATTTCCGGTAGTACGATGCGAGACCAATGAAACTTTGTACTTCCTTAACGCGTTGTGGTGTTGGGAAGTCCTTAACTGCCGAAATTAATCGAGGATCTGTTTTAATTCTTTTTTCACTAATGACATGCCCTAGGTATGTAACCTCTGTCAATGCAAAAGTACATTTTTCCATATTTAATGTTAATTTAGCTTTTCTAAGTCTCTGAAAAACATTACGCAGACGCACAGCATGTTCATTAATGTCTTTGGAGAATACAATAATATCGTCTAGGTATACACAACATTGCTGAGTTTTGAGTCCTCGCAATACTCCATCGAGTAGTCTTTGAAAAGTTGCTGGTGCATTTTTCAAACCGAAAGGCATTCTTTTAAATTGCCAATGGCCTCCAGGGGTAGAAAATGCTTTTTTATGCCTATCTTCAGGTGCAACTTCCAATTGATGATATCCGCTACGTAGATCGATTGTTGAAAAGTATTTACTGTTACCCAAACTGTCAATTATATCGGTAATGTTTGGAAGAGGATAAACATCTGAGATAGTTTGTTTGTTAAGGTGTCTGTAGTCACAACAAAATCTATATCGTTTCGTACCGTCGGGAGACTTCTTTGGAATAATTACGATATTTGAATTATAAGGCGAATCAGAATATTCTATAATTCCATCTTTTAGATGCTGTTCTATAAATTCATCCAGTACTGGCTGTAAGTGATGCGCAACTCTATAAGGCTTCCTATAAACTGGGGGGCTATTTCCTGTTGGGATCCTATGCTGTGTGATATCTGTTGCTGGCAGTGGACCTTCTGCATTAAATAAATCTTGAAACTCAACTAAAACTGCTTCTATCGTGTCTCTATCATTTCCTTTCAAATGCTCAATCTTCTGGCGTAATGCGGTTTTATAGGCGTCTGGTTTCTGACCAACGTTAATATCTGACCAAATGAAATCTTCTTCTTCAAAAGTACTCACTGTAGCTACCAATATTCCCTTATGCAACTCTTTGTCCTCCACTCCGAAGTTGTCAATATGTACCGGTACTTTTCTTTCTCCCTCAACGTCTTGAACCCGTACAACACTCCTACGTACAAAACAATGTGATACATCTAATTCCTCATTTTCCTCTAAAGGCTCTATTAGACACACTGTATCTGTAGGTACTTCGGAGTCAACGGTCATCCAGAAAAGTTTTCCTGAGCCAGATGGTATCTGATCCCGCGAATCAACCTTCAAGGACGTTGCACGCAGTGTAGTTGATTTCGCCTTCCGGTTAGGGAAATCTTGCGGCAGAGGGCCCTTTGCAGCGGTGTCACCTAGCTGAAACACTATTCCGCTAAGTTCTACAGTTTGCTGTCTGAGGTCAATTTTAGCGTGATGTTTATTCAGGAAATCCAGTCCTAGGATCGCGTCGTACCCGTCAGTTACCTTTGTTACCACTTCTACATCTTCCTTAAATTGTACACCGTGAATATAGAAAATCAGTGATGTACATCCTAATGACTTCACTGTACCTCCTCCTACTCCACTCAATCTATACCTTGGAGGGTCATATTTCTTTTCTCCAATACATTCATTACTTACTATTGATACGTTTGCACCTGTATCCACTAGTATCCTTGCCTCTTTATCCTGTATGGTAGCAGATAACCAGCATTCCGCCTTCACATTCGCCTTAATGGCATGAAATTTTATTGGGAACGCCTGGCGGCGGCTCCGACATTCCCGTTTGAGTTTAACTGATTCCTATTTCCAAAAACTTTCTTAGACCTGCATTCCTTGAATGTGTGACCTATTCTTTGACAATTAGTGCATTGAGGTTGTCTGCAGTTTTTTGCTATATGGCCCTGTCGATCGCACCTAAAACATCGTACTCCTGCTGAAAATACATTTCGCTTCTCCTTGTATCTGGTGGCAATGTCAATTTCTTCAAAAGCCGTCGCCACAGATACAGCTTCCGCTAAATTTTTAGGAAACTCTGCCCTGACACGACGGGACGTTTCAAGAGGTAACCCACGTAAAAATGTATCCAAAGCTCTATCTTCTGCCTCTTGTAAAATAACTTTATTTGCTTCATCACTAGTTGTCAACTGATAGGTGTTAATATTAATTTTTCTAATCCTATCTACAAAGCTTTCTAACGACTCGTTTTGCCTCTGAGTGATAGTGTTTAACTGTTCCCTATAAAATCTACAGCTGTTCTGTTTTTGAAAACGTTTAAGCAATCCTTTCTTCAATTCCTCAAATGTTGGAGCATTCCGTAATTCTTCATGGTATAAGACGTGTGCTTTAGCCTCTCCTGTCAATCTTAACTTTGTCATTTGTAAGAGCTGTTCATCTGACCATGATCCTAACTTTGCAGCTGCTACTAAATCATCAAAAAAGGCTGTTATGTCCTCGCCAGGTTTACCTGAAAAAGGAGTTACTAAGGCTGCTGCTGAGGAATCTAGGGTGGGAGGGATTGAACTGGTTTGCCTAACCTCACTAAACTGTTTAAATAATGCATTATTATCATTTTTAAGCTGTGCTATCTGCTTAACTAAGCTCTGAATAGCTTCCTCAGTAGAAACCGCTTGTGGTGCTGACTCTGACTTTGTACGATTTCGTGTCATCATTTTACAAACTATTAGTTACACAATATTACCACACTGAATTCAAAAGATGTTTAAATATTTTCGACAAAACTCTTAAAATCACGAGAGAAAATACACTTCTAAATAAAGAAAATATTACGACTGCTATGCAAACCTCTATCCTTTCACACATTAAACAATACTAACTGTGGACCTTTAGTGACTGTCATTCACACCTCATATTGAGCCAAGGGTTTTTTCTCTGACACCAAATGTAACAACTATAACGGCTTCTGATACCAAATGTAACAGTTGTGATACTAAATGTGACACTTCTGCTACTAAATGTAACTGGGTTTTCTCTTTGGATGCTGTCAATTGTCAGGCTGAGCATTCTAAAGCATTCTGTCAGGGTGAAACTATTAAATAAATTAACTTTTCTCTCTTAACAACATGTGGGCAGGGTGGGTTCTTCCTTGGCTCGGGTATGAGGTCGAATGAAACATCATTTTCACATAAGATAACTTTTATTGAAGATTTTTACAACTGTATCTTACGGGATATTCTGATTCGGAGAGCGGCAGCTGTGTCGTTTGTGAAGTCTTCTGCTGCGGCAGCGGCGGCGGCGGCGGTGGCGGCGGCGGCGTCTGATTACGCGTAGCGGTGTGTATCTCGTGTCGCTGTCTCGCCCAGCGGACGGGAGACGCGCAGCGCGAGGTGGCCCGTTTAATTATTGCGAGCGAAATCGTGCATCGGATGATACCTTGGGTGTCGCGTCCCAGTGTTTCTCTTCTCTATGCGGCCGCGTGTGTTGTGCGTCGACCAGCGGAGCGGCGCGGCGGGGGAAGGCCAGTGTCCCGGACTCGAACCACGGACTCCCGCTTGCCAGTCTTCGGCTGTCAGGTCTTCATCCCAGCTCACAGGTGACTGCTGATGTGAGGCCGTCTCCTTCCCGTCCTCACGAGTCACCCGGGTACGTAAAAATCAGACTTCAAATACCTTTTAACTTCTGTCTTCTGGCGCTGCGGCTGCTGTTTGCTATTGCATTACAGCGGCGGACTTGGTTCGTCTGTGCATGATGCAGACTCTTCTTACATGACGGTCTTCAGCACCGAAACTGACTGAAAACTACTGCTACTCTTCTTTTCTTCCTTCGTCTCTCGTCTTCGTCTCCGTCCCCGTCGTCTTCATCTGACTTCATCTGTCTGGCCCACTGCGTCTCGCGTATTTATTCACTTCAGTTTACTGGAGGTGAACGACTTCACGGTCATTGCCTCGTCTGTCACGTTGAAAAGCTTCTCGAAGAATCTTCTTAACGTCGGTCATTGGCTCTTGGAATGTAGGCGAGGGCCTTTGATCACACGTGACGGCTGAGAAACACGTGAGCCGGTCATTGCCTCTTCTGTCACGTTGAAAAGCTTCTCGAAGAATCTTCTTAACGTCGGTCATTGGCTCTTGGGATGTAGGCGAGGGCCTTTGCTCACATACGACAACTGAGAAACACGTGAGCCGGTCGGGCGATGCCCTGACGGCTGAATCGACAGCGCCCGCTTATGTGGAAGTTGCTGACTTCATGGTCATTGTGTCCTCTGTTCCGCCGTTCGGCCCGCTGTTTGCGAGTATGTAACTCTCTAAACTAAACCAAGTTTTTCATTTATATCCTAATTTCTAGTTCACTTTGATTTCACTAATTTATTTACTTAAGTAGCACTCAACAATATATATATATATATATATATATATATATATATATATATATATATATATATTAATCGTGGAGAGTATTTCACCGCAACGGTTTCTTTTAACTGTCGATTTTCTCGACAACGGCTGAGAAGTGCATCTTGGTGCTTTGCCACATTACACCTCTGGCCATGAGCTTTTATTATCCGCAGTATGAATCGAATCTGAATTTCACAATTGGCGGCGTCCCCTTGTAAGTAAAATACCTCAACATCGTTGGTAGGACATATCCTGCATTACCTAACCAGTGACCAGGAAGAGCCATCCTACCTGGGTACGCAGTATATCATACAGATACCTTTTCTAAATCATTTTGCAGTTGCTTGTGTTCTGCTGATGACGATAAATGACAGCATCATCGGCTAACAAACTTAGAGGGAAGCACAGATTGTCTTCTAAACCCTTTACATACATTAGGAAAAGCAGATGTTCTACAGACTTCCTTGGGGAGGACGGACCAGATATTCTGTTCCGTTTGATGGGTTTGCCTCCATTACCACAAACTGTCACCTAGCTGACAGAAATTACAAATCCGGTAGCACAATTAAGACGCAATTTGATTAGAAGCCTCTTATGAGGAGCATTGTGAAAAGCCTTCTGGAAATCTACACTACTGGCCACTAAAATTGCGACACCAAGAAGAAATGCAGATGATAAACGGGTATTCATTGGACAAATATATTATACTAGACCTGACATGTGATTACATTTTCACGCAATTTGGGTGCATAGATCCTGAGAAATCAGTACCCAGAACAACCACCTCTGGCCGTAATAACGGCCTCGATACGCCTGGGCATTGAGTCGAACAAAACTCGGATGGCGTGTACAGGTACAGCTGCCCATGCAGCTTCAACACGATACCACAGTTCATCAAGAGTAGTGACTGGCGTATTGTGCAGTTGCTCGGCCACCACTGACAAGACGTTTTCAATTGGTGAGAGATCTGACCAGGGCAGCTGTCGAACATTTTCTGAATCCAGAAAGGCCCGTACAGGACTTGCAACATGCAGTCGTGCATTATCCTGCTGAAATGTAGGGTTTCGCAGGGATCGAATGAAGGGTAGAGCCACGGGTCGTAACACATCTGAAATGTAGCGTCCACTGTTCAAAGTGCCGCCAATGCGAACAAGAGGTGACCGAGACATGTAACCGACGGCACCCCGTACCATCACGCTGGGTGATACGCCAGTATGGCGATGACGAATACACGCTCCCAGTGTTCGTTCACCGCGATGTCGCCAAACACGGATGCGACCATCGTGATGCTGTAAACAGAACCTGGATTCATACGAAAAAATGAGGTTTTGCCATTCGTGCACCCAGGTTCGTCGTCGACTAAACCATCGCAGGCGCTCCTGTCTGTGATGCAGCCTCAAGGGTAACCGCAGCCACGGTCTCCGATCTGATAGTTCGTGCTGCTCCAAACGTCGTCGAATTGTTCGTGCAGATGGTTGTTGTCTTGCAAACGTCCCCATCTGTCGACTCAGGGATCGAGACGTGGCTGCACGATCCGTTACAGCCATGTGGATAAGATGCCTGTCATCTCGACTGCTAGTGATACGAGGCCGTTGTGATCCAGCACGGAGTTCCGTATTACCGTCCCGAACCCACCGATTCCATATTCTGCTAATAGTCATCAGATCTCGACTAACGCGAGCAGCAATGTCGCGATACGATAAACCGTAATCGCGATGGGCCACAATCCGACCTTTATGAAAGTCGGAAACGTGATGGTACGCATTTCTCCTCCTTACACGAGGCATCGCAACAACGTTTCACCAGGCAACGCCGGTCAACTGCTGTTTGTGTATGAGAAATCGGTTGGAAACTTTCCTCATGTCAGCACGTTGTAGGTGTCGTCACTGGCGCCAGCCTTGTGTGAATGCTCTGAAAAGCTAATCATTTGCATATCGGAGCGTCTTCTTCCTGTCGGTTAAATCTCGCGTCTGTAGCACGTCATTTTCGTGATGTAGCAATTTTAATGGCCAGTAATGTAGAAATATGGAAACGATTTGACATCCCATTTCGATAGGACTCATTACTTCGTGCGGATAACGTGCTGGTTGTGTACTATAAAAAAAATGGTGTATTGGCTCTGAGCACTATGGGACTTAACTTCTGAGGTCATCCGTCCCCTAGAACTTAGAACTACTTAAACCTTACTATCCTAAGGACATCACACACATCCATGCCCGAGGCAGGATTCGAACCTGTGACCGTAGCGGTCGCGCGGTTCCAGGCTGTAGCGCCTAGAACCGCTCGGCCACTCCGGCCCGGCTGTGTACTATAAGAACTATACTTTCTGAATCCATGGTCACTGTGCGTCAACAGACTGTTTTCTGTTCCAGAATCCTATTGTAATTCGACGTCGGTGTTACGCGTGTATAATTCATCCGGCTACTCCTATTTCCTTTCTTGCGTATTTTGTGACCTGTGCATCTTTCCTGCCTTTAGGTACAGATCTTTCGTCGAGCTAGCGTTTGTGTATGATTGCCAAGTACTGAACTATTGTGACAGCATACTCTGAAAGAACCCAACTACACTCCTGGAAATGGAAAAAGGAACACATTGACACCGGTGTGTCAGACCCACCATACTTGCTCCGGACACTGCGAGAGGGCTGTACAAGCAATGTTCATACGCACGGCACAGCGGACACATCAGGAACCGCGGTGTTGGCCGTCGAATGGCGCTAGCTGCGCAGCATTTGTGCACCGCCGCCGTCAGTGTCAGCCAGTTTGCCGTGGCATACGGAGCTCCATCGCAGTCTTTAACACTGGTAGCATGCCGCGACAGCGTGGACGTGAACCGTATGTGCAGTTGACGAACTTTGAGCGAGGGCGTATAGTGGGCATGCGGGAGGCCGGGTGGACGTACCGCCGAATTGCTCAACACGTGGGGCGTGAGGTCTCCACAGTACATCGATGTTGTCGCCAGTGGTCGGCGGAAGGTGCACGTGCCCGTCGACCTGGGACCGGACCGCAGCGACGCACGGATGCACGCCAAGACCGTAGGATCCTACGCAGTGCCGTAGGGGACCGCACCGCCACTTCCCAGCAAATTAGGGACACTGTTGCTCCTGGGGTATCGGCGAGGACCATTCGCAACCGTCTCTGTGAAGCTGGGCTACGGTCCCGCACACCGTTAGGCCGTCTTCCGCTCACGCCCCAACATCGTGCAGCCCGCCTCCAGTGGTGTCGCGACAGGCGTGAATGGAGGGACGAATGGAGACGTGTCGTCTTCAGCGATGAGAGACGCTTCTGCCTAGGTGCCAATGATGGTCGTATGCGTGTTTGGCGCCGTGCAGGTGAGCGCCACAATCAGGGCTGCATACGACCGAGGCACACAGGGCCAACACCCGGCATCACGGTGTGGGGAGCGATCTCCTACACTGGCCGTACACCACTGGTGATCGTCGAGGGGACACTGAATAGTGCACGGTACATCCAAACCGTCATCGAACCCATCGTTCTACCATTCCTAGACCGGCAAGGGAACTTGCTGTTCCAACAGGACAATGCGCGTCCGTGTGTATCCCGTGCCACCCAACGTGCTCTAGAAGGTGTAAGTCAACTACCCTGGCCAGCAAGATCTCCGGATCTGTCCCCCATTGAGCATGTTTGGGACTGGATGAAGCGTCGTCTCACGCGGTCTCCACGTCCAGCACGAACGCCGGTCCAACTGAGGCGCCAGGTGGAAATGGCATGGCAAGCCGTTCCACAGGACTACATCCAGCATCTCTACGATCGTCTCCATGGGAGAATAGCAGCCTGCATTACTGCGAAAGGTGGATATACACTGTACTAGTGCCGACGTTGTGCATGCTCTGTTGCCTGTGTCTATGTGCCTGTGGTTCTGTCAGTGTGATCATGTGATGTATCTGACCCCAGGAATGTGTCAATAAAGTTTCCCCTTCCTGGGACAATGAATTCACGGTGTTCTTATTTCAATTTCCAGGAGTGTGTGTGTGCTATAGGTATAGTGATCGGACGAACCTAACACTGGTACAGGTTGCTATTGTAGACATCTTGCATATCGAGGAAATATACTTGTGAGTGCAAACCTGTTGTCCATCACCTGGGTGCCCATATCTGATTATATGGTATCTGTACAGATATCATTGGTGATCTCACAGCTGTAGAAGAATGAAATTACAATGAAATCTAGACCTTTAGCTGCTTACAGGCGTTCATAAATATCGACGGGGTTGAAAAATGTGTGCCCCGACCGAGACTCGAACCCGGGACCTCCTGCTTATACGGCAGACGCTCTAACCGCCTGAGCCACCGAGGACACAGAAGAGACTGCGACTGCAGGGACGTATCTCTGCAACACTCCACTTGAGACCCACACTTTCCAACTTCCTGTCCACACACTACATTTGCAGGTCGGGGCACACATTTTTCAACAGTCTCCATTGATATTTATCAATGCCTGTAAGCAGCTGAACGTCTAGATTCCATTATATTTTCATATCTGATTATAGTCTGCAGTAGTCGACTCATATTTTAAGCCAATCCTGTGATCTATGTACTTCGACTTCATCAAATAATCGGACAATTTCTTTTGCATGGTGAGTGGCCACAGATAAAAAGAAATTTATTACTAACCGCGTGTCACAAATTCCGAGTTTCCAATACACGTCATAAGGTTCGGGAGGAAATGGCCAGTGCTACCAACTCACTGAAAAGAACTTTGTCTTATAAGGTGTGTATTTTCAGATTTCGCAACTACGTGAAGGAGGTCGTCTGGGCAACCTTAGATGTCGACGAAGACTGCTGAAAGAGAAACGGGTTGAGAAGAGAAGCCCAGGTAAAAAGAAGTGCAGAGAGAAGTGGGAAGCGAAGACGAAGAGGAAAGGCGTCTGCAATTTTTCGACAGAAATCACTATTCAAAATTGTTATGGCCAGTAACCAGTTACGTCCACTGACACAAGTTGAAATACAAAACACCCAAGAAATGACGGCGTGGTGTTTGCTTTGAAATTACATATTCTGAAATACTTATACATATACTATCCACTCTTAGTAAGTATCAACATCCTAAGTGCATTTCATTAGCTGAACATTTTGGCACTGAATGAATCCGTAAGATGAGTTTAGTAGGTCAGCTAGACAAGTGCAACTGCGTCTAGACGATAATATCCTTTGTTGTATCTACGAAGATGAATAAACACCAGGAAGCTAAAAAGTAAGTGAACAATTTCAAAAATATATAAACCAACGTAGCAAGTTTCGAAGATATCACGCGAAAATTGTGAATTAATTCAAACAGCTGATCATGTGAGATTCCAGATTGAAAGGGGGACAAGTTATTGGGTTTAGAATATAGAAGATCTCTAAGGTCATCAAACATTCAACATCATAACTATCATTTAAATCTCCTGTTGCTAAATACATTAGGGATTCACTACTAAAAAACTGGATCTATGGATAGCAAATTTTCAGTCATTGGGAAAAACTGCTTTATGTTAAATGAAGATGCAATGCTATAATACATTTGCAGCAGTTGAAAACTGGATTTCAGTCGTGTACATACCATGAGAATATTATGCTAGTAAAAAACTTCATATAGAATTCATGTGAAGCAAGAAATCAGATGTATAATTCTTATTAAATCAGTCTTGTGTATTTTGAAGACGAAATGGAGTAATTTCAACATCTGGATGTGATACCGGTTTGCATCAAGAGGATATAAAATAACTCTTTGGAAAAAGTACTTGAAATCCACCTCATACTCGAGTGAATCAAAGGTTACTTGAAGAACTTCGTGGCATACATTCAAAATGAACTAGTGTGAATGAAGATAGGTTGTGTAGCTGTATATATTAAGCCAGTAATATCGGCAAAAATCAACAAAATCCATTGATGCACCTGGGGCATTTTCATACTTCAAAGATGGACCTGCACAGTATTTAAAATAGTGCTATAGATGGAGTTTTGAGTGAACAAGTGAAGTTCCTGAAAGCTGCCTCAATAGCTGGTAACAGGAGAATAATTTCTGGTAGGAAGCTTTTGCCACGAGAAAGTTGGGTGCAATATGACCAAGGAGAAGCGATGGTGGCGCCGCTCCGTGCCCTGGTGGGCGCGCCAGCGAACCCCCACCTACCAGTCACGTGACGGCGACGGCAGCGCCACGACGGACAGCGCCAGAGTTGCGGATGGCGCCTCCAGCGCCCCTAGCGGCGGAGCATCTCCACCACCAGGAAGCGTAGCCAGCTTCGGGTCCGGCTCTGGCAGTAGGAGAAGCACGTCGACCAGCCCAGCGAGGGACGAAATGGGCCAGATGCCCAACATAAACTTCTCCTTCTTCGGCAACAGCAAGGAAGACCTTGACAGGGATAGCCAGATATCTCCGGGAGATCCTCAGGCGACTATGACGACATTCCGGACGTCGGTCAGCCTGGAACTGGGACAGACTGTTCCACTGGGGGACGACCCATCAGAGAAAAAATTCCCAGAGTATGCGAAGGTAGTAAAGAATTCCAAAAACGGCACCAGTCTGGTGGAGCCGCCGCGACTGAGGAGCAAAACGATGCCGAGCTCTGTAGACTTCTGTAGGGACAACCAGCGGTACTCCAACTGCTTTCCTGGGTACGAGGAAATCGGCTCCTTGAGGCAGGTGTCGAGAGTCACCGACGCCGAGTGCTCACGTCCGGGGTCCTCTATGAGCAGCCGGACAGTCCCAGAAGTTTCCCAAAGTGTGTCCTCTGGAGCTGCATTTAGCCACCTGTCGGCATCTCTCGAGGGTAGAAAGGCGAGCTCGCGATATTTCAACTGTGAGAACGTTGCTGCTTCCGGAGACAGAGGTTACGATAATGACGACGGACCTGATTACGAAGAGTTGAAGGTGTCACCGGTTTTCCAACAAACTCGGCAAGAAGCGACCGACGGGGCGCACTACGAGAGACTGGTACTCGCCGACGGACCTGAACCGAACACCGATCGAACGGCAGAGGCACGGCCCGAGCCACCAGAAGTACCTCGACGTGTTCCGAATGCAATAGAAGTCCGCACTGGAGAGAAACGTACATTGGCGAATGCTGCTGACAAAGTTAATGGTCTTTCCCAATGGACACTCCGGTATGGTACCAGCGTGCTGCAGAAGTTGAGGAGGCCAGGAAAGGCTGCAGGCAAGATAGCAGTGCCTGATGATACCACCTCTAATGGGGCCGAAACTTCAAATGGTGGTGGTGAACAACCAGCTGGTGAGGATCAGCCTTCTCTGTACGAGATACCGCAGAGTCACAGAAAGGTGGTTATAATGCAGACGAGTCTGGCGCCAGTCACAGACCCCAGTGGCAGCTCAAGTAATACACGAGAGTGTGGTGATGATAAATTGCCTTGCAGCAATCAGGAGAGGGCTCATCTATATGGTAATGCAGACAATGCTGCGAACTATTCTAAGGAAGTTGGAGATGGAGGTACAAAAGTGGGTAGAAGTGGTCTACTGCAGAGTGACACAGGGCAAAACTCGGGAAGGTACACCAATATAACTGAAGAGTTCATGGCTGGTGTGAGGTCACTAAAGGGAGATAAGTCTGAGGGCTGCTCCGATGGAGTAGAGAAGGGGAAGAGTGAGGTGCTTGGAGGGACTGATGTGGGGAAGTGTGGTCAGAGGAATGTGGTTCAGGAAGAGAGGGGAGCAACTGTTGGATCACAGAAATTGGTGAAAGTCTGTAGGAGTGAGGGGGAGGTTGTGGAAGATAGTGGGATAAGTGTAAAACAGGCTGAGCCGCAGTGTGTGGTAGTGAAGGTGGTGACGATGGCAGGAAAGAGAGTGGCAGACGGCGATGTGGATCAGAAAGAGGCGAAGTGTGCTGGGGAGGATCTAGCAGAATCGAAATTGGACGAGTTAGGTACGGGAATCGCCGGCGCGGTTCGGAAAGAGCCGAAGTCGGCTGGGGAGTTCCCGAAAGAGCCGAGAGCGAGTGAGGTAGGTCCGAAGATGGCCGACGCCGATCGGGAAGAGCCGAAGTTGGCCGGGAAAAGCCAGACAGAGCCGGAACTGGTCGAAACGAGTCCGAAAATGACCGAAGACGGGCGGGATGACACGAAAGCTGTCGACGGTTCCCAGAAAGGCCGAGAGAAGTTCGGAACCGAGCGGAAGTTGGCGGATACTGACGGGGAGTCGACGAAAGCGGTCTTTTCGAGTCGCGAAGGTTCTGCGGAGACGGAAGGCGACACGGAGGCGTACAAGTCGACGTCCCGCAGCCCCGACGGCGCCTGCTGGGAGGACAGCGGCGACTACGAAAGCCTGACGGTGACGTCGACCGGCGACTACGAAGACCTCGAGTACTGCGAGTTCCGGCTGGGAGTCCGGGCCGGAGGCGGCGCCGGGGGCGGCGTCGCGGGCGGCCGCGTCCGGCGCACGCTGCGGGCGGCGGCGCGCTGGTGGCGCTGCGAGCGGGGGCGGCTGGCGGCGGCGGTGGAGCGCCAGGCGGCGGCGCAGGCCGTGGGCGTGGCTGGGGGCGGCGCGGAGGCGGCGGCCGAGCTGGTGCGCCGCCGCCGCAGGGCCCGCATCCAGCAGGGACACGGCCGCCCCCACTGCCACGCCGCCCCCGGGCCGCACTGCTGCGTGCCGGAGGTGAGCCGCGCTGCCTGCCAGTCAATTCAGGAAGTCCCACTCGTTTAATGTTGGCCAGAGGACTCAAAAGAGATGGGCCCACCACCCCACACCAACAGTTCTACTGTCACCTCCGTCAACATGTTAGTTGTCTCAATAATTCATAAACAGTCTTAATCGCATTTATTATTATTATTATTATTATTATTATTATTACTATTATACCGCCAACCGGTTTGAACCCAACGTAGGGGTCATCTTCTGGGCGTTTACACTGTGAAATTATACAGGGTGTTACAAAAAGGTACGGCCAAACTTTCAGGAAACATTCCTCACACACAAACAAAGAAAATATGTTATATGGACATGTGTCCGGAAACTTTCCATGTTAGAGCTCATTTTATTACTTCTCTTCAAATCACATTAATCATGGAATGGAAACACACAGCAACAGAACGTACCAGCGTGACTTCAAACACTTTGTTACGGGAAATATTCAAAATGTCCTCCGTTAACGAGGATACGTGCATCCACCCTCCGTCGCATGGAATCCCTGATGAGCTGATGCAGCCCTGGAGAATGGCGTATTGTATCACAGCCGTCCACAATACGAGCACAAAGAGTCTCTTCATTTGGTACCGGGGCTGCGTAGACAAGAGCTTTCAAATGCCCCCATAAATGAAAGTCAAGAGGGTTGAGGTCAGGAGAGCGTGGAGGCCACGGAATTGATCCGCCTCTACCAATCCGTCGGTCACCGAATCTGTTGTTGAGAAGCGTACGAACACTTCGACTGAAATGTGCAGGAGCTCCATCGTGCACGAACCACATGTTGTGTCGTACTTGTAAAGGCACATGTTCTAGCAGCACACGTAGAGTATCCCGTATGAAATCGTGATAATGTGCTCCATTGAGCGTAGGTGGAAGAACGTGGGGCCCAATCGAGACATCACCAACAATGCCTGCCCAAACGTTCACAGAAAATCTGTGTTGATGACGTGATTACACGATTGCGTGCGGATTCTCGTCAGCCCACACATGTTGATTGTGAAAATTTACAATTTGATCACGTCGGAATGAAGCCTCATCCGTAAAGAGAACATTTGTACTGAAATGAGGATTGACACATTGTCGGATGAACCATTCGCAGAAGTCTACCCGTGGAGGCCAATCAGCTGCTGATAGTGCCTGCACACGCTGTACACGGTACGGAAACAACTGGTTCTCCCGTAGCACTCTCCATTCAGTGACGTGGTCAACGTTACCTTGTACAGCAGCAACTTCTCTGCCGCTTACATTAGGGTTATCGTCAACTGCACGAAGAATTGCCTCGTCCATTGCAGGTGCCCTCGTCGTTCTAGGTCTTCTCCAGTCGCGAGTCATAGGCTGGAATGTTCCCTGCTCCCTAAGACGCCGACCAATTGCTTCGAACGCCTTCCTGTCGGGACACCTTCGTTCTGGAAATCTGTCTCGATACAAACGTACCGCGCCACGGCTATTGCCCCGTGCTAATCCGTACATCAAATGGGCATCTGCCAACTCCGCATTTGTAAACATTGCACTGACTGCAAAACCACGTTGGTGATGAACACTAACCTGTTGATGCTACGTACTGATGTGCTCGGTGCTAGTACTGTAGAGCAATGAGTCGCACGTCAACACAAGCACCGAAGTCAACATTACCTTCCTTCAATTGCGCCAAGTGGCGGTGAATCGAGGAAGTACAGTACACACTGACGAAACTAAAATGAGCTCTAACATGGAAATTAAGCGTTTCCGGACACATGTCCACATAACATCTTTTCTTTCTTTGTGTGTGAGGAATGTTTCCTGAATGTTTGGCCGTACCTTTTTGTAACACCCTGTAGATATTCGTCAGAAAGACTCCGTTATACAGCAGCTAAAATTACGTAAATTTGAAATATGTTACCCACTGGTCGACTGCTGGTGGTGTCACTCCTGTCTACATAACGGCAGGAAACTATGCGGGACTCACCCTTCGTATGGGCTTAAATAGCGTGCTGGGGTCACGTGAGTAGACGGCAACACCCCCAGCGACCTTTAATACAGTTTATTATATGTAATTACTACTCACCTTGGTTTAACATAAATTTAAGTGACAGTAAATAACAGAAAACGGAACCATTCTAGAGAGCTGGAAATTTTTATACGTAATAAACAGAATCCGGCAGCGATGCTGAATGAACAAATAGAGAGTCACGATAAAAAATTTTTCGAGCTATTCGAAAATATTATTTGTAGACAATGATGCTACTTTTTCTTTTATTATTGTAATACTTTAATTCCTTTAATGAGTGCTACAAACGTGTCGTAAACTTTTATCCTATCTTTAGATTTTTTAGGTTATTCTTGATTGTTGATATTTGCATAACCTGAAATAAGTGACAACTTGTCTCTGGATGAAGAGCCATGACATACCGCTACCATGGCAACGGACGCCGTGGCCGGGGCAGAGATAACACCATACGAACACACCAGCTGCTACCATGACGACGGCGTCCTCGCTACACAGACTAGAGGGCGCCTGATACACGCTTTGTAATGCATGGCAACGGCTTCCTCACCACAAGGAGTAGAGGGCTCTGTAGTCCTGCCACATTAGCCGTTTTAGTAAACTGACTCAAATGTTTTCTACCTAAATGTACGAATAGATATATTGTAATACAAGAGGACACCAGTTGTTGTGTGTCCCAGATTGTTTTACTTCATATTATGGCACATAAAGTAATATACACTCCTGGAAATTGAAATAAGAACACCGTGAATTCATTGTCCCAGGAAGGGGAAACTTTATTGACACATTCCTGGGGTCAGATACATCACATGATCACACTGACAGAACCACAGGCACATAGACACAGGCAACAGAGCATGCACAATGTCGGCACTAGTACAGTGTATATCCACCTTTCGCAGCAATGCAGGCTGCTATTCTCCCATGGAGACGATCGTAGAGATGCTGGATGTAGTCCTGTGGAACGGCTTGCCATGCCATTTCCACCTGGCGCCTCAGTTGGACCAGCGTTCGTGCTGGACGTGCAGACCGCGTGAGACGACGCTTCATCCAGTCCCAAACATGCTCAATGGGGGACAGATCCGGAGATCTTGCTGGCCAGGGTAGTTGACTTACACCTTATAGAGCACGTTGGGTGGCACGGGATACATGCGGACATGCATTGTCCTGTTGGAACAGCAAGTTCCCTTGCCGGTCTAGGAATGGTAGAACGATGGGTTCGATGACGGTTTGGATGTACCGTGCACTATTCAGTGTCCCCTCGACGATCACCAGTGGTGTACGGCCAGTGTAGGAGATCGCTCCCCACACCGTGATGCCGGGTGTTGGCCCTGTGTGCCTCGGTCGTATGCAGTCCTGATTGTGGCGCTCACCTGCACGGCGCCAAACACGCATACGACCATCATTGGCACCGAGGCAGAAGCGACTCTCATCGCTGAAGACGACACGTCTCCATTCGTCCCTCCATTCACGCCTGTCGCGACGCCACTGGAGGCGGGCTGCACGATGTTGGGGCGTGAGCGGAAGACGGCCTAACGGTGTGCGGGACCGTAGCCCAGCTTCACGGAGAAGGTTGCGAATGGTCCTCGCCGATACCCCAGGAGCAACAGTGTCCCTAATTTGCTGGGAAGTGGCGGTGCGGTCCCCTACGGCACTGCGTAGGATCCTACGGTCTTGGCGTGCATCCGTGCGTCGCTGCGGTCCGGTCCCAGGTCGACGGGCACGTGCACCTTCCGCCGACCACTGGCGACAACATCGATGTACTGTGGAGACCTCACGCCCCACGTGTTGAGCAATTCGGCGGTACGTCCACCCGGCCTCCCGCATGCCCACTATACGCCCTCGCTCAAAGTCCGTCAACTGCACATACGGTTCACGTCCACGCTGTCGCGACATGCTACCAGTGTTAAAGACTGCGATGGAGCTCCGTATGCCACGGCAAACTGGCTGACACTGACGGCGGCGGTGCACAAATGCTGCGCAGCTAGCGCCATTCGACGGCCAATACCGCGGTTCCTGGTGTGTCCGCTGTGCCGTGCATGTGATCATTGCTTGTACAGCCCTCTCGCAGTGTCCGGAGCAAGTATGGTGGGTCTGACACACCGGTGTCAATGTGTTCTTTTTTCCATTTCCAGGAGTGTACTTTTACGAATTTTACGAGTTGGCTACGGAACACTTGTTATTATTTTATAATTAACACTAGAATTGGTGATTTCCCTAAATCGTTTCATGCAAATGCCGGGATGGTTCCTTTGAAAGGGCACGGCCGATTTCCTTCCCAATCCTTCCCTAACCCGAGCTTGCGCTCCAATGACCTCGTTGTCGACGGGACGTTAAACACTAACCACCACCACCACTAGAATTGTAACTCTTTTTAAATGAAATGGTTCCATTTTCTGTTACTTGCTGTCACTTAGATTTATGTTAAACCAAGGTGAGTAGTAATTACACATAATAAACTGTGTTAAATGCGGCTGATCGCCGCTGGGGCTGTTTCAGTCTATTCACGTGACCCCAGCACGCTATTTAAGTCCATACGAAGGGTGAGTCCCGCATAGTTTCCTGCCGTTATGTAGACAGGAGTGACACCACCAGCAGTCTACCAGTGGGGAACATATTTTAAATTTACGAAATTTTAACTGTTGTATAACGGAGTCTTTCTGACGGATATCTGTAATTTCACAGTGTAAACGTCCAGAAGATGACCCCTACGTCGGGTTGAAACCGGTTGGCGGTATAATAATAATAATAAATGCGATTAAGACTGTTTTTGGATAATTGATTAATCATACTAATCGCTGCTTCGTCTCCACAACCATGTTGTCCAAAAATTTATGTAAGTTATCTAATAGGTGGATCACAGAATGCTGGGCTGTGATGTTGTCCGTGCGTCTGGGTAAGGCTACGCATTAACACGGTCCATCAGGTGATAGATAGTGGACGAAACGCGAGTGAGGGTAGCGATTTGAAGAGCAGAGGGAAAAAAGTTCCGAGGCTCGTGCCGCGGGAAAAAAAACCCTGCGACAGTGGGATGGGTAGTAAGAAAAAATGGTTCAAATGGCTCTGAGCACTATGGGACTCAACTGCTGTGGTCATAAGTCCCCTAGAACTTAGAACTACTTAAACCTAACTAACCTAAGGACATCACACACATCCATGCCCGAGGCAGGATTCGAACCTGCGACCGTAGTGGTCGTGCGGTTCCAGACTGTAGCGCCTTTAACCGCTCGGCCACTCCGGCCGGCGGGTAGTAAGAGCAGTAGTGGCTTAGTAGCTGCGATGGTTCGTGCAAGGTTGGATTTGTTAGTATGAGTATCATGCATCATTACCGTGGCAGGCGATGGCGATGTATCGGAGTTTCCTGCATTTCTGGGATCAACGGAAGCGTCCGATTCCACCCGTCTGCTTTGACCCACGACATAACGGTGTTGTGGTGTGTGATGTCATTACGACGCGGAGTTTATGTGTTGGTTGTGTTTGTAGATGTCGTCTTGTTGTGCGTTTTGTGTATTGAATATGTTTTAATTTACATAGAAGTGTTTGGCTTTTGAATTTTTGAGGCGTTGTGGTTTTGGTTTTGTTTTTCGTAGTTGTAGGTGGTGGTTTTTCCGTATCAATAGTTATGGTTGACCTATATAGGTCAAGGAAAATCACCGATTCCAATTTTCGTAGTTTTTCTGTTGGTGTTTCGGAAACGTGAGCTGCAGTTGATCAATATAGGTCAAGGGAAGTGTCTGATTCCTGTAGATTTTGTAATTATTTTTTTTTGTTCGTCATTTTCGTGTTTTGGGATCTTGGTGTGTCTTGTTTTTACTGTTATATTTAGCTTTTCTCCTCCCTAAAACCCACAATTTCCCACGGCTGCCCGGTTTGTTTGATTGTATTTTTGGAGGGAGATGTTATTGTCTTACTTATACGTATTTTCGTGTTTGTTGCCGTGTGTATGTAGTGACATCTTAAGTGCCATATTGGAGACGCTTAGAACAGCCATTTCCGCCATATTGATTACGTCATGGGCCAAAGCAGACGGGTGGAATCGGACACTTCGGTAACAGGTTCGTTGTATATTAGTGGGAGATCGGTCATACATCATCTCACTGTGTAGGGGGTGTGTGGAGCTCGTCTGCATGCAGTGTACGGTACGGCTTCCCTGCGTGGTGCCAGGTATTCGGCAAGGGTGTTCCAACAGATAAACCAGAGTATTCGGTACCACACATCGGCTTTGACCAATGACATCATACAGTGTGACAATTATTGAACTACGTGAAATGAAATCGTCATAACTTCGGAACTCTTTGCGTTAGGACGTTCAAGCTGCGTCGGCGGGGGGGGGGGGGGGGGGGGGGGTGGCATGATGGGAATTCTACGGTTTGGTTTAGCGGCGAAGCCCATTTTCATATGGATGGGTTCGTCAACAGGCAAAATTGGCTCTGAGACCTTAATTGCGCTGCCTGCGTTTCCGGACAGATGTCCACATAACATCTTTTCTTTATTTGTGTGTGAGGAATGTTTCCTGAAAGTTTGGCCGTACCTTTTTGTAACACCCTGTATATACAGCGTGAGTCACCTAACGTTAGCCGGCCGCTGGTGGCCGAGCGGTTCTGGCGCTACAGTCTGGAACCGCGCGACCGCTACGGTCGCAGGTTCGAATCCTGCCTCGGGCATGGATGTTTGTGTTGTCCTTAGGTTAGTTAGGTTTAAGTAGTTCTAAGTTCTAGGGGACTTATGACCTCAGCAGTTGAGTCCCATAGTGGAGGAGGAGGAGATTAGTGTTTAACGTCCCGTCGACAACGAGGTCATTAGAGACGGAGCGCATGCTCGGGTGAGGGAAGGATTGGGAAGGAAATCGGCCGTGCCCTTTCAAAGGAACCATCCCGGCATTTGCCTGAAACGATTTAGGGAAATCACGGAAAACCTAAATCAGGATGGCTGGAGACGGGATTGAACCGTCGTCCTGCCGAATGCGAGTCGAGTGTGCTAACCACTGCTAAGACAGCAAGTGTTTCGCGCAGTTGTCAGATCGGTTACTGCTGCTAAACTGGCAGGTTATCAAGATTTAAATGAGTTTGAATGTGGTGTTATTGTCGACGCACGAGCGATGGGACACAGCACCTCATAGGTAGCGAACAAGTAGGTTTTTTTTCCGTACGACCATTTCACGAATGTACCGTGAATATCTGGAATATCTTAAAATGTAAAATCTTCGACATCGCTGCGGCCGGAAAAAGATCCTGCAAGAAAGAGACGAACGACGACTGAAAAGAATAGTTGAACATCACAGAACTGCAACCCTTCCGCAAATTGTTGCAGATTTCAATGCTGGGCAATCAGCCAGTGTCAGCGCGCGAAGTGTTCAACGAAACATCATCGGTATGGGCTTTCCGAGCCGAAGACCCAGAGCTTTAGGCCTCGCCTGAGTCCCACGACATTGGACTATTGATGACTGGAAACATGTTGCCTGATCGGACGAGTATCGTTTCAAATTGTATCGAGCGGATGGACGTGTAGGTGTATGAAGACATCATGAATCGGTGTACCCTGCATGTCAGCAGGGGACTGTTCAAACTGGTGGAAGTTCTGTAATGGTGTGGGACGTGTGCAGTTGGAGTGATGTGGGACCCCTGACACGTCTAGACACGACTCTGACAGGTGACACGTACGTAAGCATCCTGTCTGATCACCTGCATCAGTTCGTGTCCACTGTGCGTTCCGACGGACTTGGCCAATTCCAGCAGAACAATGCGACAACCGCACGTCCGGAATTGCTACAGAACAGGAACACTGTTCTGAGTTTAAACACTTCCGCTGGCCACCAAGCTCTCCAGACATGTGCATTATTGAGCATATCTGGGATGCCTTGCTACGTGCTGTTCCTAAGAGATCTCCACCCCCTCATACTCTCACGGATTTATGGACAGTCCTGCAGAATTCACGGTGTCAGTTCCCTCCAGCACTACTTCAGACAATAGTCGAGTCCACGTCACGTCGTGTTGCGGCACTTCTGCCTGTTCGCCGTGGCCCTACACGATATTAAGCAGGTGTAGCAGCTGTTCAGTGTATTTGCTCCTTACAGGTAAAGAGAGAGATTGGAGGTGTCGAAAGCTCAAAAAGTGGTAAGGCTCCTTGACGCAGTGAATGTAAAATTATGCTCTACTAGATCTTCAAAAGTACAACTTCAAATACACTCCTGGAAATGGAAAAAAGAACACATTGACACCGGTGTGTCAGACCCACCATACTTGCTCCGGACACTGCGAGAGGGCTGTACAAGCAATGATCACACGCACGGCACAGCGGACACACCAGGAACCGCGGTGTTGGCCGTCGAATGGCGCTAGCTGCGCAGCATTTGTGCACCGCCGCCGTCAGTGTCAGCCAGTTTGCCGTGGCATACGGAGCTCCATCGCAGTCTTTAACACTGGTAGCATGCCGCGACAGCGTGGACGTGAACCGTATGTGCAGTTGACGGACTTTGAGCGAGGGCGTATAGTGGGCATGCGGGAGGCCGGGTGGACGTACCGCCGAATTGCTCAACACGTGGGGCGTGAGGTCTCCACAGTACATCGATGTTGTCGCCAGTGGTCGGCGGAAGGTGCACGTGCCCGTCGACCTGGGACCGGACCGCAGCGACGCACGGATGCACGCCAAGACCGTAGGATACTACGCAGTGCCGTAGGGGACCGCACCGCCACTTCCCAGCAAATTAGGGACACTGTTGCTTCTGGGGTATCGGCGAGGACCATTCGCAACCGTCTCCATGAAGCTGGGCTACGGTCCTGCACACCGTTAGGCCGTCTTCCGCTCACGCCCCAACATCGTGCAGCCCGCCTCCAGTGGTGTCGCGACAGGCGTGAATGGAGGGACGAATGGAGACGTGTCGTCTTCAGCGATGAGAGTCGCTTCTGCCTCGGTGCCAATGATGGTCGTATGCGTGTTTGGCGCCGTGCAGGTGAGCGCCACAATCAGGACTGCATACGACCGAGGCACACAGGGCCAACACCCGGCATCACGGGAGCGATCTCCTACACTGGCCGTACACCACTGGTGATCGTCGAGGGGACACTGAATAGTGCACGGTGCATCCAAACCGTCATCGAACCCATCGTTCTACCATTCCTAGACCGGCAAGGGAACTTGCTGTTCCAACAGGACAATGCACGTCCGCATGTATCCCGTGCCACCCAACGTTAGAAGGTGTAAGTCAACTACCCTGGCCAGCAAGATCTCCGGATCTGTTCCCCATTGAGCATGTTTGGGACTGGATGAAGCGTCGTCTCACGCGGTCTGCACGTCCGGCACGAACGCTGGTCCAACTGAGGCGCCAGGTGGAAATGGCATGGCAAGCCGTTCCACAGGACTACATCCAGCATCTCTACGATCGTCTCCATGGGAGAATAGCAGCCTGCATTGCTGCGAAAGGTGGATATACACTGTACTAGTGCCGACATTGTGCATGCTCTGTTGCCTGTGTCTATGTGCCTGTGGTTCTGTCAGTGTGATCATGTGATGTATCTGACCCCAGGAATGTGTCAATAAAGTTTCCCCTTCCTGGGACAATGAATTCACGGTGTTCTTATTTCAATTTCCAGGAGTGTATGTTCCGAAATTTGTGAAAATAATATAAAATAAAAATATCGGAGCCGACATCGCCTTTATGATATCGATATGTGGTGAGAAGTCGCTTTATATCGATATTTGGTGGGTGCGGCCTGATATCGATATTTTATCTACAGCCCTAGTGGCGGCAGTGAGACTCGTTTCCCGAGTTAGGCGCGCCCACGTGTTTACCGGCCCCACGGCGGCTGTCGCCGGATACGCTGCGTCCCGTTTATCGCTGCCTCGTTGCTTCCCACCTAGTTCCATCGGTTTGCTTCCCTTTTTCTTATTTGTATTTCACATCGCTGCAGCCTGCGTTGGTAGTCTGGTCGGTTCTCAGAATAGCACGGGATGCCCTGAACCTTCGCTGCCGCCCCTTGTGTGTGTGTGTGTGTGTGTGTGTGTGTGTGTGTGTGTGTGTGCTCGCACGTGTTCAGGAGGGAAGCCAGGAGAAGACGTGCCCCATTAGACCGGGCCGTCGCCCTACCGCTGCCTTTCTGTGGTTTGTCAACGTCGACACTTCTCACTCCACCGTCTGCGCCTTACGACTCGGTCACAAATTCACGCCCTCAGGGGAATTTGTGGGGTGTGCGTGGATATATACGTATGTGTGCCGCGGATAGCTTAGGTTTTCTCAGTTCTGAGAAATGAAGGATTTTGCCTTTCGTTTGGTGTAAATTCATGCTTTACAATAATTCGTACGCGTCAGGTTAGCCGAGAGCGGTAATGCGCTGCTTCCTGGACTCGGGTAGGGGCCCCAGATCACATAAGAAGCAGTTTGCCCAATCGCTTGGTCTAGCAGGCAACCCTTGTCAGGGAACAGCCACCAGGCGGCAACAGCGTCACACCCTTACTTGTGGCACCAACCACTAGATGGCACTCCGTTCTGTGAAATATGTGGCAACATCGTCCGAACGCGTGCAGCTTTGGCCGGTATTACACTATCATATTTCTTTGTCCAATATCTTTGTCCAACATCTTTGTCGAAGATATTTGATAGTGTAATAGGGACTTTGTCAAATGTCGTCCAATATTTGATCAAATCTAGGACCTCGCTGTATATTTGATCAAAGAAACCGCTTGTCTTCTGTTCACTGCAGTGTGACATGTTACCACATGGAGCGCTAGCATCGCTGCAGCGTTCTGTCGTCTGTAGTGTTTTTATAAACATTGCCGGTAAATACAATTGGTGTGTGCCGACAACTACAAAATTAATAGAGATGTCTGAAGCTGATGAGGCGCTTTACAACGTGAGGCACCCTGAATACAAAATAGATTAAGAAGATTGGAGACCTGACCTGACCTAACCTAACGTAACATAACCCTCTCCTATAGCAAGGAATCGTTGTGTTAAAGTAAGCCTGTCTTCTGAAGATGTAGCAGTTCTTAAGTGAATATTGTGCTTTGTGATATGAGGATACACTTCACTGAGCACATACAGAAATGTATGCTCATCCATTCTTAAGTAATTGATGTACGACTTGGCGTCTTCCACTGTAAGCTCACGTAACAAGTTTTGTTGAATGCTTTTATCGTGTCGTCGTAAAACCCACGGCTTCACCCAGATTAGATTAGTTTTTCGTTCCATAGATCCGTGCTGAGGAGATCCTCGTGGATGTGGAACATGTCGATTTTTTTAAAGCTGAAATAACAATACTAATAGTATGAATAAATACAATACATCATTTGTTTCTATTAAAAATTTCGCCAATGGAGTAGAAGGAGTTGGCCAGTAGTAAGTCTTTCAGGCTCCTTTTAAACTGATATTTATTTCTAACTAAATTTTTTATGTTTGCTGGCAAATTATTGAAGATGAGTGTTCCTGAGTAGTGGACCCCTTTTTGAACTAAAGTAAGTGCTTTTAAGCCCTTGTGCAGATCATTTTTGTTCCTGGTATTGTATGTATGAACTGAGTTGTTTGTTGGAAAAAGAGATATATTGTTTAGGACAAATTTCATTAAGGAGTAAATATACTGAGAGGCAGCAGTTAGTATACCCAGTTCTTTGAAGAGGTTTCTACAGGACGTCCGTGAATTTACTCCACAAATAATACGTATTACACGCTTTTGGACTCTGAAAACTTTTGTTTGACTTCAAGATTTATCCCAAAATATTATCCCATATGACATTATGGAATGAAAGTAGGCAAAGTATGCAAGCTTTATCATTTTTATGTTGCCTCTGACTGCTAACACTCGAATTGCAAATACAGATTTGTTAAGGCGTTTCTGCAGTTGTGTGGTGTGCTCCTCCCAACTGAATTTATTATCAAGTTGTAATCCCAGGACTTTTAAGACTGTCAACCTCGTATGTATGGTTCCATTTTCCCCCACTTCTTTTCCGCATGTGCACACAATGCAATTGCGGTACGTACAACTGCTGCGGTTAATAACAAGTTGTTGTCAGCCATCTTGAACTTTGACGAAAAATTTGATGACAGTGTAATACCCCTTCTAGCGCTACGTCAAAGATCTTTGTCAAATATATTGGACGGAATATTGGATTACATCTTTGATCAAATCTTTGACAAAGAAATTTGATAGTGTAATACCGGCCTTTCCACCATTTGGCGTCTGTGAAGTACAGCTGTTTCTGACATACCGGTGGTGTTGGATCGAGTCGTCATGTCGAGGGCGTGCGAGTATATCAACTGTGGCAGGAGTAGACGGACAAATCCTGAACTAAAAATGTTCAGATTTCCCGTCAAAGATAAAGAAAGGTTACGGGAGTGGATTTTAAATTCAGATAAATCAATAAATTAGTTACGAGTAAGAATTAATAAAGAGCCCTAAGCATTCGATCCTATCTAAATTTTGTCGATCTTATATTCTGATATGTGGCAGCCCTTCCTGTACAAGAATCATAGCACACAATTTTTAAATGAAATCTTTGCTGCGATTTGGACATTTTTAACCTGTTTATTCACTGCACTATTGTAATTTTGGCTGTAGAGGCATTTTTGTGTGCAATGTGAAAACTGAAACAAATATAAGATATGGATAACAAAATGCAAAGCATAGTGTGGTAACATTTGGTAAACAATTTAAGAAGCATTACCTTACAAGACCTTTCCCTTGGTACTTGAAAATGGCTCTAGAGCTGTAATCGCAACAGTGAAATAAATGAATAATAGCCGTCATCTAACTGCTAGATCATCGGTCCCTCTAAATCCTGGTATATACTAGAGCGAACGAAGTGAAGGAGTGTAAAACCTCGTTTACACTGCAGCAAACGACTATTCATAGATAATTCGCCAATTTTCACTGCCATTCGTTTATACTTGTGAAAAAGCGTTTATACTGGAATGAAGGGAGGAGAATAGAAGAGAACGAGCATAACATGCAAACTATAGACGGTACCTATTTTAATTTTTTTTAATCTCTGCGCTAATAATCCTCTCACAGCTTTCACTTGACAACAACACTACTTACAGTAACAGCTCTGCGCGAGTTCGGATATCCCCAGTAATAACTGTGTCTGTTGCGAATATTTGCGGGTTATCTTTAAACTGTACAAAGTAAATTTTTAACATAATTATGGTTTGCCGTCTGTGGCTCTTCAAAGTCGACACCGCCAAAATATGCTCGAAAAACACGCTTCCACTTGTATATTACCGCGTTTGCAGCCCCCTTTCAACAAGAATCCAAAATTCATCGTTTTGTGCCACTCTTATATCATTTACGATAAGTTACATGCAACGTAAAAGAATTTAAATTTGAAATGACTGTCACTGAAATATGTCCAGCATTAATTCGCATAATAACGGAGTGCGGATTTTGAAAACTTTCTAGTGTTAACCTGCACATGGAGATCTTTTTTACCACCATAATCCGTATGAGAAGAGCTGAATAGCAAAGAGGAAATAGACGGCATGGAAGGCGAGTGTAAAACCCTTGCGACTGCAATACAGTCTGCATTTAAACAGTAACTCGCGAGAAATGTTTGTGTGTTACTTTTCATTTATTTCATTTCGCATATGATTGTGAGAAATAAACTTGGTTTGTAGAATTACAGGAGCTAGTCTACATTCTTAGATTGAAAACTCGGGAAAAACCACAGCCGATCATGAGCTGCTACAGTCAGCAGTGTGACGAATGCATTTCGCGCGCATCGCTGTAGCCGAACACAAATCAGCGTCATTCACGTCACCGAAGATACAGCGTTGACAATTCCGCGACATCTGTTGACCGACGGGAAAACTATTTTTTCGGTTGCCTGTTCCGCCGTAAGGACGGTCAATCTGTTTTTTACGTGATCTGGGTAGGCGCGACAGCCCCGGATCGAATCCGCCCGGCAGATTAGCGACGAAGGGCCGGATGACCGGGCAGCTAGCGCGTGGTTTTTAGGCGATTTTCCACATCCCACTTGGTGAATACCGGGCTGGTCCCTACATTCCGCCTCAGTTACACGACTCGCAGACATTTGAAACACATACACACTATTTCACATTTTACACTAGATGTAGGCAGTTGGGGCAGACTACTTGCGTCCCGGGCAGTACGGAGTAGAGACAGGAAGGGGGTCCAACCACCCTCTGAAACTAACTTTGTCAAATATGCATAGTACCAACCCAGACCAGGCGGTAGCTGGATCTGGACACAAGAACAGCAGTAATTCGTGATTCATTTGATCAAATGTACAAATGAAATATTACAATATCGTTTACTGCAGACATTTCAGTTATTTATACCTTAAATACCTTTTTATAGTCCCTAAAAGTTGGAGTACCACTTTTTCTCTCAGAAATTTACTCGTAGTGAAAGGTAAAGTGGTGTTAAAAATGGTTTAAATAGCTCTGAGTACTATAGGACTTAACATCTGAGGTCATCAGTCCCCTAGAGCTTAGAACTACTTAAACCTAACCAACCTAAGGACATCACACAAATCCATGCCTGAGGCAGGATTCGAACCTGCGACCGTAGTGGTCGCGCGGTTCCAGACTGTAGCGCCTAGAACCGCTCGGCCACCCCGGCCGGCTAAGAACCAAACCCTGGCCAAATTTCAAGTTTCCATCGTTAGTGGTTTCGGCCGAATTATGATAAGTCAGGACACTTCCTTTTGTATGCAGAGATTGCTTTCTCTCACGTATATCTCGCGGGGGCTTAACAGCAATCGTCGTTCTCGCGAAGCGTTCGCGATTGCAACAATAAAGGGAAGTGAAATGATAATTAAATAGACACCCTAGCTGCAAGCAGGCGTTGATACACTACATTGGGGACATGTTGAAAATGTGTGCCCCGACCGGGACTCGAACCCGGGATCTCCTGCTTACATGGCAGACGCTCTATCCATCTGAGCCACCGCGGGCACAGAGGATAGTGCGTCTGCAGGGACTTATCCCTTGCACGCTCCCCGTGAGATCCACATTCCCAACATGTCCACACCACTACATTCGTAGTGCGCCTGATAGATGTTTGCCCATCATATTACTCGTGGCAGATTGTGGACATGTTGGGAATGTGGATCTCACGGGGAGCGTGCAAGGGATAAGTCCCTGCAGACGCACTATCCTCTGTGCCCGCGGTGGCTCAGATGGATAGAGCGTCTGCCATGTAAGCAGGAGATCCCGGGTTCGAGTCCCGGTCGGGGCACACATTTTCAACATGTCCCCAATGTAGTGTATCAACGCCTGCTTGCAGCTAGGGTGTCTATTTAATTATCATTTCATTTCGAGCAATGCTGCATGGTCATCGACGGTAACTGTTCTTTCGGGAACAGATACTACCGTCATATATAGTTAATAATAAAGGGAAGTGACACTGATACACAAACCACCCTCCACCACACACCGTAGAGATGCTTGCAGAGTCTAGCTGCATATGGAGATGTATTCTCATGCCAGCTCGGACGAAAGGGTGTCAGTATTGTGTCGACATAGGCAAAATGGCTGGGACTGGTGTTTGCCCGTGGGCTAGTTTTCTGTGCCTATAGGAACTCGGATTTGGGGCGTCTACTCCCACGCTGTCATACTCCACTTTGCATTCTCGATCCAGGCGGTCACTAGAGCGTCGTGTGTGGGCGCTGTCTTCGCGAGCGGAAGCTTACGGTAGGGCGTGCCGTGCCGGCCTCGCTTTCCACGGCCGAAGGTCAAGAGCAAACGCGACGCCATTGCATAAGACGCGCCGGGTGGATGTGGCCGCCTGCCAGCGCATTCGCTCCACTTAACTTTCTCATGCACGACCACCACCACCCACTCACTTCGCCTACACTTGTGCGTGTGTGCGCCGCAAGCCAAGTGAAGCCGTTCTCACAGACGCACGACTATTTCCAGAACATTTTTCCACGCAAGCGATGCATCATTTGGTACCCCCCCCCCTCCACCCACTCTGTCTGTAAGACATTAATTACATTTCCTTGCGCTTTTACTCGTGTGGTGTCACCGCCAGACACCACACTTGCTAGGTGGTAGCCTTTAAATCGGCCGCGGTCCATTAGTATACATCGGACCCGCGTGTCGCCACTATCAGTGATTGCAGACCGAGCGCCGCCACACGGCAGGTCTAGAGAGCCTAGCACTGGCCCCAGTTGTACAGCCGACTTTGCTAGCGATGGTTCACTGACAAATTACGCTCTCATTTGCCGAGACGATAGTTAGCATAGCCTTCAGCTACGAATTTGCTACGACCTAGCAAGGCGCCATTATCATTTGCTATTTATCTTGCGATGCATGTACCGTCAGACCGATGTTCACCAATTATGGATTAAAGTTAAGTACTCCAGAAGCTACGTACTTTTTTTACTAGACTCAACTCCTTTAACTGTTCCAGACCTCACGCCAGCCTGCGTGAGCTTAAACGCGTGCCTTTCGGCTATCTCATAGTGGCTTGGCTGTCTTGCCAAGTCATAACAACTCGCATACACAATGTGATAAAAAGTATCCGGACACCCCCAAAAACATACGTTTTTCAAATGGCTCTAAGCACTATGGGACTTAACACGTGAGGTCAACAGTCCCCTAGACTTGAACTACTTAAACCTAATTAACCTAAGGACATCACATGCATCCATGTCCGAGGCAGGATTCGATCCTGCGACCGTAGCAGCCGCGTGTTTCCGGACTGATGCACCTAGAACCGCTCGACCACAGCGGCCGGGCGTTTTTCATATCAGGTGCATTGTGCTGCCACCTACTTGCAGGTGCTCCATATCAGCGACCTCAGTAGCCATTAGATATCGTGAGAGAGCAGAATGGGACGCTCCGTGGAACTCAAGGACTTCGAACGTGGTCAGGTGATTTTGTGTCACTTGTGTCATGCGTCTGTACGCGAGATTTCCACACTCCTAAACATCCCTAGGTCCACTGTTTCCGATGTGATAGTGAAGTGGAAACGTGAAGGGACACGTACAGCACAAAAGTGTACAGGCTGACCTCGTCTGTTTACTGACAGAGACCGCCGACAGTTGAAGAGCGTCGTAATGTGTAACAGGCAGACATCTATGCACACCATCACACAGGAATTCCAGACTGCATCAGGATCCACTGCAAGTACAGTGACAGTTAGGCATGAGGTGAGGAAAGTTGGAGTTCATGGTCGGGCGACTGGTCATAATCCACACTTCTCACCGTTAAATGCCAAACGACGCCTCGCTTGGAGTAAGGAGAGTAAACATTGGACGATTGAACAGTGGGAAAAAGTTGTGTAGAGTGACGAAGCACGGTACACAATGTGGCGATCCGATGGCAGGGTTAGGGTATGGTGAATGCCCGGTGATTGTCATCTGCCAGCGTGTGTAGTGCCAACAGTCAAATTCGGAGGCGGTGGTGTTATGGTTGGTCGTGTTTTTCATGGAGTAGGCTTGCACCCCTTGTTGTTTTACGTGGCACTATCACAGCGCAGGCCTGCATTGATGTTTCAAGCACCTTATTGTTTCTAACTATTGAAGACCAATTCGGGGATGGCAATTGCACCTTTCAACACGATCGAGCACCTGTCCATAATGCACGGCCTGTGGCGGAGTGGTTACACGACAGTAACATCCCTGTAATGGACTGGCCTGCACAGAATCGTGACCTGAATCCTACAGAACACCTTTGGGATGTTTTGGAACGCCGACTTCGTGCCAGGCCTCACCGACCGACATCGATTCATCTCTTCAGTGCATCACTCCGTGAAGAATGGGCTGCCATTCCCCAAGAAACCTTCCAGCACCTGACTGAACGTACTCGTGCGAGATTGGAAGCTGTCATCAAGGCTAAGGGTGGACCAACGCGATACTGAATTCCAGTATACCGAACTTGTAAGTCATTTTCAGCCAGGTGTCCGGATACTTTTGATCACATAGTGTAACAAAAAAATGGTTCAAATGGCTCTGAGCACTATGGGACTTAACATCTATGGTCATCAGTCCCCTAGAACTTAGAACTACTTAAACCTAACTAACCTAAGGACAGCACACAACACCCAGCCATCACGAGGCAGAGAAAATCCCTGACCCCGCCGGGAATCGAACCCGGGAACCCGGGCGTGGGAAGCGAGAACGCTACCGCACGACCACGAGATGCGGGCATAGTGTAACACGTTTCACTTTTACCCGTATCATAAGTCGGTCTGCATCCGACTGTGTGTGTATAACTAGTATGTTCCGAAACGCCGCGCATAAGAAGCGGTTTTCCGATGGTCATACTTTGTTCTGTTAGTGATAAAAAAGATAGGTCAAGTGTTTTGCATAGCCTTAGGGACTGTTTCTATACCCTACATTGGCCTCAGCGCTAAATATCAGAGGTGAGACCAACGCCAGTTTACAGTTCCCGTACCCAGCAACTGACTGCAACAATTATCTGTAACCTTTTACGTTTTAGGGTAAGCCAGTTTTTCCGCGCATGCCTTGAATTGTCATGAAGAAGAAAATGCATGACAGTTACGTTATATGGGCTGCCTGAAACGAGGCGAAAGCCTCAGGAGGCAATTCGCACTTGGCAGAAGTCACTATTTTCTAGGCATTTTTACGTGCTCACTGTACGCCGAGACGCGATAGAAGGCGTACTAGAGACAATCATAATACATCAGCGCAAAGATTCGCCGGATTATCACTGTGATTTTCATTTCGCCACATATCGAAGTTCGAAAAAAAAAAAAATACCACTCGGAGAAACCGGATGAGTTACCCACCGTCAGCTTCGCTTGTCTGAAATATAAACAGGCAATATTTATCAGTGTTTGAGAATGAATGCAAAAGTATTGACATAATTTCGAACCGTTTCGAAATGTTTCCACGCTGACTCACCGCAACATTATAATGGAAGGATAAAAATTTATCGCTTATTGTATCTTCGCTGTCCGTGCAGTAAAAGCTCAGCATCTGGCGCAACGTTTCAATTTATTACTTCTGCGCTGCAGTCTCTGTTCGCAACACATTTTGCAGGCACTACCTGCATATATTGTTGAATGTACCAGGCGTGTTTTATTAAGTAAGTACCGTTTCGAAATTAAAAAAAGACGTGCTAAGATATCTCAATAATTTTTATATTTACATGTAAGCCTGTACGTCACTCTACGCAATGACGCCATTACGGTCTGATTCTTCCTTGTTTACGTTGTGTACTGAGTGTTTAAGATGCCTCCGATAATCGTGAGTCCCGCCGACTGTGAAGTACGGGCTGTTATAAGATTTCTCAGTGCTAAAGGCCTAAAAGCGATCGATATTCATCGTGAGATCTGTGCAGTTTACGGAGAAAACATTGTGAGTGATGGAATGGTAAGAAAGTTGGTGAGAGCATTCAAAGATGGCTGCACAAATGTGCACGACGAACAACGGAGTGGGCGTCCTTCGGTCGTTGATGAAAGTTTGGTGCAGGAAGTGGACAATAAGGTGAGAGAAAACAGACACTTTATGATATCCTCCTTGCGGGATGATTTTCCTAATGTTTCTCGTAGTGTTTTGTATGGCACGGTGACCGAGCACTCGAATTACCGAAAATTGTGCGCCCGTTGGGTACCGAAAATGTTGACGGATGTGCACAAAACCAAACGTTTAGACAGTGCATTGACTTTCCTTGAGCGGTACCACAACGCCGGTGATGATTTCTTACGCCAAATTGTTACGAGCGATGAAACGTGGGTGGCCGACGTCACACCAGAATCAAAGCAACTGTCCACGAAAGTTGAGCGAGGGCATCGTTTTGCTGCAAGACAACGCCCGTCCGCATGTGGCGAATCAGACCAAACATCTCATCACATATTTTCGATGGGAAACTCTAGATCATCCTCCGTACAGCTCCGATCTTGCGCCCAGTGACTACCATCTGTTCCTGCACTTGAAGAAACACCTGGGCGGTCAGCGTCTTCCACACGATGACGAAGTCAAAACACTGGTGATGATGCAGTGGTTAACAAGTCAGGCGGCAGACTTCTATGAGGAGGGTATTCAAAAACTGGTACAACGTTATGACAAGTGCCTCAATATTGGCGGAAATTATGTGGCAAACTAGATTAAGGTACAGGCTTTCATGTAAAAGTAAAGTTATTGAGATATCTTAGCACGTGTCTTTTAATTTCAACACGGTACTTAATTAAAAAACACGCCTCGTACCTCCAAAATTATATCATTGTACGACACATAGTTCAGGAAGTATGACGTCATAAATATCGATATGCGTGAAAAACTCGCTTTTCTAAGTGGGAGCGGGGATTAGCGAGACTACAGTCTTGCAGTGTTCGTTAACACTGGGTCAACAAGTGGCGATTTCTCTTCCTTATAAGCGACCTGTTCGTGAAAAAAGAAAACTTATTTTCCTGAAACTACTCCGTACTGGCTAGAAGTACTATTACGATTTTGCTCTAGATCAGTTGCTCCTAGCCTTTCTTAGACCATTACCCCTGAGTGCAATCAGACATTAGCTAGTACTACAACCTCCCCCCCCCTTTCGTTTGTTGGCCCCCCTCCCCCACATTATCACCAACTTTAGCATGTAACTCAGCTGTAGAATGAAAGACTTTTCTTGGAACACTTTTATATTTAAAATGATGAAAAATGTATCGTATTTAGTTTCTGTGTATACAGGGTGTTACAAAAAGGTACGGCCAAACTTTCAGGAAACATTCCTCACACACAAATAAAGAAAATATGTTATGTGGACATGTGTCCGGAAACGCTTAATTTCCATGTTAGAGCTCATTTTAGTTTCGTCAGTATGTACTGTACTTCCTCGATTCACCGCCAGTTGGCCCATTTGAAGGAAGGTAATGTTGACTTCGGTGCTTGTGTTGACACGCGACTCATTGCTCTACAGTACTAGCATCAAGCACATCAGTACGCAGCATCAACAGGTTAGTGTTCATCACGAACGTGGTTTTGAAGTCAGTGCAATGTTTACAAATGCGGAGTTGGCAGATGCCCATTTGATGAGTGAATTAGCAAGGGGCAATAGCCGTGGTGCGGTACGTTTGTATCGAGAGAGACTTACAGAACGGAGGTGTCCCGACAGGAAGACGTTCGTAGTAATTGATCGGCGTCTTAAGGAGCACGGAACATTCCAGCCTATGACTCGTGGCTGGGGAAGACCTAGATCGACGAGGACACCTGCATTGGTCGAGGCAATTCTTCGTGAAGTTGACGATAACCCTACTGTCAGCGTCAGGGAAGTTGCTGCTGTACAAGGTAACGTTGACCACGTCACTGTATGGAGAGTGCTACGGGAGAACCAGTTGTTTCCGTACCGTGTACAGCGTGTGCAGGCACTATCAGCAGCTGATTGGCCTCCACGGGTACACTTCTGCGAATGGTTCATCCGACAATGTGTCAATCCTCATTTCAGTGCAAATGTTCTCTTTACGGATGAGGCTTCATTCCAACGTCATCAAATTGTAAATTTTCACAATCAACATGTGTGGGCTGACCAGAATCCGCACGCAATTGTGCAATCACGTCATCAACACAGATTTTGTGTGAACGTTTGCGCAGGCATTGTTGGTGATGTCTCGATTGGGCCCCATGTTCTTCCACCTACGCTCAATGGAGCACATTATCACGATTTCATACGTGATACTCTACATGTGCTGCTAGAACATGTGCCTTTACAAGTACGACACAACTTGTGGTTCATGCACGATTTAGCTCCTGCACATTTCAGTCGAAGTGTTCGTACGCTTCTCAACAACAGATTCGGTGACCGATGGATTGGTAGAGGCGGACCAATTCCATGGCCTCCACGCTCTGCTGACCTCAACCCTCTTGACTTTCATTTATGGGGGCATTTGAAAGCTCTTGTCTCCGCAACCCCGGTACCAAATCTAGAGACTCTTCGTGCTCGTATTGTGGACGGCTGTGATACAATACGCCATTCACCAAGGGCTGCATCAGCGCATCAGGGATTCCGTGCGACGGAGGGTGAATGCATGTATCCTCGCTAACGGAGGACATTTTGAACATTTCTTGTAAGAAAGTGTTTGAAGTCACGGAGGTACGTTCTGTTGCTGTGTGTTTCCATTCCATGATTAATGTGATTTGAAGAGAAGTAATAAAATGAGCTCTAACATGGACACATGTCCACATAACATCTTTTCTTTATTTGTGTGTGAGGAATGTTTCCTGAAAGTTTGGCCGTACCTTTTTGTAACACCCTATATGTGTGTGTTTTAGAATGAATGGCGAAGAACTTCGTGGTGCATCGCAAGGGCCACTCACAACTTCTTCTTAGAAAGGACAGCTAACTATCCACAGTGAGGCTAGACGTCACAAAACGTACTTCCCCTACATTACTCCTCTGCACTGCGGCACTTGCTTGACCTGCACACTGCAACTGCATTTAAAATCAAACAAGTTAAAATGTCGGCACTGTTCTTAAATCACTCGGTTCCTGTACTCCTTCCTTCTGAACTGGCAGACATTGGACGGCTCCAGGCTGTTACTGCTTTGTGCCTGACCGCAGCCACTAATACACTACTGGCCATTAAAATTGCTACACCACGAAGATGATGTGCTACAGACGCCATATTTAACCGATAGGAAGAAGATCCTGTGATAGGGAAATGATTAGCTTTTCAGAGAATTCACACGAGGTTGGCGCCGGTTGCGACACCTACAACGTTCTGACATGAGGAAACTTTCCAACCGATTTCTCATACACAGACAGCAGCTGACCGGCGTTGCCTGGTGAAACGTAGCTGTGATGGCTCGTGTAAGGAGGAGAAATGCGTACCATCTCGTTTCCGACTTTGATTAAGGTCGGATTGTAGCCAATCGCGATTGCGGTTTATCGTATTGCGACATTGCTGCTCGCGTTGGTCGAGATCCAATGACTGTTAGCAGAATATGGAATCGGTGGCTTCAGGAGGGTAATACGGAACGCCATGCTGGATCCCAACGGCCTCGTATCACTAGCAGTCGAGATGACAGGCATCTTATCCGCATTTCTCTAACGGATCGTGCAGCCACGTCTCGATCCGTGAGTCAACAGTTGCGGACGTTTGCAAGACAACAACCATCTGCTGGAACAGTTCGACGACGTTTGCAGCAGCATGGACTATCAGCTCGGAGACCGTTGCTGCGGTTACCCTTGACGCTCCATCACAGACAGGAGCGCCTGCGATGGTGCACTCGACGACGAACCTTTGTGCACGAATGGCAAAACGTCATTTTTACGGATGAATGTTTACAGCATCACGATGGTTGCATCCGCCTTTCGCGACATCGCGATGAACGCACATTGGAAGCGTGTATTCGTCATTGCCAGACTGGCGTATCACCTGGCGTGATTGTATGTAGTGCCATCGGTTACACGTCTCGGTCACCTCTTGTTCGCATTGACGGCACTTTGAACAGTGGACGTTACATTTCAGATGTGTTACGACCCGTGGCTTTACCCTTCATTCGATCCCCGCGAAACCCTCCATTTCAGCAGGATAATGCACGACCGCATTTTGCAGTTCCTGTACGAGCCTTTCTGGATACAGAAAACATTCGACTGCTGTCCTGGCCAGCACATTCTCCAGATCTGTCACCAACTGAAAACGTCTGGTCAATGGTGGCCGAGCAACTGGCTCGTCACAATACGCCAGTCACTACTCCTGATGAACTGTGGTATCGTTTTGAAGCTTTTGCATCATGGGCAGCTGTACCTGTACACGCCATGCAAGCTCTGTCTGACTCAATGCCCAGGCGTATCGAGGCCGTTATTACGGCCAGAGGTGGTTGTTCTGGGTACTGATTTCTCATCATCTATGCACCCAAATTGCGTGAAAATGTAATCACATGTCATTTCTAGTATATTTCTCCAATGAGTACCCGTTTGTCATCTACATTTCTTCTTGGTGTAGCAGTTTTAATGGCCAGTAGTGTAGTAATGGTCCGCCCTCGTGGTCTCGCGGTAGCGTTCTCGCTTCCCGAGCACGGGGTCCTGGGTTCGATTCCCGGCGGGCTCAGGGATTTTTCCTGCCTCGAGATGACTGGGTGTTGTTGTGTCGTCTTCATCATCATCATTCATCCCCATTACGGTCGGAGGAAGGCAACGGCAAACCACCTCCATTAGGACCTTGCCTAGTAAGGCGGTGCGGGTCTCCAGCATCGTTCCCCTACGCTCTGTAAAGAAGCATGGGACTTCATTTCCATTTTTTGAGTGTAGTAATAGTAACAATAGTAGTAATAATACTGTGTACAGCACTACAGCAGCCCTTATGTAGTTACTGCTGTGTCGTGCTGTCAATTAGATCATTTACCTGTTTCGAAGCGAGTAATGAAGCAATTTCTGTACTACTGCAGATATTATCTACTATTTGGAGAAGACATTTTCGTGAGATATTTAGCATTTGTTACGTATATGTCTCACTTTTATCATCAGTGATATACAGGACTAAGCACAACATATGTGAGGAACCTGTAATCTTCACGCCATTAATGCTACCAATTGAGAAGGACTAATTATGGATAATTTATATAATCAGTATTAGAGTCTCACAACATTTTGATAATAGTAAAAATCTTTTGAAAATAATTTAGTTTCGTGACTGAAACAGAATCGAATCGTTTAGGTTTTACCCCTCTGAAAATTCCATTTTATCCCTCACGGGGTAATTACCGCCAGGTTGGGATGCAGTAGTCTAGATGGAGCTTCCGTAAATAAGGTGCAGCGCAGAAATAGCGACTCGAAGTGGTAGCAGTTCAGTTCCGCATTCGATACAGAAGCGAGCGATGAAGAGGGCAGACGCATTTAGCAATCCTGTCCGCCCCCTCCCCCCCCCCCCCCCCCCCCGTCCTCCCACCAAGCACCGATATTATTCTTGGATCCGTACTCACATCTCAGACAATGAATGGAGAGCGGACGTGTTGGACTGATAGAGAACTTCCAAGCTTACAATGCCGACAAGACTGATTCATGTGCGCTTACATCTGCGAAGGCTGGAACATTGATAGTGGCAATTATTTACCGGGTGGTTGTAATAAATCTCTCCCTATTTAAAACGCTGTAACACGGAAACTAATTACCGTACGAGTACCAAATATGGTAGCCGGCCGGAGTGGCCATGCGGTTCTAGGCGCTACACTCTGGAGCCGCGAAACCGCTACTGTCGCAGGTTCGAATCCTACCTCGGGTATGGATATGTGTGATGTCCTTAGGTTAGTAAGGTTTAAGTAGTTCTAAGCGCTAGGGGACTGATGAGCTCAGAAGTTAAGTCCCATAGTGCTCAGAGCCATTTGAACCAATTACCAGGGGAACATTCACACATGTGCTGATCTGGAGCGCGGCATATCGAGAGAGGTAGCCAGCATACCTAGGGACATGCTTCGTTTTGCTGTGCTGAATGCAATCCTGCACTTTCAGACTCTTCTGGCCTCCTTTTGTAGCAGTAATGGTTGTTGTTGTTGTGGTCTTCAGTCCAGAGACTGGTTTGATGCAGCTCTCCATGCTACTCTGTCCTGTGCAAGCTTCTTCATCTCCCAGTACCTACTGCAACCTACATCCTTCTGAATCTGTCTTTTATCTTATCATACATTTCATCAATCTATTCGTCATCTGCGGAGCTAGTTGGCATATAAACTTGTACTACTGTGGTAGGCGTGGGCTTCGTGTCTATCTTGACCACAATAATGCGTTCACTATGCTGTTTGTAGTAGCTAACCCGCACTCCTGTTTTTTTATTCATTATTAAACCTACTCCTGCATTATCCCTATTTGATTTTGTATTTATAACCCTGTATTCACCTGACCAGAAGTCTTGTTCCTCCTGCCACCGAACTTCACTAATTCCCACTATATCTAACTTTAACCTATCCATTTCCCTTTTTAAATTTTCTAGCCGGTACCAGTAATGGTACTAGTATGTAATGGTATAATGTACAGTACCAGGATATTAAAACCGTTTCAGTTGGATTGATTCTGGATTATTTTTCTTCCCCATGTCCTTGACATTAATGCTACCAAGTTTGATCCTCGTATGGTAATTAGTTTTCGTGTTCTAACGTGTTAAATAGCGAAAGTTTAATCATAACCACCCGGTATTTACAACTGTTCAAAAAATGGTTCAAATGGCTCTGAGCACTATGGGACTCAACTTCTGAGGTCATCAGTCCCCTAGAACTTAGAACTACTTAAACCTAACTAAGCTAAGGACATCACACACATCCATGCCCGAGGCAGGATTCGAGCCTGCGACCGTAGCGGTCGCGAGGTTCCAGACTGTAGCGCCTAGAACCGCTCGGCCACCCCGGCCGGCTTACAACTGTTCCTCAAAAGTAGTCACTACCACGATGTATTAGCCGGTGCCAGCAAAGTGGACGTCGCAAGATACCCTTAGCAGAGTCAGTTCTGTCCGCAGCTCGTGGTCGTGCGGTAGCGTTCTCGCTTCCCACGCCCGGGTTCCCGGGTTCGATTCCCGGCGGGGTCAGGGATTTTCTCTGCCTCGTGATCACTGGGTGTTGTGTGCTGTCCTGAGGTTAGTTAGGTTTAAGTAGTTCTAAGTTCTAGGGGACTAATGACCATAGTGCTCAGAGCCATTTGAACCATTTTTTAGAGTCAGTTGTGTTGATAGTTCGAGCGGAGTGTCTACTGCCCGAATAATCTCTGTAACAATTCTAAAGCGAAGCCCTTGAGGTGCTTCCTTCATCTTAGGCCCAGGGAATGTGGTGGGTGGTACAGCAGATACCAGCCGCATCGAGTGAATAAATCATTAAGACTTGCGCCATATCCGCCCGAGCGTTGTTGTGCAAAATGACGGTCGCCGCTTCGTTCTGTAACCTTGTCGCAGACCTTGTTCCAAAAGTGGACATCTTACAGAAAGATTCGGCGACACCTTCTGCGGGTAGCGATAGTCATTTTGCGGGGCAATGATCAGGTTGTATGCTGTCTTGCAGAGCATTTACGACGGGCGTGCAATAAGTAATGGAACACTTTTTATCTGAAAGCAGGTTGGTTTTTTCCTGAAGACAAGTTCTTTTTATCCACGATTTCCCACTTTTGGCTGAAACAAAACCCCGTCCGAACAGGCCATGAAGGCCGAACGGTACCGACCGGTCGCCGTGTCATCCTCAGCCCACAGGTGTCACTGGATGCGGATATGGAGGGGCATGTGGTCAGCAAACCGCTCTCCCGGCCGTAATTCAGTTCACGAGACTGGAACCGCTACTTCTCAGTCAAGTAGCTCCTCAGTTTGCCTCACAAGGGCTGAGTGCACCCCGCTTGCCAACAGCGCTCGACAGACCGGATGGTCACCCATCCGAGTGCTAGCCCAGCCCGACAGCGCTTAACCTCGGTGATCTGACGGGAAACGGTGTTAGCACTGCGGCAAGGCCGTTGGCTTCACTCTTTTGGCTACAGAACCCTTATTTTTCAACATAATCTGCGGAGTCTTGTGCCGCAAGGAAGCAAGGGAGAGAGTGGTGTTATGGGTGGCCAGTTTGATCTTTCTACAACACAGATGCACAAGTGGATTAATACGGTTGTTTATGTACACGAAGTGGAAATATTTACTTAACTTGGAGTCCACATTTTGTGGTACAAGCTCATTAGTCTTGCAGACTGATGTAATGTCAGTAATCTTGTTGTTACAAACTTTAGTTTCTCACTGCTAGTAATGTGCAATTGTGGTTGAGATAAACTAGTCCCGTAGAAGACACTAATCTGGTCGCTAAGTACAGTCATAGCCTGTGACGAACTAAACCCACTGTGCGAGTAAACTATCACGTGCCAAACTGGATGACTGAGTGACGCCCTCTGGTCAGCGGCAGCGGCCAAAATTCATGCTGTTGAGAGGGCGTTGGCGGCGTGTTGCTTGTTGGTGTGTCTCTGGCCTCTCTCGTGATAGGGGCGCTTGATCCAGCGCCTACTAATCACCTTTGCCGACTGATGTGCTGGCGACAGCTTATGCCAGCACATAATCTCACTTCAGAACAGTGGCCTATGCCACCTTACTGGGAGACCTCTATGCCCGCATGGTACCACTCTACTGGTCAACGTCGGAGCCAACGTATTGCCACATCAATAACTTCCCCATCACTCACATACTACTTCCTGCAGAATGCATCCTTCATTGGGCCAAACAGATGGAAGTCTGAAGACGTGAGATCTGGTCTCTAGGGTGAACAAGGAGGAACAGTCACAGTTTTGTGAGCTACTCTGGGCTATGCAGACTAGTCAGATATCCAGTTGAGCAGCAAAGTGTTTGATTGTAATCCATCGATCACCTCGAGTGAGAGTGTCCACACGTTCCAACACTGCTGGAGCAACAGCTGTGTGCGGCCGGTCGGCACCTGGGAGATCGGACATATTTACGCGCCCTTGATGCGATGATGACAAACGGCTCGCCCAACGACTCGCCGTGCTTTTGTTCACTGACAGGTCTCTGTAGACATTCAGCAAGCGCCTACGAATATTTGGGATGCTCTGGTTTGCCTCCAACAGAACTTCAGTGACAACTCTCTGCTTGGAATGCGTCTCCATTAAAGACGCCATTTTGAAGGCCATGTATAGCGCTGCCATCTATTGGAAGTTCATGAAACTACAGGCGCTGAAGAGGGAATATTTCATGATGTCCCAGCACTCATACGATTTGCTATCAGATGTACAGTTCTGCTTTAGAAGGCGTTTAACAACTGAAAATGCTATATTCTCTTTTCTCTGTGAGGTACTGGATGGGCTAAACAAAAAGGTTTTGAACGCTAGGTATATTTTTTGATTTAACTAAAGCTTTTGAGTGTGCTGATCACAAAATATTGCTCCAGAAGTTGGACCATTACGGAATAAGGGGAGTAGCTCACAATTGGTTCACCTCTTACTTTAGCAACTGCCAGCAAAAGGTCATTATTCACCATGTTGATAACAGCTGTGATGTGGGATCTGAGTGGGGTACTTTCAAGTGGGGAGTGCCCCAGGGATCAGTCTTGGGGCCACTCCTGTTACTTATTTATATAAATGTGTGTGTGAATCTAAGCTTACACACTACTTGACCTAAATTATCCTTATCACAAACACACACACCCATGCCCCAGGGACGACTCGAACCTCCGCCGGGACCAGCCGCACAGTCCATGACTGCAGCGCCCCAGACCGCTCGGCTAATCCCGCGCGGCTTATATAAATGATATGCCCTCTAGTATTACGGGTGACTCTAAAATATGACAGTGTGTGCAACATTGGCTCAGTTTCAAATAGTGCAGTACATGACCTCAGTTCGTGGCTTGTAGAAAACAGACTATCGTTAAATCACAATAAGACAGGTTTTACAGTTTCTAACACACAATTGAACAAAACTTGAGATTTCAATTTCACAGAATGCGTTTATGATTAGTGAAACAGAACAGTTCAAATTTCTAGGTTTTCAGATTAGTCTACTTTGCTTATTTTCATTTGCTTATGTCGTATGGTATTATCTTTTGGGGTAACTCTTCCCATTCTACAAGGATATTTTTGGCTCAGAAACGGGCGGTTCGGGCAATAAGTGGTGTTAAGCTCACGAACCTCTTATCGACCCCTGTTCACGAGTCTGGATATTTTGGTTCAAATGGCTCTGAGCACTATGGGACAACATCTGAGATCATCAGTCCCCTAGAGCTTAGACCTACTTAAACCTAAGTAACCTAAGGACATCACAGACATCCATGCCCGAGGCAGGATTCGAACCTGCGACGGTAGTCGCGCAGTTCCGGACTGATGCACCTAAAACCGCTCGGCCACCGCGGCCGGCGGATATTTTGACATTGGCCTCTCAATATATTCCTTATTCTCATTTCTTGTTACCAATATACCAATATTAGTTTATTCCCAACAATAAGCAGCTTTCACGCGCTTAATACTCGGCAGAAATCAAACCTGCATTTGCATCGGACTTCCTTGACTCTTGTGCAGAAAGGTGTGCAGTATACTGCTGCATCCATTTCCAATAAGCTGCCACTCGAATTCAAAAATCTTAGCAGTAAACCACGCGCTCTCAAAACGAAACTGAAGAGTTTCCTCATGGGTCTCTCCTATTGTTCTGTCGAGAAGTTCCTTGAAAAATTAAGCTCATTCTTATGGTATTGCTGATAGCGTTTACTTAAACTTATGGACTAACTTTTTTCAGGTTCATGAACATTTATTTTTATCTGTTATTACTTCTATGTTGTAATTTCATGTACTGACACGTTCCATGGAGATTTGCTCCTCAATTTGGTCCTACGGAACTTGACGTGTAAATAAATTAAATAAATAAACAAATTCCGCATTTTTTCTGTTGTGTACTGGCAAGACAGCCAATCCACTAGGAGGAAGCCGAAAGGCACGCGTTTAAGCTCACGCAGGCTGGCGTGAGGTCTGGAACAGGACAAGGAAATTAGACTTTAACAAAAAAGGACGTAGCTGTTGGAATACTTAACTTTAACCCGTAAATGGTGAACATAGCTCTTGACGGTACATGTTTTACAGCATCAATAGTAACTGGTAATGGCGCCTTGCTAGGTCGTAGCAAATGACGTAGCTGAAGGCTATGCTAACTATCGTCTCGGCAAATGAGAGCGTAATTTGTCAGTGAACCATCGCTAGCTACGTCGGCTGTACAACTGGGGCGAGTGCTAGGGAGTCTCTCTAGACCTGCCGTGCGGCGGCGCTCGGTCTGCAATCACTGACAGTGGCGACACGCGGGTCCGACGTATACTAATGGACCGCGGCCGATTTAAAGGCTACCACCTAGCAAGTGTGGTGTCTGGCGGTGACACCACATTTTCCAACTGAAGCTGGCGGAGAAAGAAATGACTCACGTTAATTGGGCCGGCCGGAGTGGCCGAGCGGTTCTAGGCGCTACAGTCTGGAACCGTGCGACGGCTCCGGTCACAGGTTCGAATCCTGCCTCGGGCATGGATGTGTGTGATGTCCTTAGGTTAGTTAGGTTTAAGTAGTTCTAAGTTCTAGGGGGCTGATGACCTCAGAAGTTGAAGTCCCATAGTGCTCAGAGCAATTTTTTTGTCACGTTCATTACTGAACGAAGAGATACGGTTTTAAAGTCCTGGGGAGACATCCCGCGGCGGCTGTAGACACGGGATGGCAGTCAGTGTCGGTGACGGATGGAGCGAGTCGGAATGCACCTGCCACCGGTTGGCCAACGGGGGATCGGCGCAGAGTCACGCTAGGCCACTTCGGGCCGCGTCCGCGGAGACAAAGGGGAAAGCGGCGCCGGTTTCGCCGACGCCAGGAAGCGCCGCTTCCGACGCGTTTCACAGCGCCTCGCGGAGCTGACTGCGTACCCCGGTCCAGCCGCTCGTTTCCAGCTCCACGACATTCCAGCTAAAGTTTAGCCATCTCTGACCAAACTCGCACGCGCAACCCGAGCAGGTCGTGCCTAATACAGGGTGTCCCAGCTATCTTGTCCACCCAAAATATCTCTGGAACAATAACAGCTATTGGAAAACGACTTTCACCGGTATCAATGTAAGGCTGGGGCCCATGAATGTACATATTTGGAAACATTCTACAACGAAAGCATATGTGTTTTTTTAACACAAACTTATGCTTTTTAAATAGACCTCCTATATTTTTTCTTCAGCAATCCATAGTATGACAAAGCACATACACAATGACGTTGATTGCATCGCAATATTCCCATTACATCCCGAGATATTGAGACGCGAAGTTGACGCTTGAAACACCCGACATGCGCTGCTAGCGCACGTCTTGAGGCTCAGGCGTGAACCCCATGCTGCCCGTAATCGCGATGTGATTGCCATGTGTAATCACACCTCCATACATATCAAGAGGTCCGAAACAACGGTAAAACTTTTAGTCCACTTGCTCGTTTCACTAAAACCATCAACATGAATTTTTCTATTACGAGTGAATGATTAACTGTCACTTGCGCTAGATGTACAGCAAAGTAAAGTTATAACGTTGAACGGCATTACCTTTTTAGTAACGGATTAACGATAAGCGAAGTTAACTTTGTGACTAACGTTGCGGTACACAGATATATTACAGAACCGCCTCACCCCTAGCCTATCGGATAAATACCTGCTGGAATGTACGACGGTAATGCAGGATGGCAGCAGACCGTATTATTCGTTTCGGACCTCTTCATAAGTATGGAGGTGTGATTACGCATGTCAATCACATCGCGATTACGGGCAGCATGGGGTTCACGCCTGAGCCTCAGGACGTGCGCTAGCAGCGCATGTCGGGTGTTTCAAGCGTCAACTTCGCGTCATAATATCTCGGGATGTAATGGGAATATTGCGATGCAATCAACGCCATTGTGTATGTGCTTTGTCATGCTATGGATTGCTGAAGAAAAAATATAGGAGGTCCATTTAAAAAGCATAAGTTTGTGTTAAAAAAACACATATGCTTTCGTTTTAGAATCTTTCCAAATATGTACATTTATGGGCCCCAGCCCTACGTTGATACCGGTCAAAGTCGTTTTCCAATAGCTGTTATTGTTCCAGAGATATTTTGGGTGGACAAGATAACTGGGACACCCTGTATACACAGGGCGTTACAAAAAGGTACGGCCAAACTTTCAGGAAACATTCCTCACACACAAAGAAAGAAATTATGTTATGTGGACATGTGTCCGGAAACGCTTACTTTCCATGTTAGGGCTCATTTTTTTACTTCTCTTCAAATCACATTAATCATGGAATGGAAACACACAGAAACAGAACGTACCAGCGTGACTTCTAACACTTGGTTACAGGAAATGTTCAAAATGTCCTCCGTTAGCGAGTATACATGAATCCACCCTCCATAGCACGGAATCCCTGATGCGCTGATGCAGCCCTGGAGAATGGCGTATTGTATCACAGCCGTCCACAATACGAGCACGGAGAGTCTCTACATTTGGTACCGGGGTTGCGTAGACGAGAGCTTTCAAATGCCCCCATAAATGAAAGTCAAGAGGGTTGAGGTCAGGAGAGCGTGGAGGCCACGGAATTGGTCCGCCTCTACCAATCCATCGGTCACCGAATCTGTTGTTGAGAAGCGTACGAACACTTCGACTGAAATGTGCAGGAGCTCCATCGTGCATGAACCACATGTTGTGTCGTACTTGTAAAGGCACATGTTCTAGCAGCACAGGTAGAGTATCCCGTATGAAATCGTGATAACGTGCTCCATTGAGCGTAGGTGCAAGAAACTAAAATGAGCTGTAACATGGAAATTAAGCGTTTCCGGACACATGTCCACATAACATATTTTCTCTATTTGTGTGTGAGGAATGTTTCCTGAAAGTTTGGCCGTACCTTTTTGTAACACCCTGTATATACAGCGTGAGTCACCTAACGTTAGCCGGCCGCTGGTGGCCGAGCGGTTCTGGCGCTACAGTCTGGAACCGCGCGACCGCTACGGTCGCAGGTTCGAATCCTGCCTCGGGCATGGATGTTTGTGTTGTCCTTAGGTTAGTAAGGTTTAAGTAGTTCTAAGTTCTAGGGGACTTATGACCTCAGCAGTTGAGTCCCATAGTGCTCAGAACCATTTGAACCATTTGAACCTAACGTTACCGCTGGATATATTTCGTAAACCACATCAAATACTGACGAACCGATTCCACAGACCGAACGTGAGGAGAGGGGCTACTGTAATTGGTTAATAGAAACCATAAAAAAATGCACGGAAGTGTGTTTTTTAACACAAACCTACGTTTTTTTAAATGGAACCCCGTTAGTTTTGTTAGCACATCTGAACATATAAACAAATACGTAATCAGTGCCGTTCGTTGCATTGTAAAATGTTAATTACATCCGGAGATATTGTAACCTAAAGTTGACGCTTGAGTACCACTCCTCTGTGCATTCCGACTGACTTGGCCAACTCCAACAGGACAATGCGACACCCCACACGTCCAGAATTACTAGAGTGGCTGCAGGAACACTACTCTGAGTTTACATCCACATCTACATGGATACTCTGCAAATCACATTCAAGTACCTGGCAGAGGGTTAATCGAACCGCCTTCACAATTCTCTATTATTCCAATCTCGTACAGCGCGCGGAAAGAATGAACTCCTATATCTTTCCGTACGAGCTCTGATTTCCCTTATTTTATCGTGGTGATCGTTCCGCCCTATGTAGGTCGGTGTCAACAAAATATTTTCGCATTGGGAGGAGGAAGTTGGTGATTGGAAATTCGTGAGAAGATTCCGTCGCAACGAAAAACGCCTTTCTTTTAATGATGTCCAGCCCAAATCCTGTATCATTTCTGTGACACTCTCTCCCATATTTCGCGATAATATAAAACGTGCTGCTTTTCTTTGAACTTTTTCGATGTACTCCGTCAATCCTCTCTGGTAAGGATCCCACACCGCGCAGCAGGATTCTAAAAGAGGACGGACAAGCGTAGTGTAGGCAGTCTCCTTAGTAGGTCTGTTACATTTTCCAAGTGTCCTGCCAATAAAACGCAGTCTTTGTTTAGCCTGCCCCGCAACATCTTCTATGTGTTCCGTCCAGTCTCTTAACTAAGGTCGTAATCGGTTTAATCAGTAGAAAAATCTATTTGACAACAAACTAAAACATGTACAAACATCATATGAACGGCTTATTTTAATAGTGGTGCAAGTCCATTACCTCAACTTTTTTGCCTATAATGTTTCTGAAATTAATGATGCAAACAAAGAGAAAGAAAGGTTCATCTCTAGCAAGAAGCCATATGCTTGAATATTTCTGGTATCTCAAATGCAGATTTTTCAGCGCTCATTTAACTTTAGGACTCTGTATCTTAAAATGAACAAAAACGGACTTGTACCACTACTTCATTTATGAACAGAACAAAAATGGAATTACAAGTAATAATACGTACAGTCACCGCAGCGTCGGTAATTGCTTGGCATCTCCGAGGCATGCTTCAAACTAAGTTTTCCGCGTATTCACGTGGGAGAGACTTCGAAATGCGCCGAATTTACGTTGACAGGTGTTTCCAAGTGAAGATCCTTTTTCCTTGCAGCTTTTTTTTTTTTATGCAAGACCAAACGTTCTCAACAGCATTAGCGTCAGGCGACTTTGAGGACCAATCCAGTACCCGCACACCTCCCACTTTTTCCAGTCGCTGCAAATCCTGCTGCGGTGCTTCGGATCATTGTCCTCTTGCAATCTTCATTTTTGTCGATGAACCAACATTCGGCAGTCAGCATCAACCATCTTTGATAAACGCGAAGCGTCAGCTGCACTCACGTCTCTTCTTGTATGTCTCAGTCAAGAACTCAGAGTGAACTAATGCTGTACGGACATTGCCTGAAGGACAGAGATACCCCTCTGTGCACAAACGAGCAGTCTTGGTTGCAGTGTTAAAATTTTTTATTATTTCGCAATGACGCGTTTCACCTCTATTTAGGCATCTTCGGATTGGTCCACATTTGGAAGTGATGGGTACATAGGATGCCGCGCATAAAATATCCCAGCAGGTAAATGCCCCTTGTCAAAGCTTTAAATGAGGTGTGTGCAGCTAGAATTTGCACTACGCCTACGGTCTTTACTGTGAGCCTCACTCCTTATGCTTTACATTAGACTGCGCCACATGCCGCAATAAGGACATCCTTAGTGTTTTTAAAGTTCTGACAAGGATCATTTAACCTGCTGGAATATTTTATGCGCGGTATCCCATGTACCCATCGCTATCAAATATCAGCCAATCCGAAAATGCGTCATTGGGAAATAAAAAAAAAATGTACCACTGTAACCAAAACGGCCTGTTTCTTCATGCCATACATAATGTTCGCAGTACCAACCCCGATATGAACTGTAAAAAGTTTTAAGGTTTCCTCTGTTGGAGGTGTGAAAAAACTAATACGATATCTCTTACCATCTGTACACGCTCTTACTTAACAGACCGTATATGGACATAGCCATGTGCACAAGCCACTTTTTGATTTCAAATGATTTATTTATTTATGACAAACGTTTGTATAATGTGCTACATTTTATCCACTAACGTGACAACTTTGTGTGAGGTTCCAACTGAAGACAAAAAACAAAAAAAAAAAACAAAAAAAGTTCAGTACATGAAGATAAGTCCATGGAAATCGGTCGTTTTAAATGAACAAGCATGTATGCGATTTTGGCTGTAGAAAGTTTTTATACACTACTGGCCATTAAAAGTTGGTCCACCACGAAGATGACATACAGACGCGAAATTTAACGCACAGGAAGAAGATGTTGTGATATGCAAATGATTAGCCTTTCAGAGCATTCACACAAGGTTGGCGCCTGTGGCGACACCTACAACGTGCTGACATCAGGAAAGTTTCCAACCGATTTCTCATACACAAACAGCAGTTGACCGGCGTTGCCTGGTGAAACGTTGTTGTGATGCCTCGTGTAAGGAGGAGAAATGCGTACCATCACGTTTCCGACTTTGATAAAGGTCGGATTGTAGCCTATCGCGATTGCGGTTTATCGTATCGCGACATTGCTGCTCGCGTTGGTCGAGTTCCAATGACTGTTAGCAGAGTATGGAATCGGTGGCTTCAGGAGGGTAATACGGAACGCCGTGCTAGCAGTCCAGATGACAGGCATCTTCTCCGAATGGCTGTAACGGATCGTGCAGCCACGTCTCGATCCCTGAGTCAACAGATGGGGACGATTGCAAGGCAACAATCGTCTGCACGAACAGTTCGACGACGTTTGCAGCAGCATGGACTATCAGCTCGGAGACCGTGGCTGCGGTTACCCTTGACGCTGCATCACAGACAGGAGCGCCTGCGATGCTGTAGCCTCGACGACGAACCTGGGTACACGAATGGCAAAACGTCGTTTTTTCGGACGAATCCAGGTACTGTTTACAGCATCCCGATGGTCGCATCCGTGTTAGGCGACATCGCGGTGAGCGCACATTGGAAGCGTGTATTCGTCATCGCCATACTGCCGTATCACCCGGTGTGATGGTATGGGGTGCCATTGGTTACACGTGTCAGTCACCTCTTGTTCGTATTGACGGCACTTTGAACAGTGGACGTTACATTTCAGATGTGTTACGACCCGTGGCTCTACCATTCATTCGATCCCTGCGAAACCCTACATTTTAGCAGGATAATGCGCGACTGCATGTTGCAGGTCCTGTACGCGCCTTTCTGGATACAGAAAATGTTCGACTGCTGCACTGGCCAGCACATTCTCCAGATTTCTCACCAACTGAAAACGTCTGGTCAATAGTGGCCGAGCAACTGGCTCGTCACAATACGCCAGTCACCACTCTTGATTAACTGTGGTATCGTGTTGAAGCTGCATGGGCAGCTGTACCTGTACACACCATCCGAGCTCTGACTCAATGCCCAGGCGTATCGAGGCCGTTATTGCGGCCAGAGGTGGTTGTTCTGGGTACTGATTTCTCAGGAAGTATGCACCCAAATTGCGTGAAAACGTAATGACATGTCAGTTCTAGTATAATATATTTGTCCAATGAATACCCGTTTATCATCTGCATTTCCTCTTGGTGTAGCAATTGGAATGGCCAGTAGTGTACTTACTTACATGATTGTTCGCTGAATTACTCCAGGCAGTTGGTTCCTTTGAACGGCACAACCGATTTTCTTCTCCATCCTTGGAAACACTCGCAAGTATGTTCTCTGTCTCCGATGCCTCGATACCGACGAAACGATAAACCGTAATCTTGCTTCTCTGTTTCCTTGCCTAGGTCTCCTCCTACAGTTTAACCCCCTCCCCCCTCCTACCCCACCCCCCGCGGCTTTCCCTCCCAAACATATTTCCGTCAGTTACCGTATAGACAGTTTGTTGATGATTCCGGATCTATACATTCTTTTAGTAACTTTGAGCATTAAATTTTTTTTTCGAATTTGAATGTATAGCTCCTCATTAATTACTGGAAGTACCCATATACTCCAGCATTCTTCTGTAGTAGCGTCCTTCTTTTCAAGAGCACACTACAAACATATTTGATTTATAGTATTTCACTTATTGGTATTTTTAATCTGTTTCCTGTATTTGGAGAAAACCGCTCGATAATAGTGTCCTACAAATGTTGTTTAACCCCCTGACCTGTTCCTATGGCTACTGTAGTGTGAGTCGTAATACTCGCTTTATTGCAATATCGGCATGTATGATTTCCAGTTGGTAATTCGTGGCATGTTTTTTTGTTTCAGGTGAGTAGCAGTGCTTTAGACTTGGTGAGATTTCCTGAGCTGTAAACGGCGCTTCCACAGGTAGGAGTAAGTCACTTAAAAACTAACACAAGTCTCAGTACAAGAGGAAGTCTACAGTATAAAAGTGAAAAACAAGATTATTCGTAAGAACGAAAAATGACGCGTATTAGTGCATAGGGACGTCTCCCCTTGGTTTACATTCATAATACGCGCACGCCGTAACGTAGTTGCAGAGCGCTGCGCTAGGGGGCAGGCGTGACAGAGCGAGTATAGAGAGCCTGTATAGGGAAAGAGTGGCCATAGGTGAAATTGCCCGTGATTGGTTGATTAGCCTTGGCGCCATTTTTCTGCCAAACGTCTCTCGTGCTTCCTATGTTCGCCATGCGTTTGAGTTGAATTGAAGTTCAGAGGACTTATTGAAACGATTAAAAGGTATTTCAATTATTGAGAGACTTGTTATGCGTTGTGCATGTATGTTCGATTTAGTTGTATATCGTTTTTAGTACGTAATTATCGTTTGCGGTCTTAACTACGAGTTGAAATAATTCAGCGTTTTGTGATGAAGTCGGTAGGCCTAGAGGCTCTCTAAGCGGGTAGAGCCAACACCGACTCAAAGGAAGGCCTCGGCGCTTGTTCGTGACGTCACGTCAGCTAGGCACGGCGAGCGCCAGGTCTGTTGCAGGCATACTCATAATGGTGGTGTCTCCCTCCCTGACACAGGAAAATGTGAAACTATTGGCGGTAGTTGACCAACACACATTGTTCTGAGAGATTTCTGCAATTCATTACACTTCTTAACAAATAGTGTACTCCTGAACTTAAATTTCCACCTGTTTTAAGGATTGACATACAAAAACAACTTCATGGTCCAGCAGCAACAGAATTCGTGCTTGTTTACCTTATTTGTAAATCTGAGGAAGTTACGTTTGTACTGGGTTGCTTTTACAAGAAACTGTGAACATATTGGTGCTCTTCTTTAGGTATCTTGGTTGACTATGGGGTAAGGGGCACTGAATGTTAATGAAATATCTTGCGATTGTACACGCTGGAGGAGGGGGTGGGGAACAGAAGAAGAGGCAAGAGAGATACTTGTTTTATCAAATACATTTTTTTTTATGTTATAATGTTTCTCCTTTCAGTTGCAAGAGGGGAATATTTATCTTTTCTAATGTGCATGTTTAAAAGAAGTTTAAGCTCAGCAGTATTTTCGATGTATGAAGCTATTTTGTTTCCTGTTTAGAATTCCTTCCGTTGAAAACGACTGTAATCTAATGACTGGCAACAGTTGGACATTTACACATGTAAATTAGTTCACATTTCCAGTGACGATGTCAAACGAAAATAAGTAAATAAATAAAAGAAACGAGTTAATTGTAAGGGGGTTGGGGTAAGTTTCGATAACAAAATGGATCAAGTAAATATAGTTACTTGAATGTAAAATTTCCGAAGCTTGCAATGGGGCAAAGCGTCTTCTCATATTGATCTACGTTTGTTTCGACAGGATTCAGTAATACAGAAGTATGATCTTCATTTGTAGGTTTACGATAGTAAGAAAATCTTTCATCTAAATAAAACTGCAGGATCCAAAACAATACCAAACAGTTTGTCCAAAAATAAGAGATTCTATAGTGATAAGCACGCCCAGGCGTTTCTGCCTGCAACAGACCTGGCGTTCGCCGTGCCTACCTGACGTGACGTCACCAACAAGCGCCGAGGCCTTCCTTTGAGTCGGTGTTGCTGGAGCTCAGTGTGTCGCGTACCAGGGGTCTCGCGAGGCTAGCAAATTCAGAACGTAAAACAAATGGAAAGCTTGTGATAAAACAATGGAAAACGCCCTTCTCTTCTTGCAGAGTAACCACACATCGAGTGTTAAAATGGAGAAACTGGTAGATCTGTAGAAGAACGGCTCTTTAACACTGAAGTACCAAGAATTTATGCGACTTCTGGGTTTCTGTTCAACAAGATTACCCTCACCTGAGTCTTGCTGTAGGTTTCTGCAACACATTTTCTATTATGACTAATATAAAAAGAGTTAAACGTGTGAGCTTCAGAAAGTTAGGTGATGAACTGCGTCTGAACTTGTCCTGCATCCGAGCTAATATAAGACAGTTTTGTAATGCTCGACAAACCCACGTGCATCACTGAAAAATTTGTATCTGTGGAAAGGTATTTCATGTACACTTATATTGCACTTAGACATGAACTACAAAAGTTAATATTTCTTTAAAATATCATAGATTACAGCTAGGGTCATTGCTAAAATAACGGCGACACTTCTTCACCGAAATATCGGTAACGAAAAAGCAATGTCGAGTGCCAGTATTTCTATTTTGTATTGTATTTTCCTCGTAATTTTCTTCCTTTGATATTGTAGCAGAACATGATTGCACTTTCACTGTGTGAAAGTGTCTTATTACTTTTTGAGCTTTCGTCACGTCGAGTTTTTCTGTTTCAATATGTGAAGCAAGTATAGGTGAAAACAAAGAAAAAGTTCGACTGCACCGGGCAGGGGGGGGGGGGGGGGGGGGAGGTGGCGGCGTGAATAGAATAACAAGAATTACGATATGAAGAAATAGCACACTAATAGCGTTACAAAACAATTTTTAATACAGGCGCTACCAAAACAAACTGCTACGTTTAACTTCACCATGCTGTTTTGGCGCTACAAGTGCTAAAAAAAGGAAAAAGGGGGATGTGGACATGAAGTGTTCCGAACACACCTCATATGTGACGAAACAGAACGACGGACCCATCGGACATCTTTTACTGTGTCACTTACATGCAGTTACCATTGTTAGCAAAAGTGGTTATCGCCAAGTGTGAATGTGCTTCGTTTCCTTTTCAGTTCTTGCTCTGAGGGAGACGCTGCTAGCTTGTTGATGTACAGAACATCTAATAATAATTCAATACTGAAACATACAGCTCTATAAAACTGGCAGTGTATTTAGAATGCGTAGCCGATATTTTTATAGACCGTTATGTCGATATTTTTAGGCAACGCCCGTGCCGCAGTGGATCCAGCGATTCCCGGGAGATCACCGAAGTTAAGCGCTGTCGGGCGTGGCCGGCACTTGGATGGGTGACCATCCAGGTCGCCATGCGCTGTTGCCATTTTTCGGGGTGCACTCAGCCTCGTGATGCCAATTGAGGAGCTACTCGACCGAAACTTTGTGCCAGATTAAAACTGTGTTCCGGACCGAGACTCGAACTCGGGACCTTTGCCTTTCGTGGGCAAGTGCTCTACCATCTGAGCTACCCAAGCACGACTCACGCCCCGTCCTTTACTTCCGCCAGTACCTCTAGTTTCCAAAGTTCACGGACGCTCTCCTGCGAACCTTGCTGAACTAGCATTCCTGGAAGAAAGGATACTGCGGAGACACGGCTTAGCCACAGCGTGAGGGATTTTTCCAGAATGAGAAAACATGGGAACAAGTCCCATAGTGCTCAGTGCATTTGCACCATTTTTTTGAGGTTTGAACGGGGCTTGTGCACTTCACAGCCCCATACCATGTGCACTTGGCCACGACGCAATTGATGTTTTACGTTGCTCTCTATTGAACTTCTTGTCCTTCGAGCGTTCAGTGTTTTATTTCCATTTTTCCTTTCACAGTTCAGTACACCTTCCTGTTTTCATGCTTGATCTGTGTTCAGTTTCTGACGGGGTATCCACTGGACCAGCTTACCACTAAAACTGAGGGCTGTGCTCTGGGGAGTTTCGCTTATGAGCGACTAAAGTGCGCGTCATTTACGACGGCGGCCGAGATTACGAGGTGTGGCTAGGAAAAAAACCGGACTAGTACTGGTGAAACAATAAAACGAATGCAATAAGGCTGAAAGTCGCGTGGCCTGTCACGTGACTCTCGCTCCGCCTACTGCTCGAGTTTCATCTGCCTCCTGCACTCAGTCTGCCCGTGGCGTCTGTTTTAAGTAGTTGACGTTTTGTCTGTGCGTCGGAAAATGTTGAGTGTACAGAAAGAACAGCGTGTTAACATCAAATTTTGTTTCACACTAGGAAAATCTGCAAGTGAAACGTTTGTAATGTTACAACAAGTGTACGGCGATGATTGTTTATCGCGAACACAAGTGTTTGAGTGGTTTAAACGATTTAAAGATGGCCGCGAAGACACCAGTGATGACACTCGCACTGGCAGACCATTGTCAGCAAAAACTGATGCAAACATTGAAAAAATCGGTAAACTTGTTCGACAAGATCGCCGTTTAACAATCAGAGCAGTGTCTGAGTTAACAGGAGTTGACAAGGAAAGTGTCGAACAAGTTTACCGATTTTTTCAATGTTTGCATCAGTTTTTGCTGACAATGGTCTGCCAGTGCGAGTGTCATCACTGGTGTCTTCGCGGCCATCTTTAAATCGTTTAAACCACTCAAACACTTGTGTTCGCGATAAACAATCATCGCCGTACACTTGTTGTAACATTACAAACGTTTCACTTGCAGATTTTCCTAGTTTGAAACAAAATTTGATGTTAACACGCTGTTCTTTCTGTACACTCAACATTTTTCGACGCACAGACAAAACGTCAACTACTTAAAACAGACGCCACGGGCAGACAGTGCAGGAGGCAGATGAAACTCGAGCAGTAGGCGGAGCGAGAGTCACGTGACAGGCCACGCGACTTTCAGCCTTATTGCATTCGTTTTATTGTTTCACCAGTACTAGTCCGGTTTTTTTCTAGCCACACCTCGTAGGTTCGTTCTGCGCATCTGACGTCACAAAACACAGTCAGCCAATGAGCAGAGAACGACGTTGCCAGATCTCGTCTGCAGTGCAGAGCACGGACGAGTGTCTGCAGTTTTAGAAACGTTCAGTCATGAATAAAGTAACTGAACGAAAGCAGTGTCTTGATAGCAGACACTCTTTTATAGAAAGTTTGGAACAAGCATTCTTTATACCAATTGCTTCATATTCTATTAATTAATTAAATCGAACAAGTAATAAGTCTCCTAATTCAGGCGATAGCAAGGAAAGGTGTTTGTATCATTCTCACTAACCGCTTTCTCGCAATAAAGAACAGCGGTAATTGTTTATTTCCTATTGTACTTCGACGAAGCGTGGGTAATGCATAGTCATACCAACAGTGTTTGTCGGTATTTTGCGTGATATTTTAAAGTCCTCCAGGAGATAAATTGAATGACGAGCTGCGTTAGCGTAATGGTTAAATGCCGGCACGGTAGCTCAGTGTGTTCGATCAGAGGGTTAGCAGCCCTCTGTAATAAAAAAACTGAGCTAATCGATCAACTCTCATCTTTTCGTATTCTATTCAGTGTCCACGACCGGTAAATAAAATGTATTTCATAATTACGTCAGTTACATAAAAATTACGTGGTATGTAATACACTCCTGGAAATTGAAATAAGAACACCGTGAATTCATTGTCCCAGGAAGGGGAAACTTTATTGACACATTCCTGGGGTCAGATACATCACATGATCACACTGACAGAACCACAGGCACATAGACACAAGCAACAGAGCATGCACAATGTCGGCGCTAGTACAGTGTATATCCACCTTTCGCATCAATGCAGGCTGCTATTCTCCCATGGAGACGATCGCAGAGATGCTGGATGTAGTCCTGTGGAACGGCTTGCCATGCCATTTCCACCTGGCGCCTCAGTTGGACCAGCGTTCGTGCTGGACGTGCAGACCGCGTGAGACGACGCTTCATCCAGTCCCAAACATGCTCAATGGGCGACAGATCCGGAGATCTTGCTGGCCAGGGTAGTTGACTTACACCTTCTAGAGCACGTTGGGTGCCACGGGATACATGCGGACGTGCATTGTCCTGTTGGAACAACAAGTTCCCTTGCCGGTCTAGGAATGGTAGAACGATGGGTTCGATGACGGTTTGGATGTACCGTGCACTATTCAGTGTCCCCTCGACGATCACCAGTGGTGTACGGCCAGTGTAGGAGATCGCTCCCCACACCATGATGCCGGGTGTTGGCCCTGTGTGCCTCGGTCGTATGCAGTCCTGATTGTGGCGCTCACCTGCACGGCGCCAAACACGCATACGACCATCATTGGCACCGAGGCAGAAGCGACTCTCATCGCTGAAGACGACACGTCTCCATTCGTCCCTCCATTCACGCCTGTCGCGACACCACTGGAGGCGGGCTGCACGATGTTAGGGCGTGAGCGGAAGACGGCCTAACGGTGTGCGGGACCGTAGCCCAGCTTCATGGAGACGGTTGCGAATGGTCCTCGCCGATACCCCAGGAGCAACAGTGTCCCTAATTTGCTGGGAAGTGGCGGTGCGGTCCCCTACGGCACTGCGTAGGATCCTACGGTCTTGGCGTGCATCCGTGCGTCGCTGCGGTCCGGTCCCAGGTCGACGGGCACGTGCACCTTCCGCCGACCACTGGCGACAACATCGATGTACTGTGGAGACCTCACGCCCCACGTGTTGAGCAATTCGGCGGTACGTCCACCCGGCCTCCCGCATGCCCACTATACGCCCTCGCTCAAAGTCCGTCAACTGCACATACGGTTCACGTCCACGCTGTCGCGGCATGCTACCAGTGTTAAAGACTGCGATGGAGCTCCGTATGCCACGGCAAACTGGCTGACACTGACGGCGGCGGTGCACAAATGCTGCGCAGCTAGCGCCATTCGACGGCCAACACCGCGGTTCCTGGTGTGTCCGCTGTGCCGTGCGTGTGATCATTGCTTGTACAGCCCTCTCGCAGTGTCCGGAGCAAGTATGGTGGGTCTGACACACCGGTGTCAATGTGTTCTTTTTTCCATTTCCAGGAGTGTACATACATCTTTTCAGGTAACAAAACGGCATATCAGCTTACTTCACTATTTCGACAAACAGCATAAGAAATACTTGTAGAAAGGCAAATTTTTGTTATTACGCATGCAAGGGAAGTCGGCAAGGCACACACGAGTGGCTATCTTCCGTCTGTTTTTGGTCCAAGGTAAAAGAGCATGTTGATTGTTATGGAAGGCAGACCGACTTACAAGCGAATGAAGCCGGCACTTCGTAATCGAGTGTATGGTGTCACATTTTGTAAAGAAGAGAATACAATAACTCCTACAGTATTATTTCAGTGGTACAGGGTGGCGCACGAAGAATCGGCCCCGAGTACCAGACTGCTCATTGTCGCCCACCAGTCGTCATCTATTGTTTCGAAGTTGTTGTCTGCATTAGCTTATTCGTTGTTTATTCACTAATTATTACATGTTTATCTATTCTGCTCGTAGCGGTCAACGAATCGCGCGTAATTGGCGAGTAGGCTGTACTCGGGACCGGGTTCTTCGTGCGCCACCTTATAACATTTCACTGCAATCAGCCACATAACGCTACAGTTGGTTAAACGAGATGTTTTGCAGAATCACGAAAATTACAAGCGTGTGAGAATTCTGCTCTGAATAGAGACTCAGTACTCCAGCGGGGAGGCAAGTGCCCCCTCTTGGCGCCTTCAGTCACCTATGCTACTAATTTTCAGATTTTCATAAGAACCATATACCAAGCACAATGAACGGCGAACGAATAAAAATGAACGGTTCGCAAAAAACAGCGATCAGCAACGAGTTTGACCATCTGTAGTGTGCTGACCGCATGCCCCTCCATATCCGCAACCAGTGACGGCTGTGGGCTGAGGATGACACGGCGGCCGGTCGGTTCCGTTGGGCCTTCATGGCCTTTTCGGGCGGAATTTAGTTTTTATTTACCTTGACATGGAGCAGATGCCTAGATTATAGGCAACACACACAACACACAAGGCATACGTACGCTGCCAAGTACCTATATCATTCCAGAGCTCAGACGCATAACGGATAAAGAACACATGTAGCGTCTCGAGGAAGCGAGGGCCGCTTAAGGCGTCACTTTGTCTTTGTTCTCCCCTGTTCGACAGCTGAGACACGCGCCGTGGCTTTTACGGCGGAAGGAGTGGTACTCAAACGTGTTTCCTGAAGAGGGCCTCTCCTGCCAGGAAAGTGAAAACGGTTTCACTCCGGCAGTAAAGGCGGACTCACATGCGGCTAGGAAATTGGTGTGCGCCGGGAAGGAGAGCAGGGGAAAGAAAACCTGTAGCCGCCTCTGGAAGATGGCCCTAATTGGCGAGGTTTCTCGGAAACGATAGCACTCAAGCTGCTGCCAGTTTTGCTTCGTTAGCCGAACACGCGAAGGTGTGCGACGCACCACAGGTGTACCGATAGTCATGGGAAAAAAATCAAAATTCTAAATTTCTCTGACATATTGCCTCGGGTTAGGCTGGTGATTTCTCAAAGTGGGGAACAATCAAGAATGGGGTGCCACAAGGTTCGGTCTTGGGTCCTCTGCTGTTCTTAATATACCGGGTGATCAAAAAGTCAGTATAAATTTGAAAACTGAACAAATCACGGAATAATGTACAAATTGACACACATGCTTGGAATGACATGGGGTTTTATTAGAACAAAAAAACAAATACAAACGTTCAAAAAATGTCCGACAGATGGCGCTTCATCTGATCAGAATAGCAGTAATTAGCATAACAAAGTAAGACAAAACAAAGCAAAGATGATGCTGTTTACAGGAAATGGTCAATATGTCCACCATCATTCCTCAACAATAGCTGTAGTCGAGGAATAGTGTTGTGAACAGCACTGTAAAGCATGTCCGGAGTTATGGTCAGGCATTGGCGTCGGATGTCGTCTTTCAGCATCCCTAGAGATGTCGGTCGATCACGATACACTTGCGACTTCAGGTAACCCCAAATCCAATAATCGCACGGACTGAGGTCTGGGGACCTGGGAGGCCAAGCATGACGAAAGTGGCGGCTGAGCACACGATCATCACCAGACGACGCGCGCAAGAGATCTTTCACGCGTCTAGCAATACTTTGTTTTATTTTGGTTCTAATAAAACCCCATGTCATTCCAAGCACGTGTGTCAATTTTTACCTCTCTATCTACATTATTCCGTAGTTTATTAAGTTTTCTAATTTATACTAAGTTTTTGATCACCTGGTATATTAATGACTTGCCGTTCTATATTCACGAAGATGCAAAGCTGGTACTTTTTGCCGATGATACAAGTGTGGCTGTCACACCGAACAGACCAGAATTAACTGATGACATTGCAAACGATGTTTTTCAGAAAATCATTAAGTGGTTCTCTGCAAATGGGCTCCCACTAAACTTTGACAAAACGCAGTATATACAGTTCCACACAGTAAATGGAATGACACCATTAATAAATTTAGACTTCGATCAGAAATCGGTAGCTAAGGTAGAATATTCAAAATTTCTAGGTGTATGCATTGACGAAGGGTTGAACTGGAAAAAAACACAGTGAGGATCTGCTGAAACGTTTGAGTTCAGCTACTTATGCTGTTAGGGTCATTCCAAATTTTCTCGATAAACATCTCAATACATTAGCCAACCACGCCTATTTTCATTCTCTGCTTTCGTATGGCATCATATTCTGGGGAAACTCATCATTGAGTATAAAGAGTGTTCATTGCACAAAAGCGTGTAATCAGAATTATTGCTGGAGCTCATCCGAGATCATCCTGCAGACTCTTATTTAAAGAGCTATGGATCTTCACTGTAGCCTCACAATATATATATATTCTCTTATGAAATTTGTTATTAACAGTGCGAACGAATTCAAAAGTAGTAGCAGTGTACATGGCTACAACACTAGGAGAAAAGATGATCTTCACTACTCAAGGGTAAATCTAACTTTGGCTCAGAAGGGAGTAAATTATGCGGCCACAAAAGTGTTTGGTCACTTACCTAATAGCATCAGAAGTCTGACAGATAGCCATATAGCATTTAAAAGGAAATTAAAACATGGTTCAAATGGCTCTGAGCACTACGGGACTTAACTTCTGAGGTCATCAGTCCCCTAGAACTTAGAACTACTTAAACCTAACAAACCTAAGCACATCACACACATCCATCCCCGAGGCAGGATTCGAACCTGCGACCGTAGCGGTCGCGCGGTTCCAGACTGTAGCTCCTAGAACCGCTCGGCCACTCCGGCCGGCAGGAAATTAAAAGAATTTCTTAATGGCAACTCCTACTCATTAGATGAATTTTTGGATATAGTAAGTGGGTAATTTCCCCAACCCCCACAAAAAAATTAAAAATATTGTCATGTAATATTTTGTGTAATGTAATATCTTGTATAGAAATCCTTTTATTAACCTGACACGTTCCACATCATTACGAAGTGTCGTATTCATGATCTATGGAACAAGTACTAATCTAATCTAAAAGCTGTGGCCGATAATTCAGCTGACGGCTGTTTCTGCATCCACACCTTCAGTTCTGCACCGCAAGCTACCTTACGGTGTCTGGCGGAGAATACATTGTGTACACATGTCGCTTCCACACTTTCCTAATCTAAGAACTATTGTTGGCAAGCTTCAATATGATTGCGAATATGTTTAACTTTGCCTTCATGGTTTTCTCGCGAGATATACATAGAAGTAAGCAATGTGTTGGTTGATTTTTACGGGTGCATACCTCACTCGGTAAGAACGGGACCCTTCTACGATCGCTTTGTTGTCCGCCTGTTAAGAATTCTTTTTCTCAGGAACGAGTAAACATATCGACTTGAAATATTTTTCACATACCAATGTCTGCGGTCCCTTGGCGGTGTAAAACATTTGAGGTTCTATGTCAATGCAGTCAAAAAATACGGCCATTTTTTCCAAAGCTGTTTCACAGAGGAAGACTGAACCGTAGTTCCTTCTCTAGATTGTCGCACAGATGACAAAATGGTAGATATCGAAACAGATGACAAGAGGGATAGAAAAAAAAATTAAAATCGTTCAAAAGAGGAAAGGCCGCTGGACCTGATGGGATACCAGTTCGATTTTACACAGAGTACGCGAAGGAACTTGCCCCCCCCCCCCCCCTTCCAGCGGTGTACCGTAGGTCTCTAGAAGAGCGTAGCGTTCCAAAGGATTGGAAAAGGGCACAGGTCATCCCAGTTTTCAAGAAGGGACGTCGAACAGATGTGCAGAACTATAGACCTATATCTCTAACGTCGATCAGTTGTAGAATTTTGGAGCACATATTATGTTAGAGTATAATGACTTTTCTGGAGTCTCGAAATCTACAATGTAGGAATCAGCATGGGTTTCGGAAAAGACGATCGTGTGAAACCGAGCTCGCGCTATTCGTCCACGAGACTCAGAGGGCCATAGACACGGGTTCCCAGGTAGATGCCGTGTTTCTTGACTTCCACAAGGCGTTCGATACAGTTCCCCACAGTCGTTTAATGAACAGAGTAAGAGCATATGGACTATCAGACCAATTGTGTGATTGGATTGAAGAGTTCCTAGATAACAGAACGCAGCATGTCATTCTCAATGGAGAGAAGTCTTCCGAAGTAAGAGTGATTTCAGGTGTGCCGCAGGGGAGTGTCGTAGGACCGTTGCTATTCACAATATACATAAATGACCTTGTGCATAACATCGGAAGTTCACTGAGGCTTTTTGCGGATGATGCTGTGGTACATCGAGAGGTTGTAACAATGGAAAATTGTACTGAAATGCAGGAGGATCTGCAACGAATTGACGCATGGTGCAGGGAATGGCAATTGAATCTCAATGTAGACAAGTGTAATGTGCTGCGAATGCATAGGAAGAAAGATCCTTTATCATTTAGCTACAATATAGCAGGTCAGCAAATGGAAGCAAATAATTCCATAAGTTATCTGGGAGTAGGCATTAGGAGTGATGTAAAATGGAATGACCATATAAAATTAATCGTCGGTAAAGCAGATGCCAGACTGAGATTCATTGGAAGAATCCTAAGGAAATGCAATCCGAAAACAAAGGAAGTTAGTTACAGTACGCTTGTTCGCCCACTGCTTGAATACTGCTCAGCAGTGTGGGATCCGTACCAGATAGGGTTGATAGAAGAGATAGAGAAGATCCAACAGAGAGCAGCGCGCTTCGTTACAGGATCATTTAGTAATCGCGAAAGCGTTACGGAGATGCTAGATAAACTCCAGTGGAAGACTCTGCAGGAGAGACGCTCAGTAGCTCAGTACGGGCTTTTGTTGAAGTTTCGAGAACATACCTTCACCGAGGAGTCAAGCAGTATATTGCTTCCTCCTACGTATATCTCGCGAAGAGACCGTGAGGATAAAATCAGAGAGATTAGAGCCCACACGGAGGCATACCGACAATCTTTCCTTCCACGAACAATGCGAGACTGGGAGAACCTGTAGAGGTACTCGAAGTACCCTCTGCCACACACCGTCGGGTGGTTTGCGGAGTATGGATGTAGATGTAGATGTAGATATTTTGATAATCGCAAAGTCACCCATCGGAACCTACAGGATATCTCTTGTCCTAGAATAATGAAATCTGCCAAGAAGCAAGGTATTACCGTACAAGTAAAGGCAAAAAAATCTGAAAATTGTTAAACTGCAGTTATATCGCATAATTTTTTTGTCGTTATTATCCGTTTGAATGTCCGTCTGTTAAGACCTCTTAAGAGCAGCAAGTTCAAATTCATCTCACGTTCTAAAGTTTATGGTTCCTTTACGGTGTCAGAAATTTAAGTTTTTTTGTCAGTGCACTCAAAAGATACTGCCATTTACGTCAAATATTTTGATACTGGCAAACTCAGCCATCACAACGCATAGGACACGTCCTGTTGTCCTAGAATCATGAAATCTGACAAAAGACAAGGTTTCCAGTACAAGTAAAGGCAAAAAATCTGAAAATATTGGTAAATTGTAGTTCTATCACATAAAATATGCCTTTTGTCACTAGAATTTATGGGAGTTCATTATTCTCCAAAAGCATCATGGGAAAATATTACTGCGTGAGAAGTCGTAGCCGGCCGGAGTGGCCGAGCGGTTCTAGGCGCTACAGTCTGGAACCCGCGGGTTCGAATCCTGCCTCGGGCATGGATGTGTGTGATGTCCTTAGGTTAGTTACGTTTAAGTAGTTCTAAGTTCTAGGGGACTGATGACCTCAGAAGTTAAGTCCCATAGTGCTGAGAGCCATTTGAACCATATAAGTCGTAGCCTTGTTTTAGCAAGTAAATAAATAATATTTTATTAAATCTTCTGTGTCTACCTATATAAAGTAAAGTCGCCTACTCGCTTCTTATTGTATGCCCGGATTAATCTCGAAAACTGCTGTAGAGTTTCTGATACAGTATTGGAGTTTTCGAAGCCAATGATTTAGACGTTCCCGCGAGGGCAATAAAAGAAAAACAAACGTTACTAATTACGTTGAGAATTCGATTCAAATTTGACTCTTACAATCACAGTCAGAAGACCTGATGAATACAGTGATGTAATTTGTTTACATTACGCTATTCACGAAACTGTGAGGTTAACTTTAGACGAACGTCAACTTTACAATTTGTAAGTGCCGGTGGAGTAATGAGACCAATCAATGAAGATCGAAAAGGTCGAATGTGCGAAACAATTCGTGCAGTCGCAGTGGTAGGAGGGAGTGCCATAAACAACATACTGGAAATTCTGTCCCAGGCGGGCTGAGTGTGTGAAAGCGAATGCGTTTGGGAGGTCACTGTTGTACGTTTTTCTTGAATAACTCGAAAACTACTGGCTGTAGCGATAACGTACACCAGTACAAAATTTAACTACATTACATTTCCTGCTGATCAGTTTTACTGTAGGACTAATAGTTTACGCGTAACGAGGCAGAGAATACGAAAATCTCGCGTGCGGTTTTTGAAGTCCAGGAAAGTACTGCGAAAGCAAAGAGAGCTTCACTCCAAGTTTAAACGCAGCCAAAACCTCTCAGACAAACAGAAGCTAAGCGATGTCAAAGTTAGCGTAAGGAGGGCTATGCGAGAAGCGTTCAGTGAATTCGAAAGTAAAATTCTATGTACCGACTTGACAGAAAATCCTAGGAAGTTCTGGTCTTACGTTAAATCAGTAAGTGGCTCGAAACAGCATATCCAGACACTCCGGGATGATGATGGCATTGAAACAGAGGATGACACGCGTAAAGCTGAAATACTAAACACCTTTTTCCAAAGCTGTTTCACAGAGGAAGACCGCACTGCAGTTCCTTCTCTAAATCCTCGCACAAACGAAAAAATGGCTGACATCGAAATAAGTGTCCAAGGAATAGAAAAGCAACTGGAATCACTCAACAGAGGAAAGTCCACTGGACCTGACGGGATACCAATTCGATTCTACACAGAGTACGCGAAAGAACTTGCACCCCTTCTAACAGCCGTGTACCGCAAGTCTCTAGAGGAACGGAAGGTTCCACATGATTGGAAAAGAGCACAGGTAGTCCCAGTCTTCAAGAAGGGTCGTCGAGCAGATGCGCAAAACTATAGACCTATATCTCTGACGTCGATCTGTTGCAGAATTTTAGAACATGTTTTTTGCTCGAGTATCATGTCGTTTTTGGAAACCCAGAATCTACTATGTAGGAATCAACATGGATTCCGGAAACAGCGATCGTGTGAGACCCAACTCGCGTTATTTGTTCATGAGACCCAGAAAATATTAGATACAGGCTCCCAGGTAGATGCTATTTTTCTTGACTTCCGGAAGGCGTTCGATACAGTTCCGCACTGTCGCCTGATAAACAAAGTAAGAGCCTACGGAATATCAGACCAGCTGTGTGGCTGGATTGAAGATTTTTTAGCAAACAGAACACAGCATGTTGTTATCAATGGAGAGACGTCTACAGACGTTAAGGTAACCTCTGGCGTGCCACAGGGGAGTGTTATGGGACCATTGCTTTTCACAATATATATAAATGACCTAGTAGATAGTGTCGGAAGTTCCATGCGGCTTTTCGCGGATGATGCTGTAGTATACAGAGAAGTTGCAGCATTAGAAAATTGTAGCGAAATGCAGGAAGATCTGCAGCGGATAGGCACTTGGTGCAGGGAGTGGCAACTGTCCCTTAACATAGACAAATGTAATGTATTGCGAATACATAGAAAGAAGGATCCTTCATTGTATGATTGTATGATAGCGGAACAAACACTGGTAGCAGTTACTTCTGTAAAATATCTGGGAGTATGCGTGCGGAACGATTTGAAGTGGAATGACCATATAAAATTAATTGTTGGTAAGGCGGGTACCAGGTTGAGATTCATTGGGAGAGTGCTTAGAAAATGTAGTCCAGCAACAAAGGAGGTGGCTTACAAAACACTCGTTCGACCTATACTTGAGTATTGCTCATCAGTGTGGGATCCGTACCAGATCGGGTTGACGGAGGAGATAGAGAAGATCCAAAGAAGAGCGGCGCGTTTCGTCACAGGGTTATTTGGTAACCGTGATAGCGTTACGAAGATGTTTAATAAACTCAAGTGGCAGACTCTGCAAGAGAGGCGCTCTGCATCGCGGTGTAGCTTGCTCGCCAGGTTTCGAGAGGGTGCGTTTCTGGATGAGGTATCGAGTATATTGCTTCCCCCTACTTATACCTCCCGAGGAGATCACGAATGTAAAATTAGAGAGATTAGAGCGCGCACGGAGGCTTTCAGACAGTCGTTCTTCCCGCGAACCATACGCGACTGGAACAGGAAAGGGAGGTAATGACAGTGGCACGTAAAGTGCCCTCCGCCACACACCGTTGGGTGGCTTGCGGAGTATGAATGTAGATGCAGATGTAGATAACATTGCGGGTTGCATAAAACGACATCGTTAGGGGATGCTGAATGACGCTGTGTACTTGCTGTGAAAATTGGCTACGTTGAGACAGTTGTTAAGATAATAAATTTGACGTTGCTAGACGTGATGATTTAATCAGCATATTGATTCGCAGCTCCTTGTATTGGCCGTATTTGCAGTTAAAATTGTTGGATGTGAGGTCCGCCAGTTATGCAAAACATCCTTTTTCTCAGTGCCCAAACATGTTTCGGCACCACCATCAATGAGTTTTCGTTTTTATTCATTCTGCAATGTGAACATTTTTGTTAAATGATTATAATAATAAAACAAATAGCAGTAGAAAGTGGTTATACTAGCCATATGGTAGACAAGTTTAATCAAAAAATATAGTAACAGTACAAAAATGAACACACCACACACACACACACACACACACACACACACACACACACACAATTCCCCCACCCAGCACAGAACAACACAGAACACAAAGAATGCCCACACACAAGACACAACAGAGCAACAACACACACACACACACACACATACACACACACACCAACACACAACGAAATGGCACATGTTATTGTAGGTGAGTATGTGCCAGATCAGGAATATATGAACTCACATGCAACACTTGCCAGTCAATGTACATAGGACAAACATGCAGAAACTTCAAAACAAGATCTCAGAGCTTTAAAAAGCAACAGCTCTCATAGCACATTTGCTGACCACCTTATAGCCAACAATCACCACTCAACCACAATAGAAACGGACTTAAGAATACTAAAAGCCAGCCACAGCCTATACAGCAAACTGACCATTAAGGAAAACTTCCATATACAAAAGGCAATAGCAGAAGGAAAACAGGTCTTAAACGAATACACTACACTCTGCAGGGGCACACCATTTAACACATTAAAGAAAACAACACAAGCAGATAAAATCTACACACACTCACATACGCACACACACACACACACACACACACACACACAAAGACAAAATGCAAACAAAACTCATATTTGGCGCCGAACTCTCTGGTGAACAAATGAACACTAACTGGGCTGGGACACACAACAAACCACAATCACACTGTGTTCTGGTGTAGTAAAAAGTGTTTTACTACGTTATTTGTGGAAAATACTTGTGTGCATCACAACGCCTCAGCATGATGCGGCGAATGGAAGTGCTTGCCACACGAAAACGTAAGTAAAAACGAAAATAGGCGCGAAAACACCGCGAAAAACTAAATTACATTCTAGAAGATAGGTTAACTCTCAGCAACAAACTTACACATCAACATCGTTTGGTTGCAGAGGACAAGCTACCTGCAGTAATTAACACGCAAGTGATCCAGAAAATTCAAACACACCAAATGTAAAGATATTTACAAAAAGAAACGATCTGTTGTTTGAACTAAAGATGCACATAATTTTATAATCATTTAACAAAAATGTCCACATTGCAGAATAAATAAAAACGAAAACCCACTGATGATGGCACAGAGGTGCCGAAACATGTTTGGGTACTGAGAAAAACGGTGTTTTGCGTAACTAAAGATGCACACAATTTTATAATCATTCAACAAAAATTTTCACATTGCAGAATAAATAAAAACGAAAACCCACTGATGATGGCACAGTGGTGCCGAAACATGTTTGGGTACTGAGAAAAACGGTGTTTTGCATAACTAAAGATGCACACAATTTTATAATCATTCAACAAAAATGTTCACATTGCAGAATAAATAAAAACGAAAACCCACTGATGATGGCACAGTGGTGCCGAAACATGTTTGGGTACTGAGAAAAACGGTGTTTTGCATAACTAAAGATGCACACAATTTTATAACCATTTAACAAAAATGTCCACATTGCAGAATAAATAAAAACGAAAACCCACTGATGATGGCACAGTGGTGCCGAAACATGTTTGGGTACTGAGAAAAACGGTGTTTTGCATAACTAAAGATGCACACAATTTTATAATCATTCAACAAAAATGTTCACATTGCAGAATAAATAAAAACGAAAATCCACTGATGATGCCACAGTGGTGCCGAAACATGTTTGGGTACTGAGAAAAACGGTGTTTTGCATAACTAAAGATGCACACAATTTTATAATCATTCAACAAAAATGTTCACATTGCAGAATAAATAAAAACGAAAACCCACTGATGATGGCACAGTGGTGCCGAAACATGTTTGGGTACTGAGAAAAACAGTGTTTTGCATAACTAAAGATGCACACAATTTTATAATCATTCAACAAAAATGTTCACATTGCAGAATAAATAAAAACGAAAACCCACTGATGATGGCACAGTGGTGCCGAAACATGTTTGGGTACTGAGAAAAACAGTGTTTTGCATAACTAAAGATGCACACAATTTTATAATCATTCAACAAAAATGTTCACATTGCAGAATAAATAAAAACGAAAACTCTCTGATGATGGCACAGTGGTGCCGAAACATGTTTGGGTACTGAGAAAAACAGTGTTTTGCATAACTAAAGATGCACACAATTTTATAATCATTCAACAAAAATGTTCACATTGCAGAATAAATAAAAACGAAAACCCACTGATGATGGCACAGTGGTGCCGAAACATGTTTGGGTACTGAGAAAAACGGTGTTTTGCATAACTAAAGATGCACACAATTTTATAATCATTCACCAAAAATGTTCACATTGCAGAATAAATAAAAACGAAAATCCACTGATGATGCCACAGTGGTGCCGAAACATGTTTGGGTACTGAGAAAAACGGTTTTTTGCATAACTAAAGATGCACACAATTTTATAATCATTCAACAAAAATGTTCACATTGCAGAATAAATAAAAACGAAAACCCACTGATGATGGCACAGTGGTGCCGAAACATGTTTGGGTACTGAGAAAAACGGTGTTTTGCATAACTAAAGATGCACACAATTTTATAATCATTCAACAAAAATGTTCACATTGCAGAATAAATAAAAACGAAAACCCACTGATGATGGCACAGTGGTGCCGAAACATGTTTGGGTACTGAGAAAAACGGTGTTTTGCATAACTAAAGATGCACACAATTTTATAATCATTCAACAAAAATGTTCACATTGCAGAATAAATAAAAACGAAAACCCACTGATGATGCCACAGTGGTGCCGAAACATGTTTGGGTACCGAGAAAACCGGTGTTTTGCATAACTGGCGGACCTCACATCCGGGATGCTTTAGTTGTAAGCGAGGCGGAAAGAGGGAAGACATGTCATTACAAATAAGACGGAGAACCCCTTGTATTGGTAGGAAGTGCAAGCTATTAAACACTGCAAAGTAGGTTGGTGCGTATAAATACTGGTGTAGCGCGGTCTTGAAGACACGTCGACGCTGCAACGGCGGTGGGAAGAGGTGCCGATGTCTCAACCCGGACTTTGATCTTCCGACCACGGTCAGCGCACACAGAGCAGCTATTTTCTGTTCCCCTGCCTTGGGTGCAAGATGGGTTGGCGCGTCGCTTTTTCGGCAAGCGCTGGCGTGAGTCAGCGTGTTGGCGCCAGTTTTCTAGCTCCGGGGCGTCTGCCCATCTCCTGCCAGCAATTAAGCTCTGCTTTCCACTGCCTGAGCGCTGGCCCAGGCGTCACATCCAATGCTGGGGTCGCCTGAGGTCCAATCCGCCAAACAGGCCAGTGCTTCCCGCTATCGTAATGGCTGAATATCTGTTCCCTAGGCACCAGGGCCTGCTATGGAGTAATGCGGTGTAAAAGAATCACTGACAGTTCCGTGCTCACTTCCTCGTAAATATTGACGAGTTTGCTCCATGCTACTCTATCCTGTGCAAGCTTCTTCATCTCCCAGTACCTACTGCAACTTACATCCCTCTGCTTACTGTATTCATCTCTTGGTCTACCTCTACTACGAGGGTGAGTCAAATGAAAACCATAATATTTTTTCTAATATTATTTATTGTGCAGAAGAGGTACAAAGCTGTATCACTTTTCAACATAATCTTCCCCACGCTCAATGCAAGTCCCCAGCGCTTACGAAGTGCATAAATCTTTTAGAAAAAAAATTCTTTCGGTAGTCCGTGCAACCACTCATGCACCGCGTGGCGTACCTCTTCGTCAGTACTGAAATTCTTTCTCCCATTGCGTCTCTGAGTGGTCCAAAAATATGGAAAGCTTTTGGGGCAAAGTGTGGTGAGTATGGTGGATGAGGAAGACACTCAAAATTCAGGTCTGTGATTGTTGCAACTGTTGTACGGGCAGTGTGGGGCCTCGCATTGTCATGTTGGAAAAGGACACCTGCTGACAGCAATCCACGTCGCTTTGATTTCATTGCAGGCCGCAGATGATTTTTTAGGAGATCTGCGACACAGTGGTCCCTCTAGGCATGTAATGCTCCAAAATGACGCCTTTTTCGTCCAAAAAGAGAGTCAGCATAACCTTCCCTGCTGATGGTTCTGTTCGAAACTTCCTCGGTTTTGGTAATGAGGAATGGCGCCATTCCTTGCTCGTTCTCTTCGTTTCCGGTTGGTGGAAGTGAACCCAGATTTCGTCCCCAGTAACGATTCTTGCAAGGAAGCGATCACCTTGTCGTTCAAAGCGCCGAGGAAGTTCTTCACAAGCATCGACACGTCGTTCTCTCATTTCAGGAGTCAGCTGGCGTGGCACCCATCTTGCAGACACTTAGTGAAACTGGAGCACATCGTGCACAATCTGTAAACATGCTGCAGTGTCATTCTGTGTCACTCGGCGGTTTTCCTTCACTATGGCTTCAACTGCTGCAATGTTCTGTGGAGTCACAACTTGTTGTGCCTGACCTGGACGAGGAGCATCTTCCACTGAAGTCGCACCATTTGCGAACCGTACTAAACATTCGTCGATGAATTTCAATAGGTTTCACACCTTCACTACGCGAAAACCGAACAAAAGAACGCTGTCGCGCAACCGCTACGGTCGCAGGTTCGAATCCTGCCTCGGGCATGGCGGTGTGTGATGTCCTTAGGTTAGTTAGGTTTAAGTAGTTCTAAGTTCTAGGGGACTGATGACCACAGCAGTTAAGTCCCATAGTGCTCCGAGCCATTTGAACCAAGAACGCTGTTCTACCCTGCTGCAAGTCTCAAGTGGAGCGGCCATCTTTATACTGATACAGCGACGGTATGTGTGTATCTGCAATATGCTGCCACCTACAGGCCATTCTTCACGCTGTTTGTAGCACGCTTACCAACTTACAGGATAACGACGCGAAATTTCGATTTGTTATTACAAATTTAATGTTTTCATCTGACTCACCCTCGTATTTCCCCCTTCCCTCCAGCAGTAAACTGGTGATCCCTTGTTGTCTCATAATGTGTCCTACCAAACGGTCCCTTCTTTTGGCCTACTTCTGCCACAAATTTCTTTTCTTCCCATTTCTGTTCAGTAACTCCTCATTAGCTATGTGATCGACCCATCCGATCTTCAGCATTCTTCTAAAGCACTACATTTCTAACGCTTCTATCCTCTTCTTGTCTGAACTGTTTGTCGTCACCACTTCGATACAAGGCTACACTACAGGCAAATACCGTCAGAAATGACTTCCTGACACTTAAATCTATACTCGATGTTAACAAATTTCTCTTCTTCAGGGACGCTTACCATTGCCAGTCTACAGTATGTATCATGTCTACTTCGCCCCTCATCAGTTACTTTGCTGCCTAGACACCAAACCTCATCTAGTACTTTAAGTGTCTCATTTCCTAATCTAATTCCTTCAGCATCATCATTCCGTTCAACTGCTCGTCCAAGTCCGTCGCTGTCTCTGACAGAATCACAATGTCAACCGCAATCCTCTAAGTTTCTATTACTAATACCTAAAATTTAATACCTACTCCAGGTTTTTCTTTTGTTTCCTTTAGTGCTTGTTCAATGTACAATTGATTAACATCGGGGTTAGACCACAACCCTGTCTCACTCCCTTCTCAACCACTCCTCCTCGTTTATGCCCCTCCCCTCTTATAACTGCGCTCTGGTTTCTGTACAGGTTGTAAATAGTTCACTGTATTTGACCCTTGCTAGCTTCAGAATTTCAAAGAGTTATTCTCGTCCATATTGTCGAAACCTTTCTCTAGCTTTTTCTTTACAAATGCTATGAACACAGATTTCCGTTTTCTTAACTTATCTTCTAAGGCAAGTCGTAGTATCAGTATTGCCTCGCATATTCCTACATTTCTCCGGACTGCAAACTGATCTTCCCCGAATTCAGCTTCTACCTGTTTTTCCATTCTTCTGTGAAGAACTCGTGTCGATATTTTGCAACCATGAATTATTTAACAGATAGTTCGGTAATTTTCACACTTGTCAGCTACAGCTTTCTTTGGAATTGGAACTAGTACACAGCAAAAGGACCTGGAAGAGCAGCTGAACGTAATGGACAGTGTCTTGAAAGGAGGCTATAAATGAACATCAACAAAAGCAAAACGAGGACAATAGAATGTAGCCAAATTAAATCAGCTGATGCTGTGGGAATGAGATTAGGAAACGAGACAAAGTAGTAGATGAGTTTTGCTATTTGGGTAGCAAAATAACTGATGATGGTCGAAGTAGAGAGCATATAAAATGTAGACTTGCAATGGCAAGGAAAGCGTTTCTGAAGAAGAGAAATTTGTTAACATCGAGTATAAATTTAAGTGTCAGGAAGTCTTTTCGAGAAGTATTTGTATGGAGTGTAGCCATGTATGGAAGTGAAACGTGAACGATAAATAGTTTGGACAAGAAGAGAATAGAAGCTTTCGAAATGTGGTGCTACAGAAGAATGCTGAAGATTAGATGGGTAGATCACATAAGTATTGAGGAGGTATTGAATAGAATTGGGGAGAAGAGGAGTTTGTGGCACAAATTGACTAGAAGAATGGATCGGTTGGTAGGGCATGTTTTGAGGCATCAAGGGATCACAAATTTAGCATTGGAGGGCAGCGTGGAGGGTAAAAATCGTAGAGGGAGACCAAGAGATGAATACACTAAGCAGATTCAGAAGGATGTAGGTTGCAGTAGGTACTGGGAGATGAAGAAGCTTGCACAGGATAGAGTAGCATGGAGAGCTGCATCAAACCAGTCTCAGGGCTGAAGACCACAACAACAACATTTTTCTTGGTCTGAGGGTATTCCACCCGTCTCATACATCTTTCTCACTAAATGGAAGAGTTTTGTCATGGCTGGCACTCCGAAGGCTATCGGTAGTTCTGATGGAATATCTACTCCCGGGTCCGTGTCTCGACTTAGATGTTTCAGTGCTTTTTCAAATTCTTCTCGCAGTATCGTATCTCGCGTCTCGTCTGCCGCTTCTCTATAATATTGCTTTCAAGTTCATCTGTCTCGTAAAGACCCTCTATTTACTCCTTCCGCCTTTCTGCTTTCCTTTCTTTGCTTAGGACTGGTTTATCATTTGAACTTTTGATATTCGTACGGCTGCTTGTCTTTTCTTCAAAGGGGTCTTGAATTTTCCTGTAGGTGGCATCTATCTTTACCCTGCCAAATCCTTACATTTTTCCTCCAGCCATTTCTGCTTAGCTATTTTGCACTTCCTGCGAATCTTGTTTCTTAAACGTTTGTATTCCTTTTCGCCTGCTACCTATCCTAAATTTTTAAATGTTCTCCTTTAATCTTTCTTCGTAAATACGGCAGACAAAAACTTGGTTATTCTCTGTAGATATCAAGCCGACACCGTGTATTGCCGCCTTTGCCCTCGAATGGACTCATTTCGACGGGGAAGAGAATCCGCTAGTCCAGTGATCGTCTAGCGTTTTTGCTCGAGAACCTATACTGACATTGTTGGGCTGCACCTCAGGCCGCATATGTACCGATCTTATTATTAGTTGGTACCTTACATAAATTAGTGTGTTACCAGTCTACAATAGTTTGGCTATAATAAGGGCGTGGTAAGTTGGCTGCCAGCTCCCAAGCACTGATCGTTAAACATCGGAACCATTCGGAACACTTCGTGTCGACTGTTCTCTGTTTTAGATTGCTGCCACCCTCAGCGAACCCGAGGCTGTGAGATTTTAATGCCTGAAGGAGTGTTGTGTTTGTGTGAACGGATAATTAATTGATTAATAATACACTAGTGGCCCCTCCATGGACCTTGCCGTTGGTGGGGAGGCTTGCGTGCCTCAGCGATACAGATGGCCGTACCGTAGGTGCAACCACAACGGAGGGGTATCTGTTGAGAGGCCAGACAAACGTGTGGTTCCTAAGAGGGGCAGCAGCCTTTTCAGTAGTTGCTGGGGCAACAGTCTGGATGATTGACTGATCTGGCCTTGTAACATTAACCAAAACGGCCATGCTGTGCTGGTACTGCGAACGGCTGAAAGCAAGGGGAAACTACAGCCGTGATTTTTCCCGAGGACATGCAGCTTTACTGTATGATTAAATGATGATGACGTCCTCTTGGGTAAAATATTCCGGAGGTAAAATAGTCCCCCATTCGGATCTCCGGGCGGGGACTACTCAACAGGATGTCGTTATCAGGAGAAAGAAAACTGGCGTTCTACGGATCGGAGCGTGGAATGTCAGATCCCTTAATCGGGCAGGTAGGTTAGAAAATTTAAAAAGGGAAATGGATAGGTTAAAGTTAGATATAGTGGGAATTAGTGAAGTTCGGCGGCAGGAGGTTCAAATGGTTCAAATGGCTCTGAGCACTATGGGACTCAACTGCTGTGGTCATCAGTCCCCTAGAACTTAGAACTACTTAAACCTAACTAACCTAAGGACATCACACACATCCATGCCCGAGGCAGGATTCGAACCTGCGACCGTAGCAGTCGCACGGTTCCGGACTGCGCGCCTAGAACCGCGAGACCACCGCGGCCGGCGGTGGCAGGAGGAACAAGACTTTTGGTCAGGTGAATACAGGGTTATAAATACAAAATCAAATAAGGGTAATGCAGGAGTAGGTTTAATAATGAATAAAAAAATAGTAGTGCGGGTTAGCTACTACAAACAGCATAGTGAACGCATTATTGTGGCCAAGATAGACACAAAGCCCATGCCTACTACAGTAGTACAAGTTTATATGCCAACTAGTTCTGCAGATGATGAAGAAATAGATGAAATGTATGACGAGATAAAAGAAATTATTCAGGTAGTGAAGGGAGACGAAAATTTAATAGTCATGGGTGACTGGAATTCATCAGTAGGAAAAGGGAGAGAAGGAAACATAGTAGGTGAATATGGATTGGGGGGAAGAAATGAAAGAGGAAGCCGCCTTGTAGAATTTTGCACAGAGCATGACTTAATAATAGCTAACACTTGGTTCAGGAATGATAAAAGGAGGTTGTATACCTGGAAGAATCCTGGAGATACTAAAAGGTATCAGATAGATTATATAATGGTAAGACAGAGATTTAGGAACCAGGTTTTAAATTGTAAGGCATTTCCAGGGGCAGATGTGGACTCTGACCACAATCTATTGGTTATGAACTGCAGATTGAAACTGAAGAAACTGCAAAACGGTGGGAATTTAAGGAGATGGGACCTGGATAAACTGAAAGAACCAGAGGTTGTAGAGAGTTTCAGGGAGAGCATAAGGGAAGAATTGGCAGGAATGGGGGAAAGAAATACAGTAGAAGAAAAATGGGTAGCTCTGAGGGATGAAGTAGTGAAGGCAGCAGAGGATCAAGTAGGTAAAAAGACGAGGGCTCATAGAAATCCTTGGGTAACAGAAGAAATATTGAATTTAATTGATGAAAGGAGAGAATATAAAAATGCAGTAAATGAAGCAGGCAAAAGGGAATACAGACGTCTCAAAAATGAGATTGACAGGAAGTGCAAAATGGCTAAGCAGGGATGGCTAGAGGACAAATGTAAGGATGTAGAGGCTTGTCTTACTAGGGGTAAGATAGATACTACCTACAGGAAAATTAAAGAGACCTTTGGAGAGAAGAGATCCACTTGTATGAATATCAAGAGCTCAGATGGCAACCCAGTTCTAAGCAAAGAAGGGAAGGCAGAAAGGTGGAAGGAGTATATAGAGGGTTTATACAAGGGCGATGTACTTGAGGACAATATTATGGAAATGGAAGGGGATATAGATGAAGACGAAATGGGAGATAAGATACTGCGTGAAGAGTTTGACAGAGCACTGAAAGACCTGAGTCGTAACAAGGCCCCGGGAGTAGACAACATTCCATTAGAACTACTGATGGCCTTGGGAGAGCCAGTCATGACAAAGCTCTACCATCTGGTGAGCAAGATGTATGAGACAGGCGAAATACCCACAGACTTCAAGAAGAATATAATAATTCCAATCCCAAAGAAAGCAGGTGTTGACAGATGTCAAAATTACCAAACTATCAGTTTAATAAGTCATGGCTGCAAAATACTAACGCGAATTCTTTACAGACGAATGGAAAAACTGGTAGAAGCGGACCTCGGGGAAGATCAGTTTGGATTCCGTAGAAATGTTGGAACACATGAGGCAATACTAACCTTACGACTTATGTTGGAAGAAATATTAAGAAAAGGCAAACCTACGTTTCTAGCATTTGTAGACTAAGAGAAAGCTTTTTACAATGTTAACTGGAATACTCTCTTTCAAATTCTGAAGGTGGCAGGGATAAAATACAGGGAGCGAAAAGCTATTTACAATTTGTACAGAAACCAGATGGCAGTTATAAGAGTCGAGGGGCATGAAAGGGAAGCAGTAGTTGGGAAGTGAGTGAGACAGGGTTGTAGCCTCTCCCCGATGTTATTCAATCTGTATATTGAGCAAGCAGTAAAGGAAACAAAAGAAAAATTCGGAGTAGGTATTAAAATTCATGGGGAAGAAGTAAAAACTTTGAAGTTCGCCGATGACATTGTAATTGTCAGAGACAGCAAAGGACTTGGAAGAGCAGTTGAACGGAATGGACAGTGTCTTGAAAGGAGGATATAAGATGAACATCAACAAAAGCAAAACGAGGATAATGGAATGTAGTCAAATTAAATCGGGTGATGCTGAGGGGATTAGATTAGGAAATGAGACACTTAAAGTAGTAAAGGAGTTTTGCTATTTGGGGAGCAAAATAACTGATGATGGTCGAAGTAGAGAGGATATAAAATGTAGACTGGCAATGGCAAGAAAATCGTTTCTGAAGAAGAGGAATTTGTTAACATCGAGTATAGATTTAAGTGTCAGGAAGTCGTTTCTGAAAGTATTTGTATGGAGTGTAGCCATGTATGGAAGTGAAACATGGACGATAACCAGTTTGGACAAGAAGAGAATAGAAGCTTTCGAAATGTGGTGCTACAGAAGAATGCTGAAGATAAGGTGGGTAGATCACGTAACTAATGAGGAGGTATTGAATAGGATTGGGGAGAAGAGAAGTTTGTGGCACAACTTGACTAGAAGAAGGGATCGGTTGGTAGGACATGTTTTGAGGCATCAAGGGATCACAAATTTGCCGGCCGCGGTGGTCTAGCGGTTCTGGCGCTGCAGTCCGGAACCGCGGGACTGCTACGGTCGCAGGTTCGAATCCTGCCTCGGGCATGGGTGTGTGTGATGTCCTTAGGTTAGTTAGGTTTAAGTAGTTCTAAGTTCTAGGGGACTTATGACCTAAGATGTTGAGTCCCATAGTGCTCAGAGCCATTTGAACCATTTGATCACAAATTTAGCATTGGAGGGCAGCGTGGAAGGTAAAAATCGTAGGGGGAGACCAAGAGATGAATACACTAAGCAGATTCAGAAGGATGTAGGTTGCAGTAGGTACTGGGAGATGAAGAAGCTTGCACAGGATAGAGTAGCATGGAGAGCTGCATCAAACCAATCTCAGGACTGAAGACCACAACAACAACAACAACACACTAGTGGCCATTAAAATTGCTGCACCACAAAGATGACGAGCCACAGACGCGAAATTTAACCGACAAGACGAAGATGACAGGCATCTTATCCGCATGGCTGTAACGGATCGTGCAGCCACGTCTCGATCCATGAGTCAACAGATGGGGACGTTTGCAAGAGAACAACTATCTGCACGAACAGTTCGACGTCGTTTGCAGCAGCACGGACTATCAGCTCGAAGACCGTGGCTGCGGTTACCCTTGACGCTGCATCACAGACAGGAGCGCCTGCGATGGTGTACTCGACGACGAACCTGGGAGCACGAATGGCAAAACGTCATTTTTTCGGACGAATCCAGGTTCTGTTTACAGCATCACGATGGTTGCATCCGTGTTTGGCGACATCGCGATGAACGCACATTGGAAGCGTGTATTCGTCATCGCCATACTGGCGTATCACCCGGCGTGATGGTATGGGGTGCCATTGGTTACACGTCTCGGTCACCTCTTGTTCGCATTGACGGCACTTTGAACAGTGGACGTTACATTTCAGATGTGTTACGACCCGTGGCTCTACCCTTCATTCGAAGCATGCGAAACCCTACATTTCAGCAGGATAATGCACGACCGCATGTTGCAAGTCCTGCACGGGCCTTTCTGGATACAGAAAATGTTCGACTGCTGCCCTGGTCAGCACATTCTCCTAATGTCTCACCAATTGAAAACGTCTGTTCAATGGTGGCCGAGCAACTGGCTCGTCACAATACGCCAGTCACTACTCTCTATGAACTGTGGTATCGTGTTGAAGCTGCATGGGCAGCTGTACCTGTACACGCCATCCGAGCTCTGTTTGACTCAATGCCCATGTGTATCGAGGCCGTTATTACTGCTAGAGGTGGTTGTTCTGGTTACTGATTTCTCAGGATCTATTCACCCAGATTGCATGAAAATATAATCACATGTCAGTTCTAGTATAATATATTTGTTACCCGTTTATCATCTGCATTTCTTCTCGGTGTAGGAATTTTAATGGCCAGTAGTGTACTTGAACCTAACCAACGTAAGGAGATGACACACATCCATGCCCGACTCAGGATTCGAACATGCGACCGTAGCGGCCTTGAGGTTCCAGACTGAAGCGCCTAAAACTGCTCGGCCACACCGGACGGCGTCTGTTAATTAGCTTCGTGCTGCCATAATCACGTCGGAAACTTTTTCACATGATTGACGCGGGTATAAATGAGTAATCCCGCTCGCTCTAAAACTCTGGCTTCATAGGCCGGGTGTGGGGGCAGTACAAACGACTAAGGCAATGCACTTCTCTTGTATACGTTGTATAAGCGATACTGCCGCCACCTGTATATGGGGATATCACTGTCCGGCGGACTTTCTTAAGGGGCTCCGGAACGCCCTATACTTGCAATGTTAAAATAACGCTTATAAATTACATCTTTCCTCACAAAGTATTTGAGGTAGGAAGTTGAACTTTTTACAGATTATTTATTGGAATATGGGCTACAAGTTAACACAGGGATTTTACAAAATTTTAGTTCAGTTATTAAAGATGATTTTTTTCAATTGTAATGAAAATTGACAACATTTTTTTGGAATTTTTTATTTATATATTCAAAAATATACAGTTTTTTGGAAAAAGGCTGTGTTAAATTATGCAGAAGGTACTGTGTAACATTTACTGAAAGTTTGAAACAATTTTGTTTGGAAGATCCTTAGAAAACATGTAATTAGTATGAGAAAATAAAAGTTTTGGGAATCGAGCGACAAAGATTGGATTAACTTTTTAGTGCATTCCAGATGCATAGGATGGATTATCTTCATCCTCTGCAAACTCCTCCTCCAGCTTCCTCTTGTTCCTCCTCCTGTTTACTCTTGCTTGTATTTCTAGACTCTTTACAGCCCTGTCTGCAGCCCGAAGGCGTTCCTTGTCTAAAGCAAGCATCGCTCGTACCGTGTTAGAACCTATCTTCATTCCCATATTTCTAAATACCTTGCACCTTACAATGTTGCCATCATTGAAAGTCGCAACACCATCATACACACCAAAGTGAAGTGTTTCTATTCCAACAAATACAGTCTTGGGGATTCTCGACCATATAACACTATTTACACTTTCATTGGGGTTTTGGGTTTTTCCGTGAATACACTTTTTCAACAGTTCAGGTGCTGCTAAGTCTCTGAAAATAGGTTTTATCACCTCCATTATTGCATGAGGCAGACTATGCGTATGAGTGTACACTTCACCAGTTAGCAATCCTTTGTTATATTTACACCAACTGTCTTCTTCTTTGGGACACAAGCTATGTTGGGGATTTTCATCGTCTTTATTGTTTACAGTAATAACACATACCTTTGGCTTTCCAACATTTCTCCTTTTCTTAAAAGCCTTCAGAGGATAATAACTTTACTTTTACTCATTATTATACTTCAACAAAACAGAGACTCAAGAAACAGAATTAATTACGAATATTTTCGAGATAACGACAGAGTAAATAAACATGAAACAATCGACAGTCACACCAGCGATATATATTGAACCATCACAGGTTAGCCACAACACATACTTTATCTCACATCACTAAAATGTACCTGATGAACACGGACGTTAATAATAACACCATTTGACAGCAGTTTAACAGCGCCACAGTGGGTCACGCCCATGTAGAACACATTTTAAAAAAATTTAAAAATAGTTGTAGTCTTCGGAATTGAATAAATTATATATCTATTAAAAGGTAATAGTCTGCAGATTCAGAAAACGCAAAAAAGTAAAAATTGAACTTTTCATGATTTTGAGCCTTTCCGGACCCCTTAGGCTGAGGGTAGGGTGGTGGTCAGCTTGCCTGCTCCAAGACCTAGGCTGCAGACGGCGTGTACAGATCCCCCACACGCTCCGCCAGCTGCCAATTATTTCGGTCGCTGACGCCGCGACGGCCGGCGTCTGTTTTAGGCGTCGTGTCACGTGACGACGCCCCCTTCGGCGTCGGTCGCCCCACAATTGGCGGCGTCTGCGCTCGCTGCCTGGCGAGAATACTGTACAGGAGAATCGGGGAGGCAGTAAATGGTCTGTTAACCAGCGAGCAGCTTGGCAGTAGGAAGGGCAAGGGCCCAATTTTTTAGAGGTAGGGGTGTAAACGTGGAAACCCAGTTTGTTTTTGCTGTATAAAAGAAATGTTTACTTCTCTTTCAGCTTCAAAAATGAGCCAAAACTAATTGATAAGGTTTTAGCAATGAATGTAATATTTGAAACATAAAAAGTAAATACGTTAAAAATTAAGAAACAGTTTCTGCTTGCACAACGACTCATTGATTTTTCAAGAAGTGCGGGTAATGTGGAAACGCCATAAATTTGTGGGAAACTGACTACTTCAAACGAAAACTATTAAAAATTTTAGAAACTATTTTATTTTATATTACATTTAAATTACACAATAATATTTTTAAACGCAACTGTAACAGAAAAATGCTTCATACGCGAAGTTCATTTGCAAAAATTGCATCTTAAATATATCCATTTCTTCATCTACATCTACATTTATACTCCGCAAGCCACCCAACGGTGTGTGGCGGAGGGCACTTTACACGCCACTGTCATTACCTCCCTTTTCTGTTCCAGTCGCGTACGGTTCGCGGGAAGAACGACTGCCGGAAAGCCTCCGTGCGCGCTCGAATCTCTCTAATTTTACTTTCGTGATCTCCTCGGGAGGTATAAGTAGGGGGAAGCAATATATTCGATACCTCATCCAGAAACGCACCGTCTCGAAACCTGGACAGCAAGCTACACCGCGATGCAGAGCGCCTCTCTTGCAGAGTCTGCCACTCGAGTTTGCTAAACATGTCCGTAACGCTATCACGCTTACCAAATAACCCTGTGACGAAACGCGCCGCTCTTCTTTGGATCTTGTCTATCTCCTCCGTCAACCCGATCTGGTACGGATCCCACAATGATGACCAATACTCAAGTATAGGTCGAACGAGTGTTTTGTAAGCCACCTGCTTTGTTGATGGACTACATTTTCTAAGGACTCTCCCAATGAATCTCAACCTGGCACCCGCCTTACCAACAATTAATTTTATATGATGATTCCACTTCAAATCGTTCCGCACGCATACTTCCAGATATTTTACAGAAGTAACTGCTACCAGTGTTTGTTCCGCTATCATATAATCATATGTATTCGCAATACATTACATTTGTCTATGTTAAGGGTCAGTTGCCACTCCCTGCACCAAGTGCCTATCCGCTGCAGATCTTCCTGCATTCCGCTGCAATTTTCTAATGCTGCAACTTCTCTGTATACTACAGCATCATCCGCGAAAAGCCGCATGGACCTTCCGACACTATCTACTAGGTCATTTACATATATTATGAAAAGCAATGGTCCCATAACACTCCCCTGTGGCAAGCCAGAGGTTACTTTAACGTCTGTAGACGTCTCCCCATTGATAACAACATGCTGTGTTCTGCTTGCTAAAAACTCTTCAATCCAGCCACACAGCTGGTCTGATATTCCGTAGGATCCTACTTTATTTATCAGGCGACAGTGCGGAACTGTATCGAACGCCTTCCGGAGGTCAAGGAAAATGGCATCTACCTCGGAGCCTGTATCTAATATTTTCTTGCACACAAAGAGTGACTCCACTCCTGACACACTACACACTTAATCCACAATTCTCCCCGAACGTATTTGGAAAATGCGCCTCCACAAAAAATACAAATGCCATCTTCTTCAGTAGGTTTTTCTTCCCCAACTGGGCCGGCCGTTGTGGCCGTGCGGTTCTAGGCGCTCCAGTCCGGAGCCGCGCGACCGCTACGGTCGCAGGTTCGAATCCTGCCTCGGGCATGGGTGTGTGTGATGTCCATAGGTTAGTTAGGTTTAAGTAGTTCTGAGTTCTAGGGGACTGATGACCACAGCAGTTGAGTTCCATAGTGCTCAGAGCCATTTGAACCATTTGAACTTCCCCAACTGGGAGACCCAAATCTGACTCGCGTGAAGAGACAGTTGGTGGATTGGGCTCTGCATCTGAATCCTCAAATAACTTAAGGAATGTTTAGTGTACTCAGCTTCCAAAATATCAAAAAACTTGTCTACAGCTTCTTTGTTGAGCCCGTTTGCTCTCGAGAATCAGGTCCCCATAGGTTTGTGGATTGTGAGTTTATTTGTGTGTCGTCTAAGAAGAAGGTCAAACAGAGCTCTAACTGCAGCATTTGAAGTAAAAGGATGACAATATTATTTCTTTCCGCCAGCTGATATGCCATTCTCTTGACATCTAGTCTGGTAAGGCCATAGAAGTGATTATGCATTTCAATGAGATACTGTACCAACTGTTTCTCAGTAGCATCAGGTAGTACAGGCTTACGTCCAAGTCTCAAGGTAACACATTCTTCAGGTGACATGTCACTATGCACAAACCTTTGAAGTGTCGTCTGAAAGCTTTTACTGCTCTTCTTAACTCCTCCTGCTTTCCCTTGAGGCTATTATAGCCTTAATCATGTTTTCAGCATCCCACTTCTTCACAATAGCTCTTGGTTTCCGATCAGCTAGCTTTCGTGGCATCTAGAAACAGACGCAAAGCGTATTAGAGGTAATGTATTTGATGATTCCAGAATGAGATTTTCACTCTGCAGCGGAGTGTGCTCAGTTGGTAGAGCACTTGCCCGCGAAAGGCAAAGGTCCCGAGTTCGAGTCTCGGTCGGGCACACAGTTTTAATCTGCCAGGAAGTTTCAATGTATTTGATGTTGCTATTGTGGAAACGCTTCCACATTGCCATCGTATGCATGCTTCCACATTACCTACACAATGGCCATTTTAAATTTCGGTGTATTACACTAAGCAACTATCCATTTAAGGTTGACAAACGACTGCTAAAACCTTCTATGCACCTCTTTTTATAAGCTATCAGACGTAAAGAAAAGATAACTAGAAAGTATGTAGATAAATATAATATCACAACTTGTCTCGAAAAAGGTTTAGAAAATGCGCGAAGGTAAATTGCATCACTGTGACGGCATCTGTTGCTCAGCTGACTGCTAACCCTCTACCGTGACAAACAGGAACTATTGCAACAATTTCTGGCTGCGCCACTCTGCGGGCCAGATACCACTCGTTTGCACATTACCCACACGCCCCCACATTTACATCCCTACCTCTACTTGAGACATTGCACTTCGCTATGGAGGCAAGGCTTGAAGAAAATCAATACCACTTCATAAAGTTTGTCGACAATAGAGCGGTGCAACGCTCTGTGTTTGACCGGTCACGGCTGGCCTGTTGACGGGGGGACCGAGCCGCTCCTGTGCGGCCCCATACATCTCGGATCGGTCACGTACTCGCTTCATGTCTGTTGTCCGGATTCCGGACACGCGGATAACCGAGCATGGCCGGTCGCCGCTGACGTCTCACCTCGCCTCGCCCCGGCTCACTGCACTGTACTGTATTGTACAAACCCAACGCCTCTCTCTCTCTCTCTCTCTCTCTTTCTCTTTCTCTCACACACACAGTGTATTTATCTCTCTCTCTCTCTCTTTTTAATACTCTCTCTCTCTCTTTCTCTCTCTCTCACTCACACACAGTGTATTTATCTCTCTCTCTCTTTCTCTTTCTCTTTCTCTCTCTCTTGCTCTTTCTCTCTCTCACACACACACAGTGTATTTAACTCTCTCTCTCTCTCTCTCTTTCTCTTTCTCTCTCTCTCTCACACACACACAGTGTATTTATCTCTCTCTCACTCTCTCTCTCTTTTTAATACTCTCTCTCTCTCTCTCTCTCTCTCTCTATCTCTCTCTTTCTCTCTCTCTCTCTCTCTCACACACACAGTGTATTTATCTCTCTCTCTCTTTCTCTTTCTCTCTCTCTTGCTCTTTCTCTCTCTCACACACACACAGTGTATTTATCTCTCTCTCTCTCCCTCTTTCTCTCTCTCTCTCTCACACACAGTGTATTTATCTCTCTCTCTCTCTCTCTTTTAATACTCTCTCTCTTTCTCTTTCTCTCTCTCTCACACACACAGTGTATTTATCTCTCTCTCTCTTTCTCTTTCTCTTTCTCTCTCTCTCACACACACAGTGTATTTAACTCTCTCTCTCTCTCTCTCTCTCTCTCTCTCTCTCTCTCTCTTTCTCTTTCTCTCTCTCTCTCACACACAGTGTATTTATCTCTCTCTCTCTCTCTTTTAATACTCTCTATCTCTCTCTTTCTCTTTCTCTCTCTCTCTCACACACACAGTGTATTTATCTCTCTCTCTCTCTCTTTCTCTTTCTCTCTCTCTTGCTCTTTCTCTCTCTCACACACACACAGTGTATTTATCTCTCTCACTCTCTCTCTCTCTCTTTCTCTTTCTCTCTCTCTCTCACACACACAGTGTATTTATCTCTCTCTCTCTTTTAATACAAAAGTAACATTTCCAAGAACGGGTACGTGACACAGCTAAATTCATAAAGCACCAGGAAAGTAAAATGATATTTCAATACAATCGCGGACAGAAGACGAGTCTCATTTCCAAACAAAAGATATATTTTTTCTTTCATTTATAGGAAACATTAAATAAGTGCTTTTCCTGTAATCTAGAAGACAACAGTCTTCATAAAGAAAGCACACAAGGAACATTAAACATTTACAGACGTAACTTGTCACACTTTTCAATTGTTTACAACATAAACAAAATTATAGTTATTGTTGATCAGCAGTAAATCACTAACGCGTTCCGGATTTAATTGGCTGCGGCGATTTGTTAGTAACATGTCGGCTTTACTAAAGCACCTTTCACTAGGTGCGCTTGTTGCTGGGATGCATAAAATACGTCTTGCAACTGCAGCCAAACCTGGCAGATCTGTTTCATGTCTGCTCCACCACTTTAAGATATCATCATCGTCTCCGGGGGGCATTAAAATGTACAGATCTACTTCATCTGCTGCGGATGATCTGTTGTTCCTCCATTCCTTGAAACGATCTCTCTCTCTGGGTGGTGATGACACAGTACTTGAAGGATCTATGATAATAAACAAAAGAGACAACTAATACAGAACTCATATCGAAATCATCGAAACGTTCCCATAAGAGCCCGATGACCTCGCTGTTTGGTCTCTACCCTAAAAAACCCGACCCCCGTTCCCATAAAAACGAGATGTTTTACGTTAATGAAATATTATATGAGGCACAACATTCCCGTTTCTCTATAATACACTTCCCACTAACTATGCAAAAACGATTATGTTAATGATTGCATGTTGAACCTGCGTACGTAGCACACATTTGTCGCACATTGCTAAGAATTTCCTGCTTTTCACTTATTTCAAACATATTAAGTTCATGGAAGGACGGCCAAAGCAACGATCTTTGTGAGCTTTCTTGCAACTGTGTTTCTTTAAATGAGTGGTTCCCGACTGGAAAAACAATAAAGTGGAGCTTTTTATGCATGATACGTACCCAGTAGACGCACTGTTTTCATCTACAACAGGGCTTCACAACATACGTGCTCGCAGAGCAAGCTGTGAGCAACAAGGCGCGAGCACGGAGCAGCACGAGCACGCTACCCCCACTACCGGACCAGAGCAGAGCGGAGAGTGGGGAGAGTCATGTGGGACACACAACAACTGCCGCCAGCCAATGTAAATCCGGGGCCACCTGCAGGGATATCATTCACGAATTATTACTGCGACAAATGAAACAAATAAAGGAGAATGTACACATGCCACATAATTTTATTAGCTTAGTGTATGCCTCTACATTCGCATTAATTTGTGAACTGTTACACAATAAAAGCTGCATCATACGTGGAACCGAACATTGATATTATTGTAGCCGCCAGTTTGTGCTAACGAGGAAATCCATCCTGAGGGAAGTGTCTGTAGAATTCCAAAATGTTTTTCTTGTCTCTGTATTCTCTGTCACACTGCAGGTCAATAATTTCTTGCTGCAGCTCAGGACGTATCTCTTAAATATTCGCTGAATATGGAGAGAACAGATCAAAATCACTGTCTAGTGCGGTCAGATCATGAAAGCGCTGATCAACTAAACTATGTGAATAACGTTCACAGTCTTTGTGAACGTCTTGCATGGATGATAATTTAGGAAAATGAGCTAGATTTCCTGTTTCCAGCTGACTCACCCAAACTGTCAATTTCATTTTAAAAGCTCGTATTCGATCTATGAAATGAGTAATTAGCAGATCTTTACCTTGTAGTAAAATGTTCAAAGCATTCAGATGGCTAGTTAAATCTGCTAAGAACGCGAGATCACATTCAAACATGTGCGCGCATTTCCCCTCCCTCCCCTCCCTCCCCTCCCTCCCTACTCCGCGACCTTGCAACTGCTGGCGAGCACGTGCCTGAGCAGACGCGAGTACTCACGCTCAAAACCGGCCAGTTGTTAAGCCCTGCTCTACAACCAACAGAAATGTACTCCATACTTGGCTTTTTAGACCTTCCCGTTTCTTTAATGTGTAAACATTGAAATCAATCTTACGTCTTACTACACTGGCTTCCTCGCGCTGCATGATGACAGAGAGAGACACGCCACAAATGAGAAGCCCGTACTGGCTGCAGTCTCACACGGATAATAACACGTGTAATGTGTTTAAAGTAACGTGCTACGTATTCCGTCACGGCTTCTTCGGTCACTACAACTAGTGCGGGCAGCCTATCCAGTTAGGGTGTGCTCGCCCCACCTCGTATTTTGTGCTCGCTTACTCGGTCATGCAGGACTCTAGACGACAAAGTAAAAACGTTCCACAGCGTAAGTTTATGGTTAAAATCGTTCTGGGTGTTGTACCACGTTATTGTATAAAATACTTTAGTTGAACTTAAAACCAACAACACGACCGTATTGCAGCGGCCTTGTATTTTATACCGTGGCGCGGTACAACACCCAGGCCAATTTTAATCTTCATGACACCGGCCGCGGAAGTCTACGTACAGAGTGCGTTCCATCAGTAATGCGACCAATATTTTCCTGACGCAACGGTAGAGGAAAGGTGCCTAATATGAGACACACTTTTGTAAACCCATTTGAAAGACCTACAAGTAAGTGCAATTGTATTTTTTATGATGGTAATAAGATCTTACATTATTTAATTTTATCATACAATTATCGTACTTGCAATAATAAACAATCTTTCAGAGTAGTTATGAAATGTTCACAAACAAGGCATTTCATAGAAATGAGATCAAGGTTTCCTAATATGAGACAGTAATAATACAGGGTGATTCAAAAAGAATACCACAACTTTAGGAATTTAAAACTCTGCAACGACAAAAGGCAGAGCTAAGCACTATCTGTCGGCGAATTAAGGGAGCTATAAAGTTTCATTTAGTTGTACATTTGTTCGCTTGAGGCGCTGTTGACTAGGCGTCAGCGTCAGTTGATGCTAAGATGGCGACCGCTCAACAGAAAGCTTTTTGTGTTATTGAGTACAGCAGAAGTGAATCGACGACAGTTGTTCAGCGTGCATTTCGAACAAAGTATGGTGTTAAACCTCCTGATAGGTGGTGTATTAAACGTTGGTATAAACAGTTTACAGAGAATGGGTGTTTGTGCAAAGAGAAAAGTTCTGGACGGCCGAGAACGAGTGATGAAAATGTAGCACGCATCAGGCAAGCATTTGTTCGCAGCCCAGGAAAATCGACTCGCAGAGCTAGCAGAGAGCTGCAAATTCCACAATCAACTGTATGGAGAGTCCTACGAAAAAGATTAGTTATGAAACCTGAACGTCAACTACCCGAGGCGATGGATCGGCCGCCAGGCAGCCCGTGACAGAGCACTTCATAACTGGCCTCCAAGAAGCCCTGATCTTACCCCCTGCGATTTTTTCTTATGGGGGTATGTTAAGGATATGGTGTTTCGGCCACCTCTCCCAGCCACCATTGATGATTGGAAACGAGAAATAACACCAGCTATCCAAACTGTTACGCCTGATATGCTACAGAGAGTGTGGAACGAGTTGGAGTATCGGGTTGATATTGCTCGTGTGTCTGGAGGGGGCCATATTGAACATCTCTGAACTTGTTTTGAGTGAAAAAAAAACCTTTTTAAATACTCTTTGTAATGATGTATAACAGAAGGTTGTATTATGTTTCTTTCATTAAATACACATTTTTAAAGTTGTGGTACTCTTTTTGAATCACCCTGTATTATGGTGCTGTTTCTCTTGGCGCGTGCGTCGTGTGCAACTGGGAACGCAGCAATCTCCCGCGTCTGGGCGGGCATGCGCGAGCCGCCAAGATAAAAGAATTCAACTATAACAACGCTCGTTGGAAAATGAACCTAATTGTCAATAATTATAGGTAATACCGTTACAATAAAAGAGTGCAGTAATATTCACTCACCTGTAAGCTGAAATATTGTCTCAACACCGATGTCGCAAAAACTCCAAACACAAGAAATTTTGTATCAACCTCTACGTACTGTGTCCGGCTCAACTACGGCGTCCTACTCGCTGTGTCGTCGTCTGGCACGCAATAGAAGTGTTCAATAAACTCTCCACCAGAGTGTAACCCCTAACATGAGCACAGTTGGGGGTGTCTCATATTAGGGAACTATCGGATAATAGGCACCTTTCCTCTACACCACATCGTGTTATAAGCGGCTGGGCTGACAAGGGGAGGCCGCCAATTGTGAAATTCAGATTCGATTCATACTGCGCATAATAAAAGCTCATGGCCAGAGGTGTAATGTGGCAAAGCACCAAGACGCACTTCTCAGCCGTTGTCGAGAAAATCGACAGTTAAAAGAAACCGTTGCGATGAAATACTCTCTACGATTAACAATTTATTACAGCGTCGTGGCGCAGTGGTAAGCGCTCGGGTTCGTAATCCGAAGGTCGCCGGATCAAATCTCGCGCCATGCAATTTTTTTATTAGTTATATATATTTGAATTACAAAAAAACTAATAAAAACAATTGCATGGCGCGAGATTCGATCCAGCGGCCCTCGGATTACAAACATTAATGAATTGGTTATGCATGTTGGCGAAGGCGGATCGCTCTCCAATTGTACCGCCTCCGTTTTTCCGTTTGTTTAACAGGGTGTACCAAAGCTCTCCCGTCCGCACCGATTTTCGACGATGTTATAAGTTGCGCTAGGGACCGCATCTACCTTCTTTCGAAGTTAGCAGGCAACTACGCTGTTATGCGGCGGCTCGTTTCGGCCCATTCAACATCTGTCCTTCAAGTGTAACGAGCGAGTAACGGAGTTTATATTTCATACCTGCCACAGCAAATTTGTGTTCGTGGGGTCTCTATTCTAATTCGAACGTTTGACTCACGCTATACGTATTCGTTTCGGAATATCGTTTCTACGTCTTCCGTTAACTATACGTGGTTAACATTATGAAGACAATTAATAACATTTGTGAAATACAACTTTGTTTGCGGAAAACATAATGATGTTCCAAGTCGCCAGTTTTTCCACGAGAAACGACTTTCAACAACTTATTATATGCATAATTGTTGCAACTGATTGCCGGGAATTATATATATACACTCCTGGAAATGCAAAAAAGAACACATTGACACCGGTGTGTCAGACCCACCATACTTGCTCCTGACACTGCGAGAGGGCTGTACAAGCAATGATCACACGCACGGCACAGCGGACACACCAGGACCCGCGGTGTTGGCCGTCGAATGGCGCTAGCTGCGCAGCATTTGTGCACCGCCGCCGTCAGTGTCAGCCAGTTTGCCATGGCATACAGAGCTCCATCGCAGTCTTTAACACTGGTAGCATGCCGCGACAGCGTGGACGTGAACCGTATGTGCAGTTGACGGACTTTGAGCGAGGGCGTATAGTGGGCATGCGGGAGGCCGGGTGGACGTACCGCCGAATTGCTCAACACGTGGGGCGTGAGGTCTCCACAGTACATCGATGTTGTCGCCAGTGGTCGGCGGAAGGTGCACGTGCCCGTCGACCTGGGACCGGACCGCAGCGACGCACGGATGCACGCCAAGACCGTAGGATCCTACGCAGTGCCGTAGGGGACCGCACCGCCACTTCCCAGCAAATTAGGGACACTGTTGCTCCTGGGGTATCGGCGAGGACCATTCGCAACCGTCTCCATGAAGCTGGGCTACGGTCCCGCACACCGTAAGGCCGTCTTCCGCTCACGCCCCAACATCGTGCAGCCCGCCTCCGGTGGTGTCGCGACAGGCGTGAATGGAGGGACGAATGGAGACGTGTCGTCTTCAGCGATGAGAGTCGCTTCTGCCTCGGTGCCAATGATGGTCGTATGCGTGTTTGGCGCCGTGCAGGTGAGCGCCACAATCAGGACTGCATACGACCGAGGCACACAGGGCCAACACCCGGCATCATGGTGTGGGGAGCGATCTCCTACACTGGCCGTACACCACTGGTGATCGTCGAGGGGACACTGAATAGTGCACGGTACATCCAAACCGTCATCGAACCCATCGTTCTACCATTCCTAGACCGGCAAGGGAACTTGCTGTTCCAACAGGACAATGCACGTCCGCATGTATCCCGTGCCACCCAACGTGCTCTAGAAGGTGTAAGTCAACTACCCTGGCCAGCAAGATCTCCGGATCTGTCCCCCATTGAGCATGTTTGGGACTGGATGAAGCGTCGTCTCACGCGGTCTGCACGTCCAGCACGAACGCTGGTCCAACTGAGGCGCCAGGTGGAAATGGCATGGCAAGCCGTTCCACAGGACTACATCCAGCATCTCTACGATCGTCTCCATGGGAGAATAGCAGCCTGCATTGCTGCGAAAGGTGGATATACACTGTACTAGTGCCGACATTGTGCATGCTCTGTTGCCTGTGTCAATGTGCCTGTGGTTCTGTCAGTGTGATCATGTGATGTATCTGACCCCAGGAATGTGTCAATAAAGTTTCCCCTTCCTGGGACAATGAATTCACGGTGTTCTTATTTCAATTTCCAGGAGTATATATATATATATATATATATATATATATATATATATATATGTGTGTGTGTGTGTGTGTGTGTGTGTGTGTGTGTGTGTACACATTTGAATTACAAAAAACATATACTAAAAAAAAAAGGTTGCATGGCGCGAGATTGGATCCGGCGACCTTCGGATTACGAACCCGAGCGCTGACCGCTGCACCACGACGCTGTAGAAAATTATTAATCGTAGAGAGTATTTCACCGCAACGGTTTCTTTTAACTGTCGATTTTCTCGACAACGGCTGAGAAGTGCATCTTGGTGTTTTGCCACATTACACCTCTGGCCATGAGCTTCTATAATGCGCAGTATGAGTCGAATCTGAATTTCACAATTGGCGGCCTCCCCTTGTGAGTGAAGGGCGGTGTCAGCTTCAAAAAGCTCTTTGTCTCATTCGGATGCGAGCTGCCGGAGAGTCAGTACGTGCGTTTTGAGTTTATGTAACACGGCACAGTGGATCATTCTGTAGATCAACGGCACGCTATCAGACTTTGCGTTAAACTTAGGAAGTCCGCCACCGAAACGTCTCCATTACTTCAGCATGCCTTTGGGACTGATTGCTCGTCCAAATCACAAGATGGCACAAGTAGTGCACGGAGGGCCGAGAGGAAATCACCGACGAACCTCGCAGTGGACGGCCATCAACCGCACGAGACGATGAAAATGTGACACGCGTGTGATTCATCGGGCAGATCACCATGGTGTTCGGATTGCTGTCATCCAACCTATTCACAGGTGAGGCCGCCTTCACAGCGGTCGGTTTGTTAACCATCACAGCGCCCGCCTGTGGGCTACGGAGGATTCCAACGGTACGGGTGCAGCGAACTGTGGGCTCTGGTTCAGCCTCATTGTGTGGGAGGGGATTGTTGGGACCGCCTCTGGGGAACAGCCATCCTCCCCCAACTCCCAACAGGCGCAGTACGTCTGCACTGCGTACCCGATGACCTACTGTTGCTGGTATGAAGGGTAATGTGGCTACTACATGATGAGCTTATGGCCCTCATTGAGTGTACAGCTAAAACATTAGCACAGGCACAATATTGCAACTTACCTCCTGAGTTCTCTGTATATCAATTAGGTTCCTCTCGGAGTATGCTGATGCATTAGCTCCATACTTAACAATCATATATAACCGTTCGCTCGACGAAAGATCCGTACCCAAAGACTGGGAAGTTTCGCAGGTCACACCAATATTCAAGAAAGGTACTAGGAGTAATCCACTAAATTACTGGCCCATATCGTTAACGTCGTTATGCAGGAGGCTTCTGGAACGTATATTGTGTTAGAACGTTATGAATTACCTGAAAGAAAACGGTCTATTGACACAAAGTGAACATGGATTTAGAAAACATCGTTCTTGTGAAACACAATTAGCTCTTTATTCGCATGAAGTGTTGAGAGCTATTAACAATGGATTTCAAATAGATTCCGTATTTCTGGATTTCCGGAAGGGTTTTGACACTGTACCACAGAAGCGGCTCGTAGTAAAATTGCGTGCTTATGGAATATCGTCTCAGTTATGTGACTGGATTTGTGATTTCGTGTCAGGGAGGTCACAGTTCGTAGTAGGTGACGGAAAGTCATCGAGTAAAACAGAAGTGATTTCTGGCGTTCCCTAAGGTAGTGTTATAGGCCCTTTGCTGTTCCTTATCTTTATAAACGATTTGGGAGACAATCTGAGCAGCCGTTTTCGGTTGTTTGCAGATCATGCTGTAGTTCATCAGTTAATGAAGTCATCAGAAGATCAAAACAAACTGCAAAGGATTTAGAAAAGATATCTGAATGGTGCGAAAAGTGACAAAAAAATGGCTCTGAGCACTATGGAACTTAACATCTGTGGTCATCAGTCCCCTAGAACTCAGAACTACTTAAACCTAACTAACCTGAGGACATCACACACATCCATGCCCGAGGCAGGATTCGAACCTGCGACCGTAGCAGTCGCGCAGTTCCGGACTGAGCGCCTAGAACCGCTAGACCACCGCGGCCGGCCGAAAAGTGACAGTTGACCCTAAATAACTAAAAGTGTGAGGTCATCCACATGAGTGCTAAAAGAAATTCGTTAAACTTCGGTTACACGATAAATCAGTCTAAGCAAAAAGCCGTAAATTCAACTAAGTACCTAGGAAATACAATAACGAAAAACTTAAATTGGAAGGAACACACAGAAAATGTGGGGGAAGGCTAACCAAAGACTGCGTTTTATTGGCAGGACACTTAGAAAACGTAGTAGACCTACTAAGGAGACTGCCTACACTACGCTTGTCCGTCCTCTTTTAGAATACTGCTGCGCGGTGTGGGATCGTTACCAGGTAGGACTGACGGAGTACATCGAAAAAATTCAAAGGGCTGCACGTTTTGTATTATCGCGAAATACGGGAGAGAGTGTCACAGGATTTGTGCTGGAAATCATTAAAAGATAGGCCTTTTTCGTTGCGACGGAATCTTCTCACGAAATTCCAATCACCAACTTTCACCTCGGAATGCGAAAATATTTTGTTGACACCGACTTACATAGTGAGAAAGGATCACCACGATAAAATAAGGGAAATCAGAGCTCGTACGGAAAGATACAGGTGTTCATTCTATCCGCACGCTATACGAGATTTGAATAATAGCGAATTGTGAAGGTGGTTCGATGAATCCTCTGCCAGGCACTTAAATATGATTTGCAGAGTATCCATGTAGATGTATATGTGCCTGTGAAATAAAAGAAGCCCTCCCTCGGAATTTACACAATAAGTTTTCTGGTGAGATACGTCGTCTTTCTCCCAGAGAGCCCCATTTACGTTCTTCGAGGGTCATACACTTTTGGCACGAGGTATTCTGATCTGCCGTGCGTAGCTGAGTAGCTAGTACGGCAGAGTGCAATTCGAAGGACCCGCATTCGATTTCCGGCACTGGCAGGGATTTCTTCTTGGTGGGAGGACTGGACCGGTGTGTACCCAGTCTTCTGGATCCCAACTAGGGAGCTACTTGACCAAGTAGCACCGGCTCCACAAAAAGTGACGACGGCCGGGAGAACGGTGTGCTGCTGACACGGCCCTTCATACCGATTCCAAGCAATGGCGGATACATATGGGGGCCGCAAGGGGTGCGCGCCCCCGCATTGCCACCCGCGCCGCCCCCGCTAATCAGCCCGCACGCTGTTCGATCGTTTCTTTCGTCAGTCGACTCGAGTGAATCGAGTTATCGAGTGGTTTGTACTTTCCTATGTTGCTCCCGCATCCGCGTCATCGTACTTCATACGTTTCTGAGTGGCAGATAGATAGCTAACGCATAGCTGCGAGAAAAGTCGTGGTCATTCTAGTGATCATTTAAAATTCAACGTACTTTCGCCCTCACAACTACTGAAAAATGAGGATAATGATCCGGCACATAAATTGAATCAGTGCTTAACTGAACTACCCGCTCTTTGAAGAAGAATCACTCTCTGTGATTAAGAAGAGACTGTTGTTGTTGTGGTCTTCAGTCCTGAGACTGGTTTGATGCAGCTCTCCATGCTACTCTATCCTGTGCAAGCTTCTGCATCTCCCAGTACCTACTGCAGCCTACATCCTTCTGAATCTGCTTAGTGTATTGATCTCTTGGTCTCCCTCTACGACTTTTACCCTCCACGCTGCCCTCCAATACTAAATTCGTGATCCCTTGATGCCTCAGAACATGTCCTACCAACCGATCCCTTCTTCTGGTCAAGTTGTGCCACAAACTCCTCTTCTCCTCAATCCTATTCAATACCTCCTCATTAGTTACGTGATCTACCCACCTTATCTTCAGCATTCTTCTGTAGCACATTTCAAAAGCTTCTATTCTCTTCTTGTCCAAACTATTTATCGTCCATGTTTCACTTCCATACATGGCTACACTCCATACAAATACTTTCAGAAACGACTTCCTGACACTTAAATCTATACTCGATGTTAACAAATTTCTCTTCTTCATAAACGCTTTCCTTGCCATTGCCAGTCTACATTTTATATCCTCTCTACTTCGACCATCATCAGTTAGTTTGCTCCCCCAAATAGCAAAAGTCCTTTTCTACTTTAAGTGTCTCATTTCCTAATCTAATACCCTCAACATCACCCGACTTAATTCGACTACATTCCATTATCCTCGTTTTGGTTTTGTTGATGTTCATCTTATATCCTCCTTTCAAGACACTGTCCATTCCGTTCAACTGCTCTTCCAAGTCCTTTGCTGTCTCTGACAGAATTACAATGTCATCGGCGAACCTCAAACTTTTTATTTCTTCTCCATGGATTTTAATACCTACTCCGAATTTTTCTTTTGTTTCCTTTACTGCTTGCTCAATATACAGATTGAATAACATCGGGGAGAGGCTACAACCCTGTCTTACTCCCTTCCCAACCACTGCTTCCCTTTCATGTCCCTCGACTCTTATAACTGCCATCTGGTTTCTGTACAAATTGCAAATAGCCTTTCGCTCCCTGTATTTTACCCCTGCCACCTTTAGAATTTGAAAGACAGTATTCCAGTCAACATTGTCAAAAGCTTTCTCCAAGTCTACAAATGCTAGAAACGTAGGTTTGCCTTTCCTTAATCTTTCTTCTAAGATAAGTCGTAGGGTCAGTATTGCCTCACGTGTACCAGTATTTCTACGGAATCCAAACTGATCTTCCCCGAGGTCGGCTTCTACTAGCTTTTCCATTCGTCTGTAAAGAATTCGTGTTAGTATTTTGCAGCTGTGGCTTATTAAACTGATTGTTCGAGTGGGAGAAAAACAAGCAAACGAGTATAAACGCCCTTGATGATCGTGATACTGTTGTGGAAGCGTTGTCTGTCTGTCCTAGATCTGACCATCCTAGTTTGCACAGGCTGTACAAAATATTTGCTTGTCTACCTGCATCTATTGCTACAATAGAAAGAAGTATTTCAACATTGCGGCGTACGAAGACATGGCTGAGGTTGACTTTTTTTTTTTTTTTTTTTTACATTTAACCTCATTCGAAACCCACCGCCTTGATAACTATGGTGGGTTGTTAGCTTACTTATTTCAGTATGTCTGCAGCAAGTCATGGTCTCTTTGCCGTTGCGGCTACTCACAAATGGTGTGTTTGCGAGTAGCTGCACCGTTTCCGTCCCTAGCCACGAGTAGGCGGACCAGATCTATGCTATTACATGCTGCATGCTGCGTGCGTGGTTTGCTGTTTCATTTACAAAGTATTATTATGTTGATAATATTTAGTATAAATATAGAACTGAAAAAAAATATAAAGAAAATATGAACATAGCGAGTTAGAAAGGAACAATATTACTTTACACGAATAGAATAAAAGGAAAATATTTACATTTATTGAGAGTTGCTTATAGGAGTTGCTTTGATCTTGTAGCTTAGAAGCTTGATTAAAAACAAGTAAACATTTCTAATACAGACTGCATTGTCTACTTCAACAAGGGGCAGAGGCACTACAGTATTATGGTTGGTCTACATTGGTCTACATACACCCTTGTCTCATATGATACTGTTTTAGAACATTTAAAGTAATACTTAATAATGTACTCATACTGGTATTAACCAAAGCCTATCACACTCTCTTACGACTGATGAAACTAATAACATGTGAACATAACGATGTATAAATTTAGAGATTGGTTATTGCAGCTAGTTTCGAACAATTACTAATATTTTCACAAATTTACTGATAGTTATACAGTTAGTCTTCTATAGGGTCGAGGTCGACAATGGAGGAGGATCGACTTAACGGCTTAGCTCTGTTGAACACTCACCTTCACATTGATTGTCCTATTGACGATGTAATTAACGCCGGTCGTTGTGGCCGAGCGGTTCTAGTGTAGTGTAACGACGTAAGTTTTGTACAAATGATTTTCTTTTGACATACACTCCTGGAAATTGAAATAAGAACACCGTGAATTCATTGTCCCAGGAAGGGGAAACTTTATTGACACATTCCTGGGGTCAGATACATCACATGATCACACTGACAGAACCACAGGCACATAGACACAGGCAACAGAGCATGCACAATGTCGGCACTAGTACAGTGTATATCCACCTTTCGCAGCAATGCAGGCTGCTATTCTCCCATGGAGACGATCGTAGAGATGCTGGATGTAGTCCTGTGGAACGGCTTGCCATGCCATTTCCACCTGGCGCCTCAGTTGGACCAGCGTTCGTGCTGGACGTGCAGACCGCGTGAGACGACGCTTCATCCAGTCCCAAACATGCTCAATGGGGGACAGATCCGGAGATCTTGCTGGCCAGGGTAGTTGACTTACACCTTCTAGAGCACGTTGGGTGGCACGGGATACATGCGGACGTGCATTGTCCTGTTGGAACAGCAAGTTCCCTTGCCGGTCTAGGAATGGTAGAACGATGGGTTCGATGACGGTTTGGATGTACCGTGCACTATTCAGTGTCCCCTCGACGATCACCAGTGGTGTACGGCCAGTGTAGGAGATCGCTCCCCACACCATGATGCCGGGTGTTGGCCCTGTGTGCCTCGGTCGTATGCAGTCCTGATTGTGGCGCTCACCTGCACGGCGCCAAACACGCATACGACCATCATTGGCACCAAGGCAGAAGCGACTCTCATCGCTGAAGACGACACGTCTCCATTCGTCCCTCCATTCACGCCTGTCGCGACACCACTGGAGGCGGGCTGCACGATGTTGGGGCGTGAGCGGAAGACGGCCTAACGGTGTGCGGGACCGTAGCCCAGCTTCATGGAGACGGTTGCGAATGGTCCTCGCCGATACCCCAGGAGCAACAGTGTCCCTAATTTGCTGGGAAGTGGCGGTGCGGTCCCCTACGGCACTGCGTAGGATCCTACGGTCTTGGCGTGCATCCGTGCGTCGCTGCGGTCCGGTCCCAGGTCGACGGGCACGTGCACCTTCCGCCGACCACTGGCGACAACATCGATGTACTGTGGAGACCTCACGCCCCACGTGTTGAGCAATTCGGCGGTACGTCCACCCGGCCTCCCGCATGCCCACTATACGCCCTCGCTCAAAGTCCGTCAACTGCACATACGGTTCACGTCCACGCTGTCGCGGCATGCTACCAGTGTTGAAGACTGCGATGGAGCTCCGTATGCCACGGCAAACTGGCTGACACTGACGGCGGCGGTGCACAAATGCTGCGCAGCTAGCGCCATTCGACGGCCAACACCGCGGTTCCTGGTGTGTCCGCTGTGCCGTGCGTGTGATCATTGCTTGTACAGCCCTCTCGCAGTGTCCGGAGCAAGTATGGTGGGTCTGACACACCGGTGTCAATCTGTTCTTTTTTCCATTTCCAGGAGTGTATGACCATGTGCAGACTTCATCACCTACGTCAGTTACACAACACTTCAAAATTATTTAAATTCTTTTTAAAGTTGTCTCTGGTTCTTGAACGAAACTGTAATTAAAACATCATCATTTGAGTCGTATGCGCAGAATTACGTCACTCAGTCCAATTGGTTTGCGCAAAGTTTTTTCAATTTAGATGTCGTTTGTTTCTTCTCAGAAATTATATTAATGCAAGTTATCTGCTTTAATAAATATTAAAACCACATTGAATAAACTTTTAAGATTCAAACTCGCGATAAATGTTGTCAAAAATTAATAATCAGTAATCCTTCTTCCTTAATATAGTTCTTCATAAATAAATTCTCGGAACACGTATTTAAACTTTTGTAATATACACTAGTTTATTATCTTCATATATACTACATATAGACGTGAACCTTAGCCTTGACAAGATAGGACTGAAAATTTACAACATGATTGAACTTTCTATAACGTCATTGTTGTAGAAACATTACAAATTCTTATTTTTTCAGTTTTTTAGAAGCACCACGCAACAACTCGGTTTCAGGATCTTCTGTTGCTCTCTGGCTGTCGCCCCGCGACGTATAGTGGCCAGCAATTTCCTCTCTGGTCCCGGCAGCGAAGATGCTGTCTCCGTTCGTTGCGCCGCCCTCTCCGTACATGAAACATAAAAGTAAATACAAAACTTTAGATAGTTCACAAACATTACAAATATTACAAAATACATAAACAAAACACTGAATTACACTTAAATTCACCTGCAAACTGGGCTGACACTGGTGCATGGGTGACGCTTCAATTTCGCGTCCCACTACACTGGGCGCTTCAGTCTGGAACCGCGCGACTACTACGATCGCAGGTTCGAATCCTGCCTCGGGCATGGATGTTTGTGATGTCCTTAGGTTAGTTAGGTTTAACTAGTTCTAAGTTCTAGGGGACTAATGACCTCAGATGTTAAGTCCCGTAGTGCTGAGAGCCATTTGAACCAGTAACCCGTTGATCCACCTCTGGCCCTTATGCAACCAGTTACTCTGCTGCTGTACTGATGGATATCGTGCCCAATTCTGTCCAACTGCCACGTTAGATCGTCAAAATCCTGAGATGGTTTGTGGGCCCTGGCCATAGTGCTCCAAGCGTTCGCAACTGGGGACAGACCTGACGACCTTGTTGGCCAAGGTAGGGTCTGGCCTTGTGCGGGGCTGGGCATTATCTTGCTGAAGTGTAAGCACAGGACGGTTTACTGCGAGGGAAAACAAAATGGGGCGTAGAATATCGTCCACGTACGGCTGTGCTGTACAGATGCCGTGGATAACCTGAAAACGGGTCCTGCCCTGAAAACAACAGGCACCCCACATCAAAACACCTGGTCCATCGCAGCCCGAGGCGTCTCTATAAACTCTTTTGCTGGTCACTGGGGCTTGGAATCTTATTGCTGGACTAGAATTGCCTTCACTGACCTGCTCTGAACTGACCTCCGATGACCAGGAAGAGGTGTCTGGTGACGCCCCAGACAGTGGCGGGATACCAACACGACTGTCAGCCTCCATAAGGCCTGACACCCAGGAGTCTTTTTTATACCAGGACCCCTTCGATTGTGGTCGTGCGGAGCGTTCTCGCTTCCCGCGCCCGGGTTCCCGGGTTCGATTCCCGGCGGGGTCAGGGATTTTCTCTGCCTCGTGATGACTGGGTGTTGTGTGATGTCCTTAGGTTAGTTGGGTTTAAGTAGTTCTAAGTTCTAGGGGACTGATGACCATAGCTGTTAAGTCCCATAGTGCTCAGAGCCATTTGAACCTAAAGAGTGAAAAGTTGCAAAAAAAGCAAAAAGGAGCGCTGAATTACAAGCGCCTACCGCTGGCTTCGATTTGCAGTAGGACTCAATAACATACTAGGTGTTACAAATCATATTTGTTTTGTAAATATGTCTTTTGTTGCTGCAACTTACTTTATTTTTCCCAGATGCGTTTCCCCTTTTCCTTGGTCCAACGCATCTTCAGTGGGATCTGCGCTGAAGAGCCAAAGAAACTGGTACACCTGCCTAGCAGGGCCCCCGCGACCACCCAAAACTGCCGCAACACGACGTGGCATGGACTCGACTAATGTCTGAAGTAGTGCTGGAGGCAACAGACACCACGAATCCTGCAGGTCTCTCCATAACTCCGTAAGAGTACGACGGAGTTGAGATCTCTTCTAAACAGCATGTTGCAAGGCATCCCAGATGTGCTCAAGAATGTTCATGTCCCGGGAGTTTAGTGACTAGCGAAAGTGTTTAAACTCGTAAGTGTTCCTGGAGTCACTCTGTCTTTACCAATTCTGCACGTGTGGTGTGTCGCATTGTCCTGCTGGAATTGCCCGTCTGAATCCACAACGGACACGAATGGTTGCAGGTGATCAGACAGGATGCTTAGGTACGTGTCACCTGTCAGAGTCGTATCTAGACGTGTCAGGGGTCCCATATCACTCCAACTGCACACGTCCCACACCATTACAGAGCCTCCATCGGCTTGGACAGTGCCCATCCGCTCGATACATTTTGAAACGAGACTTGTCCGACCAGGCAACTCGTTTCCAGTCGTCAACAGACCAATGTCGGATTTGACGAGCCAGGAGAGGCGTAAAGCTTTGTGTCGTGCAGTCATCAAGGGTACACGAGTCGGCCCTTCAGCTCCGAAAGCCCGTATCGATGGTGATTCGTTGAATGGTTCGCACGCTGACACTTCTTGATGGCTCAGCATTGAAATGCACAGCAATTTGCGGACGGGTTGCACTTCTGTCGCGTTGAACGATTCGCTTCAATCGTTGTTGGTCCGTTCTTGCAGGATCTTCTTCCGACCGAAGCGATTTCGGATATTTGATGTTTTCCGGATTCCTGCTAGTCACAGTAGACTGGTGAAAAGTTCTTACAGAAAATCCCCACTTCGCTCATGCGCCGACTATAACACCACGCTCAAACTCACTTAAACCTTGATAATCTGTCATTGTAGCAGCAGTAATTGATTTAACAACTGCGCCAGACACTTGTTGTCTTATATAGGCGTTGCCGACCGCAACGCCGTTTTCTGCCTGCTTTCGTATCTGTATTGGAATACGCATGCCTATATCAGTGTCTTCAGGGCTTCAGTGGGATCTATAACGATACAGTTTTGTTATTTATAGATTATAAAACAGTTAACGTCGCCTTTTTTATGTAAATAAGTAATTACTTACAGTTTGCTGTGATCTGCGTCTCCTTTCTCAACGCAGATCATAGCAATCTTCAAGTAAATTACTTATTTACATAAAAAACGCGACGTTAACTGTTTGATAATCTATAAATAACAAAACTGTATCGTTATAGATCCCACTGAAGATGCCTTAGGCCAAGAAAATGGCGAAACGAGTCTGAGAAAAATAAATTAAGTTGCAGCAAGAAAAGGTGGTTTTATTTACAAAACAAGTATTTCTGGCTTCCTGCGGAGGATGGCCATGCAAACAAACTTATTATTACAAATTATTTCGAAGAAAACGACCTCTTGACACATATCTAGCAGAGATTGAGATAATATGGTTCTTTATTCACACGAAGTAATGAGTGCTGTTGACACGGTATCTCAAGTTGATTTCATATTTGCAGATTTCCAGCAGGCTTCTGACACCGTTCCTCGTGGCTGTAGAGTAACGTCGCAATTGCGCGAATGCCTACATGATTTCCTGTCAGAAGGGTCACATTTGGTAACAACTGACAGAAAATCGTTGAGTGAGACGGGAGTAATACCTTGTGTTCCCCAAGGAAGTGTTATAGCGCCTCTGTTGTTCCCAGTCTATATATAAATAATGAAGGAGATAATCTTATTGGCCATGTTACATATTGTTCGCAGATGTAGCAGTCGTTTACCGTCTACTTCTGACATCAGATGGCCAAAATCAATTGAAAAATGACTTATACAAAATATCTGTATAGCGTGAAAAGCGGCAAATGACACGTAAAATAAAAAGTGTGATGGTGTGAACTTGAGAACTAATAGTAATCCATTAGATTTTGATTACACGATAAGTAAATGGGGATTATAATTCCGAACAACTTAATTCGGAACGGTGGAATGGAAAATGTTGTGCAGACAGGCAGAACACTTACAAGATACAACAAATTTACAAAAGAGACTACCTACATTTCGCTTGCCCATCCTCTTCTGGAATATTGCTGTGCGCTGTCGAATCCGTACCAGATAGGATTGACGTAGGACATCTAACAAGTCCAAAGAAGGGCAGCTCGTTTTCTATTATCGCGAAATAGGAGAGAGAGAGAGAGAAAGAGAGAGAGAGAGAGAGAGAGAGAGAGTGAGTGTCGCTGATATGATGTTGGTTGGGGGGGGGGGGGGCTGTTGTGGCCGAGCGGTTCTAGGCGCTTTAGTCCGGAACCGCGCGAACGCTACGGTCGCAGGTTCGAATCCTGCCTCGGACATGGATGTGTGTGATGTCCTTAGGTTAGTTAGATTTAAGTAGTTCTACTTTCTAGGGGACTGATGACCTCATAAGTTAAGTCCCATACTGCTCAGAGCCATTTGAACCATTTAGTTGGGGGGGGCAATCATTAAATTTTTTAAATGAACATACCGCCATTTGACTGTATTAGTGTTTGTTTAATTCCGACCCAGGTTTCGGCATTTTATACCATTTTCAAGTGATTGCTAAAAGCAAAAATTGCATGCAGTGAGAGCACATAAAATTTCATAAGATGTAAAACGTCTTAAACAATGAATGTAAATTAGCGTATAATTACGAAATGTACTTACAATTAATGTCATTAACATACAGTGCGGGACATCAAGCTCAGATTTGGCCATAAACTAACGAAAAAATTCGTTCCCCACGAAATGCCAGATGTAAAATCATCATCTTGTAAACTGATCAATAAATAATATCGGGAGCACTCATGTTAAATAAAAACAGATTTACTTCGGTATATAAAAGATGAACACATGTCCTTGAGTCGCACTGACAGTGAAATCAGAGAGTATGTGTAATAAAACAACTGAATACTAAAATGACAAATATCACAGTTAAATGACTGTTAATGTTAAATAACTCCAGACTATATGTAATTATCTTTGGGATGGTACTGTGTATCATCATCTTTGCAATAAACGTGTATACAACAAATCGTCAACACCTGTAAGTGAACCCACATTAAATTTGATCAGGAACTACATCTACATCCATACTCCGCAAGCCACCTGACGGTGTGTGGCGGAGGGTACCCTGAGTACCTCTATCGGTTCTCCCTTCTATTCCAGTCTCATATTGTTCGTGGAAAGAAGGATTGTCGGTATGCTTCTGTGTGGGCTCTAATCTCTCTGATTTTATCCTCACGGTCTCTTCGCGAGATATACGTAGGAGGGAGCAATATACGAGGTGCATTCAAGTTCTAAGGCCTCCGATTTTTTTTCTAATTAACTACTCAGCCGAATTCGATGAAACTGGCGTTACTTCTCGACGTAATCGACCTGCAGACATACACATTTTTCACAACGCTGACGCCATGATTCCATGGCAGCGGCGAAGGCTTCTTGACCACTGGAAAATCGCAGAGGCAATAGCAGCACGGCTGGTGAATGTGCGGCCACGGAGATTGTCTTTCATTGTTGGAAACAGCCAAAAGTCACTAGGAGCCAGGTCAGGTGAGTAGGGAGCACGAGGAATCACTTCAAAGTTGTTATCACGAAGAAACTGTTGCGTAACGTTAGCTCGATGTGCGGGTGCGTTGTCTCGGTGAAACAGCACACGCCCAGCCCTTCCCGGACGTTTTTGTTGCAGTGCAGGAATGAATTTGTTCTTCAAAACATTTTCGTAGGATGCACCTGTTACCGTAGTGCCCTTTGGAACGCAATGGGTAAGGATTACGCCCTCGCTGTCCCAGAACGTGGACACCATCATTTTTTCAGCACTGGCGGTTACCCGAAATTTTTTTGGTGGCGGTGAATCTGTGTGCTTCCATTGAGCTGACTGGCGCTTTGTTTCTGGATTGAAAAATGGCATCCACGTCTCATCCATTGTCACAACCGACGAAAAGAAAGTCCCATTCATGCTGTCGTTGCGCGTCAACATTGCTCGGCAACGTGCCACACGGGCAGCCGTGTGGTCGTCCGTCAGCATTCGTGGCACCCACCTGGATGACACTTTTCGCATTTTCGGGTCGTCGTGCAGGATTGTGTGCACAGAACCCACAGATATGTCAACTCTGGAGGCGACCTGTTCAACAGTCATTCGGCGACCCCCCAAAACAATTCTCTCCACTTTCTCGATCGTTTCGTCAGACCGGCTCGTGCGAGCCCGAGGTTGTTTCGGTTTGTTGTCACACGATGTTCTGCCTTCGTTAAACTGTCGCACCCACGAACGCACTTTCGACACATCCTTAACTCCGTCACCACATGTCTCCTTCGACTGTCGATGAATTTCAGTTGGTTTCACACCACGCAAATTCAGAAAACGAATGATTGCATGCTGTTCAAGTAAGGAAAACGTCGCCATTTTAAGTATTTAAAACAGTTCTCATTCTCGCTGCTGGCGGTAAAATTCCATCTGCTGTACGGTGCTGCCATCTCTGGGACGTATTGACAATGAACGCGACCTCATGTTAAAACAATGCGCATGTTTCAATCTCTTTCCAGTCCGGAGAAAAAAAATCGGAGGCCTTAGAACTTGAATGCACCTCGTACTGCTTGACTCTTCGGTGAAGGTATGTTCTCGAAACTTTAACAAAAGCCCGTACCGAGCTACTGAGCTTCTCTCCTGCAGAGTCTTCCACTGGAGTTTATCTGTCATCTCCGTAACGCTTTCGCGATTACTAAATGATGCTGTAACGAAGCGTGCTGCTCTCCGTTGGATCTTCTCTCTCTCTTCTGTCAACCCTATCTGGTACAGATCCCACATTGCTAGGCAGTATTCAAGCGTAAAAGGAACAAAACCAAATTAAATTCGAAGACAATTGACCACAAAAGAATATAGTAAGTGCCACTGATAATACGGAAGTTAAGAGTAGGATTTAAAAATGCGAGGGGAGGGGCGGCGGGACGGCGTAAATGGATGCTGGAGAGGTGGGTATATGTAGGAGATATATGGATTGGGGGCTGGATAAACGATAGTAGGGATATGAGTGTATGTTTGATTAAATGTTAAAGCAGGAAAAATGGAAATGAGACTGTAGATAAAGTTGGGTGGTGGATGGGGGGGGGGGGGGGGGGAGGGGAGGGGTGCTGGGGGCAGGAAACTTCAAAGGACCTATCAACAGGTGAGTCGTTGAACGCTCCAAAACAAAACGGAGGGAGGGGGGTAACAAGAGACAATGATATATATCGACAAACAAACGCAGGCTCCAGGACACGGTCGACTACCTTCCCTTTCCTCATCCTCTCACTGCTTACACTTTGACCGCCATCATCCAGGGAGGGAGGGGGAGGCGCCTGGGTGGGGAAGAATGGTAGTCCATTAGATTAGGTTGGCATAGGTAGGGGGTCCAACGTGGATAGAAAAGACATGAGGCTGCAGTTACAGTGCAATATTCATAAAATATAGTAATAGTATGGAAATACACTCCTGGAAATGGAAAAAAGAACACATTGACACCGGTGTGTCAGACCCACCATACTTGCTCCGGACACTGCGAGAGGGCTGTACAAGCAATGATCACACGCACGGCACAGCGGACACACCAGGAACCGCGGTGTTGGCCGTCGAATGGCGCTAGCTGCGCAGCATTTGTGCACCGCCGCCGTCAGTGTCAGCCAGTTTGCCGTGGCATACGGAGCTCCATCGCAGTCTTTAACACTGATAGCATGCCGCGACAGCGTGGACGTGAACCGTATGTGCAGTTGACGGACTTTGAGCGAGGGCGTATAGTGGGCATGCGGGAGGCCGGGTGGACGTACCGCCGAATTGCTCGTGGGGCGTGAGGTCTCCACAGTACATCGATGTTGTCGCCAGTGGTCGGCGGAAGGTGCACGTGCCCGTCGACCTGGGACCGGACCGCAGCGACGCACGGATGCACGCCAAGACCGTAGGATCCTACGCAGTGCCGTAGGGGACCGCACCGCCACTTCCCAGCAAATTAGGGACACTGTTGCTCCTGGGGCATCGGCGAGGACCATTCGCAACCGTCTCCATGAAGCTGGGCTACGGTCCCGCACACCGTTAGGCCGTCTTCCGCTCACGCCCCAACATCGTGCAGCCCGCCTCCAGTGGTGTCGCGACAGGCGTGAATGGAGGGACGAATGGAGACGTGTCGTCTTCAGCGATGAGAGTCGCTTCTGCCTTCGTGCCAATGATGGTCGTATGCGTGTTTGGCGCCGTGCAGGTGAGCGCCACAATCAGGACTGCATACGACCGAGGCACACAGGGCCAACACCCGGCATCATGGTGTGGGGAGCGATCTCCTACACTGGCCGTACACCACTGGTGATCGTCGAGGGGACACTGAATAGTGCACGGTACACCCAAACCGTCATCGAACCCATCGTTCTACCATTCCTAGACCGGCAAGGGAACTTGCTGTTCCAACAGGACAATGCACGTCCGCATGTATCCCGTGCCACCCAACGTGCTCTAGAAGGTGTAAGTCAACTACCCTGGCCAGCAAGATCTCCGGATCTGTCCCCCATTGAGCATGTTTGGGACTGGATGAAGCGTCGTCTCACGCGGTCTGCACGTCCAGCACGGACGCTGGTCCAACTGAGGCGCCAGGTGGAAATGGCATGGCAAGCCGTTCCACAGGACTACATCCAGCATCTCTACGATCGTCTCCATGGGAGAATAGCAGCCTGCATTGCTGCGAAAGGTGGATATACACTGTACTAGTGCCGACATTGTGCATGCTCTGTTGCCTGTGTCTATGTGCCTGTGGTTCTGTCAGTGTGATCATGTGATGTATCTGACCCCAGGAATGTGTCAATAAAGTTTCCCCTTCCTGGGACAATGAATTCACGGTGTTCTTATTTCAATTTCCAGGAGTGTATATAGTAATCATACTACACTTATTGAAATGTAAAAATACATGACAATTTCATAAGCCCACCAGGTTAGCCGAGGGCACTAATACGCTGCTTCCTGGACTCGGGTACGAGCACCGGCACCGGATCGAATCCACCTGGCGAATTAACGACTAGGGCCGGTATGCTGGCGAGCCTGTACGTGGTTTTTAGGCGGTTTTCCACATCCCGCTAGGTGAAAACCGGGCTGGTCCCCAGTCCCGCCACAGTTACACGACTCGCAAACATTTGAAAACGTTCGCACTGTTTCAGGGCTTCCACTGGATGCAGACCGCTGGGGTACACTCGCTCTGTCCCGGGGAGAGGGGGGGGGGGGGGGGTTCGGGGTAGCAAGAAGGGCATCTGGCCACCCTCTAACAATACAAAATTCCATAGTAACAAGGCGGACCCCGAGTTGAAGTCGGACAAAGGTCCAAGGGAAATGATGATGATAATGACATTGCAACTGCATAAAATAGAGTAGTTGACACGTAGTTGGAAAAACTCCCAATGAAAGCTACTTAGGTATTACATGCCATAAATAGATTGATGTATGTGTACAGTCTATGGTAATCAAAACAGATACAGCTCTTATTTATTACAAGTCAGGACAGTACATGCAGTGGGGGGGGGGGGGGGGCAGGGGCGGCACATGAATACCTTCCTTTGCGATGGACACGTGGGCAGGAAAAGCTCCGAAATTTCTCTGCTGAGAGAATTTAAGCAGCAGTCGATAGTGGAATATTTACAGAGGCGTCGCGCTGGTGTCAGATAAGGCTGCAGATAAAGCCGACAACTCGTTACGGAGGAATGTCGGCTGGTATCCAGACAGCCTCTTACCGTCGCAGCCCACGACACTAATTGAGCCGTCTGTTCTTCTCGCCTCCAGTTGTCATTATTTCAATTTTCATTACAGTCAGCTGATAGGAGGTACCCAGTTCCTTATTTGCACGTTGATAGTGTACGTTAATTGCGGAAACGTAAGTGGAGGAGGCGGCGGCGGCGACGGGGGTTTACGTGGGTAAATTTACATCACTGCAGTAGTCGAGACTAATGTTTATGAAAGCTCTCGATGCTAACTTATACCTGAAGTAGGTTAGCGCCCACTGCTTCGCTCCCATAAACTGTGTTGTCTGCTCAGTTCTGCTTTTCTTTTCATTACTCGACTTTCTATGTTGTTTACATATTGCAACACCCTCTTTTCACGCTAATGAAGGCCGTAGGAGCGTCATCTTTCCCGAGTGTACTTCTGACCAAAAAGCGATTCTGGTAGTAGGAGTCCAAGGTTTTTGTTAATCATGCCTTTTGCGTTCTTATGGTAGAAAAAGCTTTTGACAATGTTAACTCGAATACTCTCTTTCAAATTCTGAAGGTGGCAGGGGTAAAATACAAGGAGCGAAAGGCTATTTAAAATTTGTACAGAAACCAGATGGCAGTTATAAGAGTCGAGGGGCATGAAAGGGAAGCAGTGGTTGGGAAAGCAGTGAGATAGGGTTGTAGCCTCTCCCCGATGTTATTCAATCTGTATTTTGAGCAAGCAGTAAAGGAGACAAAAGAAAAATTCCGAGTAGGTACTAAATTTCATGGAGAAGAAGTAAAAACTTTGAGGTTCGCCGATGACATTGTAATTCTGTCAGAGACAGCAAAGGACTTAGAAGAGCAGTTGAACGGAATGGACAGCGTCTTGAAAGCAGGATATAAGATGAACATCAACAAAAGCAAAACGAGGATAATGGAATGTAGTCAAATTAAATCGGGTGATGCTGAGGGGATTAGATTAGGAAATGAGACACTTAAAGTAGTAAAGGAGTTTTGCTATTTGGGGAGCAAAATAACTGATGATGGTCGAAGTAGAGAGGATATAAAATGTAGACTGGCAATGGCAAGGAAATCGTTTCTGAAGAACAAAAATTTGTTAACATCGAGTATAGATTTAAGTGTCAGGAAGTCGTTTCTGAAAGTATTTGTATGGAGTGTAGCCATGTATGGAAGTGAAACATGGACGATAACCAGTTTGGACATGAAGAGAATAGAAGCTTTCGAAATGTGGTGCTACAGAAGAATGCTGAAGATAAGGTGGGTAGATCACGTAACTAATGAGGACGTATTGAATAGGATTGGGGAGAAGAGAAGTTTGTGGCACAACTTGACTAGAAGAAGGGATCGGTTGGTAGGACATGTTTTGAGGCATCAAGGGATCACAAATTTAGCATTGGAGGGCAGCGTGGAGGGTAAAAATCGTAGAGGGAGACCAAGAGATCAATACACTAAGCAGATTCAGAAGGATGTAGGTTGCAGTAGGTACTGGGAGATGAAGAAGCTTGCAGAGGATAGAGTAGCATGGAGAGCTGCATGAAACCAGTCTCAGGACTGAAGACCACAACAACAACAACAATGGTGATGTTTCCGTAGAGACTTTCAGCCCCTAACACAGTTTCTGTATATTTAACTAAGACTCTGTATATTTAACTAAGAAGTGGAATATCAAATTTCGTACATTTGGATTTAAATCTTTTTAAAATATAACGAAATATTTGCTTAAAAATTTCATCCCCTCTATCACCCATTAGGGGCTTAAGTTCCAAAATCAATTAAACACTTTTTTTAATTTCTAACAGAGATGCTAAATACAAATTTTCATTGATTTAACTTCGACAACGCTTTCACGATGAAATATCTTCATAAAACGTTTCACCCCTTAATTCATACAATTAAGCGTTGAATTTCTAAAAAAAAGTGAAATGCACATTTCTTTAATTCTAACAAAGAAGCCAAAGACAAATTCATAGATTTAGCTTTCATAACGAAATATTTGCGTAAAAACTTTCATCTCCTATTTCGTCCCCCTGGGCGTTCTATTTCCAATGTCTGTAAACTCTGAAAACTAAACCTCATCCGAACAGGTCTAGGAAGGCCCAACGGTACCGACCGGCCGCCGTGTCCTCCTCAGCCCACAGGCGTCACTGGATGCGGATACGGAGGGGCATGTGGTCGGAACAACGCACCCAAGCCGTATCTCAGTTTACGAGACCGGAGCCGCCACTTCTCAGTCAAGTAGCTCCTCAGTTTGCCTCACAAGGGCTGAGTGCACCCCGCTTGCCAACAGCGCTCGGCAGACCGGATGGTCACCCATCCGAGTGCTAGCCAAGACCGATAACGCTTCACTTCGGTGATCTGATGGGAACAAATGTCATTACTGTGCGGCAAGGCCGTTGGAAAAACAGCAAAAAGATATTTCTTTCTTATTTCTAACCGAGAAGCCAAATACAAATTTTCATGGATTTAGCTTAAATAATGCTTTCATACCGAAAGCTTTTCATAAGTATTTCATCCCCTATTTCACCCTCTTAGCGACTCAATTTCCAAAAACACTACGCCACGTGTGTTTTTATTTGCAACCGAGAAGTTAAACACCAATTTTCATAGATGTAGCTTTAAAAAACATGTTCTTTAATAATTATTTAATTCCAAATTTTCACTCCCATAGGGGTTAAATTTTCGAAAATTCTGAAATATGTATTTCTTTATTTCTAACAAGGGAACCTCCGCATCGCACCCCCCTCACATTTGGTTGTAAGTTGGCACAGTGGATAGGCCTTGAAAAACTGAACACAGATCAATCGAGAAAACAGGAAGAAGTTGTTTGGAACTATGAAAAAAAGAAGCAAAATATACAAACTGAGTAGTCCATGCGTAAGATAGGCAACATCAAGGATAATGCGAGCTCAGGAGCGCCGTGGGCATGTGTTTAAGGTGAGCAGCTGCTGAACGAGAGGATCCTTGGTTCAAGTCTTCCCTCAAGTGAAAAATTTACTTTATTTTCGCAAAGTTTTGATCTGTCCGTTCGTTCATTGACGCCTCTGTTCACTGTAATAAGTTTAGTGTGTGTTAGACGGAAGGACGTGCCACTCCAATGGGAACCGAACACATTTGATCGCAAGGTCATAGGTCAAGCGATTCCTCCACAGGAAAACACGTCTGATTTATTCAATACGACACTGGTGACTGCACGTGCGTCACATGACAGGAATATGTTCTCGACCCACCTAACTTGTACATTTGGCGAATGGGTAAAAAGATTCTTCTACCTTGCCCGATTTAGGTTTTCTTGTGGATGTGATAATCACTCCGAAAAAAGTGATGATAACAGAGTTTGTGCGCTGTGTTCGACTGACGTGTGTTTCGAGGTTTGTTTAGGTGTAGCGCCTCCATACTACGGCGCAGTTACCTCGCATCGGACGGACCGACAGATAATTGTCTGAAAATAAAAAATTAAACTTTTCACTTGAGGGAAGACTTGAACCAAGGACCTCTCGTTCCGCGGCTGCTCACGCTAACCACGGGACCACGGCGCTCCTGAGCTCACATTATCCTTGATGTTGCCTATCTTGCGCATGGACTACTTAGTTTGTATATTTTGCTTATTTTTATCATAGCTCCACAACTTCTTCCTGTTTTCTCGATTGATCTGTGTTCATTTTTTCAAGGTCTATCCACTGTGCCAACTTATAACTAAATCTGACGGGGGTGCGATGGGGAGGCTCCCTTGTAAGCAAGAAACCAAATATGAGTTTTCGTAGGTCTAGGTTAAAAATCGCCTTAATAGCGATGGTTTTCAAAAAATCTTTCAGCACCTATTTCACCCCCTCAGGGGTGGAATTTCGGAAAACCCCTTCTTAAACGACGCCTGCTGTAGAAGATCGACAAGCTCTGCAAATTTCAAGTTTCTATCCATAGTGGTCTCGGCTGGGCGTTGATAAGTCAGTGAGTGAGTGAGTAGCTCGGGACACTGCGTTTTATCTACAGGGGGTTACAAAAAGGTACGGCCAAACTTTCAGGAAACATTCCTCACACACTAAGAAAGAAAATATGTTATGTGGACGTGTGTCCGGAAACGCTTACTTTCCATGTTAGAGCTCATTTTATTACTTCTCTTCAAATCACATTAATCATGGAATGGAAACACACGGCAACAGAACGTACGAGCGTGACTTCAAACACTTTGTTACAGGAAATGTTCAAAATGTCCTCCGTTAGCGAGGATACGTGCATCCACCCTCCGTCGCACGGAATCCCTGATGCGCTGATGCAGCCCTGGAGAATGGCGTATTGTATCACAGCCGTCCACAATACGAGCACGAAGAGTCTCTACATTTGGTACCGGGGTTGCGTAGACGAGAGCTTTCAAATGCCCCCATAAATGAAAGTCAAGAGGGTTGAGGTCAGGAGAGTGTGGAGGCCACGGAATTGGTTCGCCTCTACCAATCCATCGGTCACCGAATCTGTTGAGAAGCGTACGAACACTTGGACTGAAATGTGCAGGAGCTCCATCGTGCATGAACCACATGTTGTGTCGTACTTGTAAAGGCACAGGTAGAGTATCCAGTATGAAATCATGGCGGTGAATGGAGGAAGTACAGTACATACTGACGAAACTAAAATGAGCTCTAACATGGAAATTAAGCGTTTCCGGACACATATCCACATAACATCTTTTCTTTACTTGTGTGTGAGGAATGTTTCCTGAAAGTTTGGCCGTACCTTTTTGTAACACCCTATATATATAATGAGATACATGTGATCACATATAGCCGGCCGGTGTGGCCGTGCGGTTCTAAGCGCGTCAGTTTGGAACCGCGTGACCGCTACGGTCGGAGGTTCGAATCCTGCCTTGGGCATGGATGTGCGTGATGTCCTTAGGTTAGTTAGGTTTAAGTAGTTCTAAGTTCTAGGGGACTGATGACCTCAGATGTTAAGTCCCACAGTGCTCAGAGCCATTTGAACTATTTGAACCTGCATGAGACCCGCGATTGAAATTAGCCAATTGAACGGGTAATATAAGGAATACAGCCTACTTGGACCATGTTTTCATTCTGAAAACACGTTGAGGCTGTGGGCATTTCAGAAGCTTGTACTTCACATCCCGAAATATCGTTGTACCCTCGTGTTTCTATGGGTTGACAGCATCCGTTGGCGAGTCATTGATGCTGTAGTCGTACGATACAGCAACTTTTGAAATTTGTGAATCGGTTAGTCTGACGTTTCTGGACATGCGTAGAAGGCACTTTCGTATTGCCGCGGTACCACGTGTGTCAAATGGCACTGCCCGGAGAGTTGGGAGAAGGTTTTCTCTAGACACACACACACACACACACACACACACACACACACACACATACACACACACAAAGAGTGAGGAGAAACAACATTGCGTTGAGACATAGTCCCGTATTCAGAGACCGGGGGACAGAGAGAGTTTACGTAGACGACCCGGTGCGGTGTCTCAATAAAAGCTGCTCATCTCTAGCTGAAATCTCGTAAAGAGCCTCTAAATACCAACCAGCTGTCCACTGCGTGACAGCTCGACGCGTGTTTACTCAAGTAAATGCTGGACGCGTAAAGGAGACGTAATGTCACGTCGCTAGTTTTCCCATCTCTCTCTCCCTCCACCGCCACAATCTCTCTCTCTCTCTCTCTCTGACACACACACACACACACACACACTTACACACCAGAGGCTCATTGTGTGGAATTCGCTACTAGCCGAGACAGGGGAATAAGGCAGGGTGACTTCCACTGTTAAACGCATAGGACAGAGCGAGCACACTGATGGACTCTATGAGATGGAGGAAATGTTATAGAAGAAGAAACTGTTATAAAAGAAGAAATGGGAGTCGATATGGGAGATACGAGATCCAGCATTAGAATTTACAGACATGGGTGAAATAATTCAGACCGTATAGACAACATTCCTAAGGAATTTCTGGTGTCATTGGAAGAGGTGGCAACCAGACTCTATGACTCAGGATGCATACGTTACAGTAAACGACTTCCTGTAGCATCTCAGACATGTCGCATGGATGGCACATATCAGGGCACCAAGAAAACCAGTCATGCAACCTTACATTCCTCAAAGTGTTTGTGGTGAGAGCTGTACTGTGGGATCTTGTATTATCCTGCTGGAAGGTGCCATTTAGTTCGCTGCTAATGAATAATATAACGACACGCTTTGATGATTGCCCAGTGGATGACATATCAGCGCACCAAGGAGGCTAGTCAGGGAACCTTCGTCCAGGCGTTTGTGCTGAGAGCTGTACTGTGGCCTACGGAATTATCCTGCTGGAAAGTGCTATTTGATTCGCTGGTCATGAGAGCATAACCACAGGCTTTACCATTGATAATTGCCACATGGATGACATATCAGGGCACCAAGGAGGCTAGTCAGGGGACCTTACATTCCTCAGTTTGTGGTGTGAGCTGTACTGTGGGATGCTGAATCATCCTGCTGGAAAGTGCCATTTGGTTCGCTGGTTATGAAGAGAATAACGACAGGCTTTACCATTGATAATTGCCCTGTGGATGGCGTACCACCCTATGGATGACGTATTGGGCCACAAAGGAGGCCAGTCAGGGAATCTTTCATTCCTGAAGGCGTTCCTTTTGTGGCTGTACTTTGGGATCCTGCATTATCCTGCTGGAAAGTGTCATTTGGTTCGCTGGTCTGGTCATGAACAGTAAAACAACAAGTTGTACCATTGATAATTTTACCGTGGTTTCGGGCCAGACCCATGTCATATTTGTTGTACGAAAGTTCCGCCATTTGCGGAATAGGTCGTTTATTCTGCTGCAGAACCATAATTTCGGTCTTTGGCCATTTTCAATGTTGGGCAAAAGTGTGGCTTGAGTGCCAGACACTTTGTGAATATCTTCTACTCTTTTTTTTCTTTTTTTGTTTGCTGTTATAAGTGCGGCATATAACCAACTTAAATCTATTTGACGATGGGTTTGTTTATAGAAGTCTGATCATGCCCAACATTATGATGCTTGAAAACGGGCAAAGGCCGAAATCGTGATTGTACAGCAGAACAAACTATCTAGACAATCAAATGGCGGAACTTTCGTTTAAAACGGGTTTATCATTGTCACCACTTGCTGGCGAGCATTCAGTTTTCCTTCAACCCTGAATCAGTCCCGTTCCTGTAAGCAGTATATCCCCGTAGCTTGATTGCAAGAGTTGGAGAGGTGTGGGTCTTGAGAACTGCCGCTGCCTGAGACGTTCCACAAGGTGGCTTATGGACAAGTTGGTGTTGGTCTGACCACCACAAACAAAAACGAGACTGATCGGTGAACACCAGACAACGCTGCACAATATCCCAGTTGACTCCGGCTGTGTAGCATACAAGTCTGTGATACGGTGCCACCGGTAAACGATACACTAAAAAGTGAAATGAGCGTATGGCATGGTTGGCCGGGAGTCCCCTATTCGGGGAAATTCGGCTGCCAAGTGCAAGTCTTATCCATTCGACGCCACTTTGGGCGACTTGTGCGCCGGTAATGAGGATGAAATGATGATGAGGACGACACAACACCCAGTCCGCGAGCGGAGAAAAATCTCCAACCCGGCTGGGAATCGAACCCGGGCCAACTTGCATGGGAGGCGAGCGCGTTACCACCCAGCTCTAAGCGCGCGGACTACCATACACTGACAAGGGGAGGCCGCCAATTGTGAAATTCAGATTCGATTCATGCTGCGCATAATAAAAGCTCATGGCCAGAGGTGTAATGTGGCAAAGCACCAAGATGCACTTCTCAGCCGTTGTCGAGAAAATCGACAGTTAAAAGAAACCGTTGCGGTGAAATACTCTCTACGATTAATAATTTTCTACAGCGTCATGGTGCAGCGGTCAGCGCTCGGGCTCGTAATCCGAAGGTCGCCGGATCGAATCTCGCGCCATGCAACCTTTTTTTTTTTTTGGATTTGTTTTTTGGAATTCAAATGTGTATACACACACACATATATATAATTCCCGGCAATCAGTTGCAACAATTATGCATATAATAAGTTGTTGAAAGTCGTTTCTCGTGGAAAAACTGGCGACTTCGAACATCATTATGTTTTCCGCAAACAAAGTTGTATTTCACAAATGTTATTAATTGTCTTCGTAATGTTAACCACGTATAGTTAACGGAAGACGTAGAAACGATATTCCGAAACGAATACGTATAGCGTAAGTCAAACGTTCGAATTAGAATAGAGACCCCACGAACACAAATTTGCTGTGGCAGGTATGAAATATAAACTCCGTTACTCGCTCGTTACACTTGAAGGACAGATGTTGAATGCGCCGAAACGGGCCGCCGCATAACAGCGTAATGCCCATCAAGAATCAAAATGACAGGGTCATTTGAAGATGGCTTTACATGAGTCACAAGTGCTAACATCGAAAGAAGGTAGACGCGGTCCCTAGCGCAGCTTACAACATCGTCGAAAGTCAGTGCGGACGGGAGAGCTTTGGTACACCCTGTTGAACACACGGAAAAACGGAGGCGGTACAATTGGAGAGCGATCCGCCTTCACCAACATGCATAAGCAATTCATTAATGTTTGTAATCCGAAGGTCGCCGGATCAAATCTCGCGCGATGCAATTTTTTTTATTAGTTTTTTTGTAATTCAAATATATATAACTAATAAAAAAATTGCATGGCGCGAGATTTGATCCGGCGACCTTCGGATTACGAACCCGAGCGCTTACCACTGCGCCACGACGCTGTAATAAATTGTTAATCGTAGAGAGTATTTCACCGCAACGGTTTCTTTTAACTGTCGATTTTCTCGACAACGGCTGAGAAGTGCGTCTTGGTGCTTTGCCACATTACGCCTCTGGCCATGAGCTTTTATTATGCGCAGTATGAATCGAATCTGAATTTCACAATTGGCGGCCTCCCCTTGTGAGGTAACAAAAGTCATGCGCTGGCGATATGCACATACGCAGGTTGCGGTAGTATCGCTTACACAAGGTATAAAAGGGCAGTGTACTGGTGCAGCTGTCTTTGTACTCAGGTGGTTCATGTGTAAAGCTTTCCGACGTGATTGTGGCCGAACGACGAGGATTAACAGACTTTGAATGCGGAATGGTAGTTCCAGCTAGACGCGTAGGACATTCCATTTCAGAAATCTTTAGCACTCCGTCTTCAGGCCACGAGTGGCCTACCGGGACCATCCGACCGCCGTGTCATCCTCAGTGGAGGATGCGGATAGGAGGGGCGTGGGGTCAGCACACCGCTCTCCCGGTCGTAAGATGGTATTCTTGACCGGAGCCTCTACTATTCGGTCGAGTAGCCCCTCAGTTGGCGTCACGAGGCTGAGTGAACGCCGAAAAATGGCAACAGCGCATGGCGGCCCGGATGGTCACCCATCCAAGTGCTGGCCACGCCCGACAGCGCTTAACTCCGGTGATCTCATGGGAACCGGTGTATCCACTGCGGCAATTTTATTCATATATTTATTGTCAAATTATAGACCTGATGCCTGATGTTTAAAACAGGTCGTACATGTTACAATTTTCGTTTTTCATCTTTTTACTGTTTTCTTTCCTTTTGTTTGATCTACAACATTTACAAAGAATGACACTTTCACAATAACAATAATTTAAGGTTGAAATACAAATAAAATTTTGTTGTTTTTTTAAGAAGAATATTAAAAGAAGATAAGATAGATGAGAGATTTGTTAGTACCATCACCGAATGTGACTTACGGTGAATACCTCGGAATGGTTTCTTCGAGCCATTGACCACCAGTCACACACACACACACAGACACACACACACACACACACACACACACAAAATGGTTCAAATGGCTCTCAGCACTATGGGACTCAACTGCTGAGGTCATTAGTCCCCTAGAACTTAGAACTAGTTAAACCTAACTAACCTAAGGACATCACAAACATCCATGCCCGAGGCAGGATTCGAACCTGCAACCGTAGCGGTCTTGCGGTTCCAGACTGGAGCGCCTTTAACCGCACGGCCACTTCGGACACACACACACACACACACACACACACAAATGGTTATTAGTAGAGAAATAATGTTGCTTATCCTATTTATTACTAATCCTATGTATTAACTACTTTAGGTGCCCCATGTACACCATGTACAGCATTTGGTGTTTTCTTGGCTAGATAGCCAGCACTTTTGCTTATTTACTGTCACATCTCAGCTTCCTCCTCCTCTTCCTCCTCATTGTCACTATTTTCGCTGTCACTGTGGGTATCGCTGTCCACCCTCTGGAGATTGCTGTTACGCTGCACGTAGGCATGTCTGTAATGTCGTGTCCGCATATACTCTTCATGCGTCGCTGAGTTCTCTTACTGGCGGAATGGAAAGACTCTGATTTTGCCGGCTTTAAAGGTTGATTCGAACGACAGACAGACACTAATGCGGAAGAGAGACAGACTAGCAAGCTGGGGACGAGAGACTGACCCAGACTGACCGACTGGCGAGCTCATAGCGCCCCTTAACTGCACGTGAACAGGCAACCTCTCCCCTTTCCCACCAGAGAGAGACACCAAAGCTGCGATTGGCACAGCGGCGCCACCGCCAGAAACGGAGGGCCACTGCTTCACACTACGCGATGCGGCGCGCTCTTCAAAACAGCGCCGGCCGCGGTGGTCTAGCGGTTCTAGGCGCGCAGTCCGGAACCGCGCGGCTGCTACGGTCGCAGGTTCGAATCCTGCCTCGGGCATGGATGTGTGTGATGTCCTTAGGTTACTTAGGTTTAAGTAGTTCTAAGCTCTAGGGGACTGATGACCTCAGAAGTTAAGTCCCATAGTGCTCAGAGCCATTTGAACCATTTGAACCATTCTTCAAAACAGCAACTTTTACCACGGCTCAGACAGTGCGACGAAATTCGGCGTTAATGGCTGTGCCAGCAGACGACCGACGCGAGTGTCTTTGCCAAGAGCACAACATTGCCCGCAGCGCCTCTCCTGCACTGTTGACCATATCTGTTGGACCCTACACGACTGGAAAACCGTGGCCTTGTGAGACGAGTTCCGATTTCAGTTCGTAAGAGCTACAGGTAGGGTTGGAGTGTGGGTCAGACCCTACGAAGTCGTGGACCCAAGATGCCAAGAAGGCACTGTGCAAGCTGATGGTGGGTGCATAATGGTGTGGGCTCCAAAAAATGGTTGAAATGGCTCTGAGCACTATGGGACTCAACTGCTGAGGTCATAAGTCCTCTAGAACTTAGAACTACTTAAACCTAACTAACCTAAGGACATCACACACATCCATGCCCGAGGCAGGATTCGAACCTGCAACCGTAGCAGTCGCGCGGTTCCGGACTGCGCGCCTAGAACCGCGAGACCACCGCGGCCGGCGTGTGGGCTCCGTTCACATGGAATGGACTTTGTCCTATGGTTCAACTGAACTGATCATTGACTGGAAATGATTGTGTTAGGCTACTTGGAGACCATTTGCAGCCATTCATGGTCTCCAAACAATCATGTCATGTCACCTGACCATAGTTGTTTGCGATTGGTTTGAAGAACATTCTGGACAATTCGCGCAATTGGCCACGTGAATCCCATTGAACATTTATGGGACATGATAGAGAGGCCAGTTCATGACCAAAATTGCTGCACCGCCGACACTTTCGTAATGGAAGGATGGAAGGTTGTAGAGGCAGCATGAGTCATTATTTCTGCAGGGCTCTTCCAGCGACTTGTTGAGTCCGTGACACGCCTAGTTGATGCTCTACGCCAGGCAAAAGGAAGTCCGATACGATATTAGGAGGTATCCCATGACTTGTACCTCAGTGTACGCGGCAACGCTAGACCTCAACCGAGCTTCCCGTAACCTGCTGCCGGTGGCCCCGGGTTACGCATTGCCTGCAATCGCCGCTCCAACTTCAGCTGCTGTCACAGCCAGACCAACAATCCTACTACTACCTTCACGTGATGTAGTCCTTCTGGAATGACTTCCGTCTACTCTTGTTACCACATTGCTATACTCTGTCTGTCTCGTCGGTGCTTCTGCGGTCATTGCACAGCAGTCCGCCCCAGGTAGCTGAGTGGTCAGAAGGGCCCGGGTTCGATTCCCGGCTGGGTCGGAAATTTTCTCCGCTCAGGGACTAGGCGTTGTGTTGTCCTAATCATTTCATCCCCATCGACGCACAAGTCGCCGAAGTGGCGTGAAATCGAAAGACTTGCACCCGGCGAAAGGTCTACCCGACGGGTGGACCTACTCGCACGGTATTTACATTTTATTACACTGTAGCCGACGGTCTGTACGATCTGTCGGCATTATGCTCCAATGTCTCTCAAGCCAGTTGTCCGTCTTTTCTCAAAATACAAAAGATGACTATAAGCTGTACGTGCATGTGCTCTGGGGATGCTGTTTTGCCTCTCCAGAAAAAAAAAAGAAAAAATACTCCGTACACTTTACATCCGAGCACAGTGCAGAAAATGTTTAATTTTGGGGAGAGCTATTTAAAACTGTACAAGTTCATGAGGATGTACTCACACCCAGCAACGAACACAAAAAAAATGGTTCAAATGGTTCTGAGCACTATGGGACTCAACTGCTGAGGTCATAAGTCCTCTAGAACTTAGAACTACTTAAACCTAACTAAGGACAACACAAACATCGATGCCCGAGGCAGGATTTGAACCTGCGACCGTAGCGGTCGCGCGGTTCCAGACTGTAGCAACGAACATTATGACTATTTAAGGTACAACATAGTCATCTGGCTTTAAAGTATGCACCGACTGCAACCGGTATGGAAGCATGTACAGTGTGTGATAAAAAGTATCCGGAAACGTCCAAAAAACATACGTCTTTCATATCAGGTGCATTGCGCTGCCACCTACTGCCAGGTGCTCCCTATCAGCGACCTCAGTAGTCATTAGACATCGTGAGAGAGCAGAATGGGGCGCTCCGCGCAACTTACGGTCTTCGAATGTCGTCACGTGACTGGGTGTCACTTGTGTCATACGTCTATACGCGAGTTTTCCACACTCCTAAACATCCCTAGGTCCAGTGTTTCCGATGTGATGATGAAGTACAAACCTGAAGGGACGCGCACAGCACAAAAGCGTACAGGGCGACTTCGTCTGTTGACTAACAGAGACCACCGACAGTTGAAGAGGGTCTTAACGTGTGATGGGCAGACATCTAGCCAGGCCATCACACGGGAATTCCAAACTGCATCAGGATCCACTGCAAGTACTATGAGAGTAAGGCGGGAGGTGAGGAAACTTGGATTTCATGGTCTAGCGGCTGCTCACAAGCCACACATCACGCCGGTAAATGCCAAATGACGCCTCGCTCGATGTAAGGAGCGTAAACATTGGACGATTGAACAATGGAAAAACGTAGTGTGGAGTGACGAATCACACAATGTGGCGATCCGTTGGCAGGGTGTGGGTGTGGCGAATGCCCGGTGAACGTCATCTGCCAGCGTGTGTAGTGCCAGCAGTAAAATTCGGAGGCGGTGGTGTTATGGTGTGGTCGTGTTTTTCGTGGAGGGGGCTTGCACCCCTTGTTACTTTGCATGGCACTATCACAGCGCAGGCCTACATTGATGTTTTAAGCACCTTCTTGCTTCCCACTGTTGAAGAGCAATTCGAGGATGGCGATTGCATCTTTCAACACGATCGAGCACCCGTTCATAATGCACGGCCTGTGGCGGAGTGGTTACACGACAATAACATCCCTGTAATGGGCTGGTCTGCACAGAGTCCTGACCTGAATCCTACAGAACACCTCTGGGATGTTTTGGAACGCCCACTTCGTGCCAGGCCTCACCGACCGACATCGATACCTCTCCTCAGTGCAGCACTCCGTGAAGAATGGGCTGCGGCATTCCTCAAGAAACCCTCCAGCACCTGACTGAACGTACGCCTGCGACAGTGGAAGCTGCCATCAAGGCTAAGGGTGGGCCAACACCATACTGAATTGCTCAATTACCGATGTAGGGCGCCACGAACTTGTTAGTCATTTTCAGCCAGGTGTCCGGATACTTTTGATCACATAGTGTTAAAAACGGTTTCTTATAACGGTCCATCTTGTCGTGTTTGGCAACTGAAATTCAATAACTGCTTTCCGAACAGATTTCTTAAAACTACGAATAACAGATGCTCTGACATGGCCAACATCCTCTTCATACAATATTGGTCGTGCCGTCCTTTTCCTTTACACATATTTCTAGTCGTTTCGTATTAACTATACTATCAGCTACTGTTTTACTACTTGGAGGATCATAGCTTTCCGAGGAGCGTTCAATAAGTTCAATAAGTATTGCTCCTAAAGAATGTATCTACACACTGTAAAACTGTCACACATACAGAATGAAAACAGTAGTTTTACAAAAATAGTGTGCATTTCTTTTGGAGTGACCCTCGTATATTTACAGCGTTCACTCGACATCTTCATAGGCCGGTACGTCGATATTTCTTCCTTCGATATATCGATGCTGTTCTGATATCGAGGATTGAAAATATTATTTTTTAATATGAAACTTCCTGGCAGATTAAAACTGTGTGACGGACCGATACTCGAACTCGGGACCTTTACCTTTCGCGGGCAAGTGCTCTACCTGCCAGGAAGTTTCATATCAGCGCACACTCCGCTGCAGAGTGAAAATCTCATTCTGGAACCATCCCGCTGGCTGTGGCTTAGCCATGTCTCAGCAAAGTTCGCAGGAGAGCTTCTGTAAAGTTTGGAAGGTAGGAGACGAGGTACTGGCAGAAGTAAAGCTGTGAGGACGGGGCGTGAGTCGTGCTTGGGTAGCTCAGTTGGTACAGCACTTGCCCGCGAAAGGCAAAGGTCCCGAGTTCGAGTCTCGGTCCGGCACACAGCTTTAATCTGCCAGGAAGTTTCATATCAGCGCACACTCCGCTGCAGAGTGAAAATCTCATTCTGGAACCATCCCGCTGGCTGTGGCTTAGCCATGTCTCAGCAAAGTTCGCAGGAGAGCTTCTGTAAAGTTTGGAAGGTAGGAGACGAGGTACTGGCAGAAGTAAAGCTGTGAGGACGGGGCGTGAGTCGTGCTTGGGTAGCTCAGTTGGTACAGCACTTGCCCGCGAAAGGCAAAGGTCCCGAGTTCGAGTCTCGGTCCGGCACACAGCTTTAATCTGCCAGGAAGTTTCATATCAGCGCACACTCCGCTGCAGAGTGAAAATCTCATTCTGGAAACATCCCCCAGGCTGTGGCTTAGCCATGTCTCAGCAAAGTTCGCAGGAGAGCTTCTGTAAAGTTTGGAAGGTAGGAGACGAGGTACTGGCAGAAGTAAAGCTGTGAGGACGGGGCGTGAGTCGTGCTTGGGTAGCTCAGTTGGTACAGCACTTGCCCGCGAAAGGCAAAGGTCCCGAGTTCGAGTCTCGGTCCGGCACACAGCTTTAATCTGCCAGGAAGTTTCATATCAGCGCACACTCCGCTGCAGAGTGAAAATCTCATTCTGGAACGATCCCGCTGGCTGTGGCTTAGCCATGTCTCAGCAAAGTTCGCAGGAGAGCTTCTGTAAAGTTTGGAAGGTAGGAGACGAGGTACTGGCAGAAGTAAAGCTGTGAGGACGGGGCGTGAGTCGTGCTTGGGTAGCTCAGTTGGTACAGCACTTGCCCGCGAAAGGCAAAGGTCCCGAGTTCGAGTCTCGGTCCGGCACACAGCTTTAATCTGCCAGGAAGTTTCATATCAGCGCACACTCCGCTGCAGAGTGAAAATCTCATTCTGGAACCATCCCGCTGGCTGTGGCTTAGCCATGTCTCAGCAAAGTTCGCAGGAGAGCTTCTGTAAAGTTTGGAAGGTAGGAGACGAGGTACTGGCAGAAGTAAAGCTGTGAGGACGGGGCGTGAGTCGTGCTTGGGTAGCTCAGTTGGTACAGCACTTGCCCGCGAAAGGCAAAGGTCCCGAGTTCGAGTCTCGGTCCGGCACACAGCTTTAATCTGCCAGGAAGTTTCATATCAGCGCACACTCCGCTGCAGAGTGAAAATCTCATTCTGGAAACATCCCCCAGGCTGTGGCTTAGCCATGTCTCAGCAAAGTTCGCAGGAGAGCTTCTGTAAAGTTTGGAAGGTAGGAGACGAGGTACTGGCAGAAGTAAAGCTGTGAGGACGGGGCGTGAGTCGTGCTTGGGTAGCTCAGTTGGTACAGCACTTGCCCGCGAAAGGCAAAGGTCCCGAGTTCGAGTCTCGGTCCGGCACACAGCTTTAATCTGCCAGGAAGTTTCATATCAGCGCACACTCCGCTGCAGAGTGAAAATCTCATTCTGGAACGATCCCGCTGGCTGTGGCTTAGCCATGTCTCAGCAAAGTTCGCAGGAGAGCTTCTGTAAAGTTTGGAAGGTAGGAGACGAGGTACTGGCAGAAGTAAAGCTGTGAGGACGGGCCGTGAGTCGTGCTTGGGTAGCTCAGTTGGTACAGCACTTGCCCGCGAAAGGCAAAGGTCCCGAGTTCGAGTCTCGGTCCGGCACACAGTTTTAATCTGCCAGGAAGTTTCATATCAGCGCACACTCCGCTGCAGAGTGAAAATCTCATTCTGGAACCATCCCGCTGGCTGTGGCTTAGCCATGTCTCAGCAAAGTTCGCAGGAGAGCTTCTGTAAAGTTTGGAAGGTAGGAGACGAGGTACTGGCAGAAGTAAAGCTGTGAGGACGGGCCGTGAGTCGTGCTTGGGTAGCTCAGTTGGTACAGCACTTGCCCGCGAAAGGCAAAGGTCCCGAGTTCGAGTCTCGGTCCGGCACACAGTTTTAATCTGCCAGGAAGTTTCATATCAGCGCACACTCCGCTGCAGAGTGAAAATCTCATTCTGGAACCATCCCGCTGGCTGTGGCTTAGCCATGTCTCAGCAAAGTTCGCAGGAGAGCTTCTGTAAAGTTTGGAAGGTAGGAGACGAGGTACTGGCAGAAGTAAAGCTGTGAGGACGGGCCGTGAGTCGTGCTTGGGTAGCTCAGTTGGTACAGCACTTGCCCGCGAAAGGCAAAGGTCCCGAGTTCGAGTCTCGGTCCGGCACACAGTTTTAATCTGCCAGGAAGTTTCATATCAGCGCACACTCCGCTGCAGAGTGATAATCTCATTCTGGAACCATCCCGCTGGCTGTGGCTTAGCCATGTCTCAGCAAAGTTCGCAGGAGAGCTTCTGTAAAGTTTGGAAGGTAGGAGACGAGGTACTGGCAGAAGTAAAGCTGTGAGGACGGGCCGTGAGTCGTGCTTGGGTAGCTCAGTTGGTACAGCACTTGCCCGCGAAAGGCAAAGGTCCCGAGTTCGAGTCTCGGTCCGGCACACAGTTTTAATCTGCCAGGAAGTTTCATATCAGCGCACACTCCGCTGCAGAGTGAAAATCTCATTCTGGAACCATCCCGCTGGCTGTGGCTTAGCCATGTCTCAGCAAAGTTCGCAGGAGAGCTTCTGTAAAGTTTGGAAGGTAGGAGACGAGGTACTGGCAGAAGTAAAGCTGTGAGGACGGGCCGTGAGTCGTGCTTGGGTAGCTCAGTTGGTACAGCACTTGCCCGCGAAAGGCAAAGGTCCCGAGTTCGTGTCTCGGTCCGGCACACAGTTTTAATCTGCCAGGAAGTTTCATATCAGCGCACACTCCGCTGCAGAGTGAAAATCTCATTCTGGAACCATCCCGCTGGCTGTGGCTTAGCCATGTCTCAGCAAAGTTCGCAGGAGAGCTTCTGTAAAGTTTGGAAGGTAGGAGACGAGGTACTGGCAGAAGTAAAGCTGTGAGGACGGGCCGTGAGTCGTGCTTGGGTAGCTCAGTTGGTACAGCACTTGCCCGCGAAAGGCAAAGGTCCCGAGTTCGAGTCTCGGTCCGGCACACAGTTTTAATCTGCCAGGAAGTTTCATATCAGCGCACACTCCGCTGCAGAGTGAAAATCTCATTCTGGAACCATCCCGCTGGCTGTGGCTTAGCCATGTCTCAGCAAAGTTCGCAGGAGAGCTTCTGTAAAGTTTGGAAGGTAGGAGACGAGGTACTGGCAGAAGTAAAGCTGTGAGGACGGGCCGTGAGTCGTGCTTGGGTAGCTCAGTTGGTACAGCACTTGCCCGCGAAAGGCAAAGGTCCCGAGTTCGAGTCTCGGTCCGGCACACAGTTTTAATCTGCCAGGAAGTTTCATATCAGCGCACACTCCGCTGCAGAGTGATAATCTCATTCTGGAACCATCCCGCTGGCTGTGGCTTAGCCATGTCTCAGCAAAGTTCGCAGGAGAGCTTCTGTAAAGTTTGGAAGGTAGGAGACGAGGTACTGGCAGAAGTAAAGCTGTGAGGACGGGGCGTGAGTCGTGCTTGGGTAGCTCAGTTGGTACAGCACTTGCCCGCGAAAGGCAAAGGTCCCGAGTTCGAGTCTCGGTCCAGCACACAGTTTTAATCTGCCAGGAAGTTTCATATCAGCGCACACTCCGCTGCAGAGTGATAATCTCATTCTGGAACCATCCCGCTGGCTGTGGCTTAGCCATGTCTCAGCAAAGTTCGCAGGAGAGCTTCTGTAAAGTTTGGAAGGTAGGAGACGAGGCACTGGCAGAAGTAAAGCTGTGAGGACGGGGCGTGAGTCGTGCTTGGGTAGCTCAGTTGGTACAGCACTTGCCCGCGAAAGGCAAAGGTCCCGAGTTCGAGTCTCGGTCCGGCACACAGTTTTAATCTGCCAGGAAGTTTCATATCAGCGCACACTCCGCTGCAGAGTGAAAATCTCATTCTGGAACCATCCCGCTGGCTGTGGCTTAGCCATGTCTCAGCAAAGTTCGCAGGAGAGCTTCTGTAAAGTTTGGAAGGTAGGAGACGAGGTACTGGCAGAAGTAAAGCTGTGAGGACGGGCCGTGAGTCGTGCTTGGGTAGCTCAGTTGGTACAGCACTTGCCCGCGAAAGGCAAAGGTCCCGAGTTCGAGTCTCGGTCCGGCACACAGTTTTAATCTGCCAGGAAGTTTCATATCAGCGCACACTCCGCTGCAGAGTGAAAATCTCATTCTGGAACCATCCCGCTGGCTGTGGCTTAGCCATGTCTCAGCAAAGTTCGCAGGAGAGCTTCTGTAAAGTTTGGAAGGTAGGAGACGAGGTACTGGCAGAAGTAAAGCTGTGAGGACGGGCCGTGAGTCGTGCTTGGGTAGCTCAGTTGGTACAGCACTTGCCCGCGAAAGGCAAAGGTCCCGAGTTCGAGTCTCGGTCCGGCACACAGTTTTAATCTGCCAGGAAGTTTCATATCAGCGCACACTCCGCTGCAGAGTGAAAATCTCATTCTGGAACCATCCCGCTGGCTGTGGCTTAGCCATGTCTCAGCAAAGTTCGCAGGAGAGCTTCTGTAAAGTTTGGAAGGTAGGAGACGAGGTACTGGCAGAAGTAAAGCTGTGAGGACGGGCCGTGAGTCGTGCTTGGGTAGCTCAGTTGGTACAGCACTTGCCCGCGAAAGGCAAAGGTCCCGAGTTCGAGTCTCGGTCCGCCACACAGTTTAATCTGCCAGGAAGTTTCATATCAGCGAACACTCCGCTGCAGAGTGATAATCTCATTTTTTAATATATTGGTACATCGGAAACCTGATGTTTTGTAAAATATCGACAGCCCTACTCGCCATAATGCTTTGGCTGCCCAAAAACGTTTTTGTTTCGCCGAAGAGTTCTTCACTGCAGAGGTCATGTGACGTCGGGTAGACCGCTCGCCTGGTGCATGTCTTTCTATTTGACGCCACTTCGGCGACTTGCGCGTCGATGGGGATGAAATGATGATAATAAGGGCAACACAACACCCAGTCCCTGACAAGAGAAAATCTCCGACCCAGCCGGGAATCGAAACCGGGTCCTTGGGATTGATAGTCTGTCGCACTGACCACTTTTTTTTTTAAATCTAATTTTGTTCGCTTTCGTTCGTTGTATCTGCTCGGGGCTGACGTCGCAAGACACTCAGTTCGTAGTTGATCCATTAACTCATTTTTTTTATTATACAGGGTGTTACAAAAAGGTGCGGCCAAGCTTTCAGGAAACATTCCTCACACACAAATAAAGAAAAGATGTTATGTGGACATGTGTCCGGAAACGCTTAATTTCCACGTTAGAGCTCATTTTAGTTTCGTCAGTATGTACTGTACTTCCTCGATTCACCGCCAGTTGGCCCAATTGAAGGAAGGTAATGTTGAGTTCGGTGTTGGTGTTGACATGCGACTCATTGCTGTACAGTACTAGCATCAAGCACATCAGTACGTAGCATCAACAGGTTAGTGTTCATCGCGAACGTGGTTTTGCAGTCAGTGCAATGTTTACAAATGCGGAGTTGGCAGATGCCCATTTGATGTACGGATTAGCACGGGGCAATAGCCGTGGCGCGGTACGTTTGTATCGAGACAGATTTCCAGAACGAAGGTGTCCCGACAGGAAGACGTTCGAAGCAATTGATCGGCGCCTTAGGGAGCACGGAACATTCCAGCCTATGACTCGCGACTGGGGAAGACCTAGAACGACGAGGACACCTGCAATGGACGAGGCAATTCTTCGTGAAGTTGACGATAACCCTAATGGCAGCGTCAGGGAAGTTGCTGCTGTACAAGGTAACGTTGACCACGTCACTGTATGGAGAGTGCTACGGGAGAACCAGTTGTTTCCGTACCGTGTACAGCGTGTGCAGGCACTAGCAGCAGCTGATTGGCCTCCACGGGTACACTTCTACGAATGGTTCATCCGAGAATGTGTCAATCCTCATTTCAGTGCAAATGTTCTCTTTACGGATGAGGCTTCATTCCAACGTGATCAAATTGTAAATTTTCACAATCAACATGTGAGGGCTGACGAGAATCCGCACGCAATTGTGCAATCACATCAACACAGATTTTCTGTGAACGTTTGGGCAGGCATTGTTGGTGATGTCTCGATTGGGCCCCATGTTCTTCCACCCACGCTCAATGGAGCACGTTATCGTGATTTCATACGGGATACTCTACCTGTGGTGCTAGAACATGTGCCTTTACAAGTACGACACAACATGTGGTTCATGCACGATGGAACTCTTGCACATTTCAGTCGAAGTGTTCGTACGCTTCTCAACAACACATTCGGTGACCGATGGATTGGTAGAGGCGGACCAATTCCGTGGCCTCCACGCTCTCCTGACCTCAACCCTCTTGACTTTCATTTATGGGGGCATTTGAAAGCTCTCGTCTACGCAACCCCGGTACCAAATGTAGGGACTCTTCGTGCTCGTATTGTGGACGGCTGTGATACAATACGCCATTCTCCAGGGCTGCATCAGCGCATCTGGGATTCCGTGCGACGGAGGGTGGATGCATGTATCCTCGCTAACGGAGGACATTTTGAACATTTCCTGTAACAAAGTGAAGTCTCGCTGGTACGTTCTGTTGCTGTGCGTTTCCATTCCATGATTAATGTGATTTGACGAGAAGTAATAAAATGAGCTCTAACATGGAAAGTAAGCGTTTCCGGACACATGTCCACATAACATATTTTCTTTCTTAGTGTGTGAGGAATGTTTCCTGAAAGTTTGGCCGTACCTTTTTGTAACACCGTGTAGAGGGCAGCTAACCCTCTGACCAAACACGCTGAGCTACCGTGCCGGCACCAGTCGGCTACCGGGTGCTGACTTGTGAGCCGCAGGGTGTTGACCACGAAGTGTGATTTGGCTGGAGAGCGAGGGATTGTCGCGGCCTGTAGGGGAAGACGGTCGAGGCGGCGCCAGACTACGGCGACACGAGACGAGTCGACGTGAGAAAACGAAGGGAGAGACGGGCCTTTCTCCCCGCACGGCTGCCCTCTGGCAAGGGGCGTGTGCCAGCACTGGGGTCGACGCCCTCTACACGGCAAGGTGACGGTCGCCCACAGCTCTCAGGCACTCGCCTCTCCGTGCTTGTAGCTGCCAAGAGCCGGCAAGCGAAAGCGGCGGCGCCTTAGCTCTCGCGACACGGAAAGGGCGAAGACATAAGTTGCTATCACACACACACACACACACCTGTCTGCAAGACATGACAGCAAGAGACTCCGTCAAACTGACGGAGAGATTCTAGATATAACTGCCGCTGCGTCATTCCCTCACTTTCGCCTTGACCTTACTACTGCTAATTGGGCAATTCTGGCTGTTCCTCCCCATTATTATTTTCATTTTGTTCACAATACCGCGACGAAAGACACAGCCGTCTTCTCAATGTAGAATTACAGGATGTTGTTGTTGTGGTCTTCAGTCCTGAGACTGTTTTGATGCAGCTCTCCAAATGGCTCTGAGCACTATGGGACTCCTGTGGTCGTTAGTCCCCTAGAACTTAGAACTAGTTAAACCTAACTAACCTAAGGACATCACAAACATCCATGCCCGAGGCAGGATTCGAACCTGCGACCGTAGCGGTCACGCAGTTCCAGACTGCAGTGCCTAGAACCGCACGGCCACTTCGGCCGGTTGCAGCTCTCCATGCTATTCTATCCTTTGCAAGTTTCTTCATCTCCCAGTACCTACTGCAGCCTACATCCTTCTGAATCTGCTTAGTGTATTCATCTCTTGGTCTCCCTCTACGATTTTTACCCTCCACGCTGCCCTCCAGTGCTAAATTTGTGATCCCTTTATGCCTCAGAACATGTCCTACCAATCGATCCCTTCTTCTAGTCAAGTTGTGCCACAAACTTCTCTTCTCCCCAATCCTATTCAATACCTCCTCATTAGTTACGTGATCTACCCCCCTTATCTTCAGCATTCTTCTGTAGCACCACATTTCGAAAGCTTCTATTCTCTTCTTGTCCAAACTATTTATCGTCCACGTTTCACTTCCATACATGGCTACACACCACACAAGTACTTTCAGAAACGACTCCCTGACATTTAAATCTATACTCGATGCTAACAAATTTTTCTTCTTCAGAAACGCTTTCCTTGCCATTGCCAGTCTACATTTTATATCCTCTCTACTTCGGCCATCATCAGTTATTTTGCTCCCCAAATAGCAAAACATCTTTACTACTTTAAGTTTCTCATTTCCTAATCTAATTCCCGCAGCATCACCCGACTTAATTCGACTACATTCTATTATCCTCGTTTCGCTTTTGTTGATGTTCGTCTTATACCCTCCTTTCAAGACACTGTCCATTCCGTTCAACTGCTCTTCCAAGTCCTTTGCTGTCTCTGACAGAATTACGTCATCGGCGAACCTCGAAGTTTTTATTTCTTCTCCATGGATTTTAATACCTACTCCGAACTTTTAACCCTACTACTGCTAATTGGCCACTTCTGGCTGTTCCTCCCTATTATTATTTCCGTTTTGTTCACAATACCGCGACGAAAGACACAGCCGTCTTCTCAACGTGGAATTACAGGATGATAGACGAAAATATTTGCGCAAATTCAGGATTTTTTTCGCCATACTGGTATGTTTACTGAAGAGCCAAAGAAACTGGTACACAAGCATAGTACCGCGTAGGGCCCCCGAGGGCACGCAGAAGTGCCGCAACACGACATGGCAAGGACTCGACTAATGTCTGAAGTAGAGCTGGAGGGAATTAACACCATAAATCCTGCACGGCTGTCCATAAATCCGAACAGCACATTCTGTGGCATCCCAGATATGCCCAATAATGTTCATACCTGGGAACTTTGGTGGCCAGCGGAAGTGTTTTAACTCAGAAGAGTGTTCCTGGAGCCAATCTGTAGGAAATCTGGACGTGTGGGGTGTCGCATTGTCCTGCTGGAATTGCCCGTCGGAATGCAGAGTGGACACGAATGGATGCAGCTGATCCGACAGGATGCTTACGTACGGGTCACCTGTCAGAGTCGTATCTAGACGTATCAGGCGTCCCATACCACTCCAACTGCAGACACCCCATACAATTCAAATGGCTCTGAGCACTATTGGACTTAACTTCTGAGGTCATCAGTCCCCTAGACCTTGGAACTACTTAAACCTAACTAACCTAAGGACATCACACAACTCCATGCCCGAGGCAGGATTGGAACCTGCGACCGTAGCAGGAGCGCAGTTCCCGACTGAAGCGCCTAGAACAGCTCGGCACCGCGGCCGGCTCTGCTTTTTAGCATGGCAAGAGTTAGCTATACGATGTCATGACGAATCTGAGGTGTCAGTAAAAAAAGGAAATTATTTAGAACTTTTGGATTTCTTGGCAGAAGAAGAACCATACATGAAAGATCATTTAACATGCGATGGAGTATCTAAAGGCACTTCCTGTGACACACAGCTTGCTTTACGGATCTTGTTACGGAACAGATTTCGAGTGAATATAAAAATAGTCCTTTTACATCAGTACAAGCCGGCTGCCTCACCTAGAAGTAAAATGACTATAATTTTTTGTTTTGCAACTAATGAATCAGGATAAATACACGAGAGATTCGCAGGGTTTTATGACGTATCCAAAGAACGGAGTGCACAAGGCATAGCTACTGTTTTGTTGCGAGTGCTCAGCGGTTGGAATATCTATACGACGGTACAGTTCAATGGCAGGGTCCAATTATGGTGTGTATTCTATTGGAAAACGTCCGCCCCCGGTAACTGAGTCGTCAGCGCGCCAGCATGTCAATCGTAAGGGCCCGGGTTCGATTCCCGGCTGGGTCGGAGATTTTCTCCGCTCAGGGACTGGGTGTTGTGTTGTCCTAATCATCATCATTTCATCCCCATCAATGCGCAAGTCGCCGAAGTGGCGTCAAATTGGAGGACTTGCACCCGGCGAACGGTCTACCCGACGGGAGTCCCAATTCACATGACATTTACATTACATCTTATTTCGAAACAAGCATATCATCGTGCTCTCTTTATCCACTGCTACGTACTTCACCTGAAACGTCGTTCTCTATATTCGTAAGAAAAATTATGCAAATAAGAATTTTCGTGGCGAATCTATCAGGCTTTCACGCATTTCTTAGCCGTTCCAGTAAAAGAAGCGTACTTCTGTGGGAAGGGGATTTAAAGTACCGAGTCCTTGTGAAAGAAAGTGGAATTTTATATGAAGATGGTATGGTATGTCCGAAAGAACAGATACTATCTTGATATAATTAAGGCTAACCGGCCATTGACCTTCTCCTTCTGTACTGGATGCACACGCATTGCCCGAACTCTTACGGGAGTCAGTAAGATTGTCTGCCACGAGTAATGAGTGTAATGGGCAGGGGCACTACGAATGTAGTATGTGGACATTAAGTTGGGAATGTGGGTCTCATGGGCAGCGTGCACGGGATAAATCCCTGCAGTCACTCTATCCTCTGTGTCCTCGGTGGCTCAGATGGAGAGAGCGTCTACCGTGTAAGCTGGAGATCCCTGGTTCGAGTCCCGGTCGGGACATACATTTTCACATGTCCCCGTTGATGTATATCAACCCCTGTCGGCAGCTTAGGGTCTCGATTTCAGTATCATTTCAAGTGGAATTTTCGTTCACGCACTGTACAAACCATTATTCTTCACTACACAGACCTAAGAGCACGGTCTAGGGCGTCTTGTTACGGTGTCACGGTTCGCGCAGCTCCCCCCCCCCCCTCCCCTGTGGGAGGTTCGAGTCCTCCCTCGGGCATGGGTGTGTGTATTGTCCTTAGCGGAAGTTAGATTAAGTAGTGTGTAAGCCTAGGGACCGAGACCTCACCAGTTTGGTCCCATAGTCCTTACCACAAATTTCCGAATTTACCTAAGAGCAGCATTTAATGATGTGATAAACGATGAAATGTGGGATGATAATTTCTTACACCAAGCAAATGGGCTAAATAATATATTGGGTGATCAAACTTTTCTTTTTCTACTGCAACTGTACAACTCGATTGTACAACATATAAGTATCTTATTTAACATGTTGCGAAGTAAATGGACATAAGACGCTGTAAGCTCGAAACAGAAAACTGCGTTAAGGCTGTTGGAAGACTAACATGTCACGAAATTATTCTGAAATGCGTAGTGGAAGGTAAGAGCCTTATAAATTCAGCAGGAACATCAGAAATTAATTTGAACGAAACAGAAGCAAGTATATAGAAATTGAGAAGGCTAGCATTTAGAAAAGGTTGCTGTATGGTGTGGCAGGTGGCAGTTGAGGCTAAATAACGGAAAGTGTGAGGTGATCCACACGAGTTCCAAAAGAAATCCGTTGGAATTCGATTACTCGATAAATAGTACAATTCTCAAGGCTGTCAATTCAACTAAGTACCTGGGTGTTAAAATTACGAACAACTTCAGTTGGAAAGACCACATAGATAATATTGTGGGGAAGGTGAGCCAAAGGTTGCGTTTCATTGGCAGGACACTTAGAAGATGCAACAAGTCCACTAAAGAGACAGCTTACACTACACTCGTTCGTCCTCTGTTAGAATACTGCTGCGCGGTGTGGGATCCGTACCAGGTGGGATTGACGGAGGACATCGAAAGGGTGCAAAAAAGGGCAGCTCGTTTTGTATTATCACGTAATGGGGGAGAGAGTGTGGCAGATATGATACGCGAGTTGGGATGGAAATCATTAAAGCAAAGACGTTTTTCGTCGCGGCGAGATCTATTTACGAAATTTCAGTCACCAACTTTCTCTTCCGAATGCGAAAATATTTTGTTGAGCCCAACTTACATAGGTAGGAATGATCGTCAAAATAAAATAAGAGAAATCATAGCTCGAACAGAAAGGTTTAGGTGGTCGTTTTTCCCGCGCGCTGTTCGGGAGTGGAATGGTAGGGAGATAGTATGATTGTGGTTCGACGAACCCTCTGCCAAGCACTTAAATGTGAATTGCAGAGTAATCATGTAGATGTAGATGTAGATTTGAAATAATTGACACAGTAGTAGTAAACGTTAAAGCTACATTCCAGGACTTGCATGCAACAGATTTTACAGAACTTGTAAATGAGAAAAAAATCTCAGGTTATAGTAGGCCAAACATATTCCCGGTGTGTGAAGTTGAAAACCTACTTAAAATATATCCTTCCTTTGACAATGAGTAAGTGAAAGGAGAATTTAAGTTCATTTTACAGCCGTGAGGAAAAGGGTCTACAGTTCCAGGGCTTCCACAAATCGATTATAAACATTGAATTAAAAACCATGTTCTTTGAATGTGTGAAATTACTGTCGTCGGTTCTTGCAATTCCAGCAACCACTGCGTCTTGCGAAAGAAGCGTGAGTACATTAAAAAGGGTTAAAACCTTTCTTCGCAGCACAATGACGAATAAAAGACTGTGAAACTTGGCGATTTTGGCTACAGAGAAGGGAACTGTGAAATCTTCAACCAAACGACAGTAGTTTATATCTCGTGTAATCGATGTTTACGCCCGAAATACGGACAGGAGGACAGAATTATTTGTATAAAGATGTGTTACTAAGTGTTACATTTTTATTAATGTGTAGGTGCTTGGTATTTTTATGTATTTATTTATAACAGTTTCTGTGACAGTTTCAATCTTACTTGTTAGTAAAAACACGTACCTAAGTTATTTTTGCAGTGTTTCTGTTTTACGAGTTTTCGTTATAATTTTTTTTTTCTTTTTTCGAAATTCGTATTTCTCAGCCTACCGTACAAAAAATGCCACGCATCGCCACTGATGTACGCACCGGCCGTGGTGGCCAAGCGGTTAAAGGCGCTGCAGTCTGGAACCGCGCGACCGCTACGGTCGCAAGTTCGAATCCTGCCTCGGGCATGGATGTGTGTGATGTCCTTAGGTTAGTTAGGTTTAAGTAGTTCTAAGTCTAGTGGACTGATGACCACAGCAGTGAAGTCCCATAGTGCTCAGAGCCATTTGAACCATTTGAGCCACTGATGTACCCGTAGTAAACACTTCAAACATTACTAACATGCACTCGTATTACATTTAGAAGGAATCGTCTTATCAGATCACTATTCAAATGGGAACTTGCCCGATTCTCCTGCCTGGCTCTGCTTCAAGATTTCCAGCCCCGCACTACTGGAGAAGTCTGGTATTTTCTGTAATGATGGCGCAAGATCAGCGTGCACCGTCGATACAGGATACGCAACATGCGACATTGTCAGCGTAAGTTTGTCGACATAAACAATACTAAATGAGGCCGCATTTACATGTTGCGCTAACAGGTTGCGGTAGTTCAGTACTTGATCCAAGATCGTAACAGTACTTTGCAAAGTCGGGACACGAAGATCCATAATGGTGAAGGCCCCCCCATATATCGGAATAGATGGCCACCATATTCTGGTCGTTGCACCGGTTATTAATGTACCAGCATTCAACATTTACGATGGCTTATCTCGCAATATTAAGGGGGGTAGGACGTCAAACGGGCCGACTTGGAGCAGGAGAGGCACCGCAGGACATTTTAATTTCCAACTGTCTATACTTTCACAAATAAATTCATAAAACTTTGTCAGCATGACCAGGAAGGATTCAGTATTCACATTCATAGCAGTGGAAGCGCAAAAACATAACAAAATAATTTTTTTCAGATATGAAATTTCATCATTTTTTCACTTACAGTTGGCTACATTTGTTGCTATAGGTACATTTTTCTTCACAACTAAGAGAGATTCTTTGATGAATTTTGCACAGCATACAAACCAATACTTACAGGTGTATGAAACTAAAGAATTATCCAAATCTATTAAAAACTGTGGTAAAAATAGAGATAATTAACTACAAAATTTGATTTTTTCTAAACATAAAGTTGAAAACGTAACAGCTCATTCATTTTTTCATAAATTAAATAGATTCTAGAGTTTCAGACACCTGTAAGTATGGTTTGTAGGCTGTGCAAAATTCATCGAACAGTCTCTCTTACTTATGAAAGTAGCCAATAGTAACTGAAAAATGATGAAATTTCACATGTAAAAAAAATTATTTTGTTATGTTTTTAAACTGCCGCTGCTACGAGTGTGAATCCTGAATCCTTCCTGGTCATGCTGACAAAGTTTTATGAATTAATTTGTAAAAGTATAGACAGTGGAAATTGAAATGTCCTGTGATGCCTCTCCTGCTCCAAGTCGGCCCGTTTGACGTCCTACCCCCTTTAATTATTTAAATATGTTGGCTAGACAAATTTATTCCCGAAATTTCATTACTCCACTTTAATCATTTTCTGATGTTGCTATTTTTTCCGTCAGGTTACTTGTCTGAAACTTCGTGAGAGATTAAAACTGTGTGCCGGACCGAGACTCGAACTCGGGACCTTTGCCTTTCGCGGGCAAGTGCTCTTCGCAGGAGAGCTTCTGTAAAGTTTGGAAAGTAGGAGACGAGATACTGGCAGAAGTAATGCTGTGAGGGCCGGGCGTGAGTCGTGCTTCGGTAGCTCAGTTGGTAGAGCACTTGCCCGCGAAAGGCAAAGGTCCCGAGTTCGAGTCTCGGTCGGGCACACAGTTTCAATCTGTCAGGAAGTTCCATATCAGCGCACACTACGCTGCAGAGTGAAAATCTCATTCCAGTTTACTTGTCTTACAGTATAAAAAGATTTACGTCGGATTATACGTCTTAATGACTAGAATATGGAAGCATTTTAAATTTTTAAATTCGGTCAACAATTTTGCGAAATACTGTAAAATCAAAATGCTGCTGAAAGCTGTTAAGACAAGCAAGTTGCAAATCGTATCAGGTACCGGGCTAGCGTTTTAGTACTGCAGGTACGCCGTTTATGGTTCAAATGGCTCTGAGCACTATGGGACTCAACTGCTATGGTCATCAGTCCCCTAGAACTTAGAACTACTTAAACCTAACTAACCTAAGGACATCACACACATCCATGCCCGAGGCAGGATTCGAACCTGCGACCGTAGCGGTCGTGCGGTTCCAGACTGTAGCGCCTTTAACCGCTCGGCCACTCCGGCCGGCTCGCCGTTTATGGCTGTGACGTGTTGCAGTAAGTATGCTGCCCCTTGTAGCTAACTGTTAAGGTCAAAATTCGCAACGACAACTTCCGGCGGGTGCCGCGGCGTGTGCTGAATTGAGGGAATATACCAAGAGAGAGATAGAGATAGAGAGAGAGAGAGAGAGAGAGAGAGAGAGAGAGACTTTGCAGTGATGACTTGAGGCGGCCAATTAGACAGGTCCAGCTGCCGCTGGCGGCCCCATTTGACGGCCAGGCTCTCTGCGGGGTCGGGTCAGGGGTCAGGCAGAGGGCGCCCCTAGCGGGACTCCCGGCAACTAGCCACTTGTCTCACAGGGTCACGAGCCACCGCTGCGACTCGCCGTTCCGGGCGGCCACGCATCTTCTGGCTGGTTAATGTTCTCTGTGTCATCCCACCTGCTGTGGGAAACTTACGTGGCAGGCGAAATGCAACAAGACTTCAGGAAGAATGTGATGATTCCAAAGAAAGCAGGTGCTCACAGGTGTCAGTACTGCCGAAGTATCAGTGTAATAAGCCACAGTTGCAAGAATACTAACACGTACTATTTACAGAAGAGTGGAAAAACTGGTAGCATCCGATGTCGGGGAAGATCACTTTGGTTTCTGGAGAAATGTACACTACTGGCCATTAAAACTGCTACACCACGAAGATGACGTGCTACACAAGCGAAATTTAACCGACAGGAAGAAGATGCTCGGACATGCAAATGTCAGAGCGTTCACACAAGGTTGGCGCCGGTGGCGACACCAACAACGTACTGACACGAGGAAAGTTTCCAACCGATTTCTCATACACAAACAGCAGTTGACTGGCGTTGCCTGGTGAAACGTGATGCCTCCTCTAAGAAGGAAAAATGCGTACCATCACGTTTCCGACTTTGATAAAGGACGGATTGTAGCCTATCATGATTGCGGTTTATCGTATAGCGACATTGCTGCTCGCGTTGGTCGAGATCCAATGACTGTTAGCAGAATATGGAATCGGTGGGTTCAGGAGGCTAGTACGGAACGCCGTGCTCGATTTCAACGGCTCGTATCACTAGCAGTCGAGATGTCAGGCATCTTATCCGCACGGCTGTAACGGATCGTGCAGCCAAGTCTCGATCTCTGAGGCAACAGATGGGGACATTTGTAAGACAACAACCATCTGCACGAACAATTAGACGATGTTTGCAGCAGAACAGACTATCAGCTCGGAGACCACGGCTGCGGCTACCCTTGACGCCGCATCACAGACAGGAGCGCCTGCGATGGTGTACTCGACGACGAACCTGGGTGCACGAATGGCAAAACGTCATTTTTTCGGATGAATCCAGGTTCTGTTTACAGCATCGTGATGGTCGCATCCGTCTTTGGTGACATGGCGGTCAACGCACATTGGAAGCGTGTATTAGTCATCGCCATACTGGCATATCACCCGGCGTGATGATATGGGGTGCCAATGGTTACACGTCTCGGTCACCTCTTGTTCGCATTGACGCCACTTTGAACAGTGGACGTTACATTTCAGATGTGTTACGACCCGTGGCTCTGCCCTTCATTCGATCCCTGCGAAACCCTACATTTCAGCAGGATAATGCACGACCGCATGTTGCAGGTCCTGTGTGGGCCTTTCTGGATACAGAAAATGTTCGACTGCTGCCCTGGCCAGCACATTCTCCAGATCTGTCACCAACTGAAAAGGTCTGGTCAATGGTGGCCGAGCAACTGGCTCGTCAAAATACGCCAGTCACTACTCTCGATGAACTGTGGTATCGTGTTAAAGCTGCATGGGCAGCTGTACCTGTACACGCCATCCGAGCTCTGACTCAATGCCCAGGCGTATCAAGGCCGTTATTACGGCCAGAGGTGGTTGTTCTGGATACTGATTTCTCAGGATCTGTACACCCAAACTGCGTGAAAATGTAATCACATGTCAGTTCCGCTATATTATATCTGTCCAATGAATACCCGTTTATCATCTGCGTTTCTTCTTGGTGTAGCAATTTTAATGGCCAGTAGTGTAGGAACACTCTACGCAGTAGTTACCCAACGACCTATCGTAGAAGATTAGGTAAAGAAAGGCCTAGACTTCGAGAAAGCTTTTCCAAATGTTGCGTGGAAGACACTCATTGAAATCCCGGAGTAGGCAGGGGTAAAACGTAGGGAGCGAAATGTTATACATAACTTGTAGAGCAAGGAGATTGCAGTTATAAGAGTTGAAGAAAAGGAAAAACAAGCAATGGCCGAGAAGGTGATTCTGCGGGGATTAGATTAGAAATGAGGCATCAGAAGTAGTCGATGAAGTCTGGTATTTGGGCAGCGAAGTAACTAATGCTGGGTTATGTAGACACACAGAAACTGCAGATTTGCTACAGCAAGGAAGAGGAATTTGTTAACATCGAATATAGATTTAAGTATTTGTTATGGAACATCAATACAGTATATTTAGGTTTTCAATAGTTGCGTTTCCTCTGAAGGGATTTTTCTGTACACTGTACCCTTGAAGGGAAGTGAAACGTGGTTGACAAGCAGATTAGACAAAAAAAGAACAGAACATTTTTAAAATGTGGATCAACAGGAGAATGGTGAAGATTAGGAGGGTAGAATCCACTCAAGATACGGTGACGGTTGTGGAGTGACCACTTGTCGAAAGTGCTGGGCGAGGTCAGTCGTTTGTTCGGAAGCGATGGCCGACACTGTTTGCCATATTTCAGCCGTTCGGTGGCGACACAATCGAGGCGCATGTTCTGCAAACTTCCACAAATGATTTTACAGAAACTATTCGGTAAAAAATTTCATTTTTGCGTATCTTGTAGCTTTATATATCAGCTTCATGATGAAGTGCCCATCTTTTCAATAATAGTCGTAGTTATTGTGATATTTGCATTTAAGTAGGACTCTACGCAAAATTGCAAAAGTTTGCATAGGGAAACAGGGGTCGCTATGTTTTTGCTTATGGTGCATATTACACAATATGTTGCTTTGTATGAAACGTGGCTAACATACAGAATTTTTCTTTAGACTTTGGTTGAGGTGTCTGTCACCAATCTCGAGAAAATTGATCTTACGTAGCTCATTTGCGACCGCGATAAAGCCAAAATGAAACATTCGTAACATTCCTGATGTCTCATAAACGGTTTGAGATATCGTTACGAGATTTTGGGAAATGTTACCACACAAAGAAAAGAGTATTTTATCATGTGGTTAGTATGCAGAACTCCATTATCTGCCATATTATTCCACTAACTATATACTTTTTTGATGAAAGAATTTAATTTTTAAGGGCCATTGATAGCTGGTCAAATGAGAAGTGGTCTGAGCTTTGGAATAACATTAGCGAAGACATTACACGTTTATGATTTTGTACCAAATTGGAAGGAACACATAGTAAATGTTGTGGGGAAGGAGTTTTCTTGGCAGGACACTTAGAAAATGTAACAGATCTACTAAGGAGACTGCCCACACTACGCTTGTCCGTCCTCTTTTAGAATACTGCTGCGCGGTGTGGGATCCTTACCAGGTAGGACTGACGGAGTACATCGAAAAAGTTCAAAGAAAGGCAGCACATTTTGCATTATCGCGAAATATGGGAGAGAGTGTCACAGAAATGATACAGGATTTTAACTGCACGTCATTAAAAGAAAGGCGTTTTTCGTTCCGACAGAATTTTCTCACGAAATTCCAATCACCAACTTTCTCCTCCGAATGCGAAAATGTTTTGTCGACAACGGCCTGCGTAGGGAGGAACGATCACCAATGTAAAATAAGGGAAATTACAGCTCGTACGGAGAGATATAGGCGTTTGTTCTTTCCGCGCGCTATACGCGATTGGAATAATAGAGAATTGTGAAGGTGGTTCGATGAACCCTCTGCCAGGCACTTAAATGTGATTCGCAGAGTATCGATGTAGATGTAGAATGATATTCTTTTTCATAAGCTATTGAATTTACTTTTCCTCAGTTCCCCACTTAATAACCTTGATAAACCACTGTTTGAGAATTACACTCCTGGAAATTGAAATAAGAACACCGTGAATTCATTGTCCCAGGAAGGGGAAACTTTATTGACACATTCCTGGGGTCAGATACATCACATGATCACACTGACAGAACCACAGGCACATAGACACAGGCAACAGAGCATGCACAATGTCGGCACTAGTACAGTGTATATCCACCTTTCGCAGCAATGCAGGCTGCTATTCTCCCATGGAGACGATCGTAGAGATGCTGGATGTACTCCTGTGGAACGGCTTGCCATGCCATTTCCACCTGGCGCCTCAGTTGGACCAGCGTTCGTGCTGGACGTGCAGACCGCGTGAGACGACGCTTCGTCCAGTCCCAAACATGCTCAATGGGGGACAGATCCGGAGATCTTGCTGGCCAGGGTAGTTGACTTACACCTTCTAGAGCACGTTGGGTGGCACGGGAATCATGCGGACGTGCATTGTCCTGTTGGAACAGCAAGTTCCCTTGCCGGTCTAGGAATGGTAGAACGATGGGTTCGATGACGGTTTGGATGTACCGTGCACTATTCAGTGTCCCCTCGACGATCACCAGTGGTGTGCGGCCAGTGTAGGAGATCGCTCCCCACACCATGATGCTGGGTGTTGGCCCTGTGTGCCTCGGTCGTATGCAGTCCTGATTGTGGCGCTCACCTGCACGGCGCCAAACACGCATACGACCATCATTGGCACCAAGGCAGAAGCGACTCTCATCGCTGAAGACGACACGTCTCCATTCGTCCCTCCATTCATGCCTGTCGCGACACCACTGGAGGCGGGCTGCACGATGTTGGGGCGTGAGCGGAAGACGGCCTAACGGTGTGCGGGACCGTAGCCCAGCTTCATGGAGACGGTTGCGAATGGTCCTCGCCGATACCCCAGGAGCAACAGTGTCCCTAATTTGCTGGGAAGTGGCGGTGCGGTCCCCTACGGCACTGCGTAGGATCCTACGGTCTTGGCGTGCATCCGTGCGTCGCTGCGGTCCGGTCCCAGGTCGACGGGCACGTGCACCTTCCGCCGACCACTGGCGACAACATCGATGTACTGTGGAGACCTCACGCCCCACGTGTTGAGCAATTCGGCGGTACGTCCACCCGGCCTCCCGCATGCCCACTATACGCCCTCGCTCAAAGTCCGTCAACTGCACATACGGTTCACGTCCACGCTGTCGCGGCATGCTACCAGTGTTAAAGACTGCGATGGAGCTCCGTATGCCACGGCAAACTGGCTGACACTGACGGCGGCGGTGCACAAATGCTGCGCAGCTAGCGCCATTCGACGGCCAACACCGCGGTTCCTGGTGTGTCCGCTGTGCCGTGCGTGTGATCATTGCTTGTACAGCCCTCTCGCAGTGTCCGGAGCAAGTATGGTGGGTCTGACACACCGGTGTCAATGTGTTCTTTTTTCCATTTCCAGGAGTGTATTTGCAATTGCATCTGCACAACATGTTATTGAGGTGACGTTGTATGAACTCCTTTGTATTTTGCCAAAAAAGCAAATTTTAACGTGACAGTAACTGAAATGTGTAGGTTTTACTCAAAATTCGCCGCTCATGACGCTTCTCCGAAAGCTACCAACCTTAATAAGCCAGGTGCAAATAAATCGCTGCTTTTGTTGCATTCTCAGTGGAATTGTTTTTAGATACTAACCAAAGCAGAAGTGGGACAACTTGACTCAAAGAAGGGATTGTTTGATATCTACATGTACATCGCCATATATACTCTGCTAGCCACCAAGCGGTGTGTGGCGGAGGGCACAATTCGCGCCAAAGTCATATCCCCCCCCCCCGCCCCCCTCTGTTCCACTCGCGGATCGCTCGAGGGAAAAACGCCTGTCTGAACGCCTCAGTACGATCTCTAATTTCCCATATCTTTGAATGATGATCATTATGCGATTTGAAAGTTGGTGGTAATATGCTCTACATCGGAATTTTGTGACCAGCCCCTTCCGTTTATCTGCAAGTGTGTCCCACTTCAGACTTTCTATGAGATTTGTAACGCTATCACGATGGCCAAATGTACCAGTCACGAATCTTGCCGCTCTTCTTTGGACCTTCTCAATCTCTCGAATCAGACCCAACTGGTAAGGGTCCCATACAGACGAACAATACTCTAAGACTGGACGAACTAACGTATTGTAAGCTATTTCCTTTGTTGAAGGACTGCATCGCTTCAGGATTCTACCAGTAAACCGAAATCTAGAGTTCGCCTTACCCATTACTTGTGTAATCTGATCGTTCCGTTTGAGATCATTTCGAGTAGTCACACCCAGATACTTGACGGATGTTACCGCTTCCAAAGACTGAGCATTCATTTTGTACTCATACATTAATGGGGATTTTCGCCTTGTTATACGCAGTATGTTACACTTACAAGGGAACCTCCCCATCGCACCCCCCTCAGATTTAGTTATAGGTTGGCACAGTGGATAGGCCTTGGAACACTGAACACATATCACTCGAGAAAACAGGAAGAAGTTGTGTGGAACTATGAAAAAATAAGCAAAATATACAAACTGAGTAGTCCATGAGCAAGATAGTTAACATCAAGGATAATGTGAGCGCAGGAGCGCCGCGGTCCCGTGGTTAGCGTGAGCAGCTGCGGAGCGAGAGGTAATTGGTTCAAGTCTTCCCTCGAGAGAAAAGTTTACTTTCTTTATTATCGCAAAGTTATGATCTGTCCGTTCGTTCATTGACGTCTCTGTTCACTGTAATAAGTTTAGTGTCTGTGTTTTGCGACAGCACCGCAAAACCATGCGATTAGTAGACGAAAGGACGTGCCTCTCCAATGGGAACCGAAAATATTTCATCGCAAGGCCATAGGTCAACCGATTCCTCCACAGGAAAGCACGTTTGATATATTCTATACGACACTGGTGACGGCATGTGCGTCACATGACAGGAATATGTTGTCGACCCACCTAACTTGTACACTTGGCGAATGGGTAAAAAGATTCTTCTACCTTGCCCTATTTAGGTTTTCTTGTGGATGTGATAATCACTCCCAAAAAAGTGATGAAAACGTAAGAGTTTGTCACATAAACTGCAACAAATGAATGCAATAGTTTCACAGTCGCTCAGTTTTCCCTGTGCTCTGTCAAAACATATGTTTTTAATGTTTTCAAATTTTTCCGTATGTAGACCATCAAATCCTGCATATGTCCAAGCAAATCTGAACATGTCCTGGAATTTTGGAGAGCGAAGTTGATTTTGTTGAGTGCCTGAAATTTGATAATTGTCTGAAAATAAAAAGTTAAAATTTTTACTCTTGGGAAGACTTGAACCAAGGACCTTTCGTTCCGCAGCTGCACACGCTAACCACGGCGCTCCTGAGCTCGCATTATCCTTGATGCTGCCTATCTTGCACATGGACTACTGACACAATTACAATGTTATCGACGAACCTCAAAGTTTTTATTTCTTCTCCGTGGATTTTAATACCTACTCCGAATTTTTCTTTCGTTTCCTTCACTGCTTGCTCAATATACAGATTGAACAACATCGGGGAGAGGCTACAACCCTGTCTCACTCCCTTCCCAACGACTGCTGGGGAATGCTTGTGGAGCGAAATGAGGCCATTCTCAACGATAACAGACGGGTGTCACTCGGTGATAGCGTCGTGTCTCCTGTGGGCGTAATTTTTTTTTTTTTTTTTACCATCTCAGTATCTAGAGGCAGAAAATTAATGAAATACGCTCCGGAGCTTTGCAGAGCGGGTTCGGCTCGCGGTTGGGCCACAGACTGCTGTTGACGCGATGCTCCGCGGTCAGACTTCAGTGCGGGCCAAGAGCCAGTGGTGCGTGCGCGGCCGGGAAGACAGCTCAGTTATATGGCTCCTCCCTGCCGTAACCGCCCGGCGGGGAGCAAATCGCTCCCAGCTTTCTCCCGACTGGCCGTGTTCTCTCTCCTTCGCGGCGGTTTCTCCAGGGAGCTCCGCCTGCAGTCCTGGCAAGGTCGCCACCTACCCGGCAGGTGCCAAGGTCGCCACAACACACAAACACACATGTAAATACGGCGGCGGCATTGCGTCGTGGGGCGTGGCCGCGACATAACTTGCACCGGCGCGACACGGAGGCTGGCTACGATACATTCTGTGGTCAGGGCAGCGCAGCTTAGCACGGGGAGAGTCCACGGTAGAACACCTCCAGGCCGATCGTGTAGCTACAGACCATAGTTGCCTTCCCCTTAGCACAGTCTGTGAAATGAGGGTACGCCATGTTTTAGTCGGGAGTCCCCTTTTAGAAAGTTCACCGCCAGGTGTAAGTCCAGCCGGCCGCTGTGGCCGAGCGGTTCTAGGCGCTTCTGTCCGGAACCGCGCTGCTGCTACGGTCGCAGGTTCGAATCCTGCCTCGGGCATGGATGTGTGTGATGTCCTTAGGTTACTTAGGTTTAAGTAGTCTGAGTTCTAGGAGACAGATGACTTCAGATGTTGAGTCCCATACTGCTCAGAGCCATTTGAACCATTTTTGATGTAAGTCCGTTTGGATGACGCTTAGCAACTTCTGACAAACATTGAAAGGTTATTTCAAACCTTTCCCAATTTAATGGCTGTGCTAGTATAGTCAATTTTGCCGTGATCAAACCTAAAAGACTTTGACACTGTGCACTATTTCCCAGAAGTTCTTAAATGAATATATAGAAGGACTACCATTGAGCAAGCAGTAAAGGAAACAAAAGAAAAATTCGGAGTAGGTATTAAAATCCATGGAGAAGAAATAAAAACGTTGAGATTCGCCGATGACATTGTCAGAGACAGCAAAGGACTTGGAAGAGCAGTTGAATGGAATGGACAGTGTCTTGAAAGGAGGATATAAGATGAACATCAACAAAAGCAAAACGAGGATAATGGAATGTAGTCAAATTAAATCGGGTGATGCTGAGGGGATTAGATTAGGAAATGAGACACTTAAAGTAGTAAAGGATTTTTGCTATTTGGAGAGTAAAATAACTGATGATGGTCGAAGTAGAGAGGATATAAAATGTAGACTGGCAATGGCAAGGAAATCGTTTCTGAAGAAGAGAAATTTGTTAACATCGAGTATAGATTTAAGTGTCAGGAAGTCGTTTCTGAAAGTATTTGTATGGAGTGTAGCCATGTATGGAAGTGAAACATGGACAATAACCAGTTTGGACAAGAAGAGAATAGAAGCTTTCGAAATGTGGTGCTACAGAAGAATGCTGAAGATAAGGTGGGTAGATCACGTAACTAATGAGGAGGTATTGAATAGGATTGGGGAGAAGAGAAGTTTGTGGCACAACTTGACTAGAAGAAGGGATCGGTTGGTAGGACATGTTTTGAGGCATCAAGGGATCACAAATTTAGCATTGGAGGGCAGCGTGGAGGGTAAAAATCGTAGAGGGAGACCAAGAGATGAATACACTAAGCAGATTCAGAAGGATGTAGGTTGCAGTAGGTACTGGGAGATGAAGAAGCTTGCGCAGGATAGAGTAGCATGGAGAGCTGCATCAAACCAGTCTCAGGACTGAAGACCACAACAACAACAACCACCTTTTTGATTTACCGATCTTCGTTTTGGCTTTCTCGTTAGTGTATGGGTCAGTACTACGAAACTAAAGAAACCAATATAATTCGAAGTCTGCATCTTCAGTAATAAAAATGTTACATGCTTAACATCAAACACACTATGTGATCAAAAGTATCTGGACACCTGGCTCAAAACACTTACAAGTTCGTGCGGCCCTCCATCGCTAATGCTGGAATTCAGTAACGTGTTGGTCCACCCTTAGCCTTGATGACAGCTTCCACTCTCGCAGGCATACCTTCAATCAGGTGCTGGAAGGTTTCTTGGGGAAAGCCACTCAATTCTTGGCGGAGTGCTGCTCTGAGGAGAGGTATAGATGTCGTTTGGTGAGGCCTGGCACGAAGTCGGCGTTCCAAAACATCCCAAAAAGTGTTCTGTAGGATTCAGGTCAGGACTCTGTGCAGGCCAGTCCATTACAGGGATGTTACTCTCGTGTAACGACTCCGCCACAGGCTGTGCATTATTAACAGGTGCTCGATCGTGTTGAAAGATGCAATCGCCATCCCCGAATTGCTCTTCAACAGTGGGAAGCAAGAAGGTGCTTAAAACATCATTGTAGGCCTGTGCTGTGATAGTGCCACGCAAAACAAGAAGGGAGCAAGCTCCCTCCACGAAAAACTTGGCACTACGCACGCTGGCGGATGACGTTCACCGGGCATTCGCCATACCCACACCCTGCCATCGGATCGCCACATTGTGTACCGTGATTCGTCACTCCACACAACGTTTTCCCACTGTTCAACCGTCCAGTGTCTACAGTCCTTATACCAAGCAAGGCATCGTTTGGCATATACCGGCGTGATGTATTGCTTATGTCCAGCCGCTCAACCATGAAATCCACGTTTTCTAACCTCCCACCAAACGGTCATAGTACTTGCAGTGGATCCTGATCCAGTTTGGAATTTATGTGCGATGGTCTGATTAGATGTCTGCCTATTACACATTACGACACTCTTCAACTGTCGGCGGTCTCTGTAAGACGATGTCGGCCTGTACGATTTTGTGCTGTACGTTTCCCTTAATGTTTCCACTTCACTATCACATCGAAAACAGCGGACCTAGGGGTGTTTAGGAGTGTGGAAATCTCGCGTGCAGACCTATGACACGAGTGACACCCAATCATCTGACCACGTCCGAAGTTCGTGAGTTCCATTGAGCTCCCCATTCTGCTCTCTCACGATGGCTAATGACTACTGAGGTCGCTGATATGGAGTGCCTGGCAGTAGGTGGCAGCACAATGCACCTAATGTGAAAAACGAATGATTTTGGTGGTGTCCGGATACTTTTGATCACATACTGATCACACTAACTAGTTTGTAAACTAATCAGACGTCTGAATTTGTTTTAGAGATGGCAGTTCGATTCTAAGAATGATAGTTGGAGCCATCGTTTGTAATAACATCATCTACGAAATTTCTGATGTTACTACACTCCTGGAAATGGAAAAAAGAACACATTGACACCGGTGTGTCAGACCCACCATACTTGCTCCGGACACTGCGAGAGGGCTGTACAAGCAATGATCACACGCACGGCACAGCGGACACACCAGGAACCGCGGTGTTGGCCGTCGAATGGCGCTAGCTGCGCAGCATTTGTGCACCGCCGCCGTCAGTGTCAGCCAGTTTGCCGTGGCATACGGAGCTCCATCGCAGTCTATAACACTGGTAGCATGCCGCGACAGCGTGGACGTGAACCGTATGTGCAGTTGACGGACTTTGAGCGAGGGCGTATAGTGGGCATGCGGGAGGCCGGGTGGACGTACCGCCGAATTGCTCAACACGTGGGGCGTGAGGTCTCCACAGTACATTGATGTTGTCGCCAGTGGTCGGCGGAAGGTGCACGTGCCCGTCGACCTGGGACCGGACCGCAGCGACGCACGGATGCACGCCAAGACCGTAGGATCCTACGCAGTGCCGTAGGGCACCGCACCGCTACTTCCCAGCAAATTAGGGACACTGTTGCTCCTGGGGTATCGGCGAGGACCATTCGCAACCGTCTCCATGAAGCTGGGCTACGGTCCCGCACACCGTTAGGCCGCCTTCCGCTCACGCCCCAACATCGTGCAGCCCGCCTCCAGTGGTGTCGCGACAGGCGTGAATGGAGGGACGAATGGAGACGTGTCGTCTTCAGCGATGAGAGTCGCTTCTGCGTTGGTGCCAATGATGGTCGTATGCGTGTTTGGCGCCGTGCAGGTGAGCGCCACAATCAGGACTGCATACGACCGAGGCACACAGGGCCAACACCCGGCATCATGGTGTGGGGAGCGATCTCCTACACTGGCCGTACACCACTGGTGATCGTCGAGGGGACACTGAATAGTGCACGGTACATCCAAACCGTCATCGAACCCATCGTTCTACCATTCCTAGACCGGCAAGGGAACTTGCTGTTCCAACAGCACAATGCACGTCCGCATGTATCCCGTGCCACCCAACGTGCTCTAGAAGGTGTAAGTCAACTACCCTGGCCAGCAAGATCTCCGGATCTGTCCCCCATTGAGCATGTTTGGGACTGGATGAAGCGTCGTCTCACGCGGTCTGCACGTCCAGCACGAACGCTGGTCCAACTGAGGCGCCAGGTGGAAATGGCATGGCAAGCCGTTCCACAGGACTACATCCAGCATCTCTACGATCGTCTCCATGGGAGAATAGCAGCCTGCATTGCTGCGAAAGGTGGATATACACTGTACTAGTGCCGACATTGTGCATGCTCTGTTGCCTGTGTCTATGTGCCTGTGGTTCTGTCAGTGTGATCATGTGATGTATCTGACCCCAGGAATGTGTCAATAAAGTTTCCCCTTCCTGGGACAATGAATGCACGGTGTTATTATTTCAATTTCCAGGAGTGTATTTGAGTACCCATTTAGTACGCGACACACTTGGTTTAAAAGTTGCGAAATAGTCTCAGCACTTCATTACGTAATCCATTCCGAATACTTGCGCTACGAAGGGGCACAGTACTGTGAGCAAACGGCAGCTCTAGACTCTATCCTGTGCAAGTCTCTTCATCTCCGTATAACTACCACAACCTGCATCCATTTCCAGGGCGTTGCTCCCCCTGTTGAACTCCCCTCCACCCCTCCCCCTGCCCTCACATACTGCCTTCCAATACTAAATTGGTGATCCTTTGACACCTTAGATGTCCGAAAGAACAGATACCATATATATACAGGGTGGTCCATTGATGGTGACTGGGCCAAATATCACACGAAATAAGCGTCAAACGAAAAAACTACACAGAACGAAACTCGTCTAGCTTGAAGGGGCAAACCAGATGGCGCTATAGGTGGCCAGCTAGATGGCGCTGCCATAGGTCAAACCGATATCGACTGCGTTTTTTTAAAATAGGAACCCCCGTTTTTATTACATATTCGTGTAGTACCTAAAGAAATATGAATGTTTTAGTTAGACCACTTTTTTTGCTTTGCGATAGATGGCGCTGCAATAGTCACAAACGAATAAGTAAGGTGGTATCACAAAACATTCCGCCAGTGCGGACGGTATTTGCTCCGTGATACATTACCCGCGCTAAATGGACCGTTCACCAATTGCGGAAAAGATCGATATCGTGTTGATGTATGGCTATTGTAATCAAAATGCCCAACGGGCGTGTGCTATGTACGCTGCTCGGTATCCTGGACGACATCATCCAAGCGTCCGGACCGTTCGCCGGTTAGTTATGTTATTTGAGAAAACAGGAAGTGTTCAGCCACATGTGAAACGTCAACCACGATCTGCAATAAATGATGATGCCCGAGTAGGTGTTTCAGCTGCTGTCGCAGCTAATCCGCACATCAGTAGCAGATAAACTGGGCGAAAATCGGGAATCTCAAAAACGTCGGCGTTTAGAATGAAACGTCAACATCGATTCCACCCGCACCATATTTCTATGCACCAGGAATTGCATGGCGACGACTCTGAACTTCGTGTACAGTTCTGCCACTGGGCACAAGAGAAATTACGGGACGATGACAGACTTTTTGCACGCGTTCTATTTAACGACGAAGCGTCATTCACCAACAGCGGTAACGTAAACCGGCATAATAAGCTCTATTGGACAAAGGAAAACCACGATGGCTGCGACAAGTGGAACATCAGCGACCTTGGCGGGTTAATGTATGGTGCGGCATTGTGGGAGCAAGGATAATTGGCCCCCATTTTATCGATGGCAATCTAAATGGTGAAATGTATGCTGATTTCTTACGTAATGTTCTACCGATGTTACTACAAGATGTTTCACTGCGTGACAGAATGGCGATGTACTTCCAACATGATGGATGTCGCGCACATAGCTCGCGTGCGGTTGAAGCAGTATTGAGTAGCATATTTCATGACAGGTGCATTGGTCGTCGAAGCACTTAAGGATATTTGCTGTCGTGATCCACCGACAACTCCTGACAACATGCGGCAGCGCATTGTCAATGCATGTGCGAACATTACGGAAGGCGAACTACTCGCTGTTGAGAGGAATGTCGTTACACGTATTGCCAAATCCATTGAGGTTGACGGACATCATTTTGAGCATTTATTGCATTAATGTGGTATTTACAGGTAATCAAGCTGTAACAGCATGCGTTCTCAGAAATGATAAGTTCACAAAGGTACATGTATCACATTGGAACAACCGAAATAAAATGTTCAAACGTACGTATGTTCTGTATTTTAATGTAAAAAACCTACCTGTTACCAGCTGTTCCTCTAAAATTGAGACACATACGTTTGTGACTATTACAGCGCTATCTATCCCAAATCGAAAAAAGTGGTCCAACTAAAAAATTCATATTTCTTTACGTACTACACGAATATGTAATAAAAAATGGGTGTTCCTATATAAAAAAACAGTTGATATCCGTTCGACCTAAGGCAGCGCCATCTAGCGGACCAACCATAGCGCCATCTGTTTTCCCCATTCAAGCTAGACGAGTTTCGTTCTTCGTAGTTTTTTCGTTTGATGCTTATTTCGTGATATATTTGGCCCGGTCACTATCAATAGATCTCCCTGTATATAGAGCTTATTCAAGTTTGAGACTGCTACCTCAATCTTCATAGCCTCTGGTTACTACTCCAACGCTGGAAAACGAAACGCTAGGCACAGAAGTATCCCTAGGATCGCGGTCAAGTGCCCATAAAACAAAAAGCAGCAAAGTGTTAAGGGTGTAGAACCCTTCCAAGACCCAGGCAATCATCGTAGGTCGTACCACTCGCTCCTCCCGGCTCCTGGATTTCTCCCTTACTGTCTGCGCCCGTCCTGTCCGCCTCACCCCCACCCTCACCTACCTTGGCCTCACCATTGACCGTCACCTCACCTGGATCCCTCATCTCCGCTCCATCCAATCCAAAGCTCACAACCGCCTCCGACTCCTCAAACTCCTCTCCGGCCGGACTTGGGGGTTGCACCCCTCTACCATCCTCCACACCTAAAAATCCTTAATCCGTCCCATCCTCTGTTATGCCAGTCCTACCTGGATATCTCTCCCCCCCCCCCCCCCAAATTCTATAAGTCCCTCCAGATCCTTGAGCGTCATGCACTCCGCCTCGCCTTCCGTATACGCCTCCCGTCCCCCACGCGGATCCTCTATGATCTCATTCCTTTCCCCCGTCTGCTCCTATTCCTCGAACATATCCGCATCCTCTACACCTCCCGCCATCTTGAACCCCCTCACCCCCTGGTTGCTCCACTCCTCTCCGATCCCCGCCCCCTGCTACGTCTTCACCGTTGTGTCCCCCCTGCCCTCCATCTCTACACCCTACATCTCCTTTCCCAACAAGGTGGCTTCCATCAACTCCCCCTCCCGGATGATGCCCTCTCTCCCTCCATTTATCCCTCCTATCAACTCTGATCCTCATTCCCCCTCCTTTCCTCTGTCCTTTCCCTGGGCTCCCTCTTCCCCCCCCCCTTCCGTCCTGTTTTCACCCCACTGCACCTCTCCCTACCTCCCTTGTCCCCCCCCCCCCCGAGTCCTTTTGTATTCCCCTCCTCTGCCTTCCCCACTCCCTGTCGCGTCTGCCCAGCATCCCCCACCCCTCTTATGGGTCCTCATCCTCCATCAGCTCCTTTCCCGTCTCCCCCCCTTTTTTATTTTCCCATCATCTGTCCAGTTTCCCCCCACCTGCTCTCGGCTGTGGTCTGTCACATTTGACAACTTTTTAGTGCAGTGTTCCAGTGACTGTTCAGTGTTGTTCGTCTTTCTCGTGTTGCGAACAGAAACCGTGCTGTCGCTGGGTGTGAATTTTATGTCTTTTGCGAACAGAAACCAGACTGTCGCCGTGTTTTTTTAATTGACTGTCTATTGTTTTACCTGTCTGCTTTGTATGTATTCTCTTAGCGTCATCATCCCTCTGTTCATTGTTTTAAGTTCCACGATTTCTATTCGGGAGGACGACGGTTCAATCCCGCGTCCGGCCATCCTGATTTAGGTTTTCCGTGGTTTCCCTAAATCACTCCAGGCAAATGCCGGGATGGTTCCTCTGAAAGGGCACGGCCGACTTCCTTCCCCATCCTTCCCTACTCCGATGAGACCGATGACCACGCTGTCTGGTCTCCTTCCTCAAACAACCAACCAATCCACGATTTCTTTTCGCCATGTTACTCTTTCAGTCTCCGATTTTATCGCCTGTTTTTATTATTTATGCTCTTCATCTTTCTAACAAAGTCTGTAGGCTGAAGAGCGGCATACTAAGCTGCTGCCAGCCCGCCCCCTTCAGGGGGGAATTGAAATTCAATAAAGGAAAAAAAAAACAAAAAAAAGGGTGTAGGATAATTACAAGACGGCAGTAAAGCAGGTGTTTATCAGTGACGTGCCGACTTGGCTGTAACAAAAGGGGAGGCAGAGAGAGAGAAAGTAGAGGCGTTGAGAGTAGAGCGCAGTGTTTAGGGACGCAGGGCACACACAGCGCGAGGTGGGCGGTTTCTCTGTCCCAGAACGCACGCCAGCTCGAGGGCGCCGTAAGCACTGGGTTTCACTGCCGGGGGAATCCGGGCCTCGGATAAGTCGCTCACTCAAGACAGGCGCCGAAGCGCTCGCGATGGTCTACTATACAGTGCTCTGGCGGAGGACGTTTCTGTCACAGCGAAGTGAGTACGGGTGTTTTGCATACCTTTGACCCCCCTCTCCCCCCAACTTCACAAGCACCATCACTCATTAGATTTCGTAAATGTGAGACATGGAGCGTGGCACCATGACGAGATCTGATGTATAGAAAGACAAGCACCGCCTAGGCAACTTTTTTATTTTGTTGGACAGACGGTTTCCAACTTTCCAGAATGAGATTTTCACTCTGCAGCGGAGTGTGCGTTGATATGAAACTTCCCGGCAGATTAAAACTGTGTGTCGGACCGAGACTCGAACTCGGGACCTTTGCCTTTCGCGGGCAACTGCTCTACCATCTGAGCTACCCAAGCACGACTCACGCCCGGTCCTCACAGCTTTACTTCTGCCAGTATCTCGTCTCCTACCTGCCAAACTTTACAGAAGCTCTCCTGCGAACCTCCGCTGCAGAGTGAAAATCTCATTCTGGAAACATCCACCAGGCTGTAGCTAAGCCATGTCCCCGCTATATCCTTTCTTTCAGGAGTGCTAGTTCTGCAAGGTTCGCAGGAGAGCTTCTGTAAAGTTTGGAAGGTAGGAGACGAGATACTGGCGGAAGTAAAGCTGAGTATTGGTGTGAGTTGTGCTGCGGTAGCTCAGATGGTAGAGCACTTGCCCGCGAAAGGCAAAGGTCCCGAGTTCGAGTCTCGGTCGGGCACACACTTTTAATCTGCCAGGAAGTTTCGGTTTCCAACTTTATTTATGTCATCCTCAGATTCATTAAAACGGGATACTATAGCATAAATACAGTCAAAAGCGACATAAAAATACACACAGTGGCAGTTTGCAGAATAAAAATAACAATTCCTCGCTCCCATGTATACGGTCCAGTCACATTAACGGTACCACCGCCTATGTTCTGCGACAACGTGCAGTAACCATTAACAGACGACTGCTGGCGGCGCTAGCAGTACAGTATATCTACATCTACATGGATACTCTGCAGATCACATTTAACAACCTGGCAGAGTGTTCACAGACGGCCGCTGTGACCGAGCGGTTCTTGGGGCTTCAGTCCGGAACCGAGCTGCTACTACGCTCGAAGGTTCGAATCCTGCCTCGGGCATGGATGTGTGTGATGTCCTTAGGTTAGTTAGGTTTAAGTAGTTCTAAGTTCTAGCTAGGGGACTGATGACCTCAGATGTTAAGTCCCATAGTGCTCAGAGCCATTTGAACCATTTGAGTAGGGATGTTATTGCCTATCGTACCTTTCAGATTGGAGACATATGACAGAGTCATGGGTAAATCCTACTTTACAGCTACAATGACACTGGTATTAAGGACCAGGGATCAACGTAAAATTAATGAACAGGAAGGAGCGTGTACACTATGTGATCAAAAGTATCCAGACACCCCCAGAAACATACGTTTTTCACATTAGGTGCATTGTGCTGCCACCTACTGCCAGGTACTCCATATCAGCGACCTCAGTAGTCATTAGACATCGTGAGAGAGCAGAATGGGGCTCTCCGCGGAACTCACGGACTTGGAACGTGGTCAGGTGATTGGGTGTCACTTGTGTCATACGAGGTGCATTCAAGTTCTAAGGCCTCCGATTTCTTATGTAATTAAATACTCACCCGAAATCGATGAAACTGGCGTTACTTCTCGACGTAATCGCCCTGCAGACGTACACATTTTTCACAACGCTGACGCCACGATTCCATGGCAGCGGCGAAGGCTTCTTTAGGAGTGTTTTGACCACTGGAAAATCGCTGAGGCAATAGCAGCACGGCTGGTGAATGTGCTGCCACGGAGAGTGTCTTTCATTGTTGGAAAAAGCCAAAAGTCACTAAGAGCCAGGTCAGATGAGTAGGGAGCACGAGGAATCACTTCAAAGTTGTTATCACGAAGAAACTGTTACGTAACGTTAGCTCGATGTGCGGGTGCGTTGTCTCGGTGAAACAGCACATGCGCAGCCCTTCCCGGACGTTTTTGTTGCAGTGCAGGAAGGAATTTGTTCTTCAAAACATTTTCGTAGGATGCCCCTGTTACCATAGTGCCCTTTGGAACGCAATGGGTAAGGATTACGCCCTCGCTGTCCCAGAACGTGGACACCATCATTTTTTCAGCACTGGCGGTTACCCGAAATTTTTTTGGTGGCGGTGAATCTGTGTGCTTCCATTGAGCTGACTGGCGCTTTGTTTCTGGATTGAAAAATGGCATCCACGTCTCATACATTGTCACAACCGACGAAAAGAAAGTCCCATTCGTGCTGTCGTTGCGCGTCAACATTGCTCGGCAACGTGCCACACGGGCAGCCGTGTGGTCGTCCGTCAGCATTCGTGGCACCCACCTGGATGACACTTTTCGCATTTTCAGGTCGTCGTGCAGGATTGTGTGCACAGAACCCACAGAAATGCCAACTCTGGAGGCGATCTGTTCGACAGTCATTCGGCGATCCCCCAAAACAATTCTCTCCACTTTCTCGATCGTGTCGTCAGACCGGCTTGTGCGAGCCCGAGGTTGTTTCGGTTTGTTGTCACACGATTTTCTGCCTTCATTAAACTGTCGCACCCACGAACGCACTTTCGACACATCCGTAACTCCATCACCACATGTCTCCTTCAACTGTCGATGTATTTCAATTGATTTCACACCACGCAAATTCAGAAAACGAATGATTGCACGCTGTTCAAGTAAGGAAAACGTCGCCATTTTAAGTATTTAAAACAGTTCTCATTCTCACCGCTGGCGGTAAAATTCCATCTGCCGTACGGTGCTGCCATCTCTGGGACGTATTGACAATGCACCTCGTACATCTGTACGCGAGATTTACACACTCCTAAACATCGCTAGGTCCACTATTTCCGATGTGATGGTGAAGTGGAAACGTGAAGGGACACGTACAGCACAAAAGTGTACAGGCCAACCTCGTCTGTTGACTGACACAGACTGCCGACAGTCGAAGAGGGTCGTAATGTGTAATAGGCAGACATGTATCCAGACCACCACACAGGAATTCCAAACTGCATCAGGATCCACTGCAAGTACTATGACAGTTAGGCTGGAGGTAAGAAAACCTCGATTTCACCGTCCAGTGGCTGCACATAAGCCACACATCACGCCGGTATATGCCAAACGACGCCTCGCTCGGTGTAAGGAGCATAAACATTGGACGATTGAACAGTGGAAAAACGTTGTGTGGAGTGATGAATCACGGAACAAAACGTGACGATCTGATGGCAGGGTGTGGGTATGGAGAATGCCCGGTGAACGTCATCTGCCAGCGTGTGTAGTGCCAGCAGTAAAATTCGGAGGCGGTGGTGTTATGGTGTGGTCGTGTTTTTCATGGAGGGAGCTTGCACCCCGTGTTGTTTTGCGTGGCACTGTCACAGCACAGGCCTACATTGATGTTTTAAGCATCTTATTGCTTCCCTCTGTTCAAGAGCAATTCGTGGATGGCGATTGCATCTTTCAACACGATCGAGCACCTGTTCATAATGCACGACCTGTGGCGGAGTGGTTACACGACAATAACATCCCTGTAATGGACTGTCCTGCACAGAGTCCTGACCTCAATCCTACAGAACACCTCTGGGATGTTTCGGAACGCCGGCTTCGTGCCAGGCCTCACCGACCGACATCGATACCTCAGTGCAGCACTCCGTGAAGAATGGGCTGTCATTCGCCACGAAACCTTCAAGCACCTGACTGAACGTATGCCTGCGAGAGTGGAAGCTGTCATCAAGCCTAAGGGTGAGCCAACACCATACTGAATTCCAGCATTACCAACAGCGGGCGCCACGAACTTGTCATTTTCAGCGAGGTGTCCGGATACTTTTGAGCACATAGTGTACTTGTCTGCAGCTGACTCTCGTCAGTCTGTCGTCCCTCACAACTGTTCCCTTCTCCCGTATTGGCAGAGATCTCTGTTTAAGTTCTTTCCGAACAACCACCGTCACTGTCTCCCCCTCTTCTCCTCTTTCTTCATCCCTTTGGCTTCCACAGTAGTGAACATGCATTCAAATGTGCTACACCAGTGTGTATCAGTCTCTATACCCTTTACTATTATTGTTGCCATTATTATTAATGTACAGTATTTTTTCCTTATTATTATTACTGTCAGTTATTATTAAATTACACTCAGCGTACGTCAGAATAAATGCACAAATGTATTCGGCCATTGGTAATGGCTCTTGTATACAAAAATTGTAACAGGAGTCTTTTATAGACAAGAGCCTTTGCCAGTGGGCGAATAAATTTGTACAGTTATTCTGACGTACGCAGAGTGTAATTCTGCTGCCGTATTGAGTCGTAGCATGAGGTTTCTGGTTTTTATATGAATTTTTATATATGACAAGACGCCCTCGACTTCAGGTAATGTGGCCCACTCCTGAAGAAGAAGGTATTTTTATAAATAGCGAAACCTAGGTCAAGGGCTAAATAAACTTTTGGTTTGCAACTGGTTGGCTGATACTTTTCAACCTCCTCATATACACACCATTAAAAACATTTCTTAAATACCCGCGTTTTTCACATGCGTCCAAGTAATGTAATGTGTTACGAGCAATAACCTTAGTTAGAACCTACCGAACACATACGTTTCTGAGCACACTTTCTGCTTCTTTGTGATCCGGAGAATACGAAAAGCGTGAAAATCCGTGAGACGGGCGTCTGAACATTCCCCTGCAGCAGACCCGCGTTGTGAAAACTCACACGGCTACTTCCCACAGGGGGGTTTCCCAGTTCCCAAGCCACGGCAGTTCGCCAATCATTGTAACAGTGATGGTAAAATCTCCTAAAGCGTTAGGCCGCGTCATACTCCATATAATCAGGGGTACCCCAACACGTATTAGTGGATATTGAGATGCGGTCCGTCCACTCTTCGCCCTTTTTTTTTTAATTTGTTTTAAGATCCTAGGGGACCAAACTGCCGAGATCATAAGTCCCTAGGCGTACACAGTACTTACCTAACTTTCGATAAGGACAACAGATATACCGGGTGATCAAAAAGTCAGTATAAATTTGAAAACTGAATAAATCACGGAATAATGTAGATAGAGAGGTACAAATTGACACACATGCTTCGAATGAGATGGGGTTTTATTAGAACCAAAAAATACAAAAGTTGAAAAAATGTCCGACAGATGGCGCTTCATGTGATCAGAATAGCAATAATGAGCATAACAAAGTAAGACAAAGCAAAAATGATGTTCTTTACAGGAAATGCTCAATATGTCCAGCATCATTCCTCAACAATTGCTGTAGTCCAGTAATAATTTTTTGAAGAGCACTGTAAAGCATGTCCGGAGTTATGGTGAGGCATTGGCGTCGGATGTTGTCTTTCAGCATCCCTAGAGATGTCGGTCGATACACTTGCGACTTCAGGTAACCCCAAAGCCAACAATCGCACGGACTGAGGTCTGGGGACCTGGGAGGCCAAGCGTGACGAAAGTGGCGGCTGAGCACACGATCATCACCAAACGATGCGTCTAGCAACATGGGGTGGAGCGCCATCCTGCATAAACATCGTCCGTTCCAGCAGGTGTTTATCAGCCAGGCTGGGGACGATGCGATTCTGTAACATATCGGCGTACCTCTCACCCGTCACGGTAGCAGTTTTGCTGTCCAGCGCCATCTGTCGGACATTTTGTGATTTTTTTTTTTTCCTGACAAAACCCCATGTCATTCCAAGCATGAGAGTCGATTTTTGCCTCTCTATCTACATTATTCCGTGGTTTATTAAGTTTTCAAATTTATACTGACTTTTTGATCACCCGGTATTTATGAACGAGGGAGGAGCCGAACCTCCGACGGGGAAGGGGGCGGGGGGAGTGGAGCTGTGCGAACCATGGCAAGACGCCCAAGACCGCGCGGCTACCCCGCGCGGCTCTTCGCCTTTATGTCGGCATTGCTGTGCTGGTAGTTGCAACTCTGTTGGCGCGTACGAAATCTCGGCCCTGTAGACTGATGCCAGGGCTAATGTAAGGTGCCAAAACAAGGATTCAGCTAAAGCAACGCCAGGTCATCACTATCATGATGCGTGCGTGTGGTGCATGCAGATGGGCCCAAGTCTAGTGAAGGAGCTGGTAGGTCTAATTGGGTACCCCAAAGCAAACAGCAAGGCCTGCAGAAGCTGCATCCACACTCCAATTTTAAGACAGCGGAGCTGATTGCGATTGTGGAAACCCTACTATTCGCAGAGACGTCCACAGCAGACACGACAGTTATCATCCCGGATTGTGTGTCAGCTCTATAGCTAATTAGAAACTATCGTAATACCTGTACCAACCCCAAAGTTGCAGCAACTGTCAAGATTGTGTTCCGGGTGCAGAGGAACTGTCGCAACATCGTAATGGTCACTCTCGGATAGGCATGGGAAATCCGACAATGTAGAACAGATAACGGTATTCTAGTCATGAATAACGTGCGTTTCTCGGTGTTGATTTGGTCACGGTCATAGCAGGTGTTTTTTAAAATTTTACTAATCACCGAGTAAAAAAAAAAAATATATGAATTAGTCGTCCCGGTAGTGCTAAAATGTGTCGTTTTTAAATAAACTTTTTTTAGTTGAGTATGTTTTATTTATAAATTTTGCATTGGTTTGAAATATTCCATTATTATAGAAAATGGGAGAAGTTAATAACAATGCCGACATAAACGAACAATAAACACATGCCGTAAGATCTGAGCGGCACAGCTGAGTCAAAAATGTCTCTGTTGCCACGTGTCGTGGCCTGAGATAGGCGCCGGCCTATGTGGCCGAGCGGTTCTAGGCGCTTCAGTCTGGACCCGTGCGACCGCTACGGTCGCATGTTCGGATCCTCCATGGGACATGGATGTGTGTGATGTCCTTAGGTTAGTTAGGTTTAAGTAGTTCTAAGTTCTAGGGGACTGATGACCTCAGAAAGTTAAGTCCCACAGTGGTCAGAGCCATTTGAACCATTTGAACCCTGAGATAGGCGTCTACGTGCGGATTGCGGGACTTGGGCCCACCCGGTCTATGCGGCAGTTCCTCGCAGAATGGCACAAACCCTAGTCTGACGTAGCAATGAGGTATAATGCTTCATTTGCTTTAAAAGATTCTAGATTACTCTACCATTTCTGTGAAATAATAAAACAGGAAGAAAATTATGGTAACAGTAATAAAATAAAAACTTAACAAGGCGTCATTCATAGTATACAGGGTGTAAATTCTAAGTTGACAAACCAGAGTAACTCGAAAAATAAGCTTAACACGAAAAGATGTGTAGAATCTAAAGTTGATTATTTTCGAGGGGGACATCCGCTGGTGCTAAAATTAGCCCACCACCCCAGCCCAGCCGCCTGGGTTTGGGGCGGGAGGCAACTTTAAAATTTCAAATGGGAACCCCCATTTTTTTTTATTGTGGAATCAGATTCTACATAAAAAAAACTACGTACATTTTGTCTTAAACATTTGTTTTGATTCTTGGTAGTTGGCGCTGTAATTCAAGAAAATCCATGTTCTCATTTTTGCGTAGAAAATGGTTACGGAAAAATAAAAAATACTTATTTACTTCGTAAATTTTGATTCTCTAAAAGTAAAAGTCTCCCTCTCTCCCCACAGCGTAGGGCTTGAGACAGAGGAATTAGAATCTTAGAAATGTCGGCCCAAATATTAATTTTTTCCGTAGATTCGCATAAGTTTTGTTTGTTTCGTGGTTATGAGGCCACACAACTTTTAATTATCCACAAATCATGTGACTAGCTAACTAACTAACCAAACATCGTATATATATTTTGTTTATATATTTTGCTTATTTTTTCATAGTTCCACACAACTTCTTCCTGTTTTCTCGATTGACCTGTGTTCAGTTTTTCAAGGCCTATCCACTGTGCCAACTTATAACTAAATCTAAGAGGGGTGCGATGGGGAGGTTCCCTTGTGAGGAATGTGACCCCCAAGGTCTGTAAAGTGCATCTGATGCACTGTGAGTAATCTGCCCACTGTTTTTTTCTACGCCGCGAGTTTACAGGGAGCAGTAAGTGGGACCTTGCAGTAAGTGCATTGTCGCGACTCGCCTACTTTTCCCTCCTTATCTTCCGAGTAAGGTAAGTGTTCCGGATGTAAGAGCACGTGCGACGCACCCGTAAAGGGCGGCATTTCCTCACACACACACACACACACACACACACACACACATACTCACGTGCGCGGTCGTGTGCATCGGACCTTATAAAAAGTCGCCCTGCGCCGAGGTCTCGTACAGGTCAACAGGACGGTGGCACGTAGCACGCTGTGTGTGTGTGTGTGTGTGTGTGTGTGTGTGTGTGCGTGTTGGAGTGTAACTGTGGTGGAGGGGAGAGAAGAGCTCCCGAGCGTGCCTAGTGACTGACGTCGCCGCTCAGTTGGCAACACTGCAGCCACTTCCTGGCGCGTCGGTGGCAGGTCGGCTTCGCACCTGTCGTCAGTCGGTGAACTGTGTCGCGCGGGTTCGCGTCCCGTGCCGAATCAGTGCGTTCCTTTCCGGTCGACTTCGGCAGTGCGCGCGTGTGTGTGTTCAGTATGTTGTGATCCTACTCGGATTAGCTTCGCAGCTTATATTTTGTTCGATTCCTCCAGCGTATTTGCCTTACCTTCTGGGGTGCTCTTGTGACGTGGAAATGAGCAACGGCTTGCGAGTCGGTAGTATGTGTGTGTGCGTGCGTATGTTCAAATCCAGATGCGAGGAAGGCTCCATAGTCTGCGCTAACGCAGATATGCCAGGATATGTACGTGGGCACCGGATGTCACAACTGCTTTGTGGATACGACCTGTGCCGATACAAGTAACCGCTAGTGTTTTGCGGATATCCCAAAATATTACTTGCTTTACCATTAAAAGTTGAGAGTCAGCATTATCATTTTCGTCTACTTGCATTACATGCGACCGATAATAATTATGATGTTCATCATTTGCTTTTGAAGCTCTTGGGCCGCGCGGGATTAGCCGAGCGGTCTCGGGCGCTGCAGTCATGGACTGTGCGGCTGGTTCCGGCGGAGGTTCCAGTCCTCCCTCGGGCATGGCTGTGTGTGTTTGTCCTTAGGATAATTTAGGTTAAGTAGTGTGTAAGCTTAGGGACTGATGACCTTAGCAGTTAAGTCCCATAAGATTTCACACACATTTGAACATTTTTTTTTTAAACAAGCTCTTGCAGTAGCCTTGTTTACAGGCAAAATATTGGTTCAAATTGCTCTGAGCACTATGGGAGGTCATCAGTCCCCTAGAACTTAGAACTACTTAAACCTATCTAACCTAAGGACATCACACACATCCATGCACGAGACAGGATTCGAACCTGCGACCGTAGCGGTCACGCGGTTCCAGACTGAAGCGCCTAGAACCGCACGGCCATGCGGCCGGCGACAAAATATTACTTACTTTACAATTAAAAGTTGAAGGAGAGTCAGCATTCGTTTTCGTCTACTTGCGTTACATGCGATCGATAATAATTATGCCGGCCGGGGTGGCCGAGCGGTTCTAGGCGCTACAGTCTGGAACCGCGCGACCTCTACTGTCGCAGATTCGAATCCTGCCTCGGGCATGGATGTGTGTGATGTCCTTAGGTTAGTTAGGTTTAAGTAGTTCTCAGTTCTAGGCGACTGATGACCTTAGAAGTTAAGTTCCATAGTGCTCAGAGACATTTTTGATAATAATTATGATGTTCATCATTTGCTTTTGAAGCTCTTGCAGTAGCCTTGTTTACAGGCAAGATCAAATGGCTCTGAGCACTATGGGACTTAACTTCTGAGGTCATCAGTCCCCTAGAACTCAGAACTACTTAAACCTAACTCACCTAAGGACATCACACACATCCATTCCTGAGGCAGGATTCGAACCTGCGACCGTAGCGGTCGCTCGGTTCCAGACTGTAGCGCCTAGAACCGCACGGCCACTACCGCCGGCCCTTGTTTACAGACAAAATAGATTCACATATTATGGAAATCAACTGTGTTTTATATACAACCAAACATGTTTCAGCACTCTTGAATCCTTACCAGCGGGTATCTTTAGCCAGCTCTGTAAAATTTGAACATATTTTAAGTAATAATTATCCTAACCAAATTAGGCCTAAAATAGTTATTGTCATTACTTTAATTGTTCTAAATTATTCAGTCATGTACAACGATCCATACTTTAGCGCATATTCTTAGCGTTATCATGAGCACTGAAATGTTGGTGTAGTGAGTTTGGTCGGCAAGTTAAGAAACCATTTTAAGGAACAAACTGAAGAATACCAACTGGCGATGGCGCAAAGATACTGAAATATGTTTGGATTAATATAAAGAAGCAGTTGTTTGCATAAGTTTCGGACTTGATGCTTAGTACTAATAATTATAGTCTTACGTCTACTTCTATACTCTGCAAACCACTGTGAAGTGCATGGCAGAGGGTACGTGCCATTATACAAGTTATTAGGATTTCTTGCTGCTGCATCCACATATGGAGCGCAGGAAGAATGTTTGAATGGCTCCGTGAGTCCTGTAATTACTCTAATCTTGCCCTCATTATATCTATGTGAGCGATAGGTAAGGCGTTGTAGTATATTCCTAGTGTCATCATTTAAAGCCGATTCTTCAAATTTTGTTAATAGACTTTCTCGGGATAGTTTCCATATAACTTCAAGAATCTGCCAGTTCAATTCCTTCTGTATCTCTGTGACACTCTCCCGCATGTAAAAAAAAAAAAAAAAAGTGACCATTCGTGCTGCCCCACTTTGTACACGTTCAATATCCCCTGCTGCTCGTATTTGGTAGATGTCCCACGCACTCGAACAATGTTCTAGGAAGGGTTGCACGAGAGAATAGTAAAGTCTCCTTTGCAGACTGATTGCATTTTTCTTGTATTCTACGAATAAATCCGCTTTACTGATGGCTGAGGCTATGTCACCGTTCCATTTCGTTTTCCTATAAAGAGTTACCCCCAGATATTTCTATGAGTTGACGGATTCCAACTGTGACTCATTCATACTGTAGACACATTTTTCGTTTTGTAAAGCGCACAGTTCCAAATTTTTCAATATTTAATCAAGTTGCCAATCATTGCATCCATTTAAAATCTTACAAAAGAGGGCCGGCCGCTGTGGCCGAGCGGTTGTAAGCGCTTCAGTCCGGAACCACGCGACTGCTATGGTCGCAGGTTCGAATCCTGCCTCGGGCATGGATGTGTGTGATGTCCTTAGGTTAGTTAGGTTTAAGTAGTTCTAAGTTCTAGGGGACTGATGACCTCAGTTGTTAAGTCTCATAGTGCTCAGAGCCATTTGAACCAATCTTACAAAGTTGCGACTGAATTTGTATGCAGCTTTTTGCAAACAGTACTTGATTACAGATAAGTTCATCATCTGCGAAAAGTCTGAGGCTACTATTAATATTGCCTGCAATGTCATTCATATACAATGTAAACAGCAAGGGTCCCAACACACTTCTCTGGCGCATCCTGATGTTACCCCTACTTCTGTCGGTGACCCACCATTCACAACTTGCTGTGCCCTCTCCACCAAGAAATCCCGAATCCAGCCACAAGCTTCACTGCTTACTCCGTACGACCGTACTTTGGATAATTAGCTTATGTGTAACTGTAAATCAAATGCTTTTGGATAGTCAATAGCCGGCTGGGGTGGCCGAGCGGTTCTAGGCGCTACAGTCTGGAACCGCGCGACCGCTACGGTCGCAGGTTCGAATCCTGCCTCGGGCATGGATGTGTGTGATGTCCTTAGGTTAGTTAGATTTAAGTAGTTCTACTTTCTAGGGGACTGATGACCTCGGAAGTTAAGTCCCATAGTGCTCAGAGCCATTTGAACCACTCGATAGTCAAGAAGTAGTGCAGTTACCTGAGTGCTCTGATCAGTGGATTTAGGGATGTCATGTTTTATGTCTATTAGTTCTTACTGCCATTATATTGGCTTGAATGTGCAGTGTATACTAGCATTCGGATGGGTGACCATCTGGTCTGCCGAGCGCTGTTGGCTAGCGGGGTTCACTCAGCCCTTGTGAGGCAAACTGAGGAGCTGCTTGACTGAGAAGTAGCGGCTCCGGTCTCGGAAACTGACATACGGCCGGGAGAGCGGTGTGCTGAGCACATGACCCTCCATATCCGCATCGAGTGATGCATGTGGTCTGAGGATGACACGGCGGCCGGTCGGTACCGTTAGCCCTTCCAAGGCCTGTTCGGACGGAGTATTTTTTTTGTCATCAGTCTACTGACTGGTTTGATGCGGACCGCCACGAATTCCTTTCCTGTGCTAACCTCTTCATCTCAGAGTAGCAATTGCAACGTACGTCCTCAATTATTTGCTTGACGTATTCCAATCTCTGTCTTCCTCTACAGTTTTTGCCCTCTACAGCTCCCTCTAATACCATGGAAGTCATTCCCTCATATCTTAGCAGATGTCCTATCATCCTGTCCCTTCTCCTTATCAGTGTTTTCCACATATTCCTTTCCTCCCCGATTCTGCGTAGAACCTCCTCATTCCTTACCTTATCAGTCCACCTATTTTTCAACATTCGTCTATAGCACCACATCTCAAATGCTTCGAGTCTCTTCTGTTCCGGTTTTCCATGTTTCACTACCATACAATGCTGTACTCCAGACGTACATCCTCAGAAATTTCTTCCTCAAATTAAGGCCGGTATTTGATATTAGTAGACTTCTCTTGGCCAGAAATGACTTTTTTGCCATAGCGAGTCTGCTTTTGATGTTCTTGCTCCGTCCGTCATTGGTTATTTTACTGCCTAGGTAGCAGAATTCCTTAACTTCATTGACTTCGTGACCGTCAATCCTGATAAGTTTGTCGCTGTTCTCATTTCTACTACTTCTCATTACCTTCGTCTTTCTCCGATTTACTCTCAAACCATACTGTGTACTCATTAGACTGTTCATTCCGTTCAGCAGATCATTTAATTCTTCTTCACTTTCACTCAGGATAGCAATGCCATCAGCGAATCGTATCATTGATATCCTTTCACCTTGTATTTTAATTCCACTCCTGAACCTTTCTTTTATTTCCATCATTGCTTCCTCGATGTACAGATTGAAGAGTAGGGGCGAAAGGCTATAGCCTTGTCTTACACCCTTCTTAATACGAGCACTTCGTTCTTGATCGTCCACTCTTATTATTCCCTTTTGGTTGTTGTACATCTTGTATATGACCCGTCTCTCCCTATAGCTTACCCCTACTTTTTTCAGAATCTCCAACAGCTTGCACCATTTTATATTGTCGAACGCTTTTTCCAGGTCGACAAATCCTATGAAAGTGTCTCGATTTTTCTTTAGCCTTGCTTCCATTATTAGCCGTAACGTCAGAATTGCCTCTCTCGTCCCTTTACTTTTCCTAAAGCCAAACTGATCGTCACCTAGCGCATTCTCAATTTTCTTTTCCATTCTTCTGTATATTATCCTTGTAAGCAGCTTCGATGCATGAGCTGTTAAGCTGATTGTGCGATAATTCTCGCACTTGTCAGCTCTTGCCGTCTTCGGAATTGTGTGGATGATGCTTTTCCGAAAGTCAGATGGTATATCGCCAGACTCATATATTCTACACACCAACGTGAATAGTCGTTTTGTTGCCACTTCCCCCAATGATTTTGGAAATTCTGATGGAATGTTATCTATGTTTTTAGTATATCCTGCACATTCAGAAGAGATATCTCCACCTCTTCGTACTGTTTACGGATTTATGGAGGGCCCTGCAGGATTCATCGTGTCAGTTCCCTCCAGTACTACTCCAGACACTACTCGAGTCCACGCCACGCCGTGTTGCGGCACTTCTGCGTGCTCGCGGGGGCTCTACACAATATTAGGTAGGTGCACCAGTTTCCTTGGCTCTTCAGTGCAGTTCACCAGAATAAGGATGAAAGGACTGTTCGAACGGCTCGAGTTCCTGTATAGTCGAGTGGCGAGTTTTTTGAATACTTCCTTGAGGAAGGTGTGGTGTCACCGCCAGACACCACACTTGCTAGGTGGTAGCCTTTAAATCGGCCGCGGTCCGTTAGTATACGTCGGACCCGCGTGTCGCCACTATCAGTGATTGCAGACCGAGCGCCGCCACACGGCAGGTCTAGAGAGACTTCCTAGCACTCGCCCCAGTTGTACAGCCGACTTTGCTAGCGATGGTTCACCCTCTACATACGCTCTCATTTGCAGAGACGACAGTTTAGCATAGCCTTCAGCTACGTCATTTGCTACGACCTAGCAAGGCGCCATATTCAAAAATCTGAACAGATAATATTGTGAATCATGTACCGTCAAGAGCGACGTTCATCATTAATGGATTAAAGTTAAGTATCAAACTAATGACGTCCGCTTTCTGAATTCTCATTCCTTGTCATCTTCCAGACCTCACGTCAGTGTAGTTCTTCTCTCCTCACGCCAGCCTGCGTGAGCTAAAACGCGTGCATTTCGGCCTCCTCTAGTAACACCGTGTTGGCTCTTCTGCCAACACAACAGAAGGCTAAGGCGTCCGACGACCGTTCCCTACAACACTGTGAACGCAGCCCAACAACACAAAATTTTAAGCAAGTTATACTTACAGTCATAAAAGCCGTTGCAGAATGGACGTTAACTGCTAGACATGGAAATAATAACTTTCATAAATGTATTTATACGGTCCTGTGATTATACAACAGTCTGAAGTCAGCAGTATTGAGTGCAGTATTGTGAATGGACTGCGCGCAGCATTCCGCTACCTGTTGTAAGCGCGCTGATATTTCGTGACCTGCGGCGACCGTAAATTCTCGCGCGTTCCTTCTCCCTCTCACATCCGCCGCCAGCTGCCGCTATACCACTAGAGCCGCGAGAACGCTTCGCCAGTGAGTGGCAGAGGTTCAATGGTTCAAATGGCTCTGAGCACTATGGGACTTAACTGCTGTGGTCATCAGTCCCCTTGAACTTAGAGCTACTTAAACCTAAGTAACCTAAGGACATCACACACACCCATGCCCGAGGCAGGATTCGAACCTGCGACCGTAGCAGCAGCGCGGCTCCGGACTGGAGCGCCTAGAACCGCTCGGCCACCGCGGCCGGCTGAGTGGCAGACGGTACACTATACTTCTCACTCCTCATTTATTTATTTACGACGCAAGCCACTGAGCAGTGCACGGAGGAGGGTACATTGTACCAGTATTATCCATGTTTTTCTTATTCCATTCGCTTATTGAGCGAAGAAAAATCATTGTCTGTACTAGAAGGTACCTGAAAAAACCTGAATAACTCTTTAAAAGCTCTATATTTTCAAACTGTTAGGAAAACAACCATATCAAATGGTTCAAATGGCTCTGAGCACTATGGGACTCAACTGCTGAGGTCATTAGTCCCCTAGAACTTAGAACTAGGTAAACCTAACTAACCTAAGGACATCACAAACATCCATGCCCGAGGCAGGATTCGAACCTGCGGCCGTAGCGGTCTTGCGGTTCCAGACTGCAGCGCCTTTAACCGCACGGCCACTTCGGCCGGCCCAACCATATCCCCTCCAAAATAATTCCATTGCAACTAATGCATTTGTTCCACTAATGCCTCCACTGTTGCCGGCTGGAGTGGCCGAGCGGTTCTAGGCGCTACAGTCTGGAACCCCGCGACCGCTACGGTCGCAGGTTCGAATCCTGCCTCGGGCATGGATGTGTGTGTTGTCCTCAGGTTAGTTAGGTTTAAGTAGTTCTAAGTTCTAGGGGACTGATGACCTAAGAAGTTAAGTCCCATAGTTCTCAGAGCCATTTGAACCTCCACTGTTCGAAACATCTTTTGTAGTCGTTTGTAGAAACAGCTGACAGCTCCCCCCTCGTTTTCTTCTCGAATTTTTCAATGTTGTTGAATCGGTGTCCTTTCGTGATTCGTTTCATGCTTGGAAATAAGACAATGTCGCACGGAGCCAGCTCAAGCGAAAATTCTGGATATTTGTGCTAAGTTCCTGTGGGACCAAACTGCTGAGGTCTTCGGTCCCTAGGCTTACACACTACTTAATCTAACTTAAACTAACTTACGCTAAGGACAACACACACACCCATGTTCGAGGGAGGACTCGAACCTCCGACGGGGGAAAGCCGCACGAACCGTGGCAAGGCGCCTAGGACCACGCGGCCAGGTCGAGCGAGTAAGGTGCAGGGGGCATTGGAAGCGTGCCATTTTTAGTCAAAAACTGTCTAACAGAGATGGCTGTGTGTGCGGGTGCATTGTCGTGGTGGAAGAACTAGTTTCTTATCTGCCACAAATCAAGTCTTTTTAGGAACACTGTTGCGCAATCTTCTATAAAGTACCAAATAAAAGGTGTGACTGACGGTCTGACCTGGGGGAAAAAACTCTGTTTGGCATCAAAAAAATCAAATCAGCACTGTTTTGATGTTTGATTTGGTTCAAATGGCTCTGAGCACTATGGGGCTTAACACCTGAGGTCATCAGTCCCCTAGAACTTAGAACTACTTAAACCTAACTAACCTAAGGACATCACACACATCCATGACCGGGGCAGGATTCGAACCTCCGACCGTAGGATGTTTGATTTGACATGACGACATTTTTTTAGGCAGAGTGACGATGAAGTCTTCCATCGGCTTGGCTGTTGCTTTATTTCTTGGTCATAACCATAGCACAATGACTCATGGCCAGTGATGACCTTTGGCAGAAAATCCGGGTCAGTTTCAGGCTGTTATTTCAAAGCACGACATATTCCGACTCTACGTTCCTTTTGGTTGTCAGTCAGAACCCGTGGAGAAAACTTGGCAGCAACCCTTTTCATTCGAAAATCTTCCGTTAAAATTCGCTGAACGAAGCCCCAAGATAACCCATTAATCTCTGACAGCTGATCAATTGTCTGTGGATGGTCTGTGAGCACAAGCTCTCGAAAATTGTTTCAATGTTTAAGTCGATTCAGGCAGTTGACGGACGTCCAGAACGAGGTTTGTCATCAATCGACATGTCGCCATTTTTAATTCGATCAAACCATTCGTACATCATTTTCCCACAGCGTCCGTCATCTTGGTAAGCTCTTTTCAATAACAAAACAGATTTAGCACGATTTTTACTGACAAGGGGAGGCCGCCAATTGTGAAATTCAGATTCGATTCATTCTGCGCATAATAAAAGCTCATGGCCAGAGGTGTAATGTGGCAAAGCACCAAGATGCACTTCTCAGCCGTTGTCGAGAAAATCTACAGTTAAAAGAAACCGTTGCGGTGAAATACTCTCTAACTCTCTACGATTAATAACTTTCTACAGCGTGGTGGTGCAGCGGTAAGCGCTCGGGTTCGAAATCCGAAGGTCGCCGGATCGAATCTCGCGCCATGCAACTTTTTTTTTAGTATTTGTTATTTGTAATATATATATATATATATATATATATAATTCCCGGCAATCAGTTGCAACAATTATGCATATAATAAGTTGTTGAAAGTCGTTTGTGGTGGAAAAACTGGCGACTTCGAACATGATTATGTTTTCCGCAAACAAAGTTCTATTTCACAAATGTTATTAATTGTCTTCATAATGTTAACCATGTATAGTAAACGGAAGACGTAAAAACGGAATTCTGAAACGAATAAGTATAGCGTAAGTCAAACGTTCGAATTAGAATAGAGACCCCACGAACACAAATTTGCTGTGGCAGGTATGAAATATAAACTCCGTTACTCGCTCGTTACACTCGAAGGACAGATGTTGAATGGGCCGAAACGAGCCGCCGCATAACAGCGTAGTTGCCTGCTAACTTCGAAAGAAGGTAGATGCGGTCCCTAGCGCAACTTATAACATCGTCGAAAATCAGTGCGGACGTGAGAGCTTTGGTACACCCTGTTAAACAAACGGAAAAATGGAGGTGGTACAATTGGAGAGCGATCCGCCTTCACCAACATGCATAAGCAATTCATTAATAGTTTATATATATATATATATATATATATATATATATATATATATATATATATATATATATATGGAAAACCTAAAGAAAGAGGAAAGGAAAATCATTAGGAAAATTCTGGGACCAAGATGGACCAAAGAGGGGTATAGATTACAGAAAAATTCTAAAATTGAAGAATATTCTAACATAGAGATAGACATGAGGAAGAGGCGTCTAAAATTCTATGGCCACATAATGAGACTTCCCGATCACAGACTTACAAAAAAAATAGTAAGATACGTAGCATCCCTTGTTAATGGAGGAGAATGGATCAAAAATGTAAAGAAAGATCTGGAATTAGCCAACATTACTACTGAAGACATGAACAAAAGAAACAATTTCAAACTTAAATTGACAAATGGGAGGTCAAACCAGAGACAAAAGCGGCGAGAACTGGAACAAAATGGAGCGAAGAAAGAAAAGCTGAATTCTCGCAAAGAATGAAGACCTGGTGGGCAAACAAGAAGAATGAGAAGCCCCAGAAGTGAACCATCTTTACTTAGCGTCTTCCATGTTGGGAGCTTTACGACTAATATATATATATATATATATATATATATATATATATATATATATATAAAACAAAAAACTAATAATAAAAATATTGCATGGCGCGAGATTCGATCCGGCGACCTTCGGATTACGAACCCGAGCTACCGCTGCGCCACGACGCTGTAGGAAATTGTAAATCGTAGAGAGTATTTCACCGCAACTGTTTCTATTAACTGTCGATTTTCTCGACAACGGCTGAGAAGTGCATCTTGGTGCTTTGCCACATTACACCTCTGGCCATGAGCTTTTATTATGCGTAGTATGAATCGAATCTGAATTTCACAATTGGCGGCCTCCCCTTGTGAGTAGAAAACAAAATTTAACAACTGCACGTTGTGCACTTAAACTTGCCATATAAAACGAAACAGGAATGAAACAGCGCTAGCAGAAACGATCACAGGTGTCTTCATTACTTTCAAAAGCTTCGAGAGGCGCAAAATATGCAAAAGAAATACTTCCTTTTCCCTTCTTGTTGTTGGCTCCAAGTCTTGCGTGTGGGGCTACGTTATTGCGGCTGAAATTTTGATTTAACGTTGTGGGCTCCTGATGACTAAATAAATGACGAAGATTTGCCTGTATATTTCTTCAATTGTATTCTTTGTCACACTATTAAACATCACACCGTTTTTACAATTTCCACTTCATATTCCAAATTACACTGTTAGTATCGATCATATAAATCCGTGTGTCTCCATCAGAAGCATGTCCACTACTACTACATTCTGCGGTACTTAGCTTATTCCAAAGAGTTTCTAAAGTAAAATACTTTACAAACTTTCTTGACAAAAGAAGTATCTGCACCAAATTATAACATTATTTTACAAATGAGTCCAGAAATAAATTTAATAGTTAGCGCTAGATTTTGCAAATAATAATATGAATTTTAAGTATGCCAGAATTTATAATTTCAAACAAGAATAATTTTTAACCGTTACTACATATCGAGTGTAACAAATTAATTTCCTTTTTATAAATTTTATCCTGAAGTATAATACATCGTATACAAAATCAAATGAAATTCTTTCATTGAAACAGTCGAGAATGCTCACCTATACAAGAATCGACAGTATACTTGGTATCGGTTATTTCTATAAAAAAGAAGGGTGTCCCATTACTACATTTTCAGCGTAAGATAAATATCACGGTTCCTCTTCAAAACCAAAATAAGAAACTCCTTTTCAAAACACAAATATGATTCCTCTTCCAAAACAGTATTTGTCTTCAAAAGCAAATAAAACTCCTCTTCTGAAGCAAGCAAGATTCCTCTTTTATAGAAAGCAAAGTTTCACATCTAAAAGCACACAAGCTTCCTCTTCTAAAACAAATTGGGCTTCACTTCTTTGTGTAAAACATACGAGTTTCCTCTCTCAGATTTGCGCTTCTTGTCTAACCCAAACAAGACACCTCTTTCAACGCTAACAAATCTCCGTTTCCATAACACCGTCTCTAAAAATGACCTCGCTGCCGACGAACGTTACACTCTAATCTTCCTTCCTTCATCTACAACCACTAATACTTCTCCCTTGACACTGCGGCAGTCTTCGTACAGTAAATAACAACAAATCTTCATTTCTAGAACGAACAAACAAACTCCTCTTATAAACTGAATCTTATTCCTTCATCCAAAACAAACAAAGGCAACTCATCTGAAATTAGTCATCTTTCTCTTTTAACGCCACTTGTTACTAGTCTTCTACATCACAGAAGAATTGCTTCTAAAGCAGAAAAAGGCTCCCATTCTAGAATAACCAAAATCTGTATTTTAGAATCAAGGAACGTTTTTGAAAATAAACGGGGCCCCTCGTTTGAATTTAAACTAAAGTAATTTTTTGAACAAATAGTGAGTCACATGGATGCTTATTTAGCATACGTTCACTCTGCCACCCTGTCGATTTTCATTCCTTGTAGGTATAGCCAATATTATTCTGTTCAATAGCCCCCGGTAGCTGATTGCTCAGCGCGGTAGAATGTCAATCCTAAGGGCCTGGGTTCGATTCTCGGCTGGGTCGGAGATTTTCTCCGCTCACGGACTGGGTGTTGTGTTGTCATCATCATCATTTCATTCCCATCGACGCGCAAGTCGCCGAAGTGGCGTCAAATCGAAAGACTTGCACCCGGCGAACGGTCTACCCGACTGGAGGCCCTAGTCACACGACATTTACATTTACATAGCATCAGCCAGTGTGGCAGTACAGCGGTCAAAACTCAGGCAAAGTTATCTTCATACAGCTATTCGGGGGAGGGGACCAAACAGCGAGGTCTCCGGTCCCATCGGATTAGGGAAGGATGGGGAGGAAGTCGGCCGTGTCCTTTCAAAGGAACCATCCCGGCATTTCTCTGGATTTGGGGAAATCAAGAAAAACCTAAATTAGGATGAAATGATAATGAAATGAAGACCGCAGGCTGTACACAGCCCTTGACATACATCAACAGGGACAGTTGAAAATGTGTGCACGGACTGGGATTCGAACCCGGGATCTGCTGCTTATATGGCAGACGCCCTATCCATGTGAGCCACCGAGGGCACAGAGGATAGTGCGACTGCAGGGACTTAGCCCTTGCACGTTCCCCGTGAGACACACATTTCCAAATTAACGTCCACACACTACATTCGTAGTGCCTCTGCCCATTACACTCATTACTCGCGGCAGACAATCTTACCAAGTCCCGTAAGAGTTCGGGCAATGCGTGTGAATTCAGCACAGACGAAGAAGGTCAATGGCCGGTTAGCCTTAACTATATCAAGATCGTATCTGTTGTTTCGGACATGTCCGAAAGAACAGATACCATGTTCCTATAAATGAGGATGGTTGGACGCGGATTTGACCCGTCGTCTTCCCGAATGCGAGTACATTGTGCTAACCACTGCGCCACCTCGCTCACAGATTCTGGTTTTGTTGTGGTCCTATGTCAGTCAGTGCCAGTAATTTTCGTGACTGATTTTCCTTTTCTTATGCTCCACTGTCAGGTTGGCTCTGAGCACTATGGGACTCAACTGCTGTGGTCATCAGTCCCCTAGAACATAGAACTACTTAAACCTGACTAACCTAAGGACATCACAAACATCCATGCCCGAGGCAGGATTCGAACCTGCGACCGTAGCGGTCTTGCGGTTCCAGACTGCAGCGCCTTTAACCGCACGGCCACTCCGGCCAGCCACTGTCAGGTAATTTGTTGTAATTACTGTCACGTAGTGCCAGCAATCTTTGGGACGGATTTCAGGCAGGTAGTACCAGTAATCCTTGAAACTCATTTTGGTTTTGTTGTGCTCCACTGTCAGGTAATGGCCATAACCTTTGCCACTTTGGTTTTTGTTGTGCCCCTGTGTCAGGTAATACAATTAACCTTTCAGAATGATGGATTTTTTTATGCTCTGCTGTGAGGTAATTTATTGTGCTCCACTGTCAGGTAATGCCCATAACCTTTGCCACTTAGTTTGGTTCTTGTTGTGCTCCTGTGTCAGGTAATACAATTAACCTTTCAGAATGTTCGATTTTTTTATGCTCTGCTGTCAGGTAATTTGTTGTGCTCCACTGTCAGGTAATGCCCATAACCTTTGCCACTTACTTTGGTTTTTGTTGTGCTCCTGTGTCAGGTAATACAAGTAACCTTTCAGAATGATCGATTTTTTTTATGCTCTGCTGTGAGGTAATTTGTTGTGCTGCACTGTCAGGTAATGCCCATAACCTTTGCCACTTACTTTGGTTTTTGTTGTGCTCCTGTGTCAGGTAATACAATTAACCTTTCAGAATGATCGATTTTTTTTATGCTCTGCTTTCAGGTAATTTGTTGTGCTCCACTGTCAGGTAATGCCCATAACCTTTGCCACTTAGTTTGGTTTTTGTTGTGCTCCTGTGTCAGGTAATACAATTAACCTTTCAGAATGTTCGATTTTTTTATGCTCTGCTGTCAGGTAATTTGTTGTGCTCCACTGTCAGGTAATGGCCATAACCTTTGCCACTTTGGTTTTTGTTGTGCCCCTGTGTCAGGTAATACAATTAACCTTTCAGAATGATGGATTTTTTTATGCTCTGCTGTGAGGTAATTTATTGTGCTCCACTGTCAGGTAATGCCCATAACCTTTGCCACTTACTTTGGTTTTTGTTGTGCTCCTGTGTCAGGTAATACAATTAACCTTTCAGAATGATCGATTTTTTTTTATGCTCTGCTGTGAGGTAATTTGTTGTGCTCCACTGTCAGGTAATGCCCATAACCTTTGCCACTTACTTTGGTTTTTGTTGTGCTCCTGTGTCAGGTAATACAATTAACCTTTCAGGATGATCGATTTTTTTATGCTCTGCTGTCAGGTAATTTGTTGTGCTCCACTGTCAGGTAATGGCCATAACCTTTGCCACTTTGGTTTTTGTTGTGCCCCTGTGTCAGGTAATACAATTAACCTTTCAGAATGATCGATTTTTTTAATGCTCTGCTGTGAGGTAATTTGTTGTGCTCCACTGTCAGGTAATGCCCATAACCTTTGCCACTTACTTTGGTTTTTGTTGTGCTCCTGTGTCAGGTAATACAATTAACCTTTCAGAATGTTCGATTTTTTTATGCTCTGCTGTCAGGTAATTTGTTGTGCTCCACTGTCAGGTAATAGCCATAACCTTTGCCACATTGGTTTTTGTTGTGCCCCTGTGTCAGGTAATACAATTAACCTTTCAGAATGATGGATTTTTTTTATGCTCTGCTGTGAGGTAATTTGTTGTGCTCCACTGTCAGGTAATGCCCATAACCTTTGCCACTTAGTTTGGTTTTTGTTGTGCTCCTGTGTCAGGTAATACAATTAACCTTTCAGAATGATCGATTTTTTTTATGCTCTGCTGTGAGGTAATTTGTTGTGCTCCACTGTCAGGTAATGCCCATAACCTTTGCCACTTACTTTGGTTTTTGTTGTGCTCCTGTGTCAGGTAATACAATTAACCTTTCAGAATGATCGATTTTTTTTTATGCTCTGCTTTCAGGTAATTTGTTGTGCTCCACTGTCAGGTAATGCCCATAACCTTTGCCACTTACTTTGGTTTTTGTTGTGCTCCTGTGGCAGGTAATACAATTAACCTTTCAGGATGATCGATTTTTTTATGCTCTGCTGTGAGGTAATTTGTTGTGCTCCACTGTCAGGTAATGCCCATAACCTTTGCCACTTACTTTGGTTTTTGTTGTGCTCCTGTGTCAGGTAATACAATTAACCTTTCAGAATGATCGATTTTTTTTATGCTCTGCTGTGAGGTAATTTGTTGTGCTCCACTGTCAGGTAATGCCCATAACCTTTGCCACTTACTTTGGTTTTTGTTGTGCTCCTGTGTCAGGTAATACAATTAACCTTTCAGAATGATCGATTTTTTTTTATGCTCTGCTTTCAGGTAATTTGTTGTGCTCCACTGTCAGGTAATGCCCATAACCTTTGCCACTTACTTTGGTTTTTGTTGTGCTCCTGTGTCAGGTAATACAATTAACCTTTCAGGATGATCGATTTTTTTATGCTCTGCTGTCAGGTAATTTGTTGTGCTCCACTGTCAGGTAATGGCCATAACCTTTGCCACTTTGGTTTTTGTTGTGCCCCTGTGTCAGGTAATACAATTAACCTTTCAGAATGATCGATTTTTTTTATGCTCTGCTGTGAGGTAATTTGTTGTGCTCCACTGTCAGGTAATGCCCATAACCTTTGCCACTTACTTTGGTTTTTGTTGTGCTCCTGTGTCAGGTAATACAATTAACCTTTCAGAATGTTCGATTTTTTTATGCTCTGCTGTGAGGTAATTTGTTGTGCTCCACTGTCAGGTAATGCCCATAACCTTTGCCACTTAGTTTGGTTTTTGTTGTGCTCCTGTGTCAGGTAATACAATTAACCTTTCAGAATGATCGATTTTTTTTATGCTCTGCTGTGAGGTAATTTGTTGTTCTCCACTGTCAGGTAATGCCCATAACCTTTGCCACTTTGGTTTTTGTTGTGCTCCTGTGTCAGGTAATACAATTAACCTTTCAGAATGATCGATTTTTTTAATGCTCTGCTGTCAGGTAATTTGTTGCGCTCCACTGTCAGGTAATGGCCATAACCTTTGCCACTTTGGTTTTTGTTGTGCCCCTGTGTCAGGTAATACAATTAACCTTTCAGAATGATCGATTTTTTTATGCTCTGCTGTGAGGTAATTTGTTGTGCTCCACTGTCAGGTAATGGCCATAACCTTTGCCACTTACTTTGGTTTTTGTTGTGCTCCTGTGTCAGGTAATACAATTAACCTTTCAGAATGATCGATTTTTTTATGCTCTGCTGTGAGGTAATTTGTTGTGCTCCACTGTCAGGTAATGCCCATAACCTTTGCCACTTAGTTTGGTTTTTGTTGTGCTCCTGTGTCAGGTATTACAATTAACCTTTCAGAATGTTCGATTTTTTTATGCTCTGCTGTCAGGTAATTTGTTGTGCTCCACTGTCAGGTAATGGCCATAACCTTTGCCACTTTGGTTTTTGTTGTGCCCCTGTGTCAGGTAATACAATTAACCTTTCAGAATGATGGTTTTTTTTTATGCTCTGCTGTGAGGTAATTTGTTGTGCTCCACTGTCAGGTAATGCCCATAACCTTTGCCACTTACTTTGGTTTTTGTTGTGCTCCTGTGTCAGGTAATACAATTAACCTTTCAGAATGATCGATTTTTTTATGCTCTGCTGTGAGGTAATTTGTTGTGCTCCACTGTCAGGTAATGGCCATAACCTTTGCCACTTACTTTGGTTTTTGTTGTGCTCCTGTGTCAGGTAATACAAGTAACCTTTCAGAATGATCGATTTTTTTTATGCTCTGCTGTCAGGTAATTTGTTGTGCTCCACTGTCAGGTAATGGCCATAACCTTTGCCACTTTGGTTTTTGTTGTGCCCCTGTGTCAGGTAATACAATTAACCTTTCAGAATGATGGATTTTTTTATGCTCTGCTGTGAGGTAATTTGTTGTGCTCCACTGTCAGGTAATGGCCATAACCTTTGCCACTTACTTTGGTTTTTGTTGTGCTCCTGTGTCAGGTAATACAGTTAACCTTTCAGAATGTTCGATTTTTTTATACTCTGCTGTCAGGTAATTTGTTGTGCTCCACTGTCAGGTAATGGCCATAACCTTTGCCACTTTGGTTTTTGTTGTGCCCCTGTGTCAGGTAATACAATTAACCTTTCAGAATGATGGATTTTTTTTATGCTCTGCTGTGAGGTAATTTGTTGTTCTCCACTGTCAGGTAATGCCCATAACCTTTGCCACTTTGGTTTTTGTTGTGCTCCTGTGTCAGGTAATACAATTAACCTTTCAGAATGATCGATTTTTTTAATGCTCTGCTGTCAGGTAATTTGTTGCGCTCCACTGTCGGGTAATGGCCATAACCTTTGCCACTTTGGTTTTTGTTGTGCCCCTGTGTCAGGTAATACAATTAACCTTTCAGAATGATCGATTTTTTTTATGCTCTGCTGTGAGGTAATTTGTTGTGCTCCACTGTCAGGTAATGGCCATAACCTTTGCCACTTACTTTGGTTTTTGTTGTGCTCCTGTGTCAGGTAATACAATCAACCTTTCAGAATGATCGATTTTTTTATGCTCTGCTGTGAGGTAATTTGTTGTGCTCCACTGTCAGGTAATGCCCATAACCTTTGCCACTTACTTTGGTTTTTGTTGTGCTCCTGTGTCAGGTAATACAATTAACCTTTCAGAATGATCGATTTTTTTATGCTCTGCTGTGAGGTAATTTGTTGTGCTCCACTGTCAGGTAATGGCCATAACCTTTGCCACTTACTTTGGTTTTTGTTGTGCTCCTGTGTCAGGTAATACAATTAACCTTTCAGAATGATTGATATTTTTTTTATGCTCTGCTGTGAGGTAATTTGTTGTGCTCCACTGTCAGGTAATGCCCATAACCTTTGCCACTTACTTTGGTTTTTGTTGTGCTCCTGTGTCAGGTAATACAATTAACCTTTCAGAATGATCGATTTTTTTAATGCTCTGCTGTCAGGTAATTTGTTGCGCTCCACTGCCAGGTAATGCCAGTAACCTTCAGCTGACGTAGGTTTTTTTGTGTTCCAGTGCCAGTAACCTTTGTGACTGATTTTGATTTTTGTTGTGCTCTGGTGTCAGGTAATACCAGTAATCTTTGAGACTGATTTTAGTTTTGTTAGTTGGCCCTGCCAGATAATTTGTTGTACTGTATTGTCAGATCATATTAGTAATCTTCGAGACTAATTTTGGTTTTGATGTGCTCCAGTGTCGTGTATAATGGGCAGTGTTCAAGACTGGTTTTGGTTTTCTTGCTCTGAGTAGTAGCTGTCACAGGCTGGGAGCCAGAGACACGCGTTGTTTTTCGTTTCTAGATAAAAGGACTATCCGGGAATATCTTCTGAGCTGAATGTGGCTGGCCAAGTTCGATGTTATGATCGCAAGTTTTTACCTCGTCCGCTGACCGAGATATCCGATCACGACCCGCCGTCGCAGTGCTGCCTCCGCCAATGTCTCTTCTCCCACTTCGCAAACTTCGCCGAAGTTCTCCTCCAACCAATGCTTTGTCCGCAGTGCTCGTGCTGTGTATTACTCAGCGGCCAGGTCGGGTTGCGCAGCGGAAGTGTGGCAGCCCCAGTGCGGTGCCTTGTGGAGCACCTGAGTCGGCCGTGACTCAGCGCCCTGCTGAGTGGGCCTGCGCTCCGAGACACCTGTCTGACTCAGCCGGTAGGCTGCTCTCACGGCCCAAGTTGGACGCCGTTCTGACGGGACGGCTGTTGCGTTATGCGAACAAAGCGTCTGCCTCTTCATCTACTTCTACATCTACATGATTACTCTGCAATTCACATTCAACTGCTTGGCAGAGGGTTCATCGAACCACAATCATCTCTACCATTCCACTCCCGAACAGTGCGCGGGAAAAACGAACACCTAAACCTTTCTGTTCGAGCTCTGATTTCTCTTATTTTATTGTGATGACCATTCCTACCTATGTAAGTTGGGCGCAACAAAATATTTTCGCATTCGGAAGAGAAAGTTGGTGACTGAAATTTCGTAAATAGATGCCGCGACGAAAAACGTCTTTGCTTTAATGACTTCCGTTCCAACTCGCGTATCATATCTGCCACACTCTCTCTCCTATTACGTGATAATACAAAACGAGCTGCCCTTTTTTGCACCCTTTCGATGTCCTCCGTCAATCCCACCTGGTAAGGATCCCACACCGCGCAGCAATATTCTAACAGAGGACGAACGAGTGTAGTGTAAGCTGTCTCTTTAGTGGACCTGTTGCATCTTCTAAGTGTCCTGCCAATGAAACGCAACCTTTGGCTCGCCTTCCCCACAATATTATCTATGTGGTCTTTCCGACTGAAGTTCTCCGTAATTTTAACGTCCAGGTGCTTAGTTGAATTGACAGCCTCGAGAATTGTACTATTTATCGAGTAATCGAATTCCAACGGATTTCTTTTGGAACTCGTGTGGATCACCTCACACTTTTCGTTATTTAGCCTCAACTGCCACCTGCTACACCGTACAGCAATCTTTTCTAAATCGCTTTGCAACTGATACTGGTCTTCGGATGACGTTACTAGACGGTAAATTACAGCATCATCTGCGAACAACGTAAGAGAACTGCTCAGATTGTCACCCAGGTCATTTATATAGATCAGGAACAGCAGAGGTCCCAGGACGCTTCCCTGGGGAACACCTGATATCACTTCAGTTTTACTCGACGATTTGCCGTCTATTACTACGAACTGCGACCTTCCTGACGGGAAATCACGTATCCAGTCGCACAACCCCATAGGCCCGCAGCTCTTGCCCTGCCTCCCCCCCCCCCCTCCGTACTGCGATAAGTGTAAGTGTGGGCTCCAGACGCGGCCGGGAACCGGCGGGACGTGGGCAGCTCGCGGACAGCGGGCAGGAGACACCAGGGTTCGACGCCCGGCTCACAGCTTTCTCCTACCTTCACCCACTAGTGCGGTTTTACTTCGCGAATCACCTTAAGTTGCCCTGACATAAGACGTGAAAGTGGACGTGGCGTTGCACTTGGACGAGGGTGCGGGACGGTATTTTGTATAGCACTGACACTTACCGCCCTTCCAGGGGCGAATGGTTCGTCGCAACAACGATTACTGGTAAACGTCCGCGTCAACTTAATCACTATGATCTCTTTCCGAGATACACGTAACAAGAACCAATATATGGTTGGCTGCTCTAGGAACTAGGACTCTTGATATTTTTAAAAATATCGGGACTCTGATAAACCGATATTTAAAAACGTGTCCCTATTGGCTACCGATATATTGACAAAGTTATGATATATCGATATGGCTCTGAGCACTATGGGCTCAACATATGAGGTCATCAGTCCCGTAGGACTTATTGTTGTTGGTCTGGTCTTCAGTCCTGAGACTGGTTTGATGCAGCTCTCCATGCTAATCTATCCTGTGCAAGCTCCTTCATCTCCCAGTACCTACTGCAACCTACATCCTTCTGAATCTGCTTAGTGTATTCATCACTTGGTCTCCCTCTACGATTTTTACCCTCCACGCTGCCCTCCAATGCTAAATTTGTGATCCCTTGATGCCTCAGGACATGTCACACCTACCGGTCCCTTCTTCTTGTCAAGTTGTGCCACAAACTCCTCTTCTCCCCAATCCTATTCAATACCTCCTCATTAGTTACGTGATCTACCCACCTAATCTTCAATATTCTTCTGTAGCACCACATTTCGAAAGCTTCTATTCTCTTCTTGTCCAAACTATTTATCGTCCATGTTTCACTTCCATACATGGCTACACTCTATACAAATACTTTCAGAAACGACTTCCTTACACTTAAATCTATACTCGATGCTAACAAATTTCTCTTCTTCAGAAACGCTTTCCTTGCCATTGCCAGTCTACATTTTATATCCTCTCTACTTCGACCATCATCAGTTATTTTGCTCCCCAAATAGCAAAACTCGTTTACTACTTTAAGTGTCTCATTTCCTAATCTAATCCCCTCAGCATCACCCGACTTAATTCGACTACATTTCATTATCCTCGTTTCGCTTTTGTTGATGTTCATCTTATATCCTCCTTTCAAGACACTGTCCATTCCGTTCAACTGCTCTTCCAAGTCCTTTGCTGTCTCTGACAGAATTACAATGTCATCAGCGAACCTCAAAGTATTTATTTCTTCTCCCTGGATTTTAATACCTACTCCGAGTTTTTCTTTTGTTTCCTTTACTGCTTGCTCAGTATACAGATTGAATAAGGCTACAACCCTTCCCAACCACTGCTTCCCTTTCATGCCCGTCGACTCTTATAACTGCCAACTGCTTGCTGTACAAATTGTAAATAGCCTTTCGCTCCCTGTATTTTACCCCTGCCCCCTTCAGAATTTGAAAGAGAGTATTCCAGTCAACATTGTCAAAAGCTTTCTCTGAGACTGCAAATGCTAGAAACGTAGGTTTACCTCCGGAATATTTTACCCAAGAGGACGCCATCATCATTTGACCATACAGTAAAGCAGCATGCCCCCGGGAAAAATTACGGCTGTAGTTTCCCCTTGCTTTCAGCCGTTCGCAGTACCAGAACAGCAAGGCCGTTTTGGTTAGTGTTGCAAGGCCAGATCAGTCAGTCATTCAGACTGTTGCCCTTGCAACTATTGAAAAGGCTGCTGCCCCTCTTCAGGAACCACGTGTTTGTCTGGCCTCTCAACAGATACCCCTCCGTTGTGGTTGCACCTACGGTACGGCTATCTGTATCGTTGAGGCACACAAGCCTACCCACCAACGGCAAGGTCCATGGTTCATGGGGGGAGGCCCTAGGACTTATTACTTAAACCTAACTAACTGAAGCACATCACGCACATCCATGACTGAGACAGGATTCGAACCTGCGACCGTAGCGATATATCGATATATTGACGAAAAAATATCGACGTACCGACCAAAATAATATCGGCTGCACATTGTAAATATACTGCCAGTTTTAGAGCTGTATGTTTAAGTATTTGATATTTGCGGTAAGTTCTAATGAGACCACCCTAATTCGTTTCAGGCAAATACCGGGATGGTTCCTTTGAAATGGCACGGCCGACTTCCTTCCCAGTCCTTCTTTAATCCGAGATGTGCCCCGTCTCTAAAGACCTCGCTGTCGACGGGACGTTAAACACTAGTCTGCTCTTCGTAAATGAAATTCATTTCTCATCCACTTTCCTGAACGCCTTTCTGTTGCCCTCCTGTAATACAAAATAATTATTTAATTATCAACTTAGTATAAAGACGTATTAGAAAATTCATCACATTATTTCTAAGCATTATATTGCTCTAATAACGTTAAACACATTTTTTGAAACGTAGTATTCGAGGAAGTTTCTTAAACTGTACCGGTAAAATATTGGAATCAAAATGTTCAAATGTGTGTGAAATCTTATGGGACTTAACTGCTAAGGCCGTCAGTCCCTAAGCTTACACACTACTTAACCTAAATTATCCTAAGGACAAACAAAGACACCCATGCCCGAGGGAGGACTCGAACCTCCGCCGCCACCAGCCGCACAGTCCATGACTGCAGCGCCTAAGACGGCTCGGCTAATCCCGCGTGGCTATTGGAATCTTTAAGCCAGGGGCGGCCGGCTCATGAGCACACAGCGCTGCACGTGTGCTGCTCGCGTGCAATCGTCGACTGGGGCAGTGGCTACAGCCAGCAGGTTGCGGTAGTGTAGTGCCAGGCTAAGCCGCGGACGTTGATGCGTAGCGACCACTACGTAGTGAACGTTGTATTTCAATAACCGGAAAATGCAGAGTGAAACAAGGAAACGGAGAAGTGGAGATTTGCTATCTTTTAAAAAGTAATGGGAGAATCATTTTTTCTTTGTGCAAAAACGTGAAAATTCGAAATGTTTAATATGTGGCAGTATTCTCGCTGGTCAGCAGAAGTTTAGCATTGAACGCCATTATAACAAATTTCACAAGGACGAGTACAATTTATTGTCGGATTCTGAGTAGATGGGGAAATTGACTGAGCTTAAGAAGAGCGATGTTAGTTTGTAGATGGAGTTCCATGCGTGTTGCACTTGGTTGGTCAATACAGAGACAGTTAATGCTGTTTGGATATAACGCTTGAGTTGTCCTATGATGTCCCATATGTGCTCGATTGGGGACAGATCTGGTGACCGAGTAGGCCAAGGCAATACATCAACCCTCTGTAAGATCATGTTACAACAGCGGTATATGGGCGCGCGTTATCCTGTTGGAAAGCACCCCCTGCAGTTCCGTTCACGAATGGCAGCACGATGGGCCGAATCACCAGAATGACGTACATATTTGCGTGGGATGACCACGAGAGTGCACGTGCTGTCGTACGAAATCGCAGCCGAGACACTCTGTAGGGCATGTTGGGTTACAACAGCGGTATATGGGCGAGCGTTATCCTGTTGGAAACACCCCCTGCAGTTCCGTTCACGAATGGCAGCACGATGGGCCGAATCATCAGAATGACGGACATATTTGCGTGGGATGACCACGAGAGTGCACGTGCTGTCGTACGAAATCGCAGCCGAGACACTCTGTAGGGCATGTTGGGTTACAACAGCGGTATATGGGCGAGCGTTATCCTGTTGGAAACACCCCCTGCAGTTCCGTTCACGAATGGCAGCACGATGGGCCGAATCACCAGAATGACGTACATATTTGCGTGGGATGACCACGAGAGTGCACGTGCTGTCGTACGAAATCGCAGCCGAGACACTCTGTAGGGCATGTTGGGTTACAACAGCGGTATATGGGCGAGCGTTATCCTGTTGGAAACACCCCCTGCAGTTCCGTTCACGAATGGCAGCACGATGGGCCGAATCACCAGAATGACGGACATATTTGCGTGGGATGACCACGAGAGTGCACGTGCTGTCGTACGAAATCGCAGCCGAGACACTCTGTAGGGCATGTTGGGTTACAACAGCGGTATATGGGCGAGCGTTATCCTGTTGGAAACACCCCCTGCAGTTCCGTTCACGAATGGCAGCACGATGGGCCGAATCACCAGAATGACGGACATATTTGCGTGGGATGACCACGAGAGTGCACGTGCTGTCGTACGAAATCGCAGCCGAGACACTCTGTAGGGCATGTTGGGTTACAACAGCGGTATATGGGCGAGCGTTATCCTGTTGGAAACACCCCCTGCAGTTCCGTTCACGAATGGCAGCACGATGGGCCGAATCACCAGAATGACGGACATATTTGCGTGGGATGACCACGAGAGTGCACGTGCTGTCGTACGAAATCGCAGCCGAGACACTCTGTAGGGCATGTTGGGTTACAACAGCGGTATATGGGCGAGCGTTATCCTGTTGGAAACACCCCCTGCAGTTCCGTTCACGAATGGCAGCACGATGGGCCGAATCATCAGAATGACGTACATATTTGCGTGGGATGATCACGAGAGTGCACGTGCTGTCGTAGTTGCTGTGGTCACGAGAGATCTGAGACTTCCTTTCGTCATGTTTCTCATGTAACTGATTTAACATTTTATGGAGCACTGTTTTCAAGTTTTCTGGACGACAACAATAATAGCCCAGCGGTATGTGCAAGTTATAAGACTGCGCTTAATATAGCGAGAGCTGGAAAACCATTTGCTGAATTTGTAAGTGTCGGTTAAGAGCAAACATCAGTGATGAAAATTTAAGTAACTGTTTGCGTTTGTCTGTATGTAGAAATTTTGTTCCACTACACCTGTGATAGTTAAATGAAAAGTATCGTAGGTAACAGGTACTCCAAAACACGACATCTTTCAAGCATTCCTACTAACCTTATTTTGTTCCACTCCACCTGTGATAATTAAATAAAACATATCGTAGGTAATAGGTACTCTTTCAAAACACGACATCTTTCAAGCATTCCTACTAATCCTATTCCTTCATTCAATAAAGCAAGCTAGGAAACGAAACGCATTGCAGAGGAAGGAGCGGACAGAAGGTATGGTGGGGAGGGGAGAGAAGGAGGTGGCTAGCTTGCCCCTGTGTGCACGCGGAACACCTGTTAACTGCACAGGTTCATGTGCACCGCACACGTGCAGGATTCCTGCCCGCCCCTGCCTTAAGCGGTACATTATAGGCATCGTCGCCAATTTTTCTTCAACAGTTTTCTACAAACAAACCACAGGCAATACTGGCTGAACACTGCCTAAAAACTAAGGTTATTTCGTATATATTGAATCATAAAGAAGCATATCCGTGTTTACCTAGTAACAGCGCTTGCACAAAAAGTTACATAAAGACTACGACAAAACCAGCTCTGTCTTCCCTACCATGTGTTCCTCAATAAGTCCGGAACCGCGCTACTGCAACGGTCGCAGGTTCGAATCCTGCTTCCGGCATGGGTGTGTGTGATGTCCTTAGGTTAGTTAGGTTTAAGTAGTTCTCAGTCTAGGGGACTGATGATCTGAGATGTTAAGTCCCATAGTGTTTAGAGCCATCTGAATCATTTGTTCCTCAACAAACACATCTCATAGCTGAGAATATGGCTCCAACAAGCACGCAGTTGACGCAGATGTCAACAAATTTCGGGTGAACTGGAGGTACGAGTTTTGTAGCAGCAGTACAAATTAGGATTCGCTAGAGTGTACACTGAAGAGCCAAAGAAACTGGTATAGGAATGTGTATTTAAATACAGAGATAGAGGCAGAATAGGAAGTTGTGGTCGACAACGCCTATGTAAGACAACAAGTGTCTGGCGCAGTTGTTAGATCGTTTACTGCTGGTACAATGGCACGTTGATTTAAGTGAGTCTGAACGTCGTGTTATAGTCGGCGCATGAGCGATGGGACACAGCATCTCCGAGGCAGCGATGAAGAGCGGATTTTCCCGTATGACGATTTGGTGTGTATCGTGAATATCAGGAATCCGCTAAGACATCAAATCTCCGACGTCGCTGCGGTCGGAAAAAGATCCTGCAAGAACGGGACCAAAGAAAAGTGAAGAGAATCGTTCAATCTGATTTGATCCATTATAAATGGTTTTTGAAAGCGTCCGACTGTAGAAACAATAAATTTGTTTATAAATAAATAAATCATCTGCTACCAGTCACGATTTTTCTTTATTTTACTTTTCGCACATCGCGTTTCGAGAAATAATTCCCATTTTCAAGTGCATTTTTGTGTGTATTAAGCCATTTCTTTTGTTGTTGTCAGTGTATGTGATTCTGCTTCATTTCGTTGACTTGTACTGCAATACATAAGACACACGCGATTTTTTAGTTGCGTATCAACAAAAGCAAAACGAGGATAATGGAATGTAGTCGAATTAAGTCGGGTGACGCTGAGGGAATTAGATTAGGAAATGAGACACTTAAAGCAGTAAAGGAGTTTTGCTATTTGGGGAGCAAAATAACTGATGATGGTCGAAGTAGAGAGCATATAAAATGTAGACTGGCAATGGTAAGGAAAGCGTTTCTGAAGAAGAGAAATTTGTTAACATCGAGTATAGATTTAAGTGTGAGGAAGTCGTTTCTGAAAGTATTTGTGTCGAAGTGAAACATGGACGATGACTAGTTTGGACAAGAAGAGAATAGAAGCTTTCGAAATGTGGTGCTACAGAAGAATGCTGAAGATTAGACGGGTAGATCACATAACTAATGAGGAGGTATTGAATAGGATTGGGGAGCAGAGGAGTTTGTGGCACAACTTGACAAGAAGAAGGGATCAGTTGGTAGGACATGTTCTGAGACATCAAGGGATCACAAATTTAGCATTGGAGGGCAGCGTGGAGGGTAAAAATCGTAGAGGGAGACCAAGAGATGAATACACTAAGCAGATTCAGAAGGATGTAGGTTGCAGTAGGTACTGGGAGATGAAGAAGCTTGCACAGGATAGAGTAGCATGGAGAGCTGCATCAAACCAGTCTCAGGACTGAAGGCCACTACAACATCAGTTCTTTTTGTGAAGTTAGTGGCGAAATTTAGAAGAATTTGTACTTATAGTTTTCTAATGTGAGACTCTGCACAAATGGACCATTAGAAAACTGTAAGTACAAATTGTTCTAAATTTCGCCACTAATTTCACAAAAAGAATTGATACCCAGCTAAAAAATCGCGTGTTTCTTATGTATTGCAGTAAAAGTCAACGAAATGAAGCAGACTCACACACACTGACAACATCAAAAGAAATGGCTTAATACACACAAAAAACGCACTTGAAAATGGGAATTATTTCTCGAAACGCGTCGTGCGAAAAGTGAAATAAAGAAAAATCGTGACTGGGGGCAGAAGATTTATTTATTTATAAACAAAACTATAGAATCGTTCAACATGAGAGCAGTGCAGCCCTTCCGCACATTTCAATGCTGCGCCATCAACAAGTGTCAGTGTGGTCTTGCGGTAGCGTTCTCGCTTCCCGCGCACGGGGTCCCGGGTTCGATTCCCGGCGGGGTCAGGGATTTTCTCTGCCTCGTGATGACTGGGTGTTGTGTGTTCTTCATGGTCATTGACTCGCAAGTCGCCGAAGTGGCGTCAACTAAAAAGGCAATACGGCGGACGAACTTCTCCACATGGGGCCTCCCGGCCAACAATGCCATACGATCATTTTATTTCATTTCAGTGTGCGAACCAATCGACGAAATATTTTCGATATGGGCTTTCGGAGCCGGAGGTCCACTCGTGTACGCTTGATGACTGCACTATAGAAAGCATTAAAACGCGCCTGGGCTCATCAATAGTGACATTGGACTGTTGATGATTGGAAACATGAAACTTCCTGGCAGATTAAAACTGTGTGCCCGACCGAGACTCGAACTCGGGACCTTTGCCTTTCGCGGGCAAGTGCTCTACCATCTGAGCTACCGAAGCACGACTCACGCCCGGTACTCACAGCTTTACTTCTGCCAGTATCTCGTCTCCTACCTTCCAAACTTTACAGAAGCTCTCCTGTGAACCTTGCAGGAAGGTAGGAGACGAGATACTGGCAGAAGTAAAGCTGTGAGTACCGGGCGTGAGTCGTGCTTCGGTAGCTCAGATGGTAGAGCACTTGCCCGCGAAAGGCAAAGGTCCCGAGTTCGAGTCTCGGTCGGGCACACAGTTTTAATCTGCCAGGAAGTTTCATATCAGCGCACACTCCGCTGCAGAGTGAAAATTTCATTCTGGATTGGAGACATGTTGCCTGGTCGGGCGAATCTGGTTTCAAATTGTATCGGGCGGATGGTCGGGTATGGAGACAACCTCATGAATCCTTTGACCCTGTATGTCAGCAGGGGACTGTTCGAGCTGGTGGAGGCTCTGTAATGTTGTGGAGCGTGTGAAGTTGGAGCGATATGGAACCCCTGATACGTCTAGATACGACTCTGACAGGTGACACGTACGTAAGCATCCTGTCTGATCACCTGCATCCATTCATGTTCATCGTGCATTCCGACGGACTTGGGCAATTCCAGCAGGACAATGCGATATCTCACACATCCTGAATTGCTACAGACGCTTCTAAGATTAAACACATCCGCTGTCCACCAAACTCGCCAGACATGAACATTATTGAGCATATCTGGGATGCCTTGCAACGTGCAGTTCAGAAGAGATCCCCACCCCATCGTACTCTTACGGATTTATGGTTCAAGTGGCTCTGAGCACTTTTTTTTTTTTTTGGTCATCAGTCTACTGACTGGTTTGATGCGGTCCGCCACGAATTCCTTTCCTGTGCTAACCTCTTCATCTCAGAGTAGCACTTGCAACCTACGTCCTCAAGTATTTGCTTGACGTATTCCAATCTCTGTCTTCCTCTACAGTTTTTGCCCTCTACAGCTCCCTCTAGTACCATGGAAGTCATTCCCTCATGTCTTAGCAGATGTCCTATCATCCTGTCCCTTATCACTGTTTTCCACATATTCCTTTCCTCTCCGATTCTGCGTAGAACCTCCTCATTCCTTACCTTATCAGTCCACCTAATTTTCAACATTCGTCTATAGCACCACATCTCAAATGCTTCGATTCTCTTCTGTTCCGGTTTTCCATGTTTCACTACCATACAATGCTGTACTCCAGAGGTACATCCTCAGAAATTTCTTCCTCAAATTAAGGCCGGTATTTGATATTAGTAGACTTCTCTTGGACAGAAATGCCTCTTTTGCCATAGCGAGTCTGCTTTTGATGTCCTCCTTGCTCCGTCCGTCATTGGTTATTTTACTGCCTAGGTAGCAGAATTCCTTAACTTCATTGACTTCGTGACCATCAATCCTGATGTTAAGTTTCTCGCTGTTCTCATTTCTACTACTTCTCATTACCTTCGTCTTTCTCCGATTTACTCTCAAACCATACTGTGTACCCATCAGACTGTTCATTCCGTTCAGCAGATCATTTAATTCTTCTTCACTTTCACTCAGGATAGCAATGTCATCAGCGAATCGTATCACTGATATCCTTTCACCTTGTATTTTAATTCCACTCCTGAACTTTTCTTTTATTTCCATCATTGCTTCCTCGCTGTACATATTGAAGAGTAGAGGCGAAAGGCTGCAGCCTTGTCTTACACCCTTCTTAATACGAGCACTTCGTTCTTGATCGTGCACTCTTATTATTCCCTCTTGGTTGTTGTACATGTTGTATATGACCCGTCTCTCCCTATAGCTTACCCCTACTTTTTTCAGAATCTCGAACAGCTTGCACCATTTTATATTGTCGAACGCTTTTTCCAGGTCGACAAATTCTATGAAAGTGTCTTGAGCACTATGGGACTTAAATTCTAAGGTCATCAGTCCCGTAGAACTTAGAACTACTTAAATGTAACTAACCTAAGGACATCACACATATCCATGCCCGAGGCAGGATTCGAAACTGCGACCATAGGGGTCGCGCGGTTCCAGACTGTAGCGCCTAGAACCGCTCAGCCATCACGGCCGGCACGGATTTATGGACAGCCCTTCTATATTCATAGTGTCAGTTCCCTCCAGCATTACTTCAGACATTAGCCGAGTCCATGCCACGTCATGTCGCGGCACTTCTGCGTCCTCGCGGCGTCCCTACACGATATTAGGCAGGTGTACCAGTTTCTTTGACTCTTCAGTGTAGGTAACTCTCCCGTACGTACCATTCAGTAGGGAGGATGTGTTGGAAAGTCATGCTAGGAAGGGAACAACGCATGCCGTACACACCACAAGCGCTTGCGCAGTGATAGTGTAGATGCAGGTACTGGAAAGAGAACAGACAGAGATTAGCACCTGTTAACGGAGGGGGCGTGACCGATGTGGAGAGAAGCCGCCGCTTCCTGCTGCGGTCCAAATGCGTGTCAGGGGCGGCGGAAGCCCGCGGGGTTTCACGTCCGCTGTTTACAAACAGTTTCCTCCTGACCGAGGGCAAGCTGCTGCTTGCAGAGCCCGGATAAGTGCCACTCTTGCTCTGTTCCTAGTGACCTGGCGCACGCCGAGAGCGACAATACATGCCGTGCTGCTCGCCGCTTTCCAACGTGCAGGAGGAAACTTTTTGTGGATAAACACGCATACCGTCAGGTTTTTATGTTTTCAGATGTTCAAATGTGTGTAAAATGTTATGGGACTTAACTGCTTAGGTCATCAGTCCCTAAGCTTACACACTACTTTACCTAAATTATCCTGAGGACAAACACACACACACTCATGCCCGAGGGAGGACTCGAACCTCCGCCGGGGCCAGCCGCACAGTTCATGACTGCAGCGCTCCAGACCGCTCGGCTAATCCCGAGCGGCTTTTATGTTTTGCGTCGTTCCTTAGTTACATGTGTATTCTTGGAGACGTGGTGCGTCTATGCAAGTAAATGAAAGGCTGTTTATTTTGCGCCATTGGCGTTTAGCTTATGCGGCACCTTCAGTGGCTTGTGATTGTGCGAGATAAACATAAGTTGGTAGTCGTGTTTCTATGTCTGAAGGAAGATGTCTGTTCAAATTTCGCGCACGTTGGCTAAGGGTTTCGCTAGTTGCGCCACTATCAGGATGCAAAGCGGGTTTGATTTAAATAGACGCTGTAACGATCGTGAGTGTTGTTTACCTTTGATACTGGACGTGATGAGTTGAGAGTCTAGAATGCCTTTAAGGCAAAAAAGACGCCGGGTGCAACACCTCAGTGACTTTGAACGAGGTCGTGTCATAGGGCTACGAGAAGCTGAATGAGCATTCTGCGATATTGCAGAAATACACTACTGGCGATTAAAATTGCTACACCAAGAAGAAATGCAGGTGATAAACGGGTATTCATTGGACAAATATATTATACTAGAACTGGCATGTGACTACATTTTCACGCAATTTGGGTGCATACATCCTGAGAAATCAGTATCCAGAACAACCACCTCTGGCCGTAATAACGGCCTTGATACGCCTGGGCATTGAGTCAAACGGAGCTCGGATGCCCTGTACAGGTACAGCTGCCCAGGCAGCTTCAACACGATACCACAGTTCATCAAGAGTAGTGACTGGTGCATTGTGACGAGCCAGCTGCTCGGCCACCATTGACCAGACGTTTTCAGTTGCTGAGAGATCTGGAGAATCTGCTGGCCAGGGCAGCAGTCGAACATTTTATGTATCCAGAAAGGTCCGTACAGGACCTGCAACATGCGGTCGTGCATTATCCTGCTGAAATGTAGGGTTTCGCAGGGATCGAATGAAGGGTAGAGCCACGGGTCGTAACACATCTGAAATGTAGCGTCCACTGTTCAAAGTGTCGTCAATGCGAACAAGAGGTGACCGAGACGTGTAACCAATGCACCCCGTACTATCACGCCGGTTGATACGCCAGTATGGCGATGACGAATACAAGCTTCCAATGTGCGTTCACCGCGATGTCGCCAAATACGGATGCGACCATCGTGATGCTGTAAAAAGAATCTGGATTCATCCGAAAAAATGACGTTTTGCCATTCGTGCACCCAGGTTCGTCGTCGAGTACACCATCGCAGCCGCTCCTGTCTGTGATGCAGCGTCAAGGGTAACCGCAGCCACGGTCTCCGAGCTGATAGTCCGTGCTGCTGCAAACGTCGTCGAACTGTTCGTGCAGATGGTTGGTGTCTTGCAAACGTCCCCATCTGTTGACTCAGGGATCGAGACGTGGCTGTACGATCCGTTACAGCCGTGCGGATAAGATGCCTGTCATCTCGACTGTTAGTGATACGAGGCCGTTGGGATCCAGCACGGCGTTCCGTATTACCCTCCTGAACCCACCGATTCCATATTCTGGTAAAGTCATTGGATCTCGACCAACGCGAGCAGCAATGTCGCGATACGATAAACCGCAATCGCGAAAGGCTACAATCCGACCTTTATCAAAGTCGGAAACGTGATGGTACGCATTTCTCCTCCTTACACGAGGCATCACAACAACGTTTCACCAGGCAACGCCGGTCAACTGCTGTTTGTGTATGAGAAATCGGTCGGAAACTTTGCTCATGTCAGCACGTTGTAGGTGTCGCCACCGGCGCCAACCTTGTGTGAATGCTCTGAAAAGCTAATAATTTGCATATCACAGCATCTTCTTCCTGTCGGTTAAATTTCGCATCTGTGGCTCGTCATCTTCGTGGTGTACCAGTTTTAATCGCCAGTAGTGTACTTTGGTCCGGAGGCGACCAATTCAAAAGTTAGAATCGAAAATTATTTTGATGCTTCTGACAGTGGAATAGGTTACATATACTCTTGTTGCTAAAGCTACAAGGTATTTTTTTTTTAATTTAATCGTATGGCTAGGGCCCTGTGTCGGGCAGACCGTTCGCCGGGTGCCGGTCTTTCAATTTGACGCCACTTCGGCGACCTGCAGTCGATGAGGATGACAGGATGAAGATGATGACAGCACAACACCCAGTCCCTTGACGGAGAAAATTCCCCGACCCAGCCGGGAAACGAACCCGGGCCCAGAGGATTGACAATCCGTCACGCTGACCATTTTTTTATCTCATTTTGTTCGTTTACGTTCGTTGCATCTGGCGACCATTCAGCTACCTGGGGCGGACCACAGGGTATTAAGTTTCAGAGATGGTAGCGTGAACTAAAACAAAAAAAAGTCGCGTAAACATGGGCGTATCTTAAGAGCCATGAGTAGAGTTATAAAACTACCATAGGTTTCCGCAGTCTACCGTAATTAAGCGCACACTGCAGAAGCTTTGGTCAGTTAAGGTCGTACCCGCATTGCCTGTACACTGTGTTTGTCTCATACCTATCGGGCATTACCTCATAACGATTCTTCTTTCTACATGTGCCATCAGTGTGTTACTAGATTCTCCTAGAAACCGGAAGCGGTGAACTGTCTAGAAACTGAGTGAGAATATACGACGGTTGGAACTTTAATAGTGGCAACTATTTATTTACAGATAGCACAAAACAGATTCGTGTTTCAAAGTTTTACTGACGGCCGGTGTGGCCGAGCGGTTCTAGGCGCTACAATCTGGAACCGGGCGACCGCTGCGGTCGCAGGTTCGAATCCTGCCTCGGGCATGGATGTGTGTGATGTCCTTAGGTTAGTTAGGTTTAAGTAGTTCTCAGTTCTAGGGGACTGATGACCTCAGAAGTTAAGTGTCATAGTGCTCAGAGCCGTTTGAATTATTTTTCAAAGTTTTACTCATCTTCAAAGTAGTCACCAACATTCTGTATAGCCCGTTGCCAGCGATGTGGAAGTCGTAGGATACTCTTAGCAGTGCCAGTTGTGTTGACATTTCGAGCGGCGCGGTCTGTTGCCCGACGAATTTGTAGCAGTTCTGAAGCGAATGCCGTGAAGTGTTTCCTTCAGTTTAGAAACCGAGTTGAACTCACGACGGGCTAAGTCAGGGGAGTGCAGTATGTGGTATAGCACTTACCAGACCCATCAGTCAAACAAAATCAGTAACTGTACGTGCTTGGGCATTGCCCTGCAAAATGATGGTCAGGTCCTGCAGAAAGTGACACCACTTCTGTCTGTAAGCTGTTCGTTTTTGGAACACAACCTGCGACCACCTTGCATCAAAGTACTTGCTTTGGTTACATAAAAGAGCAAAATTTACGCGATTACCTATTTATATTTCGTAAATATATACGTAGAATACGCGATGGACTAACACTGTACGAATTATGTGCAAGACAAACAACCAAAACAAAAAACAAAAGAGGAGCCAAGTCGTCATCTCCCTTTTCCTTTCTTACACATTTATTCATGGTTCTTCACCTCCCAATGTCCGCCCCCGGTAGCTGAGTGGTCAGCGCGACAGAATGTCAATCCTAAGGGCCCGGGTTCGATTCCCGGCTGAGTCGGAGATTTTCTCCGCTCAGAGACTGGGTGTTCATCCCCATTGACGCGCAAGTCACAGAAGTGGCGTCAAATCCAAAGACTTGCACCAGGCGAACGGTATACCCGAAGGGAGGCTCAAATCACAGTCATTTACCTCCCAATGCTACCAGTAATATCGGTGATCCTACCATTTACTACATTTATATAGTTTATAAAGGGTCTTACAAAAAGGTACGGCCAAACTTTCAGGAAACATTCCTCACACACAAAGAAATGTGTCCGGAAACGCTTACTTTCCATGTTAGAGCTCATTTTATTACTTCTCTTCAAATCACATTAATCATGGAATGGAAACACACAGCAACAGAACGTACCAGCGTGACTTCAAACACTTTGTTACAGGAAATGTTCAAAATGTCCTCCGTTAGTTAGGATACGTGCATCCACCCTCCGTCGCACGGAATCCCTGATGCGCTGATGCAGCCCTGGAGAATGGCGTATTGTATCACAGCCGTCCACAATACGAGCACGAAGAGTCTCTACATTTGGTACCGGGGTTGCGTAGACGAGAGCTTTCGAATGCCCCCACAAATGAAAGTCAAGAGGGTTGAGGTCAGGAGAGCGTGGAGGCCACGGAATTGGTCCGCCTCTACCAATCCGTCGGTCACCGAATCTGTTGTTGAGAAGCGTACGAACACTTCGACTGAAATGTGCAGGAGCTCCATCGTGCATGAACCACATGTTGTGTCGTACTTGTAAAGGCACATGTTCTAGCAGCACAGGTAGAGTATCTCGTATGAAATCATGGATACGTGCTTCATTGAGCGTAGGTGGAAGAAACTAAAATGAGCTCTAACATGGAAATGGTTCAAATGGCTCTGAGCACTATGGGACTCAACTGCTGAGGTTATTAGTCCCCTAGAACTTAGAACTAGTTAAACCTAACTAACCTAAGGACATCACAAACATCCATGCCCGAGGCAGGATTCGAACCTGCGACCGTAGCGGTCTTGCGGTTCCAGACTGCAGCGCCTTTAACCGCACGGCCACTTCGGCCGGCTCTAACATGGAAATTAACATGGAAATTAAGCGTTTCCGGACACATGTACACATAACATCTTTTCTTTATTTGTGTGTGAGGAATGTTTCCTGAAAGTTTGGCCGTACCTTTTTGTAACACCCTGTGTACTATCGAACCGTAGTTATCGTAGAGGGCAAGTCTAGCTATGAGCACTCGTTCATCTGCACTATTGTGAAACATCTCTTCTACTCGGAGCCTCTCGCTTTCCGTATTTTGGAAGGAGGTGTATTTACAAAAAGAGGAAAAAAATGCCTAATAAACATGGACTGTACAATGTGCACCTTAAGAAGTATGAACACTTTTTCGGTGGGGGAGATAAGTTTCGGAGTAGCTTTCACTTGTAACGTACGGCTCGGACGTTTCCGGACCATGTTCCCTTATCTCAGATTGATACGAGTACATTTACGCTTCGCCATCATCCCTGAAATTTCTTAACACCATCACGGAATCACCCTGTGTATTCCTTGTGGCAGCAACATTACATTCCCTTCGGGCTAATCCATCGCTCAGCAACTCATGTCAACAACAACAACAACAACAGAAGTATGTAAGACAGGAAACGAAAACTTTCTGTACTACTAGCGCCGAAGCGGAGAACACGCAGCCTTCCTTTGATGGTTGGCTAAACTACCGACAACGAGTGGAACACAAGTGCATGCGAACCCAACACGACGGGATTTTGTTTACTGCCGCGCACCTAACGTTTATACCAGAGAGAATTCTCGTTCGCTTGTCTTCGCTTCGGTGTAAAGTGGGCTGTAATTACGTTCTGGTTTAACTGCTAGTACAAGCGGCGTTTCGACCGTATTTGCAATCATCATCTTCAGGGTGAGAGCTTAGTCGTATTTTCACTTGTGCCGAGACGTCCTCCGCTCGCTCGTGGAACCTTTGGCCCACTGGAAGGCGGAGAGAAAGCAGCGAGCAGCGGTTTTCTGGAAAGGATGTGGTCCATGGAGAGGCGTGGACCCTGGAAAGTGAGTGAAGCGCTAACAAAGGCGGCGAGAGTGCCAAGACTGTAGGAGGCGTGGGAGGCGGGACCTAACGAGGTGGCCTGGGATTCAGGGTACAGAGAGCGAGATTAGGAGGTCTTATTCCCAGCCGGCTCACACAGATGCAGACAGTAGCTTCGCACAGAGAAATCTTGACCCACTCAGTATGATATTCATTGATCTTAAATTTCCTCTTGTATAACGACTGTGCTGGACCGGGGACCTGTAACTTTAAATATTCAACCACAACCAGCACTCACAGCTTTACTTTCGCCGTTAACTCTCCTATTGAAACTTCCTGGCAGATTAAAAGTGTGTGCTGGGCCGAGACTCGAACTCTGGACCTTTGCCTTTCGCGGGCAAGTGCTCTACCATCTGAGCTACCCATACACGACTCACGCCCCGTCCTCACAGCTTTACTTCTGCCAGTACCTCGTCTCCTACCTTCCATACTTTACAGAAGCTCTCGTGCGAACCTTCCAGACCCTAGGCTGTGGCTAAGCCATGTCTCCGCAATATCCTTTCTTTCAGGAGTGCTAGTTCTGCAAGGTAAGCAGGAGAGCTTCTGTAAAGTTTGGAAGGTAGGAGACGAGGTACTGGCAGAAGTAAAGCTGTGAGGACGGGGCGTGAGTCGTGCTCGGGTAGCTCAGATGGTAGAGCACTTGCCCGCGAAAGGCAATGGTCCCGCGTTCGAGTCTCGGTCCGGCACACAGTTTTAATCTGCCAGGAAGTTTCGTATCAGCGCACACTCCGCTGCAGAGTGAAAATCTCATTCTAGGTTTAAGTAGTTATAAATCCGGGGTACTGATGACCTCAGATGTTAAGTCCCATAGTGCTTAGACCCATTTGAGCCATTTTTTGAGAACCGGAGAGGAAAGGAATATGTGGAAAACACCGACAAGGAGAAGGGACAGGAGAGCTTCTGTAAAGCTTGGAAGGTAGTAGACGAGATACTGGCAGAAGTAAAGCTGTGAGGACGGGGCGTGAGTCGTGCTTGGGTAGCTCATTTGGTGGAGCACTTGCCCGCGAAAAGCAAAGGTCCCGAGTTCGAGTCTCGGTTCGGCACACAGATCTGCCGGGAAGTATTACTCAAAACTAACTACGAGGGCTATCCACAAAGTACATTACGTTTTGGAATTAAAAATAAATAAAGTATTGGAAATTTTTTTATTATATACAGATGAAAGCCACACTTAAATACTAGTTTTCTACATAGTTGCCATTTAAATTAAGGCACTTATTGTAGCGCTGGACGAGCTCGGAAATTCCTTCGTCGTAAAATTCGGCCGCCTGCGCCTTCAACCACGTGGTTACCTGTTCTTGAAGCTGTGCGTCGTCATCAAAACGCTGCATAGCCAACCACTTCTTCATTCCTGGGAATAAGTGGAAGTCGCTCGGTGCCAGGTCGGGACTGTACGGCGGATGAGGAAACAACTCCCACTTAAAAGATTCGAGAACTTCACGAGTGGCATTTGCCGTGTGGGCCCGGGCGTTGTCGTGAATCGGCAAGATCTTTGAGCCCAACTTTCCCCTGCGCTTGTTTTGTATTGCTCTTCTGAGGTTGTGCAGAGTTTGACAATACCTTTGAGAGTTTATTGTAGTGCCTCTTTCCAGGAAATCCACAAAAATCACACCTTTTCTGTCCCAAAAGAGGTAACCACGTGGTTGAAGGCGCAGGCGGCCGAAATTTACGACGAAGGAATTTCCAAGCTCGTCCATCGCTACGATAAGTGCCTTAATTTAAATGGTAACTATGTATAAAAGTAGTATTTAAGTGTGGCTTTCATCTGTATATAATAAAAATTTTTCCAAGCTAGCCCTCGTAACTTAAGGACATGACACACATCCATGCCCGAGCAGGATTCGAACCTGTGACGGTAGCAGCAGCGCGGCTCCGGACTGAAGCGCCTAGAACCGCTCGGCCACAGTGGCCGGCTCTGCGCAGAACCTTCTCATTCCTTACCTTACCAGTCCACCTAATTTTCAACGTTCGTCTGTAGCACCATATCTCAAATGCTTCAATTCTCTTCTGTTCCGGATTTCCCGCAGTCCATGTTTCACTCCCATACAATACTGTGGTCCAAACGTACATTCTCAGAAATTTCTTCCTCAATGTGTGTGAAATCTTATGGGACTTAACTGCTAAGGTCATCAGTCCCTAAGCTTACACACTACTTAAACTAAATTATCCTAAGGACAAACACACACATCCATGCCCGAGGGAGGACTCGAACCTCCGCCGGGACCAGCCGCACAGTCCATGACTGTAGCGCCTTAGACCGCTCGGCTAATCCCACGCGGCATTCTTCCTCAAATTAAGGCCTATGTTTGGTACTAATAGACCTCTCTTGGCCACGAATGCCCTTTTTGCCAGAGCTTTTCCGCTTTTGATGTCCTCCTTGCTCCATCCGGCATTGGTTATTTTGCTGCCTACGTAGCAGAGTTTCTTAACTTCACCTACTTCGTGACCATCAATCCTGATGTTAAGTTTCACGCTGTTCTCATTTCTACTGCTTCTCATTATTTTCGTCTTTCTTCAATTTACTCTCAATCCATAGTCCGTTCTCACTAGACTGTCCATTCCATTCAGCAGATCATGTAATCTTCATCACTTTCACTCAACATAGGAATATCATCAGCGAATCGTATCATTGATAGCCTTTCACGTTGAATTTTAATCGCAAGACAAAAAGAGAAAAACATCGAAAAACTGTCAATTTATAATTATATCAGTCGAGAAAAAATTTGTCATTTGGTATCGGACGTGGAACACGAAATCAAGACAATCCGTAGTAGCATTCAGACTGACTGGGTCGCAATGGTAAAAGCCAGACATCAGGCTAGAAATGATTTTACTGCTCATATGATGTGTATCGCATTTTCTCCATCCTCAGAAAGCCAAATTGATCGTGATCTAACTATTTTAATTTCCATTTACCTGTAATTTTTTTTATTGTTAACAACTTGGATGCCTGATTCGTTAAGCTAACTGTGCCATAATTCTGTATGAGCTCCAATTTTTCTGAGAGTCAGACCGTGGTCATTTCGCGAGAGATTTGTAGGAGGAAGTAATATGTTTGTCGTAGGCACTGTCTGCGAAGAACCTTATGGCGCTTCCAACGTATCGTTGTCTATATATTCTTTCCGTTCCATTGCTCGAGTAAACTTGCGTTGAATATTTTCAAAATTTCGCGGCCCTGTCAGCAACTGTATAAATATTAATTTTAATAACCAACAGCCTCAGTTGCACCGTTTACTTAGAATTCACCTATGTTTCAGTCGGGATAACCCAAGCTTCTTCAGAATAAAAGTAACTACCGTTTGTCCATAGTGGACATCGTCAAGCTAAAAGTACAAATCCATAATTACGAGGTGTGGCTAGAAAAAAACCGGACTAGTACTGGTGAAACAATAAAACGAATGCAATAAGGCTGAAAGTCGCGTGGCCTGTCACGTGACTCTCGCTCCGCCTACTGCTCGAGTTTCATCTGCCTCCTGCACTCAGTCTGCCCGTGGCGTCTGTTTTAAGTAGTTGACGTTTTGTCTGTGCGTCGGAAAATGTTGAGTGTACAGAAAGAACAGCGTGTTAACATCAAATTTTGTTTCAAACTAGGAAAATCTGCAAGTGAAACGTTTGTAATGTTACAACAAGTGTACGGCGATGATTGTTTATCGCGAACACAAGTGTTTGAGTGGTTTAAACGATTTAAAGATGGCCGCGAAGACACCAGTGATGACACTCGCACTGGCAGACCATTGTCAGTGTCTGAGTTAACAGGAGTTTACAAGGAAAGTGTCGAACAAGTTTACCGATTTTTTCAATGTTTGCATCAGTTTTTGCTGACAATGATCTGCCAGTGCGAGTGTCATCACTGGTGTCTTCGCGGCCATCTTTAAATCGTTTAAACCACTCAAACACTTGTGTTCGCGATAAACAATCATAGCCGTACACTTGTTGTAACATTACAAACGTTTCACTTGCAGATTTTCCTAGTTTGAAACAAAATTTGATGTTAACACGCTGTTCTTTCTGTACACTCAACATTTTCCGACGCACAGACAAAACGTCAACTACTTAAAACAGACGCCACGGGCAGACTGAGTGCAGGAGGCAGATGAAACTCGAGCAGTAGGCGGAGCGAGAGTCACGTGACAGGCCACGCGACTTTCAGCCTTATTGCATTCGTTTTATTGTTTCACCAGTACTAGTCCGGTTTTTTTCTAGCCACACCTCGTATCGTCAGACTGCAAAAACTTACCTGAAACTGCCTCGGCAGCCACGAGTGCTGTACTGGAACTCAAGTCTGACGATAATTTATGGATTTGTAGTTTTAACTTGACAAATGGTAGTTACTTTTATTCCGAAGAAAGTTGGGCTATCCCGACTGACACCTAGGTATATTCTAGGTAAAAGGTGAAACTGAGGCTGTTGGTTATTAAAATTAAAATTAAACTTGGGTTGTGTCTGCGCAAATAGCCCCGGTAGACCGTTTAGCACTCTGAATGTTCGTACCCGTAAAAATCTGCACACGAAACTCCCTAGAAGGAAAGGAACTGGAGGAATCGAATTTCGAATGTTGAAACCATTCCTAGTTTTGTGGTAGCTTTCTTGTATAGGTCTGTTACGTAGGGTTGAGTTTTAATGTGCTGTTCTCTGTAGGTGCGGCGGTGCTGAAGCAGGATGGGTGATCTCCAGAGCGACGCAGTGATCCGTTTACAGGCGACACTGTTGTGTGTTGAGGTTTCATTGATGAGAAGATAGACACCGGAACCAGTGAACTTCACTGAATATTTTCTCACAAGTACGGAGCGTGGGAGTCCGGGACTTCCATCTGGAGAGAACGACTTTTGCTGTTTCCCACACCACCGCTTCTCCTCCGCGTCCTTGAAGATCTGTTTTCAAGAACAGCTGGACGGAATATCGACCCTCCCGAAGAAGTTCAGTTTTCGCTTTCCTTTCGTAATTTTCGAAAGCGCTGGCTTCGCCGTGACCAGCACCCGAAGAAAATTTTGCAAAATTTCTTGTGCAGTTGAAAGTGTTCAATTCAACCACAGTCTGCGGAGCTGTTGAAAAGATTTCCCAAAACAGAGGAGACTTTTTCTGTGTGTATTTGGATATACAATGTAATGTTGGCTCTGTAGCAACCTGTGTTATTTTGACGATCCGTTTTCTAGCCCATGTACGCAGTACGTTGAGGTTTGCAACAAACAGAAGTGACGTTAAGATCCCCTCTCCATAGTCGTTACCAGTGCCCTCTTTCGTAGCTCACAGATATTGCTATAGCAGAAATGTTACCGAAGTAATATGTACGAGATCATCTTTGTTATTAGAAATGTCAGGGAAGTCTATCTTCGTTGCAGTGGTGTTTTATGGTACAACTATGGGCATGGTGCCTTTCCATTTCTAAGTGAAATAAGGGGAAATTTTGATGTCCAGCGATATTAATGCAACGTAATGTATCTGTGCTGTCCGGAGATATTAGTATTGTGTCAGTCTTCAGCCAGCTGAGATTTGAGTTTACTTGTAGTGTGGAGATACTGTGCTGAGAAAAGATGCGTCATCTGAACTGTGTTGCAGTGTAGCTGTCCAGCGATATTAATGCAACGTAATGTCTCTATGCTGTCCAGAGATATTGGTGCTGTGTCAGTCTTCAGCCAGCTGAGATTTGAATGGAGATCCTGTGCTCAGAAAAGATGAGTCATCTCAACTGTGTTGCAGTGAACACAAATAACGGTTAGTTACTAGCATGAGCAGAGATTATATTGAAGAATCCTTCATCCACAGATATTAGCGATGTCATCTTCTACAGCTATCTACGAGACCTAGTAGTATGTACGAGGGATATTAAGCTCCTGATATATTTACAAGGTCCTGTTGTAAAGATTACACACCGTGAGATTTTTAGCAGAGATATTACTGGTAAATGTGTGATCCAGAGATAGTAGGTATGTGCGCTTCAGCCCACAGACATTGCTAGGGTACCACCAGAGATGTTACTGCTACAATTTGTAGAAACACCGTTTTTGTTATGAGAGATGTCAGCAAAGATTATCTTCATTGAAGGGATGCTGAAGTGATTTTCTATTTCTTGTGGAATTAAGGGAAATTTTGGAGCGAGAGATATTTGTGGAACGTGGTGACAGTGTACAAGTGGGTCATCTCAACTGTGTTACAGTGAACACAAATAATGGTTAGTTACTAGCATGAGCAGAGGTTGTATTGAAGAATCCTTCATCCACAGATATTAGCAATGTCATCTTCTACAGCTATCTACGAGACCTAGTAGTATGTACGAGGGATATTAAGCTCCTGATATATTTACAAGGTCCTGTTGTAAATATTACACACCGTGAGATTGAGTTTAGCAGAGATATTACTGATAAATGTGTGATCCAGAGATAGTAGCTATGTGCACTTCAGCCCAGAGACATTGCTAGAGTACCACCAGAGATGTTACTGCTACAATTTGTAGAAACACCGTTTTTGTTATGAGAGATGTCAGCAAAGATTATCTTCATTGAAGGGATGCTGAAGTGATTTTCTATTTCTTGTGGAATTAAGGGAAATTTTGGAGCGAGAGATATTTGTGGAACGTGGTGACAGTGTACAAGTGGGCGAAGTTTCTGTTTACTTGTTGTGGGAACTTGTGTTTGCGAGTTGGGGAGGTGCGTCGCAGCTGACTTGAGTAGTTTCAGCGGTGCGTGAGCAGAGGTATTATCGAAGCGTGTGTCATCAGGGAGTGTAGCGTGGTGTGGCGTGCTGTCAGCGAACAAAGATAAAAGTGACGAGCGGCAGGGTGTAGTAAGGCGGCGGGTGTGTTTCCCCGTGCCGTGTCGTGTTGTGGTGAGCGGGACAGACGGCGCTACAATGCGACGGAGGTCCGCCAGCGCCGCCACGCTGGTGATCGTGGTGGGGGCGGACGTCGACTCCAGGCTCCTGCTGCGCGGGCGGCGCCGCTCCAGCGCGCGCTCCAGGGACAAGTTCCGGGCGCCAGCCGAGGAGAAGGTCCGCACAATATATACCACGATCACTGTAAAACCTCTGTCTGTCTCTGTCGGGCTTCCGCCGACCTTATTCGCTCACTCACCCACCTTCCTTGCTCTCTTTCTCTGTCTCTCTCTCTCTCTCTCACTCTCACTCTCTCTCTCTCTCTCTCTCTCTCTCTCTCTCTCTCTATATATATATATATATATATATATATATATATATATATATATATATATATATATTCCTGGAAATTGAAATAAGAACACCGTGAATTCATTGTCCCAGGAAGGGGAAACTTTATTGACACATTCCTGGGGTCACATACATCACATGATCACACTGACAGAACCACAGGCACATAGACACAGGCAACAGAGCATGCACAATGTCGGCACTAGTACAGTCTATATCCACCTTTCGCAGCAATGCAGGCTGCTATTCTCCCATGGAGACGATCGTAGAGATGCTGGATGTAGTCCTGTGGAACGGCTTGCCATGCCATTTCCACCTGGCGCCTCAGTTGGACCAGCGTTCGTGCTGGACGTGCAGACCGCGTGAGACGACGCTTCATCCAGTCCCAAACATGCTGAATGGGGGACAGATCCGGAGATCTTGCTGGCCAGGGTAGTTGACTTACACCTTCTAGAGCACGTTGGGTGGCACGGGATACATGCGGACGTGCATTGTCCTGTTGGAACAGCAAGTTCCCTTGCCGGTCTAGGAATGGTAGAACGATGGGTTCGATGACGGTTTGGATGTACCGTGCACTATTCAGTGTCCCCTCGACATTCACCAGTGGTGTACGGCCAGTGTAGGAGATCGCTCCCCACACCATGATGCCGGGTGTTGGACCTGTGTGCCTCGGTCGTATGCAGTCCTGATTGTGGTGCTCACCTGCACGGCGCCAAACACGCATACGACCATCATTGGCACCAAGGCAGAAGCGACTCTCATCGCTGAAGACGACACGTCTCCATTCGTCCCTCCATTCACGCCTGTCGCGACACCACTGGAGGCGGGCTGCACGATGTTGGGGCGTGAGCGGAAGACGGCCTAACGGTGTGCGGGACCGTAGCCCAGCTTCACGGAGACGGTTGCGAATGGTCCTCGCCGATACCCCAGGAGCAACAGTGTCCCTAATTTGCTGGGAAGTGGCGGTGCGGTCCCCTACGGCACTGCGTAGGATCCTACGGTCTTGGCGTGCATGCGTGCGTCGCTGCGGTCCGGTCCCAGGTCGACGGGCACGTGCACCTTCCACTGGCGACAACATCGATGTACTGTGGAGACCTCACGCCCCACGTGTTGAGCAATTCGGCGGTACGTCCACCCGGCCTCCCGCATGCCCACTATACGCCCTCGCTCAAAGTCCGTCAACTGCACATACGGTTCACGTCCACGCTGTCGCGGCATGCTACCAGTGTTAAAGACTGCGATGGAGCTCCGTATGCCACGGCAAACTGGCTGACACTGACGGCGGCGGTGCACAAATGCTGCGCAGCTAGCGCCATTCGACGGCCAACACCGCGGTTCCTGGTGTGTCCGCTGTGCCGTGCGTGTGATCATTGCTTGTACAGCCCTCTCGCAGTGTCCGGAGCAAGTATAGTGGGTCTGACACACCGGTGTCAATGTGTTCTTTTTTCCATTTCCAGGAGTGTATATGGCTTCTACCGACTCCATTTACTCTCTCTCACCAACTTTCGTCGCTCTCTCTCTTTCCCTCTGTCTCTACACACACACACACACACACACACACACACACACACACACACACATATATATATATATATATATATATATATATATATATATATATATATATATATATATACTCTCCCTCCATTCGTAAGAGGATGTAATCTCTCCCCTGCTTCCTCCTTCTTCTGTCTATTGTCCACATTGCACAATACCCAGTCCAAGTAATTAATAAGCAAAGCCTTTTATAAAGATTTGAGAGGAGAGAAGATTACAACAAACTTTCAAGTTTAATTAGCTTGTCATGATGAGATGCCTCCAGTTCTTCTTGTCTAGGGGCCTGATTCTTTAAGCTGAACATCCAACATCAGGTCCACACGCTTCGTTTGAACTAAATAAATTGGAAGATAGCTGTTGCAGAATTTTTTTGCGTAAATGTACGACGCGTGTTTTTTTAAGTAGGTAATTAAAAAAAGACGTGCTAAGATATCTCAAGCATTTTATTTTTACATGACAGCCTGTACCTTAATCTACGCACTGACGCCACTACAGTCTGATTCTTGCTTGTTTACGTTGTGTACTGAGTGTTTAAGGTGCCTCCGATACTCGTGAGTCCCGCCGACTGTGAAGTACGGGCTGTTATAAGATTTCTTACTGCTAAAGGCCTAAAAAGCGATCGATATTCATCGTGAGATCTGTGCAGTTTACGGAGAAAACATTATGAGTGATGGAATGGTAAGAAAGTGGGTGAGAGCATTTAAAGATGGCCGCACAGATGTGCACGATGAACAACGGAGTGGGCGTCCTTCGGTCGTTAATGAAAGTTTGGTGCAGGAAGTGGACAAGAAGGCGAGAGAAAACAGACTCTTTACGATTTCCTCCTTGCGGAATGACTTTCCTAATGTTTCTCCTAGTGTTTTGTATGGCACGGTGACCGAGCACCCGAATTGCCGAAAATTGTGCGCACGTCGGGTACCGAAAATGTTGACGGATGTGCACAAAACCCAACGTTTAGACAGTGCATTGACTTTCCTTGAGCGGTACCACAACGACGGTGATGATTTCTAAAGCCAAATTGTTACGGGCGATGAAACGTGGGTGGCCTACGTCACACCAGAATCAAAGCCACAGTCCATGGGAAGTTGAGAAAGGGCATCGTTTTGCTGTCCGTCCGCATGTGGCGAATCAGACCAAACATCTCATCACATTTTTTCGATGGGAAACTCTAGATCATCCTCCGTACAGCCCCGATCTTGCGCCCAGTGACTGCCATCTGCTCCTGCACTTGAAGAAACACCCGCGCGGTCAGCGTCTTCAAGACGATGACGAAGCCAAAACAGTGGTGATGCAGTGGTTAACAAGTCAGGCGGCAGACTTCTATGAGGAGGGTACTCAAAAACTGGTACAACGTTACAACAAGTGCCTCAATATTGACGGAAAGTATGTGGAAAACTAGATTAATGTACAGGCTTTCATGTAAAAATAAAATTATTGACATATCTTAGCACGTCTTTTTTAATTTCAAAACGGTATTTTACGCAGATGTTCTCACATTTTAGTATACGAGGTGCGGCTAGAAAAAAACCGGACTGATGCTGGAAAAAACATTTATTTACAATTATTTACAATTTCATGTTATCTCCTTCAATGTACTCTCCTCCTCGGTCTCTACACCGCTCCATACGAATTTTCCACTGTTCATAGCAATGCTGCAGATCATTTTCGGTAAGTCCATACATTACTTCCGTCGCTTTTTCTTTCACTGCTTCAACAGTCTCAAATCTAGTTCCTTTCAAAGCTGACTTGACTTTAGGGAAAAGAAAAAAGTCACAGGGGGCCAAATCAGGTGAGTAGGGTGGATGATCTAAGATGGGAATGTTGTGTTTTGCCAAAAACGTCTTCACTGACAACGCACTGTGAGCTGGGGCATTGTCTCGGTGAAGGATCCGTGACTTTTTTCTCCACAAATCGTTCCGTTTTCTCCGTACTCGCTCACGTAGGGTAGCCAGGACGCTAATGTAGTAATGCTGATTCACTGTTTGTCCCTCTGGTACCCAATCAATGTGCACAATCCCTTCGATGTCAAAAAAAACAGTCATCATTGCCTTGAATTTCGATTTTGACATTCGTGCCTTTTTTTTGTCGTGGAGAACCAGGAGTTTTCCAATGCATCGATTGGCGTTTAGTTTCGGGATCGTAAGTAAAAAACCACGATTCATCGCAAGTAATAACATTTTGTAAGAAGGTGGGATCACTTTCAATGTTTTCCAGGATGTCAGAACAAATCATTCTTCGGCGTTCCTTCTGTTCAATTGTGAGACACTTTGGAACCATTTTTGAACACACTTTGTTCATGTCGAAACTTTCATGAAGAATCTGCCTAACACTTTCCTTGTCAACTCCCGTTAACTCAGACACTGCTCTGATTGTTGAACGGCGATCTTGTCGAACAAGTTTACCGATTTTTTCAATGTTTGCACCAGTTTTTGCTGACAATGGTCTGCCAGTGCGAGTGTCATCACTGGTGTCTTCGCGGCCATCTTTAAATCGTTTAAACCACTCAAACACTTGTGTTCGCGATAAACAATCATCGCCGTACACTTGTTGTAACATTACAAACGTTTCACTTGCAGATTTTCCTAGTTTGAAACAAAATTTGATGTTAACACGCTGTTCTTTCTGTACACTCAACATTTTCCGACGCACAGACAAAACGTCAACTACTTAAAACAGACGCCACGGGCAGACTGAGTGCAGGAGGCAGATGAAACTCGAGCAGTAGGCGGAGCGAGAGTCACGTGACAGGCCACGCGACTTTCAGCCTTATTGCATTCGTTTTATTGTTTCACCAGTACTAGTCCGGTTTTTTTTCTAGCCACACCTCGTATAGTACAGTATTTTGACTTTTTACATTAGCAAAGCCGAAATTACATTGATCGCGCCTATTATACAAGAATACGTACGATCACATCAGAGGCAAGATTACGACTCTCACACTCTGCGGAAATAGCAACATTCCAAAGGATTTACAATTTTTCTTAACAACTGAATTCCTACTAATTTTCGTTACGCTGTTAATTTCGGTTATTATGTCATGAATGAATCCAGAAATGAACATAGTAAACATTGCAGGATGGCGTAATTAATAATAGAAATTTTAAGTGTGCAAATATTTAGTAATTTCAAATGTTTCTAATAAAAAAGTGATTGTAACAGTAGATGCAGAGCTAGTCCCCATCGATTATAACGTCGAAACTAAAATATTTTATAAATAATTCCTTTTCATAAGTTTTAGCTTGGAGTATAACATTCTGCGTGTAAAATTATATGAAAGTTTTCAGAAAAGCAACTGACAAGGGGAAGGCCTCAGACACGGCCAACCGATTCGGCTCAAATTTGGCAGGTCGCTTGTGTACAACCTAAAACGAGGGAATCTAAGATATTTTGGGTCAACACCCCGCAATTTTGAGAAAATTATCCCTAAAGGTTATGACGAGCAATCGACTCAAAATTGGCGGGATCGATAGATAATTGTAAATAGAGCACTTTTCATCATCAGCTATGGAGTCCGCAAACGCAAAATTTTCCAGAAATCGAGGAAAGAAACTTTTACAACTGCCGCTTCTGTACCCACATGGTAAACGCCTGTCGCCTACAGCGCAGTAGCCAAGGTAATTGGTTGGGAATTGGAAAACCCGGGTTGGAATCTCGAAGAAACGTAGCGGATGTTATTCTTTTCGTTTGTATTTTTCCATATCTCAGTTGATAGGGATAGGAGGGTTAATATCGTAAATAAATGAATAAGGAATGATAATAATACTTACCTTATTAACCCTCCTATCCCTATTAATTGAGATATGGAAAAATACAAAGAACAACATCCGCTAGGTTTCTTCGAGATTCGAACCCGGGTCCTCCAAGCCCCAGCCAGTTACCTTGGCTATTGCGCTATCGGTACTGTCGGCGAAAAGCGTTTACCATGTCGGTACAGAAGCGGCAGTTGTAAAAGTTTCTTACCTCTATTTCTGGAAAAGTATGCATTTTCGGACCCCATACCTGATGATGAACAATGCTCTATTTACAATTATCTATCGATTCCGCGAATTTTGAGCCGATTGCTCGTCATAACCTTTAGAGGCGATTTTCTCAAAATTTCGGCTGTGTTGACCCAAAATATCTTAGATTCCTTCGTTTTAGGTTGTACACAAGCGACCTGCCAAATTTGAGCTGAACCGGTTGGCCGTGTCTGAGGCCTTCCCCTTGTGAGATAATATTGACCTGTCCAAAAATTAGAATAGTACTGGTATCGACAACTACTGTTGAGGAGAAGTAATGTTAGAGAAGGATGTCCCGTTACAAGGATCATTTCGTGAACAACGCTACATATAATTTTTGTATGTACTTCCGTGTTTATTTTTTATTTTTCATTGTTTCTTTGTAATCTATCTGATCAAAACTATCCAGACACTCGTATTTATAACGGAATCGACCACCAGATGTCAGGGGAGGCGGCACCGCCAACATACAGGTTGTTTCAAAAATGACCGGTATATTTGAAACGGCAATAAAAACTAAACGAGCAGCGATAGAAATACACCGTTTGTTGCAATATGCTTGGGACAACAGTACATTTTCAGGCGGACAAACTTTCGAAATTACAGTAGTTACAATTTTCAACAACAGATGGCGCTGCAAGTGATGTGAAAGATATAGAAGACAACGCAGTCTGTGGGTGCGCCATTCTGTACGTCGTGTTTCCGCTGTAAGCGTGTGCTGTTCACAACGTGCAAGTGTGCTGTAGACAACATGGTTTATTCCTTAGAACAGAGGATTTTTCTGGTGTTGGAATTCCACCGCCTAGAACACAGTGTTGTTGCAACAAGACGAAGTTTTCAACGGAGGTTTAATGTAACCAAAGGACCGAAAAGCGATACAATAAAGGATCTGTTTGAAAAATTTCAACGGACTGGGAACGTGACGGATGAACGTGTTGGAAAGGTAGGGCGACCTCGTACGGCAACCACAGAGGGCAACGCGCAGCTAGTGCAGCAGGTGATCCGACAGTGGCCTCGGGTTTCCGTTCGCCGTGTTGCAGCTGCGGTCCAAATGACGCCAACGTCCACGTATCGTCTCGTGCGCCAGAGTTTACACCTCTATGCATACAAAATTCAAACGCGGCAACCCCTCAGCGCCGCTACCATTGCTGCACGAGAGACATTCGCTAACGATATAGTGCACAGGATTGATGACGGCGATATGCATGTGGGCAGCATTTGGTTTACTGACGAAGCTTATTTTTACCTGGACGGCTTCGTCAATAAACAGAACTGGAGCATATGGGGAACCGAAAAGCCCCATGTTGCAGTCCCATCGTCCCTGCATCCTCAAAAAGTACTGGTCTGGGTCGCCATTTCTTCCAAAGGAATCATTGGCCCATTTTTCAGATCCGAAACGATTACTGCATCACGCTATCTGGACATTCTTCGTGAATTTGTGGCGATACAAACTGCCTTAGACGACACTGCGAACACCTCGTGGTTTATGCAAGATGGTGCCCGGCCACATCGCACGGCCGACGTCTTTAATTTCCCGAATGAATATTTCGATGATCGTGTGATTGCTTTGGGCTATCCGAAACATACAGGAGGCGGCGTGGATTGGCCTCCCTATTCGCCAGACATGAACCCCTGTGACTTCTTTCTGTGGGGACACTTGAAAGACCAGGTGTACCGCCAGAATCCAGAAACAATTGAACAGCTGAAGCAGTACATCTCATCTGCATGTGAAGCCATTCCGCCAGACACGTTGTCAAAGGTTTCGGGTAATTTCATTCAGAGACTACGCCATATTATTGCTACGCATGGTGGATATGTGGAAAATATCGTACTATAGAGTTTCCCAGACCGCAGCGCCATCTGTTGTTGAAAATTGTAACTACTGTAATTTCGAAAGTTTGTCCGCCTGAAAATGTACTGTTGTCCCAAGCATATTGCAACAAACGGTGTATTTCTATCGCTGCTCGTGTAGTTTTTATTGCCGTTTCAAATATACCGGTCATTTTTGAAACACCCTGTAGAAGAAGGCAGGCAGTATTGCGTAGTCGGTAGAGAAGCAGTAAGAGGAGAATACGGCGCTCAGTGGAGTTCAGTGCCGTCCAACGTTGACTGACAGCGTGACAAATCAGTCAGAGACATTCCAACAGTTCTAAAACTGCCCAAGTAGACTGTCGGTGACGAAATTCTGAAGTGGTCACGCGAAGGAATAGCTACAGCTAAACCGTGACTAGGCAAGCCACCTAATGATCCGTGGCGGAGGTACTTTCTGTACCACTATCTGATCCCTCCAACCCTGTTGCACTCGCGAATTGTCGGTAAGACTCTGTATTGGCTCTAATTTCTCAGATTTTCTCCTCGTGGTCAGAACGGGAGATTTATGTGGGTGTGGAGGAGGAGGGGGGGGGGGGGGGAGTAATATGTTGTCTGACTGCTCCTGAAAAGTGCTGTCCCGAAATTTCAATAGTAACTCTCTCCGTGATGCACAACGTCTCTCTTCTAACGTCTGCGAGTGGAGTTTGTTTAGCATCTCCATAACACTCTTTGGCCAGCTAAACGATCCCGTGACGAAACGCGGCGCTCTTCGTTGGATCTTCTCTATCTCCTCTATCAGTCCTACCTGATAGGGATCCCAGATAGATGAACAATACCCAAGAATCGGACGAACAAACGCCTTATAAGCCACTTTTTTCGTGTATGAGTTACATTTCCTTAACATTCGGCCGGCCGCGGTGGTCTCGCGGTTCTAGGCGCGCAGTCCGGAACCGTGCGACTGCTACGGTCGCAGGTTCGAATCCTGCCTCGGACATGGCTGTGTGTGATGTCCTTAGGTTAGTTAGGTTTAAGTATTTCTAAGTTCTAGGGGACGATGACCACAGCAGTTGAGTCCCATAGTGCTCAGAGCCATTTGAACCTTAACATTCTTCCGCTGAATCTTTGTGTGTGATTTTCGCACTATCTGTTTCATATGGTCATTGCACTTCAGTTCGGCCGGCCGAAGTGGCCGTGCGGTTCTAGGCGCTTCAGTCTGGAACCGCGTGACCGCTACGGTCACAGGTTCGAATCCTGCCTCGGGCATGGATGCGTGTGATGTCGTTAGGTTAGTTAGGTTTTAGTAGGTCTAAGTTCTAGGGGACTGGTGACCTCAAATGGGTAGTCCCATAGTGCTCAGATCCATTTGAACTTCAGTTCGCTCTCTATAGTTGCGCCCAGATATTTCACGGCAGACGCTGTCTCCAGCTGTTTGTCACCAACAGTGTAGCTGTACAGTAGTGAATTTCTTTTCATATGTACGCGCAGCGTGTTACATTTACTTGCGTTCTGGATCAACTGCCAGAGCCTGCACCATTCATCAATTCTCTGCAGGTCGTTCTGCAAATTCTTACTACCTTCTGGCGTTGCCACTTTGGCATAGACAACCGCATCATCTGCGAATAGCGTTAAAGAGCATCCGACGCTTTCTACTAGATCATTTATATACATTGAAAACAGCAACGGTCCTGTCACACTTCCCGGTCAGACACTGGACTCGCAATATCGGAAGGACGACGGTTCAATCCCGCGTCCGGCCATCCTGATCTAGGTTTTTCGTGATTTCCCTAAATCGCTCCAGGCAAATGTCGGGATGGTTCTTTTGAAAGGCCACGGCCGACTTCCTTCCCCATCCTTCCCTAATCCGCCGGCCAGTGTGGCCGTGCGGTTCTAGGCGCTTCAGTCCGGAACCGCGTGACCGCTACGGTCGCAGGTTCGAATCCTGCCTCGGGCATGGATGTGTGTGATGTCCTTAGGCTGGTTAGGTTTAAGTACTAAGTTCTAGGGGACTGATGACCACAAATGTTAAGTCCCATAGTGCCCAGAGCCATTTGAACCATTTTGAACCTAATCCGATGAGACCGAAGACCTCGCTGTCTGGTCTCCTTCCCCAAACAACCCAACCCCTCACACTTCCCTGTGGTACTCCCGATGTTGCCTTTACATCTGTCGATTTAGTTGCGCTAAGAGCGACGTTTTGAATTCTGTCTGCAAGAAAGCCTTGAATGCAATCGCAGGTCTGCTCCGATACTCCGTAACCTCGGTTTTTTTTTTTTTTTTCGTTCAACGGCAATACGGGGCGGTGTCAAATGCCTGACTGAAATCAGGGAACACGCCATCAGCCTCAGAGCCGTCCTCCACTGCGCTGTGGATCTCACGGAGGAACAGAGCGAGCTGAGTTTCGCCGGATCTCTGTTTGCGAAATCCGTGTTGATTTTTATAATGTTCATTATCCAAAAACGTCATAATTCATGAGCATGAAACAATTTACATAATTCTACAACAAAATGACGTCAACGATTTAGGTCTACAGTTATGTGGATCTGTCTTACGGGCTTTCTTAAAAACGGGAATGACATGCGCTTTTCTCCAGTCGTTAGGTACCTTTCGTTGCTCAAGCAATCTACGGTGAATGAGTGCTAGAAGGGGAGGAAGTTCTGTCGCACAATCTTACAGGTATCTCATCTGGTCCTGACGCCTTTCCACTACCAAGCGATTGTAGCTGAAACTTCCTCGCAGATTAAAACTGTGTGCCGGACCGAGACTCGAACTCGGGACGTTTGCCTTTCGCGGGCAAGTGCTCTACCAACTGAGCTACCCAAGCACGACTCTCGCCCCGTCCTCACAGCTTTACTTCTGCCAGTACCTCGTCTCGTACCTTCCAAACTTACAGAAGCTCTCCTGTGGGGACGGGGCGTGAGTCGTGCTTGGGTAGCTCAGAGTTGGTAGAGCACTTGACGCGAAAGGCAAAGGTCCCGAGTTCGAGTCTCGGTCCGGCACACTGTTTCAATTTGCCAGGAAGTTTCATATCAGCGCACACTCGGCTGCAGAGTGAAAATCTCATTCTGGATTGTAGCTGCTTTTCAGTTCTGCGATCGGTTATCTCAATATCTGCCATTTCGAAGTTCGTACGACGATTCAAAGGAGGGACGGTGTTACGACCTTCCGCGGTGAAACTACTTAGAATTCAGTATTTCGGCCTTCTCTCTCTTATCTTCCGTTTCGGTGCCGGAGTAGTCGCTGAGAGAATGAATAGATGATTTTGACCCACTTGCTGCTCTTACATACGACCAAAATCTCTTAGGGTTTTTACTCAGGCCGGTTGACAACGTCTTACTTTCAACGGGCAGGGACCGTCGAACACTGCAGAGGTTCCGAGTTCGAGTCTCGGTCCGGCACACTGTTTCAATCTGCCAGGAAGTTTCATATCAGCGCACACTCCGCTGCAGAGAGAAAATCTCAGCATACACACACCAAAAAAAGTTCTGCCTCACCCCGGTTCCCAGAACTCCTGAACATACACGTTGACTGTGGATATTGTGTCACAGACAGTCCCTTTGACTATTCAGAGATGTCACTAAACCCGCCCAAACATGTAAACGGATCCTGGCTTCCCGTACTGCAGCGAACGACCGTCGCAGGTAGCAAGAGGAGAACCGCACCGGAAATGACCGCGTAGAAGCCCTCGGACGTTGGCGCGCCAGGTACATACACTATGCGATCGAAAGTATCCGGACATCCCCAAAAACATACGTATTCAATATTAGGTGCATTGTGCTGCCACCTACTTCCAGGTACTGCATATCAGTGACGTCAGTAATCATTAAACATCATGACAGAGCAGAATGGGGCACTCCACGGAACTCACGGACTTCGAACATGGTCAGCTGATTGGGTGTCACTTGTTTCATACGTCTGTACGCGAGATTTCCACGCTCCTAAACATCCCTAGGTCCGCTGTTTCCGATATGATAGTGAAGTGGAAACGTGAAAGGACGTACAGCACAAAAGCGTACAGGCCGACCTCGTCTGTTGACTGGCATAAACCGCCGACAGTTGAAGAGGGCCGGTCGCGGTGGCCGTGCGGTTCTAGGCGCTTCAGTCCGGAACCCCGCGACTGCTACGGTCGCAGGTTCGAATCCTGCCTCGGGCATGGGTGTGTGTGTTGTCCTTAGGTTAGTTAGGTTTAAGTAGTTCTAAGTTTTAGGGGACTGATGACCAAGGCAGTTGAGTCTCATAGTGCTCAGAGCCATTTGAACCATTTGAGCCAGTTGAAGAGGGTCATAATGTGTAATAAGCAGACATCTATCCAGACCATCACACAGGAATTCCAAACTGCATCAGGATCCAGTGCAAGTACTGTGACAGTTAGGCGGGAGGTGAGAAAACTTGGATTTCACGGTCGAGCGGCTGTTCATAAGCCACACATCACGCCGGTAAATGCCAAACGACGCCTCGCTTGGTGTAAGGAACGTAAACATGGGACGAATGAACAGTGGAAAAACGTTGTGTGGAGTGACGAATCACGGTACAATATGTCGTGATCCGATGGCAGGGTGTGGGTATGGCGAATGGCTGGTGAACGTCATCTGCCAGCGTGTGTAGTGCCAGCAGTAAAATTCGGAGGCGGTGGTGTTACGGTGTGGTCGTGTTTTTGATGGAGGGGGTTTGTACCCCTTGTTATTTCGCATGGCACTATCACTGTACAGGCCTACATTGATGTTTGAAGCACTTCTTGCTTCCCACTGTTGAAGAGCAATTAGCCGGCCGAAGTGGCCGTGCGGTTAAAGGCGCTGCAGTCTGGAACCGCAAGACCGCTACGGTCGCAGGTTCGAATCCTGCCTCGTGCATGGATGTTTGTGATGTCCTTAGGTTAGTTAGGTTTAACTAGTTCTAAGTTCTAGGGGACTAATGACCTCAGCAGTTGAGTCCCATAGTGCTCAGAGCCATTTGAACCATTTTTTGAAGTGCAATTAGGGGATGGCGATTGCATCTTTCAACACGATCCAGCACCTGTTCATAATGCGCGGCCTGTGGCGGAGTGGTTACACGACAATAACATCCCTGTAATGGACTGGCCTGCACAGAGTCGGATGTTCTGGAACGCCTGATATTTTACCCTTTTCTTTCAATATCAGGGTATAAATCAAAACTTATAGGCCATCCGCTGTGACCGACCGGTTCTAGGCGCTTCAGTCTGGAACTCCGCTGCTGCTACGGTCGCAGGTTCGAATCCTGCCTCGGGCATGGATGTGTGTGATGTCCTTAGGTTGATCACCTTCATCAATTACCTGCTATATTAGCAGGTCCTTTGCCTCTCCATTTTCTGCGATCCATTGCTTCCTTTTTAAGGCTTCTGTATGTTGTACCGTCCATCATGTCATCCAGTATCTGGAATCTCTTCCTTCCTCACTTCCTTTTCCCTTCTACATAACCTTCTAAAACTAATTTTATCAGTCCGTCATTATTTCTTAATATATGCCCAATCCAATTTCTTTTTCTTCTCTTTATTACATCTAGTAACTGTCTTTTCTCTCCCACTCTTCTCAGTACCTCTTCATTTTTTACTCTGTCCATCCAACTTATTCTTTCCATCTTCCGCCGCCGGCCGCGGTGGTCTAGCGGTTCTGGCGCTGCAGTCCGGAACCGCGGGACTGCTACGGTCGCAGGTTCGAATCCTGCCTCGGGCGTGGGTGTGTGTGATGTCCTTAGGTTAGTTAGGTTTAAGTAGTTCTAAGTTCTAGGGGACTTATGACCTAAGATGTTGAGTCCCATAGTGCTCAGAGCCATTTGAACCATCTTCCGCCATGTCCAGATCTCTTGCCTTTTTTCCTCATAGTCCATGTTTCAGCGCCATATAGAAGAACAGTCCATAGAATACATTTTATGAGTCTCTTTCTGAGTTCTCTGTCCAGACCGCTGCAGAAGATTCTCCTTAGGTTAGTTAGGTTTAAATAGTTCTAAGTCTAGGGGACTGATGACCTCAGATAACACCACATTCCTCCGCACTTCGGTGCTGGCAGTACACATGATGGCAGATAACGTTCTCCAGGCATTAGCCAAACTCAGAGCCTCCCATGACTTAGGGACGGGGTATAGCGTCATTCATCGCTCCAGATCACGTGTTTCCGTCATTCACAATCCAGTGACAGCGCTCTTTACCCCAGCTCCAAGCGTTACCTAACACTCACCACAGAAATGTGCGTATCATCAGGAGCTTCTCGTCCACTCTTAACTCCCTATTCACTGTCGTTGTTCTACTAACGCGTTATTCACTCACAAATGATTATTTCTGCTGATTCCATACGATTTTTTACTGCCAGCCAATGCTCGACCGTCTCTATCCGTCACTACATGCTGTTTGCCTGGGCGCGGTTTACCTGTGTATCTTCCTTCGCGTTTCCACTTCAAAGTGATATCACCAACAGTCGATATGAACAGCTTTAGAACGGTCGAAATATCTCTCGCAGTCCCTCTTTATTTTAACTCTTCTACACATTTCACCCTAATTCTCCAGCACTCTTGTGTGTACCTTCATCACTTCCTACTTTCTCAATTTCTATCCTCTCAACCTATACTTCTCTTGTTTTCGATCTCTTTTCTTCCTTCTGTAAGTCTGTCATCTCATTCGCTTTACATTCTCACACACAAATTATTACGTCAATCCTTTTTCTTATTCGTATCGACAGCATATAAAACTGAAAGCAATGAATGCAGCTGATCGGCTGCAGAAGTATAATATCAAGTGGAAGAAAAAAGATACCTGCTTGCATCAATGAAGTTCCTACTTGATATCCTCACCGCCTATAATCGCCAAAGAAGCTACAAGGACGTTCTTCTTATTTTCTCCATTACCTGAAGCATTTTCTCCCTTCCTTTACTTGTACTAACCTCATTGTATGTGATTTCCTCTTTATTCCTCCTCTCCACTCTCTCTCTACCTCCATTATCATCTCACTTGCTGTGTCTTCTCTGATTCTTGATCTCCTTTCCTCATTATCTATGTCACCTTGCTCAACCCAATTTCAGCACTATTTTACCTTATTTGTTTATTTCATTACTCCCACTTTTCTCTCACCATTTCTACCAAAGTCGTTCCATTTCATTTACTCCTCACTCTGTCAGCCCTACATATCTCAATCTACTTCCCTCAGTCTTGCATCTCTTCATTTCAACATGGTGACAATTATTGAACTATATCAAAAAAACGTAAATTAATTACAAACCACGGCGTGCACACACTTTATTCAGCATGTAAACGTCACTACAGATATTCGGATTTAGGTTGTGACATGTTCGATTTGCCTGCCATCATTGGCGATGATGTGGCGCATAGCGAAATTCTGCATGACCCGCTGAAGTATCGGAACATCGATGCTGTCGATGACCTCCTGAATCGCTGTTTTCAGCTCTGCAATGGTTTTGGGGTTATTGCTGTACACCTTGTCTTTAATGTAGCCCCACAAAAAGGAGTCCCATGTGTTCAGGTGCTATGAATATGACGGCCATTCGAGGCCCATGCCAGTGGCCTCTCGGTACCCCAGGGCCAGAATGCTGTCCCCAAAGTGCTCCCCCAGGACATCAAACACTCTCCTGCTTCGATGGGGTAGAGCTCCGTCTTGCATAAACCACATCGTGTCGAAATCAGAGTCACTTTGGATAATCAGGATGAAATCGTCTTCCAAAACCTTCACGTACCGTTCAGTAGGCACCGTGCCGTAGAGAAATATCGCACCGATTATTCTGTGACTGTTGAGAGTGAAGAGACTTCTCGATGGTGAAATGCGGATTCTCAGTCTCCCAAAAGCGCCAATTTCGCTTATTGACGAACCCATCCAAATTAAAGTGGGCTTCGTCGCTAAACCAAACCATACTAATTCCCATCATGCCCCGCGGCCAGTCGTGCAGTTTGAACGTCCTAACGGGAAACCTTTCAGAAGTTATGACGATTTTATTTCATACAGAGTGAAAAGTATTTAAACCGACAAACTCTGGGAGGTTGTAGGGGACATCAAAACAAATATTTTTCCCTAATGTCATTTTTTTTCTATGAGGAGTACTTAAACCGGTAGAGGAAGATTTCTCTGGTCGCAGATTAATTAAACTAACAAACACTTTTCCATTTTTTTATGACCAAGAGACAACACATTAACACAACCCAATTCAATTACATTAGATTTTCAAAAATGCCTCCATTGACACGTAAACAAAGGTTACACCGTCGGATCATGTTCTGTCAGACACGGGCAAGAACCCCAGGAGTATCCTGAATTGTTCCTGCTGCTGCTACTATCCGGGCAACCAGATCCTCTTCTGGTGCAACAAGAGTTGAAGGTTGCGCATCTCTCCCCACACAAGAAAGTCCAGAGGGGACATATCTGGGGATCGAGCAGGCCACGGTACAGGACCACCTCTGCCAATCCACGTTTCTGGGAACCGTCGGTCCAGGAATCGACGCACACGGCGACTGAAATGTGCCGGCGCCCCGTCATGTTGGATCGACATGCGTTGTCTTGTAGAGAGCGGGACGTCTTCCAGCAATTCTGGCAATGCTCTGGCGAGAAAGTTGTGATAGTGCCTGCCATTTAATGGCCTAAGTAGCAGATACGGCCCAATTAAACAGTCCCCAGCAACACTGACCCCACACATTAACGAAGAACTGCACTGATTGCAGGATCCCGCTCCACATGCTGCAAGACAGCTTCCTCAAATTGCAGCGTTCTTACCGTGCGACGGCGTCCCTGTCCAGGCAATCTGCTAAATGACCCGGTCTCACGCAGACGTTGGTACACAGCAGCAAAGGTCGTACGATGCGGGATACGGCGATTAGGATATTGTTGTTGATAAACCCGCTGTGCAGCTCGTCCGTTGTGGTGCGCTACGTAGTACGCACCAACCATATCAGTGTACTCACTCCAGGCGTATCGCTCCATTAGTAAACAGAGACAATGCACTACTACACTGGTGGACAGCAGTTGCCTACAGCTGAAGAGCGTAATACGGCCTCTAACAGCTGAAGAAATTAATACGGCCACCACCGGTTTAAATAATTGTCATAGGAAAAAATGACATCAGGGAAAAATATTTGTTTTGATGTCCTCTACAACCTCGCAGAGTTTGTCGGTTTAAATACTTTTCACCCTGTATAGTTCAATAATTGTCACCCTGTACCTTGCTCACACTTCTCTCACTATAGACGTCCTGTTCTTCTCTGCCTCGTCATTCCAGGTTGCCTCCTTGAGATGGTGACAAGATTATGTATTTATGTTCCTCAGGAAATTGTCTAATAATCTGTAGTTAGCACGTAGTCATGTCAGGCCGGAACCCTATGTTTATTTGAACCGACGTTAGTAATGGACAGCATAAATTTACTTTATATCTGATTATCCTTCACAACGCAGCAGTTTCACCGTCTGGCGGTGAGATTTGTTCGGTACACTTTTGGCGAGAGATTTCATCACGGCCATTCTCTCTTCTGTTCCAGGGTCAGTCGGGCTTCGAGGAACTCCGACGCTACATCAAACAGGGTGGCGATTTCTGCAAGGAGTTGAGCTCCATTCTCCAGGAGAGGTACGTACTAACTATTACGTTTTTGTTTCTTTTTTTTTCCTTATGTTGTGGGTACGATGTGGCCAAAACGTAATGAACGTCATACGTCCTGTTTGCGTTGTACCGAGGAAAAAAGTCTGTTTTTTATATTCGAGGTTGAAGATTCCTAACGTGACATGAGGTTTACGGACACATCGTCTTAGAAACCACCCTTGCTGATTCGTTGTCATTAGTAAAGGAGTTTTGCTATTTGAGAAGCAAAATAACTGATGATGGCCGAAGTAGGGAGGATATAAAATGTAGACTGGCAATGGCAGGGAAAGCGTTCCTGAAGAATTGAAATTTGTTAACATCGAGTATAGATTTCTCAGGACGTCGTTTCTGAAAGTATTTGTATGGAGTGTAGCCACGCATGGAAGTGAAACATGGACGGTAACTAGAGAAGAGAATAGCTTTCGAAATGTGGTGCTACAGAAGAATGCTGAAGATTAGATGGGTAGATCACATAACTAATGAGGCGGTATTGAATAGGATTGGGGAGAAGTTTGTGGCACAACTTGACTAGAAGAAGGGGTCGGTTGGTAGGACATGTGCTGAGGCATCAAGGGATCACCAATTTAGTATTGGAGGGCAGCGTGGAGGGTAAAAACCATAGAGGGAGACCAAGAGATGAATACACTAAGCAGATTGAGAAGGTTGTAGCCTAGGTTGCAGTAGGTACTGGGAGATGAAGATGCTTGCACAGGATAGAGTAGCATGGAGAGCTGCATCAAACCAGTCTCAGGACTGAAGACCACAACAACAACAACAACAACAACAACAGTATTCAAAAAATGAAAGCACCGCGAATTTTATTTTCTTACTAGCTATTTTCCCGCAGATGCGCTCGCGCAATCATTTGACACAGATTTCACATATACAGGGTGTTACAAAAAGGTACGGCCAAACTTTCAGGAAACATTCCTCACTCACAAATAAAGAAAAGATGTTATGTGGACATGTGTCCGGAAACGCTTAATTTCCGTGTTAGAGCTCATTTTAGTTTCGTCAGCATGTACTGTACTTCCTCGATTCACCGCCATGATTTCATACGGGATACTCTACCTGTGCTGCTAGAACATGTGCCTTTACAAGTGCGACACAACATGTGGTTCGTGCACGATGGAGGCCCTGCACATTTGAGTCGAAGTGTTCGTGCGCTTCTCAACAACAGATTCGGTGACCGACGGATTGGTAGAGGCGGACCAATTCCGTGGCCTCCACGCTTTCCTGACCTCACCCTCTTGACTTTCATTTATGGGGGCATTCGAAAGCTCTTGTCTACGCAACCCCGGTACCAAATGTAGAGACTCTTCGTGCTCGTATTGTGGACGGCTGTGATACAATACTCCATTCTCCAGGGCTGCATCAGCGCATCAGGGATTCCGTGCGACGGAGGGTGGATGCATGTCTCCTCGCTAACGGAGGACATTTTGAACATTTCCTCTAACAAAGTGTTTGAAGTCACGCTGGTACGTTCTGTTGCTGTGTGTTTCCATTCCACGATTAATGTGATTTGACGACAAGTAATGAAATGAGCTCTAACTCAGCTGTAGAATGAAAGACTTTTCTTGGAACACTTTTGTATTTAAAATGATGAAAAATGTATGGTATTTAGTTTCTGTGTATACAGAGTGTTACAAAAAGGTACGGCCAAACTTTCAGGAAACATTCCTCACACACAAATAAAGAAAAGATGTTATGTGGACATCAGTCCGGAAACGCTTAATTCCCACGTTAGAGCTCATTTCAGTTTCGTCAGTATGTACTGTACTTCCTCGATTCACCGCCAGTTGGTCCTATTGAAGGAAGGTAATGCTGACTTCGGTGCTTGTGTTGACATGCGATTCATTGCTCTACAGTACTAGCATCAAGCACATCAGTACGTAGCATCAACAGGTTAGTGTTCATCATGAACGTGGTTTTGCAGTCAGTGCAATGTTTACAAATGCGGAGTTGGCAGATGCCCATTTGATGTACGGATTAGCACGGGGCAATAGCCGTGGCGCGGTACGTTTGTATCGAGACAGGAAGACGTTCGAAGCAATTGATCGGCGTCTTAGGGAGCACGGAACATTCCAGCCTATGACTCGCGACTGGGGAAGACCTAGGACACCTGCAATGGACGAGGCAGTTCTTCGTGCAGTTGACGATAACCCTAATGTCAGCGTCAGAGAAGTTGCTGCTGTACAAGGTAACGTTGACCACGTCACTGTATGGAGAGTGCTACGGGAGAACCAGTTGTTTCCGTACCGTGTACAGCGTGTGCAGGCACTATCAGCAGCTGATTGGCCTCCACGGGTACAATTCTGCGAATGGTTCATCCGACAATGTGTCAGTCCTCATTTCAGTACAAATGTTCTCTTTACGGATGATGCTTCATTCCAACGTGATCAAATTGTAAATTTTCACAATCAACATGTGTGGGCTGACGAGAATCCGCACGCAATCGTGCAATCACGTCATCAACAGAGATTTTCTGTGAACATTTGGGCAGGCATTGTTGGTGATGTCTCGATTGGGCCCCATGTTCTTCCACCTACGATCAATGGAGCACGTTATCATGATTTCATACGGGATACTCTACCTGTGCTGCTATAACATGTGCCTTTACAAGTACGACACAACATGTGGTTCATGCACGATGGAGTTCCCGCACATTTCAGTCGAGGTGTTGGTACGCTTCTCAACAACAGATTCGGTGACCGACGGATTGGTAGAGGCGGACCAATTCCGTGGCCTCCACGCTCTCCTGACCTCAACCCTCTTGACTTTCATTTATGGGGGCATTTGAAAGCTCTCGTCTCCGCAACCCCGGTACCAAATGTAGAGACTCTTCGTGCTCGTATTGTGGGCGGCTGTGATACAATACATTCTCCAGGGCTGCATCAGCGCATCAGGGATTCCGTGCGACGGAGGGTGGATGCACGTATCCTCGCTAACGGAGGACATTTTGAACATTTCCCGTAACAAAGTGTTTGAAGTCACGCTGGTACGTTCTGTTGCTGTGTGTTTCCATTCCATGAGTAATGTGATTTGAAGAGAAGTAATAAAATGGGCTCTAAGATGGAAAGTAAGCGTTTCCGGACACATGTCCACATAACATATTTTCTTTCTTTGTGTGTGAGGAATGTTTCCTGAAAGTTTGGCCGTACCTTTTTGTAGCACCCTGTATGTACATTTCACGTATATGGGGGTCAGTAGGGGAGAGTTGGACCACATTTTTAACTGCAGCATAAAACTTGCGTTTTCTTTTTTTGACTTCTGGTGGCACGTTCCTATAGAGTGTCATGTAAACAAGTACTATATACACTGAAGAGCCAAAGAAACCTGTACACCTGCCTAATATCGTGTAGGGCGCAAGCGAGCATGCAGAAGTGCCGCAACACGACGTGGCGTAGACTCGACTAATGTCTGAAGTAGTGCTGGAGGGAACTGACACCATGAATCCTGCAGGGCTGTCCATAAATCCGTAAGAGTACGAGGGGATGGAGATCTGTTCTGAACAGCACGTTGCTAGGCGTCCCAGATATACTCAATAATGTTCGTGTCTCGGGTGTTTGGTGGCCAGCGGAAGTGTTTAAACTCAGAAGAGTGTTCCTGGAGCCATTTAGTACCAATTCTGGACGTGTGGGGTGTCGCATTGTCCTGCTGGAATTGCACAAGGCGGCGGAATGCACAATGGACGTGAACGGATCCAGGGGATCGGAGAGGATGCTTACGTTCGTGTCACCTACATCTTTCGTCCGAGCTTCGTTCTCCCTTATTTTGTTATGATGATAGTTTCTCCCTATATAGGCCGGCGCAAAAAAAAAAAAAAAAAAAAAAATTCGCATTCGGAAAAGAAAGTTCGTGATTGTACAAAACGCCTTTGTTTTAGTTATGTCCACCCCAAATCCTGCATCATGCCCGTAACACCCTCTTCAATATCTCGCGATGAAACAAAACGTGCTGCCCTTCTTTGAACTTTCTCGGTGTACGCCGTCAGTCCTATCTCGTAAGGATCCCACACCGTGCAGCAGTATTCTAAACGAAGATGGACAACCGCAGTGTCTATCCTCTGTTACATCTTCTAAGTGTCTTGCTAATAAAACGCAGTCTTTTGTTAGCCTTCCCCACAACGTTTTCTGCGTGTTCCTTCCAGTTTGTTCGTAATTGTAATTTCTAGATACTTAGCTCATTTAGTTGAATGTACGGCCCTTAGACTTAACTGATTTATCGTGTAACCAAAGTTTAACGGATATCTTTTAGCACTCGTATGAATGCCTCACACTTTTCGTTATCTAGGGTCAATTGCCGCTTTTTGCACCATACAGATATGTTTTCTGAATAGTTTTGCAATTTCTTTCGGTCTTCTGATGACTTTACTAGACGACAGACAACGGCATCATCTGCAAACATCCTAAGACGGCTGCTCATATTGTCTCCTAAACCGTTTATGTAGATAATCAACAGGAGGGGGCCTATAACACTACCTATGGGAACGCCAGGAATCACTTCTGTTTTACTCGATGACTTTCCGTCAATTACTACGAACTGTGACCTTTGAACAGGAAATCATGAATCGCATAAATGAGACGATTTTCCATAAGCACGCAATTTCATTGCAAGCCGCTTGTGTGATACGGTGCCAAAAGCCTTTTGAAAATCTTGAAGTACAGAATTAATTTGAAATACTTTGTCGATAGCAGTCAACACTTCGTGTGAGTAAAGAGCTAGTTCTGTTTCACAAGAACGATGTTTTCTAAATCCGAGTTGACTATGTGAAAGAGACCGTTGTCTTCGAGGTAATTCGTAATATTCAAACACAATATAGACTCCTGGAAATTGAAATAAGAACACCGTGAATTCATTGTCCCAGGAAGGGGAAACTTTATTGACACATTCCTGGGGTCAGATACATCACATGATCACACTGACAGAACCACAGGCACATAGACACAGGCAACAGAGCATGCACAATGTCGGCACTAGTACAGTGTATATCCACCTTTCGCAGCAATGCAGGCTGCTATTCTCCCATGGAGACGATCGTAGAGATGCTGGATGTAGTCCTGTGGAACGGCTTGCCATGCCATTTCCACCTGGCGCCTCAGTTGGACCAGCGTTCGTGCTGGACGTGCAGACCGCGTGAGACGACGCTTCATCCAGTCCCAAACATGCTCAATGGGGGACAGATCCGGAGATCTTGCTGGCCAGGGTAGTTGACTTACACCTTCTAGAGCACGTTGGGTGGCACGGGATACATGCGGACATGCATTGTCCTGTTGTAACAGCAAGTTCCCTTGCCGGTCTAGGAATGGTAGAACGATGGGTTCGATGACGGTTTGGATGTACCGTGCACTATTCAGTGTCCCCTCGACGATCACCAGTGGTGTACGGCCAGTGTAGGAGATCGCTCCCCACACCATGATGCCGGGTGTTGGCCCTGTGTGCCTCGGTCGTATGCAGTCCTGATTGTGGCGCTCACCTGCACGGCGCCAAACACGCATACGACCATCATTGGCACCAAGGCAGAAGCGACTCTCATCGCTGAAGACGACACGTCTCCATTCGTCCCTCCATTCACGCCTGTCGCGACACCACTGGAGGCGGGCTGCACGATGTTGGGGCGTGAGCGGAAGACGGCCTAACGGTGTGCGGGACCGTAGCCCAGCTTCGTGGAGACGGTTGCGAATGGTCCTCGCCGATACCCCAGGAGCAACAGTGTCCCTAATTTGCTGGGAAGTGGCGGTGCGGTCCCCTACGGCACTGCGTAGGATCCTACGGTCTTGGCGTGCATCCGTGCGTCGCTGCGGTCCGGTCCCAGGTCGACGGGCACGTGCACCTTCCGCCGACCACTGGCGACAACATCGATGTACTGTGGAGACCTCACGCCCCACGTGTTGAGCAATTCGGCGGTACGTCCACCCGGCCTCCCGCATGCCCACTATACGCCCTCGCTCAAAGTCCGTCAACTGCACATACGGTTCACGTCCACGCTGTCGCGGCATGCTACCAGTGTTAAAGACTGCGATGGAGCTCCGTATGCCACGGCAAACTGGCTGACACTGACGGCGGCGGTGCACGAATGCTGCGCAGCTAGCGCCATTCGACGGCCAACACCGCGGTTCCTGGTGTGTCCGCTGTGCCGTGCGTGTGATCATTGCTTGTACAGCCCTCTCGCAGTGTCCGGAGCAAGTATGGTGGGTCTGACACAGCGGTGTCAATGTGTTCTTTTTTCCATTTCCAGGAGTGTACATTACTGGCCATTAAAATTGCTACACCACGAAGACGACGTGCTACAGACTCGAAATTTAACCGACAGGAAGAAGATGCTGTCATATGCAAATGATTAGCTTTTTAAGAGCATTCACACAAGATTCGCACCGGTCGCAACACCTACAACGTCCTGACATGAGGAAAGTTTCCAGCGATTTCTCGTGCACAAACAGCAGTTGACGGGCGTTGCCTGGTGAAACGTTGTTGTGATGCCTCGTGTAAGGAGGAGAAATGCGTACCATCACGTTTTCGACTTTGATAAAGGTCGGATTGTAGCGTGTCGCGATTGCGATTTATCTTATCGCGACACTGCTGCTCGCGTTGGTCGAGATCCAATGACTGTTAGCAGAATATAGAATCGGTGGGTTCAGGAGGGTAATACGGAACGGCGTGCTGGATCCCAACGGCCTCGTATTGCAAGCAGTCGAGATGACACGCATCTTATCCGCACGGCTGCAACGGATCCTGCAGCCACGTCTCGATCCCTGAGTCAACAGATGGGCACGTTTGCGAGACAACAACCATCTGCACCAACAGTTCGACGACGTTTGCAGCAGCAAGAACAATCAGCTCGGAGACCGTGGCTGCGGTTACCCTTGACGCTGCATCACAGACAGGAGCGCCTGCGATGGTGTACTCGACGACGAACCTGGGTGCACGAATGGCAAAACGTCATTTTTTCGGATGAATCCAGGTTCTGTTTACAGCATGAAGATGGTCGCATCCGTGTTTGGCGACATCGGGGTGAACGCACATTGGAAGCGTGTATTCGTCATCGCCATACTGGCGCATCACCCGGCGTGATGGCATGGGGTGGCATCGGTTACACGTCTCGGTCACCTCTTGTTCGCACTGATGGCACTTTGAACAGTGGACGTTACATTTCAGATGTGTTACAACCCGTGGCTCTACCCTTCATTGGATCCCTGCGTTTCAGCAGGATAATGCACGACCGCATGTTGCACGTCCTGTACGGGCCTTTCTGGATACAGAAAATCTTCGACTGCTGTCCTGGCCAGCACATTATCCAGATCTCTCACCAACTGAAAACGTCTGGTCAATGGTGGCCGAGCAACTGGCTCGTCACAATACGCCAGTCACTACTATTGATGAACTGCGGTATCGTGTTGAACCTCCATGGGCAGTTGTACCTCCACACGCCATCCAAGCTCTGACTCAATGCCCAGGCGTATCAAGGCCGTTATTACGGCCAGAGGTGGTTGTTCTGGGTACTGATTTGTCAGGATCTATGCACCCAAATTGCGTGAAAATGTATTGACATGTCAGTTCTAGTATATTTGTCCAGTGAATACCCGTTTATCATCTGCACTTCTTCTTGGTGTAGCAATTTTAATGGCCAGTAGTGTATATGCCGTAGTTCCATACACAAAAATGATAACTCACCCTCTATCTACATTGTATAGGAAATAAGCGGCGTATCCCTGTCTTGCTGCATATAACGACCCCGTCTGCCATGACAGCTTTGCTTGCCGGTGTTTACACCGCAGTTTTTGATTCTGACCAATTTGCTTTCAGATTTTAGCACATTTCTCGGACTGTTTTGCGAAGAGTTGCAGCTCCAATATAATTAGTCAGATAACCTGCAGTCGTCTTTTCAACAGCTTTCGGATGCCTTTAAAAAAATCACATCGTTCTATTTAAAAATCATACCTGCTACAGTATGTCGATGGATACAAAAAACACTTTATCATATACCAAAGTACATGTCCTTTAGCGTACTATCATTTGCTGAAAACCTCGTATCGATGTATGGAACCGTTCAAGGAATGAAAGGGGTCTTACGTCTTACGTAACTCGCCCTGTATACACGGTGATTCAGCTGCTCCTTCCTATGGGTTTCACACAATCTGCAACACCTGCAAATACCACGAGCAAGATCTTCGTACACTCCCTTGCTACGCACAAACTATTAGTCCTGCAGAAGAAGTGAACGGGGCTTTTTTGTTGAAAATTTGACGTAGTTAAATTTAGTGCTTGGATGCGTTTTCGCTAAGGCTCATAGTTTTCGAATTATTTAAGAGAACGGGTTTTTCTTGAACAACTCGAAAGCCCAAGCCCTCCACCGAAAACGTATCCCAGTAAAAATTTAACTATACTAAATTTCGTAGAAAAAAGTTTTGCTCATTTTTGTTCTGTGGGACTAATACACTCCTGGAAATGGAAAAAAGAACACATTGACACCGGTGTGTCAGACCCACCATACTTGCTCCGGACACTGCGAGAGGGCTGTACAAGCAATGATCACACGCACGGCACAGCGGACACACCAGGAACCGCGGTGTTGGCCGTCGAATGGCGCTAGCTGCGCAGCATTTGTGCACCGCCGCCGTCAGTGTCAGCCAGTTTGCCGTGGCATACGGAGCTCCATCGCAGTCTTTAACACTGGTAGCATGCCGCGACAGCGTGGACGTGAACCGTATGTGCAGCTGACGGACTTTGAGCGAGGGCGTATAGTGGGCATGCGGGAGGCCGGGTGGACGTACCGCCGAATTGCTCAACACGTGGGGCGTGAGGTCTCCACAGTACATCGATGTTGTCGCCAGTGGTCGGCGGAAGGTGCACGTGCCCGTCGACCTGGGACCGGACCGCAGCGACGCACGGATGCACACCAAGACCGTAGGATCCTACGCAGTGCCGTAGGGGACCGCACCGCCACTTCCCAGCAAATTAGGGACACTGTTGCTCCTGGGGTATCGGCGAGGACCATTCGCAACCGTCTCCATGAAGCTGCGCTACGGTCCCGCACACCGTTAGGCCGTCTTCCGCTCACGCCCCATCGTGCAGCCCGCCTCCAGTGGTGTCGCGACAGGCGTGAATGGAGGGACGAATGGAGACGTGTCGTCTTCAGCGATGAGAGTCGCTTCTGCCTTGGTGCCAATGATGGTCGTATGCGTGTTTGGCGCCGTGCAGGTGAGCGCCACAATCACGACTGCATACGACCGAGGCACATAGGGCCAACACCCGGCACCATGGTGTGGGGAGCGATCTCCTACACTGGCCGTACACCACTGGTGATCGTCGAGGGGACACTGAATAGTGCACGGTACATCCAAACCGTCATCGAACCGATCGTTCTACCATTCCTAGACCGGCAAGGGAACTTGCTGCTCCAACAGGACAATGCACGTCCGCATGTATCCCGTGCCACCCAACGTGCTCTAGAAGGTGTAAGTCAACTACCCTGGCCAGCAAGATCTCCGGATCTGTCCCCATTGAGCATGTTTGGGACTGGATGAAGCGTCGTCTCACGCGGTCTGCACGTCCAGCACGAACGCTGGTCCAACTGAGGCGCCAGGTGGAAATGGCATGGCAAGCCGTTCCACAGGACTACATCCAGCATCTCTACGATCGTCTCCATGGGAGAATAGCAGCCTGCATTGCTGCGAAAGGTGGATATACACTGTACTAGTGCCGACATTGTGCATGCTCTGTTGCCTGTGTCTATGTGCCTGTGGTTCTGTCAGTGTGATCATGTGATGTATCTGACCCCAGGAATGTGTCAATAAAGTTTCCCCTTCCTGGGACAATGAATTCACGGTGTTCTTATTTCAATTTCCAGGAGTGTAGTTTGTGCGTACCGAGGGAGAGAATAGGAGAATCTTGATCGTGGTATTTGCAAGCGTTGCAGGTTGCATAAAACTCATCGTTAGAAGCAACTCAATGACACGTTAGTCGAAAAAATGATTCAAATGGCTCTGAGCACTATGGGACTTAACTTCTAACGTCATCAGTCCCCTAGAACTTAGAATTACTTAAACCTAACTAACCTAAGGACATCACACACATCCATGCCCGAGGCAGGATTCGAACCTGAGACCGTAGCGGTCGCGCGGTTCCAGACTGTAGCGCCTAGAACCACTCGGTCACTCCGGCCGGCGACACGTTAGTCTTCTGTTTGGTTTCATGCGGGCCATTCCTTTCCTGTGCCAACCTCGTCTCCTCAGAGTAGCATTTCAGCCGAACGTCCTCAATTATTTGCTGGATATATTCCAATCTCTGTCTCCCCCTAGTTCTTGCCCTCTACAGCTCTCTCTAGAAGTCATTCCCTCGTGTCATAACACATTACCTGTGTCCCTGCCCCTTTTTCTTGTCAGTCTTGTTCATATACTCGTTTCTTCACCGGTCCTGCGGAGGACCTACTCATCTCTTATCAGTCCACCTAATTTTCAACATCCTACTATACCAGAACATCTCAGTTACTATGTTCCCCATCTACTACTTTCATTTACTAATCTAATCCCTCAGCCTCGCCTCTAATACTTCAGCTGTAAAACTCAATCTTTCCGCTTGGTAGAGACGGATCAGAATTACCACACATGGAACGTGTACTAGCAAATAACAAATGACAGACACATCTCCGTGTTTTTAAAATTGTTTTTGCTCGGGTTACTCTATAGGAGCGGGCCGGCCGGTGTGGCCGAGCGGTTCTAGGCGCGTCAGTCTGGAACCGCGCGATCGCTACGGTCGCAGGTTCGAATCCTGCCTCGGGCATGGATGTGTGTGATGTCCTTAGGTTAGTTAGGTTTAAGTAGTTCTGAGTTCTAGGGGACAGATGACCTCTGAAGTTAAGTCCCATAGTTCTTACAAGGGAACCTCCCCATCGCACCCACCTCAGATTTAGTTATAAGTTGGCACTGTGGATAGGCCTTGAAAAACTGAACACATATCAATTGAGAAAACAGGAAGGAGTTGTGTGGAACTGTGAAAAAAATAAGCAAAATATACAAACTGAGTAGTTCATGGGAAGATAGGCAACATCAAGGAGACCAGGAACGCAGGAGAGCCGTGGTCTCGTGGTAACGTGAGCAGCTGTGGAACGAAAGGTCACTGGTTAAAATCTTCCATCGAGTGAAAAGTTTAATTTTTTATTTTCAGTTTATGTGACAAACTCTTATGTTTTCATCACTTTTTTGGAGTGATTATCACATCCACAAGAAAACCTAAATCGGGCAAGGTAGAAGAATCTTATTACCCATTCGCCAAGTGTACAAGTTAGGTGGATGGACAACATATTCCTGTCATGTGACGCACATGCCGTCACCAGTGTCGTATAGAATATATCAGATGTGTTTTCCTGTGGAGGAATCGGTTGACCTATGACCTTGCGGTCAAATGTTTTCGGTTCTCATTGGAGAGGCACGTCCTTTCGTCTACTAATCGTACGGTTTTGCGATGCGGTCGCGAAACAGAGACACTAAACTTATTGCAGTGAACAGAGACGTCAATGAACGAACGGACTGATAATAACTATGCAAAAATAAAGAAAGTAAAATTTTCACTTGAGGGAAGACTTGAACCAAGTACCTCCCATTCTACAGCTGCTCACGCTACCACGGGACCACGGCGCTCCTAAGCTCACATTGTCCATTATGTTGCCTATGTGGTGCTTGAACTACTCAGTTTGTATATTTTGCTTATTTTTTCATAGTTCCACACAACTTCTTCCTGTTTTCTCAATTGATCTGTGTTCATTTTATCAAGGCCTATCCACTGTGCCAACTTATTACTAAATCTGAGGGAGGTGCGATGGGGAGGTTCCCTTGTTAGAGCCACTTGAACCATTTTGAACCTTCTCCTACTCAGTGTTTTCCATATATCGCTTTCTTCACCGGTTCTGTGGACAACCTACTCATGTCTTATCAGTCCTAATTTTGAACATCCTTCTATACCACCTCAGTTACTTTGTTGCCTACCTACTAGTTTTACCGTCTACTTTGCTAATCTAATCCCTCAACTTCACCTGTGTACGTTAACTACATAATTCAGTCTTTCCACACCATAGAGAGGGGTCAGAATTACGACATGTGGTACGTGTAAGAGTAACTAACTAATGTCTCGCCCAGTTAGCCGTGCGGTCTAACGCGCTGCATCCCGAGTGGGAAAGCATGCCGGTCCCCGGCACGAATCCGCCCGGCGGATTAGTACACCATAATTACTCTACCACGCAACCATTGGGGTTACACTTGTCTGGTGAAAGAGGTTCCCAGGGGGTTCACTGAGGGCCAAACCGCACAATAACCCTGGGTTCCGTGTGGGGCAGCGGTTGGGTGGGTGGACTGCTGTAGCCTGTTTCGGGGTTGTGTACCACTGAAGGCTACGGCGGGGCCGAAGCGCCTCCGTCGTTTCTGGATCCCCCTACACCATAATTACTCTACCACGCAACCATTGGTGTTACACTCGTCTAGTGAAAGAGGTTCCCAGGGGGTCCACTGGGGGCCGAACCGCACAATAACCCTGGGTTTCGTGTGGGGCGGCGCTTGGGTGGGTGGACTGCTGTAGCCTGTTTCGGGGTTGTGTACCACTGAAGGCTACGGCGGGGACGAAGCGCCTCCGTCGTTTCTGGATCCCCCTACACCATAATTACTCTACCACGCAACCATTGGGGTTACACTCGTCTGGTGAAAGAGGTTCCCAGGGGGTCCACTGGGGGCCGAACCGCACAATAACCCTGGGTTCGGTGTGGGGCGGCAGTTGGGTGGGTGGACTGCTGTAGCCTGTTTCGGGGTTGTGTATCACTGAAGGCTACGGCGGGGACGAAGCGCCTCCGTCGTTTCTGGATGCCCCTACACCATAATTACTCTACCACGCAACCATTGGGTTTACACTCGTCTGGTGAAAGAGGTTCCCAGGGGGTCCACTGGGGGCCGAACTGCACAATAACCCTGGGTTTCGTGTGGGGCGGCGGTTGGGTGGATGGACTGCTGTAGCCTGTTTCGGGGTTGTGTACCACTGAAGGCTACAGCGGGGACGAAGCGCCTCCGTCGTTTCTGGATCCCCCTACACCATAATTACTCTACCACGCAACCATTGGGGTTACACTCGTCTGGTGAAAGAGGTTCCCAGGGGGTCCACTGGGGGCCGAACCGCACAATAACCCTGGGTTCCGTGTGGGGCGGTGGTTGGGTGGGTGGACTGCTGTAGCCTGTTTCGGGGTTGTGTACCACTGAAGGCTACGGCGGGGACGAAGCGCCTCCGTCGTTTCTGGATCCCCCTACACCATAATTACTCACCACGCAACCATTGGGGTTACACTCGTCTGGTGAAAGAGGTTCCCAGGGAGTCCACTGGGGGCCGAACCGCACAATAGCCCTGGGTTCCGTGTGGGGCGGCGGTTGGGTGGGTGGACTGCTGTAGCCTGTTTCGGGGTTGTGTACCACTGAAGGCTACGGCGGGGACAAAGCGCCTCCGTCGTTTCTGGATCCCCCTACACCATAATTACTCTACCACGCAACCATTGGGGTTACACTCATCTGGTGAAAGAGGTTCCCAGGGAGTCCACTGGGGGCCGAACCGCATAATAACCCTGGGTTCCGTGTGGGGCGGCGGTTGGGTGGGTGGACTGCTGTAGCCTGTTTCGGGGTTGAGTACCACTGAAGGCTACGGCGGGGACGAAGCGCCTCCGTCGTTTCTGGATCCCCCTACACCATAATTACTCTACCACGCAACCATTGGGGTTACACTCGTCTGGTGAAAGAGGTTCCCAGGGGGTCCACTGGGGGCCGAACCGCACAATAACCCTGGGTTCCGTGTGGGGCGGTGGTTGGGTGGGTGGACTGCTGTAGCCTGTTTCGGGGTTGTGTACCACTGAAGGCTACGGCGGGGACGAAGCGCCTCCATCGTTTCTGGATCCCCCTACACCATAATTACTCTACCACGCAACCATTGGGGTTACACTCGTCTGGTGAAAGAGGTTCCCAGGGGGTCCACTGGGGGCCGAACCGCACAATAACCCTGGGTTCCGTGTGGGGCGGCGGTTGGGTGGGTGGACTGCTGTAGCCTGTTTCGGGGTAGTGTACCACTGAAGGCTACGGCGGGGACGAAGCGCCTCCGTCGTTTCTGGATCCCCCTACACCATAATTACTCTACCACGCAACCATTGGGGTTACACTCGTCTGGTGAAAGAGGTTCCCAGGGGGTCCACTGGGGGCCGAACCGCACAATAACCCTGGGTTCCGTGTGGGGCGGCGGTTGGGTGGGTGGACTGCTGTAGCCTGTTTCGGGGTAGTGTACCACTGAAGGCTACGGCGGGGACGAAGCGCCTCCATCGTTTCTGGATCCCCCTACACCATAATTACTCTACCACGCAACCATTGGGGTTACACTCGTCTGGTGAAAGAGGTTCCCAGGGGGTCCACTGGGGGCCGAACCGCACAATAACCCTCGGTTCCGTGTGGGGCGGGGGTGGGTGGGTGGACTGCTGTAGCCTGTTTCGGGGTTGTGTACCACTGAAGGCTACGGCGGGGACGAAGCGCCTCCGTCGTTTCTGGATCCCCCTACACCATAATCACTCTACCACGCAACCATTGGGGTTACACTCGTCTGGTGAAAGAGGTTCCCAGGGGGTCCACTGGGGGCCGAACCGCACAATAACCCTGGGTTCCGTGTGGGGCGGCGGTTGGGTGGGTGGACTGCTGTAGCCTGTTTCGAGGTTGTGTACCACTGAAGGCTACGGCGGGGACGAAGCGCCTCCGTCGTTTCTGGATCCCCTGATCCATACAATACAAAGTAACTAATGACAGACACAGATGCATATTTTTAATGAAATTGTTTTCATTCCGGTTATTCTACACGAGCTGATGAACTTCCGCTGTAAGCGAGGCACATAAGCATGATGTACTGTGAGCTTATAATGTGCCTCGCAACGGCACGGAATCCGCGCAGCAGCGGCAGCAGAGTATAACGACATGTGGGGGCGGATGCACGAGGCCTTGCGAGCATTTCCGGCCGTCGCTCGCCGTGGAATACTGTACGGTGACGCCCGCTGCGGGTACTAACATGCTTGCAGTAGGCGTTTCACACTACCCCACATCGTCAGGAGTGAAAATTCAAACGCAGGCACTAGCCGCTGGAACAACACGACGTTCACTCATCGCTGCCAGATTAGATCCCGAAAACATCGATCTGCACGTGAATCTACACTGCTGCAATTTTCACTGGAGCAGCAAAGAGGACTAAAGATAACGAAATTTTACTTATGCTGCAGCTGCGTTACCATTTGTGCCCGAGATGCGTTGCAATTCCTCTCATTATTTATAAGTAGTTAGCTCTGAAAAAATTATCAACTTCGTGGAAATGAATGAAAATGCGGGAGCATGTTGCCAGAGGTCTCCCAGTCCAGAACATATTGCTGGACTATTGATCTGATATAATTAAAGTTTCCACAAGACATTTGAGTCTCGTCTTTATCTGCTATAATGATGGACGCTGAAGAGATGAATTAAAATTTGTACAATGGCCAGGAGTTGAACCCATGTTTTACATGCTTATTATGCACGAATGCTAGCCATTACACCACGACAACACTATAACTAACAGACCTGCAAGGACGACACTAATCCATTGTCGTCCCTAATACCAACTCACATCTTCAGCTCATTTTCCCCTTCTTAGGCCGTCACTGCCTTGCCGCAGTGGTAGCACCGGTTCCCGTCACATCACCGAAGTTAAGCGCTGTCGGGCTGGGCTAGCACGTGGATGGGTGACCATCCGGTCTGCCGAGCGCTGTTGGCAAGCGAGGTGCACTCAGTCCTTGTGAGGCAAACTGAGGAGCTACTTGACTGAGAAGTGGCGGCTCCGGTCTCGGAAACTGACATACGGCCGGGAGAGCAGTGTGCTGACCACATGCCCCTCCATATCCGCATCCAGTCACGCCTCAGGACGACGCGGCGACCGGTCGGTACCGTTGGGCCTTCATGGCCTGTTCTGGCGGCGTTTAGTTTTTTTTATAGAACATATAAAGTTTATTCAAAATGTAATTGTTTTTTACTAACATTAATGACTTCTCCCATTTATGTATGAAAAATTATATGCTCCATAGCCCACCCAAGGCCACGCGGCAAAGAGCAATGCGTTCATTGAAGTTCTCGTTCACAAACATCTGGGGTGGAGGGAGGGGGGGGGGGCGTGTGCGTTTAATAACCCTTTTAGTTTCATACTTCGCCGGCCGGTGGTGGCCGAGCGGTTCTGGCGCTACAGTCTGGAACCGCGCGACCGCTACGGTCGCAGGTTCGAATCCTGCGTCGGGCATGGATGTGTGTGTTTTCCTTAGGTTAGTTAGGTTTAAGTAGTTCTAAGTTCTAGGGGATTTATGACCTCAGCAGTTGAGTCACATAGTGCTGAGAGCCATTTGAACCATTTTTTCATACCTGATTTGGTGTATTGCTTGTGGTTTGTTCACGTGCACTTTTCGAAATCCCTACTAAAACGTCACAAGACGTAAGATCGCACGATCTGGAACGCCTTTCCTGATTGCTACGCGATGAGATGATTTTTTCAGGATACTTTTCATTCAGCAGATCAATCGTTTCACGGAATCTGTGAGTGGTCGCACCGTCTTGTTAAAACTAAAAATCTCCATTTTCGCTAATAAGAGAGGAAAACCGATCAGAGAGCATTTTTCGCTAACGGCCGCCGTTGACAGTGACGGAAGCTTCCTCATCATTTTCCTCCGCTGACGGCCGAAACACACAATAACCCTAGGTTCAGTGTGGGGAGACATAGGGGTGAGTGGACAGTTCAAATGGTTCAAATGGCTCTGAGCACTATGGGACTTCTGAGGTCATCAGTCCCCTAGAACTTAGAACTACTTAAACATAACTAACACACATCCATGCCCGAGGCAGGATACGAACCAGCGCCGTAGCGGTCGCGCGGTTCCGCTCGGACACCCCGGCCGGCTTTCCGAAAGGGCGTGCAAACATGTGACAGGGCATAGAGAACGCTCCACTGAACACTTTGAGGTAGGAGACCTGGGGTCGGAGAAGGCAGCTTAAGGAGATAGGAAAGTAAACTTGTCTACCGCTTTGTCTAGAATTACTGTTTTCCAGCTCATTTACAACCAACTCGCGAACAAGTTTACACGAACTTTGCTGTTTATTTACAGGTACAATCTTTATTTCCTGAAAATAAAAAAGGAGGACCAGCCTCATTACCAGGAAGTCACGATTCAGGTTTTGTATACTTTACTTGCCCATAACGCGGCTCTCTTGTATCGTACACTCCTGGAAATGGAAAAAAGAACACATTGACACCGGTGTGTCAGACCCACCATACTTGCTCCGGACACTGCGAGAGGGCTGTACAAGCAATGATCACACGCACGGCACAGCGGACACACCAGGAACCGCGGTGTTGGCCGTCGAATGGCGCTAGCTGCGCAGCATTTGTGCACCGCCGCCGTCAGTGTCAGCCCGTTTGCCGTGGCATACGGAGCTCCATCGCAGTCTTTAACACTGGTAGCATGCCGCGACAGCGTGGACGTGAACCGTATGTGCAGTTGACGGACTTTGAGCGAGGGCGTATAGTGGGCATGCGGGAGGCCGGGTGGACGTACCGCCGAATTGCTCAACACGTGGGGCGTGAGGTCTCCACAGTACATCGATGTTGTCGCCAGTGGTCGGCGAAAGGTGCACGTGCCCGTCGACCTGGGACCGGACCGCAGCGATGCACGGATGCACGCCAAGACCGTAGGATCCTACGCAGTGCCGTAGGGGACCGCACCGCCACTTCCCAGCAAATTAGGGACACTGTTGCTCCTGGGGTATGGGCGAGGACCATTCGCAACCGTCTCCATGAAGCTGGGCTACGGTCCCGCACACCGTTAGGCCGTCTTCCGCTCACGCCCCAACAGCGTGCAGCCCGCCTCCAGTGGTGTCGCGACAGGCGTGAATGGAGGGACGAATGGAGACGTGTCGTCTTCAGCGATGAGAGTCGCTTCTGCCTCGGTGCCAATGATGGTCGTATGCGTGTTTGGCGCCGTGCAGGTGAGCGCCACAATCAGGACTGCATACGACCGAGGCACACTGGCCGTACACCACTGGTGATCGTCGAGGGGACACTGAATAGTGCACGGTACATCCAAACCGTCATCGAACCCATCGTTCTACCATTCCTAGACCGGCAAGGGAACTTGCTGTTCCAACAGGACAATGCACGTCCGCATGTATCCCGTGCCACCCAACGTGCTCTAGAAGGTGTAAGTCAACTACCCTGGCCAGCAAGATCTCCGGATCTGTCCCCCATTGAGCATGTTTGGGACTGGATGAAGCGTCGTCTCACGCGGTCTGCACGTCCAGCACGAACGCTGGTCCAACTGAGGCGCCAGGTGGAAATGGCATGGCAAGCCGTTCCACAGGACTACATCCAGCATCTCTACGATCGTCTCCATGGGAGAATAGCAGCCTGCATTGCTGCGAAAGGTGGATATACACTGTACTAGTGCCGACATTGTGCATGCTCTGTTGCCTGTGTCTATGTGCCTGTGGTTCTGTCAGTGTGATCATGTGATGTATCTGACCACAGGAATGTGTCAATAAAGTTTCCCCTTCCTGGGACAATGAATTCACGGTGTTCTTATTTCAATTTCCAGGAGTGTATTTCCGTTGTCCCATGATAGAACGTGATATGAATCAACGACAGGTCCATTAATTACTCAGTGCTATTGAGAGACGTACAGTACAATACAATACAATACAATACAATACAATACGATTGAGCGGTACCGGTGCAATTTCACAGAACTGGCATGCACCTCGTGTATGGGGAAGCACGTTGCAATGCTCTCGCTGGTGAAAGGCTGCACAGGGAAAGATATGCTAACAGGCATCATCCCTCACGAGGAATGTTTATTTCTATCGATGAATAAAGGAGACTGATTCACTGGAAGGAGAAACGAGGGACCTGACAACATTAGGACAACTTGCACGCCCTATTTTGAAGAGGAGGTGCTGCAACGTGTTGTAGCGGATCGCACTGCAAGTACTGGTCGTATTGCACGAGAAATTGACGCTGCACATACTAGCGTGTGCCGAAGTGCTGCACGGACAACAATTACACCCATATCGCCCACAACGAGTCCGTGCAATGCTCGTGAGTGACTTTGCACCAAGGGTCGCATTGCATCAGAGGTTACTCCAACAACGGATTGATCGGCCAGATTTCCTCCAGATCGTGCTGTTTACTGACAAGGGAACCTCCCCATCGCACCCCCCTCAGATTTAGTTATAAGTTGGCACAGTGGATAGGCCTTGAAAAACTGAACACAGATCAATCGAGAAAACAGGAAGATGTTGTATGGAACTATGAAAAAAATTAGTAAAATATACAAACTGAGTAGACCATGTGCACGATAGGTAACATCTAGGATAGTGTGAGCTCAGGAGCGCCGTGGTCCTGTGGTTAGCGTGAGCAGCTGCGGAACGAGAGATCCTTGGTTCAAGTCTTCCCTCGAGTGAAAAGTTTCCTTTTTTTATTTTCGCAAAGTTATGATCTGTCCGTTCGTTCATTGACGTCTCTGTTCACTGTAATAAGTTTAGTGTCTGTGTTTTGCGACCGCACCGCAAAACTTTGCGATTATTAGACGAAAGGACGTGCCTCTCCAATGGGAGCCGAAAACATTTAATCGCAAGGTCATAGGTCAACCGATTCCTCCTCAGGAAAACACGTCTGATATATTCTATACGACACTGGTGACGGCATGTGCGTCACATGACAGGAATATGTTGTCGACCCGCCTAACTTGTACACTTGGCGAATGGGTAAAAAGATTCTTCTACCTTGCCCGATTTAGGTTTTCTTGGGGGTGTGATAATCACTGCCAAAAAAGTGATGAAAACATAAGAGTTTGTCACATAAACTGAAAATAAAAAATTAAACTTTTCACTCGTGGGAAGACTTGATCCTAGGACCTCTCGTTCCGTAGCTGCTCTCGCTAAGCACAGGACCACGGCGCTCGTTGACTCCCATTGTCCTTGATGTTGCCTATCTTCCCATGGACTACTCAGTTTGTATATTTTACTAATTTTTTTCATAGTTCCACACAACTTCTTCCTGTTTTCTCGATTGATCTGTGTTCAGTTTTTCAAGGCCTATCCACTGTGCCAACTTATAACTAAATCTGAGGGGGGTGCGATGGGGAGGTTCCCTTGTCAGAAGAGTATTCCTCGAACGACTTCGTAGCAATTTTGCACGTGTGGGGTGTCGCATTGTACTGCTGCAATTGCCCAAGTCCGTGGGAATGCACAGTGGACACGAATGGGTGCAGGTGATCAGACGGAATGTTTACATACGTGTCACCTGTCAGAATCGTATCTAGACGAATCAGGGGTCCCATATCACTCCAACTGCACACGCCCCACACCATTACACCAGCTTAAACAGTCCGCTGCTGACGTTCAGGGTCCACGGACTCATGAGGTTGTCTCCATATCTGTACACGTCCATCCTCTCGATACAATTTGAAACGAGACTCGCCCGACCAGGCAACACGTTTCCAGTCCTCAACAGTATTGACAGGCCCAGGCGAGCCGTAAAGCTTTGTGTCGTGCAGTCATCAAGGGTACACGAGTGGACCTTTGGCTCCGAAAACCCGTATCGATGATGTTTCATTGAATGCTTCGCACGCTGACATTTATTGATGAGGCAGCCTTGAAATCTGCAGCAATTTACGGAAGGCTTGCACTTCTGTCACGTTGAACGTTTCTCTTCTGTCATCGTTGGTCCCATTCTTGCACGATATTTTTCCGGCCGCTGCGATGTCGGAGATTTGATGTTTTACCGTATTCCTGATATTCACTGCACACTTGTGAAATGGTCACACGTTAAAATCCCCACTTCGTCGCAAGGTCGGAGATCCTTTGTCCTATCGGTCGTGCACCGACTATAACACCACGTTAAAACCCACTTGAATCGTAATAACCTGCCATTGCAGCAGCAGTAGCCGATCTAAGAACTGCGCCAGGGTGGTCCATTGATCGTGATTGCGGCCAAATATCTCACGAAATAAGCGTCAAACGAGAAAACTACAAAGAACGAAACTCGTCTAGCTTGAAGGGGGGGAAACCAGATGGCACTATGGTCGGCCCGCTAGATGGCGCTGCCATAGGTCAAACGGATATCGACTGCGTTTTTTTTAAATATGCACCCCCATTTTTTATTACTTATTCGTGTACTGCGTAAAGAAATATGAATGTTTTAGTCTGACCACTTTTTTCGCATAGTGATAGATGGCGCTGTAATAGCCACAAACATATGGCTCACAATTTTAGACGAACAGTTAGTAACAGGTAGGTTTTTTAAATTAAAATACAGAACGTAGGTACGTTTGAACATTTTATTTCGGTTGTTGCAATGTGATACATGTACCTTTGTGAACTTACCATTTCTGAGAAAGCATGCTGCTACAGCGTGATTACCTGTAAATACCACATTAATGCAATAAATGCTGAAAATGATGTCTGTCAACCTCAATGCATTTGGCAATACGTGTCACGACATTCCTCTCAACAGCGAGTAGTTCGCCTTCCGTGATGTTCGCACATGCATTTAGAATGCGCTGACGCAGTTGTCAGGCATCGTCAGTGGATCACGATAGCAAATATCCATCAACCTTCCCCATAGACAGAAATCCGGGGACGTCAGATCCGGTGAACGTGTGGGCCATGGTATGGTGCTTCAACGACCAATCCACATGTCACGAAATATGCTACTCAATACCGCTTCAACCATACGCGAGCTATGTGCCGGACATCCATCATGCTGGAAGTACATCGCCATTCTGTCATGCACTGAAACATCTTGTAATGACATCGGTAGAACATTACGCAGGAAATCAGCATACATTGCACCATTTAGATTGCAATCGATAAAATGGGGGCCAATTATCCTTCCCCCCATAATGCCGCACCATACATTAACCCGCCAAGGTTGCTGATGTACCACTTGTCGCAGCCATCGTGGATTTTCCGTTGCCCAATAGTGCATATTATGCCAGTTTACGTTACCACTGTCGGTCAATGACGCTTCGTCGCTAAATAGAACGCGTGCAAAAAATCTCTCATCGTCCCGTAATTTCTCTCGTGCCCAGTGGCAGAACTGTACACGACGTTCCAAGTAGTCGCCATGCAATTCCTGGTGCTCAGAAATATGGTACGGGTGCAATCGATGTCGATGTAGCATTCTCAACACCGACGTTTTTGAGATTCCCTATTCTCGCGCAATTTGTCTGCTACTGATGTGCGGATTAGCCGCCACAGCAGCTAAAACACCTACTTGGGCATCATCATTTGTCGCAGGTCGTGGTTGACGTTTCACATGCGGCTGAACACTTCCTGTTTCCTTAAATAACGTAAGTGTTCGGCGAACGGTCCGGACACTTGGATGGTGTCGTCCAGGATACCGAGCAGCATACATAGCACACGCCCGTTGGGCATTTTGATCACAATAGGCATACATCAACACGACATCGACCTTTTCCGCAATTGGTAAACGGTCCATTTTAACACGGGTAATGTATCACGAAGCAAATACCGTCCGCACTGGCGGAGTGTTACGTGATACCACGTACTTATACGTTTGTGACTATTACAGCGTCATCTATCACAAAGCGAAAAAAGTGGTCCAACTGAAACATTCACATTTCTTTAGGTACTACACGAATATGTAATAAAAAGTGGGGTTCCCATTTAAAAAGAAAACGCAGTTGATATCCGTTTGACCAATGGCAGCGCCATCTAGCGGGCCAACCATAGCGCCATCTGGTTTCCCCCTTCAAGCTAGACCAGTTTTGTTCTTTGTAGTTTTTTCGTTTGACGATTTCGTGAGATATTTGGCGCGTCACTATCAATGAGCCACCCTGTATAGGCTTTGCTGACGTGTGCGCCGTTTACACATCTCTGTATTGGAATACCAGTTTCTTTGGCGCTTCAGTATACAGGGTGTTACAAGAAGGTACGGCCAAACTTTCAGGGAACATTCCTCACACACAAATAAAGAAAATATGTTATGTGGACATGTGTGCGGAAACGCTTAATTTCCGTGTTAGAGCTCATTTTAGTTTCGTCAGTGTGTTCTTCCACCTACGCTCGATGGAGCACGTTATCACGATTTCATACGGGATACTCTACCTGTACTGCTAGAACATGTGCCTTTACAAGTACGACACAACATGTGGTTCGTGCACGATGGAGCTCCTGCACATTTCAGTCGAAGTGTTTCGTATGCTTCTCAACAACAGATTCGGTGACCGATGCATTGGCAGAGGCGGACAAATTCCGTGGCCTCCACGCTCTCCTGACCTCAACCCTCTTGACTTTCTTTTATGGGGGCATTTGGAAGCTCTTGTCTACGCAACCCCGGTACCAAATGTAGAGACTCTTCGTGCTCGTATTGTGGACGGCTGTGATACAATACGCCATTCTCCAGTGCTGCATCAGCGCATCAGGGATTCCGTGCGACGGAGGGTGGATGCACGTTTCCTTGCTAATGGAGGACGTTTTGAACATTTCCTGTAACAAAGTGTTTGAAGTCAGGCTGGTACGTTCTGTTGCTGTGTGTTTCCATTCCACAATTAATGTGATTTGAAGAGAAGTAATAAAATGAGCTCTAACATGGAAACTAAGCGTTTCCGGACACATGTCCACATAACATATTTTCTTTCTTTGTGTGTGAGGAATGTTTCCTGAAAGTTTGGCCGTACCTTTTTGTAACACCCTGTATAATTATCCAGTTGTGTTCTATAGGTGAGCGAGTGCTGACCAGAGGGTGCCGCTGCTGAGCTGTGTTGTGTTGCTGTTTTCCAGATGCGAGGCGGAGACGGCGTACGCCAAGGCGCTGGGCAAGCTGTCGGGCAAGCTGGCCAGGGCGTCCCGGGACGCGGTGGGGACCGTGGGCACGGCGTGGCAGGCCGCCGGCCTGCAGATGCAGCAGCAGGCAGAGGCGCACAGGTCAGTCGCTCCTGAAGATGAACTCTCTGAACCACTCCGAAACATGTACACGCACGAAACAGCGCTACGACGGAAAGCGAGACTGACATAGCGCGGAACGAGGCGAGAAGAGGAGTTTAGCGGTATGGCGAGTGCTAGACGGTACTCGTCAAGTGCAGTAAATAAGCTCACTTATCGAATTTTGGCCCGCTTCCTGGTGTAAGGAACGAAAGAAATTGGAACACTGTATACGAGGTCTGTTCAAAAAATTCAGGAAATTTGTCCACAATTTTTTTCTGCGCTCACCTTCTGCTTATTGTGCATGCTCTCCGAAATACCGGGTGATCAAAAAGTCAGTATAAATTTCAAAACTGAATAAATAACGGAATAATATACATAGAGAGGCAAAAATTGACACACTTGTTTGGAATGACATAGGATTTTATTAGAACCAAAAATACAAAAGTTTAAAAAATGTCCGACAGATGGCGCTTCATCTGATCAGAATAGCAATAACTAGCATAACAAAGTAAGACAAAGCAAAGGTGATGTTCTTTACAGGAAATGCTCAATACGTCCGCCATCATTCCTCAACAATAGCTGTAGTCGAGGAATGATGTTGTGAACAGCACTGTAAAGCATGTCCGGAGTTATGGCGAGGCATTTGCGTCGGACGCTGTCTTTCAGCATCCCTAGAGATGTCGGTCGATCACGATACATATGCGACTTCAGGTAACCCCAAAGCCAGTAATCGCACGGACGGAGGTCTGGGGACCTGGGACGCTAAGCATGACGAAAGTGGCGCCTGAGCACACGATCATCACCAAATGTGCGCAAGAGATCTTTCACGCGTCTAGCAATATGGGGTGGAGCGCCATCCTGCATAAACATCGTACGTTCCAGCAGGTCTTTATCAGCCAGGCTGGGGATGATGCAATTCTGTAACATATCGGCGTACCTCTCACCCGTCACGGTAGCAGTTACAAAACCAGAATCACGCATTTCCTCGAAGAAAAAAGGCCCGATAGTGGTAGATGTAAATCCAACCTATATCGTGACTTTCTCGTCGTGCAATGGAGGTTCCACGACAGTTCTAGGATTTTCGGTTGCCCAGATTCTGCAGTTGTGGGCGTTGACAGACCGTCGGAGCGTGCAATGAGCTTCGTCGGTCCACAACACGTTTCTCAACCAATCGTCATCTTCCGCCATCTTTTGAAACGCCCACACCGCAAATGCCCTCCGCTTCACTAAATCGCCAGGTAACAGTTCACGATGCCGATGGATTTTGTACGGATAGCATCGGAGGGTACGCCTCAGTGCCAACCAAACAGTAGTGTACGGAATGCCGGTGCGACGTGCGACTGCACGAGCGCTGACTTCCCCGTGCATAGACGAACCCGCTACAGTCTCCATTTCTTCCTGAACTGTCTCAGCAGCATCACGCCTTGTGCTTGTCTAAACAACCCGTGGCTTCGAACTTCGAAATCATTATCGCCACAGCTGCATTTGTCAACGGACCTTTACCTGTTCGAATCCCCTTCCTATGGCGATAGGATCGTAACGCTGAACTAGCACATTCTCCATTCTGACAATACAGCTTCACTAAAAGCGCCTTTTCAGGTAACGTCAACATGCTGCGACTGCTGGCGCATCTGATTCTCTCCCCCTTTTTTTTCTTCTTTATTGTCATTTTGAAACCTGTATGCAGGCAGGTCTGCAGCAGCATACTACACCGCTCTTTGGCTACAGAGAAACACAAAAGATACAAATCAAGACAGAGAAAAAAGATGGTGGACGAATAAACGGAGACAAACACTTTTTAAAATACAAGGTGCCGTTCACGGGCGTAGAGTCCAAGATAAAATTGTTCAGACACTTGGACACAGACAGAAACGAAAATTGTCACATGTGAACGTAGGTGCACAAAACGAATAACACTGAATCACTTAAGCACAAAACGACGGCACACACAGAACACGAGGCGTTGATCTCCGGCGCGCGAATGTTCACTTACCGTGTACGAGTCCGGGGACCTGCCAAGAGAGGAGGAGGAGGAAGGGGAGTGGGAGAGGGAGAGGGGAGAGAAGATGCCATGCGCAGGGGAGACAGGGGGAAGGGAGGAAGGGAGAGGAGAAGCCCAGAGGAAGAGGGGTGGAGGGAGGGGACGGGGAAAAAGGAAAAGGAAGGGAGGGAGGGTGCCTAAAGGAAAGGACACAGGAAGTGGCGGGGGAGGATCAAAGTTGGTAGGAGGGGTATATGGAGGGGAGGAGGACATCATCAGGGAGGGGGAGCTGGCGGAAGCCACCTCGGGAGAGGGTAAGGAGGGTGGAGAGATGGAGACCTGGTGGGGAATACAGGCGCGGCAGCCGACGGGGGTGGGAGTGGATGGGTGAGACAAGCAGGTGAGGGCAATCGAGTTTTCAGGAGGTGTACAGGATCCGTATCCGTTCAAAGGAAAGGAGGAGGTGGGGGAAGGGGATGAGGTCGTACAGGATCCGCGTGGGGGAGGGGAGACGGATGCGATAGGCGAGGCAGAGAGCATGGCGTTCAAGGATTTGGAGGGATTTATAAAAGGTAGGGGGGCGGAGATCCAAGCCGGATGGGCGTAACAAAGGATAGGGCGGATGAGGGATTTATAGGTGTGGAGGATGGTGGAGGGGTCCAGACCCCACGTGCGGCCGGAGAGGAGCTCGAGGAGACTGTCGGGAGCGTGCCTTGGCTCGGATTGTCCAGTGATGGGGGGCGCAGGAGGGGGCGACGGTCGAGGGTGACGCCAAGGTACTTAAGGGTGGGAGTGAGGGCGATAGGACGGCCATAGATGGTGAGATAGAAATCAAGGAGGCGGAAGGAAGGGGTGGTTTTGCCTACAATGATCGCCTGGGTTTTGGAGGGATTGACCTTGAGCAACCACTGGTTGCACCAAGCAGTGAACCGGTCAAGATGGGATTGGAGAAGGTGTTGGGAGCGCTGATTCTCTCTCTCATTACAGCTCCTTTTATACACAATTGTCATGCGCAGTCACTGACGTTTTGCTGTCCAGCGCCATCTGTCGGACATTTTGTGAACACTGTTTTTTTTTTGTTCTAATAAAACCCCATGTCATTCCAAGCATGTTTGTCAATTTTTACCTATCTACATTATTCCGTGGTTTATTAAGTTTTCAAATTTATGCTGACTTTTTGATCACCCGGTAGTCTCCTCCACAATTGATACACCGTCTTAACGCCGTTTCCGCTTCCGGAAGCAGTCTTGGTACATGTCTTGCTGGATCGCACGAAGCGCCGTCTGCGAATTTGAGGTTGAGTCAAATGAAAACCTTAATTTTGTAAAAGAAATCGAAATTTCGCGCCGTTGTCCTGTAAGTTGGTAAGCGTGCTACAAACAGCGTGCAGAATGGCCTGTAGGTGGCAGCATAGTGCAGATGCACACATACCGTCGCAGTATCACTATAAAGATGGCCGCCCCACTCGAGACTTGCACTGCGTAAGAATAGCGATCTGTTGTTCGGATTTTGCGTAGTGAAATTCATCGACGAATGAAGGTTCAGTACAGTGTTGCACGTTTGTCACAGCAGCAAGTCTACGAATGGAGTAGGAAGTTCGCAAATGGTGCGACTTCAGTGGAAGGTGCTCCGCGTCCAGGTCAGGCACAACGAGTTGTGACTCCACAGAACATTGCAGCAGTTGAAGCCATAGTAAAGGAGAAAAGCGTCGAGTGACACAGAATGACACTGCAGCATGTTTACAGATTAGTCACGGGTCAGCACACCACACTGTGCATGATGTGCTCCAGTTTCACGGAGTGTCTGCAAGATGGGTGCCACGGCAGCTGACTCCTGAAGTGAGAGAACGACGTGTTGATGCTTGTGAAGAACTTCTTCGGCGCTTTGAACGAAAAGGTGATGGCTTCCTTGCAAGAATCGTTACTGGGGACGAAACCTGGTTTCACTTCCACCAGCCGGAAACGAAGAGAGCGAGCAAGGAATGGCGCCATTCCTCATCATCAAAACCAAAGAAGTTTCGAACAGAACCATCAGCAGGGAAGGTTATGCTGACTCTCTTTTGGGACGAAAAAGGCGTCATTTTGGAGCATTACATGCCTAGAGGGACCACTGTTACCAGTGCATCGTACACAGATCTCCTAAAAAATCATCTGCGGCCTGCAATCAAATCAAAGCGACGTGGATTGCTGTCAGCAGGTGTCCTTTTGCAACATGACAATGCAAGGCCCCACACTGCCCGTACAACAGTTGCAACAATCACACACCTCCATTTTGAGTGTCTTCCTCATCCACGACACTCACCAGACCTTGCCACAAGTGATTTCCATATGTTTGGACCACTCAGAGACGCAATGGGAGGAAAGAAGTCGCGTTCTGATGAAGAGGTACGCCAGGCGGTGCATGAGTGGTTGCGCGGACTACCAAAAGAATTTTTTTCTAAAGGAATCTATTCACTTTGTAAGCGCTGGAGCACTTGCATTGAGCGTGGGGGAGACTATGCTGAAAAGTGATACAGCTTTGTAGCACTTCTGCACGATAAATAATATTAAAAAAATATTTATTTTTTTCATTTGACTCACCCTCGTATCTCGTCTGTCGTTGCAAATCTTTGACCTTTCAACAGGGTTTTCAGCTTTACAAACGAACAAAAAGTACGCTGGTACTAGGTCTGGAGGGCACGGAGAATGAGACAGCACAGTGATTTTGTTTTTTGTGCAAAAGTCACGCGCCAATGGGGATGAATGTGCGGCTGTGTTATCTTGATGCAAGACTGGTAAATTATCTCCCCAGATTTCAGGCCTTTTCCTTGTCACATGTTTTTTCAGGCATTGCAACACGTTCTTTTCTTTTTTTTTTGCTTGTGCCTTTTTCCCGCAGTGAGGCAGGGTCAGCATGGTTAATCGCATTTGGCAATGTTAGATTAAGGAGTGGCCGGATGCCCTTCCTGCCATCGCCGTATACCCCCCCCCCCCCCCCCCCAGGACAGAATTAGTGTACCCCGGCTGTGTGCGTCCAGTGTAATCCATGGAAGAATGCGAAAGTGTTCAGATGCCTGCGAGCAATATAACTGAGGCGGGACGTGGGGACCAGCCCGGTATTCACCTAGGGGGATGTGGAAAACCGCCTAAAAACCACATCCAGACTGGCCGGCACACCGACCGTCGTCGTTAATCCGCGGGGTGGATTCGATCCGGGCCGGCGCGCCTACCCGAGTCCAGGAAGCAGCGCGTTAACGTGGCGAGTGCATCGCAACACGTTCCTGTGGCACGAATTCATCCTTCAAAGTCAAAGGAAACTGTCAGCACGACTTTGACGTTTGACCTCACATGACGAGCTTCTTTTTGGTCTCGGAGAACCTTTCCCGACCCACCTTGGAGCCAACATTTCAACCGCAGTCCCACGTCTCGTCACCAGTTCTGATACTCTTAAGGCACATCTCGCTCTCATTTGCGCGATCCACATGCTCTTCACAGATTACGAGGCGAAGGTCTCTCTGGTCTTGACTCACGAGCTGTGGAACGAACTTCGCACCAACACGATGCTTTGCAAGTTGCTGTGTCAGGATTTCGTGATATGATCCATCTGTAATGCTACATTCTTCTGTAATCTCTCGGACACTCAGTCTTCGATTGGCGCGCACAGTTTCGTTCACGTTCCCGACATAAGCGTCCTGAACGAGGCTCATCTTTCACTTGTTGTTAAAAAAAAAAAAAAAGTGTGAGAAATCTTATGGGACTTAACTGCTAAGGTCATCAGTCCCTAAGCTTAAACACTACTTAACCTAAATTATCCTAAGGACAAACACACACACCCATGCCCGAGGGAGGACTCGAACCTCCGCCGGGACCAGCTGCACAGTCCAGGACTGCAGCGCCTTAGACCACTCTATCAATTGGGTCCGGCCGTTTTTAAACTGTGTGAACCATTCGACTATGGCTTAAACGCTCATCAGCGTAGGCTGCCTGTGTCATTTGGTGTGTCTCTGCAAAGGTTTTCTCGAATTTCACGGAAAATTTAATGCAGACGCATTGCTCCTGTAACTCTGCCATCTCGAAATTCGCAAACTGTGCGAGACAGCATTCTACTCCGTACAGCATTGGACAATAACTAACAGACGTACAACAATGTAACTTCCGGCAGTTACACGTTAACCGCAGCCTCGTACAGGGATGACAACCGCATTTCTCTCCAACGCACCACTGACGCGAAATTACCAATGTTCCGGAATTTTGTGGGCAGGTCTCGTCGACTGGGGTGACAAAAGTCATGGGACAGTGATATGTACACACACCGATGACGATCATACCACGTACACATGGTATAAAAAGCGAGCGAGGTGGCGCAGTGGTTAGACACTGGACTCGCATTCGGAAGGACGACGGTTCAATCCCGCGTCCGGCCATCCTGATTTAGGTTTTCCGTGATTTCCCTAAATCGCTCCAGGCAAATTCCGGGATGGTTCCTTTCATAGGGCACGGCCGACTTCCTTCCCCGTCCTCCTCTAATCCGATGAGACCGATGACCTCGCTGTCTGGTCTCCTTCCCCAAATGACCCAACCCAACTGCCCGTATACGTAGCCGGCTAACACTGACGTTATGTGTAGTGGAGCCACTTGTTCGGCAACACCGCCAGCGACTGTTTGCGCGAGGTACACGGCAAATAGGTACTACATATTGCCGTCAATATTGCCGGGCAATATTGAAGCTCTACGAATCGGCTATACTTGTTTGGCAACACTGCCAGAGGCTATTTGCGCGAGCTACACGGCCAATAGGTTTCATATTGCTGTCAATATTGCCCGACAATGTAGCCGAGCAACACGCACTATAAAAAGGTACACAGCCAATAGATACTGCATACGGCCCCCAATACTGCCCGGGAACGTAGCTAGGTGACACTGACGTTATACGTACTGGAGCCACTTGTTCGGCAACACCGCCAGCGACTGTTTGCGCGGGGTAAACGGCCAATAGGTACTACATATTGCCGTCAATATTGCCGGGCAATACTGAAGCTCTACGATTCGGCTATACTTGTTTGGCAACACTGCCAGAGGCTATTTTCGCGAGCTACACGGCCAATAGGTTCCATATTGCTGTCAATATTGCCCGACAATGTAGCCGAACAAGAGACACTAAAAAAGGTACAATAGATATTGCATACATCCACAATACTGCACGGATATTGTAAACCGAGCGAGGTGGCGCAGTGGTTAGACACTGGACTCGCATTCGGGAGGACGACGGTTCAATCCCGCGTCCGGCCATCCTGATTTAGGTTTTCCGTGATTTCCCTAAATCGCTCCAGGCAAATGCCGGGATGGTTCCTTTCATAGGGCACGGCCGACTTCCTTCCCCGTCCTCCTCTAATCCGACGAGACCGATGACCTCGCTGTCTGGTCTCCTTCCCCAAACAACCCAACCCCCAACAACATGGTGCACTGACGGAGCTGTACTCCCACGATTCATGTGAAAAGGTTTCCGACGGGACTATGGCCGCGCGATGGGAGTTAACAAACTTTGGACGCCAGCTGGTAGTTGGTGGTAGACGCATGGGGCATCCCATTTCGGAAATCGTTACGGAATTCAGTGTTCCGAGAGTGTCACGAATGTGTCGAGAATACCAAATCTGAGGCATTACCTCTGATCACGGACAGCGCATTTGGGGACGGCCTTGACTGAAACGCCGAGAGCAGCAGCTTTTGCGGAGGGTCGTCGGTGCTAACAGACAAGCAACACTGCTTGAAATCAGTGTCGGACGTACGACGAACAAATCCGTTAGGGCAGTGCGGCGAAATTTGGCGTTGATGGTCTATGACAGCAGACAACCGATGACAGTGTCTTTGCTAACAGCACGACACGGCCTGCAGCGCCTCTCCAGGGCTCGTTACCATGTCGGTTGGACCCTACACGACTGGAACACCGTGGCCTGATCAGCTGAGTGCCAATATCAGGTGGCGAGAGCTGATGGTACGGTTTGAGTGTGGTGTAGATCCCATGAAGCCCTGGACCCAAGTCCTCAGCAAGGCACCCCACAAGCTTCGTTCGATAATGTTTTGGACTGGATTTGGAATGGATTGGTCCAGCTGAACCGATCATTAGCTGAAAATGGTTATGTTAGGCTACTTGGAAGCCATATGCAGCCATTCATGGAAGGAATTTTTGTGGATGGCGCGGGGTTCAGGAGGGTAATACAGAACGCCGTGCTGGATCCCAACGGCCTCGTACCACTAGCAGTCGAAATGACAGGCATCTTATCTGCATGGCTGTAACGCATAGTGCAGCCACGTCTGGATCCCTGAGTCAACAGATGGGGACGTTTGCAAGACAACAACCATCTGCACGAACAGTTCGACGACGTTTGCAGCAGCACGGACTATCAGCTCGGAGACCGTGGCTGCATTTACCCTTGACGCTGCATCACAGACAGGAGCGCCTGCGATGGTGTACTCGACGACGAACGTGGATGCACGAATGGCAAAACGTCATTTTTTCGGATGAATCCAGGTTCTGTTTACAGCATTACGATGGTCGCTTCCGTGTTTGGCGACATCGCGGTGAATGGACATTGAAAGCGTGTATTCGTCATCGCCATACTGACGTATCACCCGGCGTGATGGTATGCGGTGCCATTGGTTATACGTGTCAGTGACCTCTTGTTCGCATTGACAGCACTTTGAACAGTGAACGTTACATTTCAGATGTGTTACGATTTCAGCAGGATAACGCACGACCTCATGTTGCAGGTCCTGTACGGGCCTTTCTGGATACAGAAAATGTTCGACTGCTGCCCTGGCCAGCACCTTCTCCAGGTCTCTCAGCAGTTGAAAACGTCTGGTCAATTGTGGCCGAGCAACTGGCTCGTCACAATACGCCAGTCACTGCTCTTGAAGTGTGGTATCGTGTTGAAGCTGCATGGGCAGCTGTACCTCTACACGCCATCCAAGCTCTGTTTGACTCAATTTGCAGGCGTATCAAGGCCGTTATTACGGCCAGGGGTTGTTGTTCTGGGTACTGAGCTCTCAGGATCTATGCACCTAAATTGCGTGAAAATGTAATCACATGTCAGTTCTAGTATAATATATGTTTCCAATGAATACCCGTTTACCATCTGCATTTCATCTTGGTATAGCAATTTTAATGGCCAGTGGTGTAGTTACTCACTATCCCGCCTGGAAAATGCAACTACTAACTACAATCAAAAATGGGCTACTGTCTGTCAGTGCCATTCTTGTGCTGGACCACTGTTCAGTTCTACAGTTGCCCTAAAGGTAGAGTCTTGTATCGCAAGGAAGCAAGGGAGAGGATGTTGTCCTCTTTGTACAACACACATGCACATTGGATTCATATGGTTCTGTATTTACATGAACATTTACTTAACTGGAATAGAGTCCATGTGTTGTGGTACACGCTCGTCAGCTCCTGGACACAATATCGGTAATCCTGCTATGGTCACTAATCTGGTTGCTACGTACTGTCATAGTCGCCGACATTAACTGAATCTGCTCAGAAATACACTCCTGGAAATTGAAATAAGAACACCGTGAATTCATTGTCCCAGGAAGGGGAAACTTTATTGACACATTCCTGGGGTCAGATACATCACATGATCACACTGACAGAACCACAGGCACATAGACACAGGCAACAGAGCATGCACAATGTCGGCACTAGTACAGTGTATATCCACCTTTCGCAGCAATGCAGGCTGCTATTCTCCCATGGAGACGATCGTAGAGATGCTGGATGTAGTCCTGTGGAACGGCTTGCCATGCCATTTCCACCTGGCGCCTCAGTTGGACCAGCGTTCGTGCCGGACGTGCAGACCGCGTGAGACGACGCTTCATCCAGTCCCAAACATGCTCAGTGGGGGACAGATCCGGAGATCTTGCTGGCCAGGGTAGTTGACTTACACCTTCTAGAGCACGTTGGGTGGCACGGGATACATGCGGACGTGCATTGTCCTGTTGGAACAGCAAGTTCCCCTGCCGGTCTAAGAATGGTAGAACGATGGGTTCGATGACGGTTTGGATGTACCGTGCACTATTCAGTGTCCCCTCGACGATCACCAGTGGTGTACGGCCAGTGTAGGAGATCGCTCCCCACACTATGATGCCGGGTGTTGGCCCTGTGTGCCTCGGTCGTATGCAGTCCTGATTGTGGCGCTCACCTGCACGGCGCCAAACTCGCATACGACCATCATTGGCACCAAGGCAGAAGCGACTCTCATCGCTGAAGACGACACGTCTCCATTCGTCCCTCCATTCACGCCTGTCGCGACACCACTGGAGGCGGGCTGCACGATGTTGGGGCGTGAGCGGAAGACGGCCTAACGGTGTGCGGGACCGTAGCCCAGCTTCACGGAGACGGTTGCGAATGGTCCTCGCCGATACCCCAGGAGCAACAGTGTCCCTAATTTGCTGGGAAGTGGCGGTGCGGTCCCCTACGGCACTGCGTAGGATCCTACGGTCTTGGCGTGCATCCGTGCGTCGCTGCGGTCCGGTCCCAGGTCGACGGGCACGTGCACCTTCCGCCGACCACTGGCGACAACATCGATGTACTGTGGAGACCTCACGCCCCACGTGTTGAGCAATTCGGCGGTACGTCCACCCGGCCTCCCGCATGCCCACTATACGCCCTCGCTCAAAGTCTGTCAACTGCACATACGGTTCACGTCCACGCTGTCGCGGCATGCTACCAGTGTTAAAGACTGCGATGGAGCTCCGTATGCCACGGCAAACTGGCTGACACTGACGGCGGCGGTGCACAAATGCTGCGCAGCTAGCGCCATTCGACGGCCAACACCGCGGTTCCTGGTGTGTCCGCTGTGCCGTGCGTGTGATCATTGCTTGTACAGCCCTCTCGCAGTGTCCGGAGCAAGTATGGTGGGTCTGACACACCGGTGTCAATGTGTTCTTATTTCCATTTCCAGGAGTGTATATTGACAGGCGCCAACTGGGATGATTGAGTCAGTGAGTCTGTCCGGTCTGCGGCGGCGGCGTAAATACACGCCGTCGAGAGGGCGCTGGCGGCATGTTGCTTGCGGGTGTGTCTCTGGGGTCTCTTGTCGTAGGCGCGCTTGATCTGGCGCCTAATAATCGATCTTCGCGCTGCATCTTTGCCGACTAGTGTGGTGGCGCCAGCTTGCGCCAGCACTCTAACGAACGGAAGTCTGATTGGCAGGTCCCAGCGGAGGTTCGAGTCCTCCCTTGGGCATGGGTGTGTGTGTGTTGGTCCTTAGGATAATTTAGGTTAAGTAGTGTGTAAGCTTAGGGACTGATGACCTTAGCAGTTAAGTCCCATAAGATTTCACATACATTCGAACATTCAAGCATTCTGATTGACAACAGCAATATCTGTGCACGAGTTTGTCTGCTACGCACATTGACCTTGTATGCCATTACACTGAGTGCCTCGTACATATGATGTGGTACTTTGATGAGACAGTGTGGTGTGTGTAGCGTTGTCTGATGTTGCTGATGTTGTTGTTGCAGGGCGCTGGCGGCGTCTCTGGGTGAGGAGGTGGTGAAGCCGCTGCGGCAGCTGAGCGAGGCGCAGCACCGCATCCGCAAGTCTGTGGAGGCCGCCGTGGACAAGGCGGGCAGGGGGCTGTCCGACTGGAGGCACGCGCAGGCCAAGAGCAAGAAGGTGAGCAGGCGACGGGCTGGGCTAGGCAGGCGCTGTACTGTGTCGGGGGCCGAAGGAAGGGTGGCTGGACAGCACAGGCCAGGGCCTTGCCTACTGCTAATTAAGTTTAGGTATTAGTTTTTAAAAATTACCTTCTGGAAAATTGTTTCCAGAAATTACCTGCCTACTAAATGGTGCCTTCTAGAAATCCTCTCCCGAAAATTCCTTTCCAGCCAGACATCACCTTCTGCATGTTACTTTCCAGAAATTACCTTTCAGAAATTGCCTTTTGGAACTTACCTTCCAGAAATTTTCTTCTGGGCTTTACCTTGCGAAAATTGATTCCAGAAATTACCTACCTACTAAATGTCACCTTCTAGACATTATCTTCTGAAAATTGCTTTCCAGACATTTCCAGAAATTACCTTTCAAAAATTACCTTTTGGAACTTACCTTCCCAAAATTTTTTTCTGAGATTTACGTTTCGAAAGTAGTTTCCAGAAATTACCTACCTACTGAATGTCACCGCCTAGAAATTGCCTTCTGAAAATTCCTTTCCAGGCATCAACTTCTGCACGTTAATTTACAGAAATTACCTTTCAGAAATTTCATTTTGGAACTTACCCTCCAAAAATTTTCTTCTGGGCTTTATCTTGCGAAAATTACCTCCTGCAAATAATTTTCTGAAGATGCTTGGCGTGATCTCTGAAAGTTACTTTCTGGACACCACCTATCGAAAATTACCTTCTGAATAACACCTTCCCAAAATTACGTTGCCAACATTACCTTCCACATATTACCTTCCGAAAATTACATTCTGCAACTTACCTTCTGGTACTTACCTGCTAGGAGTTACCCCTAAAAATTATCTGGAACTACCTTCTAAAAGCTACCTCCCACAACTTACTTTCTAGGTATTACGTTATGGAAATTACTTTCGGACATTACCTTCAACATATTACCTTCTGAACAAAATAAATAAATAAACTTTGCAACCAAACACTTCCTTCTCAAGACGTATACCTTGGTTTCCTTGCTTGACATAGCGGTATAGAGGGAGGGAACGTCCTTCAATCAACACAAAAATACTAACGCTTGCACTCAATTAATGAAATTCAGGGCAGCTTACTTGCAAGGTAATAGTTTGAAGATAATGTCCTCAAAATAGGCTATAAAAGGTGATATCTAGACGATAATTTTTGGGAGGGACTTACCAAATTATAATTTCCAGAACGTAATTTCTGGTAAATAATTTCCAGAACGTGATTTTCGGAAAGTAACTTCTGAAAGGCAAATTCCAGAAAGTAAGTAATATCTGAAACGTAATTTCCGTAATGTAATTTCCGGAAGGTACTACCGAGAACGTAATACCAAGGATGTAAGATCAAGAAGTGCTTAAAGTATTGACTTAGCATAAATCAGAAATATCAAATCATTACACAAGAATGGAGAAACTCTAGTCTGTTTCAAGAAAGCCTGATTCGAATCATGATTTGACCTTTAAGTAAAAACCTTATCCAACAGTTATCTCTCGTGCCATCAGCACCTTGTGAAGACCCAATATTTTTTACATATGCTAACGCTCTGGTTTAATCACTTTATGGTGGGCTAGTGCCAAAATTGCATTCGTCAACTGCCTAATAAAACATTACAACCCGAGGTGGCGCAGTGGTTAGCACACTGGACTCACATTCGGGAGGACGACGGTTCAATCCCGCGTCCGGCCTTCCTGATTGAGGTTTTCCGTGACTTCCCTAAATCTCTTCGGGCAAATGCCGGTATGGTTCGTTTGAAAGGGCACAGCCGACTTCCTTCCCTAATGCGATAAGAACGATAACCTCGCTGTTTGCCCCCCCCCCCCCCAATCAACCAACCAATATTACAATCGACGGCGTTAAGATGATGTCCTTCACTGTGGACCGCAAGCGCCAGAAACTGGTTATCAGTCGCGCCTGGATAGCTTACAAGGGAACCTCCCCATCGGACCCCCCTCAGATTTAGTTATAAGTTGGCACAGTGGATAGGCCTTCAAAAACTGAACACAGATGAATCGAGAAAACAGGAAGAAGTTGTGTGGAACTATGAAAAAAATAAGCAAAATATACAAACTGAGTAGTCAGTGTGCAAGATAGGCAACATCTAGGATAGTGTGAGCTCAGGAGCGCCGTGGTCCCGTGGTTAGCGTGAGCAGCTGCGGAACGAGAGATCCTTGGTTCAAGTCTTCCCTCGAGTGAAAAGTTTACTTTTTTATTTTCGCAAAGTTATGATCTGTCCGTTCGTTCATTGACGTCTCTGTTCACTGTAATAAGTTTAGCGTCTGTGTTTTGCGACCGCACCGCAAAACCGTTCGATTAGTAGAAGAAAGGACGTGCCTCTCCAATGGGAACCGAAAACATTTGATCGCAAGGTCATAGGTCAACCGATTCCTCCACAGGAAAACACGTCTGATATATTCTATACGACACTGGTGACGGCATGTGCGTCACATGACAGGAATATGTTGTCGACCCACCTAACTTGTACACTTGGCGAATGGGTAAAAAGATTCTTCTACCTTGCCCGATTTAGGTTTTCTTGTGGATGTGATAATCACTACCAAAAAAGTGATGAAAACACAAGAGTTTGTCACATAAACTGAAAACAAAAAATTAAACTTTTCACTCGATGGAAGATTTGAACCAAGGACCTTTCGTTCCGCAGCTGCTCACGTTACCACGAGACCACGGCGCTCCTGCGTTTCCAGTGTCCTTGACGTTGCCTGTCTTCCCTTGAACTATTCAGTTTGTATATTTTGCTTATTTTTTTCACAGTCCCACACGACTTCTTCCTGTTTTCTCAATTGATCTGTGTTCAGTTTTTCAAGGCCTATCCACTGTGCCAACTAAATCTGAGGGGGATGCGATGGGGAGGTTCCCTTGTTAGTAGCAAGAGCACTTCTCCACGTGAGTAATCCTGGATTCGAATTCGGAACCGGGACGCTTCTAATGTGCCACGTGGCTGCTGCCATCAGCGAAAATAATGTTGCATTAGAGCCGTCGTTCTAAGTTTCCGGTACAGTCTTTAAAAGTGTCAGCCGTTGTAATCGGTTTACCAAATATCCTACTTGATCCTTAATACATTGAAGCCCCAAAGAAACTGGTATAGGCATGCGTCTTCCAATATAGAGATCTGTAAACAGGCAGAATACGGCGCTGCGGTCGACAACGCCTATATTAGACAAGTGTCTGGCGGACTGGTAGATCGGTTACTGCTGCTACAATGGCAGAAATGTCAACATTTAAGTGAGTTTGAACGTGGTGTTATAGTCGGAGCACGAGCGATAGGACACAGCATCTCTGAGGTAGCGATGAAGTGGGGATTTTATCGTACGACCATTTCACGAGCGGACCGTGAATGTCAGGAATTCAGTAAAAGATCAAATCCCCGACATCGCTGCGGCTGGAAAAAGATCCTGTAAGAACAGGACCAACGATGGCAGAAGAGAAACGTGACACAAGTGCAAGCATTCCGCAAATTCCTGCAGATTCTAATGCTGGGCCATCAGCAAGTGTCAGCGTGCGAACCATCCAACGAAACATCGTCGATATTGGCTTTCGGAGCCGAAGGCTCACTCGTGTAGTCTTCATGACTGGACGACACAAAGGTTTACGCCTCGCCTGGGCCCGTCAACACCAACATTGGACTGTTGATGGCTGGAAACATGTTGCCTGGTCGGACGAGTCTCGTATCAAATTCTATCGAGCGGATGGACGTGTACGGGCATGAAGACAACCTCATGAATCCATGGACCCTGCAAGTCAGGAGAGGACTGTTCAAGCTGGTGGAGGCTCTGTAATGGTGTGGGGCGTGTGCAGTTGGAGCGATATGGGACCCCTGATACGTCTGGATACGACTCTGACAGGAGTCACATAAGTAAGCATCCTGTCTGATCACCTGCATCCATTCATGTCCACTGTGCGTTCCGGCGGACTTGGGCAATTCCAGCAGGACAATGCGACACCCCACATGTCCAAAACTGCTACGAAGTGGCTCCAGGAACACTCTTCTGAGTTTAAACACTTCCGCTGGCCACCAAACTCCCCTGACAATATTATTGAGCATGTCTGGGATGCCTTGCAATGCGCTGTTCAGAAGAGATCTCCACCCCCTCCTACTCTTACGGTTTTACTGACAGACCTGCAGGATTCATGGTGTCGATTCCCTCCAGCACTACTTCAGACATCAGTCGAGTCCATGCCACGTCATGCTGATGCACTCGTGCGTGCTCGCGGGGGCGCTGCACGACCTTAGCCAGGTGTACCAGTTTGTTTTGCTCTTCAGTGTATTTCAGCAGACGTGTACCCGAAGTCTGTTGTAGCTTTATGCTTACTGCAGAACTGGCCACGTTGGGACTGAGGTCTTGTGTTTTTCTGTGTTGGCAGGCGAGCTTCGCGGCTGCCCGCGAGAACGAGAGGCTCCAGGACAGCCACCTGGAGTCTGGACCGACGCAGCACCAACCGCTGCACGCCCGACTCGGTCACCAGCTGTCCGACAAGGAGACTGCCAAGGTAGGCCCATCACCGTACTGCTGTCGTCGTCGTCGTCGTCGCTGTTGTTGTTGTTGTTGTTGTTGCTGTTGTTGTTGCCTTTGTGGTCTCCAGTCTGAGACAGGTCTGATGCAGCTGTCCACGCAACAGTATCCTGGCCAACCCTCTTCATCTCTGAATACCGCAACGTACATCCATTTGAATCTGGTTACAGTATTTTAGCGTAGGTCTCCTTCCACAGTTTTTAGCCGTCACACCTCCTCCTTTCCCAACCTGACAATTCCTCAATGCCTCTGGATGTGTCCTATCAACCGATCACTTGTTTCAGTCAAGTCATCCTCATCATCATCATCTTCCTTTCAAGGATAAGGCCGTTGCCTGTTCGAAACTCACGAACAAAATCAATCCCATCTTTTTGTAGGTCTAGTCCGCATCTCGTGGTCGTGCAGTAGCGTTCTCGCTTCCCACGCTCGGGTTCCCGGGTTCAAAATGGCTCTGAGCACTATGGGACTCAACTGCTGTGGTCATCAGTCCCCTAGAACTTAGAACTACTTAAACCTAACTAACCTAAGGACATCACACACACCCATGCCCGAGGCAGGATTCGAACCTGCGACCGTAGCAGCAGCGCGGCTCCGGACTGGAGCGCCTAGAACCGCACGGCCACCGGGGCCGGCTTTCCCGGGTTCGATTCCCGGCGGGGTCAGGGATTTTCTCTGCCTCGTGATGACTGGGTGTTGTGTGATGTCCTTAGGTTAGTTAGGTTTAAGTAGTTCTAAGTTCTGGGCGACTGATCACCATAGATGTTAAGTCCCATAGTGCTCAGAGCCATTTGAACCTTTTTTTTTTGTGTCTTCCGAAATCTCCTTTTTCCATTCGGCTTGTAGTTCAGGTTCTTCTGAGGAATTCTGTGACCTGGCATTCTCATGAGGTGTTGTTTGCAGCCTTAACCATATTTCAGAATTTTTTCATTCATACTGAGAATATTTAATTCGGTTCTAATATGTTCGTTTCTAATCATATATCTTCTTGTGCACCCGGCCGCTGTGGCCGAGCTCTTCTAGGCGCTTCAGTCCGGAACCGCGCTGCTGCTACGGTCGCAGGTTCGAATGCTGCCTCGGGCATGGATGTGTGTGGTATACTTAAGTCAGTTAGGAATAAGTAGTTCTAAGTCTAGGTGACCGATATCCTCAGATGTTAAGTCCCATAGTGCTCAGAGCCATTTGAATTGTCTTCTTGTGCAGCCCTTCGTCTTTCTTAGGAACCTCATCCCGGCTGTTTGAATTTTATTTATTTACTTATTCATTTTTTGTGGTAACCCCCCGTAGGATAACACTGAAACCACCATTACTTTATACAATCTCAGGATTTTTTTTTCATTTTTTTTCGTGGCCCAGTGTTCTGCTAATGGTACCAAGGAGAGCTTGGAATTTGTGTATTTTATTTTCAATATCAGGGTACAAATCAAAACTTATAGCACAGCATACGTAAGAGATCAGAGACACTTGTTCTAAAACTGAATTATCCAAAACAATTTATGTTCTGGCTCGGTATTTTCCTCGGAATGCCACTATTTTTGTTTTCTTACTAGAAATTTTAAAGCTGTACTTCTTGCAAATGTCGTTCAGCTGGTATACCGACCTTCGGAGGTCATTTCATTCTTTTGAATGGTAACGATGTCATCAGCAAACAAAAGTATATTCAGGTATTTCTCATTCGTTATCTCAATTCCTTTGTTTACTTTACATTTCCATTTGCAAAGAATGATGTCAATTTAGATAGTAAAAAGGGCCTGTGATAGTCGTCAGCCTTGTCTACCGAGAAGAGAAAAGCTTTTAAAATGTGACACTACAGGAGAATGCTGAAGATGAGAAGTTATTGAATGTAATCGGGGACGAAAGAAATATATGGCAAAACCAAGCCGATTCAGTCAAGTTATGTCATAAATTTTTCTCCCCGATCTGATGCGGTACCTACTCATCTTCAACATTGTCTCATTTTAAAAGCTTCTATTCCCCTGTCGTTTGATCTCTATATGCTGAACACTTCACTTCCGTGCAAGGCTACATTCAAGACAAATACGTTGAGAAAAGACTGCCAAACACATCAATTCATATTCATAACTTTTATTAAAACACTATTGTCTTATAGAAAAAATTGTTCTTGCTACTGCCAGTTCAAGTCTCATAATCTCTCTTCTTCGGCCATCATCAGATATTTTGCTAGCTGGGTACCAGTATTAATCCATTACTTTTAGTGTCTGATTTCCTAATCTAATTCCTTCAGCGTCGCGTGATTTTATTCGTCCACATTCCATTACTCTTTTCAAAACAACATCAACTTCGCTCTGCTGTTCTTTCAAGTTTATAGCCCTATCTAACATAATTTAATGTATTCGACGGACCTCAGTGTTTTTTATTTGCGTTCCCTAAAGTTTAATTCCCTTCCCAGACGTCTCCATCATTTCTTTCACAGCGCGCTCATTGTACAGATTGGATAACATTAGGCACAGGCCACAATCCCATCTCACTCCATCTCGGCCACTGTTCCCTGACCTTTGACTCTTATAATTGCTGTCTGGATTCTGTACAAGCTGTAAATAGCCTTTCCGTACACGCATTTTATCTCTGCTAGCTTACGAATTTCCTAGTCAGTACAGTTAAAATCTCATCAATTGCTTGTGTGAGTTCATTGTTAGTTCATGCTGTTTTGTTCTCCGTGTGTGCATTATGTCTTTAATAAGGTCAATAAATATATTTTGTCTGCAACAACGTGTCACCTACGTAACGGAACTTACGTTTTTTTCTCTACATCAGAGGTCACCATTCTTTCCGAGATTGCGACAATGAAGGAAATCCACTCCTAGTTTTGAAGCACCGGAAGTAAATTATGTTTTCTTATCGTTTGCAAAAATGTAGATAGGTTATTAAACCAAGAAATAGTAGGGCCATTGGTGCTTTTTTATTGTTTCTTACAAACTGTTGACATTTGACCAATAATTACTCCGCACTCGTTACTGTCTTCTTTTCGTTGGCATTGTTACCATACCACAGGCTACATTCGCAGGGACGACTGGATTCGGTATTCTCAAGGCTTTTTTCTGATAATAATAGCCACCTCTAAGCGTTCAGAGCATTAAATCCTTCATCCGTGTGATCATCGTGAGCGTACTTGTGTCACGATTGTTGAAGGTATCTAAAATTCGTCTGTGTAACTACTAAAAAATGGGCGTTTACCTCACCATATGCGTTTCGCTCCATGTATTTAAAACACCGTCTGCAGTGAAACATGTTTATAATTTTAGTTTGGTTTCCAGATATAAAAACAGTTCGTTAGAAATGATACTTACAAGGGAACCTCCCCATCGCATCCCCCCTCAGATGTAGTTATAAGTTGGCACAGTGGATAGGCCTTGAAAAACTGAACACAGATCAATCGAGAAAACAGGAAGAAGTTGTGTGGAACTATGAAGAAAATAAGCCGGCCGAAGTGGCCGTGCGGTTAAAGGCGCTGCAGTCTGGAACCGCAAGACCGCTACGGTCGCAGGTTCGAATCCTGCCTCGGGCATGGATGTTTGTGATGTCCTTAGGTTAGTTAGGTTTAACTAGTTCTAAGTTCTAGGGGACTAATGACCTCAGCAGTTGAGTCCCATAGTGCTCAGAGCCATTTGAACCATTTTTTTTTGAAGAAAATAAGCAAAATATACAAACTGAGTAGTCATGTGCAAGATAGGCAACATCAAGGAGAATATGAGCTCAGGAGCGCCGTGGTCCTGCCGGCACGGTGGCTCAGCGTGTTCTGTCAGAGGGTTAGCTGCCCTCTGTAATAAATAAACTGAGTTAATCGACCAACAACGAATTTAAACGGATGTCTTACGACGTCCGCCCCGAGCAGATGCAACGAACGAAACCGAACAAAATGAGATTTGGAAAAAAAAAAAAGTGGTTAGCGTGAGCAGCTGCGGAACGAGAGGTCCATGGTTCAAGTCCTCGAGTGAGAGGTTCAATTTTTTATTTTCACACAATTATTATCCGTCCGTCCGTCCGTCCGATGCGAAGTAACTGCGCCGCAGTATTGGGACGCTACACCTAAATAAACATCGAAACACACGACGTCAGTCGACTACAGCGCTCGGAAGAGAGAGTTCAAATGGCTCTGAGCACTATGGGACTTAACTTCTGAGGTCATCAGTCCCCTACAACTTAGAACTACTTAAACCTAACTAACCTAAGGACATCACACACATCCATGCCCGAGGCAGGATTCGAACCTGCGACCGTAGCGGTCGCGCGGCTCCGGACTGAAGCGCCTAGAACCGCTCGGCCACACCGGCCGGCACGGAAGAGAGAGTATTCCTGCTAACGAGGCTCCCTGGCTGGCAGTTGACTGTTCGCTACTTTGGACGAGAGTGCGTTAAATACGTGAGATGTATTCCGTGGGCAATATGAATCCAGCAAATATAGCGGACGGACGGACAGATAATAATTTTCTGAAAATAGAAAATTAAACGTTTTCACTCGAGGAAAGACTTGAACCAAGAACCTCTCCTTCCGCAGTTGCTCACGCTGGCCACTTTTTTTTTTGTTATTTTGTTCGTTATTGTTCGTTTCAATTGTTCGTGGCGGACGTCACCTAACGGCCGTTGAAGTTCATTAATGATCCATTCACTCAGCTTTTTTATTACAGCGGGCAGTTAACCCTCTGACCGAACACGCTGAGCTACCGTGCCGACTAAAAACCACGGGACCACGGCGCTCCTGACCTCACATTCTCCTTGATGTTGCCTATCTTGCACATGGACTACTCAGTTCGTATATTTTGCTTATTTTCTTCATAGTTCCACACAACTTCTTCCTACTTTCTCGATTGATCAGTGTTCAGTTTTTAGAGGCCTATCCACTGTGCCAGCTTATAACTAAATCTGAGGGGGGTGCGATGGGGAGGTTCCCTTGTTAGGTGTGATTTATAGTTACGGCATTTTGTGTGTGACTTTCCTTTATATCAGGAAGAGTTGTCTGCTTGCACATTTTTGATGAGCTCGTTCGTTTCGCACGGACAATTGTTGAATATACGCTCCGGGACAATCGGGAAATCCGGGAATGTTTTCATTCGGGAGCAAACCGGGAAAAAATGGCTCTGAGCACTATGGGACTTAACATCTGTGGTCATCAGTCCCTAGAACTTAGAACTACTTAAACCTAACTAACCTAATGACATCACATACATCCATGCCCGAGGCAGGATTCGAACCTGCGACCGTAGCAGTCGCGCGGTTCCGGACTGCGCGCCTAGAACCGCTAGACCACCGCGGCCGGCTAAACCGGGAAAAACCCGTGAATTTTTCAGAATCCCGGGAATTTCTCATTGTTTCAGTTTTCAGCTAAATTTTTGTAGTTTTGACTGGTAAGAAGTGATATTCTAACAAAGAATTTTACCTTAGCCCCCCCTACTGCAGAATAATACTGCAGCAATAAAACATAAACGAGGGTAAGAACCAAAATAAAAGTTAAGTTGCAAAGGAAATGCGCCATTTACAACACACAAGCGTCTGCCAACAGCAAAAAGTTTTGATAACGAAAACTACGCACTACTTGATAACAACAAGCTGCTTCCGATGCGCGAGACGTCACAACGGTTTACATTAGGTTCGTTTCAGCAGTTGCCAGCGGGCTCCTGCGCATGCGCAGTTGAGTCGCGTATGAGCTGTACCTGCTTCCCCTTATGGCTACGTCAGTACAGCTGTTAGCTGTACCGCCAGAAGCAACGAGCAGCCGGACGCTAACCGGGAAAATTTTTTGTGGCGCGCCCAAACTGCCAGATTAGCGCATGCGCAGAGCAGTCTGAGTTGTAGTGTGGCGGGGGCTGGGACGGGGTAGGGGCGGGGGGTAGGGGGAGGGAGTGTCCACGTGACCCGTATTTACGTTTAGTGATTTTGCTGTCTATCTTCGTTCACAGCTCTCGCGTCAAATGAAAACAAACGTATTTCTGTGGCCGGGAGCTAGCAAATGAATCAAAATACATTCACATAATTATGAAAGACTAAAATACGTTGTTAGTTTCAGTTTTCCGATATTATTTTATTTACAAGTTTTTGGCAGTCAAGCATTAATTGCCTTGCAGGAAAATCAAGTTGTTTTTGTCGATTTGCTAAAGAAATTTGGCTTCCATTAATCTTTTCCGCAGAGGCAGTCAATTTATTTGAAACGAAGTGTTTCATTCGACACTATTTGCTAGTGTTTACAGTTTGCCGAATTTCAGTTGCCGTTTTTATCTTGTGGCACATATGTCATTGTTGTTGTTGTGGTCTTCAGTCCTGAGACTGGTTTGATGCAGCTCTCCATGCTACTCTATCCTGTACAAGCTTCTTCATCTCCCAGTACCTACTGCAACCTACATCCTTCTGAATCTGCTTACTGTATTCATCTCTTGGTCTCCCTCTACGATTTTTACCCTCCACGCTGCCCTCCAACACTAAATTTGTGATCCCTCGATTCCTCAGAACATGTCCTACCAACCTTTCAATTCTTCTAGTCAACGTGTGCCACAAATTTATCTTCTCCCTAATTCTATTCAAAACCTCCTCATTTGTTCTGAGATCTACCCATCTAATCTTCAGCATTCTTCTGTAACACCACATTTCCAAAGCTTCTATTCTCTTCTTGTCTAAACTATTTATCGTCCACGTTTCACTTCCATACATGGCTACACTCCATACATATACTTTCAGAAACGACTTCCTGACACTTAAATCTATACTCCATGTTAACAAATTTCTCTTCTTCAGAAACGCTTTCGTTGCCATTGCCCCTCTACATTTTATATCCTCTCTACTTCGACCATCTTAAGTTATTTTGCTCCCCAAATAGCAAAGCTCTTTTACTAATTTGAGCGTCTCCTTTCCTAATCTAATACCCTCAGCATCACCCGATTTAATTCGACTACATTCCATTATCCTCGTTTTGCTTTTGTTGATGTTCATCTTATATCCTCCTTTCAAGACACTGTCCATTCCGTTCAACTGCTCTTCCAAGTCCTTTGCTGTCTCTGACAGAATTACAATGTCATCGGCGAACCTCAAAGTTTTTATTTCTTCTCCATGGATTTTAATACCTACTTCGAATTTTCCTTTTGTTTTCTTTACTGTTTGCTCAATATACAGACTGAATATCATTGGGAAGAGGCTACAATCCTGTCTCACTCCCTTCCCAACCACCCCTTCCCTTTTATGTCCCTCGACTCTAATAACTGCCATCTGGTTTCTATACAAATTGTAAATAGCCTTTCGCTCCCTGTATTTTACCCCTGCCACCTACATAATTTTGAACGAGAGTATTCCAGTCAACATTGTCAAAAGCTTTCTCTAAGTCTACAAATGCTAGAAACGTAGGTTTGCCTTTTTTAAATATATTTTCTAAGATAAGTCGTAGGGTCAGTATTGCCTCACGTGTTCCCATATTTCTACGGAATCCAAACTGATCTTCCCTAACGTCGGCTTCTACCAGTTTTTCCATTCGTCTGTAAAGAATTCGCGTTGGTATTTTGCAGCAGTGACTTATTAAACTGATAGTTCGGTAATTTTCACATCTGTCAACACCTGGTTTCTTTGGGATTGGAATTATTATGCTCTTCTTCAAGTCTGGGGGTATTTAGCCTGTCTCATACATCTTGTTCACCAGATGGTAGAGTTTTGTCAGGACTGGCTCTCCCAATGCCATCAGTAGTTCTAATGGAATGTTGTCTACTCCCGGGGCTTCCTTTCGACTTAGGTCTTTCAGTCCTCTGTCAAACTCTTCACGCAGTATCATATCTCCCATTTCATCTTCATCCACATCCATTTCCATAATATTGTCCTCAAGTACATTGCCCTTGTATAGATCCTCTATATACTCCTTCCACCTTTCTGCTTTCTCTTCTTTGCTTAGAACTGGGTTACCATCTGAGCTCTTGATATTCATACAAGTGGTTCTCTTTTCTCCAAAAGTCTCTTTAATTTTCCTGTAGGTAGTATCCATCTTACCCCTACATCCTTATATTTGTCCTGTAGCCATCCCTGCTTAGCCGTTTTGCACTTCCTGCCGATCTCATTTTTGAGACGTTTGTATTCGTTTTTGCCTGCTTCATTTACTGCATTTTTATATTTTCTCCTTTCATCGATTAAATTCAATATCTGTTATCCAAGGATTTTTACTAGCCCTCGTCTTTTTACATACTTGATCCTCTGCTGCCTTCACTATTTCATTCCTCATAGGTACCCATTCTTTTTCTACTGTATTTCTTTCCCCCATTCCTGTCAATCGTTCCCTAATGTTATCTCTGAAACCCTCTACAACCTCTGGTTCTGTCAGTTTATCCAGATCCCATCTCCTTTAAATTCATTATGCCATAATAAAGAATCAAACTTGAGATAATACGGTACTGGTACTCAAGAAAGTTTGGAGCCCGAAAACTACACTGAAAAGCTTAATATCAGGTTGGGGCCTACTTCTTCGTGAATCTGGACATACGAATATGCACTTTCAGCCGATTTATGCATTTTAGTGTGGTTTACGAAATTTCGATGCTCTTGGACTGTCCTATGACCTCCTGTTTCGTTTACGACGTAATGTAAGATCTCATAATGCTCTATATGAACGGAGATGTGGGCTTCGTACTTACATCGTCATAGCTGCGCACGCGCAGTAACGCCGTTTTCTGGCGCTCTCTGACAAAAATGGTTAAAATGGCTCTGAGCACTATGGGACTTAACTTCTGAGGTCATCAGTCCCCTAGAACTTTGAACTACTTAAAGCTAACTAACCTAAGGACATCACACACATCCATGCCCGAGGCAGGATTCGAACCTGCGATCGTAGTGGTCGCGCGGTTTCAGACTGTAGCGCCTAGAACCGCTCGGCCACTCTGGCCGGCGCTGTCTGACAACTGCTGAAACGAATTCTAACAGGTCGGGCGAAAATATTGGGAATGGTGGTTGAAAAGCGTTACTTTCGAGGTGAATTTCATTTTATGCTGGATGAATTATGTTACATGTGCCAATGCGCTTTGAATTTCTTGAATCACAGAGCGTTTGATTCCCATTTAAAGCTTAACACTTTGAGTGGCAGCCACCTAGTCATTTAAAATTTTACTAAAACATTTTTGTGATGTATATTAAAATGTAACACACGCAAAAAAGACCAATATCATATCTGAAAGCTTAGCTCTTCTTGTAACTACACCATGTATATTAATTTAAACCATTAACTTTTCCTATTTGTGTGTTCGCGTTACTGAACAGTGGTGTTACTATTGCTTTACTACATCACGTGTCTTAGGCTCTGAATATTTGCTATTATCGGCTGGCGAAATCACGTAACATGAGCTATGATTGGCTTACAAAAGCACATAGCAATCTCGATTTCAATGCTTCGGAAACTAACGTGCTGGGTTTGGTGGAATTCAAATATATAATTTCGTAACACGAAAATATGCAGCGCACATGTTGTTGCACATCAAAGATCTTTGCAAAACGAGTGATTTTTTTTTAACACAGGAAAAGTATTTTTACCTGGGAAAAATTGTATTTTTAACAGAGAAATCTGGCAAAATTTCAGGTTTTTTTTTCTTTGTCCGCGTGTACACCCTGCCAACAATCTCACATTGCCTTGCATCAGTACACACATTCCAGGAGTGAAATACGACACAATATAGCACTACTTATGCTTGTTTGCATTTTCCTGGCCTAACCTGTCATCGTGTGTTTTTGTGTACGTAATGTTGTCAACCTAGCCGATAGTTTTCGTTTTAACTTGGTATGAAAATGTTCCCTTCGTCTGTTGTTCGAAAAATGTGTATTTTGACGTATTATTGATGGTAATGTCGACTTATAAATATGTAAAAAATTAAGGAAAACTATGGTAATTGAGATATATACTCTCCATTTAGATTTTCATAGCCACACTAGTCCTTCATTTCTCTTAGGTATTAAATACACAGCACGAAATTTTCTGGCAGATTAAAACTGTGTACCGGGCCGAGACTCGAACTCGGGACCTTTGCCTTTCGCGGGCAAGTGCTCTACCGACTGAGCTTCCCAAGCACGACTCGCGCCCCGTCCTCACAGCTTTAATTCCGCCGGTACCTCGTCTCCTACCATAATTAATACGTCATAATACAGATATGACGAATCACAGGTGAGGAGGACATTTTCAGATCAAGTAGATTTGGAGTGAGCATGTAGATGCCTAGCTTCTGGTGCCATTTCATATAGTCTCCAACGACAACATAACGAAAACAGATTTTTGATAAAACGGAAGCGACAACATACTGAATACATAAAATGACCCTTCATATATCTCTCTCTCCCTCCCTCCCTCCCCATCATTTCACCTCTGGTCCCTCCTCCACTTTCTCCAGTTCATTACCAACTCACACTCCCTTCCCCCACTCTGCATCCACTCCTCATACCTTTACTCAACTATACTCCGTAAACCAGCTAACGGTGTGTGGCGGAGGGTAGTTTGTGAACCGGCGTCACTTCCCCCTTTTTCTGTTCTTGTCCCGCTACGTTCGCGGCAAGAACGGTTGCTGGTAAGCCTGCGTGTGGGCTCGAATATCTCCTGTTTTATCTTGATAGTCTTTTCGTGACATATGCGTAGGAGGGAGCAGTGTACTGACTGGCTCCTCTGTGAACGTACATTCTGTGAACTTTGATAGCCACACCGTGATGCACAATTCCTCTCTTGGAGGGTCTCCCACTGAATTGAGTTCAGTCTCCCAGTGGCACTTGCGTGTTTTTCGAACATACCGGTAACGAAGCTAGCAACCCGCCTCTGAAAATGGTTCAGATGGCTCTGAGCAGTATGGGACCTAACATCTGAGGTCATCAGTCCCCTAGACTTAGAACTACTTAAACCGAACTAACCTAAGGACATCATACACATCCATGCCCGAGGCAGCATTCGAACCTGCGACCGTAGCAGCCGCGTGGTTCCGGACTGAAGCGCATAGGGCCGCTCGGCCACAGCGGCCGGCTCTTCCTCTGAATTCCTACAACGTCTTCCTTCACTCCGACCTGGTACGGATGACAAACACTCGAGCAGTACTCAGTAGTAGGTCGCACCAGCGTTGTATAAGCGGTCTCTTTTTGCAGGTGAACCACTGTTTCCCAAAAATTGTTCCAATAAACCGAAGTCGACCACTCGCCTTCCCCAAAACAGTTCTCACACGCTGCAGCGCTACACCCAGATATTTAAACGACTTGACTGTGTCAAGCAGGGCACTAGTAATACTGTATCCGAACATCACACGTTTGATCTTTCTACTCATCCGCATTAACTTACATGTTTCCACATTTAGGGCTACCTGCCATTCATCAGACGAACTGGAAATTTCGTCTGAGTCGTCTCGTATCTACCTACAGTCACTCAACTTTGGAACGTTACAGTATACCACGGCGTCATCAGCAAACGCCGACATATACCCATCCTGACTGCCAACTCATATACACTCCTGGAAATGGAAAAAAGAACACATTGCCACCGGTGTGTCAGACCCACCATACTTGCTCCGGACACTGCGAGAGGGCTGTACAAGCAATGATCACACGCACGGCACAGCGGACACACCAGGAACCGCGGTGTTGGCCGTCGAATGGCGCTAGCTGCGCAGCATTTGTGCACCGCCGCCGTCAGTGTCAGCCAGTTTGCCGTGGCATACGGAGCTCCATCGCAGTCTTTAACACTGGTAGCATGCCGCGACAGCGTGGACGTGAACCGTATGTGCAGTTGACGGACTTTGAGCGAGGACGTATAGTGGGCATGCGGGACGCCGGGTGGACGTACCGCCGAATTGCTCAACACGTGAGGCGTGAGGTCTCCACAGTACATCGATGTTGTCGCCAGTGGTCGGCGGAAGGTGCACGTGCCCGTCGACCTGGGACCGGACCGCAGCGACGCACGGATGCACGCCAAGACCGTAGGATCCTACGCAGTGCCGTAGGGGACCGCACCGCCACTTCCCAGCAAATTAGGGACACTGTTGCTCCTGGGGTATCGGCGAGGACCATTCGCAACCGTCTCCATGAAGCTGGGCTACGGTCCCGCACACCGTTAGGCCGTCTTCCGCTCACGCCCCAACATCGTGCAGCCCGCCTCCAGTGGTGTCGCGACAGGCGTGAATGGAGGGACGAATGGAGACGTGTCGTCTTCAGCGATGAGAGTCGCTTCTGCCTTGGTGCCAATGATGGTCGTATGCGTGTTTGGCGCTGTGCAGGTGAGCGCCACAATCAGGACTGCATACGACCGAGGCACACAGGGCCAACACCCGGCATCATGGTGTGGGGAGCGATCTCCTACACTGGCCGTACACCACTGGTGACCGTCGAGGGGACACTGAATAGTGCACGGTACATCCAAACCGTCATCGAACCCATCGTTCTACCATTCCTAGACCGGCAAGGGAACTTGCTGTTCCAACAGGACAATGCACGTCCGCATGTATCCCGTGCCACCCAACGTGCTCTAGAAGGTGTAAGTCAACTACCCTGGCCAGCAAGATCTCCGGATCTGTCCCCCATTGAGCATGTTTGGGACTGGATGAAGCGTCGTCTCACGCGGTCTGCACGTCCAGCACGAACGCTGGTCCAACTGAGGCGCCAGGTGGAAATGGCATGGCAAGCCGTTCCACAGGACTACATCCAGCATCTCTACGATCGTCTCCATGGGAGAATAGCAGCCTGCATTGCTGCGAAAGGTGGATATACACTGTACTAGTGCCGACATTGTGCATGCTCTGTTGCCTGTGTCTATGTGCCTGTGGTTCTGTCAGTGTGATCATGTGATGTATCTGACCCCAGGAATGTGTCAATAAAGTTTCCCCTTCCTGGGACAATGAATTCACGGTGATCTTATTTCAATTTCCAGGAGTGTATGTACGTACAGAAGAACAGCGGTCCTGTCACACTTGCCTGGGGCACTCCTGGCGGTACCGTTGTCTCTGATGAACACTCGCCGTCGACGACAACATACTGGGCTCTGTTATTACTTTATTGTCACACTCTCTATTAACAACCGTGTTACGTCTTTTATAATGTCGAGGGGGTCATTGTGAATCTCGCTCACTCAAGTGCGAGTAATGTGTTTGAATAAAAACGTCGTTTCTGTTCGTCTCATTGCGTATTTCTTTCAGTTTCCTTCTGTGCTATACTGCAGCGGTTCTTTCTATTCATGGCTCAGGTGTCATCGAGCTATGTCACTTGTCAGTGAGACATCATGCGAGAGTTGCTTTGGTCCTTACGTTTTCCTCACCACTGTAATTCGTTTTTATAAAAGGTGCGTCTCAGAAACGGTGTGGATAGCGTTTTATTACACTCAAACGTTAATGTTTTTTGCTGTAAGCCTCTTGTTAGTGTTACTGACTACTACGACTGTTGATAGTTTTAAAAAATGGTTCAAATGGCTCTGAGCACTATGGGACTCAACTGCTGAGGTCATTAGTCCCCTAGAACTTAGAACTAGTTAAACCTAACTAACCTAAGGACATCACAAACATCCATTCCCGAGGTAGGATTCGAACCTGCGACCGTAGCGGTCTTGCGGTTCCAGACTGCAGCGCCTTTAACCGCACGGCCACTTCGGCCGGCGATAGTTTTAAAAATATCAGAAATCCAGTATATCGATATTCAAAAAGAAGTATGATTATCTGCCATGGATATACCGGGAAACTAATCGGTATAGCCGGCCGAAGTGGCCGTGCGGTTAAAGGCGCTGCAGTCTGGAACCGCGGCACCGCTACGGTCGCAGGTTCGAATCCTGCCTCGGGTATGGATGTTTGTGATGTCCTTAGGTTAGTTAGGTTTAAGTAGTTCTAAGTTCTAGGGGTCTAATGACCTCAGCAGTTGAGTCCCATAGTGCTCAGAGCCATTTGAACCATTTGAACTAATCGGTATATCGAACAGGAAGATAAGGACACACTGGCGCATAGAAATATCGGCTGCACATTGTAAGTATAATGCCAGTTTTAGAGCTGTATAATTAAGCATTGATTTACTATTAGATATTCTGTGCACCAACAATCTAGCAGCCTGTTTATCCCCCTTAGAGAGAGAATTGAAAAGAAAACTTTTGTGACGGCCTTCGTAGCGACAACACTTCGCTGTAGAAACGGCCTACGAAGTCACCGCCACACTTTTAATAGCGGGCCGACCGGTCCGCTGGAACAGTGAACAGAAAGATGAAAACCCAAACACTCGGATTAAATGAAAGTCGGTACTTATCTTTATTAACGACGATACAGAACACAGTGGTGAACATGGTCTACAGAAATCTGTCTAGTTCGAGTCGGAGCGGCTTGGTCAGCGTCGGCTGACGACAACCAACAACTCTGCTGCGATGAACACACAACTGACTAGCAGGTACACAATTCGGTGGCGAGTCTACAACTGAGCGGCGAATCCAGAACGGTCCTAGCGCTCGCGACTCCAGCGCTTAAGAAGCCAGAAGCCAGCGGTGGCGCGCGCAGACTTGCGGCGATTTCCTGTATCGCTGGCGCTGCTTATGTGGACGGCGTCCGGACTTTGATGCTGCCAACCTTTTTGACAGCGGGCTCGGTTGGCATTACTGGCTAGGATATAACAAAAACAATGCACGTTCACGCTTGGCGATAACTACTTTCAAAAAAATGCCTCTGAGCACTATGGGACTCAACTGCTGAGGTCATCAGTCCCCTAGAACTTAGAACTACTTAAACCTAACTAACCTAAGGACATCACACACATCCACGCCCGAGGCAGGATTCGAACCTGCCGTAGCGGTCGCGCGGTTCCAGACTGTAGCGCCTAGAACCGCTCGGCCACCACGGCCGGCAGATAACTACTTTGTTAGCAATGGTAACTGCATGTAACTGACAAGGTAAACGGTGTCCGATCGTTCCGTCGTCTGGTATCGTCACATATCCGATTTGTCCGGAACACTTCATGTCGACTTTCCTGTTTTTTTCATTTACGCCAATGCCAGCGACCTAGCAATTGCAGTATAGAAAATTGCGTGATGAAGTTAAACGTTGCAGTTTCTGTTGGTAGCGCCGAGCGCCGATTACGTCGGCGTTCCCCCCTCACACGTCTCCGTCCTCCACAAAGACCCATCTTGTAATTTAAATCTTTCCTCATCATTTTCAGCAGCTGTTTTCGAAGAATACCGACGTGAAAAAATAGCACATTGGCTGCGTTAGAAATTGTTTTTTAACGCAACCGGTGTGCTGTTTCCTCACATCGGAAATCTTGTTATGTCTTTCATACAGCCCGCACCCCCCGTCCTATGCAATCGGATTGTTTGTTTGTGGCACCTATACTTGCCTCACGCAGTCAAAGAGAAGGACGTGACGAAAGCTCAAAAAGAAGTAAGACTCCTTCACGCAATGGAAGTAAAATAATGTGCTACTACAATTTCAAATGAACAGTGTCAAATATTTACCGAAAAAATGCGAAAAAAATTATATAAAATAAAAATATTGGCGCTCGAGTTTGCGACATCGATATATGTGAGGAACATATCGATATTTTTTGAAAAATGTCGGTAATCCAATATTTCACCAGCAAAATTGTTGAGGCTTTCGTGGCCACTTGTTGACAAACTGCCTATTGGCTTCTGTCTCGGGTTCTTCGGCCGACGTTCATCTAATGATTTTTCTGACGTTTCGCCAGCACGAGTGGCTGGCATTGTCAAAGCTTCACCCTCCACCACCGGCAATGGAGGGTGAAGCTTTGACAATGCCAGCCACTCGTGCTGGCGAAACGTCAGAAAAATCATTAGATGAACGTCGGCCGAAGAACCCGAGACAGAAGCCAATAGGCAGTTTGTCATTTCACCAGCAGCCATACTCACTATATACCCTATTAGCCGGCCGCCCGGCTAGCCCCGCTGGCTAACGCGCTACTTCCCTAGCGAGAAGGCGTGCCAGGCTCCGGCACGAATCCGCCCGACGGATCGCTGTCGAGGTCCGCTGTGCGAGCCAGCCTGTGGATGGTCTTTCAGGCGGTTTTCCATCTGCCTCGGCGAGTGCGGGCTGATTTCCCTTATTCCGCCTCAGTTTCACTATGTCGGCGATTGCTGCGCAAACAGTGTCCCCATATACGCGTACACCATGATTATTCTACCACGCGACCATTTGGGTATGAGATGTTCTCGGGGTTTCCACTGGGGGCCGAGGTGCACAATAACCCCTGGGTTCGGTGTGGGGCGGGGGTGGGGTGGGTGGGCTGCTGTGGTGTGTTATGCGGGTTGTGAACCATTGAGAGCTATGGCGGAACGAAGCGTCTCTGTCGTTTCTAGGTCCCCCAGTTTAATACACAATACGCAATACAAACCGTTTTTAGCATGGAAACCATGCATCCCCGGACGTAAGTTCATTCAACCTTTTTTGTTCCGTATTCTTTCATCAGCGAATCCCCAGAATTTGTACAAGGTGGAAAAAAATCATCCTGTATATCCAAACTATGAGATAGACTGGACTTGTGAACCATCCTGTACCACCTGTTCCACTTGCACTGAGATGAATTTCAGTATGTACAGAGGACTTATTAAACACGTGTTGTGGGGGTTGTGAACCACTGGGCTACGGCGGGACGAACCCTATCCGTCGTTTCTAGGTCCCCAGTTCAATACACAATACATCATTTATACTATGTTCCACATCTTTCACTATAGCACCTGTGTCATATGCAAAGACAAATCTTTTTGAATCACCTCTCGTGTATTACGGCAGATCATTGAAATGTATCACGAAAAGCAACGAAACCAGGACAGAACCGTCTGGCACCCAACACTTTACATGGCCCCAGTCAGATTCAAATCTCCTTCCTCTCTGTTCACACTGGAGGATAACTTCGTGCCCCCACTTCCCAGGTATGAAGAAAACTACACTCCTGGAAATGGAAAAAAGAACACATTGACACCGGTGTGTCAGACCCACCATACTTGCTCCGGACACTGCGAGAGGGCTGTACAAGCAATGATCACACGCACGGCACAGCGGACACACCAGGAACCGCGGTGTTGGCCGTCGAATGGCGCTAGCTGCGCAGCATTTGTGCACCGCCGCCGTCAGTGTCAGCCAGTTTGCCGTGGCATACGGAGCTCCATCGCAGTCTTTAACACTGGTAGCATGCCGCGACAGCGTGGACGTGAACCGTATGTGCAGTTGACGGACTTTGAGCGAGGGCGTATAGTGGGCATGCGGGAGGCCGGGTGGACGTACCGCCGAATTGCTCAACACGTGGGGCGTGAGGTCTCCACAGTACATCGATGTTGTCGCCAGTGGTCGGCGGAAGGTGCACGTGCCCGTCGACCTGGTACCGGACCGCAGCGACGCACGGATGCACGCCAAGACCGTAGGATCCTACGCAGTGCCGTAGAGGACCGCACCGCCACTTCCCAGCAAATTAGGGACACTGTTGCTCCTGGGGTATCGGCGAGGACCATTCGCAACCGTCTCCACGAAGCTGGGCTACGGTCCCGCACACCGTTAGGCCGTCTTCCGCTCACGCCCCAACATCGTGCAGCCCGCCTCCAGTGGTGTGGCGACAGGCGTGAATGGAGGGACGAATGGAGACGTGTCGTCTTCAGCGATGAGAGTCGCTTCTGCCTTGGTGCCAATGATGGTCGTATGCGTGTTTGGCGCCGTGCAGGTGAGCGCCACAATCAGGACTCCATACGACCGAGGCACACAGGGCCAACACCCGGCATCATGGTGTGGGGAGCGATCTCTTACACTGGCCGTACACCACTGGTGATCGTCGAGGGGACACTGAATAGTGCACGGTACATCCAAACCGTCATCGAACCCATCGTTCTACCATTCCTAGACCGGCAAGGGAACTTGCTGTTCCAACAGGACAATGCACGTCCGCATGTATCCCGTGCCACCCAACGTGCTCTAGAAGGTGTAAGTCAACTACCCTGGCCAGCAAGATCTCCGGATCTGTCCTCCATTGAGCATGTTTGGGACTGGATGAAGCGTCGTCTCACGCGGTCTGCACGTCCAGCACGAACGCTGGTCCAACTGAGGCGCCAGGTGGAAATGGCATGGCAAGCCGTTCCACAGGACTACATCCAGCATCTCTACGATCGTCTCCATGGGAGAATAGCAGCCTGCATTGCTGCGAAAGGTGGATATAGACTGTACTAGTGCCGACATTGTGCATGCTCTGTTGCCTGTGTCTATGTGCCTGTGGTTCTGTCAGTGTGATCATGTGATGTATCTGACCCCAGGAATGTGTCAATAAAGTTTCCCCTTCCTGGGACAATGAATTCACGGTGTTCTTATTTCAATTTCCAGGAGTGTATTTTTCCTCTATCACATAATGCTCCAACTTACGCAAAAGTATTCAGTGGTCCACACAATCGAGTGCTTTTATTAAATTAAAGAAACTGCCAACTGTCCTCAATCACTCGTTTGGCCGTGCCAACGGACATTCACAAAATAGTAAATTGCATAGGAGGGCAAACGTGCGTAGCTCTCCGGTACTGGAGAAAGTAATTGATTTGGTACAGGCGAAGGCACGCAGCGCTGGCGTACCTGTTACGGAATGGCGGCCTTGCCCAAACGCCCTTGAGCCCACCGTGAGAAGCAAAACACTGCCCCACCTGACCGCGCTCGTATAGTTTCGCAAAGCAGGGCGCCTTGTGACCGCAACCCGCCGAACGACTCTGTTCGGCGCGTTGCATAAGAAACAGGAGCGGTAGGAAAGTCCCTCCTCAGGTTAGCAGTGTGGCTGTTGGAAAATATCGATATGTCGATATATCGATATTTTTCTAAGATACTTTCACCCGATGTATTGACGTTAAAATTGCAATACCGAGTGCCGATATTTTTATCATATTTTTTTTCACAATTTTCGGTAAATATTTGCAGTTGCTCTTTTGAACTTGATGTAGAACGGAATTTTACTTTCACTGTGTGAAACGGTTTTACTACTTTTTGAGCTTTCATCACTGCATCACTGCCAGTCTTTCCCTTTGACTGTGCGAAACAAGTATATGTGGCACAAAAGTATTAATCCGACGCAATGCGGAGGAGGAGGAGGAGGAGGAGGAGGGAGGAAAGGGTGGGGGGGGGGGGGGGGGCGTGTCTGTTTCTCTCGCATAACAAGACTTCCGATGTGAAGAAACAGCACACTAGCTGCGTTAAAAAACAATTTGTAACGCAACTAGTGTACTATTTCTTCACATCGGCATTTTAAAAAAAAGTTGTTGAAAATGATAAACAAAAATCTAAATGAGAAGATTCGTCATTGCGGTGAGCGGAGACGTTTGAGGGGAAATGCTCACGTAATCGACGCTTGGCGCTACTAACAGAAACTACACCTCGAAATTTTCACCCAACTTCTAGTTCGCTGGCGTTTGCAGAAATAAAAAAAAATAAATAAAAAATAAAAAAAACAGGGAAGTCGGCCTGGAGTGTTCCGAACAAATCCAATATGTGACGAAAGCGAACATCTTTTTTTGTGCCACTTATATGCAGTTACCATTGTTTGCAAAGTGGTTATCATCAAGATTGAACGTGCATCGTTTTCCTTCCAATTCTTGCTCTAAGGAGCTTAGCAGGCAGCTAGCTTGTTGGTGTACGGAATATCCAATAATAAATCAGTACGTAAAGAGACACTACTGGCGATTAAAGTTGGTACACCACGAAGATGACGTGCTACAGAGGCGAAATTTAACCGACAGGAAGAAGATGCTGCGATATGCAAATGATTAGCTTTTCAGAGCATTCACACGAGGTTGGCGCCGGTGGCGACACCTACAACGTGCTGACATGAGGAACGTTTCCAACCGATTTCTCATACACAAACAGCAGTTGACCGGCGTTGCGTGGTGAAACGTTGTTGCATCGTGTAAGGAGGAGAAATGCGTACCATCACGTTGCTGCTTGCGTTGGTCGAGATCCAGTGACTGTTAGCAGAATATGGAATCGGTGGGTTCAGGAGGGTAATACGGAACGCCGTGCTGGATCCCGACGATCTCGCATCACTAGCAGTCGAGATGACAGGCATCTTATCCGCACGGCTGTAACGGATCGAGCAGCCACGTCTCGATCCCTGAGACAGCAGATTGGGACGTTTGCAAGACAACAACCATCTGCACAAACAGTTCGACGACGTTTGCAGCAGCACGGACTATCAGCTCGGAGACCGCGGCTGCGGTTACCCGTGACGCTGCATCACAGACAGGAGCGCCTGCGATGCGATACTCAACGCCGAACCTGGGTGCACGAATGGCAAAACGTCATTTTTTTCGGATGAATTCAGGTTGTGTTAAAAGCATCATGATGGTCGCATCCGTGTTGGCGACATCGCGGTGAACACACATTGGAAGCGTGTATTCGCCATCGCCGTACTGGCGTATCACCTGGCGTGATGGTATGGGGTGCCACTGGTTACACGTCTCGGTCACCTCTTGTTCGCATTGACGGCACTCTGAACAGTGGACGTTACATTTCAGATGTGTTACGACCCGTGGCTCCACCCTTCATTCGATCCTCGCGAAACCATACATTTCAGCAGGATAATGCACGACCGCATGTTCCAGGTCCTGTACGGGCCTTTCTGGATACAGAAAATGTTCGACTGCTGCCCTGGCCAGTACATTCTCCAGATCTCTCACCAATTGGAAACGTCTGGTCAATGGTGGCCCAGCAACTGGCTCGTCACAATATGCCAGTCAGTACTCTTGATGAACTGTGGTAATGTGTTGAAGCTGCATCGGCAGCTGTACCTTTACACGCCATACGAGCTCTCTTTGACTCATACCCAGGCGTATCAAGGCCGTTATTTCTCAGGATCTATGCACCCAAATTGCGCGAAAATGTAATCACATGTCAGTTCTAGTATAATATACTTGTCCAATGAATACCCGTTTACAATCTGCATTTCTTCTTGGTGTAGCAATTTTAATGGCCAGTAGTGTAGTTTTGTATGTACCTAGAGCCGATAATGTACATATTATTTATCACCCGTTTCTCCCAATTTTCCTCAGAATTTCGAGCATCTTCTACCAATTTACATTGTCGAACCTTTTTTCCAGATCGACGAATGCTATAAACGTATCTTGATTTGTCTTCTGTCTTGCTTCTGTTACCAACCGCAATGTCAGAATTGTCTCTCTGATGGCTTTACCTTTCCTCGAGCCAAACTGATTGTCATATAACACATCCTCAATTTTCTTTTCCATTTTTCTGTATATTACACTTGTCAGCAACTTGGACACATGAGCTGTTCAGCTAACTGTGCAATAATTCTCGCACATGTCAGCTTTTGCAGTCTTGCGAATTTTGTGGATGATATTTTTTCGAAAGTCAGATGGTACGTCGCCAGAGTCATACATTCTACACACCAACGTGAACAGTAGTTTTGTGGCCTCTTCCCCCCAATGATTTTAGATATTCTGATGGAATGTTATCTGTTACTTCTGCCTCATTTGATCTTAAGACCTTCAAAGCTCTTTCAAATTCCGATTCTAATAATGGATCCCCTATCTGTTCTAATTCGAATCCTGTTTCTTCGCCGGCCGTTGTGGCCGAGTGGTTCTCGGCGCTTCAGTCTGGCATCGCACGACCGCTGCGGTCGCAGGTTCGAATCCTGCCTCGGGCATGGATGTGTGTGATGTCCTTAGGTTACTTAGGCTTAAGTAGTTCTAAGTTCTAGGGGACTGATGACCTCAGATGTTAAGTCCCATAGTGCTCAGAGCCATTTGAACCTGTTTCTCCTTCTATTACATCAGACAAATCGTCCAACTCATAGAGGCCTTCAATGTAATCTCCTTATTATTGCTAAACTGAGGACTGAGTCTACCTGGGTACGCGTTGCAGTCCCGTACCTGATTTCAGAATTTCTGCTTGACATGACGTAATCCAGCTGGAATCTTCCCGTATCTCCAGGCCCTTTACAGCCTCATTCGCTTGTGATTTTTGGGCAGTGTCTACACTCTTACTAGCTGAAATTTACTGCAAAACAGTCTTCCTTTCTCCTCTCACATTTCTGGCACCGAGTACGTATTCTCCTGTAACTCTGTCTTCTATTCCTTCTCCTACTACGGCCTTCCAGTCACCCATGATTGTTAAGAGTTTCACCTCCTTTTGGTTAATGTCCCTTTGTTTAATGTCGTATATTTTCTGTATGTCTTCATTCTGCTTGAGTCCGCTCCTGGTAGCTGAGTGGTCAGAGCGACGGAATGTCGTACCTAACGGCCCGGGTTCGATTCTCGGCTGTGTCGGAGATTTTCTCCGCTCAGGGACTGGGTGTTGTGCTGTCCTTATCATCGTCATTTCATCCCCATTACCACCCAAGTCGCCGAAGTGGCGTCAACTCGAAAGACTTGCACCAGGCGAACGGTCTACACCGTGGGGGGCCCTAGCCACACGGCATGTCCATTCTGCTTGTGATACCGGAACGTATACCTGAAATGTTGGTGGTGTTGGTTTGCATTGATGTTTGATCACTACAACACTATTACTCAACTGTTGGCCCATATTCCTATTCATGACAAATCCCGATTGCAGCATTCCATTTTCTGCTGACGTCAGATTCCTGTCTTCTTTCCATTTGACTTCGCAGACCCCTACAGTGTCTGTACTGAGCCTTTGCATTTCCCTTTTCCGATTTTGGAGCTTCTTTAACACATTCACACCTATGACATTTCATGCTCTGTCTCACAGAAGTGATGATTTGCTTCTGCTCTGGTTCGTTTGAGGTTTGTTAGAACATTTCCAGGTCTGAAACAATTGTCGAAACTGTAGATATGAAACCAGTAACACAGTCAGAATATTAGTAGCGGAGAATGGAAGGCTCCAGCGAGATATTCTTGAGGAAGAAACTGAAAGCTCAGGCGGTCAACTAAGGCTTGAATATTTCTTGATACAATTAGATGCTGGTTTTTGGTCATTCAGTCTTTTCGTCTTGGCTACCTCCCCATTAGCAGCCTATTCCGAGAGGTCCGGACGGGCAACTAATCTGGAATCTTTTGCCAATGGCGTGGTGATTGTAGCATTTTTCAAGTATATAGAAAACACAGTTTTGAAGTCCCAAATATGGCGGAAATGGGTCAGTATCAGTGAAATATCGGATGTCTATTTCCGATGTATAAATACCAAGGAAGCAGTAAAGGAAATCAAATAAGGAATTCTGTCAGGGAGCAGAAATACAAACTCTGAGAAATACCGGTAGCATTTTAATTCTTTCGGAGCCAGCAAAGGACTTTGAAGAGCAAGTCAACAAAATGGATAGTGTCCTGAAAAGAGATTATAAGATGAACATCAACAAAAGAAAAACTAGGGTAAGGGAATGGAGATGAATTAAACAGTTGATTGGTGAGTTAATTACATTAGGAAACGAAACAGTAAAACTGGTAGATGAATTTCCTATTTGGGCAGTAAAATAACTGATGAAAGTAGAGGGGATATGAAGTGGTGACTGGCTATAACAGGGAAAATGTTTCTTTAAAAAGAGAATTTGTTAACATCGAATGTAATTTTAAGTGTTAGGATATCTTTTGTGAAAGTATTTTTCTGGTGTTCAGACAAGAAGAGAATAGGAACTTTTGAAGTCTGATGCTGCAGAACAACTTTGAGAAGTAGATGAATGGATTGGATAACTGATGAAGAGGTACTGAATCATATTGGAGAGGAAAGGAATTTATTGCAAGATTGAATAAAAGAAGGATTAGAGGAAGACGAAGGTACGAATACAGTAAGGAGGTTCAGATTGATGTAGGGTCCACTAGTTATGTAGAGATAAAGAGGCTTGCACAGGATACACTAGAGTGGAGAGTTGTATGAAACCAGTCTTCAGACTCAAGACCACAGCAACAACAACAACAAATATGGATATGATTTCTTTTTAAATACAGGTGTGTGCTATATACAGGGTGTTTCCGTAAGAGCGTGCAAATATTTAATCGGACATAGAGGATGCTCCAGTGAAAACCCGCCAGGTTAGCCAAGAGCGCTAATGCGCTGCTTCCTGGACTCGGGTAGGCGTGCCGGCCCCGGATCGAATCCGCACAGCGGATTAACGACGTCGGCCAGCCTGGATGTGGTTTTTCGGCGGTTTTCCACATCCCGCTAGGTGAATATTGGGCTGGTCTCCATGTTCTGCCTCAGTTACACGACTCGCACACATCTGAACACATTCGCACTATTTCACGATTTACACTAGACGCAGACAGCTGGGGTACACTGATTCCATACCGGGAGGGGGGGGGAGGGGGTGGGGGTACGGGGTGGCGGCAGGAAGGGCATCCGGCCGCCCCTTATAACTAACCTCGCCAAATGCGTTCATAACCGTGCCGACCCTGCGAAACCGCGGGACATGGCACGAGCAAAAAAAAGAAAGAAATAATGCTCCAGTGAACAGCTTGAGGTAGGGAACCTGGGCTCGGAGAGTCCAGCTTGAGGAGGTACTAGGAATAAAATCACTGCTCTTCCAGGTCCTTTGCTGTCTCTGACAGAATTACAATCTCATCGGCGAACCTCATAGCCTGCCGGTGAGGCCGTGCGGTTCTAGGCGCTTCAGTCTGGAACCGCGTGACCGCTACGGTCGCAGGTTCGAATCCTACCTCGGGCATGGATGTGGGTGATGTCCTTAGGTTAGTTAGGTTTAAGTAGTTCTAAGTTCTAGGCGACTGATGACCTTAGAAGTTAAGTCACATAGTGCTCAGGCCGGCCGCAGTGGCCGTGCGGTTCTAGTCGATACGGTGTGGAGCCGCGTGACCGCTACGGTCGCAGGTTCGAATCCTGCCTCGGGCATGGATGTGTGTGTTGTCCTTAGGTTAGTTAGGTTTAATTAGTTCTAAGTTCTAGGGGACTGATGACCTCAGCAGTTAAGTCCCATAGTGCTCAGAGCCATTTGAACCATTTGAACATAGTGCTCAGAGCCATTTGAACCATTTTTGAACCTCAAAGTTTTTATTTCTTCTCAATGGATTTTAATTCCCACTCCGAATTTTTCCTTTGTTTCCTTTAGTGCTTGCTCAGTATACAGATTGAATAACATCGGGGAGAGGCTACAACCCTGTGTCACTCCGTTCCCAACCACTGCTTCCCTTTCATGCCCCTCCTTCTGGACAAGTAAAGTAAACAACACCTGCATCACGACTTCCTGGTAATCGGGTTCGTCTTCCTTGTTTCCTTGCAGGAAATAAAGAGTGTACATGTACACTGCTGGCCACCGTAAATGCAACACCAAGAAAGACAAGAGGTAGCGCAACAAAATTTATTTTGTAGATAACATGTTGACCAAGTATCAAATGATTACGTTTACAGACGTCTGTGACATGTGGTTGCTGCCAGAATCAGTAGCCAGAGTAGCCGCCATTGTTGGAGATCACCGCTGCCACACGTCTCGGCATTGAGTCAAAGAGACGTTGGATGTGTTCCTGGGGTACAGCAGCCCAAGCAGCTTCCACACGTTGCCAAAGATCATCTGGTGTGGCAGCTGGGGATGTAATCTGGGTCACTCGTTGAGCAACCATGGACCACATGTTTTCTATCGGCGAAAGATCCGGAGAGCGAGCCGGCCAGGGAAGCAATTCAATCTGGTTATTGACGAAGAACCTTTGGACAATGCGTGCCACGTGAGGTCGCACATTATCCTGTTGAAATATGGCTGTGGCCGAGCCCTGAAGGTAAGGAAGGACAACTGGCTCCAGCACCTCGGATATGTAGCGCCGGCTATTTAAAGTACCGGCAATGCGTACTATAGGCGTGCGAGAGTAATATCCAATACCGCCCCATACCATAATACCCGGTGCAAGACCAGTGTGGCGGTGCATAATGCAGCTGTCCAGCATCCTCTCTCCACGGTGTCTCCACACTCGAATCCGACCATCGTGGTGCTGCAGACAGAAGCGTGCCTCGTCAGTAAAGACAACGTCATTCCATTCTGCCGTCCACATCCGTCTGTCATCACACCATTGGCGACGGAGACGTCTGTGGTTCTGCGTCAATGGTAGACGAAGCAATGGACGTTTTGTGGACAGACCACTCTGCTGTAAACGGCGTCGAGTGGTACGCGCAGACACTGGATGATGCGTTACAGACGCAATGTGCTGTGCTACGGTTCGGGATGTCACTGAGCGATCCGTCACTGCCGTGCGCACAATTTGCCTATCAGCACGTGCAGTGGTGCACCGAGGTGAATGCGATCGACCACGTCGGTCCGTCGTACCCTCCTGCATCCGACGGTCACATATCCGCATTACAGTTGTTTGGTTTCGTCCAACACGACTAGCGATTTCTCTGTATGATAATCCACAATCTCGGTAAGCCACTATCCTTCCTCTGTCGAACTCGGATACTTGATCAAAAGATGTTCGCTGTTGTCTACGAGGCATAACTGATCGTCTTGTGAAACAACCACACGGTAAACACACGTGCCGAACGTACACTCGTCGAAATCGCCAAGCCTTAAGTGGCGCTATGAGGTGGCGCCACAGGCGCGCGTGATGTGCGTCTGCGCTGAGATTCTAATCAGTTGCATATCTCATCGCTGCAAACCCATGGTGTAAATTTCACTCGATTCGGATGCTTCCTTCAGGGTGTTGCATTTACGGTGGCCAGCAGTGTAAGTAAAGAGCACAGTGCATGCAAACTTGTAGGCATGTTAGTTGTAAACAGGCTGGAAAACAGTAACGCTAGACAGAGCGGTAGAAAAGTTTACATCCATATCTCGTTTAAGCTGGCTTGTCCGACCCTAGCGCCGGCCGCGGTGGTCTCGCGGTTCTAGGCGCGCAGTCCGGAACCGTGCGACCGCTACGGCCGCAGGTTCGAATCCTGCCTCGGGCATGGACGTGTGTGATGTCCTTAGGTTAGTTAGGTTTAAGTAGTTCTAAGTTCTAGGGGACTGATGACCACAGCAGTTGAGTCCCATAGTGCTCAGAGCCGACCCTAGTTTTCCTACCTCACATTGTTTATTGGAGCATTCTCTATGTCCTGTTACATTTTTGGGGAAACTCCCTGTGGATAACGATGTATTGGCGCCACTTCGAGGTGAGGTCTCTTACGTACGTTGTGTGCCGGCAGCTGCAGCAGAAGCGCCGCAAGGCCGAGGAGTGCGTGAAGCGCGCCGACGTGGAGTACTGGGGGTGCTGCGTGCGCGCCGAGCGGTCGCGGCTGGAGTGGGAGGCGGCCGTGAGCAGGGGCGGACGCTGCCTCCGGGCGCTGGACCAGGACCGGCTGGAGGCTGCCGCCGGGCTCGCCTCCAGGCACCTCGCCCTGCTGGACCAGCTGGCGCCCCGGCTGCTCCAGGTAAGTAGTCACCACCACGTGACGCCTGTACGTCCGACAGCTGCTACAGGGAGGTTCAAAAGTCGTCTAGAGCAGCGGTCTCCAAACTTTTTAGTCCGCGGGCAACATTGACTCCTCCAGGAAGTCATAAGGGCCAAGATCTGCCTAGTGGGATTAAAGCACCCTAGCACTCCACGTTCACCGTAATGTAAGGCTAAAGGAAAGACGAAATCGCAAAAATCTAAGGGTGTGGGAAGAGCTAGCACTGAAACGAACTACGATTTTTATTTAATTACATAATTTTGATTGGTGGGCGTACCTGACCGAAATTCTGGCGTATTTTATTCTGGCGAATCTCACCGACAAAAAAGTATGTCACTGCACATTCTTCACGAAAGCGTCCTGCAACGTTAACGAAATCTCAAAATAATTGTTAACAACACTATTACTAGGATGACCAGGTGCTATTGTTTGAAAAGGAGGACAAACAGCTTCAAAAAGGAAGAAAAAAGGACACATCAAACGGGTGAACTGCAGACGAGGATACCACCCGTCAGCTTTGGACAAGTCACGTGACTGCCGGGGAATCATCGGTAAAACTAGTAGTTGATTGTTACTGATGGTCAGGTGGTGGTTAACTGAGCAATATAAAAAAAAATTTAAAAACATTGATCGTGGCGACAGTGTGGCGTCAATTGTTCTGTTATTTCAACAACACGGAATTGCGAACATTTTTTAGGTTAGGCTTTACCGTCACTGTTACTGACATTAAATGACACAACAAGTTTACTGTTACCAGTCACCGTTTCATTTTTTCCACGACGCGTTTCGAAGGTTTAAACCTCCATCATCGGGTGGATTTACATTAGTTAGTATTATTTAGAAAGATAATATATGCAACATGTAATCTTAAGACTTCTTGCCATGTAAATGTTTGCTCTCATATAATCACTCCTTCCTCTCTCTCTCTGTCTCTCTCTCACTCTTTCTTCAAAGAGTGTCATCTATGTATGATTTTACTGCTGTAGCCAATATGATCATTGTAATTCAAGCCTGTAACATTTCACCTAATTGTTATTAGCAAGCATGAAGTTTAAGCCATTTTAACATTTCACCTGATTGCATAAACGAGTACGAATGTTTAGCTGTTTTAACCTTTCAAAATTGGACTTATATACCACCTGAAGTACACACACATATATTCGACACCTCAAAACAAACACCTCCAAATGGTTTAAACGATTATCCTGTAATAATGTTGTTACGATGTATATTCTTTGCACTTTGCGATTATGTCTTCTCTTCTGCTGTACGAACCTTGCACCCAGCTGATTCCAGACGCCAAATTTGTTTACAAATGTGGCAGTATACATGTGAAGTGTTACGACAGAAAAAGGAACCTGTGACCACTGGAGGTACTCTAGTTTACTTATTAAAGTTTACCATTAGATATCAGTTTAATTTTTTGTCAAAAGTTATCCAAAACCATATTCTGAAATAGTGTCTTGTTTCTCCACTAGGCAGTGCCACAAGTTCCTCCAAAATCGTAACACAACATACACACATATGTAATACTAACTAATGTAAATCCACCCGATGATGGAGGTTTAAACCTTCGAAACGCGTCGTGGGAAAAAATAAAACGGTGACTGGTAACAGTAAACTTGTTGTGTCATTTAACACGGAATTGTTTACAAACCGAAAAACGTAAGACCATTCACCTCCCTTCATTCGACGCACCGCTACCAACATCTACAATTCAAGCAGCAGCTGACGACATGTAAACTGCACTTCAACCTTCCGAATACAAATAAATTGAATGACTATGAAACAATGAAATAAAACCACGACAGTTAATGTGTCATTTCTTACCTTTATTAGCCACTGAGACGTGCGTTCCAGCTCCACATATCTCACATTCCGCTTCAAAATCATTTCTCCCTTTCTTGAAAGCCGGATATTTGCAGGAAAGGACATCAGAAAATGTACACTTTCGTTTAGGCATAGCCAAATATTTTACTTAACTCACTCGGTTAAAAATTACACTCACAAATCACACGTGCACTACAGGAAGCCAAGCCAATACATAGCGAAGGTACGAAACGAAAATTTTAAATAATCGATATTTGCATTCGCTTATAGGTCGATCAACGATAACATCGACGATCCTGGTGGCACCTACTAACATCGCCTTCGTGTGTGTGTGTGTCACGAAGGCTGTGCCAATAGTTAAAGTATTTAAGAAAAGAGCAATAGAACGGGACGAATTGTAAATTTAACTGCATTACGCTCAACTTTGCGAAAAAGCCGAACACTGTAAAAATCCGCCCGGGCCCCGGACAAAGAGCTAAAAAGGAGGACATGTCCGGATTAATCCGGACGTCTGGTCACCTTAACTATTACTGCAAGACGTAACAGAGGTAGAGTATGTCAACGCATTGTTATTTCAAGCGGCGCAACAATGTTGTTGTTGTGGTCTTCAGTCCTGAGACTGGTTTGATGCAGCTCTCCATGCTACTCTATCCTGTGCAAGCTTCTTCATCTCCCAGTACCTACTGCAGCCTACATCCTTCTGAATCTGCTTAGTGTATTCATCTCTTGGTCTCCCTCTACGATTTTTACCCTCCACGCTGCCCTCCAATGCTAAATTTGTGATCCCTTGATGCCTCAAAACATGTCCTACCAACCGATCCCTTCTTCTAGTCAAGTTGTGCCACAAACTTCTCTTCTCCCCAATCCTATTCAATACCGCCTCATTAGTTACGTGATCTACCCACCTTATCTTCAGCATTCTTCTGTAGCACCACATTTCGAAAGCTTCTATTCTCTTCTTGTCCAAACTAGTTATCGTCCATATTTCACTTCCATACATGGCTACACTCCATACAAATAGTTTCAGAAATGACTTCCTGACACTTAAATCTATACTCGATGTTAACAAATTTCTCTTCTTGAGAAACGCTTTCCTTGCCATTGCCAATCTACATTTTATATCCTCTCTACTTCGACCATCATTAGTTATTTTACTCCCTAAATAGCAAAACTCCTTTACTACTTTAAGTGTCTCATTTCCTAGTTTAATTCCCTCAGCATCACCCGATTTAATTTGACTACATCCTCGTTTTGCTTTTGTTGATGTTCATCTTATATCCCCCTTTCAAGACACTGTCCATTCCGTTCAACTGCTCTTCCAAGTCCTTTGCTGTCTCTGACAGAATTACAATGTCATCGGCGAACCTCAAAGTTTTTACTTCTTCTCCATGAATTTTAATACCTAATCCGAATCTTTCTTTTGTTTCCTTTACTGCTTGCTCAATATACAGACTGAATAACATCGGCAATAGGCTACAACCCTGTCTCACTCCTTTCCCAACCACTGCTTCCCTTTCATGCCCCTCGACTCTTATAACTGCCATCTGGTTTCTGTACAAATTGTAAATAGCCTTTCGCTCCCTGTATTTTACCCCTGCCACCTTCAGAATTTGAAAGAGAGTATTCCAGTTAACGTTGTCAAAAGCTTTCTCTAAGTCTACAAATGCTAGAAATGTAGGTTTGCCTTTTCTTAATCTTTCTTCTAAGATAAGTCGTAAGGTTAGTATTGCCTCACGTGTTCCAACATTTCTACGGAATCCAAACTGATCTTCCCCGAGGTCCGCTTCTACCAGTTTTTCCATTCGTCTGTAAAGAATTCGCGTTAGTATTTTGCAGCTGTGACTTATTAAACTGATAGTTCGGTAATTTTCACATCTGTCAACACCTGCTTTCTTTGGTATTGGAATTATTATATTCTTCTTGAAGTCTGTGGGTATTTCGCCTGTCTCATACATCTTGCTCACCAGATGCTAGAGTTTTGTCATGACTGGCTCTCCCAAGGCCATCAGTAGTTCTAATGGAATGTTGTCTACTCCCGGGGCCTTGTTTCGACTCAGGTCTTTCAGTGCTCTGTCAAACTCTTCACGCAGTATCTTATCTCCCATTTCATCTTCATCTACATCCTCTTCCATTTCCATAATATTGTCCTCAAGTACATCGCCCTTGTATAAACCCTCTATATATACTCCTTCCACCTTTCTGCCTTCCCTTCTTTGCTTAGAACTGGGTTGCCATCTGAGCTCTTGATATTCATACAAGTGTTTCTCTTCTCTCCAAAGGTCTCTTTAATTTTCCTGTAGGCAGTATCTATCTTACCCCTAGTGAGACAAGCCTCTACATCCTTACATTTGTCCTCTAGCCATCCCTGCTTAGCCATTTTGCACTTTCTGTCGATATCATTTTTGAGACGTTTGTATTCCTTTTTGCCTGCTTCATTTACTGCATTTTTATATTTTCTCCTTTCATCAATTAAATTCAATATTTCTTCTGTTCAATAAGTTTAGTTATGTAGTCTTGTAGCGAGTAGCAGAGCCAATGTCGCGGTGCATTGGCCGCGATAGGCCTCGAAACTCAGTTGTTGGCGGTATAGGTACCACCTCACATATTTGGCGGGCCGGATACCGGGGATGTCCGGCCAGCTAACGCGGGCCGGTTTGCCAGCCCTCGCGGGCCGGTTTCGGCCCGCGGGCCGTACTTTGGAGACCCCTGGTCTAGAGCTACTGGACAGCAAGCACAGGGTGTTCAGCTCACTTCCTGGAGTCCAGCACTGCATATGCTGAAATTCATCTCCGTGCAAATGGAACATATGGTACAGGATGGTTCACAAGTTCAGTTTACCTCGTACAGGGTGATTTTTTCCACCTTGTACAATTTATGGAGATTTACCGATGAGAGGCCAGGGAACAAAAAAGGTCTAATGAACTTACGTCCGGAGATGCATGGTTTCCATGCTACAGACCATTTGTATTGTACAGGGTGATTCAAAAAGAATACCACAACTTTAGGAATTTAAAACTCTGCAACGACAAAAGGCAGAGCTAAGCACTATCTGTCGGCGAATTAAGGGAGCTATAAAGTTTCATTTAGTTGTACATTTGTTCGCTTGCCATTTCAGCCAATAAAGTTTTTGGTCCCTTTTTCTTCGAAGGTGCTACTGTAACTGGACTACAGTATCTGGAGATGTTAGAGAATTGGCTGTTCCCTCAGCTCGAACAAGAAGCACAACGATTCATATTTCAGCAGGATGGAGCGCCACCACATTGGCACTTATCTGTCCGTAACTACCTGAACGTCAACTACCCGAGGCGACGGATCGGCCGCCAGGCAGCCCGCCCTGATCTTACCCCCTGCGATTTTTTCTTATGGGGGTATGTTAAGGATATGGTGTTTCGGCCACCTCTCCCAGCCACCACTGATGATTTTAAACGAGAAATAACAGCAGCTATCCAAACTGTTACGCCTGATATGCTACTGAGAGTGTGGAACGAGTTGGAGTATCGGGTTGATAATGCTCGAGTGTCTGGAGGGGGCCATATTGAACATCTCTGAACTTGTTTTTGAGTGAAATAAAACCTTTTTAAACACTCTTTGTAATTATGTATAACAGAAGGTTATACACTCCTGGAAATGGAAAAAAGAACACATTGACACCGGTGTGTCAGACCCACCATACTTGCTCCGGACACTGCGAGAGGGCTGTACAAGCAATGATCACACGCACGGCACAGCGGACACACCAGGAACCGCGGTGTTGGCCGTCGAATGGCGCTAGCTGCGCAGCATTTGTGCACCGCCGCCGTCAGTGTCAGCCAGTTTGCCGCGGCATACGGAGCTCCATCGCAGTCTTTAACACTGGTAGCATGCCGCGACAGCGTGGACGTGAACCGTATGTGCTGTTGACGGACTTTGAGCGAGGGCGTATAGTGGGCATGCGGGAGGCCGGGTGGACGTACCGCCGAATTGCTCAACACGTGGGGCGTGAGGTCTCCACAGTACATCGATGTTGTCGCCAGTGGCCGGCGGAAGGTGCACGTGCCCGTCGACCTGGGACCGGACCGCAGCGACGCACGGATGCACGCCAAGACCGTAGGATCCTACGCAGTGCCGTAGGGGACCGCACCGCCACTTCCCAGCAAATTAGGGACACTGTTGCTCCTGGGGTATCGGCGAGGACCATTCGCAACCGTCTCCATGAAGCTGGGCTACGGTCCCGCACACCGTTAGGCCGTCTTCCGCTCACGCCCCAACATCGTGCAGCCCGCCTCCAGTGGTGTCGCGACAGGCGTGAATGGAGGGACGAATGGAGACGTGTCGTCTTCAGCGATGAGAGTCGCTTCTGCCTCGGTGCCAATGATGGTCGTATGCGTGTTTGGCGCCGTGCAGGTGAGCGCCACAATCAGGACTGCATACGACCGAGGCACACAGGGCCAACACCCGGCATCATGGTGTGGGGAGCGATCTCCTACACTGGCCGTACACCACTGGTGATCGTCGAGGGGACACTGAATAGTGCACGGTACATCCAAACCGTCATCGAACCCATCGTTCTACCATTCCTAGACCGGCAAGGGAACTTGCTGTTCCAACAGGACAATGCACGTCCGCATGTATCCCGTGCCACCCAACGTGCTCTAGAAGGTGTAAGTCAACTACACTGGCCAGCAAGATCTCCGGATCTGTCCCCCATTGAGCATGTTTGGGACTGGATGAAGCGTCGTCTCACGCGGTCTGCACGTCCAGCACGAACGCTGGTCCAACTGAGGCGCCAGGTGGAAATGGCATGGCAAGCCGTTCCACAGGACTACATCCAGCATCTCTACGATCGTCTCCATGGGAGAATAGCAGCCTGCATTGCTGCGAAAGGTGGATATACACTGTACTAGTGCCGACATTGTGCATGCTCTGTTGCCTGTGTCTATGTGCCTGTGGTTCTGTCAGTGTGATCATGTGATGTATCTGACCCCAGGAATGTGTCAATAAAGTTTCCCCTTCCTGGGACAATGAATTCACGGTGTTCTTATTTCAATTTCCACGAGTGTATTATGTTTCTTTCATTAAATACACATTTTTAAAGTTGTGGTATTCTTTTTGAATCACCCTGTAAAACTGGGGGCCTAGAAACAATGGAGAGGCTTCGTCCCGCCGTAGTCCTCAGTGGTTCATAACCCCACAGCAGTCGACCCACCCCACCGCCGCCCCACACCGAACCCAGGGTTACTGAGCGGTTCAGCCCCCAGTGGACCCCGCCGGGAACGTCTCATACCAGACGAGTGTATCCCAAATGTTTGCGTGGTAGAGTAATTATGGTGAACGCATACATGGAGACAGTGTTTGCGCAGCAATCGCCGACACAGTGTAGCTGAGGCGGAATAAGGGGAACCAGCCAGCATTCCCCGAGGAAAATGGAAAACCGCCTAAAAACCATCCACAGGCTGTCCGGCACACCGCACCTCGACACTTTTCCGCCGGGCTGATTCGTGTCGGAGACCGGCACGCCTTCCAGCTCGGGAAGCAGCGCGTTAGACCGCGTGGCTAGGTGGACGGGCTAGAGACCATTTACTCAGTCATACATTGTTACAGAGACTGCGGTCCAGTACGCGCTGTGCCATGCAGCCACAGTTTCAGTATGCATGGTTCGTCCTACCACACTCATTGCTAATGTTGTGTCCGATTCACTTCTCTTGCTGACTCACCTTTGTAGTGGATGTGATACGGTGTTGTACACAATGGTTCCGTATTCGAATCGATAGCTTGCCGACATGGTGCTGCTCACATGAAAGGCAAACGGCAACAGGCGGCGGGCAGCGGCGTTGTATCAGGAGACCTATCCCCAATGCAGTGTGCAATTTGTGCTTTTACTAGTGGGGGGGGGGGATGTCTTAGGGGGTTAGTATAATTACATATGTTACTAGCTTGGACCGTGGCGTTACCCATGGTTAAACAGTTATTTATAAATAGATGTTAATGTCGAAACTCACTATTCACGCGTATGCACTATCAGAAAAGCCATCCCTTGTTATATCTTTAAAAGTACATTATAGGTAAAGCTTAGTTACGAAATCATCTACATACAGGTTGTTGTTGTTGTTGTTGTGGTCTTCAGTCCTGAGACTGGTTTGATGCAGCTCTCCATGCTACTCTATCCTGTGCAAGCTTTTTCATCTCCCAGTACCTACTGCAGCCTACATCCTTCTGAATCTGCTTAGTGTATTCATCTCTTGGTCTCCCTCTTCGATTTTTACCCTCCGCACTGCCCTCCAATTCTAAATTGGTGATCCCTTGATGCCTCAGAACATGTCCTACCAACCGATTCCTTCATCTAGTCAAGTTGTGCCACAAACTCCTCTCCAGTTCCATTCAATACCTTCTCATTAGTTATGTGATCTACCCATCTAATCTTCAGCATTCTTCTGTAGCACCACATTTCGAAAGCTTCTATTCTCTTCTTGTCCAAATTGGTTATCGTCCATGTTTCACTTCCATACATGGCGACACTCCATACAAATACTTTCAGAAACTACTTCCTGACACTTAAATCTATACTCGATGTTAACAAATTTCTCTTCTTCAGAAACGCTTTCCTTGCCATTGCCAATCTACATTTTATATCCTCTCTACTTCGACCATCATCAGTTATTTTACTCCCTAAATAGCAAAACTCCTTTACTACTTTAAGTGTATCATTTCCTAATCTAATCCCTCAGCATCACCCGACTTAATTTGACTACATTCCATTATCCTCGTTTTGCTTTTGTTGATGTTCATCTTATATCCTCCTTTCAAGACGCTATCCATTCCATTCAACTGCTCTTCCAAGTCCTTTGCTGTCTCTGACAGAATTACATACAGGTATACGACGGGAATTCAAAAAGTAAAGGCACATCTGTAAAAAGCTGCACTTATTCTGATGACAGAAAACTGAAACATGCGTTATTTTTCTGCGTAACCTCCCTGGACTTCAATGCAGTTTTCCCGACGTTTTACGAGTTGTTTTTTTTTTAATTTCATCAGAAAATACGATTTTCGGTTGCATCTGTAATCAATTTTGCACCGCAGCAATGACGTCTTCATCACTTTCAAATCTTCTTCCCTGTAGTGCTTCCGTTAAGGGTCCAAACATGTGAAAATCACTTGGAGCCAGGTCTGTACTGTATGGTGGATGTTCCAGCACCTCGAGTCTCAACTCCTTTATTGCGTCGGCTGTCCGTTTGGCAGAATGTGGGCCAGCGGTATCTTGCTGCAGGATGACACCTCTTCACAGTTTTCCACGACGTTTGGATCTGATTGCAGGTTTTAGTTTCGTACGCAACGCCTCACATCCACCATACAATACAGACCTGGCTCTAAAGCCTCGTTTACGCTGGGGCGACGTCTTGCAACATCGTGGCACGCTACGGAAATGTGGCGTGCGTCGTCTTGTAGCATGCTGCAACAGGAAACATCTTGCGGCGTATGTTGCATGCGGCAGGTTAATTTATACCAGAGCAACAGAATTTGTGCCACACGTGTGTCAGTCTTGCAGTATAAATGATGATCAAGTGATCGCAGCGGCGGCCTACTTGGTACTTGCACATGCAGCTAACAACGGAAATGAAAACCAAAGGAAAAGAAAACGATGGTGGAAGAGAAGAGTATTTAAAGACGGTCCACGAAATAGTTCGTAGGAACTAGAATCACACGATGGTGCGTTATTTAGTAATGTGTGCTTTCGTCCCAGGCGCGTTAGTCCGCGCCATACCGTTGCCAAAAGGTGGCCTAACGGTGAATGTTCGCACAGGCGCCGGGCCGGTCACCACCCTGTGTCAGGGCCCGGGGTGGGAACTTCAGACCCCAGCTCACCCAACTCTGCGGTACGACTGCTGCGGTATGACTGACACACTACTTCCCTCGCAAGCTCGCAAGTAAACGGATGACGCACCTTAGACGAAAGCAACAATGACAACATGAGAATGATTATTTGGTTCTAAATGTTTTGAAGTGCTTAACTACTACGTAACACTTTTTCAAAATTAATAGGCAAACGTATTAATAGTATTAGTAGTAAGACTGTATTAAAAATTTCCAGAGTTCGGCTCCACAAATTTAAATTATATGTAAAGTTTTACTCCAGTGCGTGGGAAATAAACATCCCAGGTACGGATGCATAAACTAAAGCCAGAGGAGGGGATGGTCTGATGCAGAGGGGGGGAAATCCCCCCCCACCCCCCCCCCCCTGCAAATCGCACACTGCCCCAATGACAAGAAGCCCAGCATCCAATGTTTCCAACAGTGTTTCGCTGTTTCTGTGAGACGGGGTCGTTTCAGGAAGCAGGAAATCGTGAAGGACGTGCCCAAAATGTTGGGACACTAGACTTGGAGGAAAATGTGATAAACACTGTGTAAGACGAATGCCGTGTCAGTACCAGGCAGTACAGGGTAAGCCAGGAGACCGTGTGGAACATTCTCCATGACAGTTGTTGCTGCCCTTATCGCTTACAGCATGTGGAGGGCTTACTAGCGACAGACTTTCACTTACAGTGTGTGGAGGGCTTACTAGCTACAGACTTTCACTTACAGTGTGTGGAGGGCTTACTAGCGACAGACTTTCACTTACAGCGTGTGGAGGGCTTACTAGCGACAGACTTTCACTTACAGTGTGTGGAGGGCTTACTAGCTACAGACTTTCACTTACAGCGTGTGGAGGGCTTACTAGCTACAGACTTTCACTTACAGTGTGTGGAGGGCTTACTAGCGACAGACTTTCACTTACAGCATGTGGAGGGCTTACTAGCTACAGACTTTCACTTACAGCGTGTGGAGGGCTTACTAGCGACAGACTTTCACTTACAGCGTGTGGAGGGCTTACTAGCTACAGACTTTCACTTACAGCATGTGGAGGGCTTACTAGCTACAGACTTTCACTTACAGCGTGTGGAGGGCTTACTAGCTACAGACTTTCACTTACAGCGTGTGGAGGGCTTACTAGCTACAGACTTTCACTTACAGTGTGTGGAGGGCTTACTAGCGACAGACTTTCACTTACAGCGTGTGGAGGGCTTACTAGCTACAGACTTTCACTTACAGCGTGTGGAGGGCTTACTAGCTACAGACTTTCACTTACAGCGTGTGGAGGGCTTACTAGCTATAGACTTTCACTTACAGCGTGTGGAGGGCTTACTAGATACAGACTTTCACTTACAGCGTGTGGAGGGCTTACTAGCTACAGACTTTCACTTACAGCGTGTGGAGGGCTTACTAGCGACAGACTTTCACTTACAGCATGTGGAGGGCTAACTAGCTACAGACTTTCACTTACAGTGTGTGGAGGGCTTACTAGCTACAGACTTTCACTTACAGCGTGTGGAGGGCTTACTAGCTACAGACTTTCACTTACAGTGTGTGGAGGGCTTACTAGTGACAGACTTTCACTTACAGCGTGTGGAGGGCTTACTAGCTACAGACTTTCACTTACAGTGTGTGGAGGGCTTACTAGCTACAGACTTTCACTTACAGCGTGTGGAGGGCTTACTAGCTACAGACTTTCACTTACAGTGTGTGGAGGGCTTACTAGCGACAGACTTTCACTTACAGCGTGTGGAGGGCTTACTAGCTACAGACTTTCACTTACAGCATGTGGAGGGCTTACTAGCGACAGACTTTCACTTACAGCGTGTGGAGGGCTTACTAGCGACAGACTTTCACTTACAGCGTGTGGAGGGCTTACTAGCTTCAGACTTTCACTTACAGCGTGTGGAGGGCTTACTAGCTACAGACTTTCACTTACAGCGTGTGGAGGGCTTACTAGCGACAGACTTTCACTTACAGCATGTGGAGGGCTTACTAGCTACAGACTTTCACTTACAGCGTGTGGAGGGCTTACTAGCTACAGACTTTCACTTACAGCGTGTGGAGGGCTTACTAGCTACAGACTTTCACTTACAGCGTGTGGAGGGCTTACTAGCTACAGACTTTCACTTACAGCGTGTGGAGGGCTTACTAGCGACAGACTTTCACTTACAGCGTGTGGAGGGCTTACTAGCGACAGACTTTCACTTACAGCGTGTGGAGGGCTTACTAGCTACAGACTTTCACTTACAGCGTGTGGAGGGCTTACTAGCGACAGACTTTCACTTACAGCGTGTGGAGGGCTTACTAGCTACAGACTTTCACTTACAGCGTGTGGAGGGCTTACTAGCTACAGACTTTCACTTACAGCGTGTGGAGGGCTTACTAGCTACAGACTTTCACTTACAGCGTGTGGAGGGCTTACTAGCTACAGACTTTCACTTACAGCGTGTGGAGGGCTTACTAGCTACAGACTTTCACTTACAGCGTGTGGAGGGCTTACTAGCTACAGACTTTCACTTACAGCGTGTGGAGGGCTTACTAGCTACAGACTTTCACTTACAGCGTGTGGAGGGCTTACTAGCTACAGACTTTCACTTACAGCATGTGGAGGGCTTACTAGCGACAGACTTTCACTTACAGCGTGTGGAGGGCTTACTAGCGACAGACTTTCACTTACAGCGTGTGGAGGGCTTACTAGCGACAGACTTTCACTTACAGCGTGTGGAGGGCTTACTAGCTACAGACTTTCACTTACAGCGTGTGGAGGGCTTACTAGCGACAGACTTTCACTTACAGCATGTGGAGGGCTTACTAGCTACAGACTTTCACTTACAGCGTGTGGAGGGCTTACTAGCTACAGACTTTCACTTACAGCGTGTGGAGGGCTTACTAGCTACAGACTTTCACTTACAGCGTGTGGAGGGCTTACTAGCTACAGACTTTCACTTACAGCGTGTGGAGGGCTTACTAGCTACAGACTTTCACTTACAGCGTGTGGAGGGCTTACTAGCGACAGACTTTCACTTACAGCGTGTGGAGGGCTTACTAGCGACAGACTTTCACTTACAGCGTGTGGAGGGCTTACTAGCTACAGACTTTCACTTACAGCGTGTGGAGGGCTTACTAGCGACAGACTTTCACTTACAGCGTGTGGAGGGCTTACTAGCGACAGACTTTCACTTACAATGTGTGGAGGGGTTACTAGCGACAGACTTTCACTTACAGTGTGTGGAGGGCTTACTAGCTACAGACTTTCACTTACAGCGTGTGGAGGGCTTACTAGCGACAGACTTTCACTTACAGCGTGTGGAGGGCTTACTAGCGACAGACTTACAGTGTGTGGAGGGCTTACTAGCGACAGGGCCGGCCGAAGTGGCCGTGCGGTTAAAGGCGCTGCAGTCTGGAACCGCAAGACCGCTACGGTCGCAGGTTCGAATCCTGCCTCGGGCATGGATGTTTGTGATGTCCTTAGGTTAGTTAGGTTTAACTAGTTCTAAGTTCTAGGGGACTAATGACCTCAGCAGTTGAGTCCCATAGTGCTCAGAGCCGTTTGAACCATTTGAACTAGCGACAGACTTCCACTTACAGCGTGTGGAGGGCTTACTAGCTACAGACTTTTACTTACAGCGTGTGGAGGGCTTACTAGCGACAGACTTTCACTTACAGCGTGTGGAGGGCTTACTAGCTACAGACTTTTACTTACAGCGTGTGGAGGGCTTACTAGCGACAGACTTTCACTTACAGTGTGTGGAGGGCTTACTAGCGACAGACTTTCACTTTCAGCGTGTGGAGGGCTTACTAGCGACAGACTTTCACTTACAGCGTGTGGAGGGCTTACTAGCGACAGACTTTCACTTACAGCGTGTGGAGGGCTTACTAGCGACAGACTTTCACTTACAGTGTGTGGAGGGCTTACTAGCGACAGACTTTCACTTACAGCGTGTGGAGGGCTTACTAGCGACAGACTTTCACTTACAGTGTGTGGAGGGCTTACTAGCGACAGACTTTCACTTACAGCGTGTGGAGGGCTTACTAGCGACAGACTTTCACTTACAGCGTGTGGAGGGCTTACTAGCGACAGACTTTCACTTACAGTGTGTGGAGGGCTTACTAGCGACAGACTTTCACTTACAGCGTGTGGAGGGCTTATTAGCTACAGACTTTCACTTACAGCGTGTGGAGGGCTTACTAGCGACAGACTTTCACTTACAGCGTGTGGAGGGCTTACTAGCTTCAGACTTTCACTTACAGCGTGTGGAGGGCTTACTAGCTACAGACTTTCACTTACAGCGTGTGGAGGGCTTACTAGCGACAGACTTTCACTTACAGCGTGTGGAGGGCTTACTAGCTACAGACTTTCACTTACAGCGTGTGGAGGGCTTACTAGCGACAGACTTTCACTTTTTGTCAGTGGTTTCTTCTCCAGGCAACCACGATTCCGGGATTTGCGTCATCCCTAATGAGGCCACCTTTACTCACAGCGGTATCTTCAACTTTCACAACAGTCATCTGTGAGATGGTACACTGGACACGTGTCCTTAGCGCTAGGATTTCGCCCGGAACAAGTCTCGCCCATTCACCCCCCTCCACGCCTATCTGTAGTGTAAGGTCCTCCCCTAAACAGCCGCCAGTTCCGCAAACTGGAAGCTACAGCAAAGTTGTTATCGTCACTGTTCAACACGTTACACTGTGATGAAATTTAGTAACGATAAGAAATTTAAGTTTTTCTGGATAGTAATACAGGGTGATTCAAAAAGAATACCACAACTTTAGGAATTTAAAACTCCGCAACGACAAAAGGCAGAGCTAAGCACTATCTGTCGGCGAATTAAGGGAGCTATAAAGTTTCATTTAGTTGTACATTTGTTCGCTTGAGGCGCTGTTGACTAGGCATCAGCGTCAGTTGATGCTAAGATGGCGACCGCTCAACAGAAAGCTTTTTGTGTTATTGAGTACGGCAGAAGTGAATCGACGACAGTTGTTCAGCGTGCATTTCGAACGAAGTATGGTGTTAAACCTCCTGATAGGTGGTGTATTAAACGTTGGTATAAACAGTTTACAGAGAATGGGTGTTTGTGCAAAGGGAAAAGTTCTGGACGGCCGAGAACGAGTGACGAAAATGTAACACGCATCCAGCAAGCATTTGTTCGCAGCCCAGGAAAATCGACTCGCAGAGCTAGCAGAGAGCTGCAAATTCCACAATCAACTGTATGGAGAGTCCTACGAAAAAGGTTAGTTGTGAAACCTGAACGTCAACTACCCGAGGCGACGGATCGGCCGCCAGGCAGCCCGTGACAGAGCACTTCATCACTGGCCTCCAAGAAGCCCTGATCTTACCCCCTGCGATTTTTTCTTATGGGGGTATGTTAAGGATATGGTGTTTCGGCCACCTCTCCCAGCCACCATTGAGGATTTGAAACGAGAAATAACAGCAGCTATCCAAACTGTTACGCCTGATATGCTACAGAGAGTGTGGAACGAGTTGGAGTATCGGGTTGATATTGCTCGTGTGTCTGGAGGGGGCCATATTGAACATCTCTGAACTTGTTTTTGAGTAAAAAAAAAAACCTTTTTAAATACTCTTTGTAATGATGTATACAGAAGGTTATATTATGTTTCTTTCATTAAATACACATTTTTAAAGTTGTGGTATTCTTTTTGAATGACCCTGTATAACATCAATGTGAATTATTAAAGAAATAAAAATATTTATAGAGAATTGAAAGCATCGGCTGCAATAGAAAGCAAAAAATAACGCGATGTTATTTAAGGGCAATAAGGACAAATTTTCATTAGCTAATTCACTTATTATAATACGTTTATTTGAGGGAAACAGCAGAGCAAACATACAATGCGAAAACAATGGTCTTGAATCTGTCATGTCGGTAGTAAAGCCACGGGTGCAGTCGACTAACTCTGTTGTCTAACATCAACGTTGTATAGAAATAAGTGAAAGTCGTTTTGTTTATGTAGGCCCTCATAGTAACTCACGAAAATTAAAGAATATAAGAATGCCATAAAGTAGAAATGCCTGATGAAAGCAGTAAGATATTTGCTTATATGACATACACTCCTGGAAATGGAAAAAAGAACACATTGACACCGGTGTGTCAGACCCACCATACTTGCTCCGGACACTGCGAGAGGGCTGTACAAGCAATGATCACACGCACGGCACAGCGGACACACCAGGAACCGCGGTGTTGGCCGTCGAATGGCGCTAGCTGCGCAGCATTTGTGCACCGCCGCCGTCAGTGTCAGCCAGTTTGCCGTGGCATACGGAGCTCCATCGCAGTCTTTAACACTGGTAGCATGCCGCGACAGCGTGGACGTGAACCGTATGTACAGTTGACGGACTTTGAGCGAGGGCGTATAGTGGGCATGCGGGAGGCCGGGTGGACGTACCGCCGAATTGCTCAACACGTGGGGCGTGAGGTCTCCACAGTACATCGATGTTGTCGCCAGTGGTCGGCGGAAGGTGCACGTGCCCGTCGACCTGGGACCGGACCGCAGCGACGCACGGATGCACGCCAAGACCGTAGGATCCTACGCAGTGCCGTAGGGGACCGCACCGCCACTTCCCAGCAAATTAGGGACACTGTTGCTCCTGGGGTATCGGCGAGGACCATTCGCAACCGTCTCCATGAAGCTGGGCTACGGTCCCGCACACCGTTAGGCCGTCTTCCGCTCACGCCCCAACATCGTGCAGCCCGACTCCAGTGGTGTCGCGACAGGCGTGAATGGAGGGACGAATGGAGACGTGTCGTCTTCAGCGATGAGAGTCGCTTCTGCCTTGGTGCCAATGATGGTCGTATGCGTGTTTGGCGCCGTGCAGGTGAGCGCCACAATCAGGACTGCATACGACCGAGGCACACAGGGCCAACACCCGGCATCATGGTGTGGGGAGCGATCTCCTACACTGGCCGTACACCACTGGTGATCGTCGAGGGGACACTGAATAGTGCACGGTACATCCAAACCGTCATCGAACCCATCGTTCTACCATTCCTAGACCGGCAAGGGAACTTGCTGTTCCAACAGGACAATGCACGTCCGCATGTATCCCGTGCCACCCAACGTGCTCTAGAAGGTGTAAGTCAACTACCCTGGCCAGCAAGATCTCCGGATCTGTCCCCCATTGAGTATGTTTGGGACTGGATGAAGCGTCGTCTCACGCGGTCTGCACGTCCGGCACGAACGCTGGTCCAACTGAGGCGCCAGGTGGAAATGGCATGGCAAGCCGTTCCACAGGACTACATCCAGCATCTCTACGATCGTCTCCATGGGAGAATAGCAGCCTGAATTGCTGCGAAAGGTGGATATACACTGTACTAGTGCCGACATTGTGCATGCTCTGTTGCCTGTGTCTATGTGCCTGTGGTTCTGTCAGTGTGATCATGTGATGTATCTGACCCAAGGAATGTGTCAATAAAGTTTGCCCTTCCTGGGACAATGAATTCACGGTGTTCTTATTTCAATTTCCAGGAGTGTATTTCGTTAGTATTTGCATGGGTAATGGGTGAATTTTAACTTGTAAATTCTTCCAATGCCATACCTGCGCATTATAAACGAGGTTATAAAGAATTGTGGCTGTTTCTGTGCGATTAATGTACTATACGCTGTTGCAAACGTCTCAGGAAAATAATGTGTCGTTATTCTTTGTCCTGTCTATTTTTAACCAAAAGATTTATTAATTTCATAAATGCCATTCAAACCATTTTTTAAAAATGATAATGATGATGTGTATGTTTGTCACAGAGCAGTTATGGAGGAAATAAATGCTGCAGTGTTTGACGGCTTTAAAACGTTCTTCATGCTGTGCAGCTCTTCTTCCACCCCTAAAACTTTTCAGCAAAACTATTCAGTGAATAACATGCGAAAACACCCTGGATCGATCTAGCAAGAACAAAGTAATTTTGATGCCCTCTGGAATCATAGTGAACACTGGTGCCTGTTTCGCGTATACTGAGTTCTGAAACTCGAGTGTCAAATGTATCGTGGTTTCTATTTCTCCTAGCAAATTATTCTTTGAGGGTAGGTTTTTCCTGTTTTACCTTTCGGTTCTTTTTCTCGCACAGAAGTATGTTTCTTCATAGGCTATTCATCTGAATACTGAGTTCTCGCATTTAAAGAATTCAGTGCCAAATTGTTTTCTCTTATGTTTGCTGTACCTGGCACAGCTGAGGCCAACTGTACACGTTTTTTGTAACGCGTCTTTTAAGTACCTAGCAAAATTTAAGGCCTAGCGAGATACTACGAGGGCAGTTCAATAAGTAATGCAGCACTTTTTTTTCTGAAACAGGGGTTGTTTTATTCAGCATTGAAATACACCAGGTTATTCCCCGATCTTTTAGCTACCCTACACTATTTTTCAACGTAATCTCCATTCAATGCTACGGCCTTACGCCACCTTGAAATGAGGGCCTGTATGCCTGCACGGTACCATTCCACTGGTCGATGTCGGAGCCAACGTCGTACTGCATCAATAACTTCTTCATCATCCGCGTAGTGCGTCCCACGGATTGCGTTCTTCATTGGGCCAAACATATGGAAATCCGACGGTGCGAGATCGGGGCTGTAGGGTGCACGAGGAAGAACAGTCCACTGAAGTTTTGTGAGCTCCTCTCGGGTGCGAAGACTTGTGTGAGGTCTTGCGTTGTCATGAAGAAGGAGAAGTTCGTTCAGATTTTTGTGCCTACGAACACGCTGAAGTCGTTTCTTCAATTTCTGAAGAGTAGCACAATACACTTCAGAGTTGATCGTTTGACCGTGGGGAAGGACATCGAACAGAATAACCCCTTCAGCGTCCCAGAAGACTGTAACCGTGACTTTACCGGCTGAGGGTATGGCTTTAAACTTTTTCTTGGTAGGGGGAGTGGGTGTGGCGCCACTCCATTGATTGCCGTTTTATTTCAGGTTCGAAGTGATGAACCCATGTTTCATCGCCTGTAACAATCTTTGACAAGAAATTGTCACCCTCAGCCACATGACGAGCAAGCAATTCCGCACAGATGGTTCTCCTTTGCTCTTTATGGTGTTCGGTTAGACAACGAGGGACCCAGCGGGAACAAACCTTCGAATATCTCAACTGGTGAACAATTGTGACAGCACTACCAACAGAGATGTCAAGTTGAGCACTGAGTTTTTTGATGGTGATCCGTCGATCATCTCGAACGAGTGTGTTCGCACGCTCCGCCATTGCAGGAGTCACAGCTGTGCACGGCCGGACCGCATGCGGGAGATCAGACAGTCTCGCTTGACCTTGCGGCGATGATGACACACGCTTTGCCCAACGACTCACCGTGCTTTTGTCCACTGCCAGATCACCGTAGACATTCTGCAAGCGCCTATGAATATCTGAGATGCCCTGGTTTTCCGCCAAAAGAAACTCGATCACTGCCCTTTGTTTGCAACGCACATCCGTTTACAGACGCCATTTTAACAGCTCCGTACAGCGCTGCCACCTGTCGGAAGTCAATGAAACTATACGAGACGAAGCGGGAATGTTTGAAAATATTCCACAAGAAATTTCCGGTTTTTTCAACCAAAATTGGCCGAGAAAAAATGTGTTGCATTACTTATTGAACTGCCCTCGTAATTTAACATTCACTCCAAGTGCAGCCGAGCCCGCATCTCGTGGTCGTGCGGTAGCGTTCTCGCTTCCCACGCCCGGGTTCCCGGGTTCGATTCCCGGCGGGGTCAGGGATTTTCTCTGCCTCGTGATGGCTGGGTGTTGTGTGCTGTCCTTAGGTTAGTTAGGTTTAAGTAGTTCTAAGTTCTATGGGACTTATGACCACAGCAGTTGAGTCCCATAGTGCTCAGAGCCATTTGAACCAAGTGCAGCCGAACGCGGTAAGCCACGTAGGTCAACTGAAACGATGCCCAGGCGCCGAACAAAGACCGGGAAGACCGGGGGTGAGTGGGCGGGACTTGTTCCGGGTGAAATCCTGGCGCAAACGATTGCTACACAGGACCCTCTCGGTATGGTGACAGCGAATCATCAGCATCGGCGCAGCCAGAATGTGTGGGCCGGGATAACTGGCGACCGTACTTTGGGACCTGTCTTCTTTCCACGTCGCCTAACAGGCCGGAACTAACGGCGTTTCTTGCGGGTGTCTTTGTCTCCCCTGCTGGAAGAAGTGCCACTAATGACTGGAAGGGTTATGTGGCTGCTACACGATGATGCTCCAGCACACTTCGCCGTCCGGAAGTGTCTCAATCGTGTCTTCCCTGATCGATGGATCGGACGAGGGGGTCTAGTTGCATGGCCGGCTCCTTCACTGGATCTTACAAGGGGAGGCCGCCAGTTGTGAAATTCAGATTCGATTCATACTGCGCATAATAAAAACTCATGGCCAGAGGTGTAATGTGGCAAAGCACCAAGATGCACTTCTCAGCCGTTGTCGAGAAAATCGACAGTTAAAAGAAACCGTTGTGGTGAAATACTCTCTACGATTAACAATTTTCTTCAGCGTCGTGGCGCAGCGGTAAGCGCTCGGGTTCATAATCCGAAGGTCGCCGGGTCGAATCTCGCGCCATGCAATTTTTTTTTATTATTGGTTTTTTGTAATATATATATATATATATATATATATATATATATATATATATATATATATATATATATATATATATACTATTAATGAATTGCTTATGCATGTTGGTGAAGGCGGATCGCTCTCCAATTGTACCGCCTCCATTTTTCCGTTTTTTTAACAGGGTGTACCAAAGCTATCCCGTCCGCACTGATTTTCGACGATGTTGTAAGTTGCGCTAGGGACCGCATCTACCTTCTTTCGAAGTTAGCAGGCAACTACGCTGTTATGCGGCGGCTCGTTTCGACCCATTCAACATCTGTCCTTCAAGTGTAACGAGCGAGTAACGGAGTTTATATTTCATACCTGCCACAGCGAATTTGTGTTCGTGGGGTCTCTATTCTAATTCGAACGTTTGACTTACGCTATACGTATTCGTTTCGGAATATCGTTTCTACGCCTTCCGTTAACTATACGTGGTTAACATTATGAAGACAATTAATAACATTTGTGAAATGCAATTTGTTTGCGGAAAACATAATGATGTTCGAAGTCGCCAGTTTTTCCACGACAAACGACTTTCAACAACTTATTATATGCACAATTGTTGTATATATATATATATATATATATATATATATATATATATATATATATATATATATATATATATTCGTTTCGGAATACGTCTTCCGTTAACTATACTTGGTTAACATTATGACGACATTTAATAACATTTGTGAAATACAACTTTGTTTGCGGAAAACATAATGATGTTCGAAGTCGCCAGTTTTTCCACGACAAACGACTTTCAACAACTTATTATATGCATAATTGTTGCAACTGATTGCCGGGAATTATATATATATATATATATATATATATATATATATATATATATATATATACAAAAAACAAATACTAAAAAAAAAGGTTGCATAGCGCGATATTCGATCCGACGACCTTCGGATTACGAACCCGAGCGCTTACCGCTGCGCCACGACGCGGTGGACAACTATTAATCGTAGAGAGTATTTCACCACAACGGTTTCTTTTAACTGTCGATTTTCTCGACAACGGCTGAGAAGTGCATCTTGGTGCTTTGCCACATTACACCTCTGGCCATGAGCTTTTATTATGCGCAGTATGAGTCGAATCTGAATTTCACAATTGGCGGCCTCCCCTTTTTAGCCCGTGCGATTTCTGGCTATGGGGCCATCTCAAAAGTATTGTGTGCCCAGAGCCCATTCCAGATATGCTACCTTTTGACACTGTTCGGATGCAGGCTGGCAGATGTGAGCGTGTGAGACAGAACATGCGTTGAGGCACACGGAAACCATTTTCAACACGTATTGTAACTGTGACTGCATGGTACTGCGCGTATTAGACTGCAGTCTCTGTAAGAAAGCATGATTGAATAAATGATCTCCTGCATGGAAACCACACACTTCCGAACATAAATTCATTAGATCTTTTTTGTTCTGTATTCTCTCATCGATCAATCGCTAGAGTTTGTGGACGATGGAAAAAACAACGCCGTGTACAGCGTGTTTACTCAGTTCTGTCCACCTGCCTACAACCAGCACAGACAGGCTGTACAAGGTGTTTGACAAGTTCTCTGTACATGCTGAAATGGTTGTAACCTAGAGGTAGAACAGGTGGTACAGGGTGGTACACAAGTAGTGCACGTATCATAGATTTGATGTACAGTGTGTTTACTTAGTTGTGTCCACCTCCCAACTTCCAGCACAGGCGTGATACACGTTTAATAAGTTCTTCGTACTTACTGAAATGGTTGCTGCCTCCAGATGGAACAGGTGGTACAGGATGGTTCACAAGTCCTGTGGGCCTCATAGTGTGTTTAGAAAGTTCTATTGACGTCCCAATTTCCAGCACCTATACGGTATTACTGGGTATTTAGTAAATCCTTTATAGATACTGAAATGGTTCAACGGTGTGTTTAATTAGTTCTGTGTACCTCCTAGTTTTTATCCGAGATATGATGCAGAGAGTGTCTGATGATTTCTGCATGTCATATTCATTTCTATCATGGTATACATGTGCAGGATGCATAGTAATGTCTGTACACCAGCCGGCTTCTGTCCTGCAGAGAATATACAGTGTGGCTGGTACGTTCCCAGCAGCTAAAGGGCTACTTTACAGTTCTTTAGGTCGCCATTGAGATCATGATATACAGGGGTTTCATGAGTTCTGTACACTGTACCGCTTCCATAAGGGTTCGGATGTAAAGCGTGTTTAGTAAGTTCTGCCTACCTTCCGACACTGATCTGAGACAGTCTCTACGGGGTATATGACAAGTCTACTAAATATACTGGACTGGTGAACATGGTGTATAGAAAGTAATTTCTTTCTCCCAGGGTATCTAAATAAGTAAAAACTTTGAGGTTCGCCGATGACATTGTAATTCTGTCAGAGACAGCAAAGGACTTGGAAGAGCAGTTGAACGGAATGGACAGTGTCTTGAAAGGAGGATATAAGATGAACATCAACAAAAGCAAAACGAGGATAATGGAATGTAGTCAAATTAAATCGGGTGATGCTGAGGGGATTAGATTAGGAAATGAGACACATAAAGTAGTAAAGGAGTTTTGCTATTTAGGGAGTAAAATAACTGATGATGGTCGAAGTAGAGAGGCTATAAAATGTAGACTGGCAATGGCAAGGAAATCGTTTCTGAAGAAGAGAAATTTGCTAACATCGAGTATAGATTTAAGTGTCTGGAAGTCGTTTCTGAAAGTATTTGTATGGAGTGTAGCCATGTATGGAAGTGAAACATGGACGATAACCAGTTTGGACAAGAAGAGAATAGAAGCTTTCGAAATGTGGTGCTACAGAAGAATGCTGAAGATAAGGTGGGTAGATCACGTAACTAATGAGGAGGTATTGAATAGGATTGGGGAGAAGAGAAGTTTGTGGCACAACTTGACTAGAAGAAGGGATCGGTTGGTAGGACATGTTTTGAGGCATCAAGGTGTCACAAATTTAGCATTGGAGGGCAGCGTGGAGGGTAAAAATCGTAAAGAGAGACCAAGAGATCAATACACTAAGCAGATTCAGAAGGATGTAGGTTGCAGCAGGTACTGGGAGATGAAGAAGCTTGCTCAGGATAGTGTAGCATGGAGAGCTGCATCAAACCAGTCTCAGGACTGAAGACCACAACAACAACAGGGTATCTAATAACTTTCTATTATCTAATGCGCTGGTTCTACAGGTTGATTAGTAAGTTTTTTGGAGATAGAGATGTATAGTAAGTTCTTTGGATTGCCCTTGAGATGAGGATCTACAGGACGTTCTATAAGTTCTCTGGACTGTACCAATTCGGTACGATGTGAGCATAGTAAGCTGTGTCCACCTGGTAACTTCCATCATAGACAAGGTATACAGGGTGTTTAACAAGTTTTGTACATGGTACACACAAATGTCATAGCCTGACTGTTCTTGGCTTTTAGTAAATTCTATCTTCCTGGTGATCTGGTCTTCAAACTTGCTTTACATCCGAACGCTCCGTTTCCAGACATGGATTATAAAAACTTTAATCTACTAAGTCCACTCTACAACCCCTAGAACCCCTAATAGGAACAGCGAGATACCACTTTTTTTGGTAATTCTAGTGTATCAGAAGGGGTTTAGGGAAATTACTTGAAACATATATAGTTTGACACGTTTAAGTAATCAGACTTTGTGCAAACAAGTAAACAGTCGAAAGATTTGACACAGCGATGGAGCCTGGTATGAGAGTGGTGTTTACGTGGTGTTTACGCTGCAACAGCTGGTTGCGGCTGCCCCGCCTCTCAGCTTTAGCAATTTTCTCTGATATTTTTGCAAAGTTTGAACGCAAACGCTAACAAGTATTACGTCAGTGCACTCGTCTTTTTCTTTTTTTTTAAAAAAAAAAAAAAAGTTCGTTCCATTTAAAAGAATCATAATTACTTTACTATCTCAGTTGATACAGGAGTTAGGAATAGTAAACGTTCAACTACATTACATTTCCATTTATGCACTGTTATTTGCTCAGAATGCTACATTTTACGCAACTCAACCTGTTACTTTATGGCCGGCCGGAGTGGCCGTGCGGTTCTGGCCGCTACAGTCTGGAACCGAGCGACCGCTACGGTCGCAGGTTCGAATCCTGCCTCGGGCATCGATGTGTGTGATGTCCTTAGGTTAGTTAGGTTTAATTAGTTCTAAGTTCTAGGCGACTAATGACCTCAGAAGTTGAGTCGCATAGTGCTCAGAGCCAATTTTTTTGTTACTTTATGCAACAATATGTCGCGGATTTACGTGGGAAATGATGTTTGAATGTATCCCAAAGCGAAATCATCATTATTATTTCTTGTGTAGTGTGTAGGTGTAGTGTGAGGTGGCGTTGTTGTTGCTGCAGAGCGTAGCGCGGCTTCGCGAGCCGGTGGAGGCGATGGACGTGCAGCGCGACTTGCGGACGACGGCGGCACTACAGGGCGCGGGGAACCCCCTGCCGGAGCAGCTGCTGCCAGACTTCTACGCCGAGCACGTCACCCTCGCCATGAACAGGGACCGACGCAAGCAGGTAAATCAGTCACTCAGCGGCTCACACCGACTCCTCAACACACCAACTTCGCATATTTTACCTGCGCAACACAAAAACTCGGCACCTTTTACCTACTCAGCACACACACTTTGCAGCTTTTACCTGCTCAACGCTAACTCCAACAAGTACGAGGGTCACTCCAAAAGAAATGCACGCTATTTTTGTTTTCATTCTGCATGTCTGAAAGTTTTACTGTGCGTAGATACATCCTTACCGCTTGTTTTCAAACTTAGTTGAACCTGTTCCCGTAAGTGGCGCCGTCACAGCATGTCTTCAAGATGGCTGCTACACTTGACGTTCGTCAGAAAGAGCGTGCTGTCATAGAATTCCTGTGCTGTGAAAACGAGACAGTGGGAAACATCCACAAGAGGTTGAAAAAGGTGTACGGAGATGCTGCTGTCGATCGCAGTACAGTTAGTCGGTGGGCAAGCAGGTTACGTGATGAAAGCGGGCACGGCATTATTGAGGATTGTCCTCGCAGCGGCAGGCCTCGTACTGCACACACTCCAGACAATGTGCAAAGAGCTAAGAATTGGTGACTGCTGACAGACGCATCACAGTGAACGACTTGTCACGCTACGTTGGGATAGGGGAAGGAAGTGTTTGCAGAATACTGAAAGTGTTGGCGTTAAAAAAGGTTTGTGCCAGGATGTTGACAGTGGCTCACAAAGAACAAGAAAAACGGTATGCAGCGAACTTTTGGAACAGTACGAGAATGGTGGAGATGAATTTCTTGGAAGAACTGTGACAGGTGATGAAACGTGGCTCCATCATTTTTCACCAGAGATGAAGAGCCAATCAATGGATTGGCATCATGAAAATTTACCCAAGAAAAAAAATTCAAAACCACACTTTCTGCTGGAAAAGTTATGGCTATGGTGTTTTTCGATTCCGAAGCACTCCTGCTTGTGGACATCGTGGCAAGTGCAACCACCATAAATTCTGATGCAAATGTGATGACACTGAAGAAACTTCGAGCTCGACTGAGTCGTGTACGACCACATCGGCAAAAGCAGGATGTTTTGCTGTTGCACGACAGTGCACGGCCACGTGTCTCTCAAAAAACCGTGGAAGCGATCACAAAAGTCGGATGGACAACACTGAAACAGTCCTGACCTGGCTCCATGTGACTAGCACCTCTTTGGGAAACTGAAAGACTCTCTTTGTGGAACAAGGTTTGAAGATGATGACTCCCTTGTGCACGCTGCCATTCAGAGGCTCCTACAGGTCGGTCCAGAATTTTACCGTGCGGGTATACAGGTGCTGGTTCCTAGATGGCGTAATGCAGTTGAGAGGGATGGAAATTATGTGGAGAAATGAAAATATTGTTCCTAAAGGATGTATCTACGCACTGTAAAACTTTCAAAGGTGTAGAATAAAAGATGGATTAAAAAAAAATTGGGGCATTTGTTTTGGAGTGAACCACGTATTACCTGCTCAACACACAAAACTCACAACGTTTATACGCTTCACACTCGAACTCCACAAATTTTACCCGCTCACACCATAAACTCTGCGTCTTTTACCTGCCCAGCGCTACAGGGAGGTGACTAAAGTCGTGGAATAGCGATATGCACACCTACACATGAAGGTAGTGTTGCCCACACGAGGCATAAAAGGGCAGTGCATTGGCTGACCTGTCATTTGTACTCAGGTGACTCATGTGAAAAATTTTCCAATGTGATTAGGGCCACACCATGGGAATCAACAGACTATGAACGCGGAATGGTAGTCGGAGCTAGATGTATGAGACATTCCATTTCACAAATCATTCTAGGGAATTCAATGTTCTGAGATCCACGGTGTCAAGAGTGTGTTGAGAAGACCAAATTTCAGGCAAGACCTGTCACAACATAGGGTCTGACGGCCTTAAGTTAATAACAGAGCTGTGGTGTTGCCGTAGAGTTGTCAGTGCTAACAAACAAGCAACTCTGTGCAAAATAACAGCAGAAAACAATGTGGGACATACAGCAACCATATCTGTTAGGACAGTGGGATGAAAACCGTGGCATGCTCTGATGAGTCCCAATTTCAGCTGGTAAGAGCTGGTGGAAGGGTTCAACTGCAACACAGATCCCACGAAGCGACAGTCTCAAGTTCTCAACAAGGCACTGTGCAAGCTGTTGGTGTCTCCATAATGGTATGGGATGTGTTTATGTAGAATGAACTGAGTCCTACGGTCCTACTGAACTGATCATTGACTGGAACAGTTATGTTCAGCTTCTACGAGACCATTTGCTATCACCACAATTTTTACCTGCTCAACGCATGAACTCTGCACCTTTACCCTGATCAATGAATGAACCTCACAAATTTTGTGTCCGCAACACACAAGCTACACACTTCAACCTGCACAACTCACAAACTTGCAATCTTTTACCTATTCAACATATGAGCTCCACACCTTTTACCTCCTCAACATGTGACCTCCGCATCTTTTATCTGCTGAACACACGAACTCTGCATCATGCGTGAACTCTGTATCTTGTACCTACTCAACACATGAACTCTGCAGTTTTTACTCTGCTTCTTTTACCTGCAAAACAATCAAACTCTGCATCTTTTATCTGCTCAAGACTATCCTTAGCAGTAGTGTCTGAATCCTGCAACTGAAAATACACCTGTGATTTCCTTGTGGCCACTTCCTATAACAAGACAGTAAGCCACATTGTAAGAGTGTAAAGAGTGCTACTATTACATTTTTTACAGAATTTCCAAAAAACACATATTTATATTAAACAAGCTAAATTATTGAAAGATGATGAAAATGTGTTTAAAGAAAAGGAATTACATAATAATAAGCTTCAGTTTAATATGCTTTTACTCATAAGATATTTTAAACTGACCATAAAATTTAATCTTTATACAGAAAACAGTTCAAAAAATGCAGTCTGTCCTTTTGACTTACACCATTGCACAATTTTGTTGTGGAGTAATTCTTGTTTTTCTGTGCTTTACAGTCAATTTATGGTATAGAACTGGAGCTAAAAAATTTTTAAAGTATCTGACACATTTAATCCCACTCACATTCATAACAGTTCCTTATATCAGACCCAGAACAGAAACCTGTGACTCCCTCATTCGACTTTCGATGACCCCAGTCATATTCAGACTTTTATTCCCATTTGTTGACACTTGAAAACAATTTCCTGACTCCTACCATTGTTGAGCTTCTCCCCCCATCCCATGCCACGATTTAATTTGTCTCGTTTCAACACGTTGTGTCCGTCCTCAGGCACTGGTGAAGCTGCTGCAGCTGATCCGGCAAGACCTAGAGCGTGAGCGGCGCGGCAAGCAGGGCGTCGAGCAGCTGGCCAGGGCACTCAAGGCCTCCGCCTCTGACTCGGGGACCGGGGCCGGGGGCGGCGGATCACCGGGGGCGGCCGACTCCGGGGGCGAGAGTGTCGCCGATAAGCTGCACCACGTGAGTACCGGCTGGAGGCTCCAGTGTTCACTCGGTCTGCTCACAGACCCCATTACACACTACACACCTTCACAACAATAACATTCTTTGAGTCTCCCCTGTTTCATTGTTGGTTATTAGTATATTGAAAACAAGCACAGCAGTCATTACACTAATCTATACTACTATATAAATACATCAACATCATTACCAAAAATCTCGACAACTCCTTGACAAATTTACTGCACATATTTGCACCACATGTTAACAGACTTCCAGACGGGCATAACCTAACCTAACGTAACCTATACCTTAACGTAACCAAATCATATATACATGTGTGTGTGTTTGTGTTTGTTATAAAAGAAATTATTCAGGTAGGGTAGGGAGACGATAATTTAATAGTCATGAGTGACTGGAATTCAAGAGTAGGAAAAGGGAGAGAAGGAAAAATATTAGGTGAATATGGATTGGGGCTAAGAAATGAAAGAGGAAGCCGCCTGGTAGAATTTTGCGCAGAGCATAACTTAATCATAGCTAACACTTGGTTTAAGAATCATGAAAGATGGTTATATACATGGAAGAACCCTGGAGATACTAAAAGGTACTAAAAGGTATCAGATAGATTATATAATGGTAAGATAGAGATTTAGGAACCAGGTTTTAAATTGCAAGACATTTCCAGGGACAGATATGGACTATCACCACAATCTATTGGTTATCAACTGTAGATTAAAACTGAAGAAACTGCAAAAAGGTGGAAATTTAAGGAGATGGGACCTGGATAAACTGACTAAACCAGAGGTTGTACAGTGTTTCAGGGAGAGCATAAGGGAACAATTGACAGGAATGGGGGAAAGAAATACAGTAGATGAAGAATGGGTAGCTTTGAGGGATGAAGTAGTGAAGGCAGCAGAGGATCAAGTAGGTAAAAGGACGAGGGCTAGTAGAAACCCTTGGGTAACAGAAGAAATATTGAATTTAGTTGATGAAAGGAGACAATATAAAAATGCAGTAAATGAAGCAGGCAAAAAGGAATACAAACGTCTCAAAAATGAGATTGACAGGAAGTGCAACAGGGCAAAGCAGGGATGGCTAGAGGACAAACGTAAGGATGTAGAGGCTTATCTCACTAGGGGTAAGATAGATACTGCCTACAGGAAAATTAAAGAGACCTTTGGAGATAAGAGAACCACTTGCATGAACATAAAGAGCTCAGATGGAAACCCAGTTCTAAGCAAAGAAGGGAAAGCGGAAAGGTGGAAGGAGTATATAGAGGGTCTATACAAGGGCGATGTACTTGAGGACAATATTATGGAAATGAAAGAGGATGTAGATGAAGATGAAATGGGAGATATGTTACTGCGTTAAGAGTTTGACAGAGCACTGAAAGACCTGAGTCAAAACAAGGCCCCCGGAGTAGACAACATTCCATCAGAACTACTGATGGCCTTCGGAGAGCCTGTCCTGACAAAACTCTACCATCTGGTGAGCAAGATGTATGAGACAGGCGAAATACCCACAGACTTCAAGAAGAATATAATAATTCCAATCCCAAAGAAAGCAGGTGTTGACAGCTGTGAAAATTACCGAACAATCAGTTTAATAAGTCACAGCTACAAAATACTAATGTGAATTCTTTACAGACGAATGGAAAAACTGATAGAAGCCGACCTCGGGGAAGATCAGTTTGGATTCCGTAGAAATGTTGCAACACGTGAGGCAATACAAACCCTACGACTTATCTTAGAAGAAAGATTAAGAAAAGGCAAACCTACATTTCTAGCATTTGTAGACTTAGAGAAAGCTTTTGACAATGTTGATTGGAATACTCTCTTTCAAATACCTAGGGCGGCAGGAGTCCAAAAAAGAGAAAGAAAAGCTATTTACAATTTGTACAGAAACCAGATGGCAGGTATAAGAGTCAAGGGACATGAAAGGGAAGCAGTGGTTGGGAAGGGATTGAGACAGGGTTGTAGTCTCTCCCCGATATTATTCAATCTGTATATTGAGCAAGCTGTAAAGGAAACAAAAGAAAAATTCGGAGTAGGTATTAAAGCCCATGGAGAAGAAATAAAAAATTTAAGGTTCGCCGATGACATTGTAATTCTGTCAGAGATGGCAAAGGACATGAAAGAGCAGTTGAACGGAATGGACAGTGTCTTGAAATAAGGATAGCAAAACAAGGATAACGGAATGTAGGCGAATTAAGTCGGGTGATGCTGAGGGAATTAGATTCGTAAATGAGACACTTAAAGTAGTAAAGGAGTTTTGCTATTTAGGGAGCAAAATAACTGATGAGGGTTGAAGTAGAGAGGATATAAAATGTAGACTGGCAATGGCAAGGAAAGCGTTTCTGAAGAAGAGAAATTTGTTAACATAGAGTATAGATTTAAGTGTCAGGAAGTCGTTTCTGAAAGTATTTGTATGGAAGTGAAACATGGACGATAAATAGTTTGGACAAGAAGAGAATAGAAGCTTTCGAAATGTGGTGCTACAGAAGAATGCTGAAGGTTAGGTGGGTAGATCACATAACTAATGAGGAGGTATTGAATAGAATTGGGGAGAAGAGGAGTTTGTGGCACAACTTGACTAGAAGAAGGGATCGGTTGGTGGGACATGTTCTGAGAGATCGAGGGATCACAAATCTAGCATTGGAGGGCAGCGTGGAGGGTAAATATGGTAGAGGGTGACCAAGAGATGAATATGCTAAGCAGATTCAGAAGGATGTTTAGATAAAGTACTGGGAGAAGCATGCACAGGATAGAGTAGCATGGAGAGATGGAGAGCTGCATCAAACGAGTCTCAGGGGATTTCATAGGGATGAACTAAGAGGTTACGCAGGTTAGGTGGCCCCTTCCCTACCCTCTGGCTCCTACCCTTGTAACCGTCCCCGATGTAAAACCTGCCCCATGCACCCTCCCACCACCACCTACTCCAGTCCTGTAACCTGGAAGGTGTACACGAACAAAGCCAGAGCCACATGTGAAAGCACCCACGTGATTTACCTACTGACCTGCCTACACTGTGATGCATTCTATGTGGGAATGACCAGCAACAAACTGTCCATTCGCATGAATGGACACAGGCAGACAGTGTTTGTTGGTAATGAGGATCACCCTGTGGCTAAACATGCCCTGGTGCAAGGCCAGCACATCTTGGCACAGTGTTACACCGTCCGGGTTATCTGGATACTTCCCACCAACACCAACCTATCCGAACTCCGGAGATGGGAACTTGCTCTTCAATATATCCTCTCTTCCCGTTACCCACCAGGCCTCAATCTCCGCTAATTTCAAGTTGCCGCCACTCACACCTCACCTGTCATTCAACAACAACTTTGCCTCTTTACTTCCGCCTAGACTGACATCTCTGCCCGAACTCTTGGCCTTTACAAATGTCTGCTTGTGTCTGTGTATGTGCGGATGGATATGTGTGTGTGCGAGTGTATACCTGTCCTTTTTGCCCCCTAAGGTAAGTCTTTCCACTCCCGGGATTGGAATGACTCCTTACCCTCTCCCTTAAAACCCACATCCTTTCGTCTTTCCCTCTCCTCCCCCTCTTTCCTGATGAGGCAACAGTTTGCTGTGAAAGCTTGAATTTTGTGTGTGTGTTTGTGTTTGTTTGTGTGTCTATCGACCTGCCAGCACTTTCGTTCGGTAAGTCACATCATCTTTGTTTTTAGATATATTTTTCCCACGTGGAATGTTTCCCTCTATTATATATATATATTCTATAACAAATGCGACCAAGTTGGTTCTGACACAACGGTACACCACAGCGTGTTGTAACCTCGTGGGCTAAGTGGAGGGGGGTGTTAGCTTCAAACGCTCTTTGTCTCATTCGGTTGTGAGCTGCCAGCGAGTCAGGATATGTACTTCCGTCAACCCCATTTTGAGTTTATGTAACACAACACAATGGATAATTCTGTAGAGCAACGGTACGTTGTCAGATCTTGCGTTAAACTTGGGAAGTCCGCCACCGAAACGTTTTCATTACTTCAGCATGCCTTTGGGACTGATTGCTTGTGCAAATCACAAGATGGCACAAGTGGTGCACGGAGGGCCGAGAGGAGATCACCGACGAACCTCACAGTGGACGGCCATCAGCCGCACGAGTCGACGAAAATGTGACGTGTGTGCGCGATTGCTTGAACTCTGGCAGACGGCTGAGCCTTCAACTCGTAGCGCAAACTCTAAACATCTCAAAAACAACCATTTTCCGCATTGGGACCGAAGATTTGAACACGAGAAAGGTGTGTGCCAAACTCGTCCCAAAAGTGTTGACCGACGAACACGAGCACACGCGAGTGCTTCGGTGCGGAGAAATGTTGGAAATGTGAGAAAATGATCCTCATTTTTTAAGCTCAGTTATCACTGGTGATGAGTCGTGGATTTTTGACTGCGACCCTGAGACAAAAAGGCAGAGTTCAGAGTGGCCACCCCATCGCTGCCCTGTCCCTTTGAAGGCACTCACGAGCAAGTGCAGGATCAAAACTGTGCTCATTGCCTTCTTTGATGTCAGAGCATTGTCCACCACGAATTTGCTGTGGAAGTCCATATGCAGCAATGTTCGCTGAACAGTCATTGAGGATTGGAAGGAGAAACAGTCTTGGTCGTATTTTTTTGTTTTATTGTCCACAAAATCGATTTTCGGTCACTTAGTGACCATCCTCAGTGCTGTAAGATACAATTAAAATTGTTAGGCACTGGTATTAACAGGCTTAGACACACATACACATACACACACACACACACACAGAGAGTGGGTTCAGTTACCTGAGACTGCAGTCATGTGTGTAAGTTGTTTTTGCATGAGTGTGTGTGTGTGTGTGCACGTATGTGGAAAATCTTTTCTTTTTTGCCTGTCTGCCACTCAGCATCTCCGCTGTATGGTGGGTAGCAACTTTCCTTCTCATAAAATTGTTGTTTAGATAAATTAGAAATACTAGGAAAGTAAGTCATTAGGAAAGCATTAGGCACATGCACACGAAAAACTGTGAAATGTTGGCTGTTACAAAGTACTCATGCAGTTTACTGAAATATAGAAATCATAAATCATATCAGAAGTAATGAAAAAAAAAGGCCGATATTTTTTAGCATTTATATGAAATGGAAGACAGTAGATTAAGCAAGAAGATCTTCAAATATTTATGGTATAAAAAGTTGGTTAGTTGGATCCACAAACTACAAAAAGGATTTAGAAAAATAATATAAAAGCGCAAGAAACAAGTGACAGAAGTGTTTAGGGGAAAAGTATTGAATATGGAAGGATTCCAAGATAGCAGAATGGAGGGGGGGGGGGCAGGGACTTCATCTGAAGTGGTCAAAAGAGAAGAAGAACAAACATAGTGAACAAATGAAAGAGTGCTGGAAGAAAACAAAAGAATAGTGAATGTGGAAGTGAGATTGGCATGTGGAGCTGAGAAGAATGGGATGTATGAGCCAGTCAAGCTGATTGTGCTGTAGTTCTCACATTTATCTGCCCTTTCTGTCTTCTAGATTGTGCGTTTGATATCCTTCGAAAGTGTTATCTCTTCAGTGCCACATTCTATACACTAACTTTTGTAGTTGTTTGGTTCCTACTTCCTTCAATGATCTCGTAATTTCTGCTGTTATCTGTGCCTTCCACCTCATTTGGTCTCAGGTCTTCCAAAGCTTTGCAAACTCTAACACTGAAATGTCTTCCACATCAGTTCCCATTTCTGCTTCTATCACATCAGCAAAAAATTCCTCCCCGTCTTTGAGGCTCACAATGCACCCTTTCCACCTCTCTCCTCTACATTTGTCTAACACTCTTTCTTCCTTGATTCCTTTGCTCATAAATACATTTTAAAGTTTTTTTGACTTTTCTATATGCTGAATCCATCCTTCTGCAAACAATTTTCTGTTCGATATCTTGACATTTTCTGTAGTCTCTGATAATAGTGCTAATAGTAAATACTTTCTTTAAAGTATTCGATAAAAGCAGTGGCTGGTTATTATAAGAAGATAAAGCAGTACCTTTTTCCAAAGTACCTGTCCTCCTCCTAATAACACTTCTCAGAAGAAATTGGCTCAATATTTACACTCCTGGAAATGGAAAAAAGAACACATTGACACCGGTGTGTCAGACCCACCATACTTGCTCCGGACACTGCGAGAGGGCTGTACAAGCAATGATCACACGCACGGCACAGCGGACACACCAGGAACCGCGGTGTTGGCCGTCGAATGGCGCTAGCTGCGCAGCATTTGTGCACCGCCGCCGTCAGTGTCAGCCAGTTTGCCGTGGCATACGGAGCTCCATCGCAGTCTTTAACACTGGTAGCATGCCGCGACAGCGTGGACGTGAACCGTATGTGCAGTTGACGGACTTTGAGCGAGGGCGTATAGTGGGCATGCGGGAGGCCGGGTGGACGTACCGCCGAATTGCTCAACACGTGGGGCGTGAGGTCTCCACAGTACATCGATGTTGTCGCCAGTGGTCGGCGGAAGGTGCACGTGCCCGTCGACCTGGGACCGGACCGCAGCGACGCACGGATGCACGCCAAGACCGTAGGATCCTACCCAGTGCCGTAGGGGACCGCACCGCCACTTCCCAGCAAATTAGGGACACTGTTGCTCCTGGGGTATCGGCGAGGACCATTCGCAACCGTCTCCATGAAGCTGGGCTACGGTCCCGCACACCGTTAGGCCGTCTTCCGCTCACGCCCCAACATCGTGCAGCCCGCCTCCAGTGGTGTCGCGACAGGCGTGAATGGAGGGACGAATGGAGACGTGTCGTCTTCAGCGATGAGAGTCGCTTCTGCCTCGGTGCCAATGATGGTCGTATGCGTGTTTGGCGCCGTGCAGGTGAGCGCCACAATCAGGACTGCATACGACCGAGGCACACAGGGCCAACACCCGGCATCATGGTGTGGGGAGCGATCTCCTACACTGGCCGTACACCACTGGTGATCGTCGAGGGGACACTGAATAGTGCACGGTACATCCAAACCGTCATCGAACCCATCGTTCTACCATTCCTAGACCGGCAAGGGAACTTGCAGTTCCAACAGGACAATGCACGTCCGCATGTATCCCGTGCCACCCAACGTGCTCTAGAAGGTGTAAGTCAACTACCCTGGCCAGCAAGATCTCCGGATCTGTCCCCCATTGAGCATTTTTGGGACTGGATGAAGCGTCGTCTGACGCGGTCTGCACGTCCAGCACGAACGCTGGTCCAACTGAGGCGCCAGGTGGAAATGGCATGGCAAGCCGTTCCACAGGACTACATCCAGCATCTCTACGATCGTCTCCATGGGAGAATAGCAGCCTGCATTGCTGCGAAAGGTGGATATACACTGTACTAGTGCCGACATTGTGCATGCTCTGTTGCCTGTGTCTATGTGCCTGTGGTTCTGTCAGTGTGATCATGTGATGTATCTGACCCCAGGAATGTGTCAATAAAGTTTCCCCTTCCTGGGACAATGAATTCACGGTGTTCTTATTTCAATTTCCAGGAGTGTATTTTTAGCAAGAGATCGATGCATTATTTTCAATTTATGGAATAAAACACTGACTGTTAACTCACATAATGATTTATTGTCTTAATCTTCTAACATATCTTCATAAACTTTTTACAGACTGATTAAATAATTGTTGCCTTTTTTATTTAAACTACAACTTGTGTTGGCCATACTTTAATGTCTGACCAGCAACTGATTGTAACAGCTGACTTATTTGGTCTCGCAGCAGCACTGACATGAAAAGTAACAATTGGTGATGACAAGTTCATTTATTTTTAAGAGTATTAATACTTTTTAGGAAGTTACAATGAAATGTGACATATTCACAAAAACTTGCATGACTGTAAGTTTTACAATAATGGAGAAAATGTTTGACACTACTTGCTTTTTTATACAATTATTTCTTTTTGATACGAAATTTCTTAAAATATTGATTTTGAGCAGTTGCTTTTGAAATATGTGAATTCCTGCCAAAGTGCATAATCGTTTTAATTGCTAACATTTACAGAGGTGGCAATGCTTATGTTACGATATTTAATAGAACCAAATGCTTTGTAAATCATGTTACAGATTATTATCTACTGAACTGTTCCCTATTTGAATAATTGAACCTGTTGTTGTGCAACGTTTTTTTAGAACTTTCTGTTAATCATTTTAATATATTTTATGCAAGAATTACATCAGACAAGTAAATTATTATTTTTCTAATTTTGAAATTATTGTTTTGGCAGAATGGAAATCTGTGTACAGGAAATACTAAATTATCCAGTTTTGTAATTTTGCAAATGAAATAGTATAACTAATTTTTATCAAAGGACGTTGAAGTCTTAGAAATAATGTTAGCTAATAAGTAATAAATGGGAAAATAATAAACACAATCGTACACTATAACATTATAAAATAGACAATTTATTGAGTAGTTCATTAAAGATTGTGTATCCCATACTCCTATACAAAATCTGTGGCTGTTGCATTACGTAGCACTCGCCTTTGGGTTCCAGGCACGTTCCATGCTGGCGTACCTGGAGGCTGCACGCTTCAAAGTCCAGAGCGCACTTCTGGAGCTGGAAGGCCGGCCGAGAGCGGCGCACCCGCTGGCTCCGCACATCTCTGTCTCCCGGGACCGCGCCGGAATGCAGCACAGTGTGCTGAAGGTGAGGCATGCGTGGGCTAGTGGGCTGCGTGGTCAAGTTACTGTGGGGCCGGCTTACTTTATTTTGGTTTAGTTTAGTTTGGTTATTTTGCATGTTCTATAGGGCATATACAAGTCAGCTCACGTCTTTAGATTTACCAGGTGTAGCAGTATTAAATGAGCGTTAAGATACAAATGTGTCGATAGGGAACATTTGTTGTGAACCAGCCTTAATTTTTTTTTTGTTTGGTAGGTGTGACATCTGTCAAAGATATTTAGTATACATGAAGTCGTGGAACAAACGACATCATATGTTTTCATCACGTTAACAGTGTCGAATTTTGTACCAGAAAGTGACGATTTGCGAAAGCATTAATTTTTTTATTTTCATTTGAAAAAAAGTGCTGCAGAGTCACATCGAATGCTTGCTGAGGCATTCGGTGATCGTGCTCTATCAAGAGCAATGTGCAAGAGATGGTTTCAATGGTTCAGAAATAATGATTTTGATGTATGAAATGAAGTACGTGGAAGACCACCAAAATAGCTCGAAGACGCCGAATTGCAAGCAATATTGGATGAAGATGATACTTTGAGTCAGAAGCAAATGGCAGGAATGCTAAATGTTGCACAAAAAACAATTTCTGACCGTTAGAAAGCTATGGGAAAGATCCAAACGTGTGGAAAATGGGTGCCACATGAATTGAATGAAAGACAGATGGAAAACTGAAAAACCATTTGTAAAATTTTGCTTCAAAGACATGAAAGAAAATCAGTTTTGCATCGAATTGTTGCTGGCAATGAAAAATGGATTTATTTTAAGAATCCTAAACAGGAAGAATCATGGGTTAATCTGGGACAACCGTCAACATCGACTGCAAAACCAGATCGATTCGGCAAGCAAACAATGCTCTCTGTTTGGTGGGATCAGAAAGGTGTGGTGTATCACGAGCTTCTAAAACCAAGTGAAACTGTGAATACTAATCGCTACAGACAGCAGATGATCAATTTGAACTATGCATTGATCAAAAAGGACCAGAATGGGCCAGAAGACGTGGCAAAGTAATTTTTTTACACGACAATGCACCTGCACACGAAACAAAACTGGTTCAGGATACAATCAAAACACTTGTCTGGGAGCTGCTACCCTGCCCGCCGTATTCACCAGACTTTGCCCCATCCGACTACCATTTGTGTTCATCAATGGGACACGCATTGGCTGAGGAACACTTCGAGTCCTACGAAGAAGTCGAAAATTGGGTGTCTGATTGGTTTGCTTCAAAAGACGAACATTTCTATTGGCGTGGTGTCCACAAATTGCCATAAAGGTGGTCAAAATGTATAGAAAGCAATGGTCAGTACTTTGAATAAAATGTTTTTACTTTTCAATTCAAAATTAGTGTTTAATTTTCACAAAAAAATGCTCATTTCATACAGGTACACCTGGTACAAGGGCAGATCAAATATAAACAGGATTTTATTTTTTATTTAAATTCATTTATTGAAAAACTCAAATCAGTTGTAATTTATTTTTCCACATAGTCTCCTGCTTTGGAAATGTATTGGTCCCAGTGTATTGGCAGCTTTTTGATGCCCTCACCATAAAAATAACTGGGTTGTGTTACCAGCCAGTCACGCACGAATGCTTCCACACTCTCATCACCTTCAAATAGTCACTCTCCTAGAGCTTCTTTAAGCAGTCCAAATAAATGGAAATTGCAGAGCGATACGTCCGAGCTGTAGGGGGATGATCGAGTGTAGTCCAGGGCATTTCCTGTAGCTTGGAGACAGTTAGAGCTGCAGTATGGGGTCCGCATTGTCGTGGAGGAGGATGACCTGTCGAATCAATTGGTCTCATCTTTAGCAGAAATATGTAGCACTCGCATTGTTCAACCATTTGCCATTGTAAGCAGCATTGATTGTGGATCCCTCGTGCAATAAATCGATCAGCAAAATGCCTCACTGATCGAAAAAAATGGTTGAAAGAACCTTACCAGTTGACAGTCGAGTCTTGGCTTTTACTGGTGCTGCCTCCCCTTTTCTCTGTCACTCCTTAGTGGCTCGTTCAGATTCTGGAGTGTAGTGGTGAACCCACATTTCATCGCAGGTGACGATCTGACTGAAAAATGCGTCACCTTCTTCCGCAAACTGTGCTGTAAGCCTCTGATAGACCTCCAAATATCTCAACTTGATTTTGAGTCAAAAGCTTAGGGAGCCATCTGGACAAACTTTATGGAACTGTAGGTAAAGATTGCTTGACAGCTCCCATAACTGATTCCGACTTTTAGTGCAATTTCTGATACTCGCACCCGTCGATCGTCGTCAGTAATGTCTTTAACCGCACGAATATCTTTGTCTGTTACGCTGGGCTGAGGATGGCAATTTTGTTGCTGATTTTCCACATGCTCTTGTCCTTTCTTGAACTTTTTATGCCAGACAAACACGTCCTCGATAATGTTTTATCACTGAACTGTGCAGTCAATCTTTGGCAAATTTCCACCGCTATATCTCCTTCACGAGCAAGAAATTTGATAATTGTGGATTGCACAATGGAGGGGTGCACGTGTTGCTCAGACACCTTGATCATTACTAATGAAATGGCAGGCAATATCTAACAGCATGCTCTCCTCAGTGCTAACAGTCCCTCCTAAGCAGAGCAGAAGTGCGGGGCCAGTCCTACCAACAGTTGATGTTCAGGAACAAAAATCCCATTTATATTTGATCCCCCCTCGTACAAATAAAATACATGAGGAAAGTTTGCTACATGCAGGTCATTTGCATAACTTGATTTCTTTGTCTTAATCTTAATGTAAGACAAAATGTGATAAACATAACCCAACCACATACATACTATCTACTCACAGTTCATCGAGTAGAGGAAGAGGACAAATAAGGACCATTTCAGTTTTTTGTTAAAACTTTCATTATCTGCTAGAACATTTAATTCATGAGGGAGGTGGTAAAATATTTTCTATGGCTGTATGCTTTGCTTCTTTTGTGACAGAGTGAATTTAAGTTGTAGATGATAGAGGTTATTTTGTTCGCAGCATTATATTTATTAATTGAGCATCATTGTTCTTAATGAACTGTATAAGACAGTAAATGTAAGAGGCTCAGTGAGAAAATAATACCCATTTTTTAAAATGTTTCTTTTATAAGTAACTGAATGCCATATTTTTAGGATAAAAGCTACAACATACAGGGCTATTACAAATGATTGAAGTGATCTCATAAATTCACTGTAGCTCCATTCATTGACATATGGTCACGACACACTACAGATACGTAGAAAAACTCATAAAGTTTTGTTCGGCTGAAGCCACACTTCAGGTTTCTGCCGCCAGAGCGCTCGAGAGCGCAGTAGGACAAAATGGCGACAGGAGCCGAGAAAGCGTATGTCGTGCTTGAAATGCACTCACATCAGTCAGTCATAACAGTGCAACGACACTTCAGGACCAAGTTCAACAAACATCCACCAACTGCTAACTCCATTCGGCGATGGTATGTGCAGTTTAAAGCTTCTGGATGCCTCTGTAAGGGGAAATCGACGGGTCGGCCTGCAGTGAGCGAAGAAACGGTTGAACGCGTGCGGGCAAGTTTCACGCGTAGCCCGCGGAAGTCGACGAATAAAGCAAGCAGGGAGCTAAACGTACCACAGCCGACGGTTTGGAAAATCTTACGGAAAAGGCTAAAGCAGAGGCCTTACCATTTACAATTGCTACAAGCCCTGACACCCGATGACAAAGTCAAACGCTTTGAATTTTCGGCGCAGTTGCAACGGCTCGTGGAAGAGGATGCGTTCAGTGCAAAACTTGTTTTCAGTGATGCAGCAACATTTTTTCTTAATGGTGAAGTGAACAGACACAATGTGCGAATCTGGGCGGTAGAGAATCCTCACGCATTCGTGCAGCAAATTCACAATTCACCAAAAGTTAACGTGTTTTGTGCAATCTCACGGTTTAAAGTTTACGGCCCCTTTTTCTTCTGCGAAAAAAACATTACAGGACACGTGTATCTGGATATGCTGGAAAAGTGGCTCGTGCCACAACTGGAGACCGACAGCGCCTACTTCATCTTTCAACAGGTTGGTGCTCCACCACACTTCCATCACGATGTTCGGCACTTCTTAAACAGGAGATTGGAAAACCGATGGATCGGGCGTGGTGGAGATCATGATCAGCAATTCATGTCATGGCCTCCACGCTCTCCCGACTTAACCCCGTGCGATTTCTTTCTGTGGGGTTATGTGAAAGATTCAGTGTTTAAACCTCCTCTACCAAGAAACGTGCCAGAACTGCGAGCTCGCATCAACGATGCTTTCGAACTCATTGATGGGGACATGCTGCGCCGAGTGTGGGAGGAACTCGATTATCGGCTTGATGTCTGCCGAATCACTAAAGGGGCACATATCGAACATTTGTGAATGCCTAAAAAAACTTTTTGAGTTTTTGTATGTGTGTGCAAAGCATTGTGAAAATATCTCAAATAATAAAGTTATTGTAGAGCTGTGAAATTGCTTCAATCATTTGTAATAACCCTGTACATGATTAATTTGTTATTTTTCAATATAATCACAATCTTTCTCCACAGTTTGTTTTCAGCTTGAAACAAGATCATGTACACCTGTGCAGTAAAAGTCATGGTCCTCCTTCCTCAGCCAAGGACTTAGCTATGATTTTATCAAAAAGGGGTGGGGGTCCAGTTTGTTAACAAAACTTATGTTTTTCATTTATTCCGAAAATTTCCATAGAGAACGAAGCCATTTTATTCAACAACGATCTCGCAGCTCTGATCGAGTGAATATATAATATCGTTACCTAACAGTGGTGTATGTCGGCAAAGCTCTAATAAGCAGTCACACTACAATCTCACTTGACCCTCCAAAGTCATTTTACGCTCTACTTCTTTCAGTCTTGATTTGAGCTGAGAAATTGATAAGGAGTGGACAAGTGCTTATTTCTTCAGACACCATGATTATTACCAACAGGGATTTTGGAGTAAAGAGGTCTCTGTTCAACAGAGAAGCTAGAACAATGTTTGGTGTCAAAAATGCAAAAGATCTGGAATTATTCAACCTAACACTTCCCAAATTTCCTCATTTAAGTATCGCCTATCACTTCTCACAATGAAAGACAGATCATTTTCTACATGAAAGTATATCCAGGCAAACACATGAGCCTAAATGAGGAGAATTTGGATGATTATTTATCATACGGCTTTTACTGCCAGGAGTTTCCAAAGAGATGCTCAGCTCGCCTTTGATGCAGCTCTTTTCATTTAAGCAGAGAGGCTGCTTCTTCAAGGGAACTGGAATCTGTCAGGAAAGAAAGGTGTTTGGAAGGAATTGGCTGTGGCTTATAGTAAGGGACCAATGCCAGAATTTGCCTAATTTGAAAATGGGAAACCACAGATAACTATGTTCAATGTTGCCGGGTTCAGGCCACATTGCCTTCAAGATTAAATTAGATTAGATTAGGTTAATACTAGTTCCATGGATCATGAATATGATATGTTGTAATGATGTGGAACGAGTCAAATTTTCCAATACATGACATAATTAAGTTAATTTAACAACATAATTAAGTTAATATAACAACTTTTTTATTTTTTGTTTTTTTTGTTTTTTTTATAATTTTTTTTTCTCTTTTTTTCTTAATTTATATCTAAAAATTCCTCTATGGAGTAGAAGGAGTTGTCCTTCAGAAATTCTTTTAATTTCTTCTTAAATACTTGTTGGTTATCTGTCAGACTTTTGATACTATTTGGTAAGTGACCAAAGACTTTAGTGGCAGTATAATTCACCCCTTTCTGTGCCAAAGTTAGATTTAATCTTGAATAGTGAAGATCATCCTTTCTCCTAGTATTGTAGTTATGCACACTGCTATTACTTTTGAATTGGGTTTGGTTGTTAATAACAAATTTCATAAGAGAGTGTATATACTGAGAAGCTACTGTGAATATCCCTAGATCCTTAAATAAATGTCTGCAGGATGATCTTGGGTGGACTCCAGCTATTATTCTGATTACACACTTTTGTGCAATAAATACTTTATTCCTCAGTGATGAATTACCCCAAAATATGATGCCATATGAAAGCAATGAGTGAAAATAGGCGAAGTAAGCTAATTTACTAAGATGTTTATCACCAAAATTTGCAATGACCCTTATTGCATAAGTAGCTGAACTCAAACGTTTCAGCAGATCATCAATGTGTTTCTTCCAATTTAATCTCTCATCAATGGACACACCTAAAAATTTTGAATATTCTACCTTAGCTATATGCTTCTGATTAAGGTCTGTATTTATTAATGGCGTCATACCATTCACTGTACGGAACTGCATGTACTGTGTCTTATCAAAATTCAGTGAGAGTCCGTTTACAAGGAACCACTTAGTAATTTTCTGAAAGACATTATTGACAATTTCATCAGTTAATTCTTGTTTGTCAGGTGTGATTACTATACTTTTATCATCAGCAAAGAGAACTAACTTTGCCTCTTCATGAATATAGAATGGCAAGTCATTAATATATATTAAGAACAACAAACGACCCAAGGCCGACCCTTGTGGAACCTCATTCTTGATAGTTCCCCAGTTTGAGGAATGTGCTGATCTTTGCATATTATGAGAACTACTTATTTCTACTTTCTGCACTCTTTCAGTTAGGTACGAATTAAACAATTTGTGCACTGTCCCACTCATGCCACAATACTTGAGTTTCTCTAGCAGAATTTCATGATTTACACAATCAAAAGCCTTTGAGAGATCACAAAAAATCCCAATGGGTGGTGTTCGGTTATTCAGATCATTCAAAATTTGATTGGTGAAAGCATATATGGCATTTTCTGGGACTGCTATTTAAATTGTTGGCCTTGCTGAATATAAATAGTGACTATCCCTGTCTCATCATATGATTGAAAACAGTGGGGCAGTGTGGGGGGGGGGGGGGGGGGGGTTCCAGACCACCTGGACTGCCCCCCTCGAGCTACATCCTTGCATCAGCAACTGATATTCAAAATTTTTCAGGGTCTCTGCAACTTGAAAGTGTGCTCCAGTGAATTGAAGTGCTGTAACAGATTGGATGCAATTGTTTTCCTGCTTTTTTATTCTGGTTGGTCAAATCTTGGAATAGCCTAAGTTTTCAATGATGGCCATCACATTGCCTTTACCAGTGTATGATGTTGCCTTTACTGGGGAATCACAGGTGACACAGTTCATCTATCATTACCTGGCAGCCGTAGTGAATGATTTGGTTGACACACTGGATACTGTACAAAATTACCACAGTCGCCAGCTGCACGTTCCAGTCTGTATTGCATCAGCCAACTGCGTCTGACTGTCAGATTCTCTACAGCGAAGAAGCCACTACCTAACACTGCTAACATGCACCATAGCATCTCCATACCCATTCTTCCGCCTTTCATGAATGTGACTGGGCATTTCATTGTGTAAGAAATCCAGTCACAGAACATTATGTTATAATTATATCAATGTTGGCCATTTTCTGAACTTATACTGTGTTGCCATGTGTTTATGTAGGATGCTGTTACTAGAGTAGGTTGTAGAAGAAAGTTCACAAAAGTCCACCAAATTAATGATTATTACATTACCTACCTAATGAGGGAGAAAAGAAGATAGAAGTCATTCCTTTCCAGCTGGCTATTGTACGAGGGTTGTTTGAAAAGTTCTTGGAACAGAATAGAAAAAAAGTACTTACATCACAGAAACTTTTTTAATTTTTCAATGTAGCCTCCTTGTAGATTAATGCACTTTGTCCAATGATGTTCCAGTGCCTTGATCCCATCTCGAAAATGAGTTTCCTCCAGGCCTGCAAAATAGTTGTCAACTCTCGCTATCAATACTTCATTTGAAGTGAATCTTTGTCCACCAAGAAAAATTTTCAGTTTTGGGAAGAGATGGAAGTCTGACAGAGCCATATGAGGTGAATAAAGTGGGTGTGGCAACAATTCATACCTGTGTTTGTGTAACTTTACCATGGCTACGGGTGCACATTGTCTTGATGGAAGATAACTTTCTTACTTGCTAAACCTGTTGAACTTTGTCCTGGAGGTTAGCATAGTATTCTCCAGTAATTATTTGCCCAGTGGGGAGATAATCTACAAACAGAATCCCCTTCGCATCCCAGAACAGTGATGCCATGACCTTTCCCACCATAGGAATGGTCTTTACTTTCTTTGGTGGCAGCGAATCAGTATGTTTCCACTGCTTCGACTGTTGTTTTGTCTCTGGGATATAGTAGTACTCCCAAGTTTCATGTGCGGCCGAAACTGGCACAAAAATATTTGTTCGTTTCTCCTAAACAGGCCAAACATTGTTCCGATTTGTCCATTCTCGTTCGTTTTTGATCCAGTGTCAAGATTCGTGGCACCCATCTTGCAGATAATTTTATCACTTCTAATTCTTCAGTTAAAATGTGATATACCCTTTCAGATGAGATCTGGCAAGCGTGAGCAACTTCACACACTTTCATTCGGTGATCCTCTGTGACCATTTTGTGCATTTTTGCAATGATTTCTGCAGTAGTGACACATCTTGGCCAACCACTGTACGTATCATCATCTAAGCTCTCCCGACCAAATTTAAATTCATTTGTCCACTCGGCAACAGTTGAATAGGAAGGAGCAGAGTCCCCCTGTGTATTCTGGAAATTGGCAGGAATGTCCTTTGCTTTCATACCTTTCTTCACGAAGTACATAATCACTGCTCAAATTTCGATTTTTTCCATTATCGCAAATCACTACGTGGGAACAACAACACAGCCACATCACCGCCACAGCTCTCTTCCGGGAGCACTGGCGTGGCACATGTTTACAGCCAACAGTCCAATGAGTATCACGTGAACAACTCGTTGTGCTAGCACTGACCTCTTGTGATGATTCCAAGAACTTTCCATCCACCCTCGTAATGACAGATTATTGATAGTATGACTGTTTTCGTTTAACGGTTGCCTACATGAAGCTTAGGTCTGAGACACCAGAGACATGATCCTTGCAGCATGTTTATGTGCAGTCAGTGCTTTGCGTCTGTGTATGCAATTCCCTCAGAAAAATTATTCTACATGGTAATGAAAGTAAGTACGCAAAGTAAAGTAATTTTATGGTGAAGACCAGAAAAAACTGTGGGTTGCTTCAGTGATCATTGGAGAGATGCATAGTGTGAATTACATCTACATCTACATCTGCATGTATACTCCGCTAGCCACCAAGTGGTGAGTGGCGCAGGGCACAATTCGTGCCAAAGTCATATTTCCCCCCCTCTGTTTCACTTGTGGATTGCAGAGTTACTGGGAGAGACAAAGAAATAGGCAGATGTAACATTCCATTGTTTTTACGCGCTAAACTTTGTACAATAAATCTCTTTAACAATTACTATAAAATATACAGAGTTGTTCTAAGGTGCTTAATTATTTTAAATACTGCCATTTGTAGAGTCACATTATAGTAATCAGATATGATATTATTAAGTGTCTTTCTAGAACTTTGCATTTGTTAGTTTTACAAAACTGTACCAGCTGACCAACCATCATCTTTGTGCATTAGAAATTATCTTTTCAACAAACTAGTAACGTGCATACATGAAATTTTTAACTAGCATGTTTTAGTAAATGAAATAGGGTTAATTACCTGTAATTTGCAGGACATTTAATTACTCCAAATAGTATTAGATAAAGAATATTAACAAAGAAAGGAATAAATGTAAATGTAGATATAAGATAACACAATAAATGATACAGTACATTGAGTTATATGTTATAGGCCGTGTATCACATAATACCTTAATGATTGTATATCGTGATCATTAGTAACGAGACATATCGTATATAGTCATGGGCGACTGAAATGCAGTTGTAGGGGAAGAAGAAAAGGTTACAGGAGAATCTGGGCTTGGGACAAGGAATGAAAGAGGAAAAAGACTAATTGAGTTCTGTAACAAGTTTCAGCTAGTAATAGCGAATACCCTGTTCAAGAATCACAAGAGGAGGAGGTATACTTGGAAAAGGCCAGGAGATACGGGAAGATTTCAATTAGATTATATCACAGTCAGACAGAGATTCCGAAATCAGATACTGGATTGTAAGGCATACCCAGGAGCAGATATAGCCTCAGATCACAATATAGTAGTGATGAAGAGTAGGCTGAAGTTCAAGACATTAGTCAGGAAGAATCAATACGCAAAGAAGTGGGATACGGAAGTACTAAGGAATGACGAGATACGTTTGAAGTTCTCTAACGCTATAGATACGGCAATAAGGAATAGCGCAGTAGGCAGTACAGTTGAAGAGGAATGGACATCTCTAAAAAGGCCATCACAGAAGTTGGGAAGGAAAACATAGGTACAAAGGAGGTAGCTGCGAAGAAACCATGGGTAACAGAAGAAATACTTCAGTTGATTCATGAAAGGAGGAAGTACAAACATGTTCCGGGAAAGTCAGGAATACAGAAATACAAGTCGCTGAGGACTGAAATAAGTAGGAAGAGCAGGGAAGCTAAGGCGAAATGGCTGCAGGAAAAATGTGAAGACATCGAAAAAGATTTGATTGTCGGAAGGACAGACTCAGCATACAGGAAAGTCAAAACATCCTTTGGTGACATTAAAAGCAACGGTGGTAACATTAAGAGTGCAACGGGAATTCCACTGTTAAATGCAGAGGAGAGAGCAGATAGGTGGAAAAAATTCATTGAAAGCCTCTATGAGGGTGAAGATTTGTCTAATGTGATAGAAGAAGAAACAGGATTCGATTTAGAAGAGATAGGGGATCCAGTATTAGAATCGGAATTTAAAAGAGCTTTGGAGGACTTACGGTCAAATAAGGCAGAAGGGATAGATAACATTCCATCAGAATTTCTAAAATCATTGGGGGGAGTGGCAACAAAATGACTATTCACGTTGGTGTGTAGAATATATGAGTCTGGCGACATACCATCTGACTTTCGGAAAAGCTTCATCCACACAATTCCGAAGACGACAAGAGCTGACAAGTGCGAGAATTATCGCACAATCAGCTTAACAGCTCATGCATCGAAGCTGCTTACAAGAATAATATACAGAAGAATGGAAAAGAAAATTGAGAACGCGCTAGGTGACGATCAGTTTGGCTTTAGGAAAAGTAAAGGGACGAGGGAGGCAATTCTGACGTTACAGCTAATAATGGAAGCAAGGCTAAAGAAAAATCAAGACACTTTCATAGGATTTGTCGACCTGGAAAAAGCGTTCGACAATATAAAATGGTGCAAGCTGTTCGAGATTCTGAAAAAAGTAGGGTAAGCTATAGGGAGAGACGGGGTACAACAACCAAGAGGGAACAATAAGAGTGGACGATCAAGAATGAAGTGCTCGTATTAAGAAGGGTGTACATCGAGGAAGCAATGATGGAAATAAAAGAAAGGTTCAGGAGTGGAATTAAAATACAAGGTGAAAGGATATCAATGATACGATTCGCTGATGACATTGCCATCCTGAGTGAAAGTGAAGAAGAATTAAATGATCTGCTGAACGGAATGAACAGTCTAATGAGTACACAGTATGGTTTGAGAGTAAATCGGAGAAAGACGAAGGTAATGAGAAGTAGTAGAAATGAGAACAGCGAGAAACTTAACATCGGGATTGATGGTCACGAAGTCAATGAAGTTAAGGAATTCTGCTACCTAGGCAGTAAAATAACCAATGACGGACGGAGCAAGGAGGACATCAAAAGCAGACTCGCTATGGCAAAAAAGGCATTTCTGTCCAAGAGAAGTCTACTAATATCAAATACCGGCCTTAATTTGAGGAAGAAATTTGTGAGGATGTACGTCTGGAGTACAGCATTGTATGGTAGTGAAACATGGACTGTGGGAAAACCGGAACAGAAGAGAATCGGAGCATTTGAGATGTGGAGCTATAGACGAATGTTGAAAATTAGGTGGACTGATAAGGTAAGGAATGAGGAGGTTCTACGCAGAATCGGAGAGGAAAGGAATATGTGGAAAACACTGATAAGGAGAAGGGACAGGATGATAGGACATCTGCTAAGACATGAGGGAATGACTCCCATGGTACTAGAGGGAGCTGTAGAGGGCAAAAACTGTAGAGGAAGACAGAGATTGGAATACGTCTAGCAAATAATTGAGGACGTAGGTTGCAAGTGCTACTCTGAGATGAAGAGGTTAGCACAGGAAAGGAATTCGTGGCGGGCCGCATCAAACCAGTCAGTAGACTGATGACCAAAAAAAAAAAATTGTATATTACTATATGAGAGACTCAGTCTGTTACATTACAGCTGCTCAGTAATCAAAATAGGTAATGTAATTAAAGCTGGAGTAGGGGGGAAGGAAATGGAAGAGAAGCGATGGGGAGAGAAGGAAGGGACAGGAAGGGAAGGGAAGAAACTAATGGTCAGTTGCATTGGAACTTTATGTTGAATCAGTGGGGAAAAGAAAAAATGTGTTCCAGACAGGGACTCAAACCTGGGATCTCCTGCTTACCAGGCAGTTGCGTTAACCACTGCACCACCTTGCCACAGTGTTTATGCTAAATGTGTGGACTATCTCGGTATTTCCCAGTGCACCCACACTCCCACCTAATGCCATCTATCTGCAGTCTCCATCCATATCCTCTGCTCACTACTTCAAGATTCCTGCAGGAAATTGAACATAATTGTACATCCATACTGAAGCTTGTGGATTAATTGCCCACTCAGGTTAATCAATAACACGTCCGCAAGAACAGACGTTATGCGTTCATATGATCACTGGAGAGATGCATGCTTGGAATTACCGGGACAGACAGGGAAAAAACAGATGGGTCAGGGAACAGACTGGAGTGGGAGACATAAGGAGAATGAAGTGAGAATGAATGGGACATGTAGCCATGTGAATAGGTGACGGATGGGTTGAGAAAACACAGAGATGATGACCTAATGGAGAACGTTTTATCCATTGAAACTTTCCTGGCAGGTAAAAGTGTGTGCCGGACTGAGACTCAAACTCGGGACCTTTGCCTTTCATAGGCATGTGCTCTACCATATGAGCTACTCAAGCATGACTCACACCCCGTCCTCACAGCTTTACTTCTGCCAGTACCTCATCTCCTACCTTCCAAACTTCACAGAAGCTCTCCTGCGAAACTTGCTGAACTAGCACTCCTGGAAGAGAGGATATTGTGGAGACATGGCTTAGCCACAGTCTGGAGGATGTTTCCAGAATGAGATTTTCACTCTGCAGCAGAGTGTGTGCTGTTATGAAACTTTCTTGGCAGATTAAAACTGCGGGCCAGACCAAGACTTGAACTCAGGACCTTTGCCGTTTGTGGGCAAGCGATTTTATCCATTCTTTATTTGCGCAGGTACCTTAGCTAAGTAACTGACCTTTTTATCTGTGTCTTTAAATTCTTCTTTTCCTGTGATTGTGTATAATACCTCTGAAATAATTATTGACTTAGAAAGTTTGGAGCAGTGGTTCTGCTCCACACCTTGTCGTCGGGATGCATTTCCCGGTAAAGCAGGGATAATTGGTTGACTTGCACAGGTGCCAACATGGGTACGAGACGAGTCTGTGGAGCTGCTGGCAGGCAGTGGCAGCGACTGGCCGGGTAGTGTCGCCGTCAGCGTCGTCAACGGCTGCGACGACCGCGGTGCCGGAGACGGAAACTCTGTGAGGCCCGCGGACAGCGACTTTGGTGAGCCACCTCAATAATGTGTTTGTCAGACCTGTGTATGAGAGTGGGGCTCAGAATTTCTTACGGGATGAAATGTTGCATAGAGGTAGTTGTTCTGAATCCTGTGGCACCTTGCAGCTTGCAGGATTTCACACTCCTTCCCATCTAACGAGGGAACCTGCCAGGCTGTACCTCTCCTGTTTCCATTATACTTACAGGATTCATAGGTCAGTGCTCTGTCAACAGTTTCCTAAAGTTCAAATAACTTACGGGTTTGCTGCGAGGTGACGTCGTCGACCAGCACCGATATTTCGCCAGGGGCACACCCTGCTATTCTCGAGGCACAACTGCGAGGAGGAAGCAATGTGCAAGAGAATTTAATACCTCGGTTCACAGAGGAGAAACAAGGAAGATACCGCACACAGAACAAGTAACCGCGGAGTCAATACACAACCAAAGCTAACCAACATCACAAATATCGATGGTGACTATTAATCGACAGGTGTGATAGCACTAATTCTGCCCCTCTGTGTTTTGATGAGAGACATAGCCGGATTCCAAGCAGCATTTAAACAAAATCCACCATCTCTGTTTATAAGGTTGCTTGCTAATTTGATTTCAATAGCTTCCTTAATAACACTATCCCAATAGCTAGACATGCAAGCCAGAATCTCCATGTTCTTGTACTCCATAGGATGGCCGGTGTCAAGGCAGTGTTCTGCAATAGCGGATTTGCTCAGCTGTTGTAAGTGTGTGTGATGCTTATGTTCAGTACACTAGAACCTATGGAACACAACAACACGGAGATTCTGGCTTGCATGTCCAGCTATTGGGATAGTGTTATTAAGGAAGCTATTGAAATCAAATTAGCAAGCAACCTTATAAACAGAGATGGTGGATTTTGTTTAAATGCTGCTTGGAATCCGGCTCTGTCTCTCATAAAAAAACAGAGGGACTGAATTAGTGCTACCTTGCCTGTTGATTCACTATCGATATTTCTGATGTTGGTTAGCTTCGGTTGTGTGTTGACTCTGTGGTTACTTGTTCTGTGTGTGGTATCTTCCTTGTTTCTCCTCTGTCAACCAAGGTATTAAATTCCCTTGCACATTGCTTCCTCCTTGCAGTTGTGCCTTGAGAATGGCAGGGTGTGCTCCTGTCAAAATATCGGCGGTGGTCTACGACGTCACCCGGCAGCAAACCCGTAAGCTATTTGGACATTCAATTCGCTGGGAAAAGTTAATGTCTCACAGTTTCCTAAAGGATTAGAAGGCACTTGTCAGAATGACTTGAAAAAATCGACTCTGAACATTTCCAAGACCAGTTAAGCTAAAAAAAAATTGCAAAGTGTCAATAGAGACTTGCTTGTAGTGGAAGCAGTAAGGGAAAGGTCACTGGTTTGATTTTTACTGCATGCAACCTTCTTTACTTTTTTAAATTGTATGTTATGAAATTCATATGTTATCTGAGAAACATTGAATCATAGTTTTCTTATAAAAATAAGATCTTTTACTTTTGACCAGTGAATGGAAGCAAACTTGAACATTCATAATACATTAAAATTTGGTACAAAACCACAAAATGTCTTATTGTTAAATGAAAATCAGTAATATTGTTTTTAATATTGTATTTATTTTTAATATGTAGAAATAAAAAGTTATTTATTTTCTATTTGGTGCTTCATGTTTTTGTACCAATTTTAATTTATTATGAGTACTCACATTTTAACTATTAGTAACCTCACTACCAGTGATCAGTAATGTAATTCTGCACTTCTCAATTTTTTTTCCCTTTGGGGGACATTAAAGTATCTTTCAAACTTTCATGACACCTCTACAAGTGATTTTTTTTTCGTAGGCACAAACGAGCACACATATAAAATACGTAAAATAGATTTCCTTATTATTATGCGTATAATCGCATATGGTTATGGGCATTTTCTTGCAAATTGGACTCCTTCAAGAAATAATTCAATGATAATTTTTTCATATTCTAGATTCTTTTATCTGTGGAAGATTAGAAGACATTAAAAATGTTGGGATGTATCTGATGTGTATTTGCAAACACACTAATGTGTCACAGTAAAGTGGCTGACTGACAAGTTTTCCCAATTTTTTATTCATTGTATAGTGGCTGTGAACTAATCCATCGTACATTTTTGTGGCGGTCAACATTTGCACCTACCATATAGTCCACATTAATTGATAAACCATATGAACATGATCTTATGTAAATAATTTTAATTCTCTTTCATAAATAAGCTTATGTCTTGAAAATAATTATTCATTTCTTCTCATAAGAAAATTTCAACATGTAAAGTGGTATAAAAGGGTTGTTTGTTAGCTATCCACCAACTTAAACCGAGGAGTGGCGGTGTCACTTGTGTAAAAGATTTTGCTGATTTTGAGGATCTCTTGATAGTTGATGTAGGTGCATATTTGAGTATTATGAGATATTTGTGGTGATTGTAACAAATAAGTTTTGTTTGGTTTACACTTTTTTAAAGTGCCTAAGGAGCGGCACATAGACCACAGTACAGAATTCTGTGCAATCTCAAAACTCCGTGCAGAGTCTTGGAGAGTTTTCATTCCTGCAACAGCAGCCTGTAACCCACCTGTTATTTTACTGAGTTGAAAATTATGATATTGTAAAGGCATAAGATAGCACACCTCACAAGAACTTTTGTGTTTTATTGCACCATATTTTCTCAATATCTTGAAACCTAATAAGAGGAAAAGGATAGGTTGCCCATGAATTTAATCTCAAGGTATTAAAAATTATCTTTTACTTACCTTCTATTGGTTGTCCATTAATACTCATTCTCATTATCAACATAGTTTTTCTGGTAAGTCAGTCCCGCTTGCAGAAACATTTCATGATTATATTTGTTTCAATATATGTATTTTTTTTTAAATGAAATGTCTCAGTTTATTTGTTTCATTTCTCTATATTTTATTAATAACCTTTGTTTCTAAACATATTGAGATGACACCAACTCCACAACACAATTTACTCATCCGGTAAGTCTCCCCTGATGTAGGATTCTGGGTAATTTTTCTGAACTGTACCCCTTTCCCTAAATCTCTCCAGTCCTTTTCCTTGACCCCTCTTCATTCCCCTTCAATTGTTCTGCCGGAAGAAGAAGCCAATGGCTTTGAAAGTTTGTAAAAATTTAAATCCTTTTGTGTGTGTGTGTTCCCCTGCTACCACTTGGTGAGTAGATTTTTTTATCTATCCATTTATATTACAATTTACTATGTGCTACACATAAAACAAACCCAGCCAAAACTTTTCATCAAAGATGTTACATTAATAATACCAATCACAATGTTAACAAAAGTAGTTCATTCATATTGTACAGTCTTCCAATGTTTTATATCTGTTTCAATAATAATAATAATAATAATAATAATAACAATTATCATCTCTAAGGGTTAGATGTTTTGTGCTGTTCCACTATCTCCTTAAGGGACCTCTATTGTTTCTCTTATACAGTATTACAGCTTTAGCTATCCTTTTATTATACATTGGACATGTCTTTCCAGTTCAGTCTTATATTTTTATGTTATAGTTGTAATGGATTCTACATTAATTCTTCTCTTATATCAGCATTTCTTGTATGGTCTAGTAATGAATATCCCATGATAAAATGGAGAAACTTCAACTCTGGTGACTCAGTTTGTCATAATTGATCTGATTTTAGTGTCAACCTTTGCTACTGTACAAAGTAAATGCAAGGGTATTTTTTTTACAAATTTTAATTAATGCTTTTCCCTGTATACATTATGATTGAATATATGTTGCACGGTTCCGTAGAAATATCTGAATCTGGCTGGTTTTAGCCCTGCATCATCTGACTTGGGAAATTTAAAACTGCATGTAGATATTTAAACTCCCTTACTTGTTCAGTTATTTATCCGTCTATATCAATTGTGGCTCTTATGTGTTCCAATCCCTGAAATGCCATCAATTTTGTGCGGAGATGCTTGTCTCCCTCTGGGACACCTCCTTAGGGGCAGGTTGGGTAATGCTCACCAGGTATGGCAGGTACCAGGGAAGTAAAATACCCAGGTTGGACCAAAACTAGCACAGCAGGAGGAGAGATATTGAATCTGTCTGTCTGTGACAGATCAAGTTTGAAATAAAATCAGCTGGGACGGAAGCTTAAAGGTGGTAGTCCACCCACCATACTTACCTGCACACCATTTGCACCGGATCCAGGGGTCACTCAAATTGCAAAGAATTGCATGAAAATTTCACACTGAACTGATAATTATGTGCCAACCCATTTTTCAGTAATCAACTATAATAAGTTTTTAACACTTCTACTTAATTATTATCTACTCATCGGTAAGTTAAGGTAATCCTCAAAACTTCAAAGACAGATGAACTGACTTATCAAAAGTGCATGTCATCTGATGTTATCTAGAATCATAAGTAGAAGGTTAAAAAGAAATTTTTCTCCACATAACTGAAATATCCATAGATTGCCTGGATCTTCATGAAGTGTGTGGTTTACAGTGAAAGTGATCGCTTCCAGTTTTTAAACATTTATTCTTCCGTTTCAGTTTTTAAACATTTATTCTTCCATTTCAGTTTTTAAACATTTGTTCTTCCGTTCATAACAGCTGATCAAAACCATCATGCCACATTGCAAAGAGGCCGAGTTGTACAGTATGTCTTTGTAAAACAACTGACTGGTTCACAAATCAAGAAACATACTTTTTCACAACTTTAAATCTTAATGAAATAATATTCAAGTAACTGACACAGGTTACACTTCGAGATAATCAGCTCAAACTGCCCGTCCCAGCAGCCTCGCTGCTTCCCTATTTATATATTCTTAATAATGGATGGTCACTTGGACCGTTATTACTTAATAATGACAACATATTTTAATCGTATTTACATTTAAAAGTTCCAAAGCTAAAATGTTCTGATTACACAGAATAATGCGTCTAAAATTACAGAATTGAATAATATGTGAAATTTATAATGTAAAAATGTTTTTAAATGTGAAAATTCCATCTAAATATGAGTACGATAATGAACTTCACAAAATTAATTAATACACACTAATTACACAATGACTCACATTCCCAACAATAATTGAAGCTAAGAGGGTAAAATGAAACAGGTTTTGATTGATAGAATTTGTAACAGATGCCTAGAATTTTATAATTAGATGTATATCTGGTTAAAACAAGACAAGTTTAATTGATCAAGTCATTAAGACAGAATGTTGTTTACAGCTTTCATCCTAAATTTACGTTTTACAATATGTGCCTTCATTTGCAAGCAACAGAATAACTTCTTGAATGAGTAAACTACATTTGTAAAAGTCCAATTATTTGAATAATTACAGTTGGTGATTAATACTATATATTTTCTTCCTACCATTTTCACTAATTCAAGTCTTTCTCATTACTACAATGAATGCCACAGTTTGTTAAAATACATCGTTGTTTGTTTTATTTGGTAATAGTGTCTCCTAATTATTCTCCAATTTAGTGTCACTTTTATGAAATTCACGAATCACAATACCAATCACTTTAGAGTGAGGTATTGCACTACACAATGTCAGGGAATCAAAGTTATCATTAAGTCTTTGTATATTAGGTATATTACAAGTTCAAATGTAATTTTAACTACAAAAATTTCCAAAAGGATGGCTTACACAAAGCAATACAAAATATGCACAGCAATTTTTAATTAATATGGTTTGACTGTAAATACAATTTATACAAGCGTTTTGTACGGATACACGTTTGTGAATCTGATGTAAATGATATGCAATTTATAAATACAGATGTAAGGAATAATTGTATGTGGGGTATATTAATGTATTGTGTTGTACACTAATATACTGAATCTTGCTGTTTAGTAAATAGTGAGAGTGCAGCATTGAGCAGTTTCATTACAAGAGAAGCAGTAAAGAATGTTAGTTCACACAAGGTTGTTACGGTTCTCTTTCAGACGAGTTCTCGAGTCAGGGCAGTGACGAAAGAGACTACGAATGCGGCCTGGAGTCGGAAGACCCGGGCATCACCAACGGTGTCAGCAACGGGGGCATCGGGGGTGGCGGCGGCGGTGGCGGGGGTGCGGGGAAGTGCCGCGCCCTGTACGACTACGCTGCCAAACTCTACGACGAACTCAACCTGGCTCCGGGTATGTCAGCATGCCATCATCATCAACAATATCAACAATATAATCACTATCGCCACTATGATTATCACTGTCATTAGCATCATCTTCACAATCATCATTATCATGATGATGATCGTCATCACATTACTGCTTACCTGTGGCCGTGATGTAATAGTAACTTGCAGAAGATGGGAAATGCTCTAGCAGTTATGTAATTTTGTGTCATATATATGCTGTCTGAAACCTTTGATGTCAAAATTATAGCAATAGAGGTGATCTCAAGCTGAGTACTTAGGAGAAAAGGAACTGATTGAAGCGATAACCTACAGTCTCAACAGGTGGCATTACTCTCTTCTATTTTATTCTTATTTATGTCATTCAGCGTCAGTACTTGGACATCAATTTCTAAATGTGTTATGATGCAGTTTTAAACAAAAAAATCACAAAATCGCGTTTGAAGATTACCGTATTTACTCAGATCCAAGCCGCACTTTTTTCCGGTTTTTGTAATCCAAAAAACCACCTGCAGCTTAGAATAGAGTGCAAAGTAAGCGGAAGTTCTGAAAAATGTTGGTAGGTGCCGCCACAACTAACTTTTGCCGTCTAATATATGTAGCGCTATACAGGCACGCTTTGCAGGCACAAAGATAAATACTGGCTCCAAAACCTCTGCGTCAGTAAATAAATTAAAAAAAAAAAGGTGGAAGATGAACTTTTTTCTCCGCCCCGAGTTTCAACCATTACATTTTCATACATTATCCAATGAAGTAGATACAAATTCCGTATTGTTCATCTTCGAATGTAGGAGCCTTTGAATGTACTACAAAAATCCAACTGGCAAGACTGTTTGGGATGTTTGTCAATATGACCAACTCTACGTTCTAAATTTTTCCTACCTGTGACAAGAGATAGTTGCTAATAGGAACTTTTATGAATTGTGAATCACATGCAGTATTCTCTTCACCATCAGAATAATACGAATGTAAACATTTTGCCATGTATTCCTTTGTGTTTCCTGCTATCTCATTTAAATGCTGTCTGCCTAATAAACTATGAAACTAGAGTGAGACAACAGCAAACGCGGAACAATATACGTATCATGTCATGTTTATATTCGTATTATTCTTATGCGTAATAGTGATACAGTCAGAAATGAAGCACGGCAACTGACTAGATTTTTAAATCTAAGATGACCTTAATTTCTGTGCAGAATGTAATGTACTAAAGAGGCGTCTGCAAAGATTTTCAAATGGAGAAAAATTTTCGCTAAACTTTCGTTCAGAACATCTATCATACGCAGTCTATTATTTGGTTCTTGTTGATCATTATCAAAGAAAGCAGCAGTGTAAGTAACAACAAATAGCAGTCTCTTGCCATTGTTTTGCTAATGAAACGATTCCTCTCTCTCTTTCTCTCTCTCTCTCTCTTTCAGATGAAGCACTTGAAAAAGGAAGCGTACCCGTATAAAAACAGATGGAGCGCCTGACGCATAGCAATGACTGCCTGATAAAGCTTAAATGCTAAGCTTACCACACGAACCAAACTACTGTACCTGTATCGTTATTCATTCGACCTAAATTGTGTCTCATATTACAATGCACCAACTTTCTTTCGGTTTGGAGGTGCGGTCTAAAACGTTTCTCTCCCCTTGAATTTTGAGTCTAAAATTTCAGGTGTGGCTTAGATTCGAGTGCAGCTTGGATTGGAGTAAATACGGTAGAAGATTTCTGAGCACTGAAACGTACAAACTCTTATGATATTAAGTATTGACACAGTCATCAACAGCTGAGTGCATAATGTGAAAGTTATGTAATCATAAATTAACTGATTCAAATCTCACTATTAGCAACATATTTTTTATTTAACCCTCAAGCAGGAGCACCCATGTATAAAGTGTGATAATCACAGGTAACATTGTCTTGTACCGTTCCATTGTTGTTTTACAATTGTGAGCCCATATATATTTATCTTTATTATTGCTTCAGTTAACTCTGTGATAAGTTGTGTTGTCACATATCCAAGAGGGCAGCAGTAATATAAAATAAACAGCGAGCTAGGTGAGAAAAAATTTATGATCCGTGTAAGAAAATGACCCGAATTCCGAGCTAGCAGGAGGATCCCACAATGAGGCAGTTGTCTACAAGTTAATTAGCGATCAAATAACCATTTGACTGGGATCTGATGCAAATGCCATGTTTAATGCTCCAAGTGCGTTATTATTCTGTGGTAAAACTTGAATGCATCAAGAGAATGACTTAATGAAAGTTTATTTTATTATAGTTTAACTAAACAGGATTTAGCTCATATAACATAAGTTTTTGTATCATGTTGAATTAAACTGTGATATTGCTCATACATGTTTACTTTTGTAACGTAAAGGCAGCTGTATATAACATTTGTATGAAGTATGCCATGAACCCACTGATGTTATAAAAAAAAACAGCACACCTGCCTCAGGGTTAGAATGCACTTTATTAAAAAAGTAGAAATTTAATTAACTATTATTGACTTATAATTTTTAATAAAAATGACATATTTTGAACATATGAAGCATACAACCAACCTATTGCATAAGTTTATTGTAAATAAAACTTAAATAAACTGATACAACTGGTTGGCCATATATATTATACGAGGGCCGTTCAGAAAGTAACCTGCGGTTGATTTAAAAAAATACACCAAGTTAAATAAAAATATTTTAATATATACATCTTACAACTACATCTTTGCACTATTTTTCTACATAGTCTCCATAGCGATTGAGGCACTTATCATATCTCTTCACAAGCTTTGAAATTCCTTCTGCATAAAAATCACCCGCTTGTTCCTGGAGCCAGCCTGTGACCGCATCTTTGAGCTCTTCGTTGTGGAACGTGGTACGACCATTAATCAAGACGTGTACTGTGAAACAATAAAAAAGTTACGACGGGCTATACAGAACAAACGCCGTGGTGTGCTGACTTCCGGTATCGTTTTTTTGCACGATAACGCCCGTCCTCGCTCTGCTCGCAGAACAACGGCCCTTCTCGAGTCCTTCAAGTGGGACGTTATCAACCATCCACCTTACAGCCCAGACCTGGCGCCAAGTGATTATCACCTCTTCATGCATTTGAAGAAATGGCTCGGGTCACAGCGGTCTGATGACGACGAAGAGCTCAAAGATGCGGTCACAGGCTGGCTCCAGGCACAAGCGGGTGATTTTTATGCAGAAGGAATTTCAAAGCTTTTGAAGAGATACGATAAGTGCCTCAATCGCTATGGAGACTATGTAGAAAAATAGTGCAAAGATGTAGTTGTAAGATGTATATATTAAAATATTTTTATTTAACTTGGTGTATTTTTTTAAATCAACCGGAGGTTACTTTCTGAACGGCCCTCGTATATTGAAAATTTATTTACGGTTGCTGCTGTCAGCCATGTTTAAAGTTGTGAAAATGGTATATTTATAATTGTTAGTTACTCCTTGTACGAAAATAAATTAAAAATTTATACAGACATGTAAAATGTACTATTGTCAAATGAAAGAATTCAATAAGTCAAAAATTTTTGCTAGCACAACACCTTTGCAGGACAGTGCCAGCACCAAATATGGAATTCTGTGCGTTCCATCGGATGGCTCTAGAACTTCCAATTAAGCTAAGAGGACCTCATGATGAGCTATGACATGTCATCTCCCCCCCCCCCCCCCCCATCACAGGAGAGAAGCTTAGCCCTGCACTACCGAAACTCTTTCAGTTCCTACTTACATTGACCAATTTTCTATTTGATGAAAATGACTATGTACAAACACACAAAATAGTGATGGGCTGTCTGCTATCACCAGTGGTGGCCAATGTGTATACAGAGGCATTTGAAGAAGAACCCCTGGAGTCAGAAATGTACTAAAGTGCGCGTCATTTACGACGGTGGCCGAGTTTATGGCCATTCTGCGCATCTGACGTCACAAAACACAGTCAGCCAATGAACAGAGAACGACGTTGCCAGAGCTCGACTGCAGAGCAGAGTACGGACGAGTGTCTTCAGTTTTAGAAACGTTCAGTCATAAATAAAGTAATAGAACAAAAGCAATGTCTTGACAGCAGACTTTCTATAAATGAAAGTTTGGAAAAAGCATTTATACCAACTGCTTCATATTCTATTAATTAATTAAACCAAACAAGCAATAAGCCTCCTAATTCAGGCGATAGCAAGGAAATTCATTCTCACCAACCGCTTTTTCACAATAAAGAACAGCGGTAATTGTTTATTTCTTATTGTACTTCGACAAAACGTGAGTAATTCATAGTCATACCAACAGTATTTGTCGGTATTTTGCGTGATTTTTTAAAGTACTCCAGGAATTCTGTTGAACGATGAGCTGTGTTAGTGTAACGGTGAACGTCTTTGGCTGCTAAGCAAAAGGTTCCGAGTTCAAATCTTGCTCGGTGCTTAATATTTTCTTTATTTAAAAATGACATCAAAGTGTCTTACTTCATGAATTTTATTCGTTTGAATGTAATTTTTTTAAATTTCTTGTGGCAGCTAAAATTGACCATACGGAAAGTATATGCTGTGGACTTTTACCTCTGCAAACTCTTCAAAATTTCGTACAGTGGTTTACTACATCTAATGCTGCACAATAACTGCGTTGAACATCGAAACAAAATTAAGTCATTTATGGGGGGAAGGTATCAGTCAAGAAGATGTGTAAAAATCAAATTTTTGGGCCAAATAGTTTTTGTGAAATCGAATGATAAGAGTGTCAAAGCAGTCGAAACACCATGTGTCTGCACAGGCGAGCAGTGCAGTGACAAAATCGCGCACAGTGCGGAATGCGGGGAGCACGTCTCTGTAGCAGCGAAAGGGTTAATGCGGCCGTGGTGGCTCTACTTCAAAAACTGCGCGCTCCCCCCAAAAAGTAAGTTTGCGAACTGTACTGTACTATGGTGCTCCTTCTCTTGGCGCGTGCGTCGTTTGCACCTGGCAACGCAGCAATCTCCCGCGTCTGGGCGGGCATGCGCGAGCCGCCAAGATAAAAGAACTGAACTGTAGCCTTCAAGCTTGTTGTGATATGTAGGTGATAGGTTCTTAATCTGGGTGCACACCTGACATCACATCAATTTCTTGCACCGGAACATCAAGTTCATGATGGAGGTAGAAGAAGACAGTCAACTCCCACTTCTGGTTGTGCCCGTCAAATGGAAAGTGAAGAACAGGCAGCACACTAGAACACAGCGTCTGCTGTAAAGCGACACAGACAGATTTGTGCTTGCGTGCCACCAGCTGCCACGCCGCTTCACAATGAGAGGTGTGCACAGAGAACACAAAATCTCAGACTGTGACAGCCTAGCAGCTGAACTGCAGTACTTACTGGTTGTGTTCCGCACAACCTATTGCAGCAACCAACAAATATTGTGTGCCTTAATGCCGAAGACGTTGAGAGCAGATATTGCTGAGAATAGAGAGATGCCTGCTGGAATAGTGAATGTCTCGTATGTTGGGAACACATCAGCATAAATTAGAAGAATTCTTCGGAGACACAGCACCGTGTGTGTTCCGGCCACCAGCCGAGACCACAGCCTTAAAGGGATCAGTTAAGGATGATCCAAGACTCTGGGAGTCTACCACTTCCGTTGCCAGTGTCGAAAAATATTGAGCATATGGACTGTCGGACCAATTGTGTGATTGGATTGAAGAGTTCCTAGATAACAGAACACAGCATCTCATTCTCAATTGAGAGAAGTCTTCCGAAGTGAGGGTGATTTCAGGTGTGCCGCAGGGGAGTATCGTAGGACCGTTGCTATTCACAATATACATAAATGACCACGTGGATCACATCAGAAGTTCACTGAGACTTTTTGCGGATGATGCTGTGGTATATCGAGAGGTTGTAACAGTGGATAATTGTACTGAAATGCAGGAGGATCTGCAGCAAATTGACGCATGGTGCAGGGAATGGCAATTGAATCTCAATGTAGACAAGTGTAATGTGCTGCGAATACATAGAAAGAAAGATCCCTTATCATTTAGCTACAATATAGCAGGTCAGCAACTGGAAGCAGTTAATTCCATAAATTATCTGGGAGTACGCATTAGGAGTGATTTAAAATGGAATGATCATATAAAGCTGATCGTCGCCAGACTGAGATTCATTGGAAGAATCCTAAGGAAATGCAATCCAAAACCAAAGGAAGTAGGTTACACTACACTTGTTCGCGCACTGCTTGAATACTGCTCACCTGTGTGCCATCCGTACCAGATAGGGTCGATAGAAGAGATAGAAAAGATCCAACGGAGAGCAGCTCGCTTCGTTACAGGATCGTTTAGAAATCGCGAAAGCGTTACAGAGATGATAGATAACTCCAGTGGAAGACTGTGCAGGAGAGACACTCAGTAGCTCGGTACGGGCTTTTGTTGAAGTTTCGAGAACATACCTTGACCAAGGAGTCGAGCAGTGTATTGCTCCCTCCTACGTATATCTCGCAAAGAGACCGTGAGGATAAAATCAGAGAGATTAGAGCCCACACAGAGGCATACCGACAATCTTTCTTTCCACGAACAATACGTGGCTTGCGGAGTATGGTTGTAGATGTAGAAATGTATGTAAGCCAGGCTATTCAGACAGTACAGGACAGACAGACTGAGCATAAATGCCACACTGATAACACACAGCTGACAATGTCAACAGTGATAGAGCATTGCATCTCCTGTGGACATACAATGGATTACCACAGCACCAATTTGTTGCACCAGTCCAGCACCTACTGGGACAGTGTTCTCAAAGAGGTTGTAGAGACCCAACTACGTGGCATACTAATTAATAAAGCCAGCAGCATTACTGAGAACCCTGGATTGACCCTAACAGCATGCTTCCCCCACCATTGCAATGGGTCCACAACCAGAGCCTGCAGGAGAGAGACAGACAGAGAGAGAGAGAGAGAGAGAGAGAGAGAGAGAGAGAGAGAGAGAGAAAATATGCAAGTTAGGGCCATTGCTAAATGTTTTGCTTTCCTAGGCAAGACTTCGAAAACGATGAGTGATGCTCCCTTTTTTTTTTTTTTTTTTTTAAATACCATCGGTCTCCTAGATACCCCCCCCCCCATCCTCCACCACCATCAATATCCAACAGCACAACAATGCAAATCTCCATTACACATTTAATTATTGAACTAAGGTGACCAGGCACCCTTATTTTCTGCGAACAGTCGTCAGTTTTCATGCTTTGTCCTTAGTTCCTTTATAACTAATTGAAGGCAGCAAATGTCCTCAATTTGTTATCTTTGGCCATCAGTTTCTGAAATGTACCCAAAATAATTGAAATAGGGAGAATTCGCTGTATATTTTAAACTAGAACTCAACTGAAAATACCAGTGCAGCCAAACTTGTCATCAATTGCTTGTTTCATCTACATCTACATGGAGACTCTGCAAATCACATTCAAGGGCCTGGCAGAGGGTTCATCGAACCACCTTCACAATTCTCTATTATTCGAATCTAGTATAGCGCGTGGAAAGCACGAACACCTATATCTTTCCGTACGAGCTCTGATTTCCCTTGTTTCAGCGTGGTGATCGTTCCTCCCTATGTAGTTCAATGTCAACAAAATATTTTTGCTTTTGGAGGAGGAGGTTGGTGATTGCAATTTCGTGAGAAGATTGCGTCGCAATGAAAAACGCCTTTCTTTTAATGATTTCCAGCCCCAAAACCTGTATCATTTCTGTGACACTCTCTCCCACATTTAGTGATAATACAAAACGTGCTGCCTTTCTTTGAACTTTTTCAATGTACTCTGTCAGTCCTACCTGGTAAAGATCCCACACCATGCAGCAGTATTCTAAAAGAGGGCAGACAAGTGTAGTGTAGGCAGTCTCCTTAGTAGGTCTGTTACATTTTCTAAGTGTCCTGCCAATAAAACGCAGTCTGCGGTTAGCCTTCCCCGTAACATTTTCTATGTGTCCCTTCCAATTTAAGTTGTTCGTAATTGTAAAACGTAGGTCCAGAATGAGATTTTCACTCCACAGCGGAGTGTGCGCTGATATGAAACATCCTGGCAGATTAAAACTGTGTGCCCGACCGAGACTCGAACTCGGGACCTTTGCCTTTCGCGGGCAAGTGCTCTACCAACTGAGCTACCGAAGCACGACTCACGCCCGGTATTCACAGCTTTACTTCTGCCAGTACCTCGTCTCCTACCTTCCAAACTTTACAGAAGCTCTCCTGCGAACCTTGCAGAACTAGCACTCCTGAAAGAAAGGATATTGCGGAGACATGGCTTAGCCACAGCCTGGGGGATGTTTCCAGAATGAGATTTTCACTCTGCAGCGGAGTGTGCGCTGTTGGTAGAGCACTTGCCCGCGAAAGGCAAAGGTCCCGAGTTCGAGTCTCGGTCGGGCACACAGTTTTAATCTGCCAGGAAGTTTCATAGCAGCGCACACTCCGCTGCAGAGTGAAAATCTCATTCTGGAAACATCCCCCAGGCTGTGGCTAAGCCATGTCTCCGCAATATCCTTTCTTTCAGGAGTGCTAGTTCTGCAAGGTTCGCAGGAGAGCTTCTGTAAAGTTTGGAAGTTAGGGGACGAGGTACTGGCAGAAGTAAAGCTGTGAGTACCGGGCGTGAGTCGTGCTTCGGTAGCTCAGATGGTAGAGCACTTGCCCGCGAAAGGTAAAGGTCCCGAGTTCGAGTCTCAGTCGGGCACACAGTTTTAATCTGCCAGGAAGTTTCATAATACCTAGGTATTTAGTTGAATTTATGGCTTTTAGATTAGACTGATTTATCGTGTAACTGAATTTTAACAAATTCCTTTTAGCACTTACGTGGATGACATCACACTTTTCGTTATTTAGGGTCAAGTGCCACATTTTGCACCATTCAGATATCTTTTCTAAATCATTTTGCAGTTTGTTTTGATCTTCTGATGACTTTATTAGTCGATAAATGACAGCGTCATCTGCAAACAACTGAAGATGGCTGCTCAGATTGTCTCCAAAATCGTTTATATAGATTAATTGCGAGAAACTGGACTAATAAAGTTGTGGAACTGTTTTCTGGTGCGAATGAATTTTTCCTTGAATTTAGAAATTAAGTTATACTGATGGGAGACATGCCGAAGCTTCAGATTAGGTCAGCTAGGTAACCGTGGGATTATTTGCTTTAACTGAAAAATTTTTAGAATGTGGAATAAATCTCCTTTTTTATCATCAACTTTCTTGTGATTATTGCTATTGAGAGTTCTACAACTTTTATTAGCCACACTGGTGGCACATTGGTCCAAGCGATCGGCTTCTGATCATTGTTGGTCCGGGTTTGAATCCTGGTGAGGTGTGGATGTTGTGTTTGTCTAAAGGCAATGGCTGTTTCCCTTCTGTGGCTGTTGCCCTACATTAGCTACAGATGACTGCTTATGGCCAATTGAGTTGCACACAATGATTGCTTACCAAAAAATAAAAAAAAAAAATTGTTAAGAACATTTTTTTCACCAGACTGTTTCTTCAGGCAGAGTTACTGGACTTGGAATATTCCTTCTTCTCTACAGTAAATTTTTGGCTTCAAATTTTTTTCTTGTACATAATCACGAAGAAATTTCAGTACAAAATCAGAATGTGGCTCTATTTTTATATGTTACCCCTATGAGTGACATTTTTAATTTATCAGAAGTAATATTCTGAATTATAGTACTTTATTCCTATTTCTTACTTATTTCATATGAAAAGTATCACTCAGATTCGTCATATGTTTATTAGACAGTCATGATACACTTCAGAAATTCTTTGCTAATCTTCACGGCAAGCCAGTGCACGTGGTTCACAGCCGCACTTGACAGAGATGAATAAAGTTCGTGGTTGTTTGTTTTGTATTCACAATCAGTAGTGGCTGCTATAGTTTTGAGGTAGGTAGGGGCAATGTGTTTACTTTCATTAAAGGTAGGAAATACTTATTAAGTAGCTGTTCCACATGCTTTTAAAAACAATTTGATGTTTTAATTTTTTCTCTATTTCATTTTTTTCTCCTCACTTGCCCAATTTTTTTGCTGTTCGATTTGAAATTAATTTTTCCACCCTTTGCCATCCCTAAAATGTTTCCACCCAAGGTGGCCGCCTAGTCTTGCCTAATGGTAGAAGTGACCCTGATACATGTGCTGCCCGGCAGAAATCTGTCACCAGGAACAACTGCAAATGGCAAGAAGTTAGCTGGCCAAAATATTGTGCCTTCTAGATGACAAAGCTCAGCTGAATACCCAAGAAATGTTCAGCATTAATTGCAACCACTGACTTTTTGCATATAATGAAGTATTGTCTGAAAATAACTGCACAAATATTGAGTCAGATCTTGATAAGGTTCCAAAGTGATGCAGAGATTAGCAACTTGTTTTAAATGTTCAGAAATATAAAATTTAGCACTTATCAGTGAGGCACAGTTGGAATCAGTTAACTCATACAAATATCTGGAAGTAACTGTATCTGTTTTAATCTGCCAGGAAGTTTCATATCAGCGCACACTCCGCTGCAGAGTGAAAATCTCATTCTGGAAACATCCCCCAGGCTGTGGCTAAGCCATGTCTCCGCTATATCCTTTCTTTCAGGAGTGCTAGTTCTGCAAGGTTCGCAGGAGAGCTTCTGTAAAGTTTGGAAGGTAGGAGACGAGGTACTGGCAGAAGTAAAGCTGTGAGTACCGGGCGTGAGTCGTGCTTCGGTAGCTCAGATGGTAGAGCACTTGCCCGCGAAAGGCAAAGGTCCCGAGTTCGAGTCTCGGTCGGGCACACAGTTTTAATCTGCCAGGAAGTTTCATCTGGAAGTAACAGTTTGTGAAGGTATGAAATGGAATGATCACATAGGTTCAGTTGTGGGTAACGAAGGTGGTGACTTTGGTTCATTGGTCTGGGAAAATGCAGTCTGTCTACAAAGGAGATTGCTTATGAAACAGTTGTGCTACCCATCCTAGGAAATTGTTCAAATGTGTGAGGCCTGTACAAAATAGGACTGTCAGGGGGCATTAAATGTATACAGAGAAGAGCAGCCCGAATATTCACTTGTTTGTCTGACCCGTAGGAGAGTGTCACAGAGATACTGAAGAAACTGAACTGACAGTCTCGTGAAGACAGATGCAACTATCCTGATAAAGCCTACTTACAAAGTTTCAAGCACTGGCTTTAAATGGTGGCTCTAGGAATAGTGAATAAGACAGTCCGTAGGGAATGAGATAGGAACTGAAATTGAGGGTAGCAAAGCAAAAGCTGAAATGCTTAACTCCATTTTCAAATGTTCCTTTACAAAGGAAAACCAAGGAGAATTGCCCCAATTTAATCCTCACATCACTGAAACGATGAATGAAATAAGTGTTAGTGGTGTTGAGAAACAACTGAAATTGTTAGAATTGAGCAAAGCTCCTGGGCCTGATGCAATCCCTGTCAGATTCTATTCGGAATTTGTGGCTGAGTTAGGGGACAGAAAGAAAAGACCATCCCTAGTTTTTGGAGAAAGGCACAGGCCACTACCGTCTACAAGAAGCATAGAAGTGATCCTCAAAACCTCTGTCCGATATCCTTGACATCGATTTGTTGTAGAATCTTAGAACATATTTTGAGCTCAAACATACTGAGGTACCTTGAACACAATGAATTCCTCAATGCCTGCCAGCACGGATTTTGAAAACATCGACCATGACAAACCCGACTCACACTTTTCTCACATGTGACTGGATTGAGGACTTTATGGTAGGAACGATGCAACATGTTATCTTAGATGAAAAGTCATTGTCAGATGTAGAAGTATCTTGGGGTGTGTCCCAGGGAAGTGTGTTTGGATCCTCGTTGTTCATGGTGTATGTTAATGACTTTGCAGACAACATTAATAGTAAAATCTGGCCTTTTGCCAATGATGTGGTTATCTATAATGAAGTACTATCTGAGAGGAGCTGCTACTTGATAGGATTTCAACACAGTGCAGAGATTTGCAACTTTCTCTAAATGTTCAGTAATGTAAACTTTTGCACTTAACAACATGAAAAAAACATAGTATCCTATGATTCTAATATCAACAAGTAACTGTTGGAATCAACCGACTCGTGCAAATACCTGGGTGTAACATTTTGTAGGGATATGAAATGGAATGATCACATAGGTTCAGTTGTGGGTCAGGCAGATGGTAGACACTGGTTTACTGGTAGAATACAGGGGAAGTGCAATCAGTCTACAAAAGAGATTGCTTACAAATCACTCATGAGACTGGTTCTAGAATATTGCACAAGTGAGTTGGATCCATACCAGATAGGACTAACAGGAGATATTGAACGTATACAGAGAAGGGCAGCACGAATGGTCACAGGTTTGTTTAATCCTTGGGAGATTGTCACAGAGTTAGTGAAGGAACTCAACTGTAAGACTCCTGAAGACAGGCATAAACTACCCAAGAACATCTACACTACTGGCCATTAAAATTGCTGCACCAACAAGAAATGTAGATGATAAATGGGTATTCATTGGACAAATATATTATACTAGAACTGACATGTGATTATATATTCATGCAATTTCAGTGCATAGATCCTGAGAAATCAGTACCCAGAACAACCACCTCTGGCCGTAATAACGGCCTTGACACGCCCGGGCATTGAGTCAAACACAGCTCGGATGGCGTGTACAGGTACAGCTGCCCATGCAACTTCAACACAATACCACAGTTCATCGAGAGTAGTGACTGGCGTATAGTGACGAGCCAGTTGCTCGGTCACCATTGACCAGACGTTTTCAATTGGTGGAGAGGGTGCTGGGCAGGGCAGCAGCTGAACATTTTCTGTATCCAGAAAGGCCCATACAGGACCTGCAACATGCGGTCGTGCATTATCGTGCTGAAATGTACGGTTTCGCAGGGATCGAATGAAGGGTAGAGCCACGGGTCGTAACAAATCTGATATGTAATGTCCACTGTTGAAAGTGCCATCAATGCGAACAAGAGGTGACCGAGACGTGTAACCAATGGCACCCCATACCATCACGCCAGGTGATACGCCAGTATGGCGATGACGGATACACGCTTCCAATGTGCGTTCACTGTGATGTTGCCAAACACAGATGCAACCATCGTGATGCTGTAAACACAAACTGGATTCATAGGAAAACATGACGTTTTGCCATTCGTGCACCCAGGTTCGTCGTCGAGTACACCATTGCAGGCGCTCCTTTCTGTGATGCAGCGTCAAGGGTAACTGCAGCCACGGTCTCCGAGCTGATAGTCTGTGCTGCTGCAAACGTCATTGAACTGTTCGTGCAGATGGTTGTTGTTTTGCAAACGTCCCCATCTGTTGACTCAGGGATCGAGACATGGCTACACGATCCATTACAGCCGTGCGATTAAGATGCCTGTCATCTCATCTGCTAGTGATACGAGGCCATTGTGATCCAGCACGGCGTTCCGTATTACTCTCCTGAAACCACCGATTCCATATTCTGCCAACAGTCATTGGATCACAATCAATGCGAGCAGCAATGTTGCGATACGATAAACCACAATCGCGATAGTCTACAATCCGACCTTTATCGAAGTCGGAAACGTGATGGTACGCATTTATCCTCCTTACACGAGACATCACAACAACATTTCACCAGGCAACACCGGTCAACTGCTGTTTGTGTATGAGAAATCGGTTGCAAACTTTCCTCATGTCAGCACGTTGTAGGTGTCGCCACCGGTGCCAACCTTGTGTGAATGCTCTGAAAAGGTAATCATTTGCATATCACAGCATCTTCTTCCTGTCAGTTAAATTTTGCGTCTGTAGCACGTTATCTTCTTGGTGTAGCAATTTTAATGGCCAGTAGTGTATTAACAAAGTTTCAAGGACCAGCTTGAAATAATTACTCTAGGGATATACTACAACCCCCTATCGCTCATGTAGGGGTTGTGAGAATAAGATTAGAATATTTACTGCATGCACAGAGACATTCAAACAATCATTATTCCTCCACTCCTTACGTGAATGGAAGGAGAAGAAACCTTAATAACTGGCACAATGGGACATACCCTCGACCATGTACCTTACGGTGGTTTGCAGAATGTAGATGTAGATGAAGATGTAGATAGGGGCTGTGTCTGCCACCACATTTCATTGCTGCAAATGGTGAGTCTCAGACATGGTTACCACAATGTACTGAAACCATGAAAACAAAAAACAGACAGGTATTGTTTTTGTAATGATCTCTTAAATTACATCAGTTGTCCCAGAAAAAAATCTTAACTACCAGTGAATTTGTTTTCTAGTAATTAACTCCTCTGTAATCCTGATAAAATACATCAACTAACTCTGGGACTAACTAAATATGCATAGAGTGAATCAATGAAACTGCCTGCCTCTCCGAATTGATCTGAGAGGAATTTGGTAGCTGTATCTGCAAGAGAATAGCTCAGCTGTGGTCTCTCGTCAGCAGCAGATGTCACTGAGCACGCAAAAATGGCGTATGCTAGTTTTACCTATTCACACATCTCCTACAGTGTACTGATATGGGGACATTCCTGTTATAGAAGTGAAATTCGGTAACTGAAAAGGAAGTGACCAGATTAAAGAGCAAAGTGAATCCTAAGAAGCTCTTTATCAGAAACATGATATTGACTGCAGTAAATTCAGAATTCTATACAGTGTTGTGTTATGTTGAAAATGAGTTTTGCACTGTAGAGCATACACAGTCACAGTGCTAGTCACATGTGTGAATTGTGTTTTATTCATCTCATGACGTACATTTTCAATCCATTTGGTTTGCGTACAGGAGACATGTCAAAAATTTATAATACAGTTAGAAAGATTTTTACACTAATAAATAATAGCACTACAATAAATAATAACACTATAAGGATATTTCTTGGATGTAACACATTGTATCCAGCTCATGTTTGCTGTTTGTCATGCATGTATTCAGCCACTGAGTAATACCTCATACAGCTTTCTTTTAAGTGGACCTAAATTCATCTGCATCAACTTGTTCCCTTTAAATTTATTGCAAATTTTCATTCCCAAATGGAACTTTGATACCTCATGAAAAAAATTGGGGAAATTCCCACAAAATATCATGTTCAAATTTTTTAATTTGTTGTTGGAGTGCCCCATGTACACAATAACGAAACTTTCTGAAAAAAAAAACAGTGCTGATACCAATGTTTGAAAATTTTGTTAAAGAAACAGCAGTAAATTTTAAGAATTTTTCTGGAAGAGTATTCTTTTTACCAGTTGCATGTTTAATAATTAAACCTATTCTACTGAACGAAGTCTGTGGTTAATAAAGAATCTTGAATCAAGTGAGAGATAGAAAGGAGATCAAGTAGCTTGAGGAATCGTTGCTCCACTGGAGAATGTTACAGGAGCACTGAGAATTCTAACCTGGCAGCCACGCAAAGTAATACTGTGAATATCTGTAGCAGAACTAAGCTGAAAATTCACAGGACCATTCAGCAGTGCATAACGTATAATAGGTATTCCTCAACTTCTCAGTCCCATAGGAATTGTGCAGATATAGCTGGATTAATAACATCTTACACATAGGCATAGAAGTAGCCACTATTGCCTCTTTGAACTTGTAGACCAGACAGAAAAAAATATTACTTTGTTGTGCAGTAAAATGTACCTTCTGTAGTAGCAGTAGTTTTATTTGGTTGTCAACCATTTTACAGAGATATTGGACATGCTGTGGTATAACAGTTTCAGAACAAAAAAAACACACAAAAAAAACAATTCATATACACAGGTATTTACCCATTTATAGTCCACCTCTGTAACCTAGCAGTAGCATTACCGCCTACTACGCAGGGGGCCCAGGTTTGATTGTGTGTCCATCATCATCATTTTCATCATCATTGACTCGCAAGTCACTGAAATGGCATCAACTAAAAAGGACTTGCAATACAGTAGCCGAACTCCCCCGAATTGGGCCTCCCAGCCAACAATGCCATACGATCATTTCCATTTTTTTTTACCCATTTATAGAGCTAGTTGGGCAACAATCTCGGCATTTGCCTGAAGTAATTTAGGAAAATCACAGAAAACTTCAATCATCATGGCCGGATGAATAATGGAATCTCCATCCTCACAAATACAAGGCCAGTCTGTTTAAAACATTGTTACCTCATTCTGTTTACCCACAGCGTACAATACTGTTTTGCAAAGTAGTTATTTCATAATGTACATGTTGGTGCTACAATGTTCTTTAACTTCTCAACTATAGTCACTGCATGCACTATACATGCACTACCATCTATCAACAGGACCATTTTGATGCCCAGATTACATTCTTGTATCGCAAATTCCTATTTGCGTGCCTGAAAAATTGAGTGAGATTCGGAGCTCAGAAAGAGAATAAGATGTTAGTATTGTTTGTTGCGGACCTTTGGTTTAAGGTTTTCCAAAAAATTTAAAAAAAAAATTAAAAAAAGCATCATAGTGGGAAACAGTGTTGTGAAGTGACAGAAGTGTTTTATTGTTAGTTGTGTTACATTTTTGCCAAACCCCCCACTCTTTGCTGAGTAACCCTTGACTGTGTAGAATGTATTGCTTTACGGGCACTTTTTAACATCCTTACAATTATTTCCTGCATAAACATAAATCTAGAGAATCTAAAACCATTTTTATCTGTTTCCAGTGAACTTTTTTTACACGTTCTAATATTTCTTTGTTCCCTTGAATATCTAGAATTTGAACTCCTTTGTGAATTAAATGTACAAATAACTTACAGGAATGCTGCTAAGTGATGTCCCCAAGGAAAATGTTGAGAACGGTGGGGAACCCTTTAGCATCCCATAAAAGCGATCCCCAATGTTATTTTTTTATAGATTGTATCCCAGTTTTGACAAGAGATGTTTTCAGACTGTTTTTTCCCATAACTGTTGACGTTGATATCTTATTGTACATGATAAAATATATTTAACTCATTTCCCTATCAGAAGAAAAGGAAAAGAGAGGGAAAATTGCATGTTACTTCAGCTGAACTTATTCAGTTGTGAGTAGAGTGTAGAACTTAGATAGAAAATTATTTTCATTTTCACTCGCCATTTTTGCATGGTCTTGTAACATGTTTTCATTGCTGTTATGTGTTTGCAGGTGATGTGATACGCATCCACAGCAAGCAAGCAGACGGCTGGTGGCTGGGGGAGCTCAACGGAGTCGTCGGCATCTTCCCCGCCACCTACGTCGAGGAGATCGAGTAGCGGCGTGTGTCGACCTTCCTTCTGCGCAGTCGGCATCCACGGCAGGTCACACTCAGTCGCCTCTGTCACCTGCCTCATGAGTCAGAATGGCTGAAGTCTGTGACACACAAACAGTAATAGGGGACATTGTGCGCCATTTGACACCACTGTGGCTGTTTTTGGTGCCCTGTTTGACACAACTGTAGAGTAAGAGGCTTTTGCCCCATTTAGCAACCACTGGAACTGAAGTGCCTTTTGTCCCATTTGACAGCCACTGTAAACAAAATGTGATCTGCCCTGTTTGACACAGTTGTGAGGGATTACTTCTGTGCCTTGTTTAATGCTAAACTTACACCAAGGAGAAGCGAGTTGATACTGTGTGCACCAAGGCATCCTGCTACACAACACATGATGTCACCAGCACTTGAGCCAACATCATGTACTACCTCCAGTATATATTGTCTTCCACTCTGCATTTGTTTACATTCACTGCCTCGTATCACATCATGAACTGCTGAGAGCTGCATTTAGCCTCTTAAAGGGAGTGACTGATGTACTGTGTGACTGCATATTTGGATTTGAGTTTCAATACGTAGGCAGAAAAAGTTACAGTGCTCTGGATGAAGTATTAGAAATAAACACTGAATGGAAACAGTGATTTAAGGAGGACAATGGAATGAAACTTGTGGGGAGCAACAGAGTTTGCACAATTCAAAGTCTGTGTAATTCTACAACAGCAATTCATTTCTCTTGTTATGTAACAAAATTTACTCATGTACCACATGATGCAGTGGTAACTCTAAATTTGAAAAAAGTTCACAATGTGAACCTTGGAAGATTTTGGCACCTGACATTTATTCGCAATGTCAGAAACAATAATGGAATATTGTTGACTGTTGACATCTGTTATTAAAATATGCATTTTTGTGGGGTCAATAAAACTGCCATATTTCATGTTTTGCTTCTTGTTTTCAGCATCAGAAGCTGTAGTTCTTAATGGAAGATCGATGTGTTTATTGTGCTCATGAATAATGCAATTTCTCCGTTGTAAACTAGGATCTGGAATGCTTTGAATGAATTAAACATAACACAAATTTCAGAGCATTATTTTGCTTTCATTCTTCTCTTAAGTATTTTGTTCAGTTTAATGCAATGTCCTATGTCCCCAAATACTAACAAACTTTCTTCACCTCTCCATCTTCAATACTATATCACATATTCCAGTCTTTGGAATCTTTTACAATTTTCCCTCTGTAATTCCCCATTGTTTCTGCACAATTACTCTTTCTGCTGCTGTATGTGCACACCCAAACTTTTCACTTCATCTGTGCATCCAGTTCTGACTATCTGAAAAGGTTCAAAAACCCATTCTTTTTACTCGTTTTGCATAGGCCTATTTCCTTTCCTGTTTGGCATAATTTTTGTTTCATATTTCAGTTGTTAACTCTGCAGCACTTGTTTTGATGTCGCATTTTCTACAATTTTGGTATCGGGAAGTGATGTTCTGTGCGTAAACTCTTCTAACAGTATATGTCTCAGTTGACATTTTTAAAGCCTTTCATTTCCCACTAAGTTCACAGTTGGGCCTGACAGAATTTCACTATATGTTAAGAAGAGGTCCAAGTAATGCAATGTAGAAAATTCAGAGTGAAAATAAATTATGAACAAACTCAATTGACAACTGAGTTACTAATGCATGAACTGTCAATCTAAGTACTTGAATGAAATATGGATACCCATGCATTTAATGTCATGCTTTCTACTTAGATACAAAAAGACCTCTAGAAAAATTGCTTACTTGCAATGCCTGTATGACATAATAATGTGAACCAGACCAAATACAGCATCCAAAAATACAAATTTCATAATTTAAAATGGCATCCAAATACCTTTAAATAATGCTAATTTACAAACAGGAATTCAATGAGGCAAAAGTTAATATTGAAATTACTGTATCTATAAGGCATTGCTGTTCATTGGGGAACATGACATGCTTGCTGTGGAAGTACTATAGTCAGTGTGTGATGGGTTCATTTACATCCATGTAAATGTTGACACCATCGCAGCTGAAATGTCTAATTTGCTGAACATTTAATTCGCCATAAGACTGTAATGGCACAATTTGTGAGCCAGTATGGTCTTAAATCTCTGCCATACCACTTATATACAATTGTTGTACTCAAATTATCTTGGTCAAACAGGCTTATTAAAAACATTATTTTGGATATCTGAGAATGAAATGGAAAGTTGGCTGAGTCTCTTGTATTTCGTTTATGCTATTTCTCTGATCTACTAACACCAAACTTAATTCTGTGTAAACACAACACAGTTATGTGTGTGTATCTACTGACCACGTTGGTTGTTAGAGAAGAAATTGTTTTGACATCGTGTACATTATGCTTATTGTTTCTGAATTGTTTCAGTATTTTTATGTATATCAGACACATGGTTTATGAACTGTTTAACTAGGACATGTGGATACACAGAATACAAATTACTAATTGTATATCTGCAATTGCTGTAATGTTAAATACATGTTTGAAATTGTTGCTAAATGGGAATATAATTGCTAGATAGAAGTTTGCGGTTTATTTTCTGCCCCACTCTACAGCATGTCCAGAACGGCCAGTTTTGTGTCTGTTGAAGAAAATAAAAAGGCCTCTGAATTTTTGGTCACTGAATCTAAGTAATCACTTAGGAGGTGATTCAAATAAGGATATTGTCATCGACAGTATGTCTTCCATTTGTGTGTATTTATCACTGAAATGTCAAATTGCAAGTAAAAAGAAAATAAAGCTAATTTGCAAGGATTGTGAAGTATTGACTTTGTTCAGATATTTTAAGATGGTGTCACCTACTGTAAACATGTTGCCAGGAGAAAAAAAGTTTATTTTCAAGAATAAATAAAACGTGTGTGTGTGTGTGTGTGTGTGTGTGTGTGTGTGTGTGTGTGTGTGTGTGAGTGAGTGAATGAACGAGAGAAAGGAGATAATTATCAAACTGTTCAATAATTGTAATTTAATGCATTGTAACATTAACTGAGTAAAACCAAAGCTAATTTGTATATAAAAGTGGGGAAAATGAGGCTGTTTCAAGAATCATTGATTAAATGTCATATTTTTCTGTCTGGTATGAGTCCAAAATTCCATTTGTGACTCCACTGCCACAAAGTTGCAAAAACGCCATGAACTGCTAATTTCATGTGTTTTCTTTTCATGTACTATGTGTGGTTAGATCAGACTAAGCATAATGTAAAGAAAAAAAATATCAAAACAATCAAAATTTTGCATACATAATGTAAAACTTTCTAAGCATTAAGGAATGGCTATTGTTAATATAAACCTGTTTAAAATATTTTATGTAATATTCATTAACAACCTCAGTGATGCACAGAAATTTTATTTTCTTGTTTTGTAGCTGAGTGTTGTACGTGTCTGGATTGTGTAATGCATGTTTAATGTATGTGTATCTTGTAATGTGCTGATATCATCACAGAAGTGTATTTTACAGCCATATACCAAAAACATTATTTTTATGTACTCTAAAAGTTGTCATGTATAAAATAAACCATTGTACTATGTAACTGAGTTTTTTCACTTCCCATCCCCTCCCTGCCCTTGCTAAAACAGACACACAGATATGTTTTATTTGTTTTGCTAACCAGCCATCTACGACCATGGGAAGTTTATAAGCATTATGGTAAGGGCCAGTTTTAGTTTTTTTCTTTAAGCTAGGCAATTTTCATGCCTGTGGCAGCACTCGGCACCAATTGTTCATTTCTCATCTCGTAAAGTTCCAAATGTTTCTACATCTGTTCTAGGGATGTATAGGTTTGCACGTGTTTCAATTGTACGTTCATTTCCTATATATCTTTTTTAACTTTCATGTACCTTAGTATTCTTGCTTTTGGTGCCAAGTGAGAGATGATCAGAACTTTTTTATGTCTTTAAAATATGTGTCTTGTTTTAATTTTTGCTTTGTAGATCCTGTTTTTATAAATATATTGTAAAGGATGAGTCCCAATTTTTTTTCTAATTTGGCTAGCTAACATCTCTCAAGGATACAAAGCACTCTGATACATACAGACACACTAGTTTTGACAGCAATAAAGGACAGCCAACCAGTTGCAAAAAATGGTGGTTTTCAAATAACTTTGCCCACAGTTTGGCCAGATCTAAACCAGTCTATTTCAGGAGGACAGACAACTTCGCACTAGCAATTCACTTGGTAAAAGCTGATGTGACAAGCCCTGGATTTTAGAGGCTTCATTTTTACATCTGGACATACATACCATTGGCAAAAAATACCATGCAGGGACAGCATTTACTGAGTTAATTGCTAATAAGAAGCTGCCTGTCTTGTTAATTGTGGTCCCAGAGATTCAGCTCCGACGACGAGGTGAAAGAAGAGGGTCATAAGTTTCTGAACAGCACAACGACGAGCTGGTATGACATGGGCCTACAAAAACTGCCACAGCATCTACAAAAATGCATCGACAGAAATGGTGATTATGTCGAAAAATAGCTAAATGTTCAAGCTGTAAACTGATGTATACCACTGTAGAAATAAACAGGCCTATGTACTTATAAAAGAATATGAGACCTTACTTTCGGGATTACCCTCATAGCATACCTAAAGAGATCGGACAATCACAGTAGCCTTGCAACTACAAGCAATCGCACAACCAGTAATCACGCGTTCCAGGGAGGACAAGCATGTGATCCTCACTACGTGTATTGATATGGGGTGAAAAGCCATCCTGCATAAAGGTTGTACCATCCGGCAGGTGTTTATCAGCCAGGCTAGGGAAGATGCGATTCTGTAACATATTGGCGTACCTTGCACCCATCATGCTGAAAGTTTGAAAAGCAGTACCCTGCATTTCCTAGAAGAAAAGGGTCCAATCATGACTGATGTGGTAAATCCACACCACACAGTGACTTTCTTGTCATACAATAGGATTTCCATTACAGTTCTAAGATTTTCCGTAGCTCAAATTCTGCAGCTGTAGGTGTTGAGAGGCCCTCAGAGTGTGAAATGGTGTTTGTACACCCACAACAGATTAGACAAGCAATTGTCATCTTCCCCCATTTTTTGGAAGTGCTCACAGTGCAAATGCTGCCCTTGTCACAAAATTGGTAGCTAACAGTTCATGATGACACTAGTTTTGTACAGATAGCATGGGAGGATGCGACTTAGTGCTCCACAAATAATGGAGCATGGAATGCCAGAGCGATTCGTGACTTCATGAGTGTTGACTTCACCGTGTGGAGATGAACTTGCTATAGTCTCCATTTCTTCCTGAACTGTCCGAGCAGCAGTGGCACTTGTGCCTGGCCGATCATCTAAGAACTTTGAACTTCATGATCATTTTCTTAACAGTGACACTTGTCACAGGACTTTTACCCCTTCAAATATCCTTCTTATGGCAGTAGGATCACAAAGCTGCAGTAGTGGATTCTCCATTGTGATAATAAAGCTTCAATAACACTGTCTTTTCTGGTGAGGCCAGCATGTCACAATTGATCGAGCTTCTGAGCCACCTCTTGCTCCAGCTCATTTTGTACACAATTCTTATGCAGTGTCACTGATGTGTTCTTGTGCAGAGTCATCTGTTGGCCAGTTTTTGGACTTGTTTTTAGTTTCAATAAGACCCCGTGTCATTTCAGGCATGTGTGCCAGTTTTTACCTCTCTGCCTACATTATTCTGTGAGTTACTGGATTTTCAAATTTTAACAGAATTCTGGGACACATTGTAATTATTCTAAGGCATCCAAGATGTTCCAGAAAGTGGTTTCAGGTTCTAATTTTTTTTTCACCTTTTTTCAACATGACCTCCCGTTTAGGCTCCCTCACAATCTATATATACCCTATCTGCTGAGCCGTGCACCTGAATTATAGGCCAATATCAGCAATGTTGGTTTGTAGTAGGATTTTGGAACGATTTATTGACACATAGCATGGATTCAGAAACCGTTCTTGTGAAAAACAACTAGCTCTTTATACTCTTGAGGTAATGAGTGCTATCGATAGGGGATGTCAAATAATGGATTCCATATTTTTAGATTTCCAGAAGGCTTTCAACACGGTTCCTCACAAGCATCTTCTAACCAAATCGTGTGCCTATGGCATATCATCTCAGCTGTGCGACTGGGTTCATGATTTCCTGTCAGGAAGGTCACAGTTCGTAGTAATAGATGGAAAGTCATCGAAAAAAACAGAAGTAATATTCGGCATTCCCCAAGGTAGCGTTATAGGGCCTCCATTGTTCCTTACCTATATTAATGACATAGCAGACAATCTGAGTAGCCGTCTTAGATTATTTTTAGCTCATGCTGTCATTTACCGTCATGTAAAGTCATCAGATGACGAAAATGAACTATAAAATGATTTAGATAAGATATCTGTATGGTGCAAAATGTGGCAATTGACTCTGTCACACAAATCTGAAGGCTGTAAACTCAACTAAATACTTAGGGATTAAAATTACAAATAACCTTAATTGGAAAGGTCACATTTATAATGTTGTAGGTAGAGCAAAATGAAAGATGGCGATTCATTGGCAGAACACTTAGAAGATGTAACGGATCTACTAAAGAAATTGCTTACACCACACTTGTCCACCCTATTCTGGAGTATTACTGTGTGATGGATGACATCGAAAAAACTCAAAGAAGGCTGGCATTTTGTATTATTGAGAAATAGGTGAGAAAGTGCCACAGACATGTTACATGAATTGGAGCAGCAATCATTAAAACGAAGGCATTTTTCGTTGTGACAGGATCTTGTCATGAAATTTCAATCACAAGTTTTCTCCTCTGATTGTGAAAACATTCTGTTGGCACCTACCTGCATAGAGAGAAATGATGATCAACATAAAATAAGAAAACATCAGGTATCCCACAGAAAAATTTAACAGCTCATTTTTCCCCTGCACCATTTGATAGTGGAATGGTAGAGAGACAGTGGAAAGGTGGTTCACTGAACCCTCTGCCGGGCACTTTATTGTGAATAGCAGAGTAATCACGTAGACATAGACAATTACTTAGCGCTGCCCCACAAATATACAGACATGTCACTGAAAGTGGCCATAGTAGGGTTTGAGCCAACACATTAAGGCACAATGTGGACACAGGCCTTATTAATGTCTCCTAATAGGGGTCTGGACACCATTGATCAGAAAGCATATGTTGACTCAGTCCACACTCCTGAAGGTTTTCTCTGTTGATGGAATCTACGAAGCATGTACAGGGTGTTTCAAAAATGACCGGTATATTTGAAACGGCAATAAAAACTAAACGAGCAGCGATAGAAATACACCGTTTGTTGCAATATGCTTGGGACAACAGTACATTTTCAGGCAGACAAACTTTCGAAATTACAGTAGTTACAATTTTCAACAACAGATGGCGCTGCAAGTGATGTGAAAGATATAGAAGACAACGCAGTCTGTGGGTGCGCCATTCTGTACGTCGTCTTTCTGCTGTAAGCGTGTGCTGTTCACAACGTGCAAGTGTGCTGTAGACAACATGGTTTATTCCTTAGAACAGAGGATTTTTCTGGTGTTGCAATTCCACCGCCTAGAACACAGTGTTGTTGCAACAAGACGAAGTTTTCAACGGAGGTTTAATGTAACCAAAGGACCGAAAAGCGATACAATAAAGGATCTGTTTGAAAAATTTCAACGGACTGGGAACGTGAAGGATGAACGTGCTGGAAAGGTAGGGCGACCGCGTACGGCAACCACGGAGGGCAACGCGCAGCTAGTGCAGCAGGTGATCCGACAGCGGCCTCGGGTTTCCGTTCGCCGTGTTGCAGCTGCGGTCCAAATGACGCCAACGTCCACGTATCGTCTCGTGCGCCACAGTTTACACCTCTATCCATAGAAAATTCAAACGCGGCAACCCCTCAGCGCCGCTACCATTGCTGCACGAGAGACATTCGCTAACGATATAGTGGACAGGATTGATGACGGCGATATGCATGTGGGCAGCATTTGGTTTACTGACGAAGCTTATTTTTACCTGGACGGCTTCGTCAATAAACAGAACTGGCGCATATGGGGAACCGAAAAGCCCCATGTTGCAGTCCCATCGTCCCTGCATCCTCAAAAAGTACTGGTCTGGGCCGCCATTTCTTCCAAAGGAATCATTGGCCCATTTTTCAGATCCGAAACGATTACTGCATCATGCTATCTGGACATTCTTCGTGAATTTGTGGCGGTACAAACTGCCTTAGACGACACTGCGATCACCTCGTGGTTTATGCGAGATGGTGCCCGGCCACATCGCACGGCCAACGTCTTTAATTTCCTGAATGAATATTTCGATGATCGTGTGATTGCTTTGGGCTATCCGAAACATACAGGAGGCGGCGTGGATTGGCCTCCCTATTCGCCAGACATGAACCCCTGTGACTTCTTTCTGTGGGGACACTTGAAAGACCAGGTGTACCGCCAGAATCCAGAAACAATTGAACAGCTGAAGCAGTACATCTCATCTGCATGTGCAGCCATTCAGCCAGACACGTTGTCGAAGGTTTCGGGTAATTTCATTCAGAGACTACGCCATATTATTGCTACGCATGGTGGATATGTGGAAAATATCGTACTATAGAGTTTCCCAGACCACAGCGCCATCTGTTGTTGAAAATTGTAACTACTGTAATTTCGAAAGTTTGTCTGCCTGAAAATGTACTGTTGTCCCAAGCATATTGCAACAAACGGTGTATTTCTATCGCTGCTCGTTTAGTTTTTATTGCCGTTTCAAATATACTGGTCATTTTTGAAACACCCTGTAGAATGAATGAATGAATGAATGCTTTTACACATCAAAGTGGATTTTGCATAAACTACTGAAAAGGAAAAGAGAAGAAGAAAGTGACTTTACTAACTTTTTATGTAGCTGAAGATGCTATTAAAAGATGAATTACCATCATTATTATTATCATCCATTTACTCAGGTGTTCCAAGCACATGGGCGAACTGGTCACAAAGTTCAGTTCCGACACTTCGCACTTCGTGTTGACTTGCGGACAGGGTTGCTATCATACTTAGCATACTTTCACTCGGTACTGCCCTAGGGTGTAATTTTCAGGGGAATTGAAACAAAGGTGAAGAAAGTGTTTATTCGACAGAAGACTGCAACAAGATTTCTCTGTAAAGGTGATAACTGAAAACTTTTCAGAAGCTTTTTCAGGGACATACAGATTATTTATTACACTTACATGCCAATACATATCCTCCCTTTTATTTATGTTAGACACATGCACTATTGTACATTATATTTTGTCACTGGTCAGTGAAAAAATATAATGTACAATAGTGTAATGTCAATCAACAGCTCCGCCATTACACCAGTGATGCAAGTGAAGTAGCAAGAGGATGAAATTGTAAGTGATCAACTGTCATATAAAAACCTTTCACACTGTCTTCGTAACACATAACTGAAGCAAATGGTGACATAAAAATTATGAAAAATCACCAATGTTACTGACAGATTTTTGGCTTGCTAACCAACAAAAGTAAACAGAAAAGGGTAGCAGAACACTCTCAAATTAAATCAAGTGATACTGTGAGAAATTACAGGCCGGCGCATAAGTTCGTAAGCTTTTCTTTCGCATGTTGACATACTGGTTGCTATGGGATTGTTTATCAAGTGTCATTATTTAATTTGTAGTTTGCTGTTGTTATTTATGTTTACATATTGTCATTTGGAGGTAGTGACTGGAGCTACTGATGCTATAAAATGGAGTGCCATGTAGAGAAATCTGTATATTTCTGACATAATCTTCTGTTTGGAACCAGTAGAGGGGGCACAGCAGCGGAGACAGCCAGAAACAGTTGCATAGTGTCTGGGATAATGGCACTGGACACAGCACAGCGAGGAAGTGGATGTCTTTTTGACATCAGTGAGTCTCCGTGTTCAGGAAGACCTTCGGGGTTCGACGAATATCATTTAAACGCATGATCTACACCAGTGGATTCAAGAACTGGCGAATATGATGAACTGAAACCATTCCACCATGTGAAAGGTTTAAAAAAATCAGGTGTATGGGTACCGCATGATCAAAGCCCAATCATAAAAATCGGGAGGTGGCCATATGTGCATCTCTGCTTACTTGTCACCAAATGCCTCACGAACGACACCGACCATTCCTACCCTGTATCATTACTGGTGATGAGAAATGGTGTCTTTATGCTAACATAATGAAAAAAGAAGAATGGTTGAGCCCAGACACTGTAGCAACTTCCTACACACGATGGTCCATTGACAGTGACCGGGCCAAATATCTCACAAAATAAGCATCAAAAGAAAAAACTACAAAGAACGAAACTCGTCTAGCTTGAAGGGAGAAACTAGATGGCGCTATGGTTGGTCCGCTAGATGGCACTGCCATAGGCCAAATGATTATCAAATGTGTTTTTTTAAATAGGAACCAAAATTTTTATTACATATTCATGCAGTATATAAAGAAATATGAATGTTTTAGTTGGACCACTTTTTTCGCTTTGTGATAGATGGTGCTGTAACAGCCACAAATGTATGAGTACGTGGTATCACGTAACATTCCACCAGTGCAGACGGTATTTGCTTCGTGGTACATTACCTGTGTTCAAAAGGACCGTTTAACAATTGAGGAAAAGGTCGATATCGTGTTGATGTATGGCTATTGTGATCAAAATGACCGAAGGGTGTGTGCCGTGTACGCTGCTCGGTATCCTGGACGACATCATCCAAGTGTCCGGACCGTTCGCCGGATAGCTACGTTATTAAAGGAAACATGAAGTGTTCAGCCACACGTGAAACGTCAACCACAATCTGCAACAAATAGTGACCATCCCCAAGTAGGTGTTTTAGCTGCTGTCGCGGCTAATCCGCACATCAGTAGCAGACAAATTGCACGAGAATCGGGAATCTCAAAAACGTCGGTGTTGAGAATGCTACATCAACATCGACTGCACCCGTACCATATTTCTATGCACCAGGAATTGCATGGCCACGACTTTGAACATCGTTTACAGTTCTGCCACTGGGCACAAGAGAAATTACGGGAAGATGACAAATTTTTTGCACGCGTTCTATTTAGTGACGAAGCGTCATTCACCAACAGTGGTAACGTAAACCGCCATAATATGCACTACTGGGCAACGGAAAATCCACGATGGCTGCGACAAGTGGAATATCAGCGACCTTGGTGGGTTAATGTATGGTACAGCATTATGGGAGGAAGGATAATTGGCCCCCATTTTATCGATGGCAATCTAAAAGGTGGAATGTACGCTGATTTCCTACGTAATGTTCTACCGATGTTATTACAAGATGTTTCACTGCATGACAGAATGCCAATGTACTTCCAACATGATTGATGTCCAGCACATAGCTCGCGTGCAGTTGGAGCAATATTGAATAGTGTATTTCATGACAGGTGCATTGGTCGTCGAAGCACCATACCGTGGCCCACACGTTCACTGGATCTCACGTCCCCGGATTTCTTTCTGTGGGGAAAGTTGAAGGATATTTGCTATCGTGATCCACCGACAATGCCTGACAACATGCGTCAGCATATTGTCAATGCATGTGTGAACATTACGGAATGCAAACTACTCGCTGTTGAGAGGAATGTCGTTACACATATTGCCAAATGCATTGGGGTTGATGGACATCATTTTGAGCATTTGTTGCATTAATGCAGAAATGATAAGTTCACAAAGGCACATGTATCACATTGGAACAACCGAAATAAAATGTTGAAATGTACCTACATTCCGTATTTTAATTTTAAAAACCTACCTGTTACCAAGTGTTCGTCTAAAATTGTGAGCCGTATGTTTGTGACTATTACAGCACCACCTATCACAAAGCGAAAAAAGTGGTCCAACTAGAGCATTCATTCTCCTTTACGTACTACATGAATATGTAATAAAAAAGGGGGGTTCCTATTAAAAAAAAAACACGGTTGATATCCATTTGACTTATGGCAGTGCCATCTAGTGGGCCAACCATAGCGCCATCTGGTTTCGCCCTTCAAGCTAGACAAGTTTTGTTCTTTGTATTTATTCCGTTTGACGCTTATTTTGTGAGATATTTGGCACGGTCATGATCAACGGACAACCCTGTATAAAGACCTGTGTGCATCCACAAAAGATAATGTTGTGCATCTGGCACAACAGGAATGTTTCGGTGTACTACCAATTGCTTCCCCGAGGTGTAACGATCGCTGATGGCGTTTATTGCCAACAACTGAGATGTCTTGCAGACAACCCAAGAACAACAAACCAGGAAGACTGTGAGAAACAACGCTACGTCACAATAACGCCCACCTGCTTTCTGCGAGACTGACAAAAACCGCTATGCAGCAGTTGGGTTGGGAAGTCACTCGGCACCAGCCATATTCACCTCACCTTCTACTCTCAGAATTTCACCTTTTCTGCTCTCTACTGAACAACCTCGAAGGAGCTTCCTCTCCAGATGAAAATGTGCGCTGAATGTGGCTCTATGAGTTTTTGCCTTAAAAACAACGTGACTTTTATGGCTGCAGAACTGTAAGGTTACCCCAGCACTGGCAGACTGTTGTAAATAGTGAAGGGGAATATACAGGGTGATTCAAAAAGAATACCACAACTTTAGGAATTTAAAACTCTGCAACGACAAAAGGCAGAGCTAAGCACTATCTGCCGGCGAATTAAGGGAGCTATAAAGTTTCATTTAGTTGTACATTTGTTCGCTTGAGGCGCTGTTGACTAGGCGTCAGCGTCAGTTGATGCTAAGATGGCGACCGCTCAACAGAAAGCTTTTTGTGTTATTGAGTACGGCAGAAGTGAATCGACGACAGTTGTTCGGCGTGCATTTCGAACGAAGTATGGTGTTAAACCTCCTGATAGGTGGTGTATTAAACGTTGGTATAAACAGTTTACAGAGAATGGGTGTTTGTGCAAAGGGAAAAGTTGTGGAAGGCCGAGAACGAGTGACGAAAATGTAGCACGCGTCCAGCAAGCATTTGTTCGCAGCCCAGGAAAATCGACTCGCAGAGCTAGCAGAGAGCTGCAAATTCCACAATCAACTGTATGGAGAGTCCTACGAAAAAGGTTAGTTATGAAACCTGAACGTCAACTACCCGAGGCGATGGATCGGCCGCCAGGCAGCCCGTGACGGAGCACTTCATCACTGGCCTCCAAGAAGCCCTGATCTTACCTCCTGCGATTTTTTCTTATGGGGGTATGTTAAGGATATGGTGTTTCGGCCACCTCTCCCAGCCACCATTGACGATTTGAAACGAGAAATAACAGCAGCTATCCAAACTGTTACGCCTGATATGCTACAGAGAGTGTGGAACGAGTTGGAGTATCGGGTTGATACTGCTCGTGTGTCTGGAGGGGGCCATATTGAACATCTCTGAACTTGTTTTTGAGTGAAAAAAAACCTTTTTAAATACTCTTTGTAATGACGTATAACAGAAGGTTATATTATGTTTCTTTCATTAAATACACATTTTTAAAGTTGTGGTATTCTTTTTGAATCACCCTGTATTACTGATGACTGAAGTCTCTGTTATGAGTATCTGCTGTGGTTATTAAACTTATGGAAAAACATTACAAACTTATGCACCATTGCAATGGATCAGGAGGTGTAGTAGATGAGCAGTGGTAAAAGTAAGATAAGTGTAGTAAAATAACTGTGATGGCTGAAGTAGAGATGATATAAAATGTGCAGTAACAATGGCAAGAAAAGCATTTCTGCAAAAGAGATATTTGTTAACGCTGATATAAATTTAACTGTTAGATCGTTTCTGGAGCGTAGCATAGCACAGAAGTGAAATGTGGACAGTAAGCAGTTGATACAAGAAGAGAATAGAGACTTTCGAAATGCAGTGCTGTAGATGAATGCTTACAACTAGATAGGCAACTCAACAAACTAATGAGGAGGTTCCAAACCGAACTGGGAGAAAAAAGAAATTTATGGTACATCCTGACTAAAAGAAGGGATTGCAGGATAGACCCCATTGCGAGGCATTGACAAATGATGCACTTGATGATGAAGGAAAGTCTCGGGGATAAAAATCATAGAAATTTGAATGGAGTAAGCAGGTTGTGGTAGTTATGCAGAGATGAAAATAGAGTAGGGAGGGGAACGGTGTCAAATCAGTCTTTGGACTGAAGTTGGTGACAGTCCTCGTTCCTTTTAATACCATTCCAGAAATGTTTAAAACACACACACACTTACTTAAATTACACTTGCAGTGAATATCGTAAAAGAATTCACCTTGTAATTTGTACACATTACTTATTCCAATTACATGAGTGTCACTTAAACTTGGACAATGAAGATAAAGGATTTTACGCATAATTCAGGCATTTGAAATGACATGTCGCTAAACCAGAATGGAGTAACAAGAATGGACAGATTAAAAATTGAAATATCAAAGGGTGTAATTGCAATGTTCAGTTGTTAAGAACATGTGGAGGGAATGACATCTGATAGAATATTGAGGAAGACACCCAAATTGAGGCTCCATGGTGAAACACCATGGTATAATTGGCTCAGAAAAGTGGAGAAGAGAGATTTGAAGAAAAGAAGAGGTATGAATCAGGGGGGTGGTGGGAGGATAGAGGAAAATTTAAAGTGGCCACAAACTCTACCTCATGATGATTTATTTCATGAATGTATTTTAATTCCTTTAATGCCAGTGACAGCCACAGGGTACCACATCATTCGCATATGCAAACTCCACTACATATGCAAATAATGCATGAGTAAGTAGTCACACGACATCAAACTAGAAGTACACTTTTCCCATCCTTCTTTTAGATCTGGGCATTGGACCAGCCCTGGCTAAATCACATGTGCATGTTTCTAATGAGTGATGTGTTTTAACTTCCAAATTATTCTATATTATTACTTGTCACACAAAACCCAGACTTGTTTTTACACAACAAAGGGGAGAACATTTCACCCACTGCATCTCCATTCTGAATAGTAATCATTCAGGTACGTTTGACAATGGAAAGAAACTTTCTATATTACAGGGTGTTTCAAAAATGACCGGTATATTTGAAACGGCAATAAAACCTAAACGAGCAGTGATAGAAATACACTGTTTGTTGCAATATGCTTGGGACAACAGTACATTTTCAGGCGGACAAACTTTCGAAATTACAGTAGCTACAATTTTCAACAACAGATGGCGCTGCAAGTGATGTGAAAGATATAGAAGACAACGCAGTCTGTGGGTGCGCCATTCTGTACGTCGTCTTTCTGCTGTAAGTGTGTGCTGTTCACAACGTGCAAGTGTGCTGTAGACAACATGGTTTATTCCTTAGAACAGAGGATTTTTCTGGTGTTGGAATTCCACCGCCTAGAACACAGTGTTGTTGCAACAAGACGAAGTTTTCAACGGAGGTTTAATGTAACCAAAGGACCGAAAAGCGATACAATAAAGGATCTGTTTGAAAAATTTCAACGGATTGGGAACGTGACGGATGAACGTGCTGGAAAGGTAGGGCGACCGCGTACGGCAACCACAGAGGGCAACGCGCAGCTAGTGCAGCAGGTGATCCGACAGCGGCCTCGGGTTTCCGTTCGCCGTGTTGCAGCTGCGGTCCAAATGTCGCCAACGTCCACGTATCGTCTCGTGCGCCAGAGTTTACACCTCTATCCGTACAAAATTCAAACGCGGCAACCCCTCAGCGCCGCTACCATTGCTGCACGAGAGACATTCGCTAACGATATAGTGCACAGGATTGATGACAGCGATATGCATGTGGGCAGCATTTGGTTTACTGACGAAGTTTATTTTTACCTGGACGGCTTCGTCAATAAACAGAACTGGCGCATATGGGGAACCGAAAAGCCCCATGTTGCAGTCCCATCGTCCCTGCATCCTCAAAAAGTACTGGTCTGGGCCGCCATTTCTTCCAAAGGAATCATTGGCCCATTTTTCAGATCCGAAACGAGTACTGCATCACGCTATCTGGACATTCTTCGTGAATTTGTGGCGGTACAAACTGCCTTAGACGACACTGCGAACACCTCGTGGTTTATGCAAGACGGTGCCCGGCCACACAGCACGGCCGACGTCTTTAATTTCCTGAATGAATATTTCGATGATCGTGTGATTGCTTTGGGCTATCCGAAACATACAGGAGGCGGCATGGATTGGCCTCCCTATTCGCCAGACATGAACCCCTGTGACTTCTTTCTGTGGGGACACTTGAAAGACCAGGTGTACCGCCAGAATCCAGAAACAATTTAACAGCTGAAGCAGTACATCTCATCTGCATGTGAAGCCATTCCGCCAGACACGTTGTCAAAGGTTTCGGGTAATTTCATTCAGAGACTACGCCATATTATTGCTACGCATGGTGGATATGTGGAAAATATCGTACTATAGAGTTTCCCAGACCGCAGCGCCATCTGTTGTTGAAAATTGTAACTACTGTAATTTCGAAAGTTTGTCTGCCTGAAAATGTACTGTTGTCGCAAGCATATTGCAACAAACGGTGTATTTCTATCGCTGCTCGTTTAGTTTTTATTGCCGTTTCAAATATACCGGTCATTTTTGAAACACCCTGTATGTGATGTGTGATTGAGGCACTGTTTTTTCTGTGTTATTAGTGGTACTCAGTTATATTTTGTATATATCTTATTATGCTAGTACAAAATCTGTTGTAGCAGTGACATTATTATTTCATTTCATTGTCAATCAACAGTGTAGAAACATAAGAAAATAAATAAAAATAAGACTTTAATAGACCTTTTCAATAACAATGTGCTTGTACGTTACTTCACTCAAAAGAAGTTGTCAGATTAGATTAGATTCAGTTTTTGTTCCATAGATCCAAAAATGAGATGATTCTCATGAGTGTGGAACAAGTCAGAAAATCTGAACTAAAAAAACATAAAATATCATTTGTCAGGAGGTTTTCAAAAATATGTGAGTACATTACAGTGAAGTGCAACTGCTATTATTTACAGAATTCCTATCCTGTCAGAATAAAACATATTTATGCACTTTTAATAAATTTATCTTGCACAAAATACCTAATGTTGACTTGCAAACCAAGTGCTGCCAGAACTGAAATCTAACAGACATTTTTATTAAAGCTGGTCTAACAGTCTCTGTTAAGATATTTATCTACAGAGTACAAGGAGTTGTCTATCAAAAAGTCTTGCAAACTCTGTTTACACTGTACTTTATCTGAAACCAAAAATATGATGAAGTAAAAGAAGGGTGGAATTGGAACTATAGCTCGGTTACATTTCATAAATATGTTTGTGATAATAAAGAGCTTAAAATTTTATTATGCCTTACAGCAAGCTTTGCAGCATATGCCAGGCCGAATAGTAAGGGTATGCTCATACAGGTCTTGTGATTAAAGGGTTAACAACAGTCATTTTATTTTACATTATAAGTACGATTGATTTCTTTTCCTGCATAATACAAAAATGGGATGACAAGGCAATCTCACAAAATCAGGTTGTAAATCATTAAAGGCAGACTGAACTTGTCAGAAAGCTGAAATTGTTCTTTCTTATTCCACTGCTTTGCGGAACACTTTTCCTGTGTTCTTACGGTTCACAGTCTACAAGCAAACTTCAATAGCACTGATGAAGAGAAATATGTTTTGTGCTTAAGATTTAACCATTACACAAGACGATCTGAACTTCACCGACAGAACTTTGAAGGCTGCTCGGGAGTATTTTCTGAGTATTATGGCTCATGTGACCTGTGGTCCTTGATGGCTCATTATACATTAATATTGTAATTATGATTTATCATCTTTACTGCCCCAGTTAGTTCTGCTTCTGTGAAAATACCTTCACAACAGTCAAAAAGGCTGTGTGATAACCAATAATCAAAGCATACAACACAAATATATCGCTGTTAATGTACATCTAACACTTCCAGAAAAACAAACCCGGAATAGAATGGAACAGCACAAGCTTGAGGGCAGTGAGTAAAAAGTGGGTATTACTGTTGTTAATAGCGATCAGGAAGAAGCTGCCAAAGGAAGGTCAGAGAACAGTGGAAGAAGAATGGGGAGGTTTTAAGAGGGCTCTAGTTGAGGCAGCTGAGACTGTGTGCGGAAGAACTAGCACAAAGAGGAGAAGTAGGGAAACCCCATGGTGGAACAACATATGTAAAGAGGCAGTACTTCGAAAGAACAAAGCCTTCAGAAGAGGGTACCTGAGGATCATGGATAATAATGGAAGAGTTGTGGAGGAAATGCATGAGCTCAAAAAGATTTGGAAGGAGTACTTTGAAGATCTGTTGAATGCCGTCAAGCGGGTAACTAACAGCGATGGAGAGCCTAAGGCAGCGGATGATTATAATAGTGGGGAAATTGATGATCTAACTTGGAATAAAGTGGAAGAAGCCATAAAGAGGATGAAAGGGGGCAAGGCACCAGGGTGGGACGAAGTAACAGTGGATATGATACGAGCAGCAGGAGAAGTAGGAACCCAGTGGCTATACAGAGTGCTGAGGGTGGTGTGGAAGGAGAACAGAATTCCTGAGGATTGGAAGAAAGGAATTATAGTCCCGATCTTCAAGAAAGGGGATAAAAGGAGATGTGAGAACTACAGAGGAATCACCCTGCTATGCCACTGTGGAAAAATCTATGAAAAGATCCTGGAGAAGAGAATAAGAAGCAGTATTGAAAGTAGACTGCAAGAGGAGCAGTACGGTTTCAGACCGGGAAGATCAACAACGGACCTCATATTTGCGGTAAGGCAACTGCAGGAAAGGCACTATGAGTACGGGAAGGACTTAATCGTGGCCTTTTTAGATATTGAGAAGGCGTATGACAGTATCTGTAGGGACAAGCTCTGGGATGTGCTGAACACAAAAGGGATAGATGAAGAGATAACACGAAAAGTCAGAAAAATGTATGAGGGAAGTGAGAGTTGTGTGAAAGTGGGGAGGGAACGTACTGCACGGTTCAAGCTGGAAAATGGGCTGCGACAGGGAAGTGCAATTTCGCCTTTATTGTTTATTATTGTTACGGATGAAATCCTACAGCAAGTATCAGATGCAATTGGAGATCATAAAATGAAAGCAGTGCTTTCTGCCGATGACCTGATGTTATGGGGAAATTGCGAGAAGGAGGTGCAAGAGCAGTTAGATGCATGGGAGGCAACGGCAGCACAATATGGAATGCATTTCTCTGCAAAGAAAAGTGAAATAATTGTCATAACAAGGAAGAAGAATAGGCCAAACGTGGATATAACTTGTGGAGGGGAAAAACTACAAGTGGTAGAGAACTTCAAGTACCTGGGAAGCGTGATTGAAAGTAAGGGGGGAAACGCAATGGAAATAAATGAAAGGTGCAGAAAAGCAGGGCAGTTCTACAAATGCATTAGGGGGCTTATTTGGAGCAAGGAGGTGCCACAGAAATCCAAGGGAATTATATACCGAACCTACTTTGTCCCCATATTGGCATACGGAAGTGAGACATGGGTAATGCACAAAAGCGACAAAAGTAGAATACAGGCTAGTGAAATGAAGTTCCAGAGGAGCAGGTTGAGTGTAACAAGACGAGACAGATTGCGAAATGTGTATGTGAGGGAAAGACTAAAGGAGGAACCAGTACAGGACAGGATAGAAAAATCAAGACTGCAGTGGTATGGACACATGAAGAGAATGGATGAGGGAAGAATTCCAAAGAGGATGTTTGATCTGCAAATGGAGGGGAAGAGGCCCAGAGGAAGACCAAGAGATGGGTGAAGGGAGTGAAGGAATGTGTGACAAGAAGAGGAGAGTGTAGTGGGCTGACAAGGCAGCCAGTCCACAGTGACGGGTAGCCGAGAGGGCACACGTACACACACGCCGACTGGCGTGAAGTCTGGAACAGGATTCGTAATGAATGTGATAAAGAAAAGAACGTAGCTACTAGAACACTTCACTTTTATATCCTCCTTTGGTATACAGCATTCTTGATGATACAAGTGAGACTATCTTGAGATACATGCAATGGTACAAATGGCGCCTTGCTAGGTCGTAGCCATTAACTTAGCTGAAGGCTATTCTAACTGTCTCTCGGCAAATGAGAGAAAGGCTTCGTCAGTGTAGTCGCTAGCAACGTCGTCGTACAACTGGGGCGAGTGCTAGTACGTCTCTCGAGACCTGCCTTGTGGTGGCGCTCGGTCTGCGATCCTGACAGTGGCGACACGCGGGTCCGACATGTACTAATGGACCGCGGCCGATTTAAGCTACCACCTAGCAAGTGTGGTGTCTGGCGGTGACACCACAGAGAGAACTGGACGAAGGTGGAAGAGGGGGAATGGTGGAAAGACAGAACACGATGGAGAGGCTTGTGTTCCCGACAGACCCAGCCAGTGGCTGGAAACTGTCCAAGATGATGATGAATAGTGAGTACTACGGATGAGCAAAATAAGTTTGTTTCAAATTAACAAACAGAGCACATCGAGCCAACTGCTGTGCAGGTATTTCCAGAGCAGTAGAGACACACAGTTAAATGATGGTAGGAAACCAAACAAAGTTTAATACTTAGAAAATACCCCTGAGTAAACTCCAAAATTTACTGACAACTTCCTTAATTGTGTTTCAAACACTGAAATGGTGGAGAGGGATGGGATGAATACATAATTGACAGGTGAAATAAATGACACAGCACACGGTTTTGAGTAAAAAATAATTTACTGACCATAGAAAAGAAGTGAACAAGCTTGTTTGTACATATTACAGTATTAAGTTAATACATCCTAGTGATCAAATGTGCAAAAACAAACATTTACTCCTAAGAAATGTAAATGTGGTTACATAAAAACTCTAGTTCACAGATTTGCGAAACGAAGTGAAGCATAAATACGAACCCTGTTCTTGTATACATATTAATACTGATAGAGATACAGCTATAACAACAGTAAACAGCAATAGAAACAATACTAAACATTAATAAAGGACAACACTAACAAAGTATCAGCAGGCAATATCTTTAGTCTATCATGTAAGGGTTACCTACACTACCACAGAACTTCTTGCAAGGAAAGAAAGTGCACCATACACAACAGTGATATATTACAGGCAATAACAAAAAAAAAGAACATAAAAAGGGTTGTGACTTTCTCAACAAGTGGGGCAAAAAACAACAAATTTGCCCCAGTAGGTACCTGCCGATTTGTTCCCTTCTGAGTAACGATCTGTATTGCTTTTTATTCTGTCCACTGTAAAGAACTTACTTTTGCTTAAATAAATGTTTCAAAGTACAATCTAGTCCCGACACTCGGGTGAAAAAGGTACCTCTCGTCAAGTCCACGCACGATTATTTTACACTGAGCATCGAAGTAGCTCGCACAGAAATGTGTCAAATTCTGTGGCCGAAAACGTTTTCCCATTTTAGACTGGAGTAAACAGAAGTCTTCAGTCGTAGCTCAACAGTGAATTTGTCGCACCTGAAGATGTCGGTCAATTGCATCGGCAAAATATTTCAGGAATTACACAATGATATCCAATGTTTCACAAGAGAAACATTTGTAAGAGTAATTCTTCAAGAAAGCCTTTAGTGGCACAAATATGAATGTGATTGTGTCAGGAAAGAACACTAGCCACCACAACTAGACATTAAGAATGTCACAGTTATCACAAATTAACATTTGCATCTCGTCTCCACGTGGTAATGCCCGACAACTGCACCAATGTATCATGTACAGTATATCTGGATTCAGTTAGTATTAAGTGTCACAACGAAATACGATAGCCACGTCCGCAGGAAATGAAGATATGATTGTCCAAGTTATTGCTGTCAATATCCACAGTGGACAACACTTATTGCTTGCTGCAGAATGAACTTCTCCTGATCTCAAATCAAAAAGTATCATTCATTTTCAACGTACAGAGATATACTGATAGCTCAATCATTCTGTTATAGAGATGTGCAGAATACAATGCAATGTACAACCCTTTTATACAGCACGAGGATTAACACACACAAAATCAATAACAAAAAGAGAGACACAGGTTCCGCCAGGAAGTTCTCGCATCTGCCACACCACTTCTCACTACGTATACAATACAAACACTTTAATAAAACCAAAAACTAGGTGGTTGCCATGGCCAAGGAAAACTTCCTGCACTTCTATATTATTTGGCAAAAATAAAGTTTTACCACAAATGTACAAAAATATATTACTCTTTAATTTTTACAGTTACTACAACTAAACTTTGTATCTCTCTCACTCCACAGATCTAGTTCAAAAGTCTTCCTAAATAGATATTAATACATAAGAAATAATAATGTTGTTATTACTTGCCGAGTTGTAACTCTTCAGTAGCAACTCAAAAGCCTCAGTTTCAATGTCAAAGTATTTTAAGACACTTACTACAATTCACTTCCACTGCTATTACATTTATCTCATTCGTCAGGGTTGCCGATGCAAAATTCACAAAAAGTCATTTTCGAAACAACGGTACTAGCAGCAACTGACGAGATATGTATTGTCATGATAAATACTTATTTCAACTTGCTTCTCTAAAGGCTAATGTTTCTATATAATAAATACTGATGATTCACAAACATATATAACATTACATTGCAAATAAATTTTCTCTACATTTTCCTGCGAATGATATACGATACTCTGTTATACATTACACACAAATCACAATTCAGTTATTACTCTGTTTGTACAACTACTTCATTTGCTTCTCTCACTGCAATTTGTAATAAATTAAAATCATGAACTAAAACGTTTAGTCACTTACAGAGCTTTAAATCATCTTGGTTATTACAACTATATACGCAACACTCTTATCAGACACAATCATGCAAGACTGGCATACATAGTTTTATTTATAGATTCAGCACCTAAATATTATTTACTGGGTGCATTCACTGATCATATGTTACTCTGATAAATAGAAAAATAAATTCCAATGCAACACACACACATGCACGCACACACGCACGTGCATTACTCAATACATAAAGCATTTAGAAATATTTCTGCAGATGAAGGTAAGGGGTCAAAAGGTTTGTGGCAACTGATTGCTTGCTTATTTATTTATATACACTATATTGTACAGTATTCATTCAATGATGGTGAGGATGTTGACACCGATGATAGTGTAGATATATTTTATTACTTCAAAGAATTTTCATAGTTTGTGCTGCAGAGAGGCACTGTAAATATTATGTACACATACAAATGTCTGACAGACAAAACACTGCAGATGACAATTAGCTGCAGTAACATGCGTAATGCTTCTTAAAAATTTTAGACAGCTGTTAAACGCTTTTAAAATACGCCAGGCTACCTCAAGATTTATCATCGATGCCAGATGTACAGAAGTCCCACGTAGCGTACACAATCTGTAGCGTGTGCTTTGCATACTGGCCTCTTCTACAAAATGACCTCATCCCTCCAAAGTTTACAAAACACAGTTCTGGCAAGGTAACAATGTCCATTTCAGGAGTCAAATCTCAAAACTGTGTCGGCAAGTGTGTTCGGTACAGATTGAATTAATAACAGATTGTATTGTAATGCAATAATGCATAAAATTACCTCTAAACGACATGTTCTGTCTTACGGAAGTCAGGCTTAGACATTGAGGCAAGATGATAAGACACGGACAGAAACATTTTACGACAAACGAAGTGGGTGACATCATGAGAGAAAATTACAAGCAGTGATATTCATTTGGAACTTCACATTTTTAAATTACACATGAAATGACGTAGGGTGAACTGAGAGCATCTCAATTTGGTAGCCACTCGTTTACAGATCCGAAAAAGATGAGAAGTCGGCCAACCACACACCAGAGAATGTCCGTTAGTTTTAAAATAGGATTTCTCTCCTGAAACTTGTCTGGGTGCAGAAGAATCTCAACTGTGGGAGAATAGGAAACAGAGAATTGGAGGTGCTGCAAATTAGGTGGACCGATAAATTATGAGGAACTCTGATTCCTGTAAGTAAAGGATGATAGGGCGTGTGCTAGGATATCAGGGAATAACTTCTGTGGTACTGGGGAGCCATAGAGGGCAACACCTTTTGAGGAAGACAGAGACCAGTAAACATCCAGCAAATGTGCTAATAGATTGACACCGAGGCTAAAGCTGTAGTGGGTCATACATAGCCAAGAGCAAGACTGACGACTCAGCAAAAAAAGAAATAATAATAAAAAAGCTCCAACTTTGGCAAGTCTGCTCAGTATTTTTGTATGTATTCTCCAACAGTGCACAGTGCTATGCATTTATATTTCACAGTAATGACACATGTTGCACGAAACTCAATTACATTAATATGTCGTCAACAGATTCCTTATTATGCAGATGTCCTTTGTACATACGCGTTTACATATATAATGACGTCATCCCGTACCCTTTACAAATTACATTAATGTTCACGGGTGGATAAAGAAATAAATGCACCAATAGAATTTACAAGACGCATCATTTTGTAAGTCGGGCTGGGTAGAACGCGACCCCCCTAGTGTTGTGTAAGTCTGCACGCAATGCTATAATATGTGCAACAAATAGTGAGAGGGTTTTACCTCTCCATAGTGGTAAACAGAAGAATCCTACGGTGACGGAAGTTTCTGGAAGCTACTCCAGTACACACTGGAAGCTATTCCGGTATACCACAACGATTCTCTAGTCTTTGCCGGCTTACACAGTGTGACCACGGTCCAGTTCTCGAAACGCTACAGGGTATTACCACCGAGGCACAGATCAAACGTGTGCACCGACAGGCCGGCAAGAGTACGCGGTCGGCAATGTAGCTCCGCGTAGATACTGGCCGCGTCGGGGTCCGGGAGGTTCCTCCGACAGCGTCAGATCCTCGGGACGGTCAGGTGTCGTCTCGGGACTGCCGCCCTCAGTAGGTGACGGAGTTGTGTTCGGCGGGGCCCTGCACGACGTAGTGGGTGAGGCGCGTGGGCAGGCGGCCGGCGTTCAGCTGGTAGAACTCGACGAGCTGCAGCAGGTCGTAGAACTTGGTGCTGCCGTTGTCCAGCGAGTAGCAGACCGCGTCGCGGGCAGTGTCCACCACCTGTGGGCAAAGCGAGACGAAACTGTGTGACGAATAAGATATACTACAGTACCTAATACTGTGCTTAGTGAAGCACACAATACACATCCATTATGAGAATTTCACTCGGCAGCGGAGTGTGGACTTACACTGCTGGCCACCGTAAATGCAACACCAAGAAAGACAAGAGGTAGCACAACAAAATTTATTTTGTAGATAACATGTTGACCAAGTATCAAATGATTACGTTTACAGACGTCTGTGACATGTGGTTCCTGCCAGAATCAGTAGCCAGAGTAGCCGCCATTGTTGGAGATCACCGCTGCCACACGTCTCGGCATTGAGTCAAAGAGACGTTGGATGTGTTCCTGGGGCACAGCAGCCCAAGCAGCTTCCACACGTTGCCAAAGATCATCTGGTGTGGCAGCTGGGGATGTAATCTTGGTCACTCGTTGAGAAACCGTGGACCACATGTTTTCTATCGGCGAAAGATCCGGAGAGCGAGCCGGCCAGGGAAGCAGTTCAATCTGGTTATTGACGAAGAACCTTTGGATAATGCGTGCCACGTGTGGTCGCGCATTATCCTGTTGAAATATGGCTGTGGCCGAGCCCTGAAGGTAAGGAAGGACAACTGGCTCCAGCACCTCGGATATGTAGAGCCGGCTATTTAAAGTACCGGCAATGCGTACTAGAGGCGTGCGAGAGTAATATCCAATACCGCCCCATACCATAATACCCGGTGCAAGACCAGTGTGGCGGTGCATAATGCAGCTGTCCAGCATCCTCTCTCCACGGTGTCTCCACACTCGAATCCGACCATCGTGGTGCTGCAGACAGAAGCGTGCCTCGTCAGTAAAGACAACGTCATTCCATTCTGCCGTCCACATCCGTCTGTCATCACACCATTGGCGACGGAGACGTCTGTGGTTCTGCGTCAGTGGTAGACGAAGCAATGGACGTCTTGCGGACACACCACTCTGCTGTAAACGGCGTCGAATGGTACGCGCAGACACTGGATGATGCGTTACAGACGCAATGTGCTGTGCTATGGTTCGGGATGTCACTGAGCGATCCGTCACTGCCATGCGCACAATTTGCCTATCAGCACGTGCAGTGGTGCACCGAGGTGAATGCGATCGACCACGTCGGTCCGTCGTACCCTCCTGCATCCGACGGTCACATATCCGCATTACAGTTGTTCGGTTTCGTCCAACACGACTAGCGATTTCTCTGTATGATAATCCACAATCTCGGTAAGCCACTATCCTTCCTCTGTCGAACTCGGATACTTGATCAAAAGATGTTCGCTGTTGTCTACGAGGCATAACTGATCGTCTTGTGAAACTACCACAAGGTAAACACACGTGCCGAACGTACACTCGTCGAAATCGCCAAGCCTTAAATGGCGCTATGAGGTGGCGCCACAGGCGCGCGTGATGTGCGTCTGCGCTGAAATTCTAATCAGTTGCATATCTCATCGCAGCAAACTCATGGTGTAAATTTCACTTGATTCGGATGCTTCCTTCAGGGTGTTGCATTTACGGTGGCCAGCAGTGTATATGAAACTTCCTGGCAGATTAAAACCGTGCGCCGGACCGAGACTCGAACTCGGGACCTTTGCCTTTCGCGGCCGTGACGCCCCGTCCTCACAGTGAGTCGTTCTTGGGTAGCTCAGATGGTAGAGCACGTGCCCACGAAAGGTAAAGGTCCCGAGTTCGTCTCGGTCCGGCACACAGTTTTAATCTGCCAGGAAGTTTCAATACACATCCATTGTTTTCATTCTAAGGCTTATTCTTCTTTTTTCCCTTGAGAATTTTCCACTTTGATGCGCATTTCAGAAGACATAACATTTTGGATGATAATATGTTTTTGCTCGAAATTATGTTGGGCTGATCTGCATAGTAGAGCATTCAGGACAAAATTTATCTGACCACATCATTGTTCTTTACTCCAGAAAATGAGAGCTTTATACAGGGTAAAAGTGGATAAAAGAAACAAAATATATGAAATGGAGGAAAGTGATACAACATACTGCCTTATGGGTAATTTGTTGGTTCCCAACATGTAACACACAAATAACAGAATGAGCTCTCAAATGTGACACACAGCCGTGTTTTCTAAATACAAAAAAATTACAATTTGTGGCAAAAACATGTGTATTTTACATTATCTGTGTTTTCCAGTGGAGTATCATGTCCACATTTATCTGGATAAGCAGGCTATTCACAAGTTAATAAAGTCCGGCAAAAGTACGTATGTATGAGCTAGTTCTTTCTTTACTTAAGATAAACTGGGAAATTTTGTATACATTTTAAATTTAATGTATGCAAGTTTTCTATGAATCTTTATCCAGTGTCAGTTACTCAATGCATGTGGGTGAGTGCTGAAGCACAATATTAATCATGTAAAATCAAATATAAAATTGTTATTTGAGATAAATGTATAAATTTGAATATTGGTTGTATTAATACTGTTTTGGCAAGGTTTGCTGGACATGTAGTTAGGATGAGTATGGACAGAATGGCGAAGAGAGTGTGGGAAACAACTGGGAGGACAAGGGGACAGACAGGAACCAAGTGGGCTGTTGAACTTCGGAAGGGCTGGTTGGAATTAGGATGAAGAAAAGGAAAATTGCAGGAACAAATACACACCGACCAATATGCCGGAGACCAATGACAGAGAAGAACACACAAAAAGATTAGTGTGTCAACAGTGAAGCCGACAGGAGAAATGTACACCAAAGATCTCGGAAGAAGAGCGGAAGAGAAGAAGAGAAAGAATGAAAAAGTTCTGGGAAAAGAAGAGGAGAATGCAGTCGACCTGTGGTCCTACAGAGGCCGTAACACAAGAAGAAGAAGAAGAAGAAGAAGAAGAAGAAGAAAAATAAGATTAATGCTGTTTTGTGATAGAAAACATGTATTCTGTGTAGAAAGAACCAACAAGGTAATACTATAAATTATGCAAAAAATTAATGTAAAATAATAAAAGTAATTGTGACAAAATTTATACGAATGAAACAATATAAGCTAATACAAATATGTTAGTGGCTCATTACAGTCTTGGTACGAAACAACTGCTACAAAGCTAACTGTACGTCTTCAATAAAATTCTTCAGGGTATCAGACCGCATCGTCATAATTTAAAATGCGCCAACGTTTCGGCCAGCGTTGCAGCTAGCCTTCATCAGGGCCTTACGTTAACTGCTAAATGAACACACGTGGTTCCTTAAATAGCTGCACGAGAAAACCGTGTCGTTACTTGATTGGCTGTAAAAGGAGGAGGAGTAGGGGTGAAAGGTATGCTTTATTGGTGTTTTCTTTATTATCTGTCATTGGCTGAAATAGCTGTTTTCTATTGGTCTTTATATTAATCCACCCCATTGGAGGAGATGGACGAATAGCGAACAGGTGATGGCTGTGACGTCACACTGTTTCCATGCTGTCCAGAAGCCGGCTGCGGCGTGCCATTGCTTTGTGTACTCGCGACCACTACTGCGGCTCTCCGCGTGTCTGCATGGGCCGCCACGGCTCTGCCGCCGCTCCGTAGCCCTGCTATTGCAGGCAGCCAAGACCTCGGAAGCTTGTACCCGTCCTCTCTATTCATGTTGGCGGGTCTTTTGGCTATTTCTATCGCCTCTCTAATCTTTCTTTTGAAAGTGAGAGGCTGTTTCGCCAGGACGCGGGCTTCTTGAAAAAATATTGGTTTCCCGCACTCGTCTCGGTGTTCCGCCACTGCTGACTTAGTGTGTTGTTTCAGGCGGCGTGTATGAAATTGGTTGTGCGTGTGGATTAGTCTACATAGGTGAGACGGGACGTCCGATTAGCACAAGGCTCTCGGAACATGAAAGATATATCCGCCTGAAACAACACACTAAGTCAGCAGTGGCGGAACACCGAGACGAGTGCGGGAAACCAATATTTTTTCAAGAAGCCCGCGTCCTGGCGAAACAGCCTCTCACTTTCAAAAGAAAGATTAGAGAGGCGATAGAAATAGCCAAAAGACCCGCCAACATGAATAGAGAGGACGGGTACAAGCTTCCGAGGTCTTGGCTGCCTGCAATAGCAGGGCTACGGAGCGGCGGCAGAGCCGTGGCGGCCCATGCAGACACGCGGAGAGCCGCAGTAGTGGTCGCGAGTACACAAAGCAATGGCACGCCGCAGCCGGCTTCTGGACAGCATGGAAACAGTGTGACGTCACAGCCATCACCTGTTCGCTATTCGTCCATCTCCTCCAATGGGGTGGATTAATATAAAGACCAATAGAAAACAGCTATTTCAGCCAATGACAGATAATAAATGAAACACCAATAAAGCATACCTTTCACCCCTCCTCCTCCTCCTTTTACAGCCAATCAAGTAACGACACGGTTTTCTCGTGCAGCTATTTAAGGAACCACGTGTGTTCATTTAGCAGTTAACGTAAGGCCCTGATGAAGGCTAGCTGCAACGCTGGCCGAAACGTTGGCGCATTTTAAATTATGACGATGCGGTCTGATACCCTGAAGAATTTTATTGAAGAAGACAACGGCCGCGGAAGCCTACGCTTACATCTAACTGTACGTCTTTCGCTTTCTCAAATAAGTTGGAGTTCACACTATTGGCATAATGTTATTCAAAGAAAATCTGGACAAACACTTCTCAGCAGTTTGGTGTTACGGTTGCCCAGCTCCAAAAATCAGCAGCTGGATTAATTTTCACAAAATTATTAATTTGGGATACAGTTAATTGGGGTGGGAACGTTAAGCGTTAAATGAATCTCGGTCCAAGGAGACGAGTCTGGCAATGTCGGAACAGGTAAAGGGAGGCCGGGTGACATCAACGTCAAACATTACACTGGTGAGCCGTAACATTATGGCCACTGCCACATAGTGAAATGGAATGCCTCCTTTGGTGTTGTGGCACAGTAACGTGAAGCAAAGATGAGTCACAAATCACTCTAACAATGATACGGGCCAGAAATGGGGAACTAATCCGACACAAGCCACTCTGACGAAGTGCCTGTTGTTGTGGGCTCGACACATCGAAAACGAGCATCTAGGGAAAAGGTGAAAATGGTCAGCTGCTCGTGAGTGACTACGGGAACTGCTCAGAGGGCTGTTGCTGTTGTTGTTGTAGTCTTCAGTCCTGAGACTGGTTTGATGCAGCTCTCCATGCTACTCTATCCTGTGCAAGCTTCTTCATCTCCCAGTACCTACTGCAACCTACATCCTTCTGAATCTGCTTAGTGTATTCATCTCTTGGTCTCCCTCTACGATTTTTACCCTCCACGCTGCCCTCCAATGCTAAATTTGTGATCCCTTGATGCCTCAAAACATGTCCTACCAACCGATCCCTTCTTCTAGTCAAGTTGTGCCACAAACTTCTCTTCTCCCCAATTCTATTCAGTACCTCCTCATTAGTTATATGATCTACCCATCTAATCTTCAGCATTCTTCTGCAGCACCACATTTCGAAAGCTTCTATTCTCTTCTTGTCCAAACTGGTTATCGTCCATGTTTCACTTCCATACATGGCTACACTCCATACAAATACTTTCAGATAAGACTTCCTGACACTTAAATCTATACTCGATGTTAACAAATTTCTCTTCTTCAGAAACGATTTCCTTGCCATTGCCAGTCTACATTTTATATCCTCTCTACTTCGACCATCTTCAGTTATTTTACTCCCTAAATAGCAAAACTCCTTTACTACTTTAAGTGTCTCACTTCCTAATCTAATCCCCTCAGCGTCACCCGATTTAATTAGACTACATTCCATTATCCTCGTTTTGCTTTTGTTGATGTTCATCTTATATCCTCCTTTCAAGACACTGTCCATTCCGTTCAACTGCTCTTCCAAGTCCTTTGCTGTCTCTGACAGAATTACAATGTCATCGGCGAACCTCAAAGTTTTTACTTCTTCTCCATGAATTTTAATACCTACTCCGAATTTTTCTTTTGTTTCCTTTACTGCTTGCTCAATATACAGATTGAATAACATCGGGGAGAGGCTACAACCCTGTCTCACTCCTTTCCCAACCACTGCTTCCCTTTCATGTCCCTCGACTCTTATAACTGCCATCTGGTTTCTGTAGAAATTGTAAATAGCCTTTCGCTCCCTGTATTTTACCCCTGCCACCTTCAGAATTTGAAAGAGAGTATTCCAGTTAACGTTGTCAAAAGCTTTCTCTAAGTCTACAAATGCTAGAAACGTAGGTTTGCCTTTTCTTAATCTTTCTTCTAAGATAAGTCGTAAGGTTAGTATTGCTTCACGTGTTCCAACACAAAACGACAAGTAGGTGACAAGTTGTCGGACACCCGTGCCTCGTCACAGAATGTGGAGGGGCAGAGGCCCACTCACTCTGTAAAGCAGGACAGGTGGTGGTCGGTACAAGCCTGACGACAGAGTACAGTGCCGGTGTGGGTACAAACATTTCGGAGCACACCTTTCGGAGCACAATGTCTAAGGGGCTCCACAGCAGACGATCCGTACATACTCCCAAGCCGCCTAGACCACATCGTCAGTTGCAGTTAGTTGGGACAGGGTCATCGCACTGGACCAAAATTGATGTAAAAATTTCATTCCGTCGGAAGAATCCATTTTTCGTTACCACCAGGCTGACGGTTGCATCCGATACACCGTCATCGAGGAGAATAGCTGCTCGAAAGAGGCAACACACCAGAGACAGTCTAGTGTGGGGAATATTGAAATGTAGGGGCATTCAGCTGGGCTTCCACGGGAGCCGTGTGTGAACCACTTACCAGCCGCGTCCTTTCACGGTTGATGCCAGCCCTGACAGTGATGGTAGCTTCTGGCGTGACAACTGTCTACACAACAAGGGCCAGAATCGTGCTAAAGTACAGGGTGATTCAAAAAGAATACCACAACTTTAAAAATGTGTATTTAATGAAAGAAACATAATATAACCTTCTGTTATACATCATTACAAAGAGTATTTAAAAAGTTTTTTTTTCACTCAAAAACAAGTTCAGAGATGTTCAATATGGCCCCCTCCAGACACACGAGCAATATCAACCCGATACTCCAACTCGTTCCACACTCTCTGTAGCATATCAGGCGTAACAGTTTGGATAGCTGCTGTTATTTCTCGTTTCAAATCATCAATGGTGGCTGGGAGAGGTGGCCGGAACACCATATCCTTAACATACCCCCGTAAGAAAAAATCGCAGGGGGTAAGATCAGGGCTTCTTGGAGGCCAGTGATGAAGTGCTCTGTCACGGGCTGCCTGGCGGCCGATCCATCGCCTCAGGTAGTTGACGTTCAGGTTTCATAACTAACCTTTTTCGTAGGACTCTCCATACAGTCGATTGTGGAATTTGCAGCTCTCTGCTAGCTCTGCGAGTCGATTTTCCTGGGCTGCAAACAAATGCTTGCTGGATGCGTGCTACATTTTCATCACTCGTTCTCGGCCATCCAGAACTTTTCCCTTTGGACAAACATCCATTCTCTGTAAACTGTTTATACCGACGTTTAATACACCACCTATCAGGAGGTTTAACACCATACTTCGTTCGAAATGCACGCCGAACAACTGTCGTCGATTCACTTCTGCCGTACTCAATAACACAAAAAGCTTTCTGTTGAGCGGTCGCCATCTTAGCATCAACTGACGCTGACGCCTAGTCAACAGCGCCTCATGCGAACAAATGTACAACTAAATGAAATTTCAAATAACTTCCGGGAATTCAGCCAGGTAACACTTTCAGCGACCGCCGATATTTCGGCGGGAGAACACCCCGCCATTTTCAAGGCAAACTGCAACGGACAGGCGGCGTGCATGCAAATTTAATACCTATATTTCGGCGGGAGAACACCCCGTTTGCCTTGCCTTGAAAATGGCGGGGTGTTCTCCCGCCGAAATATCGGCGGTCGCTGAAAGTGTTACCTGGCTGAATTCCCGGAAGTTATTTGAAAGTTGTATACGCCAGGAGAAACTCAGGTCTAACTAAATGAAAGTTTATAGCTCCCTTAATTCGCCGACAGATAGTGCTTAGCTCTGCCTTTTGTCGTTGCAGAGTTTTAAATTCCTAAAGTTGTGGTATTCTTTTTGAATCACCCTGTACTTAGAGAAAGTTATCTTGATGTATTGCCCAACGAACTTGCCTGAGAGGAAGCCAGATGGATGCACCTGAGAATCTAGCAGGTGCCCATCAATCTCCGGGAATTGAATGGCGAGTGAGTAGATATCTCGTGCCACATTCCTCTGGAACGCAGCGAGGACTTGTTAATGTTTTTGTCTGATGGGTGCACATGTTCCAAAGTTTCCAGACGTTAATGAAGGCTCAGCGGAGATGTACATTAACGTGATATAAGTTATGGGATAGTGACATGCACATACATTATGTGATCAAAAGTATCCAGACACCCCCAAAAACACGTTTTTCATATTAGGTGCATTGTGCTGCCACCTACTGCCAGGTACTCCACGTTAGCGATCTCAGTAGCCATTGGACATCGTGAGAGAGCAGAATGGGGTGCTCTGCAGAACTCACGGACTTGAAATGTAGTCAGGTGATTGGGCGTCACATCTGTATGCGAGATTTCCACTCTGCTAAACATCCCTAGGTCCACTGTTTCCGATGTCACAGTGAAGTGCAAATGTGAAAAGACACGTACAGCATAAAAGCGTACAGGCCAACCTCATCTATTGACCGACAGGGACTGCCGACTGTTGAAGAGGGTTGTAATGTGTAATAGGCAGACATCTATCCAGACCATCACACAGGAATTCAAAACTGCATCAGGATCCACATTAACGCTCTGACAGTTAGGTGAGAGGTGAGAAAACTTGGATTTCACAGTCGAGTGGCTGCTCACAAGCCACACATCACGCCGGTAAATGCCAAACGACCCCTCGCTCTGTGTAAGGAGCGTAAACATTGGACGATTGAACACTGGAAAAACGTTGTGTGGAGTGACGAATTACGGTACACAATGTGGCGATTCGATGGCTGTGTGTGGGTATGGCGAATGATCAGTGAACATCATCTGCCAGCGTGTGTAGTGCCAACAGTAAAATTCGGAGGCAGTGGTGGTATGATGTGGTCGTCTTTTTTGCGGAGGGGGCAAAGCACTATCATAGAACAGCCCCACATTTACGTTTTAAGCACCTCCTTCCTTCGCGCTGTTGAAGAGCAATTCGGGGATGGCGATTGCATCTACCAACACGGTCGAGCACCTGTTCATAATGCACGGCCTGTGGCGGAGTGGTTACACGACAGTAACATCCCTGTAATGGACTGGCCTGCACAGAGTCCTGACCTGAGTCCTACAGAACACCTTTGCGACGTTTTGGAACACCGACTTCGTGCCAGGCCTCACCGACCGACATCGATACCTCTCCTCAGTGCAGCACTCCGTGAAGAATGGGCTGCCATTCCCTAGGAAACCTTCCAGCACCTGATTGAACGTATGCCTGCAAGAGTGGAAGCTGTCATTAAGGCCAACACCATACTGAATTCCAGCATTAGCGATGGAAGGCACCACGAACTTTTAAGTCATTTTCAGCCAGATGTCCGGATACTTTTGATCACATAGATGTGTAGTGAACAGAAGATATAAAATGTCAGTTCATTGACGGAGCTGTTATTTGTACTCAGGTGATTCATGTGAAAAGGTTTATGACCTCATTATGGCTGCACAACGAGGGTTAACAGACTTTGAAACTGGAATGGTAGTTGGAGCTAGATGCATGGGACAAAAATTGGTTCACATGGCTCTGAGCACTATGGGACTTAACATCTGAGGTCATCAGTGCCCTAGAATTTAGAACTACTTAAACCTAACTAACCTAAGGACATCACACACATCCATGCCCGAAACAGGATTCAAACCTGCGACCGTACTGGTCGCACGGTTCCAGACTGTAGTGCCTAGAACCGCCCGGCCACCCTGGCCGGCTGCATGGGACATTCCATTTCTGAAAACTTCAGGGAATTCAACGTTCCAAGATCCACAGCGTCGAGAGTTGGCTGAGAATACAAAAGTTTCAGGCATTACTCCTCACCACGGACAACGCACTGGCTGACGACCATTTCAGTGCTAAGAGACAACCAACACTATGTGAAATACCCACGGAAATGAATGTGGGATGTACGACAAAGATATCCGTTAGGACAGTGCGGAGAAATCTGGCGTTAATTGGTTATGTCAGCAGACAACTGACGCAAGTGCCTTTGCTGATAGCACATGACCTGCAGTGCCACTCCTGGACTCGTGAATATGTCAGTTGGACTCTAGACAACTGGAGAACCGTGACCTGGTCAGATGAGTCCCAAGTTCAATTGGTAAGACCTGAAAGTAATGAAACTACCTGGCAGATTAAAACTGTGTGCCGGACCGAGACTCGAACTCGGGACCTCTGCCTTTCGCGGGCAAGTGCTCTACCAACTGAGCTACCGAAGCACGACTCACGCCTGGTACTCACAGCTTTACTTCTGCCAGTACCTCGTCTCCTACCTACCAAACTTTACAGAAGCTCTCCTGCGAACCTCCGCTGCAGAGTGAAAATCTCATTCTGGAAACATTCCCCAGGCTGTGGTTAAGCCATGTCTCCGCAATATCCTTTCTTTCAGGAGTGCTAGTACTGCTAGGTTCGCAGGACAGCTTCTGTTAAGTTTGGAAGGTAGGAGACGAGGTACTGGCAGAAGTAAAGCTGTGAGTACCGAGCGTGAGTCGTGCTTGGGTAGCTCAGTTGGTAGAGCACTTGCCCGCGAAAGGCAAAGCTCCCGAGTTCGAGTCTCACACCGATACACAGTTTTAATCTGCCAGGAAGTTTCATATCAGCGCACAATCCGCTGCAGAGTGAAAATCTCATTTTGAAGGTAGTGTTCGAGAGTGGTGCAGACTCCGTGAAGCCACAGACCCAAATTGTCAACACGGTACTGCACAAGCTGGTGGCAGCTTTGTAATCACATGGGGGCTGCATTCACACGGAATGGAAGGGGTCCTCTGGTACAATTAAACTGATCATTGACTGGAAATGGTTATGTTCAGCTACTTGGAGACCATTTGGAGCTATTTATGGACTTCAGGTTCCCAAACAACAATGTAATTTTTGTGGATGCTAAAATGCCATGTCATTGGGCCACAATTGTTAACAACTGGTTTGGAGAACATTTTGGACAATTTGAGCATATGATTTCGGGCACCCAGATCGCCGAACATGAATCCCATTGAATATTTATGGGACATGATGCAGAGTTCAGTTCATGGACAAAATCCTACACCGGCAGCACTTACGCAGTTAGTGTGGCTCAATACGAGGTGTGGCTAGAAAAAAACCGGACTAGTACTTGTGAGACAATAAAACGAATGCAATAAGGCTGAAAGTCGCGTGGCCTGTCACGTGACTCTCGCTCCGCCTACTGCTCGAGTTTCATCTGCCTCCTGCACTCAGTCTGCCCGTGGCGTCTGTTTTAAGTAGTTGACGTTTTGTCTGTGCGTCGGAAAATGTTGAGTGTACAGAAAGAACAGCGTGTTAACATCAAATTTTGTTTCAAACTAGGAAAATCTGCAAGTGAAACGTTTGTAATGTTACTTACGATCCCGAAACTAAACGCCAATCGATGCATTGGAAAACTCCTGGTTCTCCACGACAAAAAAAAGCACGAATGTCAAAATCGAAATTCAAGGCAATGATGATTGTTTTTTTTTTTTTTTGACATCAAAGGGATTGTGCACATTGATTGGGTACCAGAGGGACAAACAGTGAATCAGCATTACTACATTAGCGTCCTGGCTACTCTACGTGAGCGAGTACGGAGAAAACGGAACGATTTGTGGAGAAAAAAGTCACGGATCCTTCACCAAGACAATGCCCCAGCTCACAGTGCGTTGTCAGTGAAGACGTTTTTGGCAAAACACAACATTCCCATCTTAGATCATCCACCCTACTCACCTGATTTGGCCCCCTGTGATTTTTTTCTTTTCCCTAAAGTCAAGTCAGCTTTGAAAGGAACTAGATTTGAGACTGTTGAAGCAGTAAAAGAAAAAGCGACGGACGTAATGTATGGACTTACCGAAAATGATCTGCAGCATTGCTACGAACAGTGGAAAATTCGTATGGAGCGGTGTAGAGACCGAGGAGGAGAGTACATTGAAGGAGATAACATGAAATTGTAAATAATTGTAAATAAATGTTTTTTCCAGCATCAGTCCGGTTTTTTTCTAGCCGCACCTCGTATATCCGCAGGAGCTATCAACAACTTGTCGAGTCCGTGCCACGTCGAGTCACTGCACGAGGTTGGCCAAAAGGAGCTCCACCACAATATTGACAGCTGTCCCATGAGATTTGTCACCTCAGCATACATTATGTGTGAATAAACAACTAGTTTCAAGTCTGAACAGGTGCTGAACACTGACTAATGTCGAAATGTTTATTATGCACAATGATGAGGTAGAGTATTGGGGAGAGAAGAACTTAAGGGGCTCCGGAAAGGCTCAAAACCATGAAAAGTTCAAGTTTTACTTTTTTGCGTTTTCTGAATCTGCAGACTATTACCTTTTAATAGATATATAATTTATTCAATTCCGAAGACTACAACTATTTTTAAATTTTTTTTGAAATGTGTTCTACATGGGCGTGACCCACTGTGGCGCTGTTAAACTGCTGTCAAATGGTGTTATTATTAACGTCCGTGTTCATCAGGTACATTTTAGTGATGTGAGATAAAGTATGTGTTGTGGCTAACCTGTGATGGTTCAATATATATCGCTGGTGTGATTGTCGATTGTTTCGTGTTTATTTACTCTGTCGTTATCTCGAAAATATTCGGAATTAATTCTGTTTCTTGAGTCTCTGTTTTGTTGAAGTATAATAATGAGTAAAAGTAAAGTTATTAGAAATCCTCTGAACGCTTTTAAGAAAAGGAGAAATGTTGGAAAGCCAAAGGTATGTGTTATTACTGTAAACAATAAAGACGATGAAAATCCCCAACATAGCTTGTGTCCCAAAGAAGAAGACAGTTGCTGTAAATATAACAAAGGATTGCTAACTGGTGAAGTGTACACTCATAAGCATAGTCTGCCTCATGCAATAATGGAGATGATAAAACCTATTTTCAGAGACTTAGCAGCACCTGAACTGTTGAAAAAGTGTATTCACGGAAAAAGTCAAAACCCCAATGAAAGTGTAAATAGTGTTATATGGTCGAGAATCCCCAAGACTGTATTTGTTGGAATAGAAACACTTCACTTTGGTGTGTATGATGCTGTTGCGACTTTCAATGATGCCAACATTGTAAGGTGCAAGGTATTTAGAAATATGGGAATGAAGATAGGTTCTAACACGGTACGAGCGATGCTTGCTTTAGACAAGGAACGCCTTCGGGCTGCAGACAGGGCTGTAAAGAGTCTAGAAATACAACCAAGAGTAAACAGGAGGAGGAACAAGAGGAAGCTGGAGGAGGAGTTTGCAGAGGATGAAGATAATCCATCCTATGGACCTGGAATGCACTAAAAAGTCGATGTAGGTCGCAATAGTTATGTGGAGATGAAGAGCCTTGCACAGGACAGACTAGTGGAGAGTTGCATCAAAGCAGACAGCAGACCGAATGAGAGTGAGGTTGGCGAGATAGATTTGCAGTTCTGTGCATCATTTTTGCGGTGTACAGGTGGCAATTAGAGAACTATATGAAATAAAATAGTCATAACTTCTGAATAGTTTGCATTAGGATTGGCTGCAGGGCTTGATGGGAAACAGTATGCAATCTAGGGTTTGGTTTAGCGATGAAGCACACTTTCATTTAGATGTCTACGTCTATGTAATTACTCTGCTGTTCACAATAAAGTGCCTGGCAGAGGGTTCAATGAACCACCTTCAAGCTGTCTCTCTACCGTTCCACTCTCGAGCGGCGCGCGGGAAAAACGAGCACTTAAATTTTTATGTGTGAGCCCTGATTTATCTTATTTCATCGTGATGATCATTTCTCCTTACGTAGGTGGGTGCCAACAGAATGTTTTTGCAATCAGATATTTCATGAGAAGATCCTGTCGCAACGAAAAACGCCTTTGTTTCAATGATTGCCACCCCAGTTTACGTATCATGTCTGTGACACTATCTCCCCTATTTCGCGGTAACACAAAACGAGCTGCCCTTCTTTGTACTTTTTCGATGTCATCCGTCAGTCCCACCTGATGTGGATCCCACACCGCACAGCAGTACTCCAGAATAGGGCGGACAAGCGTGGAGTAAGCAGTCTCTTTAGTAGACCTGTTGCACCTTCCAAGTGTTCTGCCAATGAATCGCAGTCTTTGGTTTGCTCAGTCGACAACAATATCTATGTGATTCTCCCAGTTTAGGTTATTTGTAATTGTAATCCGTCAGTATTTAGTTGAATTTACAGCTCTCAGATTTGTGTGACTTACGCGTAATCGAAATTTAGCTGATTCCTTTTAGTACTTATGTAAATAACTTCGCACTTTCGTTTATTCAGGGTCAATTGCCACTTTTCACACCATACAGATATCATATCTAAATCATTTCACACTTAATTTTGCTCATCTGGCGACTTTACAAAATGTTAAATCACAGCAACCTCTGCAAACAATCTAAGACGGCTACTCAGATTGTCTCCTGTGTCGTTAATATAGATCAGGAACAATAGAGGGCCTATAACACTTCCTTGGGGAACACCGGATATTCCTGCTGTTTTACTCGATGGCTTTCCATCTATAACTACAAACTGTGACCTTTCTGAGAGGAAATCACGAATCCACTCGCTCATCTGAGGTGATATTCCACAGACACGCAGCTTGGTTAGAAGACGCTATGAGGAACGGTGTCGAAAGCCTTCTGGAAATCCAAAAATATGGGTTTCATCAATGAGCAAAACTGGTGCATCCATGATTGAGAAGCCTTTCCACCCTCAACGGCTGCCACAGAATAATTGGTGTATATCCCTCGATGGCACGGTGACTACCAAACGTACGTGAAGGTTTTCGGAGATGATTTCATCCCCATTGTGCAATATGGTTCATCCAAGATGGAGCTCAACCCCATCAAAACAGGAGAGTGTTTCATGTCATGAGCACTTTGGGAACAACATTCTGGGTCCGAAGTACCCAGAGGCCACTGGCACAGACCTAGATTGGATGCCATATTCTCCAGATCTAAACACGTGCGAATCCTTTTTGTGAGGCTATATTAAAGACAAGGAGTACAGCAATAACCTCAAAACCATTGCTGAGCTGAAAAGAGCCATTCAGGAGGTCGTCGACAGCATTGATGTTCCGACACTTCAGCGAGTCGTCTGAGCAACATCATTGCCAATGAAGGCAGGCATATGGAACATATCATAACCAAAATCCAAATATCTGTAGTCACCTTTACATGTTGAATAAAGTGTGTGCACGCCATAGTTTGCAACTAATTTACGTTTCTTATATAGTTCAATAATTATCACCCTGTATGTTAAACGTGGCCAGCGGCCTTGTCGCAGTGGTAACACCGGTTCCCGTCAGATAACCGAAGTTAAGCGCTGTCGGGCTGGGCTAGCACTCGGATGGGTGACCATCCGGTCTGCCGAGCGCTGTTGCCAAGCGGGGTTCACTCAGCCCTTGTGAGGCAAACTGAGGAGCTACTCGATTGAGAAGTAGCGGCTCCGGTCTCGTAAACTGACATACGGCCGGAAAAGCGGTGTGCTGACCACACGCTCCTCTGTATCCGCATCCAGTGACGCCTGTGCGCTGAGGATGACACGACGGTCGGTCGGTACCCTTGGGCCTTCCAAGGCCTGTTCGGACGCAGTTTAGTTTTTATGTTAAATAAAGATTACAGTTTAACATACTAAGATATGTTTCAATGTAAGACTACCTACTAAAGCAGATCTAGAACCTCTTAAAGTGCGCACATTTTGGAAGTTCAGGGCGCGAAATAGTACACCACTGGCCATTAAAATTGCTACACCAACAAGAAATGCAGATGATAAACGGGTATCCAGAGGACAAATATATTATACTAGAACTGACATGTGATTACATTTTCACGCAATTTAGGTGCATAGATCCTGAGAGCTCAGTACCCAGAACAACCACCTCTAGCCGTAATAACGGACTTGATACGCCTGAGCATTGAGTCAAACAGAGCTCCGATGGCGTGTACAGGTACAGCTGCCCGTGCAGCTTCAACACGATACCACAGTTCATCGAGAGTAGTGACTGGCGTATTGTGACGAGCCAGTTGCTCGGCCACCATTGACCAGACGTTTTCAATTGGTGAGAGATCTGGAGAATGTGCTGGCGAGGGCAGGAGTCGAACATTTTCTGTATCCAGAAAGGCCGGTACAGGACCTGCAACATGCGGTCGTGCATTATCCTGCTGAAATGCAGGGTTTTGAAGGGATCGAATGAAGGGTAGAGCCACGGGTCGTAAGACATCTGCAATGTAACGTCCACTGTTCAAAGTGCCGTCATTGCGAACAAGAGGTGAGCGAGACGTGTAACCGATGGCAACGCAAACCATCACGCCAGGTGATACGCCAGTATGGCGATGACGAATACACGCTGCCAATGTGCGTTACCCGCGATGTCGCCAAACACGGATGTGACCATCACGATGCTGTAAACAGAACCTGGATTCATCCGAAAAAATGACGTTTTCCCATTCGTGCACCCAGGTTCGTCGTCGAGTACACCATCGCAGGCGCTCCTGTCTGTGATGCAGCGTCAAGGCTAACCGCAGCCACGGTCTCTGAGGTGGTAGTTCGTGCTTCTGCAAACGTCGTCGAATTGTTCCTGCATATGGTTTTTGTCTTGGAAACGTCCCCATCTGTTGACTCAGGGATCGAGACGTGGCTGCACGATCCATTACAGATGCCTGCCACCTCAACTGCTAGCGATACGAGGCCGTTGGGAGCCAGCACGGCGTTCCGTATTACGCTCCTTTACGCACCGATTCCGTATTCTGCTAACAGTCATTTGATATCGACCAACGCGAGCAGAAATGTCGCGATACGATAAGCAGGAATCGCGATAGGCTACAATCCGACCTTTATCAAAGTCGGAAACGTGATGGTACGCATTTCTCCTCCTTACACGAGGCATCACAACGAAGTTTCACCAGGCAACGCCGGTCAACTGCTGTTTGTGTATGAAAAATCGGTTGGGAACTTCCCTCATGTCAGCACGTTGTAGGTGTCGCCACCGGCGCCAACCTTGTGTTAATGCTCTGAAAAGCTAATCATTTGCATATCACAGCATCTTCTTACCGTCGGTTAAATTTCGCGTCTATAGCACGTCACCTTCGTGGTGTAGCAATTTTAATGGCCAGTAGTGTATTTCTTGGTGGGTCGGCTGTTTTGGGGGGTTATCTGAAGCTGAGGTCACTGGTTCACTTACCGGCTGTATCTGCGTGTGGATGACCTTCCCGCCGCACTTGTAGGTCAGCACGAACGACCCAGGGGAGCTGCGGCTCTCTCGGACCAGGAACACCCTGAAACACCAACATCAAACGTCACAACATGGGACGGTGTGTGTCAAGGAGCACTGGAGGGGTGGGGGAGAGAGGGAGGGGGGCGATATTCTGGAGCAGAGCAACAGCATGTACAGGTTTTGTTAAGATGGTGTACACAACATGTGAGTGGCATGACGTAGTTCCAATGTGGGGGTTCCAGTTCTACAGACCTACAGCGCTACAAAACTACCACCGCGGTCTTTTGGGTGTTGGGAATACATGCTTAGCACGATGAACTAAAACCATGACTATTTTGAGGAAAGCGTTTTCAAGGACACAGGCCTCATTGGAAGGTGAAGAGAAGATCCTTGTGCGGGTAGGCGCTAATTTGGGTTGGTATCTCTCCCACCCGCTGCGGCCTTGGAGCTAACGACTTCCAGCAGCAGCCTTAATACGATTCTGAATGCGCCGGACCCCCGGGCGCTATTAAAGTGGCTGACCACCATTAGCGGGCGCCCCTCGCATCCGGATTTCCCCAGACTTTACAGAGTCTGCCTTATCACGCTGATAGAAGCCACGAGTCCCAAACGTCGAATGGTCTGCGGCCTCCAGTTTTAAATTATCGCTCTCAGCGCGGTTCGACCCTGGCGTAACTGAAAATTTAGTATCACGCGCTCCTCGGAGAGGCCTGTAAGACCCGCTTCACGAGGCGATGGAGATGCTTCTGTGGCATTCTCGACCGGAAGTGTTTGATTGCCCAACATACAGCCCGGACTTGGCTTCCTCCGATGTTCATCTCTGCTCAGATGAACCGCTGTCTATGAGGACAACATTCTGGCACAGACAACGAGCTGCAGACCAGTGTAGAGAGATGGCGGAAAGCACAGGAGGTTGCCTTTTAAGACGAGGGTTTGGCAAAGTTGGTACGGCAATACAATGTCTACTGCCAATATAACACTACCATATTTAACTTCCTGGCAGATTAAAACTGTGTGCCGGGCCGAGACTTGAACTCGGGACCTTTCCCTTTCGCGGGCATCTGAGCTACTCAAGCACGACTCAAGCCCCGTCCTTACTGCTTTACTTCTGCCAGTACTTTGTTCGCAGGAGAGCTTCTGTAAAGTTTGGAAGGTAGGAGACGAGGTACTGGCAGAAGTAAAGCTGTGAGGACGGGGCGTGAGTCGTGCTTGGGTAGCTCAGATGGTGCCGGCACGGTAGCTCAGCGTGTTCGGTCAGAGAGCTGCCTGCAATTAAAAAAAAAAAAGAAAACTGAGTGGAAGGATCAACAAACGAACTCTAACGGATGTTATGTGACGTCCGCAACGACCAAACACAACGATAAAAAAAATAAATAAATAAAAAATAAAAAAATTATGGCAGAAGACTTTCCCGCGAAAGGCAAAGGTTCCGAGTTCGAGTCTCGGTCGGGCACACAGTTTTAATCTGCCAGGAAGTTTCATATCAGCGCACACTCCGGTGCAGAGTGAAAATCTCATTCTGGAAACATCCCCCAGGTTGTGGCTAAGCCATGTCTCCGCAATATCCTTTCTTTCAGGAGTGCTAGTTCTGCAAGGTTCGCAGAAGAGCTTCTGTAAAGTTTGGAAGGTAGGAGACGAGATACTGGCAGAAGTAAAGCTGTGAGGCCGGGCGTGAATCGTGCTTCGGTAGCTCAGTTGGTAGAGCACTTGCCCGCGAAAGGCAAAGGTCCCGAGTTCGAGTCTCGGTGAAAATCTCATTCTGGAAACTATCATATTTCTTTGTCAAAGTTGATATGTCAAACATTTGTTGTTGTTGTTGTGGCCTTCAGTCCTGAGACTGGTTTGATGCAGCTCTCCATGCTACTCTATCCTGTGCAAGCTTCTTCATCTCCCAGTACCTACTGCAACCTACATCCTTCTGAATCTGCTTAGTGTATTCATCTCTTGGTCTCCCTCTACGATTTTTACCCTCCACGCTGCCCTCCAATGCTAAATTGGTGATCCCTCGATGCCTCAGGACATGTCCTACCAACCGACCCCTTCTTCTAGTCAAGTTGTGCCACAAACTTCTCTTCTCCCCAATCCTATTCAATACCTCCTCATTAGTTACGTGATCTACCCACCTTATCTTCAGCATTCTTCTGTAGCACCACATTTCGAAAGCTTCTATTCTCTTCTTGTCCAAACTGGTTATCGTCCATGTTTACTTCCATACATGGCTACACTCCATACAAATACTTTCAGAAACGACTTCCTGACACTTAAATCTATACTCGATGTTAACAAATTTCTCTTCTTCAGCTCTTTACTTCGACCATCATCAGTTATTTTCCTCCCCAAATAACAACACTCCTTTACTACTTTAAGTGTCTAATTTCCTAATCTAATTCCGTGAGCATCACCCGACTTAATTCGACTACATTCCATTTTGATACTGTGATAGGGAACTTTGTCAAATCTCGCTTTCGTCAAACAAACACGACCAAATCGCGCTGGCATCGCTACAACTATTTGACGTCTGTAGTGTGTTTGTTTGAAATTCGCTACAGATACAGGCGAAGAATGTGAAGAAATGTGTGAATTATTTCAAATACAACGAAGCGCCGAAGTAACTGGTATAGGCATGCGCAGTCAAATAAACAGATGTGTAAACAAGGAGAATACAGCGCTGCGATCGGCAACGCCTATAAAGACAACAAGAGGTTGGCTCAGTTGTTAGATCGGTTACTGCTGCTGCAATGGCAGGTTATAATGATGTAAGAGGGTTTGAGCGTGGTGTTAATAGTCGGCGTAAGAGCGATGGGACACACCATGTCCGAGGTAGCGGTGAAGTGGGGATATTCCGTAAGAACATTTCACGAGTCTACCGTGAATATCGAGAATCCGGTAAAACATCAAATATCCGACATCGCTGCGGACGGAAAAAGATCCTGCAAGAACGGGACCAACGACGACTGAAGAGAATCGTTCAACGGGACAGAAGTGCTACCTTTCCACATATTACAAAATTGTTAAGGCTATCGTGGCCACTTGTTGACAAACTGCCTATTGGCTTCTGTCTCGGGTTCTTCGCCCGACGTTCATCTAATGATTTTTCTGACGTTTCGCCAGCACGAGTGGCTGGCATTGTCAAAGCTTCACCCTCCGTTGCCGGTGGTGAACTGGAGGCGAGCTCGCGGCCGCAGACTATATGTACCTGGCGCGCCAACGTCCGAGGGCTTCCTCGCGGTCATTTCCGGTGCGGTTCTCCTCTTGCTACCTGCGACGGTCATTCGCTGTAGTACGGGAAGCCAGGATACGTTTACCTTAAGGCTTTCCTCTTTCTTGTTGAAACTGTTCGCGTGTTTTTGGATTTCTACAGCTTCTCTGAACAAGCGCGTGTGATAGTGCTTCTCTTGCCAGAACTTCCGTGTCTGCGAATTTTATTACGTGGTCGGTCTCATTCAGTGCCTGCTCTGGCACGGGCGATTTCTCCACCTGCCCCAACCTGCAATGTCGCTTATGCTCTTTGATCCTGGTGTTAATTGATCGCTACGGTCGCAGGTTCGAATCCTGCCTCGGGCATTGGTGTGTGTGATGTCCTTAGGTTAGTTAGGTTTAAGTAGTTGTAAGTTCTAGGGGACTTATGACCTAAGATGTTGAGTCCCATAGTGCTCAGAGCCATTTGAACCATTTTTTTGTTAATTGATCGTCCAGTCATCAAGTTTATGTCGGAATGACTGGACGATCCATTAACACCAGGATCAAAGAACATAAGCGACATTGCAGGTTGGGGCAGGTGGAGAAATCGCCCGTGCCAGAGCACGCACTGAATGAGACCGACCACGTAATAAAATTCGCAGACACGGGAGTTCTGGCTGTAGAGAAGCACTATCACATGCGCTTGTTCAGAGAAGCTGTAGAAATCCAAAAACACGCGAACAGTTTGAACAAGAAAGAGGAAAGCCTTAAGGTAAACGGATCCTGGCTTCCCGTACTGCAGCGAACGACCGTCACAGGTAGCAAGAGGAGAACCGCACCGGAAATGACCGCGGAGAAGCCTCGGACGTTGGCGCGCCAGGTACATACAGTCTGCGGCCGCGAGCTCGCCTCCAGTTCACCACCGGCAACGGAGGGTGAAGCTTTGACAATGCCAGCCACTCGTGCTGGCGAAACGTCAGAAAAATCATTAGATGAACGTCCGCCGAAGAACCCGAGACAGAAGCCAATAGGCAGTTTGTTTCCACATATTGGTGCAGATTTCAATGCTGGGCCATCAACAAGTGTCAGCGTGCGAACATTACACGAAATATCATCGATATGGGCTTTCGGAACCGAAGGCTCACTCGTGTACCCTTCCTGACTGGACGACACAAAGCTTTACGCCTCACCTGGTCCCCACAACACCGACACTGGACTGTTGATGATTGGAAACATGTTGCCTGGTCGGACGACTTTCGCTTCAAACTGCATAGAGCGGATGGACGTGTACGGATATGGAGACAACCTCATGAATCCATTGGACCCTGCATGTCAGTAGTGATATGGGACCCCTGGTATGTCTAGATATGACTGTGGCTGACACGTACGTAAGCTTCCTGTCTGATCACCTGCATCCATTCATGTGCACTGATCATCCCGACGGACTCGGGCAATTCCAGCAGGACAATGCGACACCACACACGTCCAGAATTGCTACAGAGTTTAAACACTTCCGCTGCCCACCAACCTCCCCAGACATAAACATTATTGAGCATATCTGGGGAACCTGGCAACGTGCTGTTCGGAAGAGATCTCCACCCCCTTCGCACTCTTACAGATTTATGGACAGCCATGCAGGATTCATGGTGTCAACTCCCTCGACCACTACTTGACACATTAGTCGAGTCCATGCCACGTCGTGCTCGCAGGGGCCGTACACAATATTAGGCCGGTGTACCAGTTCATTTGGCTCTTCAGTGTACATACAGGGTGAGTCACATAACGTTACCGCTCGATTATTTCGTAAACCACATCAAATACTAACGAACCGATTCCACAGGCCGAACGTGAGGAGAGGGGCTAGTGTAATTGTTTAATACAGACCATACAAAAATGCACGGAAGTATGTTTTTTAACACAAAGCTACGTTTTTTTTAATGGACATCTGAACATATAAACAAATCTGTAATCAGTGCCGTTTCTTGCATTGTAAAATGTTAATTACATCCGGAGATATTGTAACCTAAAGTTGACGCTTGAAACCTCCGACGTTCAGTTGCGTGTTGTAACAAACACTTCATTGCAAGGGCCCAAACAGCTGCAACATACATCGCGTTTCTACAGAGTGATCTGCCAACGTTGCTCGAAAATGTCCCACTGGAAACGCGTCGACGTGTGTGGTATCAGCATGATGGTGCACCTACACATTCCGCAATTAACACTAGGCTGACCCTTGACAGGATGTTCGACGGGCGTTTCATAGGACGTGAAGGACGCATAAATTGGCCAGCCCGTTCTCCTGATCTTACACCTCTGGACTTCTTTCTGTGGGGTACGTTAAAGGAGAATGTGTACCGTGATGTGCCTACAACCCCAGAGGATATGAAACAACGTATTGTGGCAGCCTGCGGCGACATTACACCAGATGTACTGCGGCGTGTACGACATTCATTACGCCAGAGATTGCAATTGTGTGCAGCAAATGATGGCCACCACATTGAACATCTATTGGCCTGACATGTCGGGACACACTCTATTCCACTCCGTAATTGAAAACGGAAACCACGTGTGTACGTGTACCTCACCCCTCACGGTAATGTATATGTGCGTCAGTGAAAAAGACCAATAAAAAGGTGTTAGCATGTGGTCGTAATGTGCTGTTCCAGTCTCTTCTGTACCTAAGGTCCATCACAGTTCCCTTTGGATCCCTACGTAATTCGGTGCTCTCCGATACACACGATCGAACAGCGGAGGAGTGGTACTCAAGCGTCAACTTTAGGTTACAATATCTCCGGATGTAATTAACATTTTACAATGCAACAAACGGCACTGATTACGTATTTGTTTATATGTTCAGATGTGCTAGCAAAACTAACGGGGTTCCATTTAAAAAAACGTAGGTTTGTGTTAAAAAACATACTTCCGTGCATTTTTTATGGTCTGTATTAACCAATTACACTAGCCCCTCTCCTCACATTCGGTCTGTGGAATCGATTCGTCAGTATTTGATGTGGTTTACGAAATATATCCAGCGGTAATGTTAGGTGACTCACCCTGTATATGAAATACGTGAGACATATGCATACGTGGGCCACGGGTAAAAAGCTCGTCCTAAACCCCTAAATCGATTTCAACCAAATTCGGTACACATACAGGGTGTCCATAAATTATCTTTACAACTTAAGATTTCAATAACTGTAAAACTATACTAGATATTGACAGATGGTTCTCAGCATGTGATAAGATAACTCAAAAGTTTTTCTTACCTTCCACGTGACGCAATTTTGACGTAAAACTTGACTTGAAAACCTTACAAAATTTGGACGCCAGAGGAGGAAGCTCGGAGTGTGACCTGCCATGATCCAGTGACCTCACATCACTAGAGTTCGCCCTGTGGGGTTTTGTGAAGGATCTGGTGTACTGAACAAAGGTTAGAGACCTATAGGACTCGAAGGCACACTATCGCAATGCAGCTGAACATGTCAGCTCCGAGATCTGGAATCGTACGTGGAGAGAAATGGAATGGCGGCCAGACGTTATCCGTGCCACTAAGGGTGCACAAATCGATGTGTGTGAATGAGCAAACAAAAGTTTGTGAGTTATCACATCATGAAAAACTTTTGTTAATGTCTAGATGAGTTACAACGTTGTTAAAGCTTTAACTTATAAAGATATATGGAAGGAAATACTGTGGGTGTAAGAACCTGCAACTTGCTATTTCGTGGAGGTGATATTGTGGAGAGAGAAGGAGGTAGGAAGAGATGCAATGGCAGAGACAGGGGGAGTGGGAGACGGACAGAGGGGGAGGAATATAGACAGAGCGGGGAGGGAGATAGACAGACGGGGGAGGGAGATAGACAGACGGGGAGGGAGATAGACAGACGGGGGAGGGAGATAGACAGACGGGGGAGGGAGACAGACAGAAGGGGGAGGCAGACGGGGGAGGGAGACAGACAGACGGGGGAGGGAGACAGACAGATGGGGAAGGGAGGGAGACAGACGGGGGAGGGAGACAGACAGGCGGGGGAGGGAGACAGACAGGCAGGGGAGGGAGACAGACAGGCGGGGGAGGGAGACAGACAGGCGGGGGAGGGAGATAGACAGGCGGGGGAGGGAGATAGACAGGAGACAGGCGGGGGAGGGAGATAGACAGGCGGGGGAGGGAGAGAGACAGACAATGGAGGGAGATAGAAAGAGGGGGGAGGGAGATAGAAAGAGGGGGAGGGAGAAAGAGGGGGAGGGAGATAGAATGAGAGGGGAGGGAGAATGAGAGGGGAGGGAGATAGAAAGAGGGCGATGGAGATAGAAAGAGGGGGAGGGAGATAGAAAGAGGGGGAGGGAGAAAGAGGGGGAGGGAGATAGAGGGGGTTGGACAGAAGGGGATGGGAGATGGACAGTAGGGGATGGGGGATGGATAGGGGGTGGGAGACGGACAGAGGGTGGGAGATGGACAAGGGATGGGACATGTGCACAGGGTGGGACATGGACAGAGGGTGGGAGATGGTAATGGGGGGGGGGGGAGGGGGGAAGTGACAGACTGGGTACTCAGCTAGTATTGTAGTAAATGGTAAACCTATACCCCTAATGCCCCTCTTACCCCAGCGTTGACGCGGCCTGTTACAGACAGGGGGACAGGTACGGGAAGCCAGGAGGTTTCGGAGGCAGAGAGGAGTGTTCATCGTGAGGAGCGACTCACCCGTCGACGGAGCCGTGCCGGTGGACGAGTTGCGCGGCCTGCTCGCGCGTCATGCCGGCGTGGAACCAGGGCTGCGCCACGTGCACGCCGGCCGCCAGCCCGGTGGCGGGCGCGGGGGTGGCGCCGGGAGCGGCGGGGGCGGCGCCGGGGGCGGACGGCCTGGGCGGCCGCCAGCGCCGCTTCCACGAGTAGCCCTCCGCGGCTGCGATGGCGCGCGCCTCCTGCGGGTCGTCCACGATGCGCCCCACGCTGCCCGTGAAGTCCATGGCCACGCGAGACCGCACGCTCTCCTGTAGACGTCAACAACATCGCCACTTAACACTCACCGGTCACCACTCAGTATAAGGACTCCACACACATAACAATTTATCGGGACCAATTTATCGGCCGTCCTACAACAAACTGGACGAGTGGAGGGGCTTGACGACCAATTTTGCTTGACCAGCTTGTCGGGACCAATTTATCGGCCGTCCTACAAACTGGACGAGTGGAGGGGCTTGACGACCAATTTTGCTTGACCAGCTTGTCGGGACCAATTTATCGGCCGTCCTACAAATTGGACGAGTGTAGGGGCTGCCCGACCAATTTTGCTTGACCAATTTATCGGGACCAATTTATTGACCATCCTACAAACTCGACGAGTGGAGAGGCTTACTGGCCAATTTTGCTTGACCAATTTATCGGCCGTCCTACAGACTGGACGAGTGGAGGGGTTTGACAACCAATTTTGCTTGACCAATTTGTCGGGACCAATTTATCGGCCGTCCTACAAACTGGACGAGTGGAGGGGCTTCCCGACCAATTTTGCTTGACCAATTTATCGGGACCAAATTAGCGGCCGTCCTACAAAATGAACGGGTGGAGGGGCTTACTGACTAATTCTGCTTGACCAATTTATCAGGACCAATTTATTGGCCGTCCTACAAACTGGACAAGTGGAGAGGCTTACTGACCAATTTTGCTTGACCAATTTAACGGGACCAATTTATCAGCCGTCCTACAAACTGGACGAGTGGAGAGGCTTACCGACCAATTTTGCTTGACAAATTTATCGGGACCAATTTATCAGCCGTTCTGGAAACTGGTCGATTGGAGAGGCTTACCGACCAATTTTGCTTGACCAATTTATCGGGACCAATTTATAGGCCGTCCTACTAACTGGACGAGTGGAGGGGCTTCAATTTTGCTTGACCAATTTATCGGCACCAATTTATCGGCCGTCCTACAAACTGGACGAGTGGAGGTGCTTCCCGACCAATTTTGCTTGACCAATTTATCGGGACCAATTTATCAGCTGTCCTACAAACTGGACGACTGGAGGAGCTTACCGACCAATTCTGCTTGTCGGTCGGTTGGTCTGATGTCGGTCAGTTGGTTGGTCTGACCCCATCATCCCACCACCACTCGACAGAACCGACTGTCTGTGCGTGTCCGACTAACTTCCCGAATGACGATCGTCTGCTGTCTGTCAGCGCAAAAATACACACTGTTTCAAATGGCTAACTTGGCAGATAACGAAACAGGCACAGATGTCATGACCAGACTGTCTAGAGAGCTATCTTCTGTTCCTTTCATCGCTATTATTTATTACGACTATCTATGCTACAAAGGCTATTAAAGTTTACTTGAAAATCGTTTGTTCCATTTCTTTTTATTTTTTGCATTACCTTGGTATACAGGGCGAGTGAAAAATCCTTGGACACCTTCGTAAGTTGGAAGATTAAAGGGAAAATTGAAATGTGATGATGGGAACACAGGTTTGATGCGGGGCCGCAACTTTTAGAGTGAATATCATTCATGGCCGCCATCTTGAAATCCGCCATTTTGGATTCACGTCATTTTTTTTTAATGGGAAGGGGGGTGTATGACACATCGAATAACACTCCATTGAGCTCTGGAATTGAGTGGCGTAATTTATTTTTGTCTATCTTGTACAGTTTAGAAGTTATTGATGTTCAAATTTACCTTGATACCGACTCATGTCTCAGGATGGACAACACGTAGAAAATGTGTTGTAGCAGTCGGTATGAAGGTAATTTCCCAAATTTGAACATTAATAACCTCTAAACGGTACACGATAGACAAAAACAAATTACACCACTAAATTCCAGAGCTCAAGCGAATGTTATTTGATGTGTCATACACCTCCTCTCCCATTTAAAAAAATGAATCCAAAATGGGGGATTTAAGATGGCACCTATGTTCCCATCATCACAATTCAATTTTCCCTTTAATCTTCCAACTTACGAAGGTGTCCAAGGACTTTTGACTCGCCCTGTATTTCTTCGGACATATTGCATGTTTCAGGAGCCATGTTGGACAATAATTGTCGGGATACAACTGCACTAAACTTGAAGTCTTCTTAACTTCCGGCATCTACATCTACATATATACTCCGTTAGCCACCAAGCGGTGTGTGGCTGAGGGCACAATTCGCGCCAAAGTCATACACTCATGGAAATGGAAAAAAGAACACATTGACACCGGTGTGTCAGACCCACCATACTTGCTCCGGACACTGCGAGAGGGCTGTACAAGCAATGATCACACGCACGGCACAGCGGACACACCAGGAACCGCGGTGTTGGCCGTCGAATGGCGCTAGCTGCGCAGCATTTGTGCACCGCCGCCGTCAGTGTCAGCCAGTTTGCCGTGGCATACGGAGCTCCATCGCAGTCTTTAACACTGGTAGCATGCCGCGACAGCGTGGACGTGAACCGTATGTGCAGTTGACGGACTTTGAGCGAGGGCGTATAGTGGGCATGCGGGAGGCCGGGTGGACGTACCGCCGAATTGCTCAACACGTGGGGCGTGATGTCTCCACAGTACATCGATGTTGTCGCCAGTGGTCGGCGGAAGGTCCACGTGCCCGTCGACCTGGGACCGGACCGCAGCGACGCACGGATGCACGCCAAGACCGTAGGATCCTACGCAGTGCCGTAGGGGACCGCACCTCCACTTCCCAGCAAATTAGGGACACTGTTACTCCTGGGGTATCGGCGAGGACCATTCGCAACCGTCTCCGTGAAGCTGGGCTACGGTCCCGCACACCGTTAGGCCGTCTTCCGCTCACGCCCCAACATCGTGCAGCCCGCCTCCAGTGGTGTCGCGACAGGCGTGAATGGAGGGACGAATGGAGACGTGTCGTCTTCAGTGATAAGAGTCGCTTCTGCCTCGGTGCCAATGATGGTCGTATGCGTGTTTGGCGCCGTGCAGGTGAGCGCCACAATCAGGACTGCATACGACCGAGGCACACAGGGCCAACACCCGGCATCATGGTGTGGGGAGCGATCTCCTACACTGGCCGTACACCACTGGTGATCGTCGAGGGGACACTGAATAGTGCACGGTACATCCAAACCGTCATCGAACCCATCGTTCTACCATTCCTAGACCGGCAAGGGAACTTGCTGTTCCAACAGGACAATGCACGTCCGCATGTATCCCGTGCCACCCAACGTGCTCTAGAAGGTGTAAGTCAACTACCCTGGCTAGCAAGATCTCCGGATCTGTCCCCCATTGAGCATGTTTGGGACTGGATGAAGCGTCGTCTCACGCGGTCTGCACGTCCAGCACGAACGCTGGTCCAACTGAGGCGCCAGGTGGAAATGGCATGGCAAGCCGTTCCACAGGACTACATCCAGCATCTCTACGATCGTCTCCATGGGAGAATAGCAGCCTGCATTGCTGCGAAAGGTGGATATACACTGTACTAGTGCCGACATTGTGCATGCTCTGTTGCCTGTGTCTATGTGCCTGTGGTTCTGTCATGTATCTGACCCCAGGAATGTGTCAATAAAGTTTCCCCTTCCTGGGACAATGAATTCACGGTGTTCTTATTTCAATTTCCAGGAGTGTATTTCCCCCACTCTGTTCCACTCGTGAATCGCGCGAGGGTAAAACGACTGTCTGAACGCCTCAGTACCAGCTCTAATTTACCTTATCTTTGAATGGTGATCATTGCGCGAGCTGAAAGTTGGTGGTAATAATATATGCTCTACATCGTCGGCGAAGATCGGATTTTGGAATTTAGTGAGCAGCCCCTTCCGTTTAGCGCGTCGTCTATCTGCAAGTGTGTTCCACTTCATAGAATGAAGTATCGCTCTCGCGATGGCTAAATGTACCAATCACGAATCTTGCCGCTCTTCTTTGGACCTTGTCAATCTCTTGAATCAGACCAAACCGGTAAGGGTCCCACACAGACAAACAATACTCTAAAAGTGGACGAACTAACGCACTGTAAGCAATTTCCTTCGTTGAAGGACTGCATCGCTTCAGGATTCTACCAATAAACCGCAATCTAGAGTTCGCCTTACCCCTTACTTGTGTAATCTGATCGTTCCATTTGGGACCATTTCGAATAGTCACACCCAAATACTTGACGGATGTTACCGCTGGCATTTATTTTGTACTCGTACTTAATGGGGATTTTCGCCTTGTTACACGCAGTAGGTTACACTTACTAGTACTGAGAGATAACTGCCAGCCATTACACCACGCATTTCTTTTCTGCAGATCCACATTGATTTGTTCACAACTTTCGTGTGATAACTCTTTCCTGTAGACTACAGCATCATCGGCAAACAGTCTATTGCCGCTGTCAATACCATCAACCAAATCGTTTATGTAAATCGTAAAAAGCAGCGGACCTATTACGCTGCCCTGGGGCACACCTGAAGTTACGGTTGTTTCTGTTGAAGTCTCCCCATTCAGGACGACATACTGCTCTCTGTCTGTTAGAAAACTTTTTATCCAACCGCATATGTCATCGGAAAGACCGTAAGCGCACACTTTTTGGAGCAAGCGACAGTGCGGAACTTCAGGTTTTCCGTGATTTCCCTAAATCGCTCCAGGCAAATGCCGGGATGGTTCCTTTCAAAGGGCACGGCCGACTTCCTTCCCCATCCTTCCCTAATCCGATGAGACCGATGACCTCGCTGTCTGGTCTCCTTCCCCAAACCAACCAACCAGTGCGGAACTGAGTCGAACGCCTTTCGAAAGTCGAGGAATATGGCATCAACCTGGGAGTCACACCCAGATACTTTCTCCCAGGAGCGCTAGTTCTGCAAGTTTCACAGAAGACATTCTATGAAGTTTGGAAGGTGGGAGACGACGTACTGGCGGAAGTAAAATTGTGAGGAGGGGTCGTGATTCGTGGTTGGGTAGCTCAGATGGTAGAACACTTGTCCACGAAAGACAAAGGTCCCGGGTTCGAGTCTCGGTCGGGCACACAGTTTTCAGCTGCCAGGAAGTTTCAATAACTAAATATGGTTTTTTTGTATTTTTTTTTTAATTTGTGGTAAATTCCTATGGGACGAAACTGCTGAGGTCATTGGCCCGTGGGCTTACACGCTACTTAATCTAACTTACTTTCGCTAAGGTCAACATACACACCCATGCCCGAGGGAGGACTCGAACCTCCGACAGGGGGAGCCGCTCGAACCGTGACAAGGCGCCCTTGACCACACGGCTAATCCAAGCGCCTAACTAAATATGACGTGTGCTTTAGAAATAAAACGTTTTACAGAAACAGTCCCGTTATTTTATAGCCACACCTCGTATCTGATGCAGAGAGAAAGGGAGCAGGCGGAATTACGCGCGACAGTGAGTCGTGCGTGCACGCACACAGCAGTCGTCGTCGGCGCAGGGCGTTTCACAAGCCGACGCTCGCTGCTCCCCGCGGCCTTCAACAGGTGTTTCGACAGCGCTTCGTCATCGTCAGTGAAGTTTCTCCACACGCAGCAGCACGGCGGCAAGGGGCTCCTCGCACGCACGCACACGCCCCTTCACTTTAATCCTCCGGCCCCGAGTAAAATTTCCACCGTGTATACTTCACAATACAAGCTGACATAATAGGAGTTCTGACGTCTAACGTTCCTGCAGCATACACAACCAGATGCATTTGTGTACAGCAAAGTATCGCCGTTGGGCAACCGTAACGGAATACAGCAATTGAACAAAATTTCCACGTGTTGTAATATGCGGCAGCTGGCTTTCAGAATGGTTCAAATGGCTCTAAGCACTAGAACTTACAAGGAAACCTCCCCATTGCACCCTCGCCCCCTCAGATTTAGTTATAAGTTGGCACAGTGGATAGGCCTCGAAAAACTGAACACGGATCAATCGAGAAAACAGGAAGAAGTTGTGTGGGACTATGAAAAAATAAGCAAAATATGCAAACTGACAAGGGAACCTCCCCATCGCACCCCCCTCAGATTTACTTATAAGTTGGCACAGTGGATAGGCCTCGAAAAACTGAACACGGATCAATCGAGAAAACAGGAAGAAGTTGTGTGGAACTACGAAAAAAATAAGCAAAATATACAAACTGAGTAGTCCATGCGTAAGATAGGCAACATCAATGATATTGTGAGCTCCGTATTATAATAATTTCTCTGTGTAAGTTTCGAGGGCAAAGAAATATAACAAAATTATCTAAAGAGACGACAAGATACGCTCTTTTGTTAATTTTTTAGTCGTCTTCACTTCTTCCCTTGTCTTGGTTGCGTGTAGACGGACATCTTGCGAGTGCTGGCAAATGTAAGCATATTTGTACTAATTAAGCAGATAATATATTGATTTAATATTATTGTTCACTTTTAATTTGTAAGAGGTGATCCCGATTTCATGTCAGCCTTCCTTTGAATTAACCTGCATTCGAGTAATTTACAGTGCAACAATAGCAGCGGCCGATGCCATTACGTGGCGATGTTAACTTATAAAAATTAGCGGAAGCGAAAAACTCGCCCACTATTAACATAGTATACATTTTTCTCCACAGCCGCCCGACGCTGCAGAAAATACGTAGCTCTAAGATTCTTACTTTCAGTACAACAGCCGAGAGCCAGAGCCAGGACTCCGACTACAATGCAGTGGTTAACGGAGGTAAGAAAAAAAATATTCTCGCGCGTGTGTGGGCCGCAATTGTAATTAATGACTAAAGATTTTTTGCTTTAAAGTGAACTGACTAGTCGAGGAAATTAATATGATACTCCACTGTTCAACTTATATGCTCACGTTTTAAGATTCAGCGAGTCTAACATTCATCAACGTAACAAATAATTTAAGATTAATATTGTGAAAAAGGAGAACTTCACAAAAGCATTTAACTGAAAATCAAAATTGAATGAAATATTTTGATTAAGGCCCACCACGTAAGTCGGTACCAATAAACATTACCAATAAATAAGAAATTAAATTACGACGGGCGACGGACGCGAGAGGGGACTTGCACCCGTTGTTGTTTTGCGTGGCACTATCACAGCACAGGCCTACATTGATGTTTTAAGCACCTTCTTGCTTCCCACTATTGAAGAGCAATTCGGAGATGGCGATCGCATCTTTCAACGCGATCGAGCACCTGTTCATAATGCACGGCCTGTGGCGGAGTGGTTACACGACAGTAACATCCCTGTAATGGACTGGCCTGCACAGAGTCCTGACCTGAATCCTACAGAACACCTTTGAGACATTTTGGAACGATGACTTCGTGGCCGGCCTCACCGACCGACATCGATACCTCTCCTCAGTGCAGCACTCCGTGAAGAATGGGCTGCCATTCCACAAGAAACCTTCCAGCACCTGACTGAACGTATACCTGGGCAGTGGAAGCTGTCATCAAGGCAAAGGCTGGGCCAACACCATGTTGAATTCCAGCATTAGCGATGGAAGGCGCCACTTTTAAGTCGATTTTCAGCCAGGTGTCTCGATACTTTTGATCACATAGTGTAGGTGTCCGGGTACTTTTGATCGCATAGTGTAGGTGTGCGGGTACTTTTGATCACATAGTGTAGGTGTCCAGGTCCTTTGGTCACATAGTGTAGGTGTGTGGGTATTTTTGATCACATAGTGTAGGTGTGCAAGTACTTTTGATCACATAGTGTAGGTGTGCAAGTACTTTTGATCACATAGTGTAGGTGTCCGGGTACTTTTGATCACATAGTGTAGGTGTCTGGGTACTTTTGATCACATAGTGTAGGTGTGCGGGTACTTTTGATCACATAGTGTAGGTGTAGGTACTTTTGATCACATAGTGTAGGTGTCCGGGTACTTTTGATCACATAGTGTAGGTGTCCGGGTACTTTTGATCGTATAGTGTAGGTGTCTGGGTACTTTTGATCGTATAGTGTAGGTGTGCGGGTACTTTTGATCGCATAGTGTAGGTGTGCGGGTACTTTTGATTGGTTGGTTGGTTGGTTTGGGGAAGGAGACCAGACAGCGAGGTCATCGGTCTCATTGGATTAGGGAAGGAAGTCGGCCGTGCCCTTTGAAAGGAACCATCCCGGCATTTGCCTGGAGCGATTTAGGGAAATCACGGAAAACCTAAACCAGGATGGCCGGACGCGGGACTGAACCGTCGTCCTGCCGAATGCGAATCCAGTGTCTAACCACTGCGCCACCTCGCTCGGTGGTACTTTCGATCACATAGTGTAGGTGTCCGGATACTTTTGATCACGTAGACGTCCGGATACTTTTGATCAAACTGTATGAGAACACGGACAGACCCTGCAGAGCAAGCGATAGCAGAGTTCTGGCCGCCGCGTCGCATAGCAACTGCAAACACGCGCTCTCACGCGCCTCGGGCCTGCGCTGAGCGCTGCAAACAGTTAACAAAGCCCGGCCTGGCTGGCTGCCTGGGTAAACACTGGCCCCGCCCCGCCTCGCTTTAAATCACCTGCTTGCTGCCCGGGAACACCGGCACAAGCTCTGCTCCGACGTCAGCGCTTCAGCACAGGGTCTACCAAACGCTGCGTGAGCCCTCCAGCTCGGAAAAAAAAACGTGCCGCACCAATAAGACGTGGTCAGAGGTCAGTGTAACCTCGCAGCGCCTAAGTGATGCTCAAAACATGACACCTGAGCTTAAAAGGCTACGCACAACGTTTCTAGCCAATGGCTACAACCATAATTCGATGGACCCACCCTTATCGACGAACACAAGTGCGCAAGAAACAGACAAACTGCAGCCAGCAGTGCGCTTGCCTTACGTGATAAATGTTACTGACCGGATTGGGCTGCAGCCTGTCTTCTACAGGGTGAAAAGTTGGGAGGTTGTAGGGGACATCAAAACAAATATTTTTCCCTAATGTCATTTACAATTTACAATTTACATTTACAATTTACATTTACAATTTGTACAGAAACCAGATGGCAGTTATAAGAGTCGAGGAGCATGAAAGGGAAGCAGTGGTTGGGAAAGGAGTGAGACAGGGTTGTAGCCTCTCCCCGATGTTATTCAATCTGTATATTGAGCAAGCAATAAAGGAAACAAAAGAAAAATTCGGAGTAGGTATTAAAATTCATGGAGAAGAAGTAAAATCTTTGAGGTTCGCCGATGACATTGTAATTCTGTCAGAGACAGCAAAGGACTTGGAAGAGCAGTTGAACGGAATGGACATCAACAAAAGCAAAACGAGGATAATGGAATGTAGTCGAATTAAGTCGGATGATGCTCACGGAATTAGATTAGGAAATGAGACACTTAAAGTAGTAAAGGAGTTTTGTTATTTGGGGAGCAAAATAACTGATGATGGTCGAAGTAGAGAGCTGAAGATGAGAAATTTGTTAACATCGAGTATAGATTTAAGTGTCAGGAAGTCGTCTCTGAAAGTATTTGTATGGAGTGTAGTCATGTATGGAAGTGAAACATGGACGATAAATAGTTTGGACAAGAAGAGAATAGAAGCTTTCGAAATGTGGTGCTACAGAAGAATGCTGAAGATTAGATGGGTAGATCACGTAACTAATGAGGAGCTATTGAATAGAATTAGTGAGGAGTTTGTGACACAACTTGACAAGAAGGGATCGGTTCGTAGGACATGTTCTGAGACATCAAGGGATCACAAATTTAGCATTGGAGGGCAGCGTGGAGGGTGACCAAGAGATGAATACACTAAGCAGATTCAGAAGGATGTAGGTTGCAGTAGGTACTGGGAGATGAAGAAGCTTGCACAGGATAGAGTAGCATGGAGAGCTGCATCAAAGCAGTCTCCGGACTGAAGACCACAACAACAACAACATCACATCATACGCACAAATGCGACTGTCTAGCGAAGAAAGTGAAGTACTCAGAAGGGGACAAGGAAACAATATGAAACTTCTGATATACAGGGTGGTCCATTGATCGTGAACGGGCCAAATATCTCACGAAATAAGCGTCAAACGAAAAAACTAGAAAGAACGAAACTTGTCTAGCTTGATGGGGCAAACCAGATGGCACTATCGTTGCCCCGCTAGATGGCGCTGCCGTAGGTCAAACGGATATCAACTGCGTTTTTTTAAAATTGGAACCCCCATTTTTTATTACATATTCGTGTAGTACGTAAAGAAATATGAATGTTTTAGTTGGACCACTTTTTTCACTTTGTGATACATGGCGCTGTAATAGTCACAAACATATGGCTCACAATTTTAGACGAACAGTTGGTAACAGGTAGGTTTTTTTAAATTAAAATACAGAACATAGGTACGTTTGAACATTTTATTTCGGTCGTTCCAACGAGATACATGTACCTTTGTGAACTTATCATTTCCGAGAACGCATGCTGTTACAGCGCGATTACCTGTAAATACCACATTAATGCAATAAATGCTCAAAATGATGTCCGTCAACCAATGAATTTGGCAATACGTGTAACGACATTCCTCTCAACAGCGAGTAGTTCGCCTTCCGTAATGTTCGCACACGCATTGACAATGCGCTGACGCATGTTGTCAGGCGTTGTCGGTGGATCACGATAGCAAATATCCTTCAACTTTCCCCACAGAAAGAAATCCGGTGACGTCAGATCCGGTGAACGTGCGGGCCACGGTATGGTGCTTCGACGACCAACACCTGTCATTATATATGTTATTAAATTCCGCTTCAACCGCACGTGAGCTATGTGCCGAACATCCATCGTGTTGGAAGTACGTCGCCATTCTGTCGTGCACTGAAAGTTCTTGTAGTTACATCGGCAGAACATTACGTAGGAAATCAGCATACATTGCACCATTTAGATTGTCATCAATAAAATGGGGGCCAATTACCATTCCTCCCATAATGCCGCACCATGCATTAACCCGTCAAGGTCGCTAATGTTCCACTTGTAGCCATCGTGGATTTTCCGTTGCCCAGTGGTGCATATTATGCCGGTTTACGTTACCGCTGTTGGTGAATGACGCTTCGTCGCTAAATAGTGTGGTGTCACCGCCAGACACCACACTTGCTAGGTGGTAGCTTTAAATCGGCCGCGGTCCGTTAGTATACGTCGGACCCACGTGTCGCCACTGTCAGTGATTGCAGACCGACGCCACCACACGGCAGGTCTAGAGAGACTTCCTAGCACTCGCCCCAGTTGCACAGCCGACTTAGCCAGAGATGGATCACTGACCAATACGCTCTCATTTGCTGAGACGATAGTTAGCATATCCTTCAGCTACGTCATTTGCTACGACCTAGCAAGGCGCCATAGCATTTGATAATTAATATTGTGAAGCATACCTCACGCCAGTCAGCGTGTAATTAAACGCGTGCATTTCGGCCTCCTCTAGCAACACAGTGTTGGCTCTTCTGCCAACACATCAAATAGAACGCGTGCAAAAAATCTGTCATCATCCCGTAATTTCTCTTGTGCCCAGTGGCAGAACTGTACACGACGTTCAAAGTCATCGCCATGCAATTCCTGGTGCATAGAAATATGGTACGGGTGGAATCGATGTTGATGTAGCATTCTCAACACCGACGTTTTTGAGATTCCCGATTCTCGCCCAATTTGTCTGCTACTGATGTGCGGACTAGCCGCGACAGCAGCTAAAACACCTACTTGGGCACCATTATTTGTTCCAGGTCGTGGTTGACGTTACACATGTGGCTGAACACTTCCTGTTTCCTTAAATATCGTAACTATCTGGCGAACGGTCCGGACACTTGGATGATGTCGTCCAGGATACCGGGCAGACATAGCACACGCCCGTTGGGCATTTTGATCACAATAGCCATACATCAACACGATATCGAAGTTTTCCGCAATTCGGAAACGGTCCATTTCAACATGGGTAATGTATGACGAAGCACTGGCGAAATGTTACGTTATACCACATAAGATAACACCATACGAACACACCAGCTGCTACCATGACGACACCGCCCTCGCTACACAGACTAGGGGGCGCCTGATACATGCTGTATAATCCATGGCAACGGCTTCCTCACCACAACGAGTAGAGGGCTCTGTGGTCCTGCCATATTAACCGTTTTAGTAAACTGACTCAAATGTCTTCTACCTAAATGTATGAATAGATACACTCCTCGAAATGGACACATTGACACCGGTGTGTCAGACTCACCATACTTGCACCGGGCACTGCGAGAGGGCTGTACAAGCAATGATCACACGCATGGCACAGCGGACACACCAGGAACCGCGGTGTTGGCCGTCGAATGGCGCTAGCTGCGCAGCATTTGTGCACCGCCGCCGTCAGTGTCAGCCAGTTTGCCGTGGCATACGGAGCTCCATCGCAGTCTTTAACACTGGTAGCATGCCGCGACAGCGTGGACGTGAACCGTATGTGCAGTTGACGGACTTTGAGCGAGGGCGTATAGTGGGCATGCGGGAGGCCGGGTGGACGTACCGCCGAATTGCTCAACACGTGGGGCGTGAGGTCTCCACAGTACATCGATGTTGTCGCCAGTGGTCGGCGGAAGGTGCACGTGCCCGTCGACCTGGGACCGGACCGCAGCGACGCACGGATGCACACCAAGACCGTAGGATCCCACGCAGTGCCGTAGGGGACCGCACCGCCACTTCCCAGCAAATTAGGGACACTGTTGCTCCTGGGGTATCGGCGAGGACCATTCGCAACCGTCTCCGTGAAGCTGGGCTACGGTCCCGCACACCGTTAGGCCGTCTTCCGCTCACGCCCCAACATCGTGCAGCCCGCCTCCAGTGGTGTCGCGACAGGCGTGAATGGAGGGACGAATGGAGACGTGTCGTCTTCAGCGATGAGAGTCGCTTCTGCCTTGGTGCCAATGATGGTCGTATGCGTGTTTGGCGCCGTGCAGGTGAGCGCCACAATCAGGACTGCATACGACCGAGGCACAAAGGGCCAACACCTGGAATCATGGTGTGGGGAGCGATCTCCTACACTGGCCGTACACCACTGGTGATCGTCGAGGGGACACTGAATAGTGCACGGTACATCCAAACCGTCATCGAACCCATCGTTCTACCATTCCTAGACCGGCAAGGGAACTTGCTGTTCCAACAGGACAATGCACGTCCGCATGTATCCCGTGCCACCCAACGTGCTCTAGGAGGTGTAAGTCAACTACCCTGGCCAGCAAGATCTCCGGATCTGTCCCCCATTGAGCATGTTTGGGACTGGATGAAGCGTCGTCTCACGCGGTCTGCACGTCCAGCACGAACGCTGGTCCAACTGAGGCGCCAGGTGGAAATGGCATGGCAAGCCGTTCCACAGGACTACATCCAGCATCTCTACGATCGTCTCCATGGGAGAATAGCAGCCTGCATTGCTGCGAAAGGTGGATATACACTGTACTAGTGCCGACATTGTGCATGCTCTGTTGCCTGTGTCTATGTGCCTGTGGTTCTGTCAGTGTGATCATGTGATGTATCTGACCCCAGGAATGTGTCAATAAAGTTTCCCCTTCCTGGGACAATGAATTCACGGTGTTCTTATTTCAATTTCCAGGAGTGTATATTGTAATACAACAGGACACCAGTTTTTGTGTGTCACAAATTGTTTTACTTTATATTGTGGCACATAATGTAATGTACTTTTACGAATTTTACGAGTTGACTACGGAACATTTGTGATTATTTTATAATTAACACTATAATTGTAACTCTTCTTGAATGAAATGGTTCCGTTTTCTGTTACTTGCTGTCACTTAAATTTATGTTAAACTAAGGTGAGTAGTAATTACACATAATAAACTGTGTTAAATGCGGTTGATCGCCGCTGGAGCTGTTTCAGTCTATTCACGTGATCTGAGCACGCTATTTAAGTCCATACGAAGGGTGAGTCCCGCATAGTTTCCTGCCGTTATGTAGACAGGAGTGACACCACCAGCAGTCGACCAGTGGGAAACATATTTTAAATTTACGTAATTTTAACTGTTGTATAACGCAGTCTTTCTGACGGATATCTGTAATTTCACAGTGTAAACGCCGAGATGACCCCTACGTCGGGTTGAAACCGGTTGTCGGTATAATAATAATAAATGCGATTGAGAACTGTCGTTGAATAATTGATTAATCATACTAATCGCTGCTTTACCTCCACAACCACGTTGTCCAAAAATCGCCGATGTATACCTCTCCACGTTTGCATTCCTCCTCGTATACGCCTGGAGTGCGTAATGCATCCATCTTGCCCCTAGTGGAGCCTAGCACGTCCTGGATTCTACGACCACTGTACAGGGTGAAAAGTATTTAAACCGACAAACTCTGGGAGGTTGTAGGGGACATGAAAACAAATATTTTTTCCTAATGTCATTTTTTTCTATGAGGATTATTTAAACCGGTGGGGGCCGTATTACGCTCTTCAGTCGTAGGCAACTGCAGTCCACCAGTGTAGTAGTGCATTGTCTGTTTACTAGTGGAGCGATACACCTGGAGTGAGTACACTGATATGGTTGGTGCGTGCTACGTAGCGCACCACAACGGACGAGCTGCACAGCGGGTTTATCAACAACAATATCCTAATCGCCGTATCCCGCATCGTACGACCTTTGCTGCTGTGTACCAACGTCTGCGTGAGACCGGGCCATTTAGCAGATTTCCTGGACAGGGACGCCGTCGCACGGTACGAACGCTGCAATTTGAGGAAGCTGTCTTGCAGCATGTGGAGCGGGATCCTTCAATCAGCACTCGTGCAACTGCACGTCACATGAGGACGATTCAGACGACTGTAAGAACAGTCCTTCGAGAGCAATTGTTACGTCCATTTCACTTAAAGCGTGTCCACAACCTGGAACCAGTTGATTATCCATCCAGAGCCCAGTTTTCGCAGTGGTACCTGGAACAGTGTGAAATGCGTCCTACATTTCCATCCTCTGTGTTGTTTACCGATGAAGCAACGTTCGGGCGTGATGGAGTCTTCAACATGCACAGTTCGCATGTCTGGAGTGAGGATAACCCACATGCCACAGTTACTAGCGTTCATCAAGTGCGGTTCTTCGTTAATGTGTGGGTCGGTGTTGTTGGAGATTGTTTAATTGGGCCGCATCTGCTACCTAGGCCATTAAATGGCAGGCGCTATCACAACTTTCTCGCCAGAGCATTGCCAGAATTGCTGGAAGACGTCCCGCTCTCTACAAGACAACGCATGTCGATCCAACATGACGGGGCGCCGGCACATTTCGGTCGCCGTGTGCGTCGATTCCTGGACCGACGGTTCCCAGAAACGTGGATTGGCAGAGGTGGTCCTGTACCGTGGCCTGCTCGATCCCCAGATATGTTCCCTCTGTTTTTTGTGTGGGGAGAGATGCGTAACCTTCAACTCCTGTTGCACCAGAAGAGGATCTGGTTTCCCGGATAGTAGCAGCAGCAGGAACAATTCAGGTACTTCTGGGGTTTTTGCCCGTGTCAGACAGAACATGAGCCGACGGTGTAATCTTTGTTTACGTGTCGATGGAGGCATTTTTGAAAATCTGTGTTGTCTCTTCGTAATAAAAAAAATGAAGTGTTTGTTGGTTTAATTAATATGCCGCCAGGGAAATCTTCCTCTACCGGTTTAGATACTCCTCATAGGAAAAAATGACGTTGTTGTTGTTGTGGTCTTCAGTCCTGAGGCTGGTTTGATGCAGCTCTCCATGCTACTCTATCCTGTGCAAGCTTCTTCATCTCCCAGTACCTACTGCAACCTACATCCTTCTGAATCTGCTTAGTGTATTCATCTCTTGGTCTCCCCCTACGATTGTTACCCTCCACGCTGCTCTCCAATGCTAAATTTGTGATCCCTTGATGTATCAAAACATGTCCTACCAACCGATCCCTTCTTCTACTCAAGTTGTGCCACAAACTTCTCCCCAATCCTATTCAATACCTCCTCATTAGTTACGTGATCTACCCACCTTCTCTTCAGCATTCTTCTGTAGCACCACATTTCGAAAGCTTCTATTCTCTTCTTGTCCAAACTGGTTATCGTCCATGTTTCACTTCCATACATGGCTACACTCCATACAAATACTTTCAGAAACGACTTCCTGACACTTAAATTTATACTCGATGTTAACAAATTTCTCTTCTTCAGAAACGATTTCCTTGCCATTGCCAGTCTACATTTTATATCCTCTCTACTTCGACCATCATCAGTTATTTTGCTCCCTAAACAGCAAAACTCCTTTACTACTTTAAGTGTCTCATTTCCTTATCTAATCCCCTCAGCATCACCCGATTTAATTCGACTACATTCCATTATCCTCGTTTTGCTTTTGTTGATGTTCATCTTATATCCTCCTATCAAGACACTGTCTTGAAAGAGAGTATTCCAGTTAACGTTGTCAAAAGCTTTCTCTAAGTCTACAAATGATAGAAACGTAGGTTTGCCTTTTCTTAATCTTTCTTCTAAGATAATTCGTAAGGTTAGTATTGCCTCACGTGTTCCAACATTTCTACGGAATCCAAACTGATCTTCCCCGAGGTCGGCTTCTACCAGTTTTTCCATTCGTCTGTACAGAATTCGCGTTAGTATTTTGCAGCGGTGACTTATTAAACTGATAGTTCGGTAATTTTCACATCTGTCAACGCCTGCTTTCTTTGGGATTGGAATTATTATATTCTTCTTGAAAACTGATAGTTCGGTAATTTTCACATCTGTTAACGCCTGCTTTCTTTGGGATTGGAATTATTATATTCTTCTTGAAGTCTGAGGGTATTTCGCCTGTCTCATACATTTTGCTCACCAGATGGTAGTATTTTGTCAGGACCGGCTCTCCCAAGGATGTCAGTAGTTCTAATGGAATGTTGCCTACTCCTGGGGCCTCGTTTCGACTCAGGTCTTTTAGTGCTTATGATGTGATGTCATAAAATAGAAGTATGAAGAACCATTACATTCCGAGTGCGGAAGTGTTGCCCCCGCTCAAAAGAGCCTCCAGCTTTCGCCGCGCTCGGCGGGCTGTGTTTGGGGAGCCTCGGGATTACAGAATGGCCCCGCCAGGGGGAGACCACCTGTTGGGTGTTGTCTGTACTCGGGCCGCTGCCCCTCGCGACATTAGCATAGACTCGCCCCCCGACCCGTACCTGTTAGGCAGCTGGGATCGATATAGCGGGCCAGCTGGCCGACGCAGCGCTCACGCGATTTCCGTGCTAACACGCCCCCGCAGCGGCCGCAGCACTGCACTGCGCGACCGTCCGGGACACATCTCATTCCGGTCTTCATCAGGCGCCAGCACGGATATTAGAGGAGAACATTGTAGAGTGAAAATTGGAAACAGGGACTCTTCTCACAGAGGTAGTAAGATAGACATCAACAAAAGTTAAACAAGAGTGATGGAATGAAATCCAATTAAATTCAGTGATGCAGAAGGAATTAGGATGGGAAATTAGGCAGTCAAAGTAGTAGGTGGGTATGAAAATTCCTGACAGATTAAAACTGTGTGCCGGACCAAGACTCGAACTCGGGACCTTTCGCGGGCAAGTGCTCTACCAACTGAGCTACCCAAGCACGCCTCACGCCCCGTCCTCACAGCTCTACTTCTGCCAGTACCTCGTCTCCTACCTTCCAAACTTAACAGAATCTCTCCTGCGAACCTTGCAGAGCACTTGCCCGCGAAAGGCAAAGGTCCCGTGTTCGAGTCTCGGTCCGGCACATAGTTTTAATCTGCCAGGAAGTTTCATATCAGCGCACACTCCGCTGCAGAGTGAATCTCATTCTAGTAGGTGGGTGTCTTTTGGGCAGGAAAAGAATAGATGACAGGCGAAGTCGTGACGATGCAATTTGCATGCTGCATATGATACGAGAATCATATCCGAAAAAAGGAAATTGTAAACAACTATATTGTAAACGTTCGTTTGTTCGAAATCTTAAATCTCTCAATGTTCGACACAACCTTCTACATCTACATCTACATGGATACTCTCCAATCACATTTAAGTGCCTGGCAGAGGGTTCATCGAACCAGCTTCACAATTCTCTATTATTCCAATCTGGCATAGCGCGCGGAAAGAATGAACACCTATACCTTTCCGTACGAGCTCTGATTTCCCTTAGGCCGTGCGGTTCTAGGCGCTTCAGTCTGGAACCGCGTGACCGCTACGGTCGCACGTTCGAATCCTGCCTCGGGCATGGATGTGTGTGATGTCCTTAGGTTAGTTAGGTTTAAGTAGTTCTAAGTTCTAGAGGACTGATGACCTCAGAAATTAAGTCCCATAGTGCTCAGAGCCATTTGCAAACAGTGACAATGTTTGATAGTACGGAAAATAAATAACAATGAATATTAAATGTGTTCTATCTCCATACTCAGTAGGGCAGCCGCGTGGGATTAGCCGAACGGTCTAGGCCCTAGACTCTAGGGGCTGCAGTCATGGACTGCGCGGCTGGTCCCGGCGGAGGTTCGAGTCCTCCCTCGGGCAGGTGTGTGTGTGTTTGTCCTTAGGATAGTTTAGGTTAAGTAGTATGTAAGCTTAGGGACTGATGACCTTAGCAGTTAAATCCCATAAGATTTCACACACATTTGAACATTTGGAGTAGGGCATACATAATACTATCACTAATACGTACGTCGGCCACTCCACTGTCCGTGATGAGAGGCAATCACTGAAGTCTGATGTTCTCGGCAGACTCTTGATACAGTGGAACTCCGAATATTGAATTCGCTAACGATTTCCGAAGTGGAATGTCGTATGCGTCTAGCTCTATCTTCTCGTATCTTCGGGCGTTCAAAGTCTGTTAATTCCTGTCTTGCGACCATAATCACATCGGAAATCTTTTCAAGTGCCAATGCACTGAACTTTTATACACTGTGTGATCAAAAGTATCCGGACACCATCAAAAACATACGTTTTTTCATATTACGTGCATTGTGCTGCCACCTACTGCCAGGTACTCCATATCAGCGACCTCAGTAGACATCGCGAGAGAGCAGAATGGGGCGTTCCGCGGAACTCAAGGACTTCGAACGTGGTCAGGTGATTGGGTGTCGCTTGTGTCATACGTCTGTACGCGAGATTTCCACACTCCTAAACATCCCTAGGTCTACTGTTTCCGATGTGGTAGTGAAGTGGAAACGTGAAGGGACACGTACAGCACAAAAGCGTACAGGCCGACCTCGTCTGTTGACTGACAGAGACCGCCGACAGTTGAAGAGGGACGTAATGTGCGATAGGCAGACATATGTCCAGACCGTCACACAGGAATTCCAAACTGCATCAGGATCCACCGCAAGTACTGTGACAGTTAGGCGGGAGGTGAGAAAACTTGGATTTCATGGTCGAGCGGCTGCTCATAAGCCACACATCTCGCCGGTAAATTCCAAACGACGCCTCACTCGATGTAAGGAGCGTAAACATTGGACGATTGAACAGTGTAAAAACGTTTGTGTGGAGTGACGAATCACGGTACACAATGTAGCGTTCCGATGGCAGGGTGTGGGTATGGCGAATGCCCGGTGAACGTCATCTGCCAGCGTGTGTAGTGCCAAAGTAAAATTCGGAGGTGGTGGTGTTAAAATGGTTCAAATGGCTCGGAGCACTATGGGACTGAGGTCATCAGTCCCCTAGAACTTAGAACTATTTAAACCTAACTAACCTAAGGACATCACACACACTCATGCCCGAGGTAGGATTCGAACCTGCGACCGTAGCGGTCGAGCGGTTCCAGGCTGTAGCGCCTAGAACCGCTCGGCCACCCCGGCCGGAGGCGGTGGTGTTATGGTGTGGTCGTGTTTTTCGTGGAGGGGGCTTGCACCCCTTGTTGTTTTGCGTGGCACTATCACACCACAGGCCTACATTGATGTTTCAAGCACCTTGTTGCTTCCCAGTGTAGAAGAGCAATCCAGAGATGGCAATTGCATCTTTCAACACGATCTAGCACCTGTTCAGAATGCACGGTCTCTGGCGGAGTGGTTACACGACAGCACCATCCCTGTAATGGACTGGCCTCCAGAGAGTACTGACCTAAATCCAGTAGTACACCTTTGGGATTATTTGCCACGCCATCTTCGCGCCAGGTCTCACCGACCGACATCGATACCTCTCCTCAGTGCAGCACTCCGTGAAGAATTGGCTGCCGTTCCCCAAGACACCTTCCAGCACCCGATTGAACGTATGCCTGCGAGAGTGGAAGCTGTCATCCAGGCTAAGCGTGGGCCAACACCGTATTGACTTCCAGCAATACCGATGGTGGTCGCACTTGTAAGTCGATTTTCAGCCAGGTGTCCGGATACTTTTGATCACATAGTGTACCTTGTGTACACGAAACTAGGGCCGTGTCTATATGCTCATATCGGTATCCAATGTGGACTGTGCGGCTGGTCCCGGCGGAGGTTCGAGTCCTCCCTCGGGCATGGGTGTGTGTGTTTGTCCTTAGGATAATTTAGTTTAAGTAGTGTGTAAGCTTAGGGACTGATGACCTTAGCAGTTAAGTCTCATAAGATTTCACACACATTTGAACATTTTTGGTATCCCATGACTTTTGACACCTCAGTGTAAAGCTAGTTACCACTCACCACTCCGACTAGAAATTTTGTCTGTGTCACCTCGTATCCTCCTGTAGTCACCCAACGACACCTTCTCGTACGCTGCACCATCATCAGCTCGGAAGGTAACCCGAAACAATCTGTGGAAGTTTGTCAGTGGAGCTCCGGTTCATCCAGGAGAAATGGTTCAAAATGGTTCAAATGGCTCTGAGCACTATGGGACTCAACTGCTGAGGTCATAAGTCCCCTAGAACTTAGAACTACTTAAACCTAACTAACCTAAGGACAACACACACATCCATGCCCGAGGCAGGATTCGAACCTGCGACCGTAGCGGTCGCGCGGTTCCAGACTGTAGCGCCAGAACCGCTCGGCCACCAGCGGCCGGCCAGAAATGGTTCAAATGGCTCTGAGCACTATAGGACTTAACATCTGAGGTCATCAGTCCCCTAGAACTACTTAAACCTAACTAACCTAAGGACATCACACACATCCATGGCCGAGGCAGGATTCGTACCTGCGACGTACCGGTCGCGCGTTTCCAGACTGAAGCGCCTAGAGCCGCTCGGCCACTGCGGCCGGCCATCCAGGAGGTTTTTCCTTCCTAGTATTACCGCTAGATACTTGATCGAACTGAGTTCCTCTAAGATGCTCATCGCAAATCTTGCGGTCGTATACTAGTGAGCCATCACTGCGCGTTGTTCGCATCGCCTCGCTAGATGAGTGGTCTAGTGGAGGTTAGGCCGGTCTGGCCTGGAAAGCGACGCGGTCGTAGAGCGCTAGACGAGGTCGCCCCACCGTTACTCGTAACGGTGTGTGTGTGTGTGTGTGTGTGTGTGTGTGTGTGTGTGTGCTGGCCGACACCCCGCCTGCGTAGCGATCGCGCACGCCCCACATAGAGTAAGTATGTCTGGAGTGAGCATTGCGTTCTGCGCAGGCTGTCAACATTAAACCAGGATTGTCACGTGATCTCGGGACTTCGCTGTGCCTGTGTGCTTTCTGCAGCGTTTGAAGTTTACAATATCAAGAGTTTTTGTTGTGTTTCACCGTTTGTTGATAGTGTAATAGCGAGGGTGAATTACTGTTGTTGCTACGGATACAAAGAAAAATACGTGAAAGGAGGGATAGTAACTTTTCAGGGGTACATACCATGTAGTGGTGGTGGTGGTTAGTGTTTAACGTCCCGTCGACAACGAGGTCATTAGAGACGGAGCGCAAGCTCGGGTTAGGGAAGGATTGGGAAGGAAATCGGCCGTGCCCTTTCAAAGGAACCATCCCGGTATTTGCCTGAAACGATTTAGGGAAATCACGGAAAACCTAAATCAGGATGGCTGGAGACGGGATTGAACCGTCGTCCTCCCGATACCATGTAGCTTTAATTATAGTTATCATATTAGTAAGAGACACTGTATATGCTAAAAATTTCGAGACGCTGTAAAATTAAGGCTTGATTCTGTAGACCTTTTTTTTCTACGATTTTATGACTATATAATAGATATTACGGCTTGTACAAAAGCTTACAAACAGTCGCTTCCTCTCGTAAATTTGCTAGTGGAATAGGAAAGAGAATGGTTAGTTGTTTCAGTAAATACTATCCTCCATGCATTTATCAGTGACATGTCGATTATGTATATAGATTACTAAGTCTACTACTTATTTAATAAGCTGGGAGCAAGTACTTAAAATGCGTTAAATAAATGCCTCAAAGTGCCACCAATAAGAAAAATTGTGCTTTAGGTCGCAAAAACGAGAAAATAAATACCCAGAAATACAAGAAAAAAAGGACGAATTAGCAGGGATATGATCGCTAATGTGTGGCAAATTCGGTGTTTTTCGGACACTTGCAAAAGTACTAGCGTACTGTCAAGTCGTTTTGCAAGACCATCACTGCAAAAATGTACGTCAGGCTCTGTAATACTATAAAGTGCCGTATCATACCGAAAACTACCAAATATCGAGTGCATCTGAACTGTGACACCTATCGCAAAGAAGCAGAATGTAATATCACTTGCCCTTAAAAGTTACGTAGCTGATTTATTCCCGGTATCAAATGGATACTGTTAAAATGTCTGCGTAACATATATAAATAATCCACGACACGTACGAAAAGAATCCGTCTGTAAAGGGATGTAGTGACATTATAAGTATGTAGGGCGCTATACGGACAAACACACGACGTCCCGAGAACACGTGGCCAGGCCGGCAATGTATGTTGACAACACAAAATCTGTTCTGCGCATACGAATGCTCACTCCAGAGATATTTATGACGCCCCATCACCACTATAGTGTCGCCGTTGCCAGCTCGATCAGTGGCGTGCTTCCGGGTACTCCGCTGAGCGGCTGATTCCATTCTCCACATGATCCACAGCCTTCGATATCATCAGCTGACTCTCACCTTTGACGTCATAACAGTGCCTACAATGAAACACGAACGTGATTTCAAAATGACGATCAATCACATTACTCTCCCTGTCTACAACACAGAATTCGTGCCAGCAGCCGCCGTTATACGATTGATACAAGTGAATATTATTGGTTAAAACAGTTGTTTATATTATTAGGGTTAAAATATAAATTTGTAAGGTGAAATGTTAAATTATATTTTGACTAAAGTTCAGTCTTGATCACACCATTTATGTTTCAATGATATAGGTAACCGGTTTCGGTTATTTTTACATAACCATCTTCAGACCCATGGCTCCCTTAGGATGGTAGGCGGAGCTCTCCTCAGCTGCTACGAAGTCAACTCTGCTCAGCAGCTGAGGAGAGCTCCGCCTACCATCCTAAGGGAGCCATGGGTCTGAAGATGGTTATGTAAAAATAACCGAAACCGGTTACCTACATCATTGAAACATAAATGGTGTGATCAAGACAACTTTAGTCAAAATATAATAATCTATTGATCACTGTATTCCAAAAATGTTTACCAAAATTGAAATGTTAAAATTTATTTGTACCTCTTTTAATGAATCTGTGAAATTTAAATAATAAACTAGGATGGTGTGTGGCAACTGGCCGCTGTGGCCGAGCGGTTCTAGGCACGTCAGTTCGGAACCGCGCTGCTGCTACGGTCGCAGGTTCGAATCCTGCCTCGGGCATGGATGTGTGTGATGTCGTCAGGTTAGTTAGGTTTAAGTAGTCCTAAGTCTAGGGGACTGATGACCTCAGAAGTTAAGTCCCATAGTGCTCAGCCGGCAGGAGTGGCCGTGCGGTTCTAGGCGCTACAGTCTGGAGCCGAGTGACCGCTACGGTCGGCTGACTCGGGCATGGATGTGTGTGATGTCCTTAGGTTAGTTGGGTTTAAGTAGTTCTAAGTTCTAGGGGACTGATGACCTCAGATGTTAAGTCCCATAGTGCTCAGAGCCATTTTTAAAAAACCTAACTAACCTAAGGACATCACACACATCCATGCCCGAGGCAGGATTCGAATCTGCGACCGTAGCGGTCGTGCGGTTCCAGACTGTAGCGCCTAGAACCGCTCGGCCACTCCGGCCGACGAATTTTCTCATTGTGGTCATTTCGCCCAGACGTCGGACGAAGTAACATCTTTACGAAAGGAAAATAACCATACAGCCGTATCTTATAACTAAATTTTCTTCGAGAAATCTGAATTTCAAATTTATCTACGACAATGATAGAAGCTGACGAAATGAATTAAAATTTGTGTCACGGCCGAGATCCGAACCCGGGTCTTGTTGCTTACGAGGCAGGAACGCTGACCATTACACCACCATAACAAAATCTACAAAACCATTTATAAATGATATCTGAATGTTACGAAAAGTGGCAGTAGACTAAATAACGAAAAGTCTGAGGTCATCCACATGAGCGCTAAAAGGAACGCGTTAAACTTCGGTTACACAATAAATCACTCTAATCTAAAAGCCGTAAGTTCAACTTCATACCTAGGTATTACAATTAGGAGCACCTTAAATTAGAAGAAACTCACAGAAAATTTTGTGGGGAAGGCTAACCAAAGACTGCGTTTTATCGGCAGAACATTTGGAAAATGTAACAGACCTACTAAGGAGACTGCCTACACTACTCTTGTCCGTCCTCTTTTAGAATACTGCTGCGCGCTGTGGGATCCTTACCAGGTAGGACTGACGGAGTACATCGAAAAAGTTCAAAGAAAGGCAGCACGTTTTGTATGATCGCGAAATATGGGAGAGAGTGTCACAGAAATGATACAGGATTTCGGCTGGAAATCATTAAAAGAAAGGCGTTTTTCGTTGCGACGGAGTCTTCTCACGAAATTCCAATGACCAACTTTCTCCTGCGAATGCGAAAATATTTCGTTGACACCGACCTACATAGAGAGGAACGATCACCACGATAAAATAAGGGAAATCAGAGCTCGTACGGAAAGATATAGGAGTTCATTCTTCCCGCGCGATATACGAGATTGGAATAATAGAGAATTGTGAAGGTGGTTCGATGAACCCTCTGCCAGGCACTTAAATGTGAGTTGCAGAGTATGCATGCAGATGTAGATGTACTATACTGCGCGCACTTTGGCTTGTCAGTTCTAGGTAGGTCTGTTTTGGAGTGTGGCTGCTTAAGACACCAGCAGAGGTCGAGCCTGGACTATGCTATTTACGGTACTGCCAACCTCAGCAAGCAAATGTGGTGGTGGTGGTTACTGTTTAACGTCCCGTCGACAACGAGGTCATTAGCGACGGAGCGCAAGCTCGGGTTAGGGAAGGATTGGGAAGGAAATCGGCCGTGCCCTTTCAAAGGAACCATCCCGGCATTTGCCTGAAACGATTTAGGGAAATCACGGAAAACCTAAATCAGGATGGCCGGAGACGAGCTACTGAGCGTCTCTCCTGCAGAGTCTTCCACTGGAGTCTATCTATCATCTCCGTAACGCTTTCGCGATTACTAAACGATCCTGTAACGAAGCGCGCTGCTCTCCGTTGGATCTTCTCTATCTGTTCTATGAACCCTGTCTGGAACGGATCCCACACTGGTGAGCAGTATTCAAGCAGTGGGCGAACAAGCGTACTGTAACCTACTTCCTTTCTTTTCGGATTGCATTTCCTTAGGATTCTTCCAATGAATCCTAGTCTGGCATCTGCTTTACCGACGATCAACTTTATATGATCATTCCATTTTAAATCACTCCTAATGCGTACTCCCAGATAATTTACGGAATTAACTGCTTCCAGTTGCTGACCTGCTATTTTGTAGCTAAATGATAAGGGATCTATCTTTCTATGTATTCGCAGCACATTACACTTGTCTACATTGAGATTCAGTTGCCATTCCCTGCACCATGCGTCAATTCGTTGCGGATCCTCCTGCATTTCAGTACAATTTTCCACTGTTACAACCTCTCGATATACTAAACATCATCCGCAAAAAACCTCAGTGAACTTCCGATGTTATCCACAAGGTCATTTATGTATACTGTGAATAGCAACTGTCCTACGACACTCCCCTGCGGCACACCTGAAATCACTCTTACTTCGGAAGACTTCTCTCCATTGAGAATGACATGCTGCGTTCCGTTATCTAGGAACTCTTCAATCCAATCACACAATTGGTCTGATATCCCATATGCTCTTACTTTGTTCATTAAACGACTGTGGGGATCTGTATCGAACGCCTTGCGGAAGTCAAGAAACACGGCATCTACCTGGGAACCCGTGTCTGTGGCCCTCTGAGTCTCGTGGACGAATAGCGCGAGCGAGGTTTCACACGATCGTGTTTTTCGAAACCCACGCTGATTCCCACAGAGTAGATTTCTAGTCTCCAGAAAAGTCATTATTCTCGAAGATAATACGTGTTCCAAAATTCATCATTCCGCGAAAAGGGATTCACGCGGGAGCCCCAACGCGGGAGTCCCGTGTGCCGGGGCAAGGTGACCCCGTCGGCTTATCGCGGGGGCGTAAAGTGGCGACAAATAGCGCGGCCGGGCACACAGCACAATGGGCCGATAGGCGTGCCGGCACTTTCCAAAGCAGCGCACAGATACGCCCGGCCTTGGCGGGCCTTTAGTGCCTCGCCCGCAGCAGGCGGACGCGCGCCGCCGGGTTTTACAGAAAGCAAAGCGGCGGGCGGTGTCTTCTTCCTCTCCCGTGTATACACGGGCGTGCGCCGCGACGGGTTACGTAACTCGGGCGCACGCTCACACACAGAGCAGAGGCGCAGTGCGTGTGTTGCAGCACGTACTCCAAAAAGACACTAAGTATGTGGCCCTGTAGGATATTCTGTGGCCGGCCGGGGTAGCCGAGCGGTTCTAGGCGCTTCAGTCTGGAACCGCGTGACCGCTACGGTCGCGCGTTCGAATCCTGCTTCGGGCATGGATGTGTGTGACGTCCTTAGTTAGCTTTAAGTAGTTCTGTTCCATAGTGCTCAGAGACATTTGAACCATTTGCTATCCTGCGTGGATAACTGGAGCTTCATCTCAGGTTGCGCCAGAGCGGGCATGTGGAGTGTATGTCGCAGACTGTACAGGATCCTAAGAGATAAGCTACCAAAGGCAGGGAATGAATATTTTCTACCATCTTAAGCTATAGCTGTCACCATTAACACCCATATCATCACTACCACCATCAATCAAATTCATCATGGGCGCTGATAACCTCGTTGTTGTGCGCCCAAAAACACTAATAATTATCATCATCACCAAATTCATCAGCACCATCATCAATCTAATCACCATCTTCAACCAAATCATCATCACAACCATCATCAACCAAACCATCACCACAACCATCATCAATCAAGCCACCATCAGAACCATCGCCACCACAACACTCATCATCATCAACAACCAAAACACCACCACCATCAAACAAATACACTACTGGCCATTAAAAATGCTACACGACAAAGATTACGTGCTACAGACACGAAATTTAACCGACAGCAATAAGATGCTGTGATATGCAAATGATTACTTTTCAGAGCATTCACACAAGGTTGGCGCCGGTGGCGACACCTACAACGTGCTGACAAGAGGAAAGTTTCCAACCGATTTCTCATACACAAACAGCAGTTGACCGGCGTTGCCTGGTGAAACGTTGTTGTGATGCCTCGTCTAAGGAGGAGAAATGCGTACCATCTCGTTTCCGACTTTGATAAAGGTCGGATTGTAGCCTATCGCGATTGCGGTTTATCGTATCACGACACTGCTGCTCGCGTTATCGAATGACTGTTAGCAGAATGTGGGTTTGGGGAGGGTAATACGGAACGCCGTGCTGGATTCCAACGGCCTCGTATCACTAGCAGTCGAGATGACAGGCATCTTATCCGCACGGCTGTAACGGATCGTGCAGCCACGTCTCGATCCCTGAGTCAACAGATGGGGACGTTTGCAAGACAACAGCCATCTGCACGAACAGTTCGACGACGTTTGCAGCTGCACGGACCATCAGCTCGGAGACCACGGCTGCGGTTACCCTTGACGCTGCATCACAGACAGGAGCGGCTGCGATGGTGTACTCGACGACGAACCTGTGTGCAGGAATGGCAAAACGTCATTTTTTCGGATGAATCCAGGTTCTGTTTACAGCATCACCATGGTCGCATCCGTGTTTGGTGACGTCGCGGTGAACGCACATTGGAAGCGTGTATTCGTCATCGCCATACTGGTGTATCATCCGGCGTGATGGTATGGGGTGCCATTGGTTACATGTCTCGGTCACCTCTTGTTCGCATTGACGACACTTTGAACAGTTGACGTTACATTTCAGATGTGTTACGACCGTGGCTCTACCCTTCATGCGATCCCTGCGAAACCCTACATTTCAGCAGGATAATGCACGACCGTACGTTGCAGGTTCTGTACGGGTCTCTCTGGATACAGAAACTGTTCAACTGCTGCCCTGGCCAGCATATTCTCCAGATCTCTCACCAATTGAAAACGTCTGGTCAATGGTGGCCGAGCAACTGGCTCGTCACAATACGCCAGTCACTACACTCGAACTGTGGTATCGTGTTGCAGCTGCATGGGCAGCTCTACTTGTACACGCTATCCGATCTGTGTTTGACTCGATGCCTAGGCGTATCGAGGCCGTTATTACGGCCAGAGGTGGTTGTTCTGGGTACTGATTTCTCTGAGGATCTATGCACCCAACATTGCGTGAAAATGTAATCACATGTCAGCTCTAGTATAATATATTTGTCCAATGAATGCCCGTTTATCATCTGCATTTCTTCTTGGTGAAGTGATTTTAATGGCCAGTTGTGTACGTGTGATTTTTAGACTACCAAACAGCTCACATCGCGTTTTTTATGTAAGTAAGTAAATACTTGCACTTCTGTTGGCATGTGCGTTTGCTCTCACCTGATCTGGAGGTCGCACCACCACTTCATATCCGAAACCTAAAAACATTATCATATTCCGAGCTATTTCCTTCAGATGTTAACCACGCTTACCCTTATTTTTGTGGTGCTCTATTACTCTTTTGCCACTAGGTATAGCCGCGTGGTTTGAGGCGCCATGTCACAGATAGTGCCCCCCCCCCCCCCCCGCCCCGCCGGAGGTTCGAGTCCTCCCTCGGGCATGGATGTGTGTCTGTTGTTCTTAGCAAAGTTACTTTAAGTAGTGTTAAGTCTAGAGACCGATGACCTCAGCAGTTTGGTCCCTTAGGAGTTCACAGACATTTGAACAATGGAATCTCCCAGCTACAGCCACAAGATTCATGGCGCCCCGTTCAAAAAAATGGTTCGAATGGCTCTGAGCACTATGGGACTTAACATCTGAGGTCATCAGTCCCCTAGAACTTAGAACTACTTAACCCTAAGTAACCTAAGGACATCAACATACATCCATGCCCGAGGCAGGATTCGAACCTGCGACCGCAGCGGTCTTGCGGTTTCAGACTGCAGCGCCTTTAACCGCACGGCCACTTCGGCCGGCTGAAAATTTTAATTCTTTATTTTCGTAAAGTTATGATCTGTCCGTTCATTCATTGACGTCTCTGCTCACTGTAATAAGTTTAGTGTCTGTGTTTTTGCGACCTCACCGCAAAACCGTGCGATTCGTAGACGAAAGGGCGTCCCTCTCCAATGGGAACCGAAAACATTTGATCGCAAGGTCATAGGTCAACCGATTCCTCCACAGGAAAACACGTCTGATATATTCTATACGACACTGGTGACGGCATGTGTGTCACATGACAGGAATATGTTGTCGACCCACCTAACTTGTACACTTGGCGAATGGGTAAAAAGATTCTTCTACCTTGCCCGATTTAGGTTTTCTTGTGGATGTGATAATCACTCCCAAAAAAGTGATGAAAACATAAGAGTTTGTCACATAAATTGAAAATAAAAAATTAAATTTTTCACTCGATGGAAGGAGCGGAACCAAGGACCTTTCGTTCCGCAGCTGCTCACGTTACCACGAGACCACGGCGCTCCTGCATTTCCACTATCCTTGATGTTGCCTATCTTCCCACGAACTACTCAGTTTGTATATTTTGCTTATTTTTTCACAGTTCCACACAACTTCTTCCTGTTTTCTCAATTGATCTGTGTTCAGTTTCTCAAGGCCTATCCACTGTGCCAACTTATAAGTAAATCTGAGGGGGGTGCGATGGGGAGGTTCCCTTGTTAGAACTACTTAAACCTAACCTAAGGACATCAACATACATCCATGCCCGAGGCAGGATTCGAACCTGCGGCCGTAGCGGTCGCGCCGTTCCAGACTGAAGCGCCTAGAACCGCTCGGCCACAACGGCCGCCTTCCCGTTCAAAACAAAAAATTGGCGTACATACAGTGTTAGACAGGGTGTAGGTGCGTGGTACTCACATTGGGCACGGAGTAGCTGTTGTACTCCTTGGGACTGGAGCCAGACTCGGTACACTTGCTCTTGAACGAACGGTAGTTCTCCCGTAGCTGCTTGCCATACTGAAACACAGAAAGGGAACGCCGTGAGGGAACACAGCACGCACTGCACATCTTGGCAAGAAGGCGCGCACACGCACACACACACACACACAAGTGTCCAAAAATTTGCATTGGGCGAGGTGTGTACTTATCTGCCTATACAGGGTGGTCCATTGATCGTGACCGGGCCAAATACAAAGAACGAAACTCGTCTAGCTTGAAGAGGGAAACCAGATGGCGCTATGGGTCGACCGCTAGATGGCGCTGCCACAGGTCAAATAGATATCAACTGCGTTTACTTTTAAATAGGAACCCCCATTTTTGATTACATATTCGTGTAGTACGTAAAGAAATATGAATGTGTGACTTTTCATGCTTTCCCGACGGATCTGTTGCAAATACGCTTCTCGGGTTTGCCGCCGGATCGTATTGTGTAAATCGTACAATATTTCGTCGATGCAACTGGTCGACATCATCAGGTGCTGGTAGCTGCTGCTGTCACTGCTGCAAGGCGCGACTCATGATAATCGCGCGGCGGCGTCGGAATTTATCATGACGGGAGCAGGCAATACGCGTGCGCGAGAAGACGCTCATACGCTCCTGGAAATTGAAATAAGAACACCGTGAATTCATTGTCCCAGGAAGGGGAAACTTTATTGACACATTCCTGGGGTCAGATACATCACATGATCACACTGACAGAACCACAGGCACATAGACACAGGCAACAGAGCATGCACAATGTCGGCACTAGTACAGTGTATATCCACCTTTCGCAGCAATGCAGGCTGCTATTCTCCCATGGAGACGATCGTAGAGATGCTGGATGTAGTCCTGTGGAACGGCTTGCCATGCCATTTCCACCTGGCGCCTCAGATGGACCAGCGTTCGTGCTGGACGTGCAGACCGCGCGAGACGACGCTTCATCCAGTCCCAAACATGCTCAATGGGGGACAGATCCGGAGATCTTGCTGGCCAGGGTAGTTGACTTACACCTTCTAGAGCACGTTGCGTGGCACGGGATACATGCGGACGTGCATTGTCCTGTTGGAACAGCAAGTTCCCTTGCCGGTCTAGGAATGGTAGAACGATGGGTTCGATGACGGTTTGGATGTACCGTGCACTATTCAGTGTCCCCTCGACGATCACGAGTGGTGTACGGCCAGTGTAGGAGATCGCTCCCCACACCATGATGCCGGGTGTTGGCCCTGTGTGCCTCGGTCGTATGCAGTCCTGATTGTGGTGCTCACCTGCACGGCGCCAAACACGCATACGACCATCATAGGCACCGAGGCAGAAGCGACTCTCATCGCTGAAGACGACACGTCTCCATTCGTCCCTCCATTCACGCCTGTCGCGACACCACTGGAGGCGGGCTGCACGATGTTGGGGCGTGAGCGGAAGACGGCCTAACGGTGTGCGGGACCGTAGCCCAGCTTCATGGAGACGGTTGCGAATGGTCCTCGCCGATACCCCAGGAGCCACAGTGTCCCTAATTTGCTGGGAAGTGGCGGTGCGGTCCCCTACGGCACTGCGTAGGATCCTACGGTCTTGGCGTGCATCCGTGCGTCGCTGCGGTCCGGTCCCAGGTCGACGGGCACGTGCACCTTCCGCCGACCACTGGCGACAACATCGATGTACTGTGGAGACCTCACGCCCCACGTGTTGAGCAATTCGGCGGTACGTCCACCCGGCCTCCCGCATGCCCACTATACGCCCTCGCTCAAAGTCCGTCAACTGCACATACGGTTCACGTCCACGCTGTCGCGGCATGCTACCAGTGTTAAAGACTGCGATGGAGCTCCGTATGCCACGGCAAACTGGCTGACACTGACGGCGGCGGTGCACAAATGCTGCGCAGCTAGCGCCATTCGACGGCCAACACCGCGGTTCCTGGTGTGTCCGCTGTGCCGTGCGTGTGATCATTGCTTGTACAGCCCTCTCGTAGTGTCGGGAGCAAGTATGGTGGGTCTGACACACCGGTGTCAATGTGTTCTTTTTTCCATTTCCAGGAGTGTAGTTGGAGAAAGCGGCGCTCCTGGTGCCCCCTGCTGGGAGCTCCAGAAAGGCCATCCGCGCGTGCGCTTTGGGCAATAACTGTGCTGCCGGACGCTCCTGCGGATAAAGTTTGAACTAAATCTCAGCTACGCGTTGAGTCACTTGACTAAACGGAAGTTCTTGTTTTCCCTGTTTTTAATTTAATGGCAGCCAGTGCTGGATTCCAGGCGGCGCTCAGTTGAAAACCTGCATCCCTGTTGATTAAATTGTCCGCCGTGCGAATATGTATGGCCTCCTTAATAACACAGTCCCAGAAAGATGGGATGCAGGTTTTCAACTGAGCGCCGCCTGGAATCCAGCACTGGCTGCCATTAAATCAAAAACAGGGAAAACAAGAACTTCCGTTTAGTCAAGTGACTCAACGCGTAGCTGAGATTTAGTTCAAACTTTATCCGCAGGAGCGTCCGGCAGCACAGTTATTGCCCAAAGCGCACGCGCGGATGGCCTTTCTGCAGCTCCCAGCAGGGGGCACCAGGAGCGCCGCTTTCTCCAACTACACTCCTGGAAATGGAAAAAAGAACACATGGACACCGGTGTGTCAGACCCACCATACTTGCTCCGGACACTGCGAGAGGGCTGTACAAGCAATGATCACACGCACGGCACAGCGGACACACCAGGAACCGCGGTGTTGGCCGTCGAATGGCGCTAGCTGCGCAGCATTTGTGCACCGCCGCCGTCAGTGTCAGCCAGTTTGCCGTGGCATACGGAGCTCCATCGCAGTCTTTAACACTGGTAGCATGCCGCGACAGCGTGGACGTGAACCGTATGTGCAGTTGACGGACTTTGAGCGAGGGCGTATAGTGGGCATGCGGGAGGCCGGGTGGACGTACCGCCGAATTGCTCAACACGTGGGGCGTGAGGTCTCCACAGTACATCGATGTTGTCGCCAGTGGTCGGCGGAAGGTGCACGTGCCCGTCGACCTGGGACCGGACCGCAGCGACGCACGGATGCACGCCAAGACCGTAGGATCCTACGCAGTGCCGTAGGGGACCGCACCGCCACTTCCCAGCAAATTAGGGACACTGTTGCTCCTGGGGTATCGGCGAGGACCATTCGCAACCGTCTCCATGAAGCTGGGCTACGGTCCCGCACACCGTTAGGCCGTCTCCCGCTCACGCCCCAACATCGTGCAGCCCGCCTCCAGTGGTGTCGCGACAGGCGTGAATGGAGGGACGAATGGAGACGTGTCGTCTTCAGCGATGAGAGTCGCTTCTGCCTCGGTGCCAATGATGGTCGTATGCGTGTTTGGCGCCGTGCAGGTGAGCGCCACAATCAGGACTGCATACGACCGAGGCACACAGGGCCAACACCCGGCATCATGGTGTGGGGAGCGATCTCCTACACTGGCCGTACACCACTGGTGATCGTCGAGGGGACACTGAATAGTGCACGGTACATCCAAACCGTCATCGAACCCATCGTTCTACCATTCCTAGACCGGCAAGGGAACTTGCTGTTCCAACAGGACAATGCACGTCCGCATGTATCCCGTGCCACCCAACGTGCTCTAGAAGGTGTAAGTCAACTACCCTGGCCAGCAAGATCTCCGGATCTGTCCCCCATTGAGCATGTTTGGGACTGGATGAAGCGTCGTCTCACGCGGTCTGCACGTCCAGCACGAACGCTGGTCCAACTGAGGCGCCAGGTGGAAATGGCATGGCAAGCCGTTCCACAGGACTACATCCAGCATCTCTACGATCGTCTCCATGGGAGAATAGCAGCCTGCATTGCTGCGAAAGGTGGATATACACTCTACTAGTGCCGACATTGTGCATGCTCTGTTGCCTGTGTCTATGTGCCTGTGGTTCTGTCAGTGTGATCATGTGATGTATCTGACCCCAGGAATGTGTCAATAAAGTTTCCCCTTCCTGGGACAATGAATTCACGGTGTTCTTATTTCATTTTCCAGGAGTTTATTTAGCGACGAAGCGACATTCACCGACAGCGGTAACGTAAATCGGCATAATATGCACTATTGAGCAACGGAAAATCGACGATGGCTGCGACAAGTGGAACATCAGCGACCTTAGCGGGTTAATGTATGGTGCGGCAATATGGGAGGAAGGATAATTGGCCCCCATTTTATCGATGGCAATCTAAATGGTGCAATGTATGCTGATTTCCTACGTAATGTTCTGTCGACGTACTACAAGATGTTTCACTGAATGACAGAATGGCGATGTACTGCCAACATGATGGATGTCCGGCAAGTAGCTCGAGTGCGGTTGAAGCGGTATTGAATAGCATATTTCATGACAGGTGGATTGGTCATCGAAGCACCATACCGTGGCCCGCACGTTCACCGTATCTGACGTCCCTGGATTTCTTTCTGTGGGGAAAGTTGAAGGATATTTGCTATCGTGATCGACTGACAACACCTGACAACATGCATCAGCGCATTGTCAATGCGTGTGCGAACATTACGGAAGGCGAACTACTCGCTGTTGAGAGGAATTTCGTTACACGTACTGCCAAATGCACTGAGGTTAACGGACTTCATTTTGAGCATTTATTGCATTAATGTGGTATTTACAGGTAATCTCGCTGTAACAGCATGCGTTCTCAGAAATGATACGTTCACAAAGGTACATGTATCTCGTTGGAACGACCGAAATAAAATGTTCAAACGTACCTATGTTCTGTATTTTAATTTAAAAAAACCTACCTGTCACCAACTGTTCGTCTAAAATTGTGAGCCATATGTTTGTGACTATTACAGCGCCATGTATCACAAACCGAAAAAAGTGGTCCAACTAAAACATTCATATTTCTTTACGTACTACACGAATATGTAATAAAAAATGGGGGTTCCTATTTTTAAAAAAAGCGCAGTTGATATCCGTTTGACCTATGGCAGCGCCATCTAGCGGGCCAACCATAGCGCCATCTGGTTTCCCCCTTCAAGCTAGACGAGTTTCGTTCTTTGTAGTTTTTTCGTTTGAGCTTATTTCGTCAGATATTTGGCCCTGTCACGATCAATGGACCACCCTGTATAAACCACTGCATCCATTTCCACCAACCAACTCGGTAGATACATCACTATCTAGAGAATAGCAATCTGGAGGTAACAATCACTTATCTCTCATAGGGATTGGACTGTATAGGGGTTAACGAAAGCATAACTGAGGAACATTTGGAGCAATTTCACACAAAATTCGTGTACAAAATTTATGTGGGGGTAATATTCTACCACCCGTAGTGGTCGGGGTAGGTATGAGAGGCCATGACATGTAAAAACGTCCGGTAACGGCCGATGTTACCATCGAATGTACAGTTTTCGGGTTGTAGGCTGGTTGGTGAAAGTGCCAACGACGTTTTACTCCTAGAGGTTGGAGGGGGGGGTTGACAAAATGACATATCAGCGTCTCTGGGTAACGCCTGGAGCAATTTCTATCACATTTGGTGCAGTAACTGATTAGTTTCATAACAATTATGTGGGAGTAAAATACCCCTATTATCCCTCTGGGTGTGAAAAGGAATAACACGCAAAAATTTACGAAAGTGACCTGTTAGCGTTTCTTTGGTGTATTTAGTTGTTTTGGAATACGTTAAAATGTACATATGAAATGTGTCTACAAATAGGTAAGTCAGGAGGTGAGGTACATGCTTTGAGGTGTGATAACATTACTGGTTCTGAACAAAAAACGTCATATGGACATATGTCCTAATCCGAATGCTTTGCAAGATGGAAAACAATGTGCATTCTTATTTGTTTTCTGTATTTTTCAAACATTTTCACTTTCTACGAGGTGTCACAGTAGTGTTCTGGAGGTGACCTCAAAAAGTAAACACGGTCGTTCTTATTACAGAAATTTATTCGCACAAAAGTACACGGTGATTACTAGTTTTAGCGGAATTAAATCGCCATCTTTAGATCATTTGTGTAGGAAAAATTTTTACAGGGACAGTCGATTTCGTCGACTGTTCACATCAATTGGACATAACTTACAGAGACAACATTCCGTAGTACCGTCTCTCGTCACACAGTAAGGGAATAGGCGTGCGAATAGTGCACAATAGTTACAAATGAGATACATATGACGTGTATAAAATGTTTCTTGTTGTGTCCCTGTTGACATCTCAAAAGACACAAAAAGATCAGATGTCAAGAAGCACAAAAAATGGAAACATTTTACGCACATGTCATATATTTTATTTGTAACTATTATGCACTGTTCACACAGCTATTCTCTTAATGTGTGACGAAAGACGGTACTATGGAATGTTATCTCTATGTATACTGAAAGTGGACAGTCGACGAAATGGACTGGCCCTGTAAAAAATATCCTAAACAAATGATCTGAAGATGTCGATTTAATTCCACTAAATCTAATAATCATCGTTTTTTTATGTGCGATCTGGGCGAATAAGCCTCTTTAATAAGATAAACAACCGTGTTTATGCGTGAAATACATATAGCGTGCGTGCGCTAGCGGAGACGTGGGCAGAAAGCTAGTGATAAAAATAGAACTGGGTCGAAATTCACAACTCAGGTCAAAGTTTTGGAGGCAATAGGCTCGGCTGAAAAAGTAACCGCCACAGCTGCAGGCAGGATTCCGCACATTCCAGACTGTAACTTCCTTCGCACTAGCTTCCACTCGATAGGGATTGGCGGAACGTACACAGTATTTTTAACCACTCGCCATGCAGACGACGAAGACGTAGAGAGAAGAGATAGGAGAGGAGGAAAAGCGAAGTTTGGTGTATTACAACATTATTCACACAAGCTTAAATTTTGTGACGGTACTAACAGGTGGACCTATTGGAACATAGCTTGCCTTCTATGTATGAAAGTCTAACACGCTCGCTTTTTCTGGTGCTAAACATTTTTCCCTGTTCGTAACTTTCTCCTCTTCCGGACCTACTTTCTTTCTCTTCGTAACACAGTTTTATTTTCTCGTCCCAATACACACTCCTTTTCTCTGTCTCTCACTCTCTCTCTCTCTTTCTCTCTCTCTCTCTCTCTCTCTCTCTCTCTCTCTCTCTCTCACACACACACTCTCTTTCTAACTCACTTTCTCTCTCCCTGTCCCTCACTCTCTTCCTCACACACATTCAATCTAACTCTCTCTCTCTCCCTGTCTCTCTCTCTCTCTCTCTCTCTCACACACACACACACTCTCTCTTTCTAACTGTAACATTCCCTATCTCTCCCTCACTCTCTTTCTAAGTCTGTCTCTCCCTCCACCTGTCACACTCTTTGTAACACTCTCTCTCTGTTTCACTCTCTTTCTACCTCTCTCGCTCTCTCTCACTGTCTTTCTAACCCTCTCCCTCACTCCCTCCCTCTCTGTCCATCTCGTTCTCTCTCACACACACTCGAATCTCTCTCTCTCTCTCTCTCTCTCTCTCTCTCTCTCTCTCTCTCCTCTCTCTCTCTCTCTCAAAAATGTTCAAATGTGTGTGAAATCTTATGGGACTTAACTGCTAAGGTCATCAGTCCCTAAGCTTACACACTACTTAACCTAAATTATCCTAAGGACAAACACACACACCCATGCCCGAGGTAGGACTCAAACCTCCGCCGGGACCAGCCGCACAGTCCATGACTGCAGCGCCTAGACCGCTCGGCTAATCCCACGCGGCTCTCTCTCTCTCTCTCTCTGTCTCTCTCTTCCTCTGTCTCTACCATTCCATCTCTCTGACTCTCTGTCTCTCACTCTCTTTTTCTAATTCTAACATTCCCTATCTCTCCCTCGTTCTCTTTCTCTCTCTCTCCGTCCACCACACTCTTTGTAACACACTCTCTCTGTGTCTGTCGGTCTCACTCGCTTTCTAACTCTCTCGCTCTCTCTCTCTCTTTCTCTCTCTCACTAAACCTCTCCCTCGCTCCCTCTAACTCCCTGTCCATCTCGTTCTCTAACTCCCCCCTCCCCGTCTAGTTTTGTTCTCCGTCTGTCGAACTCTGTCTTCCATCTGTACATATCTCTCTGTGTGTGTGTGAGAGAGAGAGAGATGAGAGAAGAGTGACGGGCAGCGCTGGCCTACCTTGGCAAGCCGCATGGCGGTGAGCCAGCACAGCCTGGCGCGCTCGGACTCGCAGGCGACGCAGAAGAGCGCCCCCGGGCCGCCCCCGCCCGCCCCCACCCTGGAGCTGGAGCTGGGCCGCAGGCAGAGCCCCCACTCGGTGGGCGCGCGGAACTGGTTGCGCGCGTTCAGCGCCCGGTACACGGCGTGGTCGCGCAGCGAAGCCACCGCCTGCAGACCGCCCACGCCGTCCAGCAGCACCTGCCGGGGACACACAGGCAAAAACGTCAAACACACCGCCTCATTGGCTCTGCACAAAATATAGAGGCTACACAGGGTGGCTACTCACCCCTCGGAGGGGGGAAAAAAAGAAATCTGAGCATATCAGGTGCGGAGACATGGTGACATGAAAAGATCGTGATAAATTAACCGTGAGGAGGAGGGGGGGGGGGGGGAGAGAGTTGTGCATCTCACAATACTACTTTCCTTTCCTGTGGTCAGTGGTTACCAACCTTTCTTAGACTCACAAGCTGCGACATCGTGGGGAAAAACAGTGACCCGTATATGTAATGTTTCCTTTAATTTACGTCTATGGTCACAAACTTTTTGTTAACAGATTACCGGTTTCGGTCTTTAATGACCATCATCGGTATCTGTTTCATAAAAACAAAGTCGTACTGCAGCCATAGTGGCATCATCAAATGTTAACAACATTTGACGATGCCATTATGGCTGCTGTACATTAGAACTGTTTTTATGAAACAGATCCGATGACGGTCATTAAGGACCGAAACTCATAATCTGTTAACAAAACGTTTGTGACCATAGACGTAAATTAAATGAAACTTATTACTTTCTTAGACTATTACTCCTGACTGTAATTAGACATTAGCTAGTGCCCCCCCCCCCTTCCGTGCCAAATTTACACCACTAAACTGACTTTTCTTGGAAGATTTTTATAAAAGATGAATGATATTTAGTTTGTATGTGGGGAGGAGGAGGGGAGGGGGGGGGCGTGTTAGAACGAATGGTTCAAATGACTCTGAGCACTATGGGACTTAACATCTGAGGTCATCAGTCCCCTACACTCAGAACTGCTTAAACCTAACTAACCTAATGACATCACACACAACCATGCCCGAGGCAGGATTAGAACCTGCGACCGTAGCGGTCGAGCGGTTCCAGACTGAAGCGCCTAGAACCGTACGGCCACAACGGCCGCCTAGAACGAATGACGAAGGAGTTCGTGGTGTATCACAAGTGCTACCGACAACGTCCTCTCAGATACGAAAGCTATTCACAGTGAGGGTAGACCCTTTGCATAAAACATACAAGCTCTGCATTACTCCCCTTCATTCCGGACCTTGCTTGACCTGCACACTGCAATATATTTAAATTCAACCAAGTTAAAATATGTGCATTATATCTGCTGTTCCTACATCACTTGATTGCTGTACTTCTGAAATGGCAGAAATTGGAAGACTTCAGGCTCTTAATGCTTTGTGTCTCACCACAGCCACGGATAGTAATAATAATGTCAATATTGGAATGAGATTTTCACTCTGCAGCGGAGTGTGCGCTGACATGAAACTTCCTGGCAGATTAAAACTGTTTGCCGGGCCGAGACTCGAACTCGGGACCTTTGCCTTTCGCGGGCAAGTGCTCTACCATCTCTTTTATTTATTTATTTTTTTATCGTTGTGTTTGGTCGCTGCGGACGTCACATGACATCCGTTAAAGTTCGTTTGTTGATCCTTCCACTCAGTTCTTTTATTACATAGGCCAATTAGCTCTCTGACCAAATACGCTGAGCTACCGTGCCGGCACCACTGAGCTACCCAAGCACGACTCACGCCCCGTCCTCGCAGCTTTACTTGTGCCAGTTTTAATCTGCCAGGAAGTTTCATATCAGCGCACACTCCGCTGCAGAGTGAAAATCTCATTCTGGAAACATCCCCCAGGCTGTGGCTAAGCCATGTCTCCGCTATACCCTTTCTTTCAGGAGTGCTAGTTCTGCAAGGTTCGCAGGAGAGCTTCTGTAAAGTTTGGAAGGTAGGAGACGAGGTACTGGCAGAAGTAAAGCTGTGAGGACGGGGCGTGAGTCGTGCTTGGGTAGCTCAGTTGGTAGAGCACTTGCCCGCGAAAGGCAAAGGTCCCGAGTTCCAGTCTCGGTCCGGCACACAGTTTTAATCTGCCAGGAAGTTTCATATCAGCGCACACAGAGTGAAAATCTCATTCTGGAAACATCCCGCAGACTGTGGCTAAGCCATGTCTCCACAATATCCTTTCTTTCAGGAGTGCTAGTTCCGCAAGGTTCGCAGGAGAGCTTCTGTAAAGTTTGGAAGGTAGGAGACGAGGTACTAACAGAAGTAAAGCTGTGAGGACGGGGCGTGAGTCGTGCTTGGGTAGCTCAGTTGGTAAAGCGCTTGCCCGCGAAAGGCAAAGGTCCCGAGTTCGAGTCTCGGTCCGGCCTACAGTTTTAATCTGCCAGGAAGTTTCAATAATGATAATACTGTTTGCAGCACTACAGTATCCCTTATGCAGATACTGCTGTGTCGTGGTTTCATTTAATTCATTTACCTGTTTTGAAGCGAGCAATGAAACAATTTCTGGACTATTGTAAGTACTATCTACAACTTGAAGAAGACGTTTTCTTGAGATTTTTAGGATTTGTTACGTATGTCTCCCACTTTTATCAACAGCGATGTACGGGACAAGGTACAACATATGTGTGAAGTGGGAGGACTATGTGAGGAACTTATGACCTGCAACATATTAATGCTACTAATTGGGAAAAAATAACTTACGTAATCAGTATTTGGGTCGTACAACACTGTGATAATAGAAATGATCATTTGAAAATAATTTAGTTTTTACCCCTTAGAGAATTTCGTTTTACCCCTCAGGGGGTAATTAACCCAGATTGGGAACCACTGTTGTAGGCTGAGATACATTGAGAACAAGCAGTAATTCAACAGCGGTTTTTAAATATCGGTAATTTATACGGAATAATATTCATATAATGTTAAGTATTTTAGGATTTGTGATTGGCGAAGCTCAATATAATCAAATTACAATGCTAAGTTAAAAACACAGGATTCCAAGTGATTTTACGAAGTTCCTGGCCGGCCGGGGTGGCCGAGCGGTTCTAGGCGCTACAGTCTGGAACCGCGCGACCGCTACGGTCGCAGGTACGAATCCTGCCTCGGGCATGGGTGTGTGTGATGTCCTTAGGTTAGTTAGGTTTAAGTAGTTCTCAGTTCTAGGGGATTGATGACCTCAGAAGTTAAGTCCCATAGCGCTCAGAGCCATTTTTGAAGTTCCTGGAACTCCCTGATTTTTCCACATAAAATGTAATTCGCTGACAATTCCAGGTCTTCCCGACGAATCATCACGCTAGCAGCTCAAGCCTTTGCCAACATACACCATTCACTAGATTACTGGAACTACCCGCCTCGTTCTCGTATATTCGTGACAGCGTGGTTAGGTCAACTTTTCATACCTGATATAACAATGTTCGTCTGCAGCACGACATTGTTGTACGATAGTGAATCATGGGTCGTGGGGAAAACAGGAAAAGAAGAGAATCGAAGCGTTTGAAATGCGATGCCGTAAAAGAAAAGTTGAAAATTCGATGGACTAATAAGTAGGGACAGGAGAAAAATTGTTTTATTTTTTGCCATATTCGGTGTTGCTTTATGCCACATCAGTTCTATAGTTTGCAAAATTCGGTGATATTTTTTGCCAAATTCGATGTTTCATGTCAATTTTGTGTTATTTTTTTCCTTTTTTGAGTTTTTTTTTACCAATTCCGGATCTGCTTTTTCTGCCAATTTCAAAGCCAATTTTGTCAAATTAAATGATATTTTTCCCTAACTTGGTGCAACATTTTCTGCCAAATACGGAGGTTTTAGGCCAAACCCGAGGTTACTTTTTTGCCAGATTTGGTGTAATCTTTGTCGAATTCACTATTTTTTATCAATTCCGCTGTCATTTTTTCCAATTTAGGTTTTCTTTTTTGCAAATGTCGGTGTCACTGTACTTTTTTCCTCTTTTGAAGTTACTTCTTTGCCAATTTCGGTGTTATATTGACGTTACAACATCGACACTTGCATAGGAAATGAACTGTCATTTTAATATTTTACACTAATTTCAGTCTTGAGGAAAAAGGAACGGTAGTTCGACCCTGCATAATTATCAGTTAAGAGCGTTGGAAGACTGGGTCCCCAGGTTTATACCACTTTTTTTGATAAGGGAAAATGAGATATCACAATATTTCGGAAAAAATGACCAATTTCGTTGTATGGCGTTTTTCATGTTTCTACGATACTTATCTACCTCTGAGGTATAAAACGATGGACAAAGTCCAAATAAGCAACATTTGGTTTGAAACTTCCTGGCAGATTAAAACTGTGTGCCGGGCCGAGACTCGAGCTCGGGACCTGGCAGGAGTAAAAAGCTGTGACGACGGGGCGCAAGTCGTGCTTGGGTAGCTCAGATGGTAGAGCACTTCCCCGTGTAAGATAAAGGTCCCGAGTTCGAGTCTCGGTCCGGTACACAGTTTTAATCTGCCAGGAAGTTTCATATAAGCGCACACTCCGCTGCAGAGTGAAATTCTCATTCTGGAAACTCCGTATAGTGTTTTATTATCACCGCCATAAAACAATGAAGTAGCGCGCGCGCACCTGTGTGTGTGTGTGTGTGTGTGTGTGTGTGTGTGTGTGTGCAGATCGCGGTCTTTTGTCTTCTGTCTGCAGCACTTCCCCCTGCGACTGCTGCCCTTGAAGCGTTCGCCTAGCAACGCCCGTCTAGAGATAGGAGAGATTCCTAGACACCAGCCAGACGGCCCGCCAGCTATGGCGCAACCGCTAATAGCCGACAACCCGTCTAGGCTAGACTAGCCTAGCCGCTCTTCTCTTTGTCCCGGCCGCCGCAAAAACCACCATACACAACTCTCTTATACGTCCGCACTGAGTTGAGGCAGTAATCCACACGCCGTTTCGTGTCGGTACTACTCCACTGCCCAGCACCTCTTGTGACAAGTGCAAACCTAACACAGTTCTTGGGAGCATTCACGTTATTGTTTCACACTGCTATATCTCACATAGTTTCCGATGTCTCCAGTCACATACGCGAACCATTCCAAGTACACTACTGACCATTAAAATTGCTACACCACGACGATGACGTGCTACAGACGCGAAATTTAACCGACAGAAAGACGATGCTGTGATATGCAAATGATTAGCTTTTCAGAGCATTCACACAAGGCTGGCGCCGGTGGCGACACCTACAACGAGCTGACACGAGGAAAGTTTCCAACCGAGTTCTCATACACAAACAGCAGTTGCCTGGCGAAACGTTGTTGTGATGCCTCGTGTAACGAGGAGAATTGCGTACCATCACGTTTCCGACTTTAATAAAGGTCGGATTGTAGCCTCTCGCGGCTGCGGTTTATCGTATCGCGACATTGCTGCTCGCGTTGGTCGAGCTCCAATGACTGTTAGCAGAATATGGAATCGGTGGGTTCAGGAGGGTAATACGGAACGCCATGCTGGATCCCAACGGCCTCGTATCACTAGCAGTCGAGATGACAGGCATGTTATCCGCACGGCTGTAACGGATCGTGCAGCCACGTCTCGATCCCTGAGTCAACAGGTGGGGACGTTTGCAAGACAACAACCGTCTGCACGAACAGTTCGACGACGTTTGCAGCAGCAAGGACTATCAGCTCGGAGACCACGGCTGCGGTTACCCTTGACGCTGCATCACAGACAGCAGCGCCTGCGATGGTGTACTCAATGACGAACCTGGGTGCACGAATGGCAAAACGTCATTTTTTCGGACGAAACCAGGTTCTGTTTACAGCATCATGATGGTAGCATCCGTGTATTCGTCATGGCCATACTGGCGTTATCACCCGGCGTGATGGTATGGGGTGCCATTGGTTACACGTCTTCGTCACCTCTTGTTCGCAATGATGGCACTTTGTACAGTGAACGTTAAATTTTAGATGTGTTACGACCCGTGGCTCTAGCCTCCATTCGATCCCTGCGAAACCCTACATTTCAGCAGGATAATGCACGACCGCATGTTGCAGGTCCTGTACGGGCCTTTCTGGATACAGAAAATGTTCGACTGCTGCGCTGGCCAGCACATTCTCCAGATGTCTCACCAACTGAAAACGTCTGGTCAATGGTGGCCGAGCAACTGGGTTGTCACAATACTCCAGTCATTACTCTTGATGAACTGTGGTATCGTGTTGAAGCTGCATGGGCAGCTGTACCTGTACACGACATCCGAGCTCTGTCGGACTCAATGCCCAGGCGTATCAAGGCCGCTATTACGGCCAGTTGTGGTTGTTTTGGGTACTGATTCCTCAGGATCTATGCACCCAAATTGCGTGAAAATGTAATCACATGTCAGTTCTCGTATAATATATTTGTCCTATCAATACCCGTTTATCACCTGCATTTCTTCTTGGTGTAGCAATTTTAATGGCCAGTAGTGTATTTTATGACAGTACGTGCCAGTAAGATAACGTCAATAAAATATGATTAATCATATGTTAAATACACACACGAGCTGTCACATAGGCGACTTGATAGAACTTGCTATATAATTTCTTACAGGACGATTCCAGGTTAATCATTTGTATTTATCATCAGAAGTCTCTAAGATAACAGTCATACATCAGCCATGTAATTACAGGTACGATGGATGTGTGCAACGAGAATGATTAAGTCTTTTCTCTATCTTTATTTTAATCAGCATAATTGATGCAACGTCTATCAATCATAAATGAGTTTAAAAAATTACAAAACGGCCGTTGAACCAGAGGTGACATATCGAATTAAAACTATTTTCAAATTCATCCATAATAACAGAATCAACAAAATACCTGAAGTACAGAGAAGAGTAGCTAGAATATGCATAAATGAGAAATATTAAAAAAATGACAATAGCGGGATAGTGCCAAATGAAGCGGTCTACAGCGTACTGGAACCCTTTACAGATGCTATAAGGCAAAAAGGATCCCCTTTTTTGGTCAGATTATGAAAATACCAGAAAGACAAGAAAAATTATAAAAAAACTTTGGAACATGAAACAACAAGTAGGATGGACAAAGGAAATCAGCGAGTATATGAAAGAACTAGAAATAATCCTGGACAATTTGCAAAACAAAACAGAAAATTTAAATATACTGAAAAACACAAAAACAAGATTTAGAAAAACCGACAAACGTCAGACAATACAAAGGGTACTTCCAGAGGAGGAATGACAAAAATATTCTGAAATATGAGAAAATACTCGGCTACTCGGACACAAAACCTGTTGAAGAAAATGATTGACTGAACTGGTTCAATGAGGACGTAAAAGAAGGCAAAGAAGAAAAAGAAAAAGGAGGAGAAAGAAGAAGATGCATATTTACATTCACTTACAATTAAAGTTTTTGTGCTTCTCCTTTTTTTTCTGAAGAGGAGAAAGTTGTTAACATCGAGTATAGATTTAAGTGTCAGGAAGTCGTTTCTGAAAGTATTTGTGTGGAGTGTAGCCATGTATGGAAGTGAAACATGGACGATAAATAGTTTGGACAAGAAGAGAATAGAAGCTTTCGAAATGTGGTGCTACAGAAGAATGCTGAACATTAGATGGGTAGATCATAACTAATGAAGAGGTATTGAACAGAATTGGGGAGGAGTTTGCGGCACAACTTGACAAGAAGAAGGGATCGGTTGGTAGGACATGTTCTGAGGCATCAAGGGATCACCAATTTAGTATTGGAGGGCAGTGTGGAGGGTAAAAATCGTAGAGGGAGACCAAGAGATAACTACACTACGCAGATTTCAGAAGGATGTAGGCTGCAGTAGGTACTGGGAAATGAAGCTCGCACAGGATAGAATAGCATGGAGAGCTGCATCTAATCAGTCTCTGGACTGAAGACCACAACAACAACAATTACAAACATTGTGCTTCTTCACTCCGTTTGCGCCTAATGAAAGCATACAACGCATGTATCGCCTTCCTCACGTCCCTTGTACGAGCTTTGAGCGCTTCGCCAATTTTCTACCGTTTATAATTATTTCGCTCCGGCGTTTATGTACTGGACCGCCTGAATACCAGAAGCCCGCTTTATACACATATCCTTCTACCACCAACATTACATTATCCGCACACCACTCCATCGCCGACGCAACTCATACCGACATAAACGGTAGTAGACGAAACAGGAAACGACGGATTTCCGTACTGCTATCACCGAAGCAGAAGGGACGCGAACTTCGTTTGACGAGAAGCGGCGGAACACGACCGAACACAAGCGAATGCGAACACGACCGAACGCCGTTTGCTGACGCACGTCTAGCGTTCACGCCAGACAGAATTCTCGTTCGCTTCTTCGTAAAGGGGGCTCAAGACACAAACAAGTGTTTTGGACAAAATGTGGAAAACGCACTGTGCGTTCATCAGTTTGTTGTGTATTCAGGTGACATCAATGGCAAACGGCTCTGAGCACTATGGGACTTAACATCTGAGGTCATCAGTCCCCTAGAACTTAGAACTACTTAAACCTAACCAACCTAAGGACATCACACACATCCGTGCCCGAGGCAGGATTCGAACCTGCGACCGTAGCGGTCGCGCGGTTCCAGACTGTAGCGCCTAGAACCGCTCGGCCACTCCAGCCGGCGACGACGTCAAGACATCTACACGAGTACGCTACGTAAGTATTGTTCGCAGAAGCGTACCCAACTTCGCGGCTGGAGGGCGGTAGGGGGAGGGGGGGGGCGGGGTCAGAGAGAAAAAGTTGCGAATTAGTTTGAAATTGTGTGTAATGATGTTCGTTGTGATTTACTAAGTGCTGTCGCACTGGGTGAATACAGTCTGTGTAATTTGCAACACATGATTCAAACTGCCTCAAGACAAACTCCGCGTATTTTCTGATTTTAACAGTTGACTTACTGTGATAAAATATTTTTAATCTCCGTCAATAATTGTATAAAATACTGAAAACCGAATTCTTGTTGCGCCTGGAAGACACTGAACAGGCATCCTTCAACTGAGACCGCATCACCGTTTCGGCCGTATAGCAGATTTAGCATAATGTTTCGTCTTCCCTGTATTTTATCCGTGCTACACTCATAATGTCAGAGAGTGTATCGTAGTCAACGTCTAACAACCCGACCACAACAAAGGTCAAAATTTAATAATGATTGTGGTGTTACTCACGCTGTTAAATACTGCATTTTCGGGCAACAACAAAGTTATTATGTGGCAGGTGTCATTAGACCACAGTTAATAAAGTCATTTCATGTAATAACAAACAAACTAGTCACGCATCTTTTCGTGTTTCCCACGCTGGTCTCGTTCTAAAATCATGGCTCAATCGTCGAAAATCTAGGTGGTGATGATTCCAAGCTCGGATGCAAAGAGGCCTAGGTTTTATTCTGCTATATTCCAAAGTTTTGTAGATGCGCTTCACAAACCATTCTTGAAGATTAAACCTTTCAAAGATAGCACAATGGTGATGAAAAAAAAATAATCAGCACTCCGAATTTAAGTTACACTTCCTTTTTATTGCTTTTGTTGCAATATCACGTAACACACTAAACATCACTTCACAATACAAAACATACTTGAAAACATCTTCCTCACTGTTAAAGTTCACATTTTATAAGCTGACTACAATATGCGTCTTTCCAACATGACGTCCAAGACTTCACTTTCTCAAGGTCCGACTCTCTAACTAACTAATAATCGCTCACGCGCCCAAAAATCAGAGTTACAAGTACGTCAAAGATCATAGTGACAAAAGAAAGAATACACATAAGAATAATATCATTGCAATATAAACATATCGATGTATCAAAAATGAAATCAAATCTGAATGTTGTCTCAGAAATATGTTAATTACTTTTCAGAAACACAGTAGAATATTGCTGGTGTCCAGAGGTTGAGTTGAGGTGCCGTAATGGTTACGTAATTCAAGTACCATTACAAACGGTGTCTAAGTTTTTCTCTGGACCTACAAATTCTGCAAACGTCGGTTTTGCCTTTGTTCAAGCTATGTTCCGAGGTAAGCCATAGGATAAAATATTGTTTTGCGTGTTGATGCATTTTTTCCCAGAATCCAAACTTATCTTGCCCGTAGGTCCGGCCTCTATCAGTAATTCCATTGCCCGCATCTCGTGGTCGTGCGGTAGCGTTCTCGCTTCCCACGCCCGGGTTCCCGGGTTCGATTCCCGGCGGGGTCAGGGATTTTCTCTGCCTCGTGATGGCTGGGTGTTGTGTGCTGTCCTTAGGTTAGTTAGGTTTAAGTAGTTCTAAGTTCTAGGGGACTGACGACCATAGATGTTAAGTCCCATAGTGCTCAGAGCCATTTGAACCATTTTTGAGTTATTCCATTCTCATGCAGATAATCCGTGTTAGAACGTCCTTATACAGGACAGGGCCGCTACCGTGCGGGATGAATGTGCGGGTGCGTTATCGTGATGGAAGAGCCTATCAATTGTCTCGCCACATTTTAGGGCCGTTTCTTTCTCACGTATCGTGGCAGGCGTCGAAACACGTCCCGGCAGTGCTATCGATAAAGTTTGTCCCTGTGACACGAATTCGTGATGAACCACGCCTTCAAAGTAAAAAAAAATAAAATGTATCTGCATGGCTTTGACATTTGACCTGATCTCACGAGATTTTTTTTGGTCTGACTAGGACAACCTTTCCCGACCCAATGTACGGACTGAACTTTGGTTCCAACACGATAACCGCAGACCCACGTCTGACCACTAGTCATGATTCTCTTGAGGAACATTTCATCTGCGCGATCCAAAAGCTCTTCAGACATTGCGAGGCGAAGTCTATCTGGCTCTGACTCATGAGCCGCGGGACGAACTTGGCGGCAACACGATGCATTTCAAGGTGCTGTGTCAGGATTTCGTGATACGATCCAACCGAAATGTTACATTCTTCTGCGACCCCTCCGACAGTCAGTCTTCGATTGGCACACATAACTTCGTTGATGTTCCTGAAATAAGCGTCGTCTGCAGACCTCGAATGGCGTCCTGACCGAGGGCCAAAAATGGTTCCCCTAGAACTTAGAACTACTTAAACCTAACTAACCTAAGGACATCACACACGTCCATGCCCGACGCAGCGCGGTTCCGAACTGAAGCGCCTAGAACCGCTCGTCCACAGAGGCCGGCTGATCGAGGGTCATCTTCAACTTCCGTCCGGCCATTTTTAAACCGTGTGAACCATTTGTAACACGGAGTACGGCTTGATCACTCATCACCGTAGACTCCCTGCATCATTTGGTGGGCCTCTGTGAAGGCTTTTTCGACTTTCACGGAAAATTTAATGCAGATGCGTTGCTCCACTAACTCTGCCTTCTCGAAATTCGCAAACTGCGGCACAACGTTCTACTAAACACAGCACCGAACAATAACTGCAGCCCGCATCTCGTGGTCGTGCGGTAGCGTTCTCGCTTCCCACGCCCGGGTTCCCGGGTTCGATTCCCGGCGGGATCAGGGATTTTCTCTGCCTCGTGATGGCTGGGTGTTGTGTGCTGTCCTTAGGTTAGTTAGGTTTAAGTAGTTCTAAGTTCTAGGGGACTTATGACCACAGCAGTTGAGTCCCATAGTGCTCAGAGCCATTTGAACCATTTGAACAATAACTGACAGACATACGACAATGAAACTTTTTTTTTTGTGTGTAACATTGTTGAAGATCAGTCCCACCGCCTTCGCCGGTTTGACGTGTTTTGGTGTGGTGTTTTTAGTCTGACTGTGGTGGCACCGTTTATTCAAACTTTTGGGGACAGGATAGTGACTTTTCGAACTCATAAGTTCGCCAATGCGACGCCATAGGTGGGGTTCTGTGCCTCATTGGGTTGAGGCTTTGGTTTTTTTTCCTTTATGCGTTTTCTAGCGTTGTTGTCACTAGGTCAATATTCCTATGCTGTCTTGGTTTGTTAAGATTACTTATTTACAAGTCCTAAACATCTATGTTTGTGGATAGCCTATTTTACTTGACTGCACATTTATCCTACATCTTACTGATCTAACATGGTTTTTGGTTAGCCTATTCTACTTGGTACACCATGAAATTTGTCCTACATCTCACTGATCTAATATGGGTTTCGGTTAGCCTATTATAATTGGTTTTTCGCCATGCCATGAATTTAGCCTACATCTTTTCTTTGAAATGCTCCTGATTCTGCATATGGAGTGATTTACTTCTTCTCCTCTTCTATATATTCCTATGCTGTCTTGGTTTGTTAAGATTACTTATTTAGAGGTCCTAAACTTCTATGTTTGTGGATAGCCTATTTTACTTGACTGCACACCATGAATTTAGCCTACATCTTACTGATCTGATATGGTTTTTAGTAAGCCTATTCTAATTGATAATTTTTACTTATGGACCGTCTGACAGCAACTGAATAAAACACAATTTTAGTGCCATACGCGTTTCGCCTTTATTTTCTGTAAGTCATCATCAGTGGCCTGGAATATGTACATATGTATGCTATTTAATTTATATTTTGTGACTGTACCTATAGGTTATAAACAGTTCTGGTGGTTGGTATTTCCTATTAAGTAGTAATGTTTTGAACTGTACTTACAGGTTACGTGGACAATTTCTTACATATTACGCTCCTGTTGCATTTTTGGTGTTGTTCTTCTTCTTGTGAATGCCAATTTGCGGTTTTTTCCCCACACTCCACAGCACTATGAACTGAACGCTTGTTTCAATGCAGTGTTTTGGTTTCTGTTGCCGACTGTCAAATGTTTTTGCCAAAGATCGAATGTTATTGCAAAACTTTCGAGTGTAATTACTGAAGTATCTGTGATCTGTTCGTGTATGCACTTGTGTATACGTTAGTGTGTGTGTGTGTCTGTGTTTTGGTATATATATATATATATATATATATATATATATATATATATATATATATATTTTTGCTCGGCTTATATATATATATATATATATATATTTTTTTTTTTTTTTTTTTTTTTTTTTGCTCGGCTTATGTGTGTGTGTATGTATGTATGTGTGTATTTTGGTGTGAGGAAGGCAGGACTACAAAAGTTGAAGATGTCTATTCTAATTGGTTTTCACCATGAGTTTGTTTTACATCCTACTGAACTAGTATGGCGTAGTACTTAGCCTATCCTAGACGGTGATTTTCTAAGGGAGTGAGGTTTCTTCTGCTGGTGTGCACGAATCTAGATTGCTAGGTCTATGATGCTTCGTGGAACTCTTTGTTTGCGCCATGTTCTTGGTTGGATTGTTCCGATGTTTTGTAGGTGTCTGCTGTTGTCTCTGTATATATCCAGGTTTTTATAGGCAGTTGTGGATAGCTTTTTTATTGTTGTTTCGACAGTGTCCATCTCCAGGGCATCTACATTTATACTCCGCAAGCCACCCAACGGCGTGTGGCGGAGGGCACTTTACGTGCCACTGTCAAACCCCCTATCCCGTCCCAGTCCCGTATGGTTCGCGGGAAGAACGACTGCCGGAAAACCTCCGTGCGCGCTCGAATCTCTCTAATTTTACATTCGTGATCTCCTCGGGAGGTATAAGTAGGGGGAAGCAATATATTCGATACCTCATCCAGAAACGCACCCTCTCGAAACCTGGACAGCGAGCTACACCGCGATGCAGAGCGCCTCTCTTGCAGATTCTGCCACTCGAGTTTGCTAAACATCTCCGTAACGCTTTCACGCTTACCAAATAACCCTGTGGCGAAACGCGCCGCTCTTCTTTGGATTTTCTCTTATCTCCTATGTCAACCCGATCTGGTACGGATCCCACACTGATCAGCAATACTCACGTATAGGTCGAACGAGTGTTTTGTAAGCCACCTCCTTTGTTGATGGACTACATTTTCTAAGGACTCTCCCAATGAATCTCAACCTGGTACCCGCCTTACCAACAATTAATTTTATATGATCATTCCACTCCAAATCGTTCCGCACGCATACCCCCAGATATTTTACAGAAGTAACTGCTACCAGTGTTTGTGCCGCTATCATATAATCATACAATAAAGGATCCTTTCTTTGTATTCGCAATACATTACATTTGTCTATGTTAAGGGTCAGTTGCCACTCCCTGCACAAACTGCCTATCCGCTGCATGGAGGGTTGTAATTTTGGTCCAGAGGGGAGCGTCTAGGATCCATCGAACGACTTTGTACTGCATTGTCTGCAGTTCATACCTTTTGGTTTTGCTTTTATGTGCAACCATAAGTCATGGTGGGGAAACTTCCAACAGTTACAGTTTCAACTCACGCGTGTGCAGGGGTGCCAACCGCATTTCGCTCCGACATACCATTAACGTGAAGTCATGAACGTTCCAGAATTTTTTTTGAACTGACCTCGTAGGTCGCCTGCCTTTTACGTGCGGGCCTATGGCTTGAGTGGGCGTCGCTTTGAGCCTCGGAGGTGAGTGACTCGGCGGAGCTGGCAGTTGGCAGCTGGGTGCGGCTGCGCCACGATGATTAATGACTCCGGCTGATGACCCCGCGACCGCAAACGCGGCCAGTACACCCATTTATACCGCTAGTCCGTCTGCTCACCGCAGGCAACTCCGAAATCTACATGCCGTCCACCACACCGACTGTGGCAAAATCGCACTATTCTACGTTATACACTACTGGCCATTAAAATTGCTACACCACGAAGACATGCTACAGACGCGAAATTTAACCGACAGCAAGAAGATGCTGTGATATGCAAATTATTAGCTTTTCAGAGCATTCACCCAAGGTTGGCGCCGGTGGCGACACCTACAACGTGCTGACACGAGCAGAGTTTCCAACCGATTTCTCATACACAAACAGCAGTCGACCGGCGTTGCCTGGTGAAACGTTGTTGTGAAGCGTCGTGTAAGAAGGAGAAATGCGTACCATCACGTTTCCGACTTTGATAAAGGTCGGATTGCAGCCTATCGCGATTGCGGTTTATCGTATCGCGACATTGCTGCTCGCGTTGGTCGAGATGCAATGACTGTTACCAGAATATGGAATCGGTGGGTTCAGGAGGGTAATACGGAACGCCGTGCTGGATCCCAACGGCCTCGTATCACTAGCAGTCGAGATGACAGGCATCTTATCCGCACGGCTGTAACGGATCGTGCAGCCACGTCTCGATCCCTGAGTCAACAGATGGGGACGTTTGCAAAACAACAATCATCTGCACGAACAGTTCGACGACGTTTGCAGCAGCACGGACTATCAGCTCGGAGACCGTGGCTGCGGTTACCCTTGACGCTGCATCACAGACAGGAGCGCCTGCGTTGGTGTACTCGACGACGAACCTGGGTGCACGAATGGCAAAACGTCATTTTTTCGGACGAATAAAGTTTGTGTTTACAGCATCACGATGGTCGCATCCGTGTTTGGCGACACCGCGGTGAACGCACATTGGAAGCGTGTATTCGTCATCGCCATATTGGCGTATCACCCGGCGTGATGGTATGGGGTGCCATTGATTACACGTCTCGGTCACCTCTCGTTCGCATTGACGGCACTTTGAACAGTGGACGTTACATTTCAGATGTGTTACGACCCGTGGCTCTACCCTTCATTCCATCCCTGCGAAACCCTACATTTCAGCAGGATAATGCACGACCGCATGTTGCAGGTCCTGTACGGCCCTTTCTGGATACAGAAAATGTTCGACTGCTGCCCTGGCCAGCACATTCTCCAGATCTCTCACCAATTGTAAACGTCTGGTCAATGGTGGCGAGCATCTGTCTCGTCACAATACGCCAGTCACTACTGTCGATGAACTGTGGTATCGTGTTGAAGCTGCACGGGCAGCTGTACCTGTACACGCCATCCGAGCTCTGTTTGACTCAGTGCCCAGGCGTATCGAGGCCGTTATTACGGCCAGAGGTGGTTGTTCTGGATACTGATTTCTAAGGATCTATGCACCGAAATTGCGTGTAACTGTAATCACATGTCAGTTCTCGTATAATATATTTGTCCAATGAATACCCGTTTATCATCTGCATTTCTTCTTGGTGTAGCAATTTTAATGGCCAGTAGAGTAGTATGCGCATGTATTGTTCGGCTGAGCGACGAAGCGCACTTTCATTTGGATGGGTTCGTCAGTAAGCAAAATTGGCGCATTTGGAGGACTGAGAGTCCGTATTTCGCGATAATCGGTGCGATCTTCTCAATGGTACGATAAATAGCGACCGGTACGTGAAGGTTTTGGATGACGATTTCATCTCCATTATCGACAATAACTCTGATTTCGACAAGATAAGGTTCACACAAGACAGAGCTCGACCCCATCTATGTGCTGGAACAGCAATTTACGTGTCGCATTGTGGCTCTGGGGTACCCACAGGCCACTGACATGGCTCTCGATTTGCCGCCATATTCTACTGATCTGAACACGTGCGACTCCTTTTTGTGGGGGCTATATTAAAGACAAGGTGTACAGCAATAACCCCAAAACCACTGCTGAGCTGAAAATTGCCATCCTGGAAGCCATCGACAGCATCGATGTTCCGACACTTCAGCCGGTCATGCAGAATTTCGTTAGTCGTCTATACTACATCATCGCGAATGATGGCAGTCATATCGAACACGTCATAACCTAAATCCGGATATCTGTAGTGGCGTTTACATGTCGAATAAAGTATGTGCACGTCGTAGTTTGTAACTAATTTACGTTTATTTCACATAGTTCAATAACTGTCACCATGTACGTTTTTACATAGAACTCCTTTTATTGTTGTACAGTGGAAATTGCGGCTATGCTAATATGGCACTTTTGTAACCGTATGTCCTTTGCTGCCCAAAGAAAAAATCCACACACACATATTTTCTTCGCTGCCCAAAACACACACACACACACACACACTGTAGGGAAGCAGCCTACTCACGCTGTATAAAATTCACATCAGTCTTTCCATTGTGTGCCAGCCTAGCTCTGACGTCATAAATGTTGCGCAATACTTTAAAAATCAAATAAATAACCTAAAATGTTTCTAGCATGTCAGGAGTAATACTAAATTAATATGTGTTGAATATCAGTTCGATAACTTTAGCCATTTTCGAAATTTGGACTTTTTCTGTAAAAATCATTGGCGCAACAGAAAAGAGCTAGAGACTTCAAAATTTATAATTAGATTCCTTTTTCATAAATATTTAATAGAAACAGTCTTCTGGATCTCACAATTTAAGATTTTAGTTGAAATTCAATATTTTCTGGTTTTTGTCTTAAAACTTAAGGAAGCAAGATAGATTAAGTAGGCTAATAAATAAGTCTAGGATGTTTAAATTTAAGTAGAATGGAGATCCGCTATAATCATGAAGATGTGAGAAGTTTGAATTGAATAACTATAAAACTATAGCGATAGCGTATCTCCAAAGGGCAAGTTCAGAGCTCGTCTACTGCGTGTAGCGTAATTAAATTAATTCTCTCGCCCAAAATAATTGACTTAGCCACATCAGACTTTTATTATGATTACTTACCTGTGTGCTGAATGCACATTTAAATTGAGAGCTTCATCGGCCATCAGCAAAGGAAGCGATGATTTATTAGGTAACTTGAAGTGGTGCATTACTAGCCCAGCGGCTAGTCGGGAGAGCGGAATTGATCAGGCGTTCCCTTAGCAGTCCGCACCGCGGCTTTATATATAAGGACGCTGCGCGAAAGAGTAAGGCCCCAGTTCTCTTCAGACGCTGATTAGCGCACCATCTGTGTCGGGAGGCGCGTCGCGTCGGTATCATTGCTATAAATAGCCTCGGATGCCGTATTAAGTTACTCGGGATACGCATAACCATGAAATCGTTTTCGAGTGAAGTGCTAATCCTGGGATAACTTTAATGATATATCTTCAGTTTGCGTGTGTCGTATTTTCACGTGCCGCCGCGGGACAGACATTCTACCATTATTAGCGTGGCGTTTGATGAACATTATCATCAAATTATGGCGAGCATTCACTTAAACGTTTAATTTGGACAGTTATAGTTACATCAGCGCATTAGACTCTGAACTGCTCTCGTAGTTTGTGGTTTGTGTGGATTCCTTTTTATTTTTTTTTTGTGTAAATCTGTGACTTTCAGAATATAGCGAACGTTTTTACACGATCGTTTTTGATTATGAATCCCAGACAATTTCCTAATTCCTCAGAGCTTTAAGCTGTAGCTATAAGTGTATTTCTCAGATGAAGTGCGCACTAGGAATTCTAATTACAGGCTTCACGTTTTGCTAATCACTTTCTGGTTGCCAAAATTGTAGTTAGAGAGCCAGTGTTGAGAATGGCAAAAGGCAGCATAAATAATAGGAACATTTATATAACAGTTCCACCCGCCACCCCTCATATGGTTAAACGGCAGGGAAATGCATCTTTTCTTTTCTACATTACGCCGGCCGAAGTGGCCGTGCGGTTAAAGGCGCTGCAGTCTGGAACCGCAAGACCGCTACGGTCGCAGGTTCGAATCCTGCCTCGGGCATGGTTGTTTGTGATGTCCTTAGCTTAGTTAGGTTTAACTAGTTCTAAGTTCTAGGGGACTAATAAACTCGGCAGTTGAGTCCCATAGTGCTCAGAGCCATTTGAACCATTTTTTTCTACATTACATTCTACTTTTACAATAACAAAATAAATTCCACCTGCCGCCCCACAACACACACACACACACACACACAAAATCTGAGGCTACTAATTGTGAAAAAAAGTACATGCGTAATTGGTGAAAAGACACACTACATCTGCATCTACAAGATTACTCTGCAATTCATAATTAAGTGCCTTACAGAGGGTTCACTATATTTCTCTACCGCCCCACGCTGGAATAGCAAGAGGGGAAAACGAATCGTTAAATTTTTTCCATGAGGGCTCTGATTTCTCTTATTTTACTCTGATGATCGTTTCTCGCCTATGCAGGTGGGTGCTAACAAAATAAGGGGTGTTCAAAAAGTCTCCCGCAGTGCCGTACAGTCGTTAGCCGCGCGTGCCGCATGATTGTTCGCCTGCCTGGGTCACTCCCCTTCAAGTGGACTCTCCCAACATTCCACTGTTTCGTTTATCTCAGCCAGAGTCAGTAGCATCGTTGGTGTGTGTCGTCACGTGTTGACGTGAGCGTTTAAGTTTAGTTCCTTTGTTCGTTTGTTTCGTTTTTGTCACTGTTAAAATGCTAACCATTGAAGAACGTGTCTCTTTTAGTCGAACAAGTGTTCAAAGCTGGCGGTAAATACACAGTTTCAGTTCGTCAAACATTTAATTCAGTTTTCCCGGAGACAACACTCCCACATCGCGATACTGTGCGAGATTTGATCAACAAATTTCGAAGTACGGGTTCAGTGACAGATGCACCGACAAGTGGTCGTCCTAGCGTTTTGTCTGAGGATAAACTACTCGATATTTCCGATAAAATGTCCGCAAGTCCGAACAAGTCAGTAAGAAAACTCGCCCAGGAAATCGACGTTAGTGTCGGAATGGCCCACACATCTGTAAGGGAAAAATTATAACTTTTCCCATAGAAAGTGACAGGCTACATTTACATGGACACTCTGCAAATCACATTTAAGTGCCTGGCAGAGGGTTCATCGAACCACCTTCACAATTATTCACAATTATTACAATCTCTTACAGCGCGCGGAAAGAATGAACACCTATATCTTTCCGTAAGAGCTCTGATTTCCCTGATCGTTCCGCCCTATGTAGGTCGGTGTCAACAAAACATTTTCCCATTCGGAGCAGAAAGTTGGTGATTGGAATTTCGTGAGAAGATTCCGTCGCAACGAAAAACGCCTTTCTTTAAATGATTTCCAGCCCAAATCTTGTATCATTTCTGTCGCGCAAGAACTGAAAAATACTGATCGTGGCAAGAGACTGCATTATTGTTAATGGTTCAAAAATTTCACTCGACAAAATGGAACGGAAATTCTTAATGAAACGCTTTTCACTGGTGAGGCGTGGTTTCATTTATCCGGGTACACGATCTCGCAAAATTCTCGTACGTAGAGTAATGCAAATCCATTGTGCATTCATGAGGAACTACTTCATTCTGTGAAAATAGGAGTTTGGATTGCAATTTCTAGACGTCGGATTGTGAGTCCCATATTTTTCAACGAAACATTAAACGCACTACGATAGTGCAGTGATATTCTGGACCCATTCATAGGAGTTGTTTTAAGTGAAATACTGAACGGTTATTTTGAACAAGATGGTGCAACCGTGCATACATGTGTGTGTGTGTGTGTGTGTGTGTGTGTGTGTGTGCGTGTGTGTGTGTGTGTGTGTAAGTACAATCCAACTTCTGCACCATTTCAGTGCAGTAATGTGTTCATTGTAAATAAGTACACTCCTGGAAATGGAAAAAAGAACACATTGACACCGGTGTGTCAGACCCACCATACTTGCTCCGGACACTGCGAGAGGGCTGTACAAGCAATGATCACACGCACGGCACAGCGGACACACCAGGAACCGCGGTGTTGGCCGTCGAATGGCGCTAGCTGCGCAGCATTTGTGCACCGCCGCCGTCAGTGTCAGCCAGTTTGCCGTGGCATACGGAGCTCCATCGCAGTCTTTAACACTGGTAGCATGCCGCGACAGCGTGGACGTGAACCGTATGTGCAGTTGACGGACTTTGAGCGAGGGCGTATAGTGGGCATGCGGGAGGCCGGGTGGACGTACCGCCGAATTGCTCAACACGTGGGGCGTGAGGTCTCCACAGTACATCGATGTTGTCGCCAGTGGTCGGCGGAAGGTGCACGTGCCCGTCGACCTGGGACCGGACCGCAGCGACGCACGGATGCACGCCAAGACCGTAGGATCCTACGCAGTGCCGTAGGGGACCGCACCGCCACTTCCCAGCAAATTAGGGACACTGTTGCTCCTGGGGTATCGGCGAGGACCATTCGCAACCGTCTCGATGAAGCTGGGCTACGGTCCCGCACACCGTTAGGCCGTCTTCCGCTCACGCCCCAACATCGTGCAGCCCGCCTCCAGTGGTGTCGCGACAGGCGTGAATGGAGGGACGAATGGAGACGTGTCGTCTTCAGCGATGAGAGTCGCTTCTGCCTTGGTGCCAATGATGGTCGTATGCGTGTTTGGCGCCGTGCAGGTGAGCGCCACAATCAGGACTGCATACGGCCGAGGCACACAGGGCCAACACCCGGCATCATGGTGTGGGGAGCGATCTCCTACACTGGCCGTACACCACTGGTGATCGTCGAGGGGACACTGAATAGTGCACGGTACATCCAAACCGTCATCGAACCCATCGTTCTACCATTCCTAGACCGGCAAGGGAACTTGCTGTTCCAACAGGACAATGCACGTCCGCATGTATCCCGTGCCACCCAACGTGCTCTAGAAGGTGTACGTCAACTACCCTGGCCAGCAAGATCTCCGGATCTGTCCCCCATTGAGCATGTTTGGGACTGGATGAAGCGTCGTCTCACGCGGTCTGCACGTCCAGCACGAACGCTGGTCCAACTGAGGCGCCAGGTGGAAATGGCATGGCAAGCCGTTCCACAGGACTACATCCAGCATCTCTACGATCGTCTCCATGGGAGAATAGCAGCCTGCATTGCTGCGAAAGGTGGATATACACTGTACTAGTGCCGACATTGTGCATGCTCTGTTGCCTGTGTCTATGTGCCTGTGGTTCTGTCAGTGTGATCATGTGATGTATCTGACCCCAGGAACGTGTCAATTAAGTTTCCCCTTCCTGGGACAATGAATTCACGGTGTTCTTATTTCAATTTCCAGGAGTGTATTATAGTAGTTGTATTACACGTTTGTTAGCTTATAAATAAATAAATAAAACTTTTTTATTTTAAATTCAGTGCATTAGTATTTGTAAAATGACTCTTTCATGTAGTGTTCATTAAAAAATGGCGACCATGCCACTTGGGACCTGTGGAATGAGGCACCGATGACCGTAGCAGTCTGGTCCCTTTAACCTCCCAAACCAACCTGTGGAATTACACATTAGCTTATTTGTTTGAGTTGTAAATATTTGTCATGTATTGTTGTTTTTCTGACATGTTCTACATCCTGGAGGACCTCCTCACTACGGATCAATTGGAATGAAAGTAAATCTAATCTAATCTAAACAGCTCGCGTTTCAATGTCACTGTTTGCTGATGTTTTTGGTGATGGCTTAATTTCACACGGACTTTGGCCTCCACGATCGCCTGACGTAACACCACATCTACATCTACATCTACCTGACTTTTTCTTCTGGGGTGCATCGATGAATTGAAAACTGCAATATCCGCTTTCAGTACTTCTGTTACAGAAGAATTGTTACAGCTTGTGAAACTTCCTGGCAGATTAAAACTGTGTGCCGGACCGAGACTCGAACTCGGGACCTTTGCCTTTCGCGGGCAAGTGCTCTACCAACTGAGCTACCCAAGCACGACTCACGCCCAGTCCTCACAGCTTTACTTCTGCCAGTGCCTCGTCTCCTACCTTCCAAACTTTACAGGAGCTCTCCTGCGAACCTTGCAGAACTAGCACTCCTGAAAGAAAGGATATTGCGGAGACATGGCTTAGCCACAGCCTGGGGGATGTTTCCAGAATGAGATTTTCACTCTGCAGCGGAGTGTGCGCTGATATGATACTTCCTGGCAGATTAAAACTGTGTGCCGGACCGAGACTCGAACTCGGGACCTTTGCCTTTCGCGGGCAAAGGCAAAGGTCTCGAGTTCGAGTCTCGGTCCGGCACACAGTTTTAATCTGCCAGGAAGTTTCATATAAGCGCACACTCCGCTGCAGAGTGAAAATCTTATTCTGGTTACAGCTTGTGTTTGGAAGCATGATTAGACGAAACGAATTGTGTATTCAACAACTGGGGGGACACTTTCAACATTTAATGCGAAAATTTGTAAGTAAAGATGAATATTCAACAGATTAATAACTTGTATTTCACTGAGTTTCATTTCGGTATATTTACTGCGGCACACGGCACGAGCGGCTAACAATCATACGGCGCTGCGGAGAGCCTTTTGGAACATCCCATATTTTTCGCATTCGGAGTAGAAGGTAGGTCATCGATTCTTCGTAGTGAAAATACACTCCTGGAAATGGAAAAAAGAACACATTGACACCGGTGTGTCAGACCCACCATACTTGCTCCGAACACTGCGAGAGGGCTGTACAAGCAATGATCACACGCACGGCACAGCGGACACACCAGGAACCGCGGTGTTGGCCGTCGAATGGCGCTAGCTGCGCAGCATTTGTGCACCGCCGCCGTCAGTGTCAGCCAGTTTGCCGTGGCATACGGAGCTCCACGCAGTCTTTAACACTGGTAGCATGCCGCGACAGCGTGGACGTGAACCGTATGTGCAGTTGACGGACTTTGAGCGAGGGCGTATAGTGGGCATGCGGGAGGCCGGGTGGACGTACCGCCGAATTGCTCAACACGTGGGGCGTGAGGTCTCCACAGTACATCGATGTTGTCGCCAGTGGTCGGCGGAAGGTGCACGTGCCCGTCGACCTGGGACCGGACCGCAGCGACGCACGGATGCACGCCAAGACCGTAGGATCCTACGCAGTGCCGTAGGGGACCGCACCGCCACTTCCCAGCAAATTAGAGACACTGTTGCTCCTGGGGTATCGGCGAGGACCATTCGCAACCGTCTCGATGAAGCTGGGCTACGGTCCCGCACACCGTTAGGCCGTCTTCCGCTCACGCCCCAACATCGTGCAGCCCGCCTCCAGTGGTGTCGCGACAGGCGTGAATGGAGGGACGAATGGAGACGTGTCGTCTTCAGCGATGAGAGTCGCTTCTGCCTTGGTGCCAATGATGGTCGTATGCGTGTTTGGCGCCGTGCAGGTGAGCGCCACAATCAGGACTGCATACGACCGAGGCACACAGGGCCAACACCCGGCATCATGGTGTGGGGAGCGATCTCCTACACTGGCCGTACACCACTGGTGATCGTCGAGAGGACACGGAATAGTGCACGGTACATCCAAACCGTCTTCGAACCCATCGTTCTACCATTCCTAGACCGGCAAGGGAACTTGCTGTTCCAACAGGACAATGCACGTCCGCATGTATCCCGTGCCACCCAACGTGCTCTAGAAGGTGTAAGTCAACTACCCTGGCCAGCAAGATCTCCGGATCTGTCCCCCATTGAGCATGTTTGGGACTGGATGAAGCGTCGTCTCACGCGGTCTGCACGTCCAGCACGAACGCTGGTCGAACTGAGGCGCCAGGTGGAAATGGCATGGCAAGCCGTTCCACAGGACTACATCCAGCATCTCTACGATCGTCTCCACGGGAGAATAGCAGCCTGCATTGCTGCGAAAGGTGGATATACACTGTACTAGTGCCGACATTGTGCATGCTCTGTTGCCTGTGTCTATGTGCCTGTGGTTCTGTCAGTGTGATCATGTGATGTATCTGACCCCAGGAATGTGTCAATAAAGTTTCCCCTTCCTGGGACAATGAATTCACGGTGTTCTTATTTCAATTTCCAGGAGTGTATTTCGCCGCAACGAAATACGCCTTTATCTTAGGGATTGCCACCCCCAACTGGCGTATCATATCCATGGCGCTGTCAACACTGTTTTGCGATATTGCAAAACGAGCTGCCCTTCTTTGGACTTTTTCGATGTCCTCCGTCACTGCTATCTGGTAGGGACCCAATACGGCACAGCAATACTCTGGTACAGCAAAGACAATCATAGTGTAGGCAGTCTCTCTGATAGATCTGTTGCATCTTCTAAGTGCTCCGCCAACACGTCGCAGCCTTTGAGTCCCTATCCACACATCATCATCTTCACGATCTTGCCAGTTCAAGTTATTTGTAATTAGACTTCCTAAGTATTTACCTGAATTCACAGTCTTTGGATTCATGTGATTTATCGTGTAACCAAAATTTAGCTGATTTTAGTACTCAATGACTATTTAGAGTCTGCTGGCACTTTTCACGTCATACAGTATCTTGGTTTTCATCATCTGATGACTTCACGAGACGGTAAATAGCATCATCTCAAAACATTCTAAGACGTTCGCTCAGATTGTCTTCTCGATCGTTAGTATAGATTACGAACAGCAGAGGGCCTATAACACTACCTTGTGGAACGCCAATTGTCACTTCTGTTTTACTCGATAACTTTCGATTAATTACTACGTACTGTGACCTTTCTAACAGGAAATCAGGTTGCATAACTAAAGCGATATCCGATACACATGCAATCTGATTAAAAGGCACGTGTGACAAACGGTGTCAAAAGCCATCTGGAAATTAAAAATATGTAATCACTTTGACATACCCTACCGATTGTAATCATTTCGTGTGAATAAAGGGTCAGTTGTGTTTCACAAAGAACGATATTTTCTGAAACCATGCTGGCGTTTGTCAACAAATCGTTTTCTTTGAGTTAAAAATGTTGGGACGCAGTAAATGTTGCAAAATTCTACTGCAAATGGACATCGAGCTTCTAATTCAGCGGAATACGCTTACTTCCTTTCTTGGGTACTGGTGTGACCTGTGCAAATTTCCAGTCTTTACGTAGGAATCTTTCGTCGAGCGAGCGCTTGTATACGATTGCTAAGTATGGAGCTGTTGTGTCAACATACTCTAAAAGGAACCTAAGTTGTGTACAATCTGGAAGAGACGCCTTGCCTTAAGCTGCTCCGACGATGTGTACCTCTAATAGGTTTGTTTATAAATAATTCTTCTGCTACCAGTCACGATTTACTTCATTTACTATTCACAAGACGCGTTTCGGCAAATGATTCCCATTTACAAATGCGTTTTTTGCGCATATTATGCCGTTTCTATGTGGTGATGTGTATGTGTGAGAGTCTGCTTTATTTCGTTGATTTCACTGCAATATATAAGAAACACGCTATTTGTATCGATCTTTTTGTGAAGTTGGTGGCGAAATTTAGAAGAATTTATACTTACAGTTTTCTTATGGTCCACACACTAAACATCACACTCTACTTCCTGTACACGTTAAACATAAAAAATATCGTACATAAACCACACAGGTACAAAGATGTTCGTACAAGTAGTCAACAGAGGTAACATTATAGGTGTTCCACAGAGTGTAATATGCTTCTGTACAGAGGTTATTTATCTTAACAATTTGGACCATAATTTAATTATATTGATTTTACAAAATAGTTCAAATCGATCTGAGCACTATGGGACTTAACATCTGAGGTCATCAGTCCCCTAGAGCTTAGAACTACTTAAATCTAACTAACCTAAGGACATCACATACATCCATGCCCGAGGCAGGATTCGAACCTGCGACCGTAGCGGTCGCGCGGTTCCAGACTGAAGCGCGTAGAACTGCTCGGCTCGATTTTACAATTGTTCTTATTTCTATGAGTTACTATTCTTTATTTAAGTATACTATCGAAACATCTGAAGAAGTTCACTGATTCACAAGTTTTTCATTTAATTTTTTTTTCTTCATATTTTCTGTAATGTGAATACATCTCCCGTTCTTCCTTTATTTAACAAAACTACAAGAAAAACTAATGCATAATATAAAGTGTTATCATGATCCATATTCAGACACTGGAATGTACAAGGTAACATGCCAGGAATGCTCCATGTTTTACCTAGGACAAACAGCCCGAAATTTCAACACCAGGTACAGAGAGCACATTAAAGCCTACACACACAACAGACACACTACATCAGCCATACCAAACACATACATAATACAGGACACCCATTTGGAAAAGTAGAGGAAAATATTAAAGAACTCCACCGACTAAGTAAAGGACATAAAATGGATTTGTAGAAGAACTGGAGATAACAGAAAATATGAAGATAAAATATTAAACGAAAAACTTGAAAGTGAACCAGTAAATTTCTTCAGATGTTCCGATAGTATACATCAATAAAAAAATAGTAACACACAGAAATAAGCAGATTTCTAAAATCGATATAAGTAAATTATGACGCAAGTTGTTAAGATAAATAACCAGTAACGTCAACGAAATGAAGCAGACACTCCCACATCGACAACATCACATAGAAATGGAATGATACACGCAAATGACGCACTTGTAAATGGGAATCATTTCCCGAAACGCGTCGTGTGAATAGTAAATAGAGAAAATCATGACTGGTAGCAGAATTATTTATAAACAAACCTATTGTTTTCAGAGTCGCAGGCTTTCAAGACCATTTATAATGGATCAAATTACACCTACTTCTAAGGTACTCATGTTCGCGGCTGTTCTTGATTCGAATTTTGGAATATTCACTTCGTCTTGTTGGCTGAACGAATTTTGGAAACCCATGTTTAGGTACACTCAGGAATCCCACTGGGTCCATTCCTCTTTCCTCGTGTACAACGTCTTTCACAATCATTCAGTCCCCGCGGGCAGCAGTAGTTGTAATGTTTTGGTTCGTCTAAGTACACAATAGCCATACAACGGAAACCTTGTAGAAGGGAATACTATAAAAAATAAAGAGAAGTCGAAACCAGATCGCTAGAATGGACGACGTTTTCTCAGAAATGTTATCAAATGGTTCAAATGGCTCTGAGCACTATGGGACTTAACATCTGCGGTCATCAGTCCCCTAGAACTTAGAACTACTTAAACCTAACTAACCTAAGCACATCACACACATCCATGCCCGAGGCAGGATTCGAACCTGCGACCGTAGCGATCATGCGGTTCCAGACTGAAGCGCCTAGAACCGCACGGCCACACCGGCCGGCGAAATGTTATCCCTCGGCAAAATTATGGAAGTTCAAATGGTTCTGAGCACTATGGGACTCAACTGCTGTGGTCATAAGTCCCCTAGAACTTAGAACTACTTAAACCTAACTAACCTAAGGACAGCACACAACACCCAGCCATCACGAGGCAGAGAAAATCTCTGACCCCGCCGGGAATCGAACCCGGGAACCCGGGTGTGGGAAGCGAGAACGCTACCGCACGACCACGAGATGCGGGCCAATTATGGAAGCTCTCGTGCAAGGCATGTGAGACACGGGAACAACCTAAACTCCAGGAAGAATACAATAATTCCAATTCGAAAGAGGGCGGGTGTGAATATTACAGGAACTATTTATTATTTTATCTGCCAACATAACGCCTGCCGACTGTACTCTGTTCATCATAAGAATAAAGGTGATGTAAACAAACACGAAGACAATGATTGGTCAGCAGCCGTAACACACGTGCACTGGTTTTGTTACGTTCTCGTCAGTAGGGCCCACTTCTGTATTAGATATCCTATTACGAAGTAACGTTACATTAAACTTTGAGACATTCTAATGTATTACCAGCCGTCGACGTTTTTCTTAATCACGCTTTAGCTGTGTAGTTTTTATTTCAAAAATCGTGTACAGTCTACATTGTTGTGCTGTGATTGTCGCGCTTTTAATACGCAGTGTGAAAATGGCTGAACCCTTCTTGCTCCGTAGTGGAACACGGTTAAAATGTGCCAAGAAATAGGTTGAGCTTAAATTTTTTCATAAGTTTACAGAAAAAATCGGCTTTCAAGTTTTCCAAGACACTGTACATGATACAGTTGAGAGACAATTACGTAATGGATGTTTAGCGGAATCCGTAGCATACTTCATTAATAACGAACTGCAGTTCATGATTCGCTGGTTCAAATCTCCCATAGCGACCTATTTTGTTTGTTCGGTTTTAAATACATCCATCTAGTCATTCTAAAATTCATTATTTTTATAAATAATTCACGTCTTCTTGTTTCTAATTACAGACTGCACGAAAAATTCCTATTATCATTTCTAATATAAATTCTTAGTTAGCGATATTTCATGAAAGATTGTTATATAAAGTTGCTTGAATTCATAAACATAACAGTATAACTTTTTAGGGCAAAAATGAAAAACCAACACCCTTTACTCAGTGTCCACTGTTTTATACCACACATGTAGTCTCACGCAATCCGGAGTTATAAGTGCCGTAGAAACACGAAAAACAATCATTTTTCGCAACATTGGGCAGTTCCATTACAATATGCATCCAACAGAACTGATCAGGAGCCAATTTAAGGGATTTTTCACGAGGAGCAACGAGGCTGTTACGCTCTCAGACGTACCGGAACTAACGCACGCAGCTTTTTCACACGTCACAGCCGAACGCTGGCGGGATATAGAACGGCACGTCATAAAAAAGGAGAAAATGTGGCACCTGGTTGGCTTCGTGGATTCTGTTGTTGATAGGCTATGGTGGTTCAAATGGCTCTGAGCACTATGGGACTTAACATCTATGGTCATTAGTCCCCTAGAACTTAGAACTACTTAAACCTACCTAACCTAAGGACATCACACAACACCCAGTCATCACGAGTCAGAGATAATCCCTGACCCCGCCGGGAATCGGACCCGGGCGTGGGAAGCGAGAACGCTACCGCACGACCACGAGATGCGGACTTGATAGGCTAGTTATCAACGTAGCAGATGACAGTTCCGGAACTGAAATGTATTTCTCGGATTCAGATAAGGAAGGAGCTAAGAGATTACCGGACGACTGACTGTAATTAATACCCTCAGTGGCTTCAGTGTTCAGCAGTACGGTGAAATCCCTGCGGTACGCTCAGAAAAATTACAATCTTCAAGTTGGGAATTTTCATCACTCTTGTTCCTAATTAGAATACTAAGTTAGGTGGAGACGAGGGAATTTTATGCTTTCCGTCTGGTCACCTAAGACGCGTGCGGTAGTGCTGCAGTTTTGCCAAATATTATTTCATTCTAATGGTATTTCATCATAATGGTAAGACATAGATTTAGGAACCAGGTTTTAAATTGTAAGACATTTCCAGGGGCAGATGTGGACTCTGACCATAATCCATTGGTTTGACCTGTAGATTAAAACTGAAGAAACTGCAAAAAGGTGGGAATTTAATGAGATGGGACCTGGATAAACTGAAAGAACGAGAGGTTGTACAGAGTTTCAGGGAGAGCGTAGGGGAACAATTGACAGGAATGGGGGAAAGAAATACAGTAGAAGAAGAATGGGTAGCTTTGAGGGATGAAGTAGTGAAGGCAGCAGAGGATCAAGTAGGTAAAAAGACGAGGGCTAGTAGAAATCCTTGGGTAACAGAATAAATATTGAATTTAATTGATGAAAGGAGAAAATATAAAAATGCAGTAAATGAAGCAGGCAAAAAGGAATACAAACGTCTCAAAAATGAGATCGACAGGAAGTGCAAAATGGCTAAGCAGGGATGGCTAGAGGACAAATGTAAGGATGTAGAGGCTTATCTCACTAGGGGTAAGATAGATACTGGCTACAGAAAAATCAAAGAGACCTTTGGAGAGAAGAGAACCACTTGTATGAATATCAAGAGCTCAGATGGACACCCAGATCTAAGCAAAGAAGGGAAAGCAGAAAGGTGGAAGGAGTATATAGAGGGTCTATACAAGGGCGATGTACTTGAGGACAATATTATGGAAATGGAAGAGGATGTAGATGAAGATGAAATGGGAGATACGATACTGCGTGAAGAGTTTGACAGAGCACTGAAAGACCTGAGTCGAAACAAGGCCCCGGGAGTAGACAACATTCCATTGGAACTACTGACGGCCTTGAGAGAGCCAGTCCTGACAAAACTCTACCATCTGGTGAGCAAGATGTATGAAACAGGCGAAATACCCTCAGACTTCAAGAAGAATATAATAATTCCAATCCCAAAGAAAGCAGGTGTTGACAGATGTGAAAATTATCGAACCATCAGTTTAATAAGTCACAGCTGCAAAATACTAACACGAATTCTTTACAGACGAATGGAAAACTAATAGAAGGCAACGTCGGGGAAGATCAGTTTGGATTCCGTAGAAATACTGGAACACGTGAGGCAATACTGACCTTACGACTTATCTTAGAAGAAAGATTACGGAAAGGCAAACCTACGTTTCTAGCATTTGTAGACTTAGAGAAAGCTTTTGACAATGTTAACTGGAATACTCTCTTTCAAATTCTAAAGGTGGCAGGGGTAAAATACAGGGAGCGAAAGGCTATTTACAATTTGTACAGAAACCAGATGGCAGTTATAAGAGTCGAGGGACATGAAAGGGAAGCAGTGGTTGGGAAGGGAGTGAGACAGGGTTGTAGCCTCTCCCCGATGTTATTCAATCTGTATATTGAGCAAGCAGTAAAGGAAACAAAAGAAAAATTCGGAGTAGGTATTAAAATCCATGGAGAAGAAATAAAAAGTTTGAGGTTCGCCGATGACATTGTAATTCTGTCAGAGACAGCAAAGGACTTGGAAGAGCAGTTGAATGGAATGGACAGTGTCTTGAAAGGAGGATATAAGATGAACATCAACAAAAGCAAAACGAGGATAATGGAATGTAGTCGAATTAAGACGGGTGATGCTGAGGAAATTAGATTAGGAAATGAGATACTTAAAGTAGTAAAGGAGTTTTGCTATTTGGGGAGCAAAATAACTGATGATGGTCGAAGTAGAGAGGATATAAAATGTAGACTGGCAATGGCAAGGAAAGCGTTTCTGAAGAAGAGAAATTTGTTAACATCGAGTATAGATTTAAGTGTCAGGAAGTCATTTCTGAAAGTATTTGTATGGAGTGTAGCCATGTATGGAAGTGAAACATGGACGATAAATAGTTTGGACAAGAAGAGAATAGAAGCTTTCGAAATGTGGTGCTACAGAAGAATGCTGAAGATTAGATGGGTAGATCACATAACTAATGAGGAAGTACTGAATAGGATTGGGGAGAAGAGAAGTTTGTGGCACAACTTGGCCAGAAGACGGAATCGGTTGGTAGGACATGTTCTGAGGCATCAAGGGATCACCAATTTAGTATTGGAGGGCAGCGTGGAGGGTAAAAAACATAGAGGGAGACCAAGAGATGAATACACTAAGCAGATTCAGAAGGATGTAGGTTGCAGTAGGTACTGGGAGATGAATAAGCTTGCACAGGATAGAGTAGCATGGAGAGCTGCATCAAACCAGTCTCAGGACTGAAGACCACAACAACAACTATTTCATCCTCTTTAAAAATTGAATGACGTTCGAAGCTATATTGTTTCTCTGCTCGTCTCTTTTTACGTCTGAACTGCAGCTTTCAAATCACTGCATGTTCGGAGCAGGTGGGTTGGCCAGCGCTGTCCAAGTCAAATGCGCCGGTAAGGCTGTTGTCCCGCATTATCGCTCAGCACGTGCGTGTAACACAGCATAAAACGTATCTTTGTGATCGTACGTGACTGGACCTCGGCTTCCACGTAAAACGATATTCCAATTAGATTAATGCAAACGCGGAAGAAATACATTGCCTTATGTTTACGTCAGGTTTATTCTTCTGACAAGGTGTCTACGTGGACAAGAAAAAAAAAAAAATCCCGGATTTTTCCCGGATTTCCCGGTTATTGCGTAGAAAAGTCGAGGTGTTCTGGCATGAAAAGACTTGTGACATTACTCAGTAACACATTATGCACATTTTTTTGAAGGTCAATTACACTTTCTGCCATCGATCGCATAATTTTTTGTCTATGTAAGAACAATATTAAATATGAAAACGAACTTGAAGCTCGGTCTTTTTTTAGCGTGTGCTACACGTTAAGTCATATCAAATACAAATGTGCCGGTAAAATTTTAAATAGTGGCATAAATGACTTATCTTCTGGGCCCGACATTTTTCAAATGGCTGATCCTCAATGTGTTACATTTTGAATGAGAGTTATAACGCCCTGTGATTTAAGAAATTCACTGCACATTCTCACACGTAACATAAATCATCTTGCGTGGAAATTTCCTTTGAAAGTAACGCATCTCAAGCCACTATTCGTAATATTTACTGGTGATCTGTTAGAAATGTAAACAATTGTGACGTCACGCACATTGAATGCACGTTAGCTGTTATGGACGTACTGCATAATCTTCGACCAAAAGCCTTTGACACTTTACGGTGTCGGCAAACTGGTCTGTGCATTGTGTAAATTACCCATTTTCTATGCAACTAAACTTTTATTTTGATGTTATTCCCTGATTTGTTTCATTGCTGCAGTATTATTCAGCAGTAGTGGACTAAAGTTCTTTGTCAGAGTATCAGATCTTACACGTCAAACCTACAAAACTTTAACTGAAATATAAAACAGTGAAAAATCCCGGAATTCTGAGAAAACCCCGGGTTTTTCCCGGATTTGTCCCGGATGAAAAAATTCCCGGGTTTTTCCCGTATGTCCCGGGCCGTATACACCCTGTTTGATGAGCGGAATATACACTCCTGGAAATTGAAATAAGAACACCGTGAATTCATTGTCCCAGGAAGGGGAAACTTTATTGACACATTCCTGGGGTCAGATACATCACATGATCACACGGACAGAACCACAGGCACATAGACACAGCCAACAGAGCATGCACAATGTCGGCACTAGTACAGTGTATATCCACCTTTCGCAGCAATGCAGGCTGCTATTCTCCCATGGAGACGATCGTAGAGATGCTGGATGTAGTCCTGTGGAACGGCTTGCCATGCCATTTCCACCTGGCGCCTCAGTTCGACCAGCGTTCGTGCTGGACGTGCAGACCGCGTGAGACGACGCTTCATCCAGTCCCAAACATGCTCAATGGGGGACAGATCCGGAGATCTTGCTGGCCAGGGTAGTTGACTTACACCTTCTAGAGCACGTTGGGTGGCACGGGATACATGCGGACGTGCATTGTCCTGTTGGAACAGCAAGTTCCCTTGCCGGCCTAGGAATGGTAGAACGATGGGTTCGATGACGGTTTGGATGTACCGTGCACTATTCAGTGTCCCCTCGACGATCACCAGTGGTGTACGGCCAGTGTAGGAGATCGCTCCCCACACCATGATGCCGGGTGTTGGCCCTGTGTGCCTCGGTCGTATGCAGTCCTGATTGTGGCGCTCACCTGCACGGCGCCAAACACGCATACGACCATCATTGGCACCGAGGCACAAGCGACTCTCATCGCTGAAGACGACACGTCTCCATTCGTCCCTCCATTCACGCCTGTCGCGACACCACTGGAGGCGGGCTGCACGATGTTGGGGCGTGAGCGGAAGACGGCCTAACGGTGTGCGGGACTGTAGCCCAGCTTCATGGAGACGGTTGCGAATGGTCCTCGTCGATACCCCAGGAGCAACAGTGTCCCTAATTTGCTGGGAAGTGGCGGTGCGGTCCCCTACGGCACTGCGTAGGATCCTACGGTCTTGGCGTGCATCCGTGCGTCGCTGCGGTCCGGTCCCAGGTCGACGGGCACGTGCACCTTCCGCCGACCACTGGCGACAACATCGATGTACTGTGGAGACCTCACGCCCCACGTGTTGAGCAATTCGGCGGTACGTCCACCCGGCCTCCCGCATGCCCACTATACGCCCTCGCTCAAAGTCCGTCAACTGCACATACGGTTCACGTCCACGCTGTCGCGGCATGCTACCAGTGTTAAAGACTGCGATGGAGCTCCGTATGCCACGGCAAACTGGCTGACAGTGACGGCGGCGGTGCACAAATGCTGCGCAGCTAGCGCCATTCGACGGCCAACACCGCGGTTCCTGGTGTGTCCGCTGTGCCGTGCGTGTGATCATTGCTTGTACAGCCCTCTCGCAGTGTCCGGAGCAAGTATGGTGGGTCTGACACACCGGTGTCAATGTGTTCTTTTTTCCATTTCCAGGAGTGTATGTGGATAATTTTGATCGCCTAAAGTCAGACTATGCTATCGACAGAAAAGGCAAGAAATGGTGGACGAGATTGTTTCTTCACTTTTTAGACTGCAGTGTGACAAACGTGTTCATTGTGCACAAAGAAATCGAAATGGAGCAGTTCTCCATTAAAGACATCCGTCGAGAGGGTACAAAATCTTGTTGGCTCCAAAAATAGTATCAGTGGCAGCTAATTTTGCCTCTGTATCCCAAAGTAGTATAGCAACCCAGACCAAATCACACAATCCATACATAGACGAAAGTATTAGCCACGAAAGCAGTAAACAACAACCAATTCACTCATCATCTAGAAGATGCGCAGTTTGCAGTTCAAAGAAAAATCCAGTGCAAACAGTGTGGATCTGTTCAGTGTGCAAAGTACCTTTGTCTCTGAGAGCAGGCAAGAAGTGAAATAACAACTTTTTAATTTTCTTGGTATCTCTTGAATGAAAGTTCAGCCACCAAATATCGAATTTGTATACTGTAATGGGATGGTGGTTACCTGTACTGACCACATTTAATGTTTTGTTGTTGTTTAAGTGAATTTTTACAAACTCAATGTGTAAAACATCGCAAGACAATAAAACAAATGTGTTACAAGTAAAAGAAATTTGAAATTTGCAAATAATTTTTCTTGCCCCACTAGGGTAAATTTTAGTGGCGTTTACCTGCCCCTCAAAGAGTTAAATCTTGATAACTTGGGATTGTAGCAGCAGTAACCGATCCAACAACTGCGCCAGACACTTCTTGTCTTATATAGGCGTTGCCGACCGCAGCGCCGTATTATGCCTGTTAACATATCTCTGTATCTGAATAAGCATGCTTACACCAGTTTCTTTGGAGCTTCACTGTATGTACGAATAAAGTTTCACCGATCTATGTCACTTGGCAGTGAAGCTTGGTGCGAAAGTTACTTTCGTCCCTAAGTTATGCAGCCCAGTGTATTCTCAAGAAGAGCCGATCGCGACACAGCCAGATGAAAGCCGCAGCTAGTCCGTACGTCGGGAAGGCAGTATTCGGATAAGTGGCACATCCGGCGGAAGTTGCGTGCAGTTTCCCGGCGCACGCAGATAAGCCGACCGCAGCCGCCACGCCACAACACGCACCACACGCGGCCTACGCACTGCCCGCTCTCTCTCTCTCTCTGCCCCAACACAAGGTTTCTCGCCTCTCTGCAGGCACGCACCAAGACACCGCACTTAATACGGTGGAGCGGCTAATTTCATTGTAATTCATTTGCCTCCCCTAAAAAGAATAACAATAATGCACAGAACAATGGGAAAAAGTCGAGGATCTGTTAGACGGCGGTCGGTTTGGCTTTCGGAAAGAAGGAGACACCACCGAGAACGTTGTAATCAGCTCAGACGCATATTACACTACTGGCCATTTAAATTGCTACACCACGAATGTGACGTGCTACAGACGCGAAATTTAACCGATAAGAAGAAGATGCTGTGATATGCAAGTGATTAGCTTTTCAGAGCATTCACACAAGGTTGGCGCCGGTGGCGACACCTACAACTTGCTGACATGAGGAAAGATTCCAACCGATTTCTCATACACAAACAGCAGTCGACCGGCGTTGCCTGGTGAAACGTTGTTGTGATGCCGCGTGTGAGGAGGAGAAATGCGTGCCATCCCGTTTCCGACTTTGATAAAGGTCGGATTGTAGCCTATCGCGATTGCGGTTTATCGTATCGCGACATTGCTGCTCGCGTTGGTCGAGATCCAATGACTGTTAGCAGAATATGGAATCGGTGGGTTCAGGAGGGTAATACGGAACGCCGTGCTGGATGCCAACGGCCTCGTATCGCTAGCAGTCGAGATGACAGGCATCTTATCCGCATGGCTGTAACGGATCGTGCAGCCAAGTCTCGATCCCTGAGTCAACAAATGGGGACGTTTGCAAGACAACAACCATCTGCACGAACAGTTCGACGACGTTTGCAAGCAGCACGGACTATCAGCTCGGAGACCGTGGCTGCGGTTACCCTTGACGCTGTATCACAGACAGGAGCACCTGCGATGGTGTACTCGACGACGAACCTGGGTGCACGAATGGCAAAACGTCATTTTTTCGGATGAATCCAGGTTCCGTTTACAGCGGGGACATCGCGGTGAACGCACTTTGGAAGCGTGTTTTCGTCATCGCCATACTGGCGTATCACCCGGCGTGATGGTATGGGGTGCCATCGGTTACACGTCTCGGTCACCTCTTGTTCGCATTGACGGCACTTTGAATAGTGGAAGTTACATTTCAGATGTGTTACGACCCGTGGCTCTACCCTTCATTCGATCCCTGCGAAACCCTACATTTCAGCAGGATAATGCACGACCGCATGTCGCAGGTCCTGTGCGGGCCTTTCTGGATACAGAAAATGTTCGTCTGCTGCCCTGGCCAGTACATTCTCCAGATCTCTCACCAACTGAAAACGTCTGGTCAATGGTGGCCGAGCAACTGGCTCGTCACAATACGCCAGTCACTACTCTTGATGAGCTGTGGTATCGTGTTGAAGCCGCATGGGCAGCTGTACCTGCAAACGCCATCCGAGCTCTGTTTGACTCAATGCCCAGGCGTTTCACGGCCGTTATTACGACCAGAGGTGGTTGTTCTGGGTACTCATTTCTCAGGATCCATGGACTCAAATTGCGTGAAAATGTAATGACATGTCAGTTCTAGTATAATATATTTGTCCAATGAATACCCGTTTATCATCTGCATTTCTTCTTGGAGTAGCAATTTTAATGGCCAGTGGTGTCAAAACCCTTCGGTACCGGCGGGTTTCTATCACTTCATTAACATGGTTTTTAGTGAGTGACGTCTGGTCGCACTGGTAGTAAACATAGCGTAGAGCGCAAGCTCAGGAGGACAGCTCCGCGATTTACGGCAGAGTGCGCCATCTATCTGCTAACCATTGCGCATGCGTGATTTTCGCGCCTGCCGCATTCTTCGCGCCCGTGTTCTACATATATGAGCGTCGTCGTGCGGATACCGTCAGTCGTACCAAACCCACCAACAATGTTCAAACTCGTCAAAATACCGGACAGTTGCTCCGAGTACATACCGTATTGTGGAGTTTGCACGTTATCCGGTAGAAGACCCGTTAAGACTATTTACAACAAGAGTCTTTTGCTACACTTGCACTCTCTCTCGCTTGGCGAGAAGGGACGATGAAGAGGTCAGGCATGTTTGTGAACGCATTGGGAGTAGCTTATGTGAGCTGATGAGACTTCTATTGCTGTGAAAGTTTAACGATTACCGTGAACCATTCGTTTCAATGGTCACAAAATTCAAAACTTAAAAGGAATGAACTTTTCTTATTTACTGGTTAAAGTCACCATCTGGGCTGTTGCGATTGTGGAAAGTGCCAGAATTATCTGTACAGGAGAAACTCGAGATGACGATCATGCCCTGAAGGAGACAAAGAATACAGCTAGGTACCAGATTTAGAATTTATCTAAGACGGCGTGACCACTTTCAACTTCACGAAAAATGACGGTTGGATAGAAAGTTTTCTAACAGACAGAGAGCAGTGTATCGTCCTGAACGTGGTAACTTCAACAGAAACAAGAGTAACTTCAGGCGTGCCCCAGGGCAGCGTAATAGGTCCGCTGCTTTTTACGATTTACATAAACGATCTGGCTGATGGTATTGACAGCGGCTTTAGACTGTTTGCCTATGATGCTGTAGTCTACAGGAAAGTAGTATCACACTAAAGTTGTGAACAAATCAGTGAGGATCTGCAGAAAATAAAAGCGTGGTGTAATGACTGGCAGTTACCTCTCAACATTAGTAAGTGTAACCTACTGCGTATAACAATGCGAAAATCCCCATAAATGTACGAGTACAAAATAAATGCCCAGTCTTTGGAAGCGGTAACTTCAGTCAAGTATCTGGGTGCAACTGTTCGAAATAATCTCAAATGGAACGATCAGATTACACAAGTAACGGGTAAGGCGAACTCTAGATTGCGGTTTATTGGTAGAATCCTGAAGCGATGCAGTCCTCCAACAAAGGAAATTGCTTACAATACGTTGGTTCGTCCAGTCTTGGAGTATCGTTCGTCTGTATGGGACCGTTACCAGTTGGGCCTGATTCAAGAGATTGAGAAGGTCCAAAGAAGAGCGGCAAAATTCGTGACTGGTACATTTAGACATCGCGAGAGCGTTACAAATCTCATAGAAAGTTTGAAGTGGGACACACTTGCAGACAGACTCCGTAAACAGAAGGAGCTGCTCACTAAATTCCGAAATCCAATCTTCGCCGAGGATGTAGAGCATATTACCACCAACTTTCAAATCGCATAATGATCATCATTCAAAGATATGGGAAATTAGAGCTCGTACTGAGGCGTTCAGGCCGGACGAGGTGGTTCAAATGGCTCTGAGCACTATGGGACTTCTGTGGTCATCAGTCCCCCAGAACTTAGAACTACTTAAACCTAACTAACCTAAGAACATCACACAACACCCAATCATCACAAGGCAGCGAAAATCCCTGACCCCGCCGGGAATCGAACCCGGAAACCCGGGCGCGGGAAGCGAGAACGCTACCGCACGACCACGAGCTGCGGACCGGACGTGGTGGCCGAGCGGTTCTCGGCGCTACAGTCTGGAACCGCGCGACCGCTACGGTCGCAGGTTCGAATCCTGCCTCGGGCATGGGTGTGTGTGATGTCCTTCGGTTAGTTAGGTTTAAGTAGTTCTAAGTTCTAGGGGACTGATGACCTCAGAAGTTAAGTCCCATAGTGCTCAGAGCCATTTGACCCATTTTTTTGAGCCGTTCAGACAGTCGTTTTTCCCTCGCGCGATCCGCGAGTGGAACAGACGGGGGAATATGACTTTGGCGCGAATTGTGCCCTCCGCCACACACCGCTTGGTGGCTAGCGGACTATACAGGGTGCGTCAAAAACATGTATACACACTTTGAAGCGTCATACAAAATTTATTTCTCGTTCCACAATGTTAAATTTCTGGAAATGGAAAGCTTAAAGTCCAATTGGAAAAATAAATGTACTTTGCAAATGTTATTAATGTTCAAAGTGGTGGCGCTAAGCATCAATACATTTCTGAGTACGAGTCGCCACTGATTCCGTACATAGTACCAAAGTGTCCAATGAGATTTCTGCGCACACCGCCTGAATCTCATTCCAAAGAGTGTCCAGGTTACGTGGTTTACGTTTGTAAACCTCATCTTTTACTGTGCCCCATAAGAAAGAATCCAACGGCGTGAGGTCTGGAGAGCGTGCAGGAAACTCGATTGGTCCCCTGCGTCCTATCCACTGGCCTGGCACAATGTGATCCAGGTATGCTCGTACGTCCCTATGAAAGTGCGGCGGGGCGCCATCTTGTTGGAAATAAAACTCATCATTACCGTATAATGCACGAATGGCAGGGAATATGGAGTCAGCAAGCATTGTGAGGTACGATTCTCCAGTAACAGTACCTTCAAATCGGAAAGGCCCAATGAGTCCCCTTGCAGACAAACCACACCACACATTTACACCAGGCGAATGCACAGCCTTTTCAACAGTAATGTGAGGATTATCTTCAGCCCATTACACACAATTATGCCTATCGAGAGTTACATTGAGTTTGAATTGGGCTTCATCCGACCAAATTATGCTACCCATAAATCCCGGTTGACGTCTCACCATCTCCTAAACCCATTCACAAAATTCTAACCTTCGATCTGGATCGTCACTTAGCTGCTGCCACCTGTTGAAGAAACATAACATTACTGTCTCAGAGATATTGAACCTTGCAGAACGGGAAATAAATTGTCTGTGACAGTTCAAAGTGTGTATACATTTTTTTGACGCACCCTGTATATGTAGATGTAGAAGTGCGTCGTACTGTTGCAGGTAACTAATAATGAAATTTCACACGCACAGAAAAACTGAACAGGGATGAGTCCGCAAATGTTTAAGTTTGTCCTGATGACGGCAATAGCCGAAACGTCGCAGCGCAGCATGTGAAGATATGCGCTGGGCGCTGTTGACGGTGCTATTCGCGGAAAGAAGCGGTAATGCTAAGCGGCCATTTTGCGCGTCCGCGCAACAGCTGACGTATCGACCGGTCGCGGGCCAATGAATAATAGATGTCCGCTCATTAGCGACTGCGTCCGCCGCGCTTGAGCGGTTACAAGCAACCGGGCGCTCGCTAGCCGTGGAGTCACTGCAGCAATTAAGAGGCAGCCGCCTCGCCGATTATGTGGTACAGCCATTGCCGGCTGCTGTGTAAGAGCGCAAGAGCACGTGGACACACTAAATTTCTACACCTCGCCACATTTACTGGTTGTTTTTCTGTGAACGTTGTTAAACGTAACATAGATGCTGCAATCTGAAAGACGCGGCACTTAAATCTACCCCGCTGTTTTCTACTCTAGACTCCGTAAAACCTGGCATCAGTGCGAGCACATCTTTGGTTGTGCACGTTTTAAGGGGCTTTTGCGCATGCGCAACTCGCGTGACGTAATTGCTTTAACGACCAAATGCCTACGGATTTGATGAACACCTGCGCGGTTTACGATGTGCACAGCTAGCCCTAGAACTTCACGTCATTGCCACCAGATGGTAGCACAGGGCGGCAGACGTTTATCCCCATTCGCTCGGCATAAATCCTGCCGGACGATGGCACATCACTCACTGTATATAGGCCTATACTGTAGTGAAATTACACTAATGGCCATTAAAACTGCTACACCAAGATGAAATGCGGATGATAAACGGGTATTCATTGGACAAATATATTATACTAGAACTGATATGTGATTACATTTTCACGCAATTTGGGTGCATAGATCCTTAGAAATCAGTACCCAGAACAACCACCTCTGGCCGTAATAACGGCCTCGATACGCCTGGGCTCGGATGGCGCGTACAGGTACAGCTGCCCGTGCAACTTCAACACGATACCACAGCTCATCAAGAGTAGTGACTGGCGTATTGTGACGAGCCAGTTGCTCGGCCACCATTGACCAGACGTTTTCAGTTGCTGAGAGATCTGGAGAATGTACTGGCCAGGACAGCAGTCGAACATTTGCTGTATGCAGAAAGTCCGGTACAGGAACTGCAACACGCGGTCGTGCATTATCCTGCTGAAATGTAGGGTTTCGCAGGGACTGAATAAAGGGTAGAGCCACAGCTCGTAACACATCTGAAATGTAACGTCCCAAAGTGCCGTCAATGCGAACGTGACCGAGATGAATAACCAATGGCACACCACGCTGGGTGATACGCCAGTATGGCGATGACGAATACATGCATCCAATGTGCGTTCACCGCGACGTCGCCAAACACGGATGCGACCATCGTGATGCTGTAAACAGAACCTGGATTCGTCCGAAAAAATGACGTTTTGCCATTCGTGCACGCAGGTTCGTCGTCGAGTACACCAACGCAGGCACTCCTGTCTGTGATGCAGCGTCAAGGGTAACCGCAGCCACGGTCTCCGAGCTGATAGTCCATGCTGCTGCAAACGTCGTCGAACTGTTCGTGCAGATGGTTGTTGTATTGCAAATGTCCCAATCTACTGTCTCAGGGATCGAGACGTGGCTGCACGATCCGTTACAGCCATGTGGATAAGATGCCTGTCATCTCGACTGCTAGTGATACGAGGCCGTTGGGATCCAGTACGGCGTTCCGTATTACCCTCCTGATCCCACCGATTCCATATTCTGCTAACACTCATTGGATCTCGACCAACGCGAGCAGCAATGTCGCGATACGATAAACCGCAATCGCGATAGGCTACAATCCGACCTTTATTAAAGTCGGAAACGTGATGGTACGCATTTCTCCTCCTTGCACGAGGCATCACAACGTTTCACCAGGCAACGCCGGTCAGCTGCTGTTTGTGTATGATAAGTCGGGTGGAAACTTTCCTCGCGTCAGCACGTTGTAGGTATCGCCACCGGCGCCAACCTTGTGTGAATGCTCTGAAAAGCTAATCATTTGCATATCACAGCATCTTCTTCCTCTCGGTTAAATTTCGCGTCTGTAGCACGTCATCTTCGTGGTATAGCAATTTTAATGGCCAGTAGTGTGGATCGCACTTCAGTATACGATGCAGTTGAACTAACAGTAAACCTATTTTGCGGATTTCTGAAAGAGTTATAGTATATTAATTTATGAATTTTATCATACAGTAATCAATCCCCGTTGATTGTAAGATTCTAGCATTTATTCATGCTTCTGAAATCCTTAAATCTTATAGTGAGTCAGGTTTATCTGTGCAGTAGGAATACAGCGTATTCACGAAGATATGCAAACATTTTAATATGTTATTCTACACGTAAAACTAAAGAAAAAAGTACACATAAACATAGGTCCCACCCTGATCGCCCACATGAATGTTGTCCAACTTTAATCGGACTTAATCGAGGGGTGTTCCTGCACAAAATCCTGCACCGGCAACACTTTCATCTACATCTACATGGATCCTTTGCAAATCACATTTAAGTGCCTGGCTGAGGGTTCATCGAACCACCTTCACAATTCTCTATTTTTCCAATCTCGTGTAGCACGCGGAAAGAATCAACACCTATATCTTTCCGTACGAGCTCTGATTTCCCTTATTTTATCGTGGTGATCGTTCCTCCCTATGTAAGTCGGTGTCAACAAAATATTTTCGCATTCGGAGGAGACAACTGGTGACTGGAATTTCGTGGGAAGATTCCGTCGCAACGAAAAACACCTTTCTATTAATGATGTACAGCCCTAATCCTGTATCATTTCTGTGACACTCTCTCTCCCATATTTCGCGATAATACAAAACGTGCTGCCTTTCTTTGAACTTTTTCGATGTACTCCGTCAGTCCTATCTGGTAAGGGTCCCAAACCGCGCAGCAGTATTCTAAAAGAGGACGGACAAGCGTAGTGTAGGCAGTCTCCTTAGTAGGTCTGTTACATTTTCCAAGTGTCCTGCCAATAAAACGCAGTCTTTGGTTAGCCTTCCCCACAACATTTTCTTATGTGTTCTTTCCAATTTAAGTTGTTCGTAATTGTAATACCTGGGTATTTACTTGAATTTGCGGCTTTTAGATTAGACTGATTTATCCTGTAACCGAAGTTTAACGAGTTCCTCTTAGCACTCATGTGGATGACCTCACACTTTTAGTTATTTAGGGTCAACTGTCACTTTTCGCACCATTCAGATATCTTGTCTAAATCCTTCATTAATTGATGAGCTGCAGCGTCATCTGCAAACAACCGAAGACGGCTGCTCAAATTGTCTCCCAAATCGTTTAAACAGATAAGGAACAGCAGTGGGCCTATAACACTACCTTAGGGAACGCGAGAAATCACATCTGTTTTACTCGATGACTTTCCGTCAATTACTACGAACTGCGACCTCTCTGACAGGAAATCGCAATCCAGTCACAAACTGAGACGATATTCCATAAGCACGCAATTTTGCTACTAGCCGATTGCGTGGTAGAGTGTCAAAAGCCTTCTGGAAATCCAGAAATACGGAATCGATCTGAAATCCCTAGTCAATAGCACTCAACACTTCACGTTCGAACACATATGTTCCAAAACCCTGCTGCATATCGACGTTAACGGTATGGGCCTGTAATTTAGTGTGCCCGCATCTCGTGGTCGTGCGGTAGCGTTCTCGCTTCCCACGCCCGGGTTCCCGGGTTCGATTCCCGGCGGGGTCAGGGATTTTCTCTGCCTCGTGATGGCTGGGTGTTGTGTGCTGTCCTTAGGTTAGTTAGGTTTAAGTCGTTCTAAGTTCTAGGGGACTTATGACCACAGCAGTTGAGTCCCATAGTGCTCAGAGCCATTTGAACCATTTTGTAATTTAGTGAATTACTCTTAGTACCTTTCTTGAAAGCGTTTCTGAAGAAGAGAAATTTGTTAACATCGAGTATAGATTTACGTGTGAGGAAGTCGTTTCTGAAAGTATTTGTATGGAGTGTAGAAATGTATGGAAGTGAAACGTGGCCGGCCGCGGTGGTCTCGCGGTTCTAGGCGCTCAGTCCGGAACCGCGCGACTGCTACGGTCGCAGGTTCGAATCCTGCCTCGGGCATGGATGTGTGTGATGTCCTTAGGTTAGTTAGGTTTAAGTAGTTCTAAGTTCTAGGGGACTGATGACCACAGAAGTTAAGTCCCATAGTCCTCAGAGCCATTTGAACCATTTTTGAAGTGAAACGTGGACGACAAATAGTTTGGACAAACAGGGAATAGAAGCTTCCGAAATGTGGTGCTACAGAAGAATCCTGAAGATTACATGGGTAGATCACATAACTAATGAGAAGGTATTGAACAGAATTGTGGAGAAGACGAGTTTGTGGCACAAGTTGACTAGAAGAAGGGACCGGTTGGTAGGACCCGTTCTAAGGCATCAAGGGATCACCAATTTAGTATTGGAGGGCAGCATGGGGGGGGGGTAAAAATCGTAGAGGGAGACCAAGAGATGAATACAGTAAGCAGATTCAGAAGGATGTAGGTTGCAGTAGGTACTTGGAGATGAAGAAGCTTGCACAGGATAGAGTAGCATGGGGAGCTGCATCAAACCAGTCTCAGGACTGAAGACAACAACAACAACAACTGGACTCGCATTCGGGAGGACGACGGTTCAATCCCGCATCCGGCCATCCTGATTTAGGTTTTCCGTGATTTCCCTAAATCGCTCCAGGCAAATGCCGGGATGGTTCCTCTGAAAGGGCACGGCCGACTTCCTTACCCGTCCTTGCCGGCCCTTGTGGCCGTGCGGTTGTACGCACTTCAGTCTGGAACCGCGTGACCGCTACGGTCGCAGGTTCGAATCCTGCCTCGGGCATGGATGTGTGTGATGTCCTTAGGTTAGGTTTAATTAGTTCTAAGTTCTAGGCGACTGATGACCTCAGAAGTTAAGTCGCATAGTGCTCAGAGCCATTTGCCATTTTACCCGTCCTTCCCCAATCAGATGAGACCGATGACCTCTATGTTTGGTCTCTTCCTCCAAACAACCCAACCCAACAACAACAACCTTTCTTGAATATTGGAGTGACCTGTGGAACTTCCCAGTCTTTGGGTACTTTCGCAGTTATGGACGGCTATGGAGACTAAATGGTTCAGTATTCCTGCAGGGGAATTCCAACGACTTGCTGAGCCCCAGCCACATCGGGTTACTGCACTTGGCCGGACAAACGGAGATCCGTCTCGATCTCCCTAACAGGCCTTGGGAGTCCTAAGGCACCGACCGGCCGCCGTGTCATCCTCAGCCCATAGGCGTCAATGGGTGCGGATATGGAGGGGCATTTGGTCGGCACACCGCTCTCCCGGCCGTATGTCAGTTTCCGAGAACGGAGCCGCTACTTCTCAGTCAAGCAGCTCCTCAGTTTGTCTCACAAGGGCTGAGTGCACCCCGCTTGCCGACAGCGCTCGGCAGACCGGATGGTCACCCATCCACGCGCTAGCCCAGCCCGACACCGCTTAACTTCGGTGATCTGACGGGAACAGATGTTTCCACTGCGTCAATGCCGTTTGCGTCGCGATATTAGGAGGTATCGAATTACTTTCGTCGCCTCAGTGTGAGCGTCTGGTGAGTCTGCCGGAGGTGATAGCGCGCGTGGGCTAGGTAAACGCTACGGCCGGCACCCGCCTTGGTGTGAGCGATAAGACGGGGCTGTCCAGAGCTGTTATCTGCCGCCCCCGCTATCAGAGAGTCGCACGGTCCGGCGCGGCATCTGGGAAGGCCCCGGGCCGACAAGGAACGCAGTAATTGTGGAAAAAACCAGTGCAGCCTGTGCTATCGTGGGCGGCCGGTGCAGATTTCCCGAATGCAAATATTGTGTCGTCGGTCCCGCCTTCATTACCGGGCACGCCAGATAAGCCACACACACACACCGCGTGACGTCATTATACCGAGACCAAAATCTCGATCTGGCGACTGGTACGGCGTGCACCCACTGCAGGCGATTTCTAAGCAAACTAAACAATCAACCTCTCTCCGAAGAGGCCTCGCGACACCGGACCACCGACCGACCACCATGTCATCCTAAGCCGAACGCCGTCATCGGACGCGGATCAGCACAGTGCTCTCCCGGCCGTTGTGAGTTTTCGCGCCCTGGGGCCGTGATTACTCGATCGAGACTTGGGAATAAGCGAATGCCACACTAATTCCTTGCCCACATGTATTAGCATCACGAGGCTCGGTGCAGCCTGGGAGGTCAATAAAGCATGTTTCAGGTCGTGGTTGACGTTTCACATGTGGCTGAACACTTCCTGTTTCCTTAAATAACGTAACTATCCGGCGAACGATCCGGACACTTGTCGTCCAGGATACCGAGCAGCATACATAGCACACGCCCGTTGGGCATTTTGATCAGAACAGCCATACATCAACACGATATCGACCTTTTCCGCAGTTGGTAGACGGTCCATTTTAACACGGGTAATGTATCACGAAGCAAATACCGTCCGCACTGGCGGAATGTTATACGTGATACCACGTACTTATACGTTTGTGAGTATTACAGCGCCATCTGTCACAAAGTGAAAAACTGGTCCAATTAAAACATTGATATTTCTTTACGTACTACACGAATATGTAATAAAAAATGGGGGTTCCTATTTCTAAAAAAAACGCAGCTGATATCCGTTTGATCTATGGCTGCGCCATGTAGCTGTCCAACCATAGCGCCACTAGGTTTCCCCCTTCAAGCTAGACAAGTTTCGTTCATTGTAGTTTTTTCGTTTGACGCTTTTTTCGTGAGAAATTTGGCCCGGTCACGATCAATGGACCACACTGTATTCCCGCACCGGAGTGCCACTGCACTGGTTGGTTGGTCGATTTGGGGAAAGGGGACCAATCAGCGAGATCATCGGTCCCATCGGGTTAGGTACGCATGTGGGAGGAAGTCGGCCACGCCCTTTCAAAGGAACCATCCCGGAATTTGCCCGAAGCGATGTAGGGAAATCATGGAAAAATCTAAATCAGGGTGGCCGGACCCGCGCGGGTTTGAACATGCGTCCTTCCGAGTGCGAGTCCAGTGCGCCACCTCGCTCGCTGCGACGCTTTGTGCGTACGCTGCAGCAACGCCCTGAAACGGAAGCTTCTTGATCGCACTATTAGACGCGGCGCGGAGAATAATACGTACGAGGAGGGTGATTTTTGTTTTTGAGCCGTGAGGTGCGAGAAAGCGCGCTCCCCTTTGGCGCCGGCTAACGGGTTTGCCGGTCACAGCCCGGGGGCCGAACGCGCGTATCGTGGCGTGGGAGGTTACAGCAGGTAGCAGCGCTGGCTGCACGGTAGCCGGCCGGAGAAATCGCGTGACGTCACGGGAGAAAAGGGCCGCTCAGGGCAGGCCAATGGCTCCGGGCTCTGCCAACGCGGGAAAGTACGCCGAGGCGCGCAGGCACTAGCGTTCCTCGTAAAATATCGATACATCGTCGCCGCCAAAAATATCGATATGCACCACCCTTTTCCGTTTACAGTTATGTTGTTGTTGTTGTCTTAAGTCCTGAGACTGGTTTGATGCAGCTGTCCATGCTACTCTATCCTGTGCAAGGAAGAGACCAAACATCGAGGTCATCGATCTCATTGGATTAGGGAAGGACGGGTAAGGAAGTCGGCCGTGCCCTTTCAGAGGAACCATCCCGGCATTTGCCTGGAGCGATTTAGGGAAATCACGGAAAACCTAAATCAGAATGGCCAGACGCGGGATTGAACCGTCGTCCTCCCGAATGCAAGTCCAGTTGTTGTTGTGGTGTTCAGTTCTGAGACTGGTTTGATGCAGTCTCCATACTACTCTAGCTTGTGCAAGCTTATTCGTCTCCCAGTACCTACTGTAACCTACATCCTTCTGAATCTGGTTAGTGTATTCATCTCTTGGTCTCCCTCTACGATTTTTACCCTCCATGCTGCCCTCCAGTACTAAATTGGTGATCCCTTGATGCCTCAGAACTTGTCCTATCAACCGATCCCTTCTTCTACTCAAGTTATGCCACAAACTTCTCTCCTCCCTTATCCTATTCAATACCTCCTCATTAGTTATGTGATCTACCCATCTAATCTTCAGCCTTCTTCTGTAGCACCACATTTCGAAGGCTTCTATTCTCTTCTTGTCCAAACTATTTATCGTCCACGTTTCACTTCCATACATGGCTACACTCCATACAAATACTTTTAGAAACGACTTCCTGACACTTAAATCTACATTCGATGTTAACAAATTTCTCTTCTTCAGAAACGCTTTCCTTGCCATTGCCAGTCTACATTTTATATCCTCTCTACTTCGACCATCATCAGTTATTTTGCTCCCCAAATAGCAAAATTCCTTTACTACTTTAAATGTCTCATTTCCTATTCTAATTCCCGCAGCATCACCCGACTTAATTCGACTACATTCCATTATCCTCGTTTTGCTTTTGTTGATGTTCATCTTATATCCTCCTTTCCAGATACTGTCCATACTCGCAGATATTTTACAGAAGTAACTGCTACCAGTGTTTGTTCCGCTATCATATAATCACACAATAAAGGATCCTTCGTTCTATGTATTCGCATTACATTACATTACATTTGTCTATGTTAAGGGTCAGTTGCCACTCCCTGCACCAAGTGCCTATCCGCTGCAGATCTTCCTACATTTCGCTGCAATTTTCTAATGCTGCAACTTCTCTGTATACTACAGCATCATCTGCCTTTCGCGGGCAAGTGCTCTACCAATTTTTTTTTTTTTTTTGTAATCTCATTTTCTTCGTATTCGTTCGTTGTATCTGCTCGTTTCAGGTCGTCGTTGATCCATTAACTCTGTTTCTTTTTATTACAGAGGACAGCTAACCGTGCCGGCACCATCTGAGCTACCCAAGCACGACTCACGCCCCGTTCTCGCAGCTTCACTTCTGCCAGTACCTCGTCTCCTACTTTCCAGGAGAGCTTCTGTAAAGTTTGGAAAGTAGGAGACGAGGTACTGGCAGAAGTAAAGCTGTGAGGACGGGGCGTGAGTCGTGCTCGGGTAGATAGGGCACTTGCCCGCGAAAGGCATAGGTCCTGGGTTCGAGTCTCGGTCCGGCACACAATCTGCCAGGAAGTTTCATATCAGCGCACACACCGCTGCAGAGTGAAAATCTCATTCTAATAAAACGTGTACCTGCAGTCGTTTGCCAGAAAATCCAGAGAAGCAAAGATAATTATGCAAGTAAATTTGTGTACTTTCCATTAACAGTGTATAAACGTTTATGTCATTGTTGGCAACCGTTAGTGAGTTGTTTCAGTCGTTTCCTAACCTTGAAACGAGTTAAATTGTTCAAATGGCTCTGAACGCTATGGGACATAACTTCTGAGGTCATCAGACCCCTAGAACTTAGAACTACTTAAACCTAACTAACCTAAGGACATCACACGAACCTGCGACCGTAGCGGTCACGCGGCTCCAGACTGTAGCGCCTAGAACCGCACGGCCACTCCGGCCGGCGAAACGATTTACTTTTCTTTATTGTTCAGCGAAAGCCGGCCTGAGTGGCCAAGCGGTTCTAGGCGCTACAGTCTGGAACCGCGCGACCGCTACGGCCGCAGGTTCGAATCCTGCCTCGGGCATGGATGTGTGCGATGTCCTTAGATTAGTTAGGTTTAAGTAGTTCTAAGTTCTAAGGGACTGATGACCTCAGAAGTTATGTCCCATAGTGCTCAGAGCCATTTGTTCAGCGAAAGAACATAATAACAACAGTGTATTTAAGTGAAGCCAGATAGTAACTGTTGTAGTTTGTAGATTATTGGTGAAATAGAGAAGCTTTTCAAATTTATGACAGAGGAATACGCCTATATGGTGTTTATTTATGGCAAATGTGATGGTAATCCTACGGCTGCAGTTAACGAATATCGTGTACACTATCCAACTCGGAGGATTCCGAATGCACAAACCATTAGTGGACTATTTAGAATGTTATGGGAAACAGGTTCTCTACCTAGCGTTTATGACCAGTACGAGCCCTCGATACGTGAAGACGATGATGGGGATATTATGGATACTGTTCAACGTAGCCCGGGCACCAGTACACGACGTGTCTCTCACCGATTAGGCATTTCACAATCGAAGGTATGGCGTACACTGGAGTACAATAATCTGTATCCTTACCATAAACAAAATGTGCATCATTTACATGCGGGAGATCCTGTCCTTGGCTTAGAGTTGTGCAACTAATCGGCAGTTACACAAATACATTTTACTTACTGATGAGCCACAGTTTACTCGAGATGGTATCAACAATTTATATAAAGGGCAAATCTGGTTCAAATGGGTCTGAGCACTAAGGGACTTAACATCTGAGGTCATCAGTCCCCTAGACTTACAACTACTTAAACCTATATACAGGGTGTTTCAAAAATGACCGCTATATTTGAAACGGCAATAAAAACTAAACGAGCAGCGATAGAAATACACCGTTTGTTGCAATATGCTTGGGACAACAGTACATTTTCAGGCGGACAAACTTTCGAAATTACAGTAGTTACAATTTTCAACAACAGATGGCGCTGCGGTCTGGCAAACTCTATAGTACGATATTTTCCACGTATCCACCATGCGTAGCAATAATATGGCGTAGTCTCTGAATGAAATTACCCGAAACCTTTGACAACGTGTCTGGCGGAATGGCTTCACATGCAGATGAGATGTACTGCTTCAGCTGTTCAATTGTTTCTGGATTCTGGCGGTACATCTGGTCTTTCAAGTGTCCCCACAGAAAGAAGTCACAGGGGTTCATGTCTGGCGAATAGGGAGGCCAATCCACGCCGCCTCCTGTATGTTTCGGATAGCCCAAAGCAATCACACGATCATCGAAATATTCATTCCGGAAATTAAAGACGTCGGCCGTGCGATGTGGCCGGGCACCATCTTGCATAAACCACGAGGTGTTCGCAGTGTCGTCTAAGGCAGTTTGTACCGCCACAAATTCACGAAGAATGTCCAGATAGCGTGATGCAGTAATCGTTTCGGATCTGAAAAATGGGCCAATGATTCCTTTGGAAGAAATGGCGGCCCAGACCAGTACTTTTTGAGGATGCAGGGACGATGGGACTGCAACATGGGGCTTTTCGGTTCCCCATGTGCGCCAGTTCTGTTTACTGACGAAGCCGTCCAGGTAAAAATAAGCTTCGTCAGTAAACCAAATGCTGCCCACATGCATATCGCCGTCATTAATCCTGTGCACTATATCGTTAGCGAATGTCTCTCGTGCAGCAATGGTAGCGGCGCTGAGGGGTTGCCGCGTTTGAATTTTGTACGGATAGAGGTGTAATCTCTGGCGCACGAGACGATACGTGGACGTTGGCGTCATTTGGACCGCAGCTGCAACACGGCGAACGGAAACCCGAGGCCGCTGTCGGATCACCTGCTGCACGAGCTGCGCGTTGCCCTCTGTGGTTGCCGTACGCGGTCGCCCTACCTTACCAGCACGTTCATCCGTCACGTTCCCAGTCCGTTGAAATTTTTCAAACAGATCCTTTATTGTATCGCTTTTCGGTCCTTTGGTTACATTAAACCTCCGTTGAAAACTTAGTCTTGTTGCAACAACACTGTGTTCTAGGCGGTGGAATTCCAACACCAGAAAAATCCTCTGTTCTAAGGAATAAACCATGTTGTCTACAGCACACTTGCACGTTGTGAACAGCACACGCTTACAGCAGAAAGACGACGTACAGAATGGCGCACTCACAGACTGCGTTGTCTTCTATATCTTTCACATCACTTGCAGCACCATCTGTTGTTGAAAATTGTAACTACTGTAATTTCGAAAGTTTGTCCGCCTGAAAATGTACTGTTGTCCCAAGCATATTGCAACAAACGGTGTATTTCTATCGCTGCTCGTTTAGTTTTTATTGCCGTTTCAAATATACCGGTCATTTTTGAAACACCCTGTATGAAGGTAGTATCTGTTCCCGAAAGAACAGTTACCGTGGATGACCATGCAGCTTTGCTAGAAACGAAATGATAATTAAATGGACACCCTAGCTGCAAACAGGCGTTGATGTACTTCTTGTGCGAACGCACACGCTATGCCCGAACTCGTACGGGACTTGGTAGATTAATCTGCCACGAGTAATGAGTATGATGGGCAAACATCTATTAGGCGCACTACGAATGTAGCGTTGTGGACATGTTGGGAATGTGGATCTCACGGGGAGCGTGCAAGGGATAAGTCCCTGCAGACGCACTGTCCTCTGTGCCCGCGGTGGCTCAGTTGGATAGAGCGTCTGCCATGTAAGCAGGAGATCCCGGGTTCGAGTCCCGGTCGGGGCACACATTTTCAACACGTCCCCAATGAAGTACATCAACGCCTGTTTGCAGCTAGGGTGTCCATTTAATTATCATTTCGTACTTAAACCTAACTAACCTAAGGACACCACACACATCCGGTGCTGTTTTTCTGGGGGGATGCATACCCCTAAACTTTTTTGTCGACAAAGTAATTTTTTTACGAAGTTGAGAACTTGGAAAAGTGCCAAAGATTTATTTCACGCACTTAAATATTTTTATTTCATTTTTTCTTGTTGGTAATTGCAATACGAACGATACCAGTGCAGTTTTTGGTGGGAAAAGCGATGTCATTGTTTCAAGCATTTCGAAGCTGCGGCAACCGTTCTCGACAGTTGAATCGCTGGCAGCCAGTTCGACAAGCATGTAGTGCCCTCGCCCACTAATGGTGGGCGATTGTAGTGCTAAACGGATATGCGGACGCTCAAACGCCGAGCTACCGATAGATGTCTCTATGGTCCCGCTACCATGATGATGATGATGATGATGATGATGATGATGATGATGATGATGATGATGATGACGTCATGGCTAAAAGCAGCGGATTGTATCCCATGCTTCAGTTATAAGTAATTTTCACTGCATTATATCCAATGTGGGAGTACCCTCAAACTTTTTTTAGAAAAAAAGCACTGCACACATCCATGCCCGAGGCAGGATTCGAACCTGCGACTGTAGCAGCAGTGCGGTTGTGCGGTTCCAGCAAACTGTTATAGTTTGTTATACAAATAGGGGAACTGTGGGGGTGAAAAATGCAAAGAGAGAGAGAGGCTCGGCTGTAGTAACCAGGTTCAAGTGGGTGTAGGCTGAAGTAGTCGTGAAGAGGTGCGCACAGGACCAAGCGGCCCGCAGGCCAGTATGAAATCAGCTCTCAGATCACAGTGGATGGATTTTACTGGTGTCACAATCTCGAAATAGAACTGTGCCTTTCCCTGGTGAAACTTTCAGGCATTTGGCTTCTTTATGCAGTGGCGTAATACCTTGGTTCTCTTGACACTCAAGTAATTATGGCACTTATTTTGAAGAAAAAAATTGAGAAACGAAAAAGGAAGTGCATTTTTTCTGCTAAGTTATAACAGAAATGGAAGAATAGAAAGAACAAAAGTGAAGGAGAATGCATCATTTGCCAGGCCCAAAAAAAGGTGTCACTGATTCAGAAAGGCATAGCAGAGCTGAAACCACAAGAAGAGAGTAAGAAATCACTGAAGTGTGAATAATATTGTTATTTGTCAAGTTAAAATACTGCATAATGTGCATGAAAAATGAAAATGGCAAGCTCTTTTTTAAAGCCTGGTATCTTTTAAGGTTAGTTCCACATTTAGAATTTTTCTAAATGCCAATCCAAACCAAGACCAAAAAAAAACTAGGATGAAAAACAGAAGTATAGGAAAAAAAAGAGTCAAAGGTGGCGTGGTGGGGAGTCAATGAGACAACAGAAGACACAGTACAGAAAGGGGGATAGAGGAGGGGCACACAGGTGGATGGAGGGGCAGTTGGTAAAAAGCAGAGATACAAAAGTAAGGGGACAAATGCAGAGAAGCAAGAGTAATGGGCCATAAGCACAGATGCAAAAGTAATGGGACATAAGCAGAGATGCAAAAGTAAGGGGATATAAGTAGAGATGCAAAAGTAAGGGGACATAAGCAGAGACACATGAGCAGAAACATAGAGACACAGTTGGTAAAAAGTAGAGACACGTAAGTAGAGATCCAGTTGGTAAAAAGTAGAGATACATAAGCAGAGACGCATTTGGTAAAAAGTAGAGACACATAAGCAGAGATGCAGTTGGTAAAAAGTAGAGATGCATAAGCAGAGGCACCGTTGGTAAAAAGTAGAGACACATAAGCAGAGGCGCAGTTGGTAAAAAGTAGAGAGGCAAAACTGGAGAGGCAATTGGTAAAAAGGAGGGAGGGAGTTGTTAGACATGGGGAGGTAGTTGGCTAACACAGAGACGGAGTCGGGAAACACGGAGAGGGAGTCGGGAAACACGGAGAGGGAGTCGGGAAACACGGAGGGGGAGTTGGGAAACGTAAGCAGGGACTTGGGAAACGTAAGCAGGGAGTTGGGAAACGTAAGCAGGGAGTTGGAAAACGCAAGCAGGGAGTTGGAAAACGTAAGCAGGGAGTTGGAAAACGTAAGCAGGGAGTTGGAAAACGCAAGCAGGAAGTTGGAAAACGCAAGCAGGGAGCTGGAAAACGCAAGCAGGGAGTTGGAAAACACAAGCAGGGAGTTGGAAAACGCAAGCAGGGAGTTGGAAAACGCAAGCAGGGAGTTGGAAAACGCAAGCAGGGAGTTGGAAAACGCAAGCAGGGAGTTGGAAAAAGCAAGCAGGTAGTTGGAAAACGCAAGCAGGGAGTTGGAAAACGCAAGCAGGAAGTTGGGAAAGATAATCAGGGAGCTGGAAAACAGAGAAGGTGTTGGCAAATAGTAGAAGTGGAGTTGACAAAAAAGTAGAATGGGAGACAAGCAAATAGTGGAGAGAGAGAGAGAGAGAGAGAGAGATGGAAAAATAGAGAGGGAGATGTGAAACATAGAATGAAACAGAAGTTATGTGACACAGGTTGGCGACAGCAGTGAACAAAAGAAAATGAATCAAAGAATAAGCAGATGGCTCTCATTTCTCTCGTTAGCGTCCGTTGCATACTGTCTATCACCTCAGAGACTTGCGCCCCATCGTCACTGCTTATTTATTCGCCGAGCTCACCGCGTGTGTCTCGGCAATGACTCCCGGCTGATGTTAAGGGGCTCCGGAAATGCTCAAAATCATGAAAAGTTCAATTTTTACTTTTTTGCGTTTTCTGAATCTGCAGACTATTACCTTTTAATAGATACATAATTTATTCAATTCCGAAGACTACAACTATTTTTAAATTTTTTTTTGAAATGTGTTCTACATAGGCGTGACCCACTGTGGCGCTGTTAAACTGCTGTCAAATGGTGTTATTATTAACGTCCGTGTTCATCAGGTACATTTTAGTGATGTGAGATAAAGTATGTGTTGTGGCTAACCTGTGATGGTTCAATATATATCGCTGGTGTGATTGTCGATTGTTTCATGTTTATTTACTCTGTCGTTATCTCGAAAATATTCGTAATTAATTCTGTTTCTTCTCTGTTTTGTTGAAGTATAATAATGAGTAAAAGTAAAGTTATTAGAAATCCTCAGAAGGCTTTTAAGAAAAGGAGAAATGTTGGAAAGCCAAAGGTATTTAGAAATATGGGAATGAAGATAGGTTCTAACATGGTACGAGCGATGCTTGCTTTAGACAAGGAACGCCTTCGGGCTGCAGACGGGGCTGTAAAGAGTCCAGAAATACAAGCAAGAGTAAACAGGAGGAGGAACAAGAGGAAGCTGGAGGAGGAGTTTGCAGAGGATGAAGATAATCCATCCTATGGACCTGGAATGCACTAAAAAGTTAATCCAATCTTTGTCGCTCGATTCCCAAAACTTTTATTTTCTCATACTAATTACATGTTTTCTAAGGATCTTCCAAACATATTTGTTTCAAACTTTCAGTAAATGTTACACAGTACCTTCTGCATAATTTAACACAGCCTTTTTGCAAAAAGCTGTACATTTTTGAATATATAAATAAAAAATTCCAAAAAAATTTTGTGAATTTTCATTACAATTGAAAAAAAATCATCTTTAATAACTGAACTAAAATTTTGTAAAATTCCTGTGTTAAGTTGTAGCCCATATTCCAATAAATAATCTGTAAAAAGTTCAACTTCCTACCTCAAATACTTTGTGAGGAAAGATGTAGTTTATAAGCGTTATTTTAACATTGCAAGTATAGGGCGTTCCGGAGCCCCTTAACACACGGAACGTGGCGCGACCGGGATGCCCGGCGACAGTGAATACTGCGGATGCTGGCACGTGTGACAGAGCGACCGGGCAGGGGTCGGTTCGGGTCGAAGCAGTTCATAGGGGAAGCCCTTCAGCGAACACAGCTGCCAGGGCATCAGACGTGACGCAACCCCGCAGCCTTTCGCTGGCAAGCGGCTAACAGCTGCACGAGCCAACTCTTGCAGCAAGGGATCCCCTGCTGCTCTTGACATCCTCGCAGTTCATTTACCCTCGAACGTTACCTAACTCACACACACACTTACATTGTGCTGTTTACGAACGCGATGTAACTGTCAATTCAACCGGGTGTTAAAATTACGAACAACTTCAGTTGGAAAGACCACATAGATAATATTGTGGGGAAGGCGAGCCAAAGGTTGCGTTTCATTGGCAGGACACTTAGAAGATGCAACAAGTCCACTAAAGAGACGGCTTACACTACACTCGTTCGTCCTCTGTTAGAATATTGCTGCGCGGTGTGGGATCCTTACCGAGTGGGATTGACGGAGGACATCGAAAGGGTGCAAAAAAGGGCAGCTCGTTTTGTGTTATCACGTAATAGGGGAGAGAGTGTGGCAGATATGATACGCGAGTTGGGATGGAAGTCGTTAAAGCAAAGACGTTTTTCGTCGCGGCGAGATCTATTTACGAAATTTCAGTCACCAACTTTCTCTTCAGAATGCGAAAATATTTTGTTCAGCCCAACCTACATAGGTAGGAATGATCATCAAAATAAAATAAGAGAAATCAGAGCTCGAACAGAAAGGTTTAGGTGTTCGCTTTTCCCGCGTGCTGTTCGGGAGTGGTTGAGAGATAGTATGAATGTGGTTCGATGAACCCTCTGCCAAGCACTTAAATGTAGATGTAGATGTATTGCTGCAGCGTTGTTGACGACGTCAGTCATTAAACGTCATCTTTCCAACTATCACGCTAGCTGTAAATCAAAGTACTGTCTCGATCTTTTTGCTTACGTCCACGTATCTTTTCCTCGCTTAGAATCAACCTAAAGTATTTTGATACGACGACGCTACAGCTGGCCGGCCGCTGTGGCCGAGCGGTTCTAAGCGCTTCAGTCCGGAACCGCGCTGCAGCTACGGTCGCAGGTTCGAATCCTGCCTCGGGCATGGATGTGTGTGATGTCCTTAGGTTAGGCCGGTATTACACTATTAAATTTCTTTGTCAAAGATTTGATCAGAGATGTGATCAAATATTCCGTCAAATATATTTGGCAAAGATCTTTGACGTAGCACTAGAAGGGGTATTACACTGTCATCATATTTTTCGTCAAAGTTCAAGATGGCTGACAGCAACTTGTTATTAACCGCAGCAGTTGCACTGTGTGCATATGCGGAAGAGAAGCGGGGGAAAAAAGGAAACTTATCTGGGTGAAGCCGTGGGTTTTACGACGACACGATAAAAGCATTCAACAAAATTTGTTAGGTGAGCTTATAGTTGGGGACGTCAAGTCGTACATCAATTACTTAAGAATGGATGAGCATTCATTTCTGTATGTGCTCAGTGAAGTGTATCCTCATATCACAAAGCACAATATTGAGTTAAGAACTGCTACATCTGCAGAAGACAGGCTCACTGTAACACTTCGAATCCTTGCTACAGCAGAGGGTTAGGTTAAATTAGGTCAGGTCAGGTCTCCAATCTTCGTAATCTATTTTTGTATCCAGCGTGCCTCACGTTGTAAAGCGCCTCACCAGCTTCATACATCTCTATTAATTTTGTAGTTGTGGCACACACCAATTGTATTTACCGGCAATGTTTATAAAAACACTACAGACGACAGAACGCTGCAGCGATGCTAGCGCTCCATGCGGTAACATGTCACACTGCAGTGAACAGAAGACAAGCGACTTCTTTCATCGAATCTACAGCGAGGCCGTATATTTGATCAAATATTGGACGACATTTGACAAAGTTCCCTATTACACCATCAAATATCTTTGACAAAGATATTGGACAAAGATATTTGACAAAGAAATTTGATAGTGTAATACCGGCCATAGTTAGGTTTAAGTAGTTCTAACAAGGGGAGGCCACGACGTTTGGAACGCGGATTTACTGCAAAACTTCGTACACTCGTAGTACTCCACGAGGACAAGAAAATGTGTAAGCAGTAGCGCGTACTTCTCAAGCGTTCCTGAGAAAATCGCAAGATAATTTCGGTCGTCAAATGTACGAGGGCAGTTCAATAAGTAATGCAACACATTTTTTTTCTGAAACAGGGGTTGTTTTTATTCAGCATTGAAATACAACAGGTTATTCCCCAATCTTTTAGCTACACAACACTATTTTTCAACGTGATCTCCATTCAATGCTACGGCCTTACGCCACCTTGAAATGAAGGCCTGTATGCCTGCACGGTACCATTCCACTGGTCGATGTCGGAGCCAACGTCGTACTGCATCAATAACTTCTTCATCATCCGCGTAGTGCGTCCCACGGATTGCGTCCTTCATTGGGCCAAACATATGGAAATCCGACGGTGCGAGATCGGGGCTGTAGGGTGCACGAGGAAGAACAGTGCACTGAAGTTTTGTGAGCTCCTCTCGGGTGCGAAGACTTGTGTGAGGTCTTGCGTTGTCACGAAGAAGGAGAAGTTCGTTCAGGTTTTTGTGCCTACGAACACGCTGAAGTCGTTTCTTCAATTTCTGAAGAGTAGCACAATACACTTCAGAGTTGATCGTTTGACCGTGGGGAAGGACATCGAACAGAATAACCCCTTCAGCGTCCCAGAAGACTGTAACCGTGACTTTACCGGCTGAGGGTACGGCTTTAAAATTTTTCTCGGTAGGGGAGTGGGTGTGGCGCCACTCCATTGATTGCCGTTTTGTTTCAGGTTCGAAGTGATGAACCCATGTTTCATCGCCTGTAACAATCTTTGACAAGAAATTGTCACCCTCAGCCACATGACGAGCAAGCAATTCCGCACAGATGGTTCTCCTTTGCTCTTTAGGGTGTTCGGTTAGACAACGAGGGACCCAGCGGGAACAAACCTTTGAATATCCCAACTGGTGAACAATTGTGACAGCACTACCAACAGAGATGTCAAGTTGAGCACTGAGTTGTTTGATGGTGATCCGTCTATCATCTCGAACGAGTGTGTTCGCACGCTCCGCCATTGCAGGAGTCACAGCTGTGCACGGCCGGCCCGCACGCGGGAGATCAGACAGTCTCGCTTGACCTTGCGGCGATGACGACACACGCTTTGCCCAACGACTCACCGTGCTTTTGTCCACTGCCAGATCACCGTAGACATTCTGCAAGCGCCTACGAATATCTGAGGTGCCCTGGTATTCCGCCAAAAGAAACTCGACCACTGCCCGTTGTTTGCAACGCACATCCGTTACAGACGCCATTTTAACAGCTCCGTACAGCGCTGCCACCTGTCGGAAGTCAATGAAACTATACGAGACGAAGCGGGAATGTTTGAAAATATTCCACAAGAAATTTCCGGTTTTTTCAACCAAAATTGGCCGAGAAAAAAAATGTGTTGCATTACTTATTGAACTGCCCTCGTATTCCTGTACGTGGCCATTTTTACCACGAAGCGGCGGCAGCCGAGTGGTTTGAACTTTACCACCTAAAACATTTCTTCGTAGAATATAGCTACATTACACTGGGAACACCCGAGAAAGATGTCATCAAAGTCAAGAAAATATACCAAAACTTAATGAACTTTCAGACCAAGAACATCATAGAACAAAAATATGTCGGTCACTCTTGGCGTGATATCTTGAGGAACATTCACCACCCGTATTTACCAACAAAAGTGCGGTCATTGTGGTACTACTTTGTAAATAGGAAATTTCCAACGAACTCCACACTACATTCCATTCACCTGGCTGATTCCCCTTTGTGTACCACTTGCAACCCGATTGATACAGATGAGCATCAATTTGTCTGTGGAAATGCGAATAATATATGGTTGTCAATCAGAAAAAAAATTGGCAACTATGCAGAGAAAACCGCCGTATTTGATAAAGCCAGCGTGCCTTTTATACCCGGAAGAAGAGCTATACCCCACGTGGAAGAAAAATGCCGTCAGCTGGTTGAAGGGACACACGGTATTTTACCTGCTGTCCAGTAAAGAAAGGAGCGAAGGAGATTTTTGGACGTACATTTCCGACCAGCATCATAAGCTGCTACGCATGAATAATTATTATGATACATACGCCAACTTCCTCAGAAGAACAGTCATGTGAACTCCATATTCGATGATGCGATTCAGAACATGAAGAAACGAGAGACAATTTGATCTTTGAAAAACAAATACGTTCAAGTGACAAACATCACTATATGGTTTAGACTTGGATTTTTTCTAAAATGTCAAGGAACCTGTAATTAATTTTAGTTTGTTTTATTACTTTTAAATGTCAGTTGAAAATTATGTACTACTGTGGAATGTTATGAGTAATAAATTGAAAAAAAAAGTGGTTAGCGTTCAAGCCCCGTAATCGATGGATCGATGGATCGAGCCCCGCTCGTCAGCTTTTTTTAAAATTTCTAACACAGTAATTTTCTTAACTATTTATATTACAATTGATATAATGGTAAAACTACGTGTAATGGGATGAACTTTTATTAAATTTACAGTGTTATTTGGCACTCTATAGATTTTTATTATCACAAATAATCTAATATTCATAACTATCGACTAGTAAACGACCAAACGCATAAAGTGATACCGAAAATGTATGCCTGTCCGTGTCTTCAACATTGTTCTTATTTAATCAAAAGAGAACGAGAAATTGCTTCTCGTGAAGACGCTATTAAAATACAGTCGATACTGCATGACCAGTTATCAGCGCCGATATTTAGGGAAATGCTGCGTTATGCATGGTTTGCTTCCAAATTATCGCCTGAAAGAGAGATTTTTGAAAATGATAACGAGGTTTGTTTTTCCACGGAAAACCTCAAAAGACCGTGCGTGTACGGAAACATAGCATTTATTCAGCTGGTGCCACTGGACTCGCATTCGGGAGGACGACGGTTCAATCCCGTCTCCAGCCATCCTGATTTAGGTTCTCCGTGATTTCCCTAAATCGCTTCAGGCAAATGCCGGGATGGTTCCTTTGAAAGGGCACGGCCGATTTCCTTCCCCATCCTTCCCTAACGCGAGCTTGCGCTCCGTCTCTAATGACCTCGTTGTTGACGGGACGTTAAACAACACTAACCTAACCTAACCTCCGCTGGTGCCGTTTAACTTCATGTTTTTACGAAAAATACCATCCTGCAACTTGTACTCGTAATGTCGAAAGCGACGATTAATTGTACATCTTGTCTGTGGCGGTCAAAACTTGGAGGTAACAAGTCGTTTCGGGCTCCTTCCAGGTATAGGAGATTTCTCAAATCACGGACAAGCATACATTTTCAGTATCACTTTATGCGTTTGGTCGTTTACTAGTCGATAGTTGTGAATATTATATTATTTGCGATACTAAAAATTTGTAGACGGCCAAATAGAATTGTAAATTTAATGAAAGCTCATCCGATTACACGTATTTTTCCCATTACAGCAATTGTAATATAAATAGCAAAGAAAATTACTGTGTTAGAAATAAAAAAAAAAAACTGACGAGCGGGACTCGATCCATCAATCCATCGATTACGTCGCTTGAACGCTAACCACTTTTTTTTCTCGTTTCCATATCAGTACTTTTTTTCACTCCAATTTATTGATCATAACATTCCACAGTAGTACATAGTTTTCAACTGACATTTAAAAGTAAACAAACTAAAATTAATTACAGGTTCCTTGACATTTTAGAAAAAAAAATCCAAGTCTAAACCAGATACTGATGTTCGCCACTTGATCGTATTTGTTTTTCAAAAATCAGATTGTCTCTCGTTTCTTCATGTTCTGAATCGGATCCTCGGCTGCTGCCGCTTCGTGGTAAAAATGGCCACGCACAGGAATATATTTGACGACCGAAATTATCCTGCGATTTTCTCAATAACGCTTGAGAAGTACGCGATACTGCTTGCACGTTTTTTTCTCCTCACGGAGTACTACGACTGTGCGAAGTTTGCAGTAAATCCGCGTTCCAAACGTCGTCGCCTCACCTTGTAAGTCTAGGGGACTGATGACCTCAGATGTTAACATAGTGCTTAGAGCCACTCGAACATTACAGCTTTCACTAGACTATTCTGCGTAGTGAGATAATTAGAAAAGAAAGAAGACTTAATTTCGTGCATCGTGAACGATTTTTTTAAACCCTCAAGTTACCTTCCACTACGAACGTGGGTGGACTCAGCGATTTGTAAATGATAGAGCACAGCAATATGTCGCCCTCTTTTTGTGGTTTTTATTTGGCAAATCCAGATTTCGTCTAGCCATTACCAATGGACTATTTTCTAGTCTCAATGCATGCCAGTTCCCTGTTGTTCGGGCTTCAGTCACAGTTCTTTGAATATACAGCTCAAAGAACTGTGATTGATGCCCGACCAACTGGGAACTGGCACGCATTGAGACTAGAAAATAGTGATGATGATGTTTGGTTTGTCGGTCGCTCAACTGCGCGGTCATCAGCGGCCGTACGAAGTCACAATGTTTACACAGTCCAGTTTTGTCACAGTCCAATGTAGCCACTGTTACGAATGATGATGAAATGATGAGAACGGCACAAACACCCAGTCCCCGTGTAGAGAAAAAAAACTCCAACCCGGCTGGGAATCGAACCCGGTACCCCGTGATCCAGAGGCAGCAACGCTAACTACTAGACCAGGAGCTGCGGACAGAAAATAGTGCATTAATAATCGCTAGGCAATAGCTGAAATTTGGATTTCCGAATAAAACCTGCAAAAAAAAAAGGACGACTGATTGCTGTGCTCCATCATTTATAAACAATTTTTTTTAAATCTTGCAACTGTGCCAGCAGTGGATTAAATAGTAAAGTAGTCTATCAGTACTGTCTTTCCAAGCGGGCACGTCACGCACTTGGGAATTTATTCTCTTTTTAAAGCGTATTGCGGGTTACATGAAGGGACGTGTGTGTAGTGGCTGTCTTTCCCTACGTCCTAAGTTCTCAAAGCTACTGCGACCTTTCGTAACAGTCAAATTCAGACGCACGCAATACATTTCCCAGTACTCTTTTACGTTAAATCACAGTTTGTAGCACGTTAGGAATTCAGAAAAAAAAAGTCTGCGAAGAGAGAACATATTCGGAGCTCAAAAGTAACCAAGTATCTTGAACACAATGACCAGACAACCGCCGGCCGGTGTGGCCGAGCGGTTCTAGGCGCTACAGTCTGGAACCGCGCGACCGCTACGGCCGCAGGTTCGAATCCTGCCTCGGGCACGGCTGTGTCTGATGTCCTTAGGTTAGTTAGGTTTAAGTAGTTCTAAGTTCTAGGGGACTGATGATCTCAGAAGTTAAGTCCCATAGTGAACCAGACAACCAGGAGTGCTTCAGAAACCATCGATAATGCGAAACTCATCCCTAACTTTTCTAACATGGCATCCTGAAAGCCACGGATCGGTGCGTCAGGTATATTCATTCAGTTCTTCTCGATTTCCTAAAAGCATTCGACTCACAAGGGAACCTCCCCATCGCACGCCCCTCAGATTTAGTTATAAGTTGGCACAGCGAATAGGCCTTGAAAAACTGAACACAGATCATTCGAGAAAACAGGAAGAAGTTGTGTGGAACTATGAAAAAAATAAGCAAAATATACAAACTGAGTAGTCCATATGAAAGATAGGCAACATCAAGGAGAAGGTGAGATTAGGAGCGCCGTGGTCCCGTGGTTAGCGCGAGCAACTGCGAAGCGAAAAGTCCTTGGTTCAAATCTTCCCTCGTGTGAAAATTTTTCTTCCTTTATTTTCGCAAAGTTATGATCTGTCCATTCGTTCATTGACGTCTCTGTTCACTGTAATAAGTTTAGTGTCTATGTTTTGTGACCGCACCGCAAACTTACAGTTCGGAAAATATTCATTGACCTTGTTATTGAAGTCGCGAGCTATATTTGCTGGATTCATATTGCCCACGGAATACATCTCACGTATTTAATGCACTCCCGTCCAAAGTAGCGAACAGTCAACTGCCAGCCAGGGAGCCTCGTTGGCAGGAATACTCCTCTTCCGTGCGCTGTTGTCGTCTGACGTCGTGTGTTTCGATGTTTGTTTAGGTGTAGCATCCTCATGCTACGGCGCAGTTACCTCGCATCGGACGGACGGACGGACAGATAATAATTGTCTGAAAATAAAAAAAAATAAACTCTTCACTCGAGGGTAGACCTGAACCAAGGACCTCTTGAACCGCAGCTGCTCACGCTAACCACGGGACCACGACGCTCCTGAGCTCACTTCATCCTTGATGTTGCCTATCTTGCGCATGGACTACTCAGTTTGTATATTTTGCTTATTTTTTTCACAGTTCCACACAACTTCATCCTGTTTTCTCCATTGATTTGTGTTCAGTTTTTCAAGGCCTATCCACTGTGCCAACTTATAACTAAATCTGAGGGGGGTGCGATGGGGAGGTTCCCTTGTCAGTACCACGTGTACGCTTATTACCAAAAGTCAAGTCATATGGCGTATCGAGCGAAATATGTGATGGACTGGTGATTTTTTATTAGGGAGGACGCAGCACCTTATCTTAGATGGAGAATCATCGCAGACGTAAAAGTTGCGGAATGTACTGGGACACGTGCTGTTCAAGTCGAATACTGATGATCTTGCAGACAATATTTATAGCAACCTCGAGACTTTTCTCAGATAGTGCACGTTATCTGTATCGGCCTACTGCCCGAAAAAGCTGCACAGATATTCGATTTGGTCTTGATAAGACGTCGAGATGGTGCAAAGATAGGCAGTTCACTTTAAATGTTCAGAAATGTAGCACTGTACACACCACAAGGCGAAAAAACTAACAAAAAAACGTGGCATGTTGCGAATACAATATCAGTGGATCACCCTTGGAATCGGCGAAACCTCGCGGGGTAGCCGCGCGGTCTTAGGCGTCTTGTTACGGTCTGCGCGATTCCCCCTGTCAAAGGTTCCCATCCTCCCTCGGGCATGTGTGTGTGTGTTGTCCATACCGTAAGTTAGTTTAAGTTACATTAAGTAGTGGGTAAGCTTAGGGACCGGTGACCTAAGCAGTTTGGTCTCACAACATCTTACCACCACATGAATCGGCGAACTCATATAGAAACACCGGGTGATCAAAAAGTCAGTATAAATTTGAAAACTGAGTAAATCACGGAATAATGTAGATAGAGAGGTACAAATTGACACACATACTTGTAATGACATGAGGTTTTATTAGAACCAAAAAAATACAAACGTTCAAAAAAAATCCGACAGATGGCGCTTCATCTGATCTGAATGGCAATAATTAGCATAAGAAAGTAAGACAAAGCAAAGATGATGTTCTTTACAGGAAATGTTCAATATGTCCACCATCATTCCTCAACAATAGTTGCAGTCGAGGAATAATGCTGAGAACAGCACTGTAAAGCATGTCCGGAGTTATGCTGAGGCATTGGCGTCGGATGTTGTCTTTCAGCATCCATAGAGATGTCGGTCGATCACGATAAACTTGCGACTTCAGGTAACCCCAAAGCCAATAATCGCACGGACTGAGGTCTGGGAGGACAAGCGTGAAGTGGCGGCTGAGCACACGATCGTCACCAAAAGACGCGCGCAAGAGATCTTTCACGCGTCTAGTAATATGGGGTGGAGCGCCGTCCTGCATAAACATCGTACGTTCCAGCAGGTGTTTATCAGCCAGGCTGGGGATGATGCGATTCTGTAACATATCGGCATACCTCTCACCCGTCACGGTAGCAGTTTTGCTGTCCAGCGCCATCTGTCGGACATTTTGTGAACTTTGTTTTTTCTTTTTTTGGTTCTAATAAAACCCCATGTCATTCCAAGCATGTGTGTCAATTTTTACCTCTCTATCTAAATAATTCCGTGGTTTATTAAGTTTTCAAATTTATACTGACTTTTTGATCGCCCGGTATATCGGTGAAACACTTTGTAGGGTCATGAAGTGGAACGATCACATAGGCACAGTTGTGGGGGAAGCAGGTGGCAGACTTTGGTTTTTTGGCAAAATACTAGAGAGTCTACGAAACAGATTGCTTACAAGTGCTTACTTTACAAATTGTATGCTAAACATCTCACATTAAGTATGTAAAACCCTTACAGCCGAAGATGCAAAACCCTGATTGTGTTTCCGATTCACCCACAGAATAATAAAACACTCAAAAACAAAACTCGTAATCTAAAAAGCACACCGTCTTAGGGCCACGAGTGGCCTACCGGGACCATCCGACCGCCGTGTCATCCTCAGAGGAGGATGTGGATAGGAGGGGCGTGTGGTCAGCACATCGGTCTGCCGGTCGTTATGATGGGATTCTTGACCGAAGCTGCTACTATTCGGTCGAGTAGCTCCTCAATTGGCATCACGAGGCTGAGTGCACCCCGAGAAATGGCAACAGCGCATGGCGGCCCGGATGGTCACCCATCCAAGTGCCGGCCACGCCCGACAGCGCTTAACATCGGAGATCTCACGGGAACCTGTGTATCCACTGCGGCAAGGCCGTTGCCGGCTAATCTAGAAAGGAAAACCTCTTAATCCGTTCTTGTACGACGTTTTTCATAGTAGTGCATGGGGTCAAATCGTTTATTTTAGATTTCATGGAGAAAATATAAAAATGCAGTAAATGAAGCAGGCAAAAAGGAATACAAACGTCTCAAAAATAAGATCGACAGGAAGTGCAAAATGGCTAAGCAGGGATGGCTAGAGGACAAATGTAAGGATGTAGAGGCTTGTCTCACTAGGGGTAAGATAGATACTGTCTACAGGAAAATTAAAGAGACCTTTGGAGAGAAGAGAACCACTTGTATGAATATCAAGAGCTCAGATGGCAACCCAGTTCTAAGCAAAGAAGGGAAAGCAGAAAGGTGGAAGGAGTATATAGAGGGTTTATACAAGGGCGATGTACTTGAGGACAATATTATGGAAATGGAAGAGGATGTAGATGAAGATGAAATGGGAGATACGATACTGCGTGAAGAGTTTGACAGAGCACTGAAAGACCTGAGTCGAAAGAAGGCCCCGGGAGTAGACAACATTCCATTAGAACTACTGATGGCCTTGGGAGAGCCAGTCATGACAAAACTCTACCATCTGGTGAGCAAGGTGTATGAGACAGACGAAATACCCACAGACTTCAAGAAGAATATAATAATTCCAATCCCAAAGAAACCAGGTGTTGACAGATGTGAAAATTACCGAACTATCAGTTTAATAAGTCACAGCTGCAAAATACTAACGCGAATTCTTTACAGACGAATGGAAAAACTAGTAGAAGCGGACCTCGGGGAAGATCAGTTTGGATTCCGTAGAAATGTTGGAACACGTGAGGCAATACTAACCTTACGACTTATCTTAGAAGAAAGATTAAGAAAAGGCAAACCTACGTTTCTAGCATTTGTAGACTTAGAGAAAGCTTTTGACAACGTTAACTGGAATACTCTCTTTCGAATTCTGAAGGTGGCAGGGGTAAAATACAGGGAGCGAAAGGCTATTTACAATTTGTACAGAAACCAGATGGCAGTTATAAGAGTCGAGGGGCATGAAAGGGAAGCAGTGGTTGGGAAAGGAGTGAGACAGGGTTGTAGCCTCTCCCCGATGTTATTCAATCTGTATATTGAGCAAGCAGTAAAGGAAACAAAAGAAAAATTCGGAGTAGGTATTAAAATTCATGGAGAAGAAGTAAAAACTTTGAGGTTCGCCGATGACATAGTAATTCTGTCAGAGACAGCAAAGGATTTGGAAGAGCAGTTGAACGGAATGGACAGTGTCTTGAAGGGAGGATATAAGATGAACATCAACAAAAGCAAAACGAGGATAATGGAATGTAGTCAAATTAAATCGGGTGATGCTGGGGGGATTAGATTAGGAAATGAGACACTTAAAGTAGTAAAGGAGTTTTGCTATTTAGGGAGTAAAATAACTGATGATCGTCGAAGTAGAGAGGATATAAAATGTAGACTGGCAATGGCAAGGAAATCGTTTCTGAAGAAGAGAAATTTGTTAACATCGAGTATAGATTTAAGTGTCAGGAAGTCGTTTCTGAAGGTATTTGTATGGAGTGTAGCCATGTATGGAAGTGAAACATGGACGATAAATAGTTTGGACAAGAAGAGAATAGAAGCTTTCGAAATGTGGTGCTACAGAAGAATGCTGAAGATAAGGTGGGTAGATCACGTAACTAATGAGGAGGTATTGAATAGGATTGGGGAGAAGAGAAGTTTGTGGCACAACTTGACTAGAAGAAGGGATCGGTTGGTAGGACATGTTTTGAGGCATCAAGGGATCACAAATTTAGCATTGGAGGGCAGCGTGGAGGGTAAAAATCGTAGAGGGAGACCAAGGGATGAATACACTAAGCAGATTCAGAAGGATGTAGGTTGCAGTAGGTACTGGGAGATGAAGAAGCTTGCACAGGATAGAGTAGCATGGAGAGCTGCATCAAACCAGTCTCAGGACTGAAGACCACAACAACAACAGCAAAGGTAAGTTATGAAAGCAAACATTAAATAGCAGTTTAACTGGATAAGTGTATTCCGCTTAAAGTGCGCTTCATTTTAAGAGAAGCCAGTTTTTCATACATGCGCATGTTTATAACATCGTATCCCGTGAACAGTGTTGTAGTGGTTCAAGAGGCTCTGAGCACTATGCGACTTCTTCTGAGGTCATCAGTCGCCTAGAACTTACAAGGGAACCTCCCCATCGCACCCTCCTCAGATTTAGTTGTAAGTTGCCACAGTGGATAGGCCTTGAAAAACTGAACACAGACCAATCGAGAAAACAGGAAGAAGTTGTGTGGAACTATGAAAAAATAAGCAAAATATACAAACTGAGTAGTCCATGAGGAAGATATGCAACATAAAGGACAATATTAGCCGACGAGCGCCGTGGTCTCGCGGTTAGAGTGAGCAACTGCGGAGTGAAAGGTCCTTGGTTCGAGTCCTGCCTCGACTGGAAATTTTACTTTCTTTATTTTCGCAAAGTTATGATCTGTCCGTTCATTCATTGACGTCTCTGTTCACTGTAATAAGTTTAATGTCTGTGTTTTGCAACCGCACCGTAAAACCGTGCGATTAGTAGACGAAAGGACGTGCCTCTCCAATAGGAACCGAAAACATTTGATCGCAAGGTCATAGGTCAACCGATTCCTCCACAGGAAAACACGTCTGATATATTCTTTACGACACTGGTGACGGCATGTGCGTCACATGACAGGAATATGTTGTCGACCCACCTAACTTGCACACTTGGCGAATGGGTAAAAAGATTCTTCTACCTTACCCGATTTAGGTTTTCTTGGGGATGTGATAATCACTCCCAAAAAATTGATGAAAACATAAGAATTTGTCACATAAACTGGATCAAATGAATGCAACACTTTTCACAGTCGCACAGTTTTCCCAGTGCTCTGTCAAAACATATGTTTTTTACGTTTTCAAATGTTTCCGTGCGTAGACCGTCAAATCCTGTATATGTCCAAGCAAATCTGAACATGTCCTGGAATTTTGGATAGCGAAGTTGATTATGTGTGAATGCCTGAACTTTGATAATTATCTGAAAATAAAAAGTTAAAATTTTCACTCGAGAGATGATTTGAACCAAGGACCTGTCGTTTCACAGCTGCTCACGCTAACCACGGGACCACGGCGCTCGTAAGCCAACACTCTCCTTGATGTTGCCTATCGTGCGCATGGACTACTCAGTTTGTATATTTTGCTTATTTTTTTCATAGTTCCACACAACTTCTTCCTGTTTTCTCGATTGATCTGTGTTCAGTTTTTCAAGGCATATCCCTGTGCCAACTTTAAATCTGAGGGGGGTGCGATGGGGAGGTTCCCTTGTTAGAACTAAGTAAACCTAACTAACCTAAAGACATCACACACATCCATGCCCGAGGCAGGATTCGAACCTGCGACCGTAGCGGCCGCTCGGCTCCAGACTGTAGCGCCTAGAACCGCACGGCCACTCCGGCCGGCAACTGTTGTACGACGAAATAACTTTGTATGTACATTCAGTGGTATATTTGAATAATGTCAGCAAGATGCGTCGCAGACAGAGTCAGTACTAAATGAGTAATAAATTAAAACGACACCGCCTGGTGCTGAAGTTTTGCTGAATGAACCTAGAATAATAATTTTCGTGTGGTTCAAGGGCCGGGTACATTACTATCGGACGCCAGTTCGAGGACATCCATTACCCTACCACTCCCCAGTTATCATACCGCGGAAAAGGGGGCCATAAGTTGATTGGCTGGTTGATTTGAAGGGGGGAGGGGGGGGGGAGAGCGCAAACAGCGAGGTCATCGGTTGCATCGGATTGGGGAAGGATGGGGAACGGTGCAATTTCAAAGGAACCATTCCGGGATTTGCCTAAAGCTATTTGGGAAATCACAGAAAATCCAAATCAGGATGCGATATTGAGTGTCTGTGCTATTCTCATTATGATGCAAAATCCCTTTCAGCATGCATACATCTCCAAAGGAATTTTGCATCGTAATCAGATTAACACGGGCACTGCAATATCGTATTTATCTGTCGATACCGGACAAGCGACATTCAAGTACAACGTCTGACCTGTACGGGAATGTACACAATGTAATTATAAGTATCAGGACACCCCCAAAAACGTACGTTTCTCATATTAGGTCCATTGTGCCGCCACCTCCTGCCAGGTGCTCCCTATCAGCGACCTCAGTAGTCATTAGACAACGCGAGAGAGCAGAATGGGACGCCCCGCGGAACTCACGGACTTCGAACGGGGTCAGGTGATTGGGTGTCACTTGTGTCATACGTCTGTACGCGAGATTTCCATACTCCTAAACATCCCTAGGTCCACTGTTTGCGATGTTATAGTGAGGTGGAGATGTGAAGGGACACGTACAGCACAAAAGCGTACAGGCCGACCTCGTCTGTTGACTGACAGAGACCACCGACAGTTGAAGGGTCATGATTTGTAATACGCATATATTTATCCAGATCGTCACACAGGAATTCCAAACTGCATCAGGATCCACTGCAAGAACTATGACAGGCGCGAGGTGAAAACATGGATTTCATGGTCGAGCGGCTGTTCACAAGCCACACATCACGCCGGTAAATGCCAAAAGACGTCTCGCTTGGTGTAAGCAGCGTAAACATTGGACAACTGAACAGTAGGAAAACGTTCTGTGTAGTGAGGAATGACGGTACACAATGTGACGATCCGATGGCAGGGTGTGGGTATGGCGAATGCTCGGCGATTGCCATCTGCCAGCGTGTGTCGCGCCAACAGTAAAATTCGGAGGCGGTGGTGTCATGGTGTGGTCGTGTTTTTCGTGGAGGGGGCTTGCAGCCCTTGTTGTTTTGCGTGGCACTATCACAGCACAGGCCCACATTGATGTTTTAAGCACATTCTTGGTTCCCATCGGGATGGCGATTGCATCTTTCAACACGATCGAGCATCTGTTCATAACGCACGGACCGTGGCGGAGTGGTTACACGACAGTAACATCTCTGTAATGGACTGGCCTGCACAGAGTCCTGATCTGAATCCTATAGAACACCTTTAGGATGTTTTGGAACGCCGATCTCGTGCCAGGCCTCACCGACCGACATCGATACCTCTACTCAGTACAGCACTCCGTGAACAATGGGCTGCCATTCCGCAAGAAACCATCCAGCACCTGACTGAACGTATGCCTGCGAGAGTGGAAGCTGTCATCAAGACTAAGGGTCAGCCAACACCATACTGAATTCCAGCATTACCGATGGAGGACGCCACGAACTTGCAAGCCATTTTCAGCCAGGAGTCCGGGTACTTTTGATCACATAATGTACATCATGGATGTAAATGGTTGTAGACGCATGGTTGACGACATACAGAAGTTTGGGTCCGGCCGTGAGTGGTGCATGGATAGCCAAATGGTGAAGCGACCGCTCGCAATAAGCGGGATATCCGGGTTCGAATCCCGGTCTGATACAAATTTTCATTGTCGTTCCATTCTACAGCTGATAGTAGTCCAAGTCCAGTGTGTTAGCTACTGCATCACCTAGCTCGGCGGCCCTACAGCTGAATGTCGAACTCGAACCAGTTGTTGCTGGTGAAACGTCAGAGGACTGAGCGGTGTAGAGTAGCTGACATTTCCCGTGGTGCAACCGGGATTCGACCTTCGACTTATTGCACTGCAGTCACGCGTTTCACCGTTGGGCAGTCAGGTTGCTGAGAACTGAGGGCAGTGGGGAGGCGTGCCTGGACAGCTGAACGGGTATGGGCACTGGCCGCGATTGGCAGCAGTCCTGAGTTCGAGTCCCAGAGGAGCCCACATTTTGCCAAGAAGTGTGCAAACTTCTGCATCACCTAGCTCGGTGACCCTACAGCTGACTTTCGAACCCGAACATGTTGTTCCTGGTGAAACGTCAGAGGACTGAGCGGTGTAGACTAGCTTAGACTGACATTTCCCGTGGTGCAACCGGGATTCGACCTTCGACTTATTGCACTGCAGTCACGCGTTTCACCGTTGGGCAGTCAGGTTGCTGAGAACTGAGGGCAGTGGGGAGGCGTGCCTGGACAGCTGAACGGGTAAGGGCACTGGCCGCGATTGGCAGCAGTCCTGAGTTCGAGTCCCAGTGGAGCCCACATTTTGCCAAGAAGTGTGCAAACTACTGCATCACCTAGCTCGGTGACCCTACAGCTGACTTTCGAACCAGAACATGTTGTTCCTGGTGAAACGTCAGAGGACTGAGCGGTGTAGACTAGCTTAGACTGACATTTCCCGTGGTGCAACCGGGATTCGACCTTCGACTTATTGCACTGCAATTACGCGTTTCACCGTTGGGCAGTCAGGTTGCTGAGAAGTGAGGGCAGTGGGGAGGCGTGCCTGGAGAGCTGAACGGGTAAGGACACTGGCCGCGATAGGCAGCGGTCCTGAGTTCGAGTCCCAGTGGAGCCCACATTTTGCCAAGAAGTGTGCAAACTACTGCATCACCTAGCTCGGTGACCCTACAGCTGACTTTCGAACCAGAACATGTTGTTCCTGGTGAAACGTCAGAGGACTGAGCGGTGTAGACTAGCTTAGACTGACATTTCCCGTGGTGCAACCGGGATTCGACCTTCGACTTATTGCACTGCAATTACGCGTTTCACCGTTGGGCAGTCAGGTTGCTGAGAAGTGAGGGCAGTGGGGAGGCGTGCCTGGAGAGCTGAACGGGTAAGGACACTGGCCGCGATAGGCAGCGGTCCTGAGTTCGAGTCCCAGTGGAGCCCACATTTTGCCAAGAAGTGTGCAAACTACTGCATCACCTAGCTCGGTGACCCTACAGCTGACTTTCGAACCAGAACATGTTGTTCCTGGTGAAACGTCAGAGGACTGAGCGGTGTAGACTAGCTTAGACTGACATTTCCCGTGGTGCAACCGGGATTCGACCTTCGACTTATTGCACTGCAATTACGCGTTTCACCGTTGGGCAGTCAGGTTGCTGAGAAGTGAGGGCAGTGGGGAGGCGTGCCTGGAGAGCTGAACGGGTAAGGGCACTGGCCGCGATAGGCAGCAGTCCTGAGTTCGAGTCCCAGTGGAGCCCACATTTTGCCAAGAAGTGTGCAAACTACTGCATCACCTAGCTCGGTGACCCTACAGCTGACTTTCGAACCAGAACATGTTGTTCCTGGTGAAACGTCAGAGGACTGAGCGGTGTAGACTAGCTTAGACTGACATTTCCCGTGGTGCAACCGGGATTCGACCTTCGACTTATTGCACTGCAATTACGCGTTTCACCGTTGGGCAGTCAGGTTGCTGAGAAGTGAGGGCAGTGGGGAGGCGTGCCTGGAGAGCTGAACGGGTAAGGACACTGGCCGCGATAGGCAGCGGTCCTGAGTTCGAGTCCCAGTGGAGCCCACATTTTGCCAAGAAGTGTGCAAACTACTGCATCACCTAGCTCGGTGACCCTACAGCTGACTTTCGAACCAGAACATGTTGTTCCTGGTGAAACGTCAGAGGACTGAGCGGTGTAGACTAGCTTAGACTGACATTTCCCGTGGTGCAACCGGGATTCGACCTTCGACTTATTGCACTGCAATTACGCGTTTCACCGTTGGGCAGTCAGGTTGCTGAGAAGTGAGGGCAGTGGGGAGGCGTGCCTGGAGAGCTGAACGGGTAAGGACACTGGCCGCGATAGGCAGCGGTCCTGAGTTCGAGTCCCAGTGGAGCCCACATTTTGCCAAGAAGTGTGCAAACTACTGCATCACCTAGCTCGGTGACCCTACAGCTGACTTTCGAACCAGAACATGTTGTTCCTGGTGAAACGTCAGAGGACTGAGCGGTGTAGACTAGCTTAGACTGACATTTCCCGTGGTGCAACCGGGATTCGACCTTCGACTTATTGCACTGCAATTACGCGTTTCACCGTTGGGCAGTCAGGTTGCTGAGAAGTGAGGGCAGTGGGGAGGCGTGCCTGGAGAGCTGAACGGGTAAGGACACTGGCCGCGATAGGCAGCGGTCCTGAGTTCGAGTCCCAGTGGAGCCCACATTTTGCCAAGAAGTGTGCAAACTACTGCATCACCTAGCTCGGTGACCCTACAGCTGACTTTCGAACCAGAACATGTTGTTCCTGGTGAAACGTCAGAGGACTGAGCGGTGTAGACTAGCTTAGACTGACATTTCCCGTGGTGCAACCGGGATTCGACCTTCGACTTATTGCACTGCAATTACGCGTTTCACCGTTGGGCAGTCAGGTTGCTGAGAAGTGAGGGCAGTGGGGAGGCGTGCCTGGAGAGCTGAACGGGTAAGGACACTGGCCGCGATAGGCAGCGGTCCTGAGTTCGAATCCCAGTGGAGCCCACATTTTGCCAAGAAGTGTGCAAACTACTGCATCACCTAGCTCGATGACCCTACAGCTGACTTTCGAACCAGAACATGTTGTTCCTGGTGAAACGTCAGAGGACTGAGCGGTGTAGACTAGCTTAGACTGACATTTCCCGTGGTGCAACCGGGATTCGACCTTCGACTTATTGCACTGCAATTACGCGTTTCACCGTTGGGCAGTCAGGTTGCTAAGAAGTGAGGGCAGTGGGGAGGCGTGCCTGGAGAGCTGAACGGGTAAGGACACTGGCCGCGATAGGCAGCGGTCCTGAGTTCGAGTCCCAGTGGAGCCCACATTTTGCCAAGAAGTGTGCAAACTACTGCATCACCTAGCTCGGTGACCCTACAGCTGACTTTCGAACCAGAACATGTTGTTCCTGGTGAAACGTCAGAGGACTGAGCGGTGTAGACTAGCTTAGACTGACATTTCCCGTGGTGCAACCGGGATTCGACCTTCGACTTATTGCACTGCAATTACGCGTTTCACCGTTGGGCAGTCAGGTTGCTGAGAAGTGAGGGCAGTGGGGAGGCGTGCCTGGAGAGCTGAACGGGTAAGGACACTGGCCGCGATAGGCAGCGGTCCTGAGTTCGAGTCCCAGTGGAGCCCACATTTTGCCAAGAAGTGTGCAAACTACTGCATCACCTAGCTCGGTGACCCTACAGCTGACTTTCGAACCAGAACATGTTGTTCCTGGTGAAACGTCAGAGGACTGAGCGGTGTAGACTAGCTTAGACTGACATTTCCCGTGGTGCAACCGGGATTCGACCTTCGACTTATTGCACTGCAATTACGCGTTTCACCGTTGGGCAGTCAGGTTGCTGAGAAGTGAGGGCAGTGGGGAGGCGTGCCTGGAGAGCTGAACGGGTAAGGACACTGGCCGCGATAGGCAGCGGTCCTGAGTTCGAGTCCCAGTGGAGCCCACATTTTGCCAAGAAGTGTGCAAACTACTGCATCACCTAGCTCGGTGACCCTACAGCTGACTTTCGAACCAGAACATGTTGTTCCTGGTGAAACGTCAGAGGACTGAGCGGTGTAGACTAGCTTAGACTGACATTTCCCGTGGTGCAACCGGGATTCGACCTTCGACTTATTGCACTGCAATTACGCGTTTCACCGTTGGGCAGTCAGGTTGCTGAGAAGTGAGGGCAGTGGGGAGGCGTGCCTGGAGAGCTGAACGGGTAAGGACACTGGCCGCGATAGGCAGCGGTCCTGAGTTCGAGTCCCAGTGGAGCCCACATTTTGCCAAGAAGTGTGCAAACTACTGCATCACCTAGCTCGGTGACCCTACAGCTGACTTTCGAACCAGAACATGTTGTTCCTGGTGAAACGTCAGAGGACTGAGCGGTGTAGACTAGCTTAGACTGACATTTCCCGTGGTGCAACCGGGATTCGACCTTCGACTTATTGCACTGCAATTACGCGTTTCACCGTTGGGCAGTCAGGTTGCTGAGAAGTGAGGGCAGTGGGGAGGCGTGCCTGGAGAGCTGAACGGGTAAGGACACTGGCCGCGATAGGCAGCGGTCCTGAGTTCGAGTCCCAGTGGAGCCCACATTTTGCCAAGAAGTGTGCAAACTACTGCATCACCTAGCTCGGTGACCCTACAGCTGACTTTCGAACCAGAACATGTTGTTCCTGGTGAAACGTCAGAGGACTGAGCGGTGTAGACTAGCTTAGACTGACATTTCCCGTGGTGCAACCGGGATTCGACCTTCGACTTATTGCACTGCAATTACGCGTTTCACCGTTGGGCAGTCAGGTTGCTGAGAAGTGAGGGCAGTGGGGAGGCGTGCCTGGAGAGCTGAACGGGTAAGGACACTGGCCGCGATAGGCAGCGGTCCTGAGTTCGAGTCCCAGTGGAGCCCACATTTTGCCAAGAAGTGTGCAAACTACTGCATCACCTAGCTCGGTGACCCTACAGCTGACTTTCGAACCAGAACATGTTGTTCCTGGTGAAACGTCAGAGGACTGAGCGGTGTAGACTAGCTTAGACTGACATTTCCCGTGGTGCAACCGGGATTCGACCTTCGACTTATTGCACTGCAATTACGCGTTTCACCGTTGGGCAGTCAGGTTGCTGAGAAGTGAGGGCAGTGGGGAGGCGTGCCTGGAGAGCTGAACGGGTAAGGACACTGGCCGCGATAGGCAGCGGTCCTGAGTTCGAGTCCCAGTGGAGCCCACATTTTGCCAAGAAGTGTGCAAACTACTGCATCACCTAGCTCGGTGACCCTACAGCTGACTTTCGAACCAGAACATGTTGTTCCTGGTGAAACGTCAGAGGACTGAGCGGTGTAGACTAGCTTAGACTGACATTTCCCGTGGTGCAACCGGGATTCGACCTTCGACTTATTGCACTGCAATTACGCGTTTCACCGTTGGGCAGTCAGGTTGCTGAGAAGTGAGGGCAGTGGGGAGGCGTGCCTGGAGAGCTGAACGGGTAAGGACACTGGCCGCGATAGGCAGCGGTCCTGAGTTCGAATCCCAGTGGAGCCCACATTTTGCCAAGAAGTGTGCAAACTACTGCATCACCTAGCTCGATGACCCTACAGCTGACTTTCGAACCAGAACATGTTGTTCCTGGTGAAACGTCAGAGGACTGAGCGGTGTAGACTAGCTTAGACTGACATTTCCCGTGGTGCAACCGGGATTCGACCTTCGACTTATTGCACTGCAATTACGCGTTTCACCGTTGGGCAGTCAGGTTGCTGAGAAGTGAGGGCAGTGGGGAGGCGTGCCTGGAGAGCTGAACGGGTAAGGACACTGGCCGCGATAGGCAGCGGTCCTGAGTTCGAATCCCAGTGGAGCCCACATTTTGCCAAGAAGTGTGCAAACTACTGCATCACCTAGCTCGATGACCCTACAGCTGACTTTCGAACCAGAACATGTTGTTCCTGGTGAAACGTCAGAGGACTGAGCGGTGTAGACTAGCTTAGACTGACATTTCCCGTGGTGCAACCGGGATTCGACCTTCGACTTATTGCACTGCAATTACGCGTTTCACCGTTGGGCAGTCAGGTTGCTGAGAAGTGAGGGCAGTGGGGAGGCGTGCCTGGAGAGCTGAACGGGTAAGGACACTGGCCGCGATAGGCAGCGGTCCTGAGTTCGAGTCCCAGTGGAGCCCACATTTTGCCAAGAAGTGTGCAAACTACTGCATCACCTAGCTCGGTGACCCTACAGCTGACTTTCGAACCAGAACATGTTGTTCCTGGTGAAACGTCAGAGGACTGAGCGGTGTAGACTAGCTTAGACTGACATTTCCCGTGGTGCAACCGGGATTCGACCTTCGACTTATTGCACTGCAATTACGCGTTTCACCGTTGGGCAGTCAGGTTGCTGAGAAGTGAGGGCAGTGGGGAGGCGTGCCTGGAGAGCTGAACGGGTAAGGACACTGGCCGCGATAGGCAGCGGTCCTGAGTTCGAGTCCCAGTGGAGCCCACATTTTGCCAAGAAGTGTGCAAACTACTGCATCACCTAGCTCGGTGACCCTACAGCTGACTTTCGAACCAGAACATGTTGTTCCTGGTGAAACGTCAGAGGACTGAGCGGTGTAGACTAGCTTAGACTGACATTTCCCGTGGTGCAACCGGGATTCGACCTTCGACTTATTGCACTGCAATTACGCGTTTCACCGTTGGGCAGTCAGGTTGCTGAGAAGTGAGGGCAGTGGGGAGGCGTGCCTGGAGAGCTGAACGGGTAAGGACACTGGCCGCGATAGGCAGCGGTCCTGAGTTCGAGTCCCAGTGGAGCCCACATTTTGCCAAGAAGTGTGCAAACTACTGCATCACCTAGCTCGGTGACCCTACAGCTGACTTTCGAACCAGAACATGTTGTTCCTGGTGAAACGTCAGAGGACTGAGCGGTGTAGACTAGCTTAGACTGACATTTCCCGTGGTGCAACCGGGATTCGACCTTCGACTTATTGCACTGCAATTACGCGTTTCACCGTTGGGCAGTCAGGTTGCTGAGAAGTGAGGGCAGTGGGGAGGCGTGCCTGGAGAGCTGAACGGGTAAGGACACTGGCCGCGATAGGCAGCGGTCCTGAGTTCGAGTCCCAGTGGAGCCCACATTTTGCCAAGAAGTGTGCAAACTACTGCATCACCTAGCTCGGTGACCCTACAGCTGACTTTCGAACCAGAACATGTTGTTCCTGGTGAAACGTCAGAGGACTGAGCGGTGTAGACTAGCTTAGACTGACATTTCCCGTGGTGCAACCGGGATTCGACCTTCGACTTATTGCACTGCAGTTACGCGTTTCACCGTTGGGCAGTCAGGTTGCTGAGAAGTGAGGGCAGTGGGGAGGCGTGCCTGGAGAGCTGAACGGGTAAGGGCACTGGCCGCGATAGGAAGCGGTCCTGAGTTCGAGTCCCAGTGGAGCCCACATTTTGCCAAGAAGTGTGCAAACTACTGCATCACCTAGCTCGGTGACCCTACAGCTGACTTTCGAACCAGAACATGTTGTTCCTGGTGAAACGTCAGAGGACTGAGCGGTGTAGACTAGCTTAGACTGACATTTCCCGTGGTGCAACCGGGATTCGACCTTCGACTTATTGCACTGCAGTCACGCGTTTCACCGTTGGGCAGTCAGGTTGCTGAGAAGTGAGGGCAGTGGGGAGGCGTGCCTGGACAGCTGAACGGGTAAGGGCACTGGCCGCGATAGGCAGCAGTCCTGAGTTCGAGTGCCAGTGGAGCCCACATTTTGCCAAGAAGTGTGCAAACTACTGCATCACCTAGCTCGGTGACCCTACAGCTGACTTTCGAACCAGAACATGTTGTTCCTGGTAAAACGTCAGAGGACTGAGCGGTGTAGACTAGCTTAGACTGACATTTCCCGTGGTGCAACCGGGATTCGACCTTCGACTTATTGCACTGCAGTCACGCGTTTCACCGTTGGGCAGTCAGGTTGCTGAGAAGTGAGGGCAGTGGGGAGGCGTGCCTGGAGAGCTGAACGGGTAAGGGCACTGGCCGCGATAGGAAGCGGTCCTGAGTTCGAGTCCCAGTGGAGCCCACATTTTGCCAAGAAGTGTGCAAACTACTGCATCACCTAGCTCGGTGACCCTACAGCTGACTTTCGAACCCGAACATGTTGTTCCTGGTAAAACGTCAGAGGACTGAGCGGTGTAGACTAGCTTAGACTGACATTTCCCGTGGTGCAACCGGGATTCGACCTTCGACTTATTGCACTGCAGTCACGCGTTTCACCGTTGGGCAGTCAGGTTGCTGAGAACTGAGGGCAGTGGGGAGGCGTGCCTGGACAGCTGAACGGGTAAGGGCACTGGCCGCGATAGGCAGCAGTCCTGAGTTCGAGTGCCAGTGGAGCCCACATTTTGCCAAGAAGTGTGCAAACTACTGCATCACCTAGCTCGGTGACCCTACAGCTGACTTTCGAACCCGAACATGTTGTTCCTGGTAAAACGTCAGAGGACTGAGCGGTGTAGACTAGCTTAGACTGACATTTCCCGTGGTGCAACCGGGATTCGACCTTCGACTTATTGCACTGCAGTCACGCGTTTCACCGTTGGGCAGTCAGGTTGCTGAGAAGTGAGGGCAGTGGGGAGGCGTGCCTGGAGAGCTGAACGGGTAAGGGCACTGGCCGCGATAGGAAGCGGTCCTGAGTTCGAGTCCCAGTGGAGCCCACATTTTGCCAAGAAGTGTGCAAACTACTGCATCACCTAGCTCGGTGACCCTACAGCTGACTTTCGAACCCGAACATGTTGTTCCTGGTGAAACGTCAGAGGACTGAGCGGTGTAGACTAGCTTAGACTGACATTTCCCGTGGTGCAACCGGGATTCGACCTTCGACTTATTGCACTGCAGTCACGCGTTTCACCGTTGGGCAGTCAGGTTGCTGAGAACTGAGGGCAGTGGGGAGGCGTGCCTGGACAGCTGAACGGGTAAGGGCACTGGCCGCGATAGGCAGCAGTCCTGAGTTCGAGTGCCAGTGGAGCCCACATTTTGCCAAGAAGTGTGCAAACTACTGCATCACCTAGCTCGGTGACCCTACAGCTGACTTTCGAACCCGAACATGTTGTTCCTGGTGAAACGTCAGAGGACTGAGCGGTGTAGAGTAGCTTAGACTGACATTTCCCGTGGTGCAACCGGGATTCGACCTTTGACTTATTGCACTGCAGTCACGCGTTTCACCGTTGGGCAGTCAGGTTGCTGAGAAGTGAGGGCAGTGGGGAGGCGTGCCTGGACAGCTGAACGGGTAAGGGCACTGGCCGCGATAGGCAGCAGTCCTGAGTTCGAGTGCCAGTGGAGCCCACATTTTGCCAAGAAGTGTGCAAACTACTGCATCACCTAGCTCGGTGACCCTACAGCTGACTTTCGAACCAGAACATGTTGTTCCTGGTAAAACGTCAGAGGACTGAGCGGTGTAGACTAGCTTAGACTGACATTTCCCGTGGTGCAACCGGGATTCGACCTTCGACTTATTGCACTGCAGTCACGCGTTTCACCGTTGGGCAGTCAGGTTGCTGAGAAGTGAGGGCAGTGGGGAGGCGTGCCTGGAGAGCTGAACGGGTAAGGACACTGGCCGCGATAGGCAGCGGTCCTGAGTTCGAGTCCCAGTGGAGCCCACATTTTGCCAAGAAGTGTGCAAACTACTGCATCACCTAGCTCGGTGACCCTACAGCTGACTTTCGAACCCGAACATGTTGTTCCTGGTGAAACGTCAGAGGACTGAGCGGTGTAGAGTAGCTTAGACTGACATTTCCCGTGGTGCAACCGGGATTCGACCTTCGACTTATTGCACTGCAGTCACGCGTTTCACCGTTGGGCAGTCAGGTTGCTGAGAAGTGAGGGCAGTGGGGAGGCGTGCCTGGAGAGCTGAACGGGTAAGGGCACTGGCCGCGATAGGAAGCGGTCCTGAGTTCGAGTCCCAGTGGAGCCCACATTTTGCCAAGAAGTGTGCAAACTACTGCATCACCTAGCTCGGTGACCCTACAGCTGACTTTCGAACCAGAACATGTTGTTCCTGGTGAAACGTCAGAGGACTGAGCGGTGTAGACTAGCTTAGACTGACATTTCCCGTGGTGCAACCGGGATTCGACCTTTGACTTATTGCACTGCAGTTACGCGTTTCACCGTTGGGCAGTCAGGTTGCTGAGAACTGAGAGCAGTGGGGAGGCGTGCCTGGACAGCTGAACGGGTAAGGACACTGGCCGCGATAGGCAGCGGTCCTGAGTTCGAGTGCCAGTGGAGCCCACATTTTGCCAAGAAGTGTGCAAACTACTGCATCACCTAGCTCGGTGACCCTACAGCTGACTTTCGAACCCGAACATGTTGTTCCTGGTGAAACGTCAGAGGACTGAGCGGTGTAGACTAGCTTAGACTGACATTTCCCGTGGTGCAACCGGGATTCGACCTTTGACTTATTGCACTGCAGTTACGCGTTTCACCGTTGGGCAGTCAGGTTGCTGAGAACTGAGAGCAGTGGGGAGGCGTGCCTGGACAGCTGAACGGGTAAGGACACTGGCCGCGATAGGCAGCGGTCCTGAGTTCGAGTGCCAGTGGAGCCCACATTTTGCCAAGAAGTGTGCAAACTACTGCATCACCTAGCTCGGTGACCCTACAGCTGACTTTCGAACCCGAACATGTTGTTCCTGGTGAAACGTCAGAGGACTGAGCGGTGTAGACTAGCTTAGACTGACATTTCCCGTGGTGCAACCGGGATTCGACCTTTGACTTATTGCACTGCAGTTACGCGTTTCACCGTTGGGCAGTCAGGTTGCTGAGAACTGAGAGCAGTGGGGAGGCGTGCCTGGAGAGCTGAACGGGTAAGGACACTGGCCGCGATAGGCAGCGGTCCTGAGTTCGAGTGCCAGTGGAGCCCACATTTTGCCAAGAAGTGTGCAAACTACTGCATCACCTAGCTCGGTGACCCTACAGCTGACTTTCGAACCCGAACATGTTGTTCCTGGTGAAACGTCAGAGGACTGAGCGGTGTAGAGTAGCTTAGACTGACATTTCCCGTGGTGCAACCGGGATTCGACCTTCGACTTATTGCACTGCAGTCACGCGTTTCACCGTTGGGCAGTCAGGTTGCTGAGAAGTGAGGGCAGTGGGGAGGCGTGCCTGGAGAGCTGAACGGGTAAGGGCACTGGCCGCGATAGGAAGCGGTCCTGAGTTCGAGTCCCAGTGGAGCCCACATTTTGCCAAGAAGTGTGCAAACTACTGCATCACCTAGCTCGGTGACCCTACAGCTGACTTTCGAACCCGAACATGTTGTTCCTGGTGAAACGTCAGAGGACTGAGCGGTGTAGACTAGCTTAGACTGACATTTCCCGTGGTGCAACCGGGATTCGACCTTCGACTTATTGCACTGCAGTCACGCGCTTCACCGTTGGGCAGTCAGGTTGCTGAGAAGTGAGGGCAGTGGGGAGGCGTGCCTGGAGAGCTGAACGGGTAAGGGCACTGGCCGCGATAGGAAGCGGTCCTGAGTTCGAGTCCCAGTGGAGCCCACATTTTGCCAAGAAGTGTGCAAACTACTGCATCACCTAGCTCGGTGACCCTACAGCTGACTTTCGAACCAGAACATGTTGTTCCTGGTAAAACGTCAGAGGACTGAGCGGTGTAGACTAGCTTAGACTGACATTTCCCGTGGTGCAACCGGGATTCGACCTTCGACTTATTGCACTGCAGTCACGCGTTTCACCGTTGGGCAGTCAGGTTGCTGAGAACTGAGGGCAGTGGGGAGGCGTGCCTGGACAGCTGAACGGGTAAGGGCACTGGCCGCGATAGGCAGCAGTCCTGAGTTCGAGTGCCAGTGGAGCCCACATTTTGCCAAGAAGTGTGCAAACTACTGCATCACCTAGCTCGGTGACCCTACAGCTGACTTTCGAACCCGAACATGTTGTTCCTGGTGAAACGTCAGAGGACTGAGCGGTGTAGAGTAGCTTAGACTGACATTTCCCGTGGTGCAACCGGGATTCGACCTTCGACTTATTGCACTGCAGTCACGCGTTTCACCGTTGGGCAGTCAGGTTGCTGAGAAGTGAGGGCAGTGGGGAGGCGTGCCTGGAGAGCTGAACGGGTAAGGGCACTGGCCGCGATAGGAAGCGGTCCTGAGTTCGAGTCCCAGTGGAGCCCACATTTTGCCAAGAAGTGTGCAAACTACTGCATCACCTAGCTCGGTGACCCTACAGCTGACTTTCGAACCAGAACATGTTGTTCCTGGTAAAACGTCAGAGGACTGAGCGGTGTAGACTAGCTTAGACTGACATTTCCCGTGGTGCAACCGGGATTCGACCTTCGACTTATTGCACTGCAGTCACGCGTTTCACCGTTGGGCAGTCAGGTTGCTGAGAACTGAGGGCAGTGGGGAGGCGTGCCTGGACAGCTGAACGGGTAAGGGCACTGGCCGCGATAGGCAGCAGTCCTGAGTTCGAGTGCCAGTGGAGCCCACATTTTGCCAAGAAGTGTGCAAACTACTGCATCACCTAGCTCGGTGACCCTACAGCTGACTTTCGAACCCGAACATGTTGTTCCTGGTGAAACGTCAGAGGACTGAGCGGTGTAGAGTAGCTTAGACTGACATTTCCCGTGGTGCAACCGGGATTCGACCTTCGACTTATTGCACTGCAGTCACGCGTTTCACCGTTGGGCAGTCAGGTTGCTGAGAAGTGAGGGCAGTGGGGAGGCGTGCCTGGAGAGCTGAACGGGTAAGGGCACTGGCCGCGATAGGAAGCGGTCCTGAGTTCGAGTCCCAGTGGAGCCCACATTTTGCCAAGAAGTGTGCAAACTACTGCATCACCTAGCTCGGTGACCCTACAGCTGACTTTCGAACCCGAACATGTTGTTCCTGGTGAAACGTCAGAGGACTGAGCGGTGTAGAGTAGCTTAGACTGACATTTCCCGTGGTGCAACGGGGATTCGACCTTCGACTTATTGCACTGCAGTCACGCGTTTCACCGTTGGGCAGTCAGGTTGCTGAGAAGTGAGGGCAGTGGGGAGGCGTGCCTGGAGAGCTGAACGGGTAAGGGCACTGGCCGCGATAGGAAGCGGTCCTGAGTTCGAGTCCCAGTGGAGCCCACATTTTGCCAAGAAGTGTGCAAACTACTGCATCACCTAGCTCGGTGACCCTACAGCTGACTTTCGAACCCGAACATGTTGTTCCTGGTAAAACGTCAGAGGACTGAGCGGTGTAGACTAGCTTAGACTGACATTTCCCGTGGTGCAACCGGGATTCGACCTTCGACTTATTGCACTGCAGTCACGCGTTTCACCGTTGGGCAGTCAGGTTGCTGAGAACTGAGGGCAGTGGGGAGGCGTGCCTGGACAGCTGAACGGGTAAGGGCACTGGCCGCGATAGGCAGCAGTCCTGAGTTCGAGTGCCAGTGGAGCCCACATTTTGCCAAGAAGTGTGCAAACTACTGCATCACCTAGCTCGGTGACCCTACAGCTGACTTTCGAACCCGAACATGTTGTTCCTGGTGAAACGTCAGAGGACTGAGCGGTGTAGAGTAGCTTAGACTGACATTTCCCGTGGTGCAACCGGGATTCGACCTTCGACTTATTGCACTGCAGTCACGCGTTTCACCGTTGGGCAGTCAGGTTGCTGAGAAGTGAGGGCAGTGGGGAGGCGTGCCTGGAGAGCTGAACGGGTAAGGGCACTGGCCGCGATAGGAAGCGGTCCTGAGTTCGAGTCCCAGTGGAGCCCACATTTTGCCAAGAAGTGTGCAAACTACTGCATCACCTAGCTCGGTGACCCTACAGCTGACTTTCGAACCCGAACATGTTGTTCCTGGTGAAACGTCAGAGGACTGAGCGGTGTAGAGTAGCTTAGACTGACATTTCCCGTGGTGCAACGGGGATTCGACCTTCGACTTATTGCACTGCAGTCACGCGTTTCACCGTTGGGCAGTCAGGTTGCTGAGAACTGAGGGCAGTGGGGAGGCGTGCCTGGACAGCTGAACGGGTAAGGGCACTGGCCGCGATAGGCAGCAGTCCTGAGTTCGAGTGCCAGTGGAGCCCACATTTTGCCAAGAAGTGTGCAAACTACTGCATCACCTAGCTCGGTGACCCTACAGCTGACTTTCGAACCCGAACATGTTGTTCCTGGTGAAACGTCAGAGGACTGAGCGGTGTAGAGTAGCTTAGACTGACATTTCCCGTGGTGCAACCGGGATTCGACCTTCGACTTATTGCACTGCAGTCACGCGTTTCACCGTTGGGCAGTCAGGTTGCTGAGAAGTGAGGGCAGTGGGGAGGCGTGCCTGGAGAGCTGAACGGGTAAGGGCACTGGCCGCGATAGGAAGCGGTCCTGAGTTCGAGTCCCAGTGGAGCCCACATTTTGCCAAGAAGTGTGCAAACTACTGCATCACCTAGCTCGGTGACCCTACAGCTGACTTTCGAACCCGAACATGTTGTTCCTGGTGAAACGTCAGAGGACTGAGCGGTGTAGAGTAGCTTAGACTGACATTTCCCGTGGTGCAACCGGGATTCGACCTTCGACTTATTGCACTGCAGTCACGCGTTTCACCGTTGGGCAGTCAGGTTGCTGAGAACTGAGGGCAGTGGGGAGGCGTGCCTGGACAGCTGAACGGGTAAGGGCACTGGCCGCGATAGGCAGCAGTCCTGAGTTCGAGTGCCAGTGGAGCCCACATTTTGCCAAGAAGTGTGCAAACTACTGCATCACCTAGCTCGGTGACCCTACAGCTGACTTTCGAACCCGAACATGTTGTTCCTGGTGAAACGTCAGAGGACTGAGCGGTGTAGAGTAGCTTAGACTGACATTTCCCGTGGTGCAACCGGGATTCGACCTTCGACTTATTGCACTGCAGTCACGCGTTTCACCGTTGGGCAGTCAGGTTGCTGAGAAGTGAGGGCAGTGGGGAGGCGTGCCTGGAGAGCTGAACGGGTAAGGGCACTGGCCGCGATAGGAAGCGGTCCTGAGTTCGAGTCCCAGTGGAGCCCACATTTTGCCAAGAAGTGTGCAAACTACTGCATCACCTAGCTCGGTGACCCTACAGCTGACTTTCGAACCCGAACATGTTGTTCCTGGTGAAACGTCAGAGGACTGAGCGGTGTAGAGTAGCTTAGACTGACATTTCCCGTGGTGCAACGGGGATTCGACCTTCGACTTATTGCACTGCAGTCACGCGTTTCACCGTTGGGCAGTCAGGTTGCTGAGAAGTGAGGGCAGTGGGGAGGCGTGCCTGGAGAGCTGAACGGGTAAGGGCACTGGCCGCGATAGGAAGCGGTCCTGAGTTCGAGTCCCAGTGGAGCCCACATTTTGCCAAGAAGTGTGCAAACTACTGCATCACCTAGCTCGGTGACCCTACAGCTGACTTTCGAACCCGAACATGTTGTTCCTGGTAAAACGTCAGAGGACTGAGCGGTGTAGACTAGCTTAGACTGACATTTCCCGTGGTGCAACCGGGATTCGACCTTCGACTTATTGCACTGCAGTCACGCGTTTCACCGTTGGGCAGTCAGGTTGCTGAGAACTGAGGGCAGTGGGGAGGCGTGCCTGGACAGCTGAACGGGTAAGGGCACTGGCCGCGATAGGCAGCAGTCCTGAGTTCGAGTGCCAGTGGAGCCCACATTTTGCCAAGAAGTGTGCAAACTACTGCATCACCTAGCTCGGTGACCCTACAGCTGACTTTCGAACCCGAACATGTTGTTCCTGGTGAAACGTCAGAGGACTGAGCGGTGTAGAGTAGCTTAGACTGACATTTCCCGTGGTGCAACCGGGATTCGACCTTCGACTTATTGCACTGCAGTCACGCGTTTCACCGTTGGGCAGTCAGGTTGCTGAGAAGTGAGGGCAGTGGGGAGGCGTGCCTGGAGAGCTGAACGGGTAAGGGCACTGGCCGCGATAGGAAGCGGTCCTGAGTTCGAGTCCCAGTGGAGCCCACATTTTGCCAAGAAGTGTGCAAACTACTGCATCACCTAGCTCGGTGACCCTACAGCTGACTTTCGAACCCGAACATGTTGTTCCTGGTGAAACGTCAGAGGACTGAGCGGTGTAGAGTAGCTTAGACTGACATTTCCCGTGGTGCAACGGGGATTCGACCTTCGACTTATTGCACTGCAGTCACGCGTTTCACCGTTGGGCAGTCAGGTTGCTGAGAAGTGAGGGCAGTGGGGAGGCGTGCCTGGACAGCTGAACGGGTAAGGGCACTGGCCGCGATAGGCAGCAGTCCTGAGTTCGAGTGCCAGTGGAGCCCACATTTTGCCAAGAAGTGTGCAAACTACTGCATCACCTAGCTCGGTGACCCTACAGCTGACTTTCGAACCCGAACATGTTGTTCCTGGTGAAACGTCAGAGGACTGAGCGGTGTAGAGTAGCTTAGACTGACATTTCCCGTGGTGCAACCGGGATTCGACCTTCGACTTATTGCACTGCAGTCACGCGTTTCACCGTTGGGCAGTCAGGTTGCTGAGAAGTGAGGGCAGTGGGGAGGCGTGCCTGGAGAGCTGAACGGGTAAGGGCACTGGCCGCGATAGGAAGCGGTCCTGAGTTCGAGTCCCAGTGGAGCCCACATTTTGCCAAGAAGTGTGCAAACTACTGCATCACCTAGCTCGGTGACCCTACAGCTGACTTTCGAACCCGAACATGTTGTTCCTGGTGAAACGTCAGAGGACTGAGCGGTGTAGAGTAGCTTAGACTGACATTTCCCGTGGTGCAACCGGGATTCGACCTTCGACTTATTGCACTGCAGTCACGCGTTTCACCGTTGGGCAGTCAGGTTGCTGAGAAGTGAGGGCAGTGGGGAGGCGTGCCTGGAGAGCTGAACGGGTAAGGGCACTGGCCGCGATAGGAAGCGGTCCTGAGTTCGAGTCCCAGTGGAGCCCACATTTTGCCAAGAAGTGTGCAAACTACTGCATCACCTAGCTCGGTGACCCTACAGCTGACTTTCGAACCAGAACATGTTGTTCCTGGTAAAACGTCAGAGGACTGAGCGGTGTAGACTAGCTTAGACTGACATTTCCCGTGGTGCAACCGGGATTCGACCTTCGACTTATTGCACTGCAGTCACGCGTTTCACCGTTGGGCAGTCAGGTTGCTGAGAACTGAGGGCAGTGGGGAGGCGTGCCTGGACAGCTGAACGGGTAAGGGCACTGGCCGCGATAGGCAGCAGTCCTGAGTTCGAGTGCCAGTGGAGCCCACATTTTGCCAAGAAGTGTGCAAACTACTGCATCACCTAGCTCGGTGACCCTACAGCTGACTTTCGAACCCGAACATGTTGTTCCTGGTGAAACGTCAGAGGACTGAGCGGTGTAGAGTAGCTTAGACTGACATTTCCCGTGGTGCAACCGGGATTCGACCTTCGACTTATTGCACTGCAGTCACGCGTTTCACCGTTGGGCAGTCAGGTTGCTGAGAAGTGAGGGCAGTGGGGAGGCGTGCCTGGAGAGCTGAACGGGTAAGGGCACTGGCCGCGATAGGAAGCGGTCCTGAGTTCGAGTCCCAGTGGAGCCCACATTTTGCCAAGAAGTGTGCAAACTACTGCATCACCTAGCTCGGTGACCCTACAGCTGACTTTCGAACCCGAACATGTTGTTCCTGGTGAAACGTCAGAGGACTGAGCGGTGTAGAGTAGCTTAGACTGACATTTCCCGTGGTGCAACCGGGATTCGACCTTCGACTTATTGCACTGCAGTCACGCGTTTCACCGTTGGGCAGTCAGGTTGCTGAGAAGTGAGGGCAGTGGGGAGGCGTGCCTGGAGAGCTGAACGGGTAAGGGCACTGGCCGCGATAGGAAGCGGTCCTGAGTTCGAGTCCCAGTGGAGCCCACATTTTGCCAAGAAGTGTGCAAACTACTGCATCACCTAGCTCGGTGACCCTACAGCTGACTTTCGAACCAGAACATGTTGTTCCTGGTAAAACGTCAGAGGACTGAGCGGTGTAGACTAGCTTAGACTGACATTTCCCGTGGTGCAACCGGGATTCGACCTTCGACTTATTGCACTGCAGTCACGCGTTTCACCGTTGGGCAGTCAGGTTGCTGAGAAGTGAGGGCAGTGGGGAGGCGTGCCTGGAGAGCTGAACGGGTAAGGGCACTGGCCGCGATAGGAAGCGGTCCTGAGTTCGAGTCCCAGTGGAGCCCACATTTTGCCAAGAAGTGTGCAAACTACTGCATCACCTAGCTCGGTGACCCTACAGCTGACTTTCGAACCAGAACATGTTGTTCCTGGTAAAACGTCAGAGGACTGAGCGGTGTAGACTAGCTTAGACTGACATTTCCCGTGGTGCAACCGGGATTCGACCTTCGACTTATTGCACTGCAGTCACGCGTTTCACCGTTGGGCAGTCAGGTTGCTGAGAACTGAGGGCAGTGGGGAGGCGTGCCTGGAGAGCTGAACGGGTAAGGGCACTGGCCGCGATAGGAAGCGGTCCTGAGTTCGAGTCCCAGTGGAGCCCACATTTTGCCAAGAAGTGTGCAAACTACTGCATCACCTAGCTCGGTGACCCTACAGCTGACTTTCGAACCCGAACATGTTGTTCCTGGTAAAACGTCAGAGGACTGAGCGGTGTAGACTAGCTTAGACTGACATTTCCCGTGGTGCAACCGGGATTCGACCTTCGACTTATTGCACTGCAGTCACGCGTTTCACCGTTGGGCAGTCAGGTTGCTGAGAAGTGAGGGCAGTGGGGAGGCGTGCCTGGAGAGCTGAACGGGTAAGGGCACTGGCCGCGATAGGAAGCGGTCCTGAGTTCGAGTCCCAGTGGAGCCCACATTTTGCCAAGAAGTGTGCAAACTACTGCATCACCTAGCTCGGTGACCCTACAGCTGACTTTCGAACCAGAACATGTTGTTCCTGGTAAAACGTCAGAGGACTGAGCGGTGTAGACTAGCTTAGACTGACATTTCCCGTGGTGCAACCGGGATTCGACCTTCGACTTATTGCACTGCAGTCACGCGTTTCACCGTTGGGCAGTCAGGTTGCTGAGAAGTGAGGGCAGTGGGGAGGCGTGCCTGGAGAGCTGAACGGGTAAGGGCACTGGCTGCGATAGGAAGCGGTCCTGAGTTCGAGTCCCAGTGGAGCCCACATTTTGCCAAGAAGTGTGCAAACTACTGCATCACCTAGCTCGGTGACCCTACAGCTGACTTTCGAACCCGAACATGTTGTTCCTGGTGAAACGTCAGAGGACTGAGCGGTGTAGACTAGCTTAGACTGACATTTCCCGTGGTGCAACCGGGATTCGACCTTCGACTTATTGCACTGCAGTCACGCGTTTCACCGTTGGGCAGTCAGGTTGCTGAGAACTGAGGGCAGTGGGGAGGCGTGCCTGGACAGCTGAACGGGTAAGTGCACTGGCCGCGATTGGCAGCAGTCCTGAGTTCGAGTCCCAGTGGAGCCCACATTTTGCCAAGAAGTGTGTTAGCTAATGCATCACCTAGCTCGGTGACCCTACAGCTGACTTTCGAACCCGAACATGTTGTTCCTGGTGAAACGTCAGAGCGGTGTAGACTAGCTTAGACTGACATTTCCCGTGGTGCAACCGGGATTCGACCTTCGACTTATTGCACTGCAGTCACGCGTTTCACCGTTGGGCAGTCAGGTTGCTGAGAACTGAGGGCAGTGGGGAGGCGTGCCTGGACAGCTGAATGGGTAAGGGCACTGGCCGCGATTGGCAGCAGTCCTGAGTTCGAGTGCCAGTGGAGCCCACATTTTGCCAAGAAGTGTGCAAACTACTGCATCACCTAGCTCGGTGACCCTACAGCTGACTTTCGAACCCGAACATGTTGTTCCTGGTGAAACGTCAGAGGACTGAGCGGTGTAGACTAGCTTAGACTGACATTTCCCGTGGTGCAACCGGGATTCGACTTTCGACTTATTGCACTGCAGTCACGCGTTTCACCGTTGGGCAGTCAGGTTGCTGAGAAGTGAGGGCAGTGGGGAGGCGTGCCTGGACAGCTGAATGGGTAAGGGCACTGGCCGCGATTGGCAGCAGTCCTGAGTTCGAGTGCCAGTGGAGCCCACATTTTGCCAAGAAGTGTGCAAACTACTGCATCACCTAGCTCGGTGGCCCTACAGCTGACTTTCGAACCCGAACATGTTGTTCCTGGTGAAACGTCAGAGGACTGAGCGGTGTAGACTAGCTTAGACTGACATTTCCCGTGGTGCAACCGGGATTCGACCTTCGACTTATTGCACTGCAGTCACGCGTTTCACCGTTGGGCAGTCAGGTTGCTGAGAACTGAGGGCAGTGGGGAGGCGTGCCTGGACAGCTGAATGGGTAAGGGCACTGGCCGCGATTGGCAGCAGTCCTGAGTTCGAGTGCCAGTGGAGCCCACATTTTGCCAAGAAGTGTGCAAACTACTGCATCACCTAGCTCAGTGACCCTACAGCTGACTTTCGAACCCGAACATGTTGTTCCTGGTGAAACGTCAGAGGACTGAGCGGTGTAGACTAGCTTAGACTGACATTTCCCGTGGTGCAACCGGGATTCGACCTTCCCACTTATTGCACTGCAGTTACGCGTTTCACCGTTGGGCAGTCAGGTTGCTAAGACTGAGGGCAGTGGGGAGGCGTGCCTGGACAGCTGAACAGGTAAGGGAACTGGCCGCGATAGGCAGCAGTCCTGAGTTCGAGTGCCAGTGGAGCCCACATTTTGCCAAGAAGTGTGCAAACTACTGCATCACCTAGCTCGGTGGCCCTACAGCTGACTTTCGAACCCGAACATGTTGTTCCTGGTGAAACGTCAGAGGACTGAGCGGTGTAGACTAGCTTAGACTGACATTTCCCGTGGTGCAACCGGGATTCGACTTTCGACTTATTGCACTGCAGTCACGCGTTTCACCGTTGGGCAGTCAGGTTGCTGAGAACTGAGGGCAGTGGGGAGGCGTGCCTGGACAGCTGAATGGGTAAGGGCACTGGCCGCGATTGGCAGCAGTCCTGAGTTCGAGTGCCAGTGGAGCCCACATTTTGCCAAGAAGTGTGCAAACTACTGCATCACCTAGCTCGGTGGCCCTACAGCTGACTTTCGAACCCGAACATGTTGTTCCTGGTGAAACGTCAGAGGACTGAGCGGTGTAGACTAGCTTAGACTGACATTTCCCGTGGTGCAACCGGGATTCGACCTTCCCACTTATTGCACTGCAGTTACGCGTTTCACCGTTGGGCAGTCAGGTTGCTAAGACTGAGGGCAGTGGGGAGGCGTGCCTGGACAGCTGAACAGGTAAGGGAACTGGCCGCGATAGGCAGCAGTCCTGAGTTCGAGTCCCAGTGGAGCCCACATTTTGCCAAGAAGTGTGCAAACTACTGCATCACCTAGCTCGGTGGCCCTACAGCTGACTTTCGAACCCGAACATGTTGTTCCTGGTGAAACGTCAGAGGACTGAGCGGTGTAGACTAGCTTAGACTGACATTTCCCGTGGTGCAACCGGGATTCGACCTTCGACTTATTCCACTGCAGTTACGCGTTTCACCGTTGGGCAGTCAGGTTGCTGAGAACTGAGGGCAGTGGGGAGGCGTGCCTGGACAGCTGAATGGGTAAGGGCACTGGCCGCGATTGGCAGCAGTCCTGAGTTCGAGTCCCAGTGGAGCCCACATTTTGCCAAGAAGTGTGCAAACTACTGCATCACCTAGCTCGGTGGCCCTACAGCTGACTTTCGAACCCGAACATGTTGTTCCTGGTGAAACGTCAGAGGACTGAGCGGTGTAGACTAGCTTAGACTGACATTTCCCGTGGTGCAACCGGGATTCGACCTTCCCACTTATTGCACTGCAGTTACGCGTTTCACCGTTGGGCAGTCAGGTTGCTAAGACTGAGGGCAGTGGGGAGGCGTGCCTGGACAGCTGAACAGGTAAGGGCACTGGCCGCGATTGGCAGCAGTCCTGAGTTCGAGTCCCAGTGGAGCCCACATTTTGCCAAGAAGTGTGCAAACTACTGCATCACCTAGCTCGGTGGCCCTACAGCTGACTTTCGAACCCGAACATGTTGTTCCTGGTGAAACGTCAGAGGACTGAGCGGTGTAGACTAGCTTAGACTGACATTTCCCGTGGTGCAACCGGGATTCGACCTTCCCACTTATTGCACTGCAGTTACGCGTTTCACCGTTGGGCAGTCAGGTTGCTAAGACTGAGGGCAGTGGGGAGGCGTGCCTGGACAGCTGAACAGGTAAGGGAACTGGCCGCGATAGGCAGCAGTCCTGAGTTCGAGTCCCAGTGGAGCCCACATTTTGCCAAGAAGTGTGCAAACTACTGCATCACCTAGCTCGGTGGCCCTACAGCTGACTTTCGAACCCGAACATGTTGTTCCTGGTGAAACGTCAGAGGACTGAGCGGTGTAGACTAGCTTAGACTGACATTTCCCGTGGTGCAACCGGGATTCGACTTTCGACTTATTGCACTGCAGTCACGCGTTTCACCGTTGGGCAGTCAGGTTGCTGAGAACTGAGGGCAGTGGGGAGGCGTGCCTGGACAGCTGAATGGGTAAGGGCACTGGCCGCGATTGGCAGCAGTCCTGAGTTCGAGTGCCAGTGGAGCCCACATTTTGCCAAGAAGTGTGCAAACTACTGCATCACCTAGCTCGGTGGCCCTACAGCTGACTTTCGAACCCGAACATGTTGTTCCTGGTGAAACGTCAGAGGACTGAGCGGTGTAGACTAGCTTAGACTGACATTTCCCGTGGTGCAACCGGGATTCGACCTTCCCACTTATTGCACTGCAGTTACGCGTTTCACCGTTGGGCAGTCAGGTTGCTAAGACTGAGGGCAGTGGGGAGGCGTGCCTGGACAGCTGAACAGGTAAGGGAACTGGCCGCGATAGGCAGCAGTCCTGAGTTCGAGTCCCAGTGGAGCCCACATTTTGCCAAGAAGTGTGCAAACTACTGCATCACCTAGCTCGGTGGCCCTACAGCTGACTTTCGAACCCGAACATGTTGTTCCTGGTGAAACGTCAGAGGACTGAGCGGTGTAGACTAGCTTAGACTGACATTTCCCGTGGTGCAACCGGGATTCGACCTTCGACTTATTCCACTGCAGTTACGCGTTTCACCGTTGGGCAGTCAGGTTGCTGAGAACTGAGGGCAGTGGGGAGGCGTGCCTGGACAGCTGAATGGGTAAGGGCACTGGCCGCGATTGGCAGCAGTCCTGAGTTCGAGTCCCAGTGGAGCCCACATTTTGCCAAGAAGTGTGCAAACTACTGCATCACCTAGCTCGGTGACCCTACAGCTGACTTTCGAACCCGAACATGTTGTTCCTGGTGAAACGTCAGAGGACTGAGCGGTGTAGACTAGCTTAGACTGACATTTCCCGTGGTGCAACCGGGATTCGACCTTCCCACTTATTGCACTGCAGTTACGCGTTTCACCGTTGGGCAGTCAGGTTGCTAAGACTGAGGGCAGTGGGGAGGCGTGCCTGGACAGCTGAACAGGTAAGGGAACTGGCCGCGATAGGCAGCAGTCCTGAGTTCGAGTCCCAGTGGAGCCCACATTTTGCCAAGAAGTGTGCAAACTACTGCATCACCTAGCTCGGTGGCCCTACAGCTGACTTTCGAACCCGAACATGTTGTTCCTGGTGAAACGTCAGAGGACTGAGCGGTGTAGACTAGCTTAGACTGACATTTCCCGTGGTGCAACCGGGATTCGACTTTCGACTTATTGCACTGCAGTCACGCGTTTCACCGTTGGGCAGTCAGGTTGCTGAGAACTGAGGGCAGTGGGGAGGCGTGCCTGGACAGCTGAATGGGTAAGGGCACTGGCCGCGATTGGCAGCAGTCCTGAGTTCGAGTGCCAGTGGAGCCCACATTTTGCCAAGAAGTGTGCAAACTACTGCATCACCTAGCTCGGTGGCCCTACAGCTGACTTTCGAACCCGAACATGTTGTTCCTGGTGAAACGTCAGAGGACTGAGCGGTGTAGACTAGCTTAGACTGACATTTCCCGTGGTGCAACCGGGATTCGACCTTCCCACTTATTGCACTGCAGTTACGCGTTTCACCGTTGGGCAGTCAGGTTGCTAAGACTGAGGGCAGTGGGGAGGCGTGCCTGGACAGCTGAACAGGTAAGGGAACTGGCCGCGATAGGCAGCAGTCCTGAGTTCGAGTCCCAGTGGAGCCCACATTTTGCCAAGAAGTTTCGAACACGCTGTAGGGTGAAAATTCGTCCTGGAGCGGAGACAAGGCGGAGAGTATGGAGAGAGCGTCCCAGCTCGCCGTGCGCCACAGTAACTGTGGAGGAGCCGCCTCGGAATGCGCCAACCTCACGCTGGCTGCGCGGCACGTCGCCCCCGCAGCTAGGCCGTTCCGAGAACGCCGGCCCTGATAACGCGGCGTATATAGCAGAGCGGCAGCTGCTGATAAGCGACGTGGCCGGCGCTGGCGCAGCTTCCCACTCCGCCCACACACTCTGCAGCCGCTCCCCTCGCTAGGGTCCCCCGCCCCGCCCACAATCACCAGCCTTTCACATTTCATCAATTAAGTCCTTCGCAGTACAGGATGACAATTAATGAACTACACTACTGGCCATTTACTACACCACGAAGATGAAGTGCTACAGACGAGAAATTTAACCGACAGGACGAAGATGCTGTGATATGCAAATGATTAGCTTTTCAGAGCATTCACACAAGGTTGGCGCCGGTGGCGACACCTACAACGTGCTGACATGAGGAAAGTTTCCGATTTCTCATAAACAAACAGCAGTTGACCGGCGTTGCCTGGTGAAACGTTGTTGTGATGCCTCGTGTAAGAAAGAGAAATGCGTACCATCACGTTTCCGACTTTGATAAAGGTCGGATTGTAGCCTTTCGCGATTACGGTTTATCGTATCGCGACATTGCTGCTCGCGTTGGTCGAGATCCAATGTCTGTTAGCAGAATATGGAATCGGTGGGTTCAGGAGGGTAATACGGAACGCCGTGCTGGATCCCAACGGCCTCGTATCACTAGCAGTGGAGATGACAGGAATGTTATCCGCATGGCTGTAACGGATCGTGCAGCCACGTCTCGATCCCTGAGTCAACAGATGGGGGCGTTTGCAAGACGACAACCATCTGCACGAACAGTTCGACGACGTTTGCAGCAGCACGGACTATCAGCTCGGCGACCGTGGCTGCGGTTACCCTTGACGCTGCATCACAGACAGGAGCGCCTGCGTTGGTGTACTCGACGACGAACCTGGGTGCACGAATGGAAAAACGTCATTTTTTCGGATGAATCCAGGTTCTGTTCACAGCATCACGATGGTCGCATCCGTGTTTGGCGACATCGCGGTGAACGCACATTGAAAGCGTGTATTCTTCATCGCCATACTGGCGTATCACCCGGCGTGATGGTATGGGGTGCCATTGGTTTCACGTCTCGGTCACCTCTTGTTCGCATTTACGGCACTTTGAACAGTGGACGTTACATTTCAGATGTGTTACGACCCGTGGCTCTACCATTCATTCGATCCCTGCCAAACCCTACATTTCAACAGGATAATGCACGACCTCATGTTGCAGGTCCTGTACGGGCCTTTCTGGATACAGAAAATGTTCGACTGCTGCCCTGGCCAGCACATTCTCCAGAACTCTCACCAATTGAAAACGTCTAGTCAATGGTGGCCGAGCAACTGGCTCGTCACAATACGCCAGTCACTACTCTTGATGAGCTGTGGTATCGTGTAGAAGCTGCACGGGCAGCTGTACCTGTACACGCCATCCGAGCTCTGTTTGACTCAATGCCCAGGCGTATCAAGGCCGTTATTACGGCCAGAGGTGGTTGTTTTGGGTACTGACTTCCCAGGATCTATGCACCGACACTGCGTGAAAATCTAATCACATTGCAGTTCTAGTATAACATATTTGTCCAATGAACATTCGTTTATCATCTGCATTTCTTCTGGGTGTAGCAATATTAATGGCCAGTAGTGTATATTACTTGGCACAGGGACGTCATGTCGAAGTCGTCAAGTTTTGCACACTAGCATTACGGGAAAAAATCATTGGTACCCCTTCAATTATCAAACGCAATTTTCTCAAAACCAAGCGGCGCTTCGTAAGGCATATACAGTCGGAGCGGCGGTCCACCGGCGCACCCCCGTGTATCCGGCCACGGAGCCCAACCACAGTGGATGCCCCCGCAGGACGCTCCATCCTCGCTTGGCGGGCGTTGTGCCTCCTCCGTGATGTCATACCGGGACTCTTTGCAGTGAGTCTGCATCTTTACGGTTTCTCGCATTCCCTTTTTTTTTCTGCTACTCGCCACTTGGCGCCCTCAAGCGCTGGCGATGCCATCCTATCCGCGCCGTGACCTTGCAGAAATTTGGGTGCCTCCGTTGTGTCACACGGCTTGTAAGCGGAAAGTCTGCGATATACCCGCCGCCGAACAATTATGCTTGTACGCATGCTGTCAACAGCTGACTTCACAGCGTGAATAGCAGGATTGCAGCAATACAGACATGTTTCTACGGACGCCGGCCGGAGTGGCCGAGCGGTTCTAGGCGCTAGGGTCGCAGGTTCGAATCCTGCCTCGGGCACGAATGTGTGTGATGTCCTTAGTTAGGCTTAAGTAGTTCTAAGTTCTAGGGGACTGATGACCTCAGAAGTTAAGTCCCGTATAGTGCTCAGCCGGCCGGAGTGGCCAGGCGGTTCTAGGCGCTACAGTCTGGAGCCGAGCGACCGCTACGGTCGCAAGGTTCGAATCCTGCCTCGGGGATGGATGTGTGTGGATGTCCTTAGATTAGTTAGGTTCTAGGGGACTGATGACCTCAGAAGTTAAGTCCCATAGTGCTCAGCCGGCAGAAGTGGCCGTGCGGTTCTAGGCGCTACAGTCTGGAGCCGAGCGACCGCTACGGTCGCAAGGTTCGAATTCTGCCTCGGGGATGGATGTGTGTGGATGTCCTTAGATTAGTTAGGTTCTAGGGGACTGATGACCTCAGAAGTTAAGTCCCATAGTGCTCAGCCGGCAGAAGTGGCCGTGCGGTTCTAGGCGCTACAGTCTGGAGCCGAGCGACCGCTACGGTTGCAGGTTCGAATCCTGCCTCGGGCATCGATGTGTGTGATGTCCTTAGGTTAGTTAGGTTTAAGTAGTTAAGTCGCATAGCGCTCAGAACCATTTGTCTCTACCGAGATCTCGTCCGAGATGTGGAAATGAGTACGTATATTTACAAAACGGCTAAAACTTGTGAGTTAATGAGCATTGCGTTCTTATTTAAATATATGGGCGAAGCGTACAGGAATTGTGAAACGAACCCTGTCGTCCAGGACAAAGGGCGCAGATTCACCACGAGATGGGGAAACTCACAGGCGTCTATTGTCTATTGAGGACTGTGCGCTGTAGTGTGCGAGTGAGACAGACGAGGACCTACGACTTACGGTAACCGAGTAAAAGGCTTCTGTGGCGAAGGAGACGAAGCAGTGTTAAATATGGCGGACCGAAGATTGGCCATAAAGGGAAGCATTTATGGAAACTATTTAATTCTATAGTAACGCAGGGAATGAAGCCAAAGTAATTTTAATCTGCCATCCTCCAAAAATTTTCATGGTGATCCCAATAAATCTTGGATGCTGATCATATCTATAATATGTGGTTGGGTGGGGAGTGAGACAGGGTTGTAGCCACTCTGCGATGTTACTCAATCTGTATATTGACCAAGCAGTAAAGGAAACAAAAGAAAAGTTCGGAGTAGGTATTAAAATCCATGGAGAAGAAATAAAAACTTTGACGTTCGCCGATGACATTGTAATTCTATCAGAGACAGTAAAGGACTTCGAAGACCAGTTGAACGGAATGGACAGTGTCTTGAAAGGAGGATATAAGATGAACATCAACAAAAGCAAAACGAGGATAATGGAATGTAGAATTAAGTCTGGTGATGCTAAGGGAATCCGATTGGGAAATGAGACACTTGAGGTAGTAAAGGAGTTTTGCTATTTGGGGAGCAACATAACTGATGATGGCCGAAGTAGAGGGGATATAAAATGTAGACTGGCAATGGCAAGTAAAGCGTTTCTGAAGAAGAGGAATTTGAATTTGTTAACATAGCGTATAGATTTGTCAGAAAGTCGTTTCTGAAAGTATTTGTATGGAGTGAGGCCATGTATGGAAGTGAAACGTGGACGATAAATAGTTTGGACAAGAAGAGAATAGAAGCTTTAGAAATATGGTCCTACAGAAGAATGCTGAAGATTAGATGGGTAGATCATATAACTAATGAGGAGGTATTGAATAGGATTGGGGAGAAGAGGTGTTTGTGGCACAACTTGAAGAAGGGATCGGTTGTTAGGACATGTTCTGAGGCATCAAGGGATCACCAATTTAGTATTGGAGGGCAGTGTGGAGGGTAAAAATCGTAGAGGGAGACCAAGAGATGAATACACTAAACAGATTCAGAAGGATGTAGGCTGCAGTAGGTACTGGGAGATGAAGAGCCTTGTACAGGACAGAGTAGCATGGAGAGCTGCATCAAACCAGTCTCAGGACTGAAGACCACAACCACAACAACAATATGTAGAATGTTAATAATCTTTGTTTCATTTATAAAGTTTTCACATAGAAAAGAAGTCACAGGCATTACTTTACAGCACGTCCTCGCAGTCTGGGAGATAAGACGTTGTGTAAGAGAGAGAGAGAGAGAGGGGGGGGGGGTTGCGGGGGAGGAATGGAGGAACCGAGCCTGAATTACAGTGAACAACTTCCAGTAGTTATGCAAAGATGAAAGAGCTTGCAGTAGCGTCTAGAGCTGCAGCAAACCGCGGTTTGGACTAGAAGACCAACAAAACGGCACACACCGGTGTATTTTTATTCATAAAATGCGTATCTTCCACTGTCACCGAGTTCACCAGCTCGATCCTTTACGGATTCGCGAAAATTCGTAACAGAAGTGTTCCGCAGCCGGCAGGCCAAACGTTGTGCAAACGACTTCGTACTGGGCGGACGTAAAGTCGAGACTCGGCCGCACCCACCGCAGAGCTCCGAAAATAGACGGGCCGGTGGCGGTGGCGGTGGCGAGTGGCCAACGGACCGGCTGGAGTCCCGGCTTCGACCTCCAACGCGGCCAACGCTATTTCGGGTCCTCCGACTTGCTCATAAATTGCCCGCGGCGAAGGCCGCGCGCTCTGTCCTAACCTACCGCACCGACCAATATACACAACAGGCCATTAAAATTGCTACACTAAGAAGAAAGGCAGATGATAAACGGGTATTCATTGGAAAAATATATTACACTAGAACTGAAATGTGATTACATTTTCACGCTCTTTGGGTGCATAGATCCTGAGAAATCAGTACTCAGAAAAACCACCTCTGGCCGTAATAACTGCCTTGATACGCCAGGGCATTGAGTCAAACAGAGCTTGGATGGCGTGTACAGGTACAGCTGCCCGTGCAGCTTCAACACGATACCACAGTTCAAGAGTAGTGACCGGCGTATTGTGACGAGCCAGTTGCTCGGCCACCACTGACCAGACGTTTTCAATTGGTGAGAGATCTGGAGAATGTGCTGGCCAGAGCAGCAGTCGAACATTTTCTGTATCCAGAAAGGCCCGTACAGGACCTGCAACATGCGGTCGTACGTTATCGTGCTGAAATGTACGGTTTCGCAGGGATCGAATGAAGGGTAGAGCCACGGGTCGTAACACATCTGAAATGTAACGTCCACTGTTCAGAGTGCCGTCAATGCGAACAAGAGGTGACCGAGACGTGTAACCGATGGCACGACATACCATCACGCCGGGTGATACGCCAGTATAGCGATGACGAATACACGCTTCCAATGTGCGTTCACCGCGATGTCACCAAACACGGATGCGACCATCACGATGCTGTAAACGGAACCTGGATTCATCCGAAGAAATGACGTTTTGCCATTCGTGCAGCGAGGTTCGTCGTCGAGTACACCATTGCAGGTGCTCCTGTCTGTGATGGAGCGTCAAGGGTAATCACAGCCGTGGTCTCCTAGCTGATAGTCCATGCTGCTGCAAACGTCGTCGAAGTGTTCGTGCAGATGGTTTTTGTCTTGCAAACGTCTCCATCTGTTGACTCGGGGATCGAGACGTGGCTGCACGATCCGTTACAGCCGTGCGGATAAGATGCCTGTCATCTCGACTGCTAGAGATACGAGGCCGTAGGGATCCAGCACCTCGTTCCGTATTACCCTCCTGAACCCACCGATTCCATATTCTGCTAACAGTCATTGGATCTCGACCAACGCGAGCAGCAATGTTGCGATGCTATAAACCGCAATCGCGATAGGCTACAATCCGACCTTTATCAAATTTGGAAACGTGATGGTACGCATTTCTACTCATTACACGAGGCATCACAACAACGTTTCACCAGGCAACGCCGGTCAACTGCTGTTTGTGTATGAGAGATCGGTTGGAAACTTTCCTCATGTCAGCACGTTGTAGGTGTCGCCACCGGCGCCAACCTTGTGTGAATGCTCTGAAAAACCTAATTATTTGCATGTCACATCATCTTCTTCCTGTCGGTTAAATTTCGCGTCTGTAGCACGTCATCTTAATGGCCAGTAGTGTATATACGGGCTGTTTTTTTTTTCTTTGTTTCTTTTCTTTTTTTTGTTTTTTTTTCCCAAACTCTTAGAGATTGACTGATGATAGGATACGGAAGAAAAATGGTCTAATGAACTTACGTCTGGAAATGCATGCTTTCCATGGTAGAGGCCATTTACTCAGTCATAGTCTGTTACAGAGACTGCGGTCTAACACGCGCTGTACCATGTAGCCACACTTACAGTACCCACGGTATTCTCCTAGAGACTGGTACTGTTCCTCATACGTCATGACGTAGCGCCTTCACCTGCCATAGTTATTGGTAATGTCGTGTCCGACTCACTTCTCTTGCTGATTCACCTTGTAGTGGATGTGATACAGCGTTGCACACAATGGTTCCGTATTCGAGTTGTCAGCTTGCCGACATGGTGTTTGCGGAAAAGCATATGTCAACGGGCGGCGGGGGGCGAGGTTGTATCAGAAGACCTATCCCCGCCGACAACAACCACAGCATTCAATGTTTGCAACAGCGTTTCGCCGTTTGAGACAGGGTCGTTTCAGGAAGCTGGAAATCATGAAAGATGATGATGGATGTTTCGTTTGTCGGGTGCTCAACTGCACGGTCATCAGAGCCTGTACAAAGACCCAGTTTTGACACTGTCCAATTTTTACACAACCCAATCTAGCCACTGTCACGAATGATGATGATGAAATGACGAGGACAACACAAACACCCAGTCCTCGGGCAGAGAAAATGCCCAACCCGGCCGGGAATCGAACCCGGGACCCCGTGATCCAGAGGTAGCCACTAGACTATGAGCTGCAGGTGGAAATCATGACGGACGTACCAGAATTTTTTTTTTTTTTACTGTGAAGAGGTGTTGGGTTGGATTGTTGGGGGAAGACCAAACAGCGAGGTCATCGGTCTCATCGTATTAGGGAAGGACGGGGAAGAAAGTCGGCCGTGCCCTTTCAAAGGAACCATCCCGGCATTTGCCTGGAGCGATTTAGGGAAATACCGGAAAACCTAAATCAGGATGGCCGGACGCGGGATTGAACCGTCGCCCTCGCGAAGTACCAGAAATGTTCGGACACCAGACTTGGAGGAAAATGTGCTTCACACTGTGGAAGGCGACCGCCGTGTCAGTACCAGGCAGTTGGGCAGGCAGTACAGGGTAAGCCAGACGCACATTTGTACATTCTCGTAGTCTCTGTTCCTCTACTACGATAAGGATGGAAACTAAAGAAATGAACTAAAATTTGTGCCATCGCCGGGACTTGAATCCATGTCTCTTTGCTTACTGCCGGCCGGTGCGGCCGAGCGGTTCTAGGCGCTTCAGTCTGGAACGGCGCGACTGCTACGGTCGCAGGTTCGAATCCTGCCTCAGGCACGGATGTGTGTGATGTCTTTAGGTTAGTTAGGTTTAAGTAATTCTAAGTTCTAGGGGACTGATGACCTCAGATGTTGAGTCCCATAGTGCTCAGAACCATTCTGCGCTTACTCGGCAGGAATGCTAGCCACTACACCATCACACCGCTACACCTAACACATCTGCACTGAAGACCCTAGTTCAATGCCGTCCCTAACACAAACTTCAATTTACATCTTCAGCTCATTTTCCCCTTCCTAGATTGTCACTATTGCCGAGGCCCTCCGGTATTAGAATAGCACCACTGGACGTAATCGGGGATACCTGCCTATAACTCAGGCGTAGGCAATCTATAGATATATAATTGTTGGATGTGAGGTCCGCCAGTTACGCAAAACATCGTTTTTTCCAAGTTCCCAAACATGTTACGGCACCTCTGTGCCATCATCAATGGGTTTCTGTTTTAGGAGGAGGAGATTAGTGTTTAACGTCCCGTCGACAACGAGGTCATTAGAGACGGAGCGCAAGCTCGGGTGAGGGAATGATGGGGAAGGAAATCGGCCGTGCCCTTTCAAAGGAACCATCCCGGCATTTGCCTGAAGCGATTTAGGGAAATCACGGAAAACCTAAATCAGGATGGCCGGAGACGGGATCGAACCGTCGTCCTCCCGAATGCGAGTCCAGTGTGCTAACCACTGCGCCACCTCGCTCGGTGGGTTTCTGTTTTATTTATTTAATCTCTAGTCTCGGTTTGCAAAGTTTTTCAGGACAACTTTTGTTTTATTTATTACAGGTAGCTTGTCATGTTTTTCTGTGGCACGCCCTTTTTTCTCAGCATCCTTATGAGGTGTTGTGAAACACACGTAAATGTAACACATTTTCACAAATATGGTCATAAAAGCACTTTGCACTTCGTCAAAACACATTGTAATGCTAGCCATTTTGGAGACGTGCAAAGTGCTATCAGCGAGAAAAAGTTTCGGAATTTTTTCAAATCACGCATATACGAGGTGTGGCTAGAAAAAAACCGGACTAGTACTGGTGAAACAATAAAACGAATGCAATAAGGCTGAAAGTCGCGTGGCCTGTCACGTGACTCTCGCTCCGCCTACTGCTCGAGTTTCATCTGCCTCCTGCACTCAGTCTGCCCGTGGCGTCTGTTTTAAGTAGTTGACGTTTTGTCTGTGCGTCGGAAAATGTTGAGTGTACAGAAAGAACAGCGTGTTAACATCAAATTTTGTTTCAAACTAGGAAAATCTGCAAGTGAAACGTTTGTAATGTTACAAGTGTACGGCGATGATTGTTTATCGCGAACACAAGTGTTTGAGTGGTTTAAACGATTTAAAGATGGCCGCGAAGACACCAGTGATGACACTCGCACTGGCAGACCATTGTCAGCAAAAACTGATGCAAACATTGAAAAAATCGGTAAAGTTGTTCGACAAGATCGCCGTTTAACAATCAGAGCAGTGTCTGAGTTAACAGGAGTTGACAAGGAAAGTGTTAGGCAGATTCTTCATGAAACTTTCAACATGAACAAAGTGTGTTCAAAAATGGTTCCAAAGTGTCTCACAATTGAACAGAAGGAACGCCGAAGAATGATTTGTTCTGACATCCTGGAAAACATTGAAAGTGATCCCACTTTCTTACAAAATGTTATTACTTGCGATGAATCGCCAATCGATGCATTGGAAAACTCCTGGTTCTCCACGACAAAAAAAAAGCACGAATGTCAAAATCGAAATTCAAGGCAATGATGATTGTTTTTTTTTTTTTTTGACATCAAAGGGATTGTGCACATTGATTGGGTACCAGAGGGACAAACAGTGAATCAGCATTACTACATTAGCGTCCTGGCTACCCTACGTGAGCGAGTACGGAGAAAACGGAACGATTTGTGGAGAAAAAAGTCATGGATCCTTCACCAAGACAATGCCGCAGCTCACAGTGCGTTGTCAGTGAAGACGTTTTTGGCAAAACACAACATTCCCATCTTAGATCATCTACCCTACTCACCTGATTTGGCCCCCTGTGACTTTTTTCTTTTGCCTAAAGTCAAGTCAGCTTTGAAAGGAACTAGATTTGAGACTGTTGAAGCAGTAAAAGAAAAAGCGACGGAAGTAATGTATGGACTTACCGAAAATGATCTGCAGCATTGCTATGAACAGTGGAAAATTCGTATGGAGCGGTGTAGAGACCGAGGAGGAGAGTACATTGAAGGAGATAACATGAAATTGTAAGTAATTGTAAATAAATGTTTTTTCCAGCATCAGTCAGGTTTTTTTCTAGCCGCACCTCGTAGTTTGTTGGAAGGCACAGTGTTCTCATTTCCGAATACTGTATAAATGCAGTATGGGTAACTCGCCAATTACACTGCCTCGAGACATACGGAGCTACAAAGTATGTAACTTTAATTGCAGACTTCTTGTCTTGAACCTTTAACGTATGATTGTACTTCTTAATGTGTAGGTTATGACATTTTACATTACACTGCAGGGCAATCTGTCACCGCAGTCTGTATTTGACACACACACATTCGTTGGGTTCGGCAACTTACAACGGAATATTCTTTCAGCCCTAGACCTCGGGCTACGCTAGAGACCAGTATCATTACAAGCAAGATAACAGAGGGAGGGGGAGGGGTGGTCCAGTATCACATTCTAGCTAAAAAATCCGTATGCACAACATACAAACTTCTTATTGTTGGTTGTGTTTTTGGGGAAGGAGACCAGACAGCGAGGTCATCGGTCTCATCGGATTAGGGAAGGAAGTGGGCCGTGCCCTTTGAAAGGAACCATCCCGGTATTTGCCTGGAGAGATTTAGGGAAATCACGGAAAACCCAAATCAGGACGGCCGGACGCGGGATTGAACCGTCGTCCTCCCGAATGCGAGTCCAGTGTCTAACCACTGCGCCACCACGCTCGGTTCACAAAATTCTTATTAACCGACATAAACCTAGTTGACAGAGGTTTAAGCTCCTGAAATGAGTAGTGAAAACAAATTGAATTGTGGAAAAGATACTTTGAGTTTCAAGTGTCAATCATTTTTTCTTGCCCAAACATGTTTCGGCACCAGATTCAGTTCGCAAACATGGAGAAAAAAAAAATCAACATCAAGATGACGACAACTTGATGTGGAGGCTGATATTAAATTCGCACGCTCTTGAAAGATCATAGCGAGTCGTTGCACACCAACTGCACGAAAACGTCTAAAAGAATTTCGTCCCGTACATGTTTTCAATAGCAGACGTCAGAGAGACGTAGATGGCAACATTGTAATCTCATTTTCGACAAGTAGCTTCATATGATACTGTCCAGCTGTCCTTCGCGGTTGGTACAGTGGGTTGAGTTTTGCGTTAGAATACTTCAGTTCGCGAGTTCGATTTTAGGCGTAAGTGTAACATCTTTAATTTTCCGGTTTTAGACTGCTCAATATTATATTTGGCTTCTGAACCGATTACGTGAGACTTAAGCATATATACCACTGGAGTTAAATGCTGTTTATTACATCATCCACAACAAACAATCTATTCTATTAGTATTAATATGCCGGCCACAGTGGCCGAGCGGTTCTAGGCGCTACAGTCTGGAGCCGCGCGACCGCTACGTCGCAGGTTCGAATCCTGCCTCGGGCATGGATGTGTGTGATGTGCTTAGGTTAGTTAGGTTTAAGTAGTTCTAAGTTCTAGGGGACTAATGACCTCAGAAGTTAAGTCCCATAGTGCTCAGCGCCATTTGAACCATTTTGAGTATTAATATACTGACATTATACACCATTTTAATGTTTGTTAACTCGTTCCACTTTGGATGTCTGCGAACAACTGATTAAGCGTATGAATATTTAACAATAGCCATTGTGACACTGGTCTTCAGACGTGGTTTTGTGTTCAACCAGCATTTGCCATCCCTGGATTAAAAACGACAGTAAGTTCATTTTCAGTCACGTTTCCCAGATTATACAGTATGAAACCAATACGGTACTCGTTTCTAAGCATATTTAAAGCTATTTTGCCGGCCGCTGGTAGCCGAGCGGTTCTGGCGCTACAGTCTGGAACCGCGCGACCGCTACGGTCGCAGGTTCGAATCCTGCCTGGGGCATGGATGTGTGTGTTGTCCTTAGGTTAGTTAGGTTTAAGTAGTTCTAAGTTCTAGTGGACTGATGACCACAGCAGTTGAGTCCCATAGTGCTCAGAGCCATTTGAACCATTTTTTTTAAAGCTATTTTTATTCCGCGCCGTCCGTGAAAACAAACGGATTGTCGTGAATTCAGTTCCTCGTTGCTCCAGTTTTACTTATTAAATGCTGTTTGTAATAAAGAATGAACATTGCAGGTAATATTGTTTCGCAAAGCATCGCGAAAATGTTGCCGCTGAGATAATACACTTTCGCTGACAGTCCCTTGTTGAGTAATTACTGAAAATTAGCAACATGACGGAAACAGTTTATTTACACACTTCAATGTGATAGGCATACTGTTTGCTCATTTTTTTTTTGTAGTTAGACGGATCATATTTACATTCGTGATGGTTTTTTTTTTTTTTTTAGTTCTGCAAGAATGGCTTCATGGAGGTCGCATAGCTCCACGACACACCAAGTTCTTGTTGATGATGCTCGGAGGAGGAGGTAACAATAGAGCTCGCATGAGGTCGAAAACGTGGAGGAGACTCCGGTGTAGACGATGTGGCCACCATCTCTACCGTTTGAAAAACCACCACGATGTCTGTTGTAGTCTGGGTAACACAGTGGACCAGTGGGTGATGCATTGTCTACGGTTGATTCTGAACACCAGTCCTTTGGGAGATGCCTTCCTCCTAAGGGCGCAGGATTAGCCGAGCGGTCTGAGGCGCTGCAGTCATGGACTGTGCGGCTGGTTCCGGCGGAGGTTCGAGTCCTCCCTCGGGCATGGGTGTGTGTGTTTGTCCTTAGGATAATTTAGGTTAAGTAGTGTGTAAACTTAGGGACTGATGACCTTAGCAGTTAAGTCCCATAAGATTTCACACACATTTGAACATTTTTTCTCCTAAGGGCATACGTTTACCGACAGAAGTTGACCGTGCTAATTTCCTTCAGATTTTTTTTTTTTTTTCAAACGTTTGTGCACAGATTTTGTGCTCCTCATTCATCAGTATGAATATTTACCACCTGGTAACTCATGGTGAACTTCGAAATACATAACAACTTGAGCACTTTTATTGACTGCTATTCGCCGGCCGCTGTGGCCGAGCGGTTCAAAGTGCTTCAGCCCGGAACCGCGCTGCTGCTACGGTCGTAAGTTCGAATCCTGCGTCGGGCATGGATGTGTGTGATGTCCTTAGGATAGTTAGGTTTAAATAGTTCTAAGTCTAGGAGACTGATGACCTCAGATGTTGTCCCACGGTGCTTAGAGCCATTTGAACCATTCATTAATATTCGCAAAGAGAAGTGAAATGTATTTCATGTTATGCTTGATAAAAATTATTGTCACTTAAAGGGTTAATCGATATACAGCAAATACAACTTGTGCAATTACTTATATTTAGTACTAACACAGAAACCAGAGTAGTCTTTTTCATTATATCATCATGATATCACTTTTATACATACGTTTTTAATTTAACGATTTACGCTTCCCCGTTTTCTTCAGTTATATCATTGGTCTATCCCTGCTTCTTTTATGGTAGGTATTTCTATTGCTATCATAGAGATGATACATAGCCGCGCTGTCTACGCGTTAATGTTTGACTACGCTTCATCACCTGCACTGGATTTGACCATGTGATCTATCCGCTTTGGTTTTATGAAGGATATGCTGCCACTTTTAGAGCGTTTAAAATATTGCAGTCGGCTGCTCCTAAATGCTTTAACTATATTTCACATATCGACCTTGATATATTCTGTAGTTATCTCTGTATCATATGTAACTTATTATGAGGCGATCATTACTCTAACTGAATATTTCTGTCAAGTCTGATGCATCATTTTTACGCTCAACGTTAAAAGAACTGTAGTTTTTAGCACATGTATCGTGTAAAACAGTTTATGCAGCAGCATTGTTGAGCAGATCAAGATTAGGAAATTAAAAAATAATTATAACAACAACACACGTAAAAAAGAGAAAAAAATAAACTTGAATTGGCCTTCCAACTAACATAAAATACACACAATAAGATATCCCTTTTATGGGGGTCCAAAATTACACATTACAAGACAGTGATTAAGCAAGAAGCACTGTATGCAGCAGAAACACTAAACATGAATTTCGAAGGCCAAATGGAGAAACTTGAGCTAAAGGAATGAAAAATTTTAAGAAAAATCATAGGGCCAAAATTTCAAGACAATAAGACTGTATACGTCAAAAATGAAACTCTCTGCAAGAAAATTGAAAAACTTTCAGATACTATGCGAAAAAGGAGAATAAATTTGTATGGTCATCTTCTCAGAATGAATTCCAACAGATTAACTAAACAAATCTTTGACTTTCTCCTTAACCACCAAACGAAACCGAACTGATTTAAAGAAACTTAGAAAGGCCTCGTAGAATTAAAGATTTCAGAAAATTCACTTATTGATCGAACAGCTAAATTAATTACTGAAGATGAGAACATACAGTTCCAAGACAAATCTACACAAAAGTCCATATCCTTCATCTCGGAAAAAGAGAGGACAAGAAGATCAGAAAGAATAATTAAATACTTGGTCCTAAGAAAAGAACAACGGACAAAGAAATGATTGATCCAGCGTACCCCAAAGAGGGTGAAACGAAAGAACAAGAACACACGCACCAAAATCACAGGCAAAACTTTGGGACCAGTCGAAGAGCAAACACAATACAGAGGACGTCATAATAACTAATTTTATATCATAATAACTAATTTTATACAGAGATTTAAAAAAAAATACAGGCGTGACTGGAAAAAGAAGAATAGCCCTCTACGGCCACATGCCAAGGATGAATCCCAACAGACAGGCAATAAATTAGAAATGCATAACACATGGCGCAAAGGAGTTGGAGAAAGCACATGGACGAACACCGAATTACTACGCAAGATAATGGGGAAAAACTGTTACTCGGAAACCAATTACTGGACTACAAAGGTTTACACGAAAAACTCAACAAAAGAAACTGGAGCCAGCTGGACAGAAGAAAAGAGAGAGAAACATCGACGAGTGGTGAGAGAAATGTGATAGAAAAGAAACAGTTGTAATGAAGGTGGTCCACGGCGACCCATACGTAAAAGAAGAAGAAGTGTACAGGACTCTAACTCGAGTATTCCAACGAGAAATTCTGCCTTCTGAAACAGGTAGACAGGACGGATATGTAGTACTGAACGAGGGTATTTGTCGGACAAATGAGGAGGTCACTGCTCGAAAAATAAGATTTCACTATGTATCGACTGAGCATAGCTAGATGCACCCACTATTGAAGTAGTTTGTTGATTTTTCAACACATTGTGAAGTAATGTAAGCACATTTTAAATCACTGAAAGTTAATTAACTTGATTTACAGATTTTTTTCCCAAATCTTTATTTTTCTCTCTCGTAAAAGTAACTTCTTGCGGCTTAGGCTCGAATCAGTCTGACATCGTCAAAGGGTTGCAGTGCTGCCAAATTGTCTCTGACGTTCATTTTCTGCCAAAAATATTAAGAGGAAGAAACTTTGTTACAGGTGATTTCGTATTATTAAGAGGAATATAATAATTCCAATCCCAAAAAAAGCAGGTGTTGACAGCTGTAAAAATTACCGAACTATCAGTTTAATAAATAGCAGCTGCAAAGTACTAACGCGAATTCTGTGTAGACGAATGGAAAAACTGGTAGAAGCCAACCTCGGGGAAGATCAGTTTGGATTCCATACCAATACTGGAAGACGTGAGGCAATACTGACCCTACAACTTATCTTAGAAAATATATTAAGGAAAGGCAAACCTACGTTTCTAGCATTTGTAGACTTAGAGAATGCTTTTGACAATGTTGACTGCAATACTCTCTTTCAAATTCTGAAGATGGCAGGGGTAAAATACAGGGAGCGAAAGGCTATTTACAATTTGTTCAGAAACAAGATGGCAGTTGTAAGAGTTGAGGCACATTAAAGGGAACCAGTGGTTGGGAAGGGAGTGAGACAGGGTTTTAGCCAATCCCTGATGTTATTCAATCTGTATATTGAGCAAGCAGTAAAGGAAACAAAGGAAAGATTCGGAGTAGGTATTAAAATCCACAGAGAAGAAATAAAAACTTTGAGGTTCGCCGATGACATTGCAATTCTGTCAGAGACAGCAAAGGACTTGGAAGAGCAGTTGAACGGAATGGACAGTGTCTTGAAAGGAGGATATAAGATGAACATCAACAAAAGCAAAACGAGGATAATGGAATGTAGTCGAATTAAGTCGGGGGATGCTGAGGGTATTAGATTAGGAAATGAGACACTTAAAGTAGTTAAGAAGTTTTGCTATTTGCGGAGCAAAATAACTGATGATGGTCGAAGTAGAGGGGATATAAAATGTAGACTGGCAATGGCAACGAAAGCGTTTCTGAAGAACATATATTTGTTATCATCGCCGGCCGGTGCGGCCGAGCGGTTCTAGGCGCTTCAGCCTGGAACTGCGCGGCCCTTACGGTCGCAGGTTCGAATCCTGCCTCGGGAATGGATGTGTGTGATGTCCTTAGGTTAGTTAGGTTTAAGTAGTTCTAAGTTCTAGGAGACTGATGACCTCACATATTAAGTCCCATAATGCTCAGAGCCATTTGAACCATTTTATTTTATTTTATTTTGTTTCTTTTTGTTTTCATGGAGTATAGATTTGTCAAGTATTTGTATGGAGTGTAGCCGTGTATGGAAGTGAAACATGGACGATAAATAGTTTGGACAAGAAGAGAATAGAAGCTTTCGAAATGTGGTGCTACAGAAGAATGCTGAAGATTAGATGGGTAGATCACATAACTAATGAGGAGGTATTGAATAGAATTGGGGAGGAGTTTGTGGCACAACTTGACCAGAAGAAGGGATCGGTTGGTAGGACACGTTCTCAGGCATCAACGGATCACCAATTTAGTACTGGAGGGCAGCGTGGATGGTAAAAATCGTAGAGGGAGACCAAGAGATGAATACACTAAGATTCAGAAGGATGTAGGTTGCAGTAGGTACTGGGAGATGAAGAAGCTTGCACAGGATAGAGTAGCATGGAGAGCTGCATTAAACCAGTCTCAGGACTGAAGACCACAACAACAGGAAGCAAGGAAGAAATGTGGCGCCCCAGCGCGTGAATTTTGGTTCACCACTGTATAGACTTACTTTAAGCTTAGAATATAGGTGCATAATTTATTCTGATGATGAGCTCAGGGTCGAAACGGCTAGCGACCTGCAGCAATCCGCACAGCTCGACAGAGTATTGCGGCGAGGCTGTTACCTGAGGCGGGCTGGTCAGGAGAGAAGAAGGCAGGACGCTGGCTGTCAGACGCCGGCCGTCAGCTGGCGCTCAGCTGGCGGAACACACACCGCTGCCTGCTCGCCACCCGCGCCGCGCACACACAAAGCCAGCAGCCGGCAGCCGGCAACACGCGGGGCTCACAGCTGGCCCGACGCCCAGCCGCTCCTTTGTTCTCGCCCGGCCGGCCGGCTACGTCACCGCGGCTGCGGGGAGGGGGGCCGCGCGCTGCCAACCTCTGCGCGACGAAACCGGTCCCGCTAAACTGAGTGCTCAAGCCGCCGCCCGTTCTGTAGGTCACCGCTGGCGGAGACTGGCCGAGGAGGGCTCGTCGTACGACGGAACACGTACACGGGCAATAGAAGTCGAATATTGCCGACAGTATGGAGCATTGCCCACTATACCTGTTCGCCAACCTAGCCGGCGACTGTTTTGCAGCGTCATACGCGGCAAGTAGATATTGCACATTGCTGTCAATATTGCCCGACAATGTAGCCGAGCAACAGACACTATAAAAAGGTACACAGCCAATAGATACCGCCCCCAATGCTACCCGGCAACGTAGCCGGCTGACACTAACGCTTACATACTGGGGCAACTTGTTCGGCAACACCGCCAGCGACTACGCGAGGTACACCGCAAATAGGTACTATATATTGCCGTCAATATTGCCGGGCAATATTGAAAAGGCTATGAATTGGAGCTACTTGTTCGGCAACACTGCCAGAGGCTCTTTGCGCGAGGCACACGGCCAATAGAAGTTGCATATTGCCGTCAATATTGGCCGACAATATAGCCGAGCAACAGACACTATAAAAAGGTACACAGTCAACAGATATTGCATACAGCCCCCAATACTGCCCGGCAACGTAGCAGGCTGACACTTGTACGGCAACACCGCCAGCGACTGTTTGTGCCCGGTACTTGGTCAAGAGGTGCTGCATATTGCCGTCAATATTGCCCGGCACTATTGAAGCTCCACTAATCGGATATACTTGTTCGACGACACTGCCAGAGGCGATTTGCGCGAATGCACGGCCAATGGAAGTTTCATATTGCTGTCAATATTGCCCGACAATGTAGCCGAGAAACAGACACTACAAAAACGTACACAGCCAATAGATATTGCATACAGCCCCCAATACTGCCCGGCAACATAGCCGGGTTACACTGACACTTTGAGTACTGGAGCCACTTGTTCGGCAACACCGACAGCGACTGTTTGCGCCCCGTACACGGTCAATAGGTACTGCATATTGCCGTTAATATAGCCGAACTATATTGAAGGGCTATGAATTGGAGCTACTTTGTTTGGCAACACTGCCAGAGGCTATTTGCGCAAGGCACACGGCCAATAGAAGTAGCATATTGCCGTCAATATTGCCCGACAATATAGCCGCGCAGTAGACACTATAAAAAGGTACACAGTCACAGATATTGCATACAGCCCCCAATACTGCCCGGCAACGTAGCCGGCTGACACTGACGTTATGTGTAGTGGAGCCACTTGTTCGGCGACACCGCCAGAGACTGTTTGCGTGAGGTACACGGCAAATAGGTACTACATATTCTCGTCAATATTGCCGGGCAATATTGAAGGGCTATGAATTGGAGCTACTTGTTCGGCAAACTGCCAGAGTCTATTTGCGCGAGGCACACGCCTAATAAATGTTGCATATTGCCGTCAATATTGCCCGACAATATAGCCGAGCACCAGACACTATAAAAAGGTACACAGTCAACAGATATTGCATACAGCCCCCAATACTGCCCGGCAACGTAGCAGGCTGACACTTGTACGGCAACACCGTCTGCGACTGTTTGCGCCCGGTACTTGGTCAAGAGGTGCTGCATATTGCCGTCAATATTGCCCGGCACTATTGAAGCTCCACGAATCGCATATACTTGTTCGACGACACTGCCAGAGGCGATTTGCGCGAATGCACGGCAAATGGAAGTTTCATATTGCTGTCAATACTGCCCGACAATGTAGCCGAGAAACAGACACTATAAAAACGTACACAGCCAATAGATATTGCATACCGCCCCCAATACTGCCCGGCAACATAGCCAGGTTACACTGACGCTTTGTGTACTGGAGCCACTTGTTCGGCAACACCGTCAGCGACTGTTTGCGCCCGGTACACGGTCAATTGGTACTGCATGTTGCCGTCAATATTGCCGAGCTATATTGAAGGGCTATGAATAGGAGGTACTTTGTTTGGCAACACTGCCAGAGGCTATTTGCGCAAGGCACACGGCCAATAGAAGTAGCATATTGCCGTCAATATTGCCCGGCAATATAGCTGCGCAATAGACACTATAAAAAGGTACACAGTCAACAGATATTGCATACAGCCCCCAATACTGCGCGGCAACGTAGCCGGCTGACACTTGTTCGACAACACCGCCAGCGACTGTTTGCGCCCGGTACTTGGTCAACAGGTCCTGCATATTGCCGTCAATATTGCCCGGCAATATTGAAACTACGAATCGGATATACTTACTCGGCAACACTGCCTGAGGCTATTTGCGCGAGGTACGCGGCAAATAGATACTGCCTATAGCTGTCAATATTTCCCGACAATATAGCCGCGCTATAGACACTGTAAAAAGGTACACAGTCAACAGATCTTGCATACCGCCCCCAATACTGCCCGGCAACATAGCCGGGTTACACTGACGCTTTGTGTACTGGAGCCACTTGTTCGGCAACACCGTCAGCGACTGTTTGCGCCCGGTACACGGTCCTTAGGTACTGCATATTGCCGTCAATATTGCCGAGCTATATTGAAGGGCTATGAATTGGAGCTACTTGTTCGGCAACACTGCCAGAGGCGATTTGCGCGAGGTGCACGGCCAATACAAGTTTCATATTGCTGACAATGTAGCCGAGCGACAGACACTATAAAAAGGTACACAGCAAATACATATTGCATATAGCCCCCAACACTGCCCGGCAACGTAACCGGCTGACACTGGCCCTATACATACTAAAGTCACTTATTCGGCAACACCGCCAGCGACTGTTTGCGCAAGGGACACGGCCAATAGGTACTACATATTGCCGTCAATACTGTCAGCGAATATCGAAGTGCTACGAATCGGAGCTGCTTGTTCGGCAACACTACAAGAGGCTATTTGCGCATGGTACACCGCCAGTAGATATCGCATATCGTAGCCAATATTGCCTGGCAACGTTGCTGGGCGACATTCACGCTACACATACTGGGGCTACTTGTTCGGCATCACTGCCAGCGACTGTTTGTGGCAACGTATACAGCCAATACATATTGCATGTTTTTGTCAGTATTGCTCAACAACGTCGACGGGCAACACTGACTACATACGGACTGGAGCTATTCGTTCGGCAGCATTGCCGCCGTCTCTTTGCTAGACAGTCAACGGATATTTCGACAATATTGCCTGGCAATGCTTTAAGGCAGCATTGACGCTCTAGGAATTGGAGCTACTTATTTGGCAACGCTGTCATTGACTATGTCCTCAAGGTACACGGCCAATAGATATTACACGTTGCCGTCAATATTGCCCGGCAACATAACTGGGCAACGTTGGTAATATAAGAATGTACACTGCCAATCTTCCTCTTCTTTGACGACTGCCTTTATCCTGCATGGTGCGCAGGGTCGTCAGTGTTAAGTACGAATTTGGCATGGTTAATTGGAATGGGTGGCTTGATGCCATTCCTACCCCAGGACAGAATTGGTGTACCCCAGGTGTCTGTGTCTAGCGTAAATCATGAAATAGTGCGAACGTGTTTCAAATGTCTGCAAGTCGTGTAAGTGAGGCAGGTCGTGGGGTATTCACCTAGTGGGATGTGGAAAACCGCCTAAAAGCCACATCCACGCTGGCTAGGACACCGGCCTTCGTCGTTAATCCGACGGGCGGCTTCGATGCGGGGCCGGCGCGCCTACCCGAGTCCAGAAATCAGCGTATTGGCGCTCTCGGCTAACTTGGCGGGTCGAGAACGTACACCGCCAAAAGATGCTACGTATTGTCGTCAATATTGCCTGGCAACGTTGCGGGCGATATTGGCACTATACGAACTGGTGCTACTTGTTCTGTAACTGCCAGCGACTGTTCACGCAAGGTACACGGCCAATAGATACTGCATACTGCCGCCAATATTGCATGAGAAAGTTGCCGAGCAACACTGGTGCTATGTGACTGTGGTCACTTTCTCGGCAACATAGCCGGTGACTGCTTGCAGCAACGTACACAGTGGACAGATACTGAGTATAGCCGATAATACTGCCTGGCAACATAGCCGTGCAACATCGAAGCACTACGAATTGGCGCTGCTTGTTTGGCAACATTACCAGAGGCTATTTGCGCATGGTACACCGCCAATAGCTATCGCATATTGCAGCCAATATTGACCGGCAACGTTGCTGTGCGACATTCACGCTATACATACTGGAGCTACTTGTTCGGCACCACTGCCAGCGACGTATACAGCCAATACATACTGCATGTTTTTGTCAGTATTGCTCAACAACGTCGACGGGCAACACTGACTATATACGGACTGGAGCTATTCGTTCAGCAGCATTGCCGGCGACTGTTTGCGCAAGCTAGACAGTCAACAGATGTTAGATATTTGGACAATATTGCCTGGCAATGCTTTAAGGCAACATTTACGCTCTAGGGATTGGAGCTACTTATTTGGCAACACTGCCATTGACTATGTCCTCACGGTACACGGCCAATAGATATTACACGTTGCCGTCAATATTGCCCAGCAACATAAGCAGGCAATGTTGCCACTGTAAGAGCACACACTGCCAATCTTCTTCTTTGACTACTGCCTTTATCCCACATGGAGCACAGGGTCAGCAGGGTTAAGTACAGATTTGGCATGGTTAGTTGGAAGATGTGGCCGGATGCCCTTCCTACCCCCCCAGGACAAAATTGGTGTCTGGCGTAAATCATGAAATAGTGCGAAAGTGTTTCAAATGTGTGCAAGTCGTGTAACTGAGGCAGGACGTGAGGAGCAGACCAGTATTCACCCCGTGGGGTGTGGAAAACCGCCTAAAAACCACATCCAGGCTCGCCGGCACACTGGCCCTCGTAGTTAATGGGCCGGGCGGATTCGATCCGGGGCCCGTGCGTCTATCTGAGTCGAAGAAGCAGCTAACCTGGCGGGCCGAGAACGTACACTGCCAACAGATGCTACATACTGTCGTCAATATTGCCTGGCAACGTTGCGGGCGATATTGGCACTATACGAACTGGAGCTACTTGTTCTGTAACTGCCAGCGACTGTGCAAGGTACACGGCGAATAGGTAATGCATATCGCCGCCAATATTGCATGAGAAAGTTGCCGATCAACATTGGCGTTACATGAAGTGCGGTCACTTGTTCGGCAACGTAACCGGCGACTGCTTGCAGCAACGTACACAGTCGACTGATACTGGATACAGTAGATTATACTGCCCGGCAATGTAGCTGTGCAACATCGAAGCGCTACGAATTGGCGCTGCTTGTCTGGCGACTCTACCAGAGGCTATTTGCGCTTGGTACACCGCCGCCGGTCGGTGTGGCCGTGCGGTTAAAGGCGCTTCAGTCTGGAACCGCGTGACCGCTACGGTCGCAGGTTCGAATCCTGCCTCGGGCATGGATGTGTGTGATGTCCTTAGGTTAGTTAGGTTTAATTAGTTCTAAGTTCTAGGCGACTGATGACCTCAGAAGTTAAGTCGCATAGTGCTCAGAGCCATACACCGCCAACAGATATCGCATATGAAGACGGCATCGGGATTAATGAGACCATACAACGTTTTGCCAATGTCCAGTGCTGAAGATCACGCGTCCGTTTCAGACTTACACTCCTGGAAATTGAAATAAGAACACCGTGAATTCATTGTCCCAGGAAGGGGAAACTTTATTGACACATTCCTGGGGTCACATACATCACATGATCACACTGACAGAACCACAGGCACATAGGCACAGGCAATAGAGCATGCACAATGTCGGCACTAGTACAGTGTATATCCACCTTTCGCAGCAATGCAGGCTGCTATTCTCCCATGGAGACGATCGTAGAGATGCTGGATGTAGTCCTGTGGAACGGCTTGCCATGCCATTTCCACCTGGCGCCTCAATTGGACCAGCGTTCGTGCTGGACGTGCAGACCGCGTGAGACGACGCTTCATCCAGTCCCAAACATGCTCAATGGGGGACAGATCCGGAGATCTTGCTGGCCAGGGTAGTTGACATACACCTTCTAGAGCACGTTGGGTGGCACGGGATACATGCGGACGTGCATTGTCCTGTTGGAACAGCAAGTTCCCTTGCCGGTCTAGGAATGGTAGAACGATGGGTTCGATGACGGTTTGGATGTACCGTGCACTATTCAGTGTCCCCTCGACGATCACCAGTGGTGTACGGCACACCATGATGCCGGGTGTTGGCCCTGTGTGCCTCGGTCGTATGCAGTCCTGATTGTGGCGCTCACCTGCACGGCGCCAAACACGCATACGACCATCATTGGCACCAAGGCAGAAGCGACTCTCATCGCCGAAGACGACACGTCTCCATTCGTCCCTCCATTCACGCCTGTCGCGACACCACTGGAGGCGGGCTGCACGATGTTGGGGCGTGAGCGGAAGACGGCCTAACGGTGTGCGGGACCGTAGCCCAGCTTCATGGAGACGGTTGCGAATGGTCCTCGCCGATACCCCAGGAGCAACAGTGTCCCTAATTTGCTGGGAAGTGGCGGTGCGGTCCCCTACGGCACTGCGTAGGATCCTACGGTCTTGGCGTGCATCCGTGCGTCGCTGCGGTCCGGTCCCAGGTCGACGGGCACGTGCACCTTCCGCCGACCACTGGCGACAACATCGATGTACTGTGGAGACCTCACGCCCCACGTGTTGAGCAATTCGGCGGTACGTCCACCCGGCCTCCCGCATGCCCACTATACGCCCTCGCTCAAAGTCCGTCAACGGCACATACGGTTCACGTCCACGCTGTCGCGGCATGCTACCAGTGTTAAAGACTGCGATGGAGCTCCGTATGCCACGGCAAACTGGCTGACACTGACGGCGGCGGTGCACAAATGCTGCGCAGCTAGCGCCATTCGACGGCCAACACCGCGGTTCCTGGTGTGTCCGCTGTGCCGTGCGTGTGATCATTGCTTGTACAGCCCTCTCGCAGTGTCCGGAGCAAGTATGGTGGGTCTGACACACCGGTGTCAATGTGTTCTTCTTTCCATTTCCAGGAGTGCATTGTATGTTAACCGGGGACCTAGAAACGACGGAGAGGCTCCGTCCCCACCGCAGCCGCAGTGGTCCACAACCCCACGACGACTACCCCAGTCCACCCCTCCGCCGCCCCACACCCAACCCAGGCTTATTGTGCGGTTCGGCCCCCGGTGGACCCCGCCAGGGAACGTCTCACACCAGACGAGTGTAACCCCTATGTTTGCGTGGTAGAGTAATGGTGGTGTACGCGTACGTGGAGAACTTGTTGGCGCAGCAATCGCCGACATGGTGCAGCTGAGGCGGAGTAACGGGAACCAGCCCGCATTCGCCGAGGCAGATGGAAAACCGCCTAAAAACCATCCACAGACTGGCCGGCTCACCGGACCTCGACACAAGTCCGCTGGCCGGATGTTGGTTCGTCCGCAGTTCGCCGCCTGTCCTCTACCAGTCTGCCCAGCCTACGACGTTCGACATCTGTAATGAGGGCGGCCGCCAAATCCCTCTACGTCTAGGCGTAATTCCACCTTGCTTTCGCAACGTGTTGAAAGCACTCGCCACAGAACTCCTCGAACACCCGACAACTCGTGCAGTTTTCGATATTCTCGTGCCCAACCTCCGGGTCATCACCATCTGCCCTCGGTCAAACTCTGATAGCCGGCCGCCGGTGGCCGAGCGGTTCTAGGCGCTTCAGTCTGGAAACGCGCGACCGCTACGGTCGCAGGTTCGAATCCTGCCTCGGGCATGAATGTGTGTGCTGTCCTTAGCTTAGTTAGCTTTAAGTAGTTCTAAGTTCTAGGGGACTGATGACCTGAGACAGCACGCTCACTGGTGTGTGTCTGCGTGTGTCTGACTAGCAGCCATTCCTCGCCAGGTGACGCTGCAATCGCCCGAACAGCTTTATATGGATAGTGGATCGGTGGTCATAATGTTCTGGATAATCGGTGTACCTGAGACACAGAAAGAAGTCCAGCCACAAACTCAGCAGCACATCGCGGACACCACACACATAAAAAAGGTGCCAACAAAGTAGCCCGGCAATATTGCCAGGCAATCTTGCGGTCAACATTGCTTACTGCACGACCTGAAGCCACCAGTTCCGCAAGACTATCAGCGACTGTTTGGGGCAACGTACGGTTCCAATAGAAATTTCATATTGCTGGCAACTAGGCTCATTCCACATTGCTCCCAACATTGCCTTCTGCACGAACTGCACCTGCTGGAAGATCTGCAGCGGATAGGCACTTGGTGCAGGGAGTGGCAACTGACCCTTAACATAGACAAATGCAATGTATTGCGAATACATAGAAACAAGGAGCCTTTATTGTATTGTCAGTAGGCTGTTTAGGTTTTTTTATTGGTAACGCCACCTCTGTATAGAAAATCACTGGCTGTGCGGTGTGCAGTCTGTGGCTGCTTTGCATTGTTGTAATACTCGCCATTGTAGTGTTAGGCAGCTGGCTGCGAACAGCGCATAGCGTTGGGCAGTTGGAGGTGAGCCGCCAGCAGTGGTGGATGTGGGGAGAGAGATGGCGGAGTTTTGTAATTTGTCATGAACTGCTATATATATGATGATATCAAGGTAAATACATTCTTTGTTCTCTATTAATATCTTTCATTTGCTAACTATCCCTATCAGTAGTTAGTGCCTTCCATAGTTTGAATCTTTTATTTAGCTGGCAGTAGTGGCGCTCGCTGTATTGCAGTAGCTTGAGCAGCGAAGATTTTTGTGAGGTAAGTGATTTGTGAAAGGTATAGTTTAATGTTAGTCAGGGCCATTCTTTTGTAGGGAATTTTGAAAGTCAGATTGCGTTGCGCTAAAAATATTGTGTGTCAGGTTAAGCACAGTCTTGTACTATTATTGAAAGGGGACGTTACAGTATGATTATATGATAGCGGAACAAACACTGGTAGGCAGTTACTTCTGTAAAATGGGAGTATGCGTACGGAACGATTTGAAGTGGAAAGATCAAATAAAATTAATTGTTGGTAAGGCGGGTGCCAGGTTGAGAATCATTGGGAGAGTCCTTATAAAATGTAGTCCATCAACAAAGGAGGTGACTTACAAAACACTCGTTCGACCTATACTCGAGTATTGCTCGTCAGTGTGGGATCCGTACCAGATCGGGTTGACGGAGGAGATAGAGAAGATCCAAAGAAGAGCGGCGCGTTTCGTCACAGGGTTATTTGGTAAGCGTGGTAGCGTTACGGAGACGTTTGGCAAACTCGAGTGGCAGACTCTGCAAGAGCGGCGCTCTGCATCGCGGTGTAGCTCGCTGTCCAGGTTTGGAGAGGGTGCGTTTCTGGATGAGGTATCGAATATATTGCTTCCCCCTACTTATACTTCCCGAGGAGAACAACGAATGTAAAATTAGAGAGGTTCGAGCGCGCACGGAGGCTTTCCGGCAGTCGTACTTTCCGCGAACCGTACGCGACTGGAACCGGAAATGGAGGTAATGACAGTGGCACGTAAAGTGCCCTCCGCCACACACCATTAAGTGGCTTGCGGAGTATAAATGTAGACGCAGATGTAGAAATGCTGTGGAAACATGACGGCTGAAAAGTGTTTAATTTGACATCCTCTTCCCAGAAAGTGCTCTCTCGAAATTTCAATAGTAAATCTCTCCGTGATGCGCAACGCCTCTCTTGTAACGTCTGCCAATGAGATTTGTTTAGCATCTTCGCAACGGTCTGATGCAGACTAAACAATCCTGTGACGAAAAGCGCTGCACTTCGTCGCATCTTCTGTCATCCTACCTGGTACTCAAGAATGGGTCGAAAAAGCGCCTTAAAAGCCACTTCCTTCGTGGATCAGCTACATTCCCTTAAGGGGCTCCGGAACGCCCTATACTTGCAATGTTAAAATAACGCTTATAAATTACATCTTTCCTCGCAAAGTATTTGAGGTAGGAAGTTGAACTTTTTACAGATTATTTATTGGAATGTGCGCTACAACTTAACACAGGGATTTTACAAAATTTTAGTTCAGTTATTAAAGATGATTTTTTTTTCAATTGTAATGAAAATTCACAACATTTTTTTTGCAATTTTTTATTTATATATTCAAAAATATACAGTTTTTTTGGAAAAAGGCTGTGTTAAATTATGCAGAAGGTACTGTGTAACATTTACTGAAAGTTTGAAACACATATCTTTGGAAGATCCTTAGAAAACATGTAATTAGTATGAGAAAATAAAAGTTTTGGGAATCGAGCGACAAAGATCGGATTAACTTTTTAGTACATTCCAGGTCCATAGGATGGATTATCTTCATCCTCTGCAAACTCCTCCTCCAGCTTCCTCTTGTTCCTCCTCCTGTTTACTCTTGCTTGTATTTCTGGACTCTTTACAGCCCTGTCTGCAGCCCGAAGGCGTTCCTTGTCTAAAGCAAGCATCGCTCGTACCATGTTAGAACCTATCTTCATTCCCATATTTCTAAATACCTTGCACCTTACAATGTTGCCATCATTGAAAGTCGCAACAGCATCATACACACCAAAGTGAAGTGTTTCTATTCCAACAAATACAGTCTTGGGGATTCTCGACCATATAACACTATTTACACTTTCATTGGGGTTTTGAGTTTTTCCGTGAATACACTTTTTCAACATTTCAGGTGCTGCTAAGTCTCTGAAAATAGGTTTTATCACCTCCATTATTGCATGAGCCAGACTATGCTTATGAGTGTACACTTCACCAGTTAGCAATGCTTTGTTATATTTACACCAACTGTCTTCTTCAAAAATGGTTCAAATGGCTCTGAGCACTATGGGACTCAACTGCTGAGGTCATTAGTCCCCTAGAACTTAGAACTAGTTAAACCTAACTAACCTAAGGACATCACAAACATCCATGCCCGAGGCAGGATTCGAACCTGCGACCGTAGCGGTCTTGCGGTTCCAGACTGCAGCGCCTTTAACCGCACGGCCACTTCGGCCGGCCTGTCTTCTTCTTTGGGACACAAGCTATGTTGGGGATTTTCATCGTCTTTATTGTTTACAGTAATAACACATACCTTTGGATTTGCAACATTTCTCCATTTCTTAAAAGCCTTCAGAGGATTTCTAATAACTTTACTTTTACTCATTATTATACTTCAACAAAACAGAGACTCAAGAAACAGAATTACGAATATTTTCGAGATAACGACAGAGTAAATAAACATGAAACAATCGACAGTCACACCAGCGATATATATTGAACCATCACAGGTTAGCCACAACACATACTTTATCTCACATCACTAAAATGTACCTGATGAACACGGACGTTAATAATAACACCATTTGACAGCAGTTTAACAGCGCCACAGTGGGTCACGCTCATGTAGAACACATTTCAAAAAAAATTTAAAAATAATTGTAGTCTTCGGAATTGAATAAATTATATATCTATTAAAAGGTAATAGTCTGCAGATTCAGAAAACGCAAAAAAGTATGAACTTTTCATGATTTTGAGCCTTTCCGGAGCCCCTTAAGCTTCTTCCTATGAATGTCCTTGCAACTATTTATTTTATGTGGTCACTATACCCGGCGAGCTTCGTTCCGCCTCTGAAAAGCTTTATATGTCATAGCTGACCCGGCAAACATTGTTTTGCCATATAAATTACCTCTATAAGAATAATGTATACGTGTAACACTATGTATACGTGTAACACAATAGCCGTTGTTGGCGGGAGCTCGTGACACAAACAATAATAATGGCCCAAAACTGTGTAGGGAGTGAGAAAAGGCTTACGGGGAAGTCCGGCAGTATCGGCCACTATTAGTTCTGGCGTTTCTACGGTAGATCGCGCGGATTTAACAATTGCAGCCGATACACGGCTCGCGCATGAGCATCCAAACATAGCGGCAGTTCCGTGTCGAAACGTGTTCGCCGGCATTATGAATAATGTCAAGCTCACACGCATCGATTTTTATCGTACGGAAATATATCGTGCGATCAAATTCTTTTAGAAGAACAAAGGAGAGCATAGGAACTTCTTTGTTCCACTAAAAGAATTTGATCGCACGATATACACTCCTGGAAATGGAAAAAAGAACACATTGACACCGGTGTGTCAGACCCACCATACTCGCTCCGGACACTGCGAGAGGGCTGTACAAGCAATGATCACACGCACGGCACAGCGGACACACCAGGAACCGCGGTGTTGGCCGTCGAATGGCGCTAGCTGCGCAGCATTTGTGCACAGCCGCCGTCAGTGTCAGCCAGTTTGCCGTGGCATACGGAGCTCCATCGCAGTCTTTAACACTGGTAGCATGCCGCGACAGCGTGGACGTGAACCGTATGTGCAGTTGACGGACTTTGAGCGAGGGCGTATAGTGGGCATGCGGGAGGCCGGGTGGACGTACCGCCGAATTGCTCAACACGTGGGGCGTGAGGTCTCCACAGTACATCGATGTTGTCGCCAGTGGTCGGCGGAAGGTGCACGTGCCCGTCGACCTGGGACCGGACCGCAGCGACGCACGGATGCACGCCAAGACCGTAGGATCCTACGCAGTGCCGTAGGGGACCGCACCGCCACTTCCCAGCAAATTAGGGACACTGTTGCTCCTGGGGTATCGGCGAGGACCATTCGCAACCGTCTCCATGAAGCTGGGCTACGGTCCCGCACACCGTTAGGCCGTCTTCCGCTCACGCCCCAACATCGTGCAGCCCGCCTCCAGTGGTGTCGCGACAGACGTGAATGGAGGGACGAATGGAGACGTGTCGTCTTCAGCGATGAGAGTCGCTTCTGCCTTGGTGCCAATGATGGTCGTATGCGTGTTTGGCGCCGTGCAGGTGAGCGCCACAATCAGGACTGCATACGACCGAGGCACACAGGGCCAACACCCGGCGTCATGGTGTGGGGAGCGATCTCCTACACTGGCCGTACACCACTGGTGATCGTCGAGGGGACACTGAATAGTGCACGGTACATCCAAACCGTCATCGAACCCATCGTTCTACCATTGCTAGACCGGCAAGGGAACTTGCTGTTCCAACAGGACAATGCACGTCCGCATGTATCCCGTGCCACCCAACGTGCTCTAGAAGGTGTAAGTCAACTACCCTGGCCAGCAAGATCTCCGGATCTGTACCCCATTGAGCATGTTTGGGACTGGATGAAGCGTCGTCTCACGCGGTCTGCACGTCCAGCACGAACGCTGGTCCAACTGAGGCGCCAGGTGGAAATGGCATGGCAAGCCGTTCCACAGGACTACATCCAGCATCTCTACGATCGTCTCCATGGGAGAATAGCAGCCTGCATTGCTGCGAAAGGTGGATATACACTGTACTAGTGCCGACATTGTGCATGCTCTGTTGCCTGTGTCTATGTGCCTGTGGTTCTGTCAGTGTGATCATGTGATGTATCTGACCCCAGGAATGTGTCAATAAAGTTTCCCCTTCCTGGGACAATGAATTCACGGTGTTCTTATTTCAATTTCCAGGAGTGTATTTCCGTACGATAAAAATCGATGCGTGTGCGCTAGGCCTAAATGTCTGATTGCCGAATGACGAGTGCTACCTAGTTAAACTTCTCTGTCTAGTTACGTCGATTCAAAGAGGGATATTCGAGTCGTTGCTTTTGGTACGTTTTCTTCAATTACCTATCTGTCGAACAGTGATAGACTATCACCGGTAGACACCTGGTGAGGACAACTGATGAAGTAATAATTGATCGGTTATCTACCGGGGTTGAAGATTATTAAATTACTAAAATCGCTATTAGAAAATGCGGGTTGGTGGTCGAAGGGTGAAAATTCAGTGTTGCGTGTATTTTGTAATGCCACATCATAAAAAAAAAGTTCTGTCCAAAACATAAGAAAAAATTTTTTGGGGTGGACCACCCTTATCACTTAGGGGTATGAAAAATAGATTACGACCGATTCTCAGACGTACCGATCATACATGTAAAATTTCATCAGAATCAATCAAAACGCGTTTCGGAGGAGTATGGCACCTAACACAGTGACACGAGAATTTTATTTACAGGGTGAGTCACCTAACATTACCGCTGGATATGTTTCGTAAACCACATCAAATACTGACGAATCGATTCCACAGACCGAACGTGAGGAGAGGGGCTAGTGTAATTGGTATAATACAAACCATACAAAAATGCACGGAAGTATGTTTTTTAACACAAACCTTCGTTTTTTTAAAATGGAACCCCGTTAGTTTTGTTAGCACATCTGAACATATAAACAAATACGTAATCAGTGCCGTTTGTTGCATTGTAAAATGTTAATTACATCCGGAGATATTGTAACCTAAAGTTGACGCTTGAGTACCACTCCTCCGCTGTTCGATCGTGTGAATCGGAGAGCACTGCAACACACATCGTGTTTCTACAGAATGATCAGCCAACGTTGCTCGAAAATGTCCCACTGGAAACGCGTCGACGTATGTGGTATCAGCATGATGGTGCACCTGCACATTCCGCAATTAACACTAGGCTGACCCTTGACAGGATGTTCGACGGGCGTTTAATAGGACGTGGAGGACGCATAAATTGGCCAGCCCGTTCTCCTGATCTTACACCTCTGGACTTCTTTCTGTGGGGCACGTTAAAGGAGAATGTGTACCATGATGTGCCTACAGCCCCAGAGGATATGAAACAACGTATTGTGGCAGCCTGCGGCGACATTACACCAGATGTACTGCGGCGTGTACGACATTCATTACGCCAGAGATTGCAATTGTCTGCAGCAAATGATGGCCACCACATTGAACATCTATTGGCCTGACAAGTCGGGACGCACTCTATTCCACTCTGTAATTGAAAACGGAAACCACGTGTGTACGTGTACCTCACCCCTCATGGTAATGTACATGTGTGTCAGTGAAAAAGAGCAATAAAAAGGTGTTAGCATGTGGACGTAATGTGCTGTTCGAGTCTCTTCTGTACCTAAGATCCATCACCGTTCCCTTTGGATCCCTACGTAATTCGGTGCTCTCCGATACACACGATCGAACAGCGGAGGAATGGTACTCAAGCGTCAACTTTAGGTTACGATATCTCCGGATGTAATTAACATTTACAATGCAACAAACGGCACTGATTACGTATTTGTTTATATGTTCAGATGTGCTAACAAGACTAACGGGGTTCCATTTAAAAAAACGTAGGTTTGTGTTAAAAAACATACTTCCGTGCATTTTTGTATGGTTTGTATTAAACAATTACACTAGCCCCTCTCCTCAAGTTCGGTCTGTGGAATCGGTTCGTCAGTATTTGATGTGGTTTACGAAATATATCCAGCGGTAACGTTATGTGACTCACCCTGTATAAGGATTTCGCCTGAGGTCGCTCCTAGATATTTTACGGCAGACACTGTTTCCAGCGGTTTGTCATCAATAGGTCAACTGGAGAGTAGTGGATTTCTTTTCCTATGCATGCGCAGTATGTTACATTTATTTACATTCAGGGTCAACTGCCAGAGCCTGCACCATTCATCAATTTTCTGGTCCTTCTGCAAATCGTTACTGTCTTCCGGCGTTGCTTCTTCGCTACAGACAACCGCATCATCTGCGAACAGCCTTAGTGGGCATCCGAGGCTTTCCTACTTCATCATTTACACATATTGTTAACAGTGACGCTCTTATCACACACTTAGATTGACTACGTCGACAGAGTCGCAACCTCACCTGTGCTTGCAATGCTTCGTCACTATCCTAGTTAAGTCCCCCGAGATATTCTTTACGTTTTGGAAACAGATGAAAATCGGATAGGACCAAGTCGGGACTAACAGAGGATGACCGATGGAACTGAACCGAAGCGTCGGTTTGTCGCAGCGGTCGTGTGTCGTCAGGTATTGTCATGCTGAAGCATGGACGACGTTTCCTGCGGCTAGAAACTCGATTACAACACGCTGGTTCTCGCACACCGACGCAGTTAACGGCACACACCGCCGTGTTAGTTACATGCCACAATACGGAGCCCCAGCAACAAAGCGCTGCAATAATGTAGACACGAAGAATGAGGATGTAGAATATCAATTACGTTAGTTTCATTTAAAAAGTTTTAAGAGTTTTCACATAAAAATTCGGAGGCATTACCTTTCAGCACGCCCCCGTACTTCTAGTGTCTCCTTAGCTACTCTGATTTCCTCAGCATCACCTTATTTAATTCCACTACAGTACTCTTCATTACGCTTGTCTTACCGTTGCACAATTCATCTGAAAAGCTCTCTTCAAGACACAATCTATTCCGTTGAACTGCTCTTCGAAATACACTGCTGGCCACCGTAAATGCAACACCAAGAAAGACAAGAGGTAGCACAACAAAATTTATTTTGTAGATAACATGTTGACCAAGTATCAAATGATTACGTTTACAGACGTCTGTGACATGTGGTTCCTGCCAGAATCAGTAGCCAGAGTAGCCGCCATTGTTGGAGATCACCGCTGCCACACGTCTCGGCATTGAGTCAAAGAGACGTTGGATGTGTTCCTGGGGTACAGCAGCCCAAGCAGCTTCCACACGTTGCCAAAGATCATCTGGTGTGGCAGCTGGGGATGTAATCTGGGTCACTCGTTGAGCAACCACGGACCACATGTTTTCTATCGGCGAAAGATCCGGAGAGCGAGCCGGCCAGGGAAGCACTTCAATCTGGTTATTGACGAAGAACCTTTGGACAATGCGTGCCACGTGTGGTCGCGCATTATCCTGTTGAAATATGGCTGTGGCCGAGCCCTGAAGGTAAGGAAGGACAACTGGCTCCAGCACTTCGGATATGTAGCGCCGGCTATTTAAAGTACCGGCAATGCGTACTAGAGGCGTGCGAGAGTAATATCCAATACCGCCCCATACCGTAATACCCGCTGCAAGACCAGTGTGGCGGTGCATAATGCAGCTGTCCAGCATCCTCTCTCCACGGTGTCTCCACACTCGAATCCGACCATCGTGGTGCTGCAGACAGAAGCGTGCCTCGTCAGTAAAGACAACGTCATTCCATTCTGCCGTCCACATCCGTCTGTCATCACACCATTGGCGACGGAGACGTCTGTGGTTCTGCGTCAATGGTAGACGAAGCAATGGACGTCTTGCGGACAGACCACTCTGCTGTAAACGGCGTCGAATGGTACGCGCACACACTGGATGATGCGTTACAGACGCAATGTGCTATGCTACGGTTCGGGATGTCACTGAGCGATCCGTCACTGCCATGCGCACAATTTGCCTATCAGCACGTGCAGTGGTGCACCGAGGTGAATGCGATCGACCACGTCGGTCCGTCGTACCCTCCTGCAGCCAACGGTCACATATCCGCATTAAAGTTATTTGGTTTCGTCCAACACGACTAGCGATTTCTCTGTATGATAATCCACAATCTCGGTAAGCCTCTATCCTTCCTCTGTCAAACTCGGATACTTGATCAAAAGATGTTCGCTGTTGTGTACGAGGCATAACTGATCGTCTTGTGAAACAACCACAAGGTAAACACACGTGCCGAACGTACACTCGTCGAAATCGCCAAGCCTTAAATGGCGCTATGAGGTGGCGCCACAGGCGCGCGTGATGTGCGTCTGCGCTGAAATTCTAATCAGTTGCATATCTCATCGCTGCAAACTCATGGTGTAAATTTCACTTGATTCGGATGCTTCCTTCAGGGTGTTGCATTTACGGTGGCCAGCAGTGTAGTTTGCCGTCTATGACAGAATTATAATATCAACGTCAAACCCTCCAAGTTTGGCTCTGAGCACTATGGGACTTAACTTCTGAGGTCATCAGTCCCCTAGAACTTAGAACTACTTAAACCTAACTAACCTAAGGACATCACACACATCCATGCTCGAGGTAGGATTCGAACCTGCGACCGTAGCAGTCGCGCGGTTCCTTATCCAAGTTTCTTTTTTCTCTCTCTCTCTCTGAATCTTAATTTTCGTCTCTAAATTTCTGAATTCTCGCTCTGTTTTCATGACTACTTGCTCCACATACAGATTAGATAGGCTACAACTCCGTCTCACTTCCTTCACAACCACTCATTCCCTTTCACGTCCTGCGACGTTTACAACTGCAGTCTAGAATCGGTGCAGGTTGCACATGATCTTTCACTCCCTATATTTCACCTCTGAAACTTCAGACTGAAAACGGAGTGCGGTGTTTCTGCTTGAGCTTTATTGCTCCCAGTTTCAGCCCCTGTCTATTAAAAGAGTATCTGGTCCTTAATTTTGATACCACCAACAAGCGTTACATGCCTTGCCGCAGTGGTAACACCGGTTCGTGTCAGATCACCGGATATAAGTGCTGTCGGGCTGGGCTAGCAATTGGATGGGTGACGATCTGGTCTGCCGAGCGATGTTGACAAGCGGGGTGCACTCAGCCCTTGTGAGGCAAAGTGAGGAGCTACTTGACTGAGGAGTAGCGGCTCCGGTCTCGGAAACTGACGTACGGCCGGGAGAGCGGTGTGCTGACCACATGCCCCTCCGTATCCGCATCCAGTGACGCCTGTGGGCTGAGGATGACACGGCGGCCGGTCGGTACCGTAAGGCCTTCGTGGTCTGTTCGAGAAGAGTTATAAAAGAAACAACCGTTACATACGGCGTCTAGGGAGTTTTAAAGTGGAAGACCAAGTTGATGTTGTTGTGGTCCTCACTCCTGAGACTGGTTTGATGCAGCTCTCCATGCTACTCTATCCTGTGCAAGCTTCTTCATCTCCCAGTACCTACTGCAACCTACATCCTTCTGAATCTGCTTAGTGTATTCATCTCTTGGTCTCCCACTACGATTTTTACCCTCCACGCTGCCCTCCAATGCTAAATTTGTGATCCCTTGATGCCTCAAAACATGTCCTACCAACCGATCCCTTCTTCTAGTCAAGTTGTGCCACAAACTTCTCTTCTCCCCAATCCTATTCAATACCTCCTCATTAGTTACGTGATCTACCCACCTTATCTTCAGCATTCTTCTGTAGCACCACATTTCGAAAGCTTCTATTCTCTTCTTGTCCAAACTGGTTATCGTCCATGTTTCACTTTCATACATGGCTACACTCCATATAAATACTTTCAGAAACGACTTCCTGACAAATCTATACTCGATGTTAACAAATTTCTCTTCTTCAGAAACAATTTCCTTGCAATTGCCAGTCTACATTTTATATCATCTCTACTTCGACCATCATCAGTTATTTTACTCCCTAAATAGCAAAACTCCTTTACTACTTTAAGTGTCTCATTTCCTAATCTAATCCCCTCAGCATCACCCGATTTAATTTGACTACATTCCATTATCCTCGTTTTGCTTTTGTTGATGTTCATCTTATATCCTCCTTTCAAGACACTGTCCATTCTGTTCAACTGCTCTTCCAAGTCCTTTGCTGTCTCTGAATGAATTACAATGTCATCGGCGAACCTCAAAGTTTTTACTTCTTCTCCATGAATTTTAATACCTACTCCGAATTTTTCTTTTGTTTCCTTTATTGCTTGCTCAATATACAGATTGAATAACATCGGGGAGAGGCTACAACCCTGTCTCACTCCTTTCCCAACCACTGCTTCCCTTTCATGCCCCTCGACTCTTATAACTGCCATCTGGTATCTGTACAAATTGTAAATAGCCTTTCGCTCCCTGTATTTTACCCCTGCCACCTTCAGAATTTGAAAGAGAGTATTCCAGTTAACGTTGTCAAAAGCTTTCTCTAAGTCTACAAATGCTAGAAACGTAGGTTTGCCTTTTCTTAATCTTTCTTCTAAGATAAGTCGTAAGGTTAATATTTCCTCACGTGTTCCAACATTTCTACGGAATCCAAACTGATCTTCCCCGAGGTCCGCTTCTACCAGTTTTTCCATTCGTCTGTAAAGAATTCGCGTTAGTATTTTGCAGCTGTGACTTATTAAACTGATAGTTCGGTAATTTTCACATCTGTCAACACCTGCTTTCTTTGGGATAGAGGCTGAAGGATATTGAATAGTGAAACTGTCTCACTTACAATGCTGTCCCCCCCCCCCCCCCCAAAAAAAAAAACCTTTACCTTTTGTGTTGCTCTCGTAACTCATAATGCACACAATGAGGAAGAAGTAGATCACATCAAACTAAGTGCAGATTTCTCAGAGGGAATACACCCACAGTTCTTCACGGTTAGCAACTATCCTCGCCACATGAAAGGCCGTCCGCAGATGAAAGCTTATCACCCGCTAATGAGTCACAGTTTGGCCACGGCAGGATAGCAGAAATATAAGAGTCTTTATCTCCAGATAATGGGCGCTATCAGAGGGCGTGGCAGATACTGAGCAGCCGCTATCTACAAGGAATTGATCAGGTATGGGTGCCGACCTGAAGTGCTGACTCGACACGATAAGACGGCCGATTTCCGGCGTTATTGGAAATGGCTCAGATTGCCTGTCGCGAAGAGCAGAACACAGTGTGGATACAGCCGGATTACTCTACACAATCCAGGTTACAGATTAAACTCAAGTGTGAGGATCTGGTCATCTTCATTGGTAATCCGGGATGGTTTATGGCGGAGAGGACATTCTACAGGGTGAGCAAAAGAAAACTGGCCCGTAAAAGACACTGCACAACAGGATTAAAGGATTGCTTTTCCGAAACCCTGTAAATACACTCCTGGAAATGGAAAAAAGAACACATTGACACCGGTGTGTCAGACCCACCATACTTGCTCCGGACACTGCGAGAGGGCTGTACAAGCAATGATCACACGCACGGCACAGCGGACACACCAGGAACCGCGGTGTTGGCCGTCGAATGGCGCTAGCTGCGCAGCATTTGTGCACCGCCGCCGTTAGTGTCAGCCAGTTTGCCGTGGCATACGGAGCTCCATCGCAGTCTTTAACACTGGTAGCATGCCGCGACAGCGTGGACGTGAACCGTATGTGCAGTTGACGGACTTTGAGCGAGGGCGTATAGTGGGCATGCGGGAGGCCGGGTGGACGTACCGCCGAATTGCTCAACACGTGGGGCGTGAGTTCTCCACAGTACATCGATGTTGTCGCCAGTGGTCGGCGGAAGGTGCACGTGCCCGTCGACCTGGGACCGGACCGCAGCGACGCACGGATGCACGCCAAGACCGTAGGATCCTACGCAGTGCCGTAGGGGACCGCACCGCCACTTCCCAGCAAATTAGGGACACTGTTGCTCCTGGGGTATCGGCGAGGACCATTCGCAACCGTCTCCATGAAGCTGGGCTACGGTCCCGCACACCGTTAGGCCGTCTTCCGCTCACGCCCCAACATCGTGCAGCCCGCCTCCAGTGGTGTCGCGACAGGCGTGAATGGAGGGACGAATGGAGACGTGTCGTCTTCAGCGAAGAGAGTCGCTTCTGCCTTGGTGCTAATGATGGTCGTATGCGTGTTTGGCGCCGTGCAGGTGAGCGCCACAATCACGACTGCATACGACCGAGGCACACAGGGCCAACACCCGGCATCATGGTGTGGGGAGCGATCTCCAACACTGGCCGTACACCACTGGTGATCGTCGAGGGGACACTGAATAGTGCACGGTACATCCAAACCGTCATCGAACCCATCGTTCTACCATTCCTAGACCGGCAAGGGAACTTGCTGTTCCAACAGGACAATGCACGTCCGCATGTATCTAGAAGGTGTAAGTCAACTACCCTGGCCAGCAAGATCTCCGGATCTGTCCCCCATTGAGCATGTTTGGGACTGGATGAAGCGTCGTCTCACGCGGTCTGCACGTCCACCACGAACGCTGGTCCAACTGAGGCGCCAGGTGGAAATGGCATGGCAAGCCGTTCCACAGGACTACATCCAGCATCTCTACGATCGTCTCCATGGGAGAATAGCAGCCTGCATTGCTGCGAAAGGTGGATATACACTGTACTAGTGCCGACATTGTGCATGCTCTGTTGCCTGTCTATGTGCCTGTGGTTCTGTCAGTGTGATCATGTGATGTATCTGACCCCAGGAATGTGTCAATAAAGTTTCCCCTTCCTGGGACAATGAATTCACGGTGTTCTTATTTCAATTTCCAGGAGTGTATCTTGCATTCCGATGCATGTTTGAAATTGGACTCAAAGCTGCCTACAGCCTTCCTCTACAATGGTGAAAAAGTGTGCCGCCTTGATACTGCACCCTTCGGCCCTGCAAAGCTTCATACAGTAAGGTGTCGACAGTCTGCCTGGCTAGCCGCGCGGTCTAACGCGCTGCTTCCCGAGCGGGAAGGGGTGCCGGTCTCCGGCACGAATCCGCCCAGCGGATTACTGTCGAGGTCCGGTGTGCCGGCCAGTCTGTGGATGGTTTTTAGGCGGTTTTCCACCTGCCTCGACGAATGTTGGGTGGTTCCCTTTATTCCACCTCAGTTACACTATGTCGGCGATTGCTGCGCAAAGCCGGCCGCGGTGGTCTAGCGGTTCTGGCGCTGCAGTCCGGAACCGCGGGACTGCTACGGTCGCAGGTTCGAATCCTGCCTCGGGCATGGGTGTGTGTGATGTCCTTAGGTTAGTTAGGTTTAAGTAGTTCTTAGTTCTAGGGGACTTATGACCTAAGATGTTGAGTCCTATAGTGCTCAGAGCCATTTGAACCATTTTTTGCTGCGCAAACAGTGTCTCCACATAAGATACTCTACCACGGTAACATTGGGGTTACACTCGTATGGGTCGTGCTTGGGTGGGGGGCTCCACTGGGGGCCGAACTGCACAACAACCCTGGGTTCGGTGTGGGGCGGCGGTGGTGTGGGTGGACTGCTGTGGCCTGTGGTGGGGTTGTGGACCAATGAGGGCTACGGCGGGACGAAGCCTCTCCATCGTTTCTAGGTCCCCAGTTCAATACACAATACAAGAGGTACTGAAACGTGACGTTTAAGTTCACTTAATGATGTCTCACTGGCACCAAATTTCACCAAAATTCTGCTCAACGCCTCGGTGGAACGTGTCACACGATGGGAAGGGCGTCATCCCCTCTGCCTTCTTACCTTATTTCACAACTCTTTTGACACCTGTGTGTTGGCGGTCACAACCGTGACATCCAGTTCTGGAATGAAGCGATTTGCTTGCGAGTCGCCGAGGAAAACAGTTCAGACACACCGCAGTTCAGAATCGATACGAAAAGGCTTCAGCAGGTGGCATAAAGGTGTAGAGTCTTGTACCGAAAGGAAGCAAGGGAGAGTATGTTGTTATGGGTGGCTGGTATCCCCTTTCTACAATACAAATGCACACGTGCATTAAGACAGTTGTTTATTTCCATGGTCAGAAAATGGTTCAAATGGCTCTGAACACTATGGGACTCAACTTCTGAGGTCATTAGTCCCCTAGAACTTAGAACTAGTTAAACCTAACTAACCTAAGGACAGCACACACATCCATGCCCGAGGCAGGATTCGAACCTGCGACCGTAACGGTCTCGCGGTTCCAGACTGCAGCGCCTAGAACCGCACGGCCACTTCGGCCGTCTCCATGTTAACTGGAATAGAGTCCATGTATTGTGGCACAAGCATAAAAATACACTCAGTGTGACACACGTCAGCCTTTATTGAGGCTTTTAAACATAAACGTATGCAGAGACGACTTGTGAAGCGGTCCTAGGCGCGTACTAGCAGGCATCTGCGATCAGTGGAGTGTCGAGGGGTTGCCTGACTGCAGGCGCCTAGCAGTACTTCACAGGCTGTCTGTGTACGCGTTCATCTTTAAAAGCCTCAATAAAGATGTCTCAGTGCCAGTGAGGGTGTCATCGAACTAGCTTGCTAGCTCTAGGCTTAGCAGTATGAAAGAGAGATGCTCAATACTGGTTCCAAAAGCGCGAATATGATATGGAAAGGAGATACTGGGTACAAGAACAGTATCGAATATGGAAATAAAAGTGTGCATTGGTAGACAACGGTAATAAAGTTGGGACAGGGCAGAAAAATGGAGAACCTACCAGATCCTTGCTAACATGAAACAAATAACAAGAATGACACGAGGGGCATTTGAAAGGTCTGTGCAAATTGCGAGAGAGGGCACCACCGGCGAATATAGAGGTCATGTTCAGTTTGTAGCATCTTTGGAACGAACGCACACCAAGTTTTATCCATACTGGTCTATTTCTTTGTGTCTGGCATTCGTGTGAATCAAGGAAGTAGAGCGAAACTTTCTGGCAGATTAAAACTGTGTGCTCGACCGAGACTCGAACTCGGGACCTTTGCCTTAAGCGGGCAAGTGCTCGACCATCTGAGCTACCGAAGCACGACTCACGCCCGGTCCTCACAGCTTTACTTCTGCCAGTATCTCGTCTCCTACCTTCCAAACTTTACAGAAGCTCTCCTGCGAACCTTGCAGAACTAGCACTCCTGAGGAGGAGGAGATTAGTCTTTAACGTCCCGTCGACAACGAGGTCATTAGAGACGGAGCGCAAGCTCGGGTGAGGGAAGGATGGGGAAGGAAATCGGCCGTGCCCTTTCAAAGGAACCATCCCGGCATTTGCCTGAAGCGATTTAGGGAAATCACGGAAAACCTAAATCAGGATGGCCGGAGACGGGATTGAACCGTCGTCCTCCCGAATGCGAGTCCAGTGTGCTAACCACTGCGCCACCTCGCTCGGCCAGCACTCCTGAAAGAAAGGATACTGCGGAGACAGCCACAGCCTGGGGGATGTTTCCAGAATGAGATTTTCACTCTGCAGCGGAGTGTGTGCTGGTATGAAACTTCCTGGCAGATTAAAACTGTGTGCGCGACCGAGACTCGAACCTTCCTCAGAGAGGCTTGATAAGCAATACAGTGACTCTACACCTTCGAACAGAACAGTTTATAAGTGATTTCAAAATTTTCTGAGTGGCCATATGGGTACAAGTGGTGCTGAACGTTCTGGACGCCCTGTGGAGGTTACGACTCCAGAAATCATTGACAAAATCGATGATGCATGACGGAAGAGTTAAGGTGCGATAGAGATTTCTACTGCTGTGGGCATCTCGAATGAACCGGTACATAATATTTTTCATAAACATTTGGACATGAGAAAGCTATTCGCAAGATGGGTTCCGCGATTGCTCACGCTTGACCAAAAACGGAATCGTGTGAAGTGTTGCAAGGATGGTCTGCAGCTGTTCAGGAAGAATCCGCAGGACTTTAAGAATCGTTTCGTCACTGTGGATGAAACATGGATACAGTACTATACTCCTGAGACCAAACAACAATCTAAACAATGGGTTACGAAGGGAGAATCTGTACCAAAAAAGATGAAAACCATTCCTTCGGCCGAAAAGGTTATGGCGACTGTCTTTTGGGATTGGTAAGGTAAAATTATTACAGGTGCATATTATTCATCGTTATTGGACCGTTTGAAAACCGAGCTGAAAGAAAAACGCCGGCGACTGGACCGCAAAAACGTCCTTTTCCAACACGACAATCCACCAGCACACACCTTAGCAGTTGTGGTCGGAGATTTAATGGAAATAGGATTCCAACTCGTTTCAAATCCCCCCTATTCTCCAGACTTGGCTCCCTTAAACTACTATTTGTTCCCCAATTTGAAGAAATGGCTGGCGGGTCAACGATTTTGCTCAAACGAAGATGTGATTGCAGCAACTAATAGCTATTTTGCAGACTTGGTCAATTCCTATTATTCGGAAGGGATCAACAAATTAGAACAGCGTTGGACGAAGTGTATAAGTCTAAAGGTTTACCCCAAACACTTAAGCAGTTTTTATTTTTGCACGGACTTTTCAAACGTCCCTCGAACTTCCAACGGCACTATACACTACCTGTCGGGACATGATCCGCATCCCAGCTACTTGTTAAAAGTTCGACAGCCCACTATTGCATGTGGAGCAATCCATACCCCAGATCACATCCTCTGGGAGTGTGCCGTTATACACCTTGTTACAGACCAGGACAGGAACGCATTTGAAATGCAACAGTCTGTAATACAGTGAAGAGCCAAAGAAGCTGGTACACCTGCCTAGTGTCCTGTAGGGCACCGCGAGCACGCAGAAGTGCCTCGTCATGACGTGACATGGACTCGACTGATGTCCAAAGTAGTGCTGGACAGAACTGATACCATGAATCCTGCCGGGCTGTACATAAATCCGTAATAGGAGGTATGGAGATCTATTCTGAACAGCACGTCCCAAGCCATCCCAGATATGCTCTATAATGTTCATGTCTCGGCAGTTTGGTGGCCAACGAAAGTTTCTAACTCAGAACAGTGTTCCTGGAGCCACTCTGTGCTCTTGAGAGGGCTGAGAATGATGGATGCAGTTGTGATCTTCGAGCAGTACACAATCTGCGTCACCTCAGCTGAATACACCACGGTCCACCGTTCGCAAAGTACTGCGAACAATCGTGAAATGGTATGTCTAGTGCGGTTCCAGGATGTCTTGGAAGCAGATGCTCGTCACACTGAACAACGTTTCTAACTTGGAACATAAATATGGTACACAACCAACAAACGTTAACGTCTAATGTGGAAACTACAATGTGTTTCCTTCAATAGTTCATTCGTTATTTCTCTTCCGAGTGGCTTTATAAATGTTTCCACAAAGATTCATTCTCCGACGGACATTCATTCTTCGAGTTGACCCCCTAAAGTAGTAAATAATTATAGCCACCCTCTACATCAAGCCAGTACATTACCGGACTTGTTTCCTATCAAAATTTTACGAGTGGCGTTTGAAAAGTCCGTGCAAAAACAAAAACTACTTACGTGTTTGGGGTAAACCTTTTTTTTATTTCTCTACATAGCCTCCTTTTAGACTTATACACTTCGTCCAACGCTGCTCTAATTTGTTGAGCCCTTCCGGATAGTAGGAATTGTCCACGTCTGCAAAATAGCTATTAGTTGCTGCAACCACCTCTTAGTTAGGGCAAAATCTTTGTCCTGCCAGCCATTTCTTCAAATTGGGGAACAAATAGTAGTGTAAGGCAGCCAAATGTGGAGAATAGGGGGGGATTTGAAACGATTTGGAATCCTATTTCCATTAATTCTCCGACCACAACTGCTGAGGTGTGAGCTGGTGCATTGTCGTGTTGGAAAAGGACTTTTTTGCTGTCCACGTTTTTTCTTGCAGCTCGGTTTTCAAACGGTCCAATAATGATGAATAATGTGCACCTGTAATCATTCTACCGTTTTCCAGATAGTCGATGAACATTATCCCTTGCGAATCCCAAAAGACAGTCGCCATAACCTTTCCGCCCGAAGGAATGGTCTTCACCCTTTTTTCGTGCAGATTTCTCTTGCTGACACATTGTTTAGATTGGTGTCAGGAGTATCGTAGTGTATCCATGTTTCATCCACAGTGACGAAACGAAGCTTAAAGTCCTGCGGATTCTTCATGAACAGCTGCAAACCATCCTTGCAACACTTCACACGATTCCGTTTTTGGTCAATCGTGAGCAATCGCGGAACCCATCTTGCGGATAGCTTTCTCATGTCCAAATGTTTATACAAAATATTATGTACCCGTTCATTCGAGATGCCCACAGCACTAGCAATCTCACGCACCTTAACTCTTCTGCCATAAATCACCATATCATGAATTTTATCTATGGTTTGTGGAGTCGTAACCTCCACAGGGCGTCCAGAACGTTCAGCATCACTTGTGCCCATATGGCCACTTCGAAAATGTTGAAACCACTTATAAACTGTTGCCAACTCCTCTCTACAAGTCCTACGAACTTGTAATAGGGATTCTGAACAGCATTTCCCTAGAAATAAAAGATCATCTCACGTTTTACATTTTTGTACCTAATTTTAGCTTACTGTGAATATTCGCATTTTAATGTGATTAGTAATTGAAATGACGAGTTGTGCTACACTCATGGAAATGGAAAAAAGAACACATTGACACCGGTGTGTCAGACCCACCATACTTGCTCCGGACACTGCGAGAGGGCTGTACAAGCAATGATCACACGCACGGCACAGCGGACACACCAGGAACCGCGGTGTTGGCCGTCGAATGGCGCTAGCTGCGCAGCATTTGTGCACCGCCGCCGTCAGTGTCAGCCAGTTTGCCGTCGCATACGGAGCTCCATCGCAGTCTTTAACACTGGTAGCATGCCGCGACAGCGTGGACGTGAACCGTATGTGCAGTTGACGGACTTTGAGCGAGGGCGTATAGTGGGCATGCGGGAGGCCGGGTGGACGTACCGCTGAATTGCTCAACACGTGGGGCGTGAGGTCTCCACAGTACATCGATGTTGTCGCCAGTGGTCGGCGGAAGGTGCACGTGCCCGTCGACCTGGGACCGGACCGCAGCGACGCACGGATGCACGCCAAGACCGTAGGATCCTACGCAGTGCCGTAGGGGACCGCACCGCCACTTCCCAGCAAATTAGGGACACTGTTGCTCCTGCGGTATCGGCGAGGACCATTCGCAACCGTCTCCATGAAGCTAGGCTACGGTCCCGCACACCGTTAGGCCGTCTTCCGCTCACGCCCCAACATCGTGCTGCCCGCCTCCAGTGGTGTCGCGACAGGCGTGAATGGAGGGACGAATGGAGACGTGTCGTCTTCAGCGATGAGAGTCGCTTCTGCCTTGGTGCCAATGATGGTCGTATGCGTGTTTGGCGCCGTGCAGGTGAGCGCCACAATCAGGACTGCATACGACCGAGGCACACAGGGCCAACACCCGGCATCATGGTGTGGGGAGCGATCTCCTACACTGGCCGTACACCACTGGTGATCGTCGAGGGGACACTGAATAGTGCACGGTACATCCAAGCCGTCATCGAACCCATCGTTCTACCATTCCTAGACGGGCAAGGGAACTTGCTGTTCCAACAGGACAATGCACGTCCGCATGTATCCGTGCCACCCAACGTGCTCTAGAAGGTGTAAGTCAACTACCCTGGCCAGCAAGATCTCCGGATCTGTCCCCCATTGAGCATGTTTGGGACTGGATGAGGCGTCGTCTCACGCGGTCTGCACGTCCAGCACGAACGCTGGTCCAATTGAGGCGCAGGTGGAAATGGCATGGCAAGCCGTTCCACAGGACTACATCCAGCATCTCTACGATCGTCTCCATGGGAGAATAGCAGCCTGCATTGCTGCGAAAGGTGGATATACACTGTACTAGTGCCGACATTGTGCATGCTCTGTTGCCTGTGTCTATGTGCCTGTGGTTCTGTCAGTGTGATCATGTGATGTATCTGACCCCAGGAATGTGTCAATAAAGTTTCCCCTTCCTGGGACAATGAATTCACGGTGTTCTTATTTCAATTTCCAGGAGTGTATTTGGGCAGCAGAATAACTGGTGACGCCCGGAGGATATAAAATGTACACTCGCAATACTTAGAAAACCGGTACCCAGAAACAGAAATTTGTTAACATCGAACGACCTGGTATCTATTGAGCACTTCAGGGAAAGTTTACTGTTGCCTCAAAAAAATTACTAAATGTAAAACCAAACAGTTTTAAAAGAAACCTTGGATCACTACAGGTATTAAAGTGTCTTCAAAAAGGAAAAGAAAATTGGATGAGGCAGCAAGAAGTAGTAAACACCCAGAAACAATTTTACCCTACAAAAATTATTGTAACATATTGAGAAAACTTGTCAGAAAATCAAAAATGGTTCAAATGGCTCTGAGCACTATGGGAGTTAACATCTGAGGTCATCAGTCCCCTAGAACTTGTAACTACTTAAACCTAACTAACATAAGGACATCACACACATCCATGCCCGAGGCGGGATTCGAACCTGCGACTGTAGCGGTCGCGCGGTTCCAGACTGTAGCGCCTAGAACCGCTCGGCCACACCGGCCGGAACTTGGACGTTTAAAACCAACAGTGACATTCATGATTATAAGAACGGAAGAAAGAATGACTTACACTATCCTCTACTTAAACACTCTTTGTCACAGAAACGGGTAAAATATGTATATTAGAGATCAAACAACTCAAGCAATGAAATCAAATCTTTCTGGAATGTTGTTAGAAGAAAGAAAAAGTAACAACTGGGGTAGGTAGTATGAGACCATCTGAACCAACAGTACACAAGTAGCTAATATATTTAAGAACCATTTCTTAAGTGTAGGTGAAAAAATTGGTGAGAATAGTTCAAAAGAAGAAGCCAGGCAGTACATGGAAGAGTCAGCTTGTGAAATAAGGAAAATCATTAAATCTTTGAAAAATAAATGTTCTGTTGGAGTAGATGACATCTCCAACAACATATTAAAACAATGTGGAGCAGTTATGGCTGATGTTCTGCGTCACATCTGTAATGCATCACTAACTCAACGTATTTTCCCAGGCAGGTTAAAATATGCCATTGTTAAGCCTCTCTGCAACTGTGGGGACACCACAGATGTCAATTATTACTGACCAGTGTCCTTGCTCACAGCATTTTCAAAAACCGTCGAGAAAGCAATATATTCAAGAGAGGTTGGCCATCGCTGCAGTAATGAGATACTTAGCAAATCACAGTTTCGATTTCAGAAAGGCTGTTCTACTGAGACAGCAATATACAGTTTCACTGCGCACATAATACAGTCTTTAAATAGTAAAATGTCACCAATAGGAATTTTCTGTGATGTGTCCAAAGCGTTTGTGTGACCCATGACATTGTGTTACAGAAATTACAATTCTGTGGTATAAATGGAACAACGTATGAGCGGTTTAAGTCATACCTACAGAACAGGAAGCGAAAAGTCTCTTTATATGGTTTAAGTGATTTAAGGAAGTTTCCCACTGCATCAGACTGGGGTGGAATTACATTAGGTGTTCCACAGGGCTCGATCATGGGTCCCTGTATGTTCTTGGTTTATGTGAATGATCTCCCTTCTTATCTGAAACAAGAAGCTAGACTGACACTGTTTACTGATGACACGAACATAATTATTAATCCAGTAAAAGAAACTCCAATAGAAAATTATACAAATAATGTCTTTGGAAAAGATATTGATTGGTTTTCTGCGAATGGGCTTGCTCTGAACTTTCAAAAAACACAGTACATCCAATATTCTACTGCAAGGAGTATAGTTCCTTCAAAAAATATAACACAACAACAGAAGTCTGTAGCCAGGGTAGAGCATACTGTTTTTGGGTGCACAGGTAGATGAGGATCTTAAATGGTAAATTCATATTTTGGATCTCCTAAAGCCACTAGGTTCAGCAACTCTTGCAATCAAAATAATTGCTAATTTTTAGGATAGAGAAATTAGCAAGGTAACACACTTTGCATACTTTCACTCTCTGATGTCATATGGAACAATATTTTGGGGTAATCCAACACTTAGGCAAAAAGTATATATGCTGGAAAGAAAATGGTTAGAATAATGTGTGGGGCTTATAGTCGCACATCTTGTAGCACTCCGTCTTCAAATCACAAGTGGCCCATCGGGACCGTCCGACCGCCGTGTCATCCTCAGATGAGGATTCGGATACGAGGGGCATGTGGTCAGCACACCGCTCTCCCGGTCGTTGAGATGATTTTCTTTGACCAGAGCCGCTACTATTCGGTCGAGTAGCTCCTCAATTGACTTCAGGAGGCTGAGTGCACCCCGAAAAATGGCAACACTGCATGGCGGCCCGGACGGTCACCCATCCAAGTGCCGGCCACGCCCGACAGCGCTTAACTTCGGTGGTCTGACGGGATCCCGTGTCTCCACTGCGGCAAGGCCGTTGCCTAAATCTTGCAGGCATCTCTTTAAAATGTTACGAATTCTTAAAACAGCCTCACTGTAAATTTACTCAGTAATTAACTTTGTTCTCAACAACATGGCCGTTTAAAACCAACAGTGACATTCATGATTATAACACCAGAAGAAACTCTACTTAACCTATCTTTGGCTCAAATAGGGGTAAAATATGCTGCTGTTAAGCTTTTCGATGAATTACCAGATCAAATAAAATATCTGACAGACAGCAGTAACAGTTTCAAAAATAAATTGACATCGTATCTCTTTGACAACTCTTTCTGTACCACAGATGAATTCTTGAATAGGAATAAACGAATCCATAGATATAAGATATACATTTTGCGCAATTTAAGGGAATGGGACAGGTAATAAAAATTTTAAGCTGTTTTTAAAAAAGAAACGTTCAGACAATGTGCATTGCCGGCCGGTGTGGCCGAGCTGTTCTAGGCCCTTCAGTCTGGAACCGCGCGACCGCTACGGTCGCAGGTTCGAATCCTGCCTCGGGCGTGGGTGTGTGTGATGTCACTGGGTTAGTTAGGTTTAAGTAGTTCTAAGTTCTAGGGGACTGATGACCTCAGATGTTAAGTCCCTTAGTGCTCAGAGCTATTTGAACCATTTTTATGTGTGCATTTCTTATGCGCTTGACACGTTCCACATCGTAACGGTTACTGTGAGATTGTTCAAAGGAACACGTAACTGTTGTTGTTGTTGTGGTCTTTGGTCTTGAGACTGGTTTGATGCAGCTCTCCATGCTACTCTATCCAGTGCAAGCTTCTTCATCTCCCAGTACCTACTGCAACCTACATCCTTCTGAATCTGCTTAGTGTATTCATCTCTTGGTCTCCCTCTACGATTTTTACCCTCCACGCTGCCCTCCAATACTACATTGGTGCTCCCTTGATGCCTCAGAACACGCCCTACCAACCGATCCCCTCTTCTAGTCAAGTTGTGCCACAAACTCCTCTTCTCCCCAGTTCCATTCAATACCTCCTTATTAGTTATGTAATCTACCCATCTAATCTTCAGCATTCTTCTGTAGCACCGCAACGGTTAACTACCTACCATATATTGAAGTGTTAGGGAATTCTTCTCGTACGTAAATGAAGCGTGGACGGTAAACAGTCCAGACACTGAGAGAATAGAAGCTTTTTAAATGTAGCTTTACAGAATAATGCTGAGGATTAGATGCGCTGATCGGATAACTGATGACGGAGTGTTGAATAGAAACGGCGAGAAAAGAAATTTATTGGCACAGTTCTGCTAGAAGATCGGATCGGTTGACGAGACACATCTCAGGCATTAATGAATAGCGAACTGGCTGTCGGAGGGAAGAGTGGAGACTGAAAACTGTAGAACTGGATCAAGGGGTGAATGCAGTAAGCGAGGTTCATATGGAGGTAGGCTGCAATAGTTATTCAGAGATGGGTTACCAAACAGCCACGTCATCGGTCCCATAGAATTACGGAATGGTGGCGAACGAAATCGGCAGCATTCACAGCAAGCATCCTCGCATTTGTCTGATGCGATTCAAGGAAATCACTACGGTAAACCTACACTCCTGGAAATGGAAAAAAGAACACATTGACACCGGTGTGTCAGACCTACCATACTTGCTCCGGACACTGCGAGAGGGCTGTACAAGCAATGATCACACGCACGGCACAGCGGACACACCAGGAACCGCGGTGTTGGCCGCCGAATGGCGCTAGCTGCGCAGCATTTGTGCACCGCCGCCGTCAGTGTCAGCCAGTTTGCCGTCGCATACGGAGCTCCATCGCAGTCTTTAACACTGGTAGCATGCCGCGACAGCGTGGACGTGAACCGTATGTGCAGTTGACGGACTTTGAGCGAGGGCGTATAGTGGGCATGCGGGAGGCCGGGTGGACGTACCGCCGAATTGCTCAACACATGGGGCGTGAGGTCCCCACAGTACATCGATGTTGTCGCCAGTGGTCGGCGGAAGGTGCACGTGCCCGTCGACCTGGGACCGGACCGCAGCGACGCACGGATGCACGCCAAGACCGTAGGATCCTACGCAGTGCCGTAGGGGACCGCACCGCCACTTCCCAGCAAATTGGGGACACTGTTGCTCCTGGGGTATCGGCGAGGACCATTCGCAACCGTCTCCATGAAGCTGGGCTACGGTCCCGCACACCGTTAGGCCGTCTTCCGCTCACGCCCCAACATCGTGCAGCCCGCCTCCAGTGGTGTCGCGACAGGCGTGAATGGAGGGACGAATGGAGACGTGTCGTCTTCAGCGATGAGAGTCGCTTCTGCCTCGGTGCCAATGATGGTCGTATGCGTGTTTGGCGCCGTGCAGGTGAGCGCCACAATCAGGACTGCATACGACCGAGGCACACAGGGCCAACACCCGGCATCATGGTGTGGGGAGCGATCTCCTACACTGGCCGTACACCACTGGTGATCGTCGAGGGGACACTGAATAGTGCACGGTACATCCAAACCGTCATCGAACCCATCGTTCTACCATTCCTAGACCGGCAAGGGACCTTGCTGTTCCAACAGGACAATGCACGTCCGCATGTATCCCGTGCCACCCAACGTGCTCTAGAAGGTGTAAGTCAACTACCCTGGCCAGCAAGATCTCCGGATCTGTCCCCCATTGAGCATGTTTGGGACTGGATGAAGCGTCGTCTCACGCGGTCTGCACGTCCAGCACGAACGCTGGTCCAACTGAGGCGCCAGGTGGAAATGACATGGCAAGCCGTTCCACAGGACTACATCCAGCATCTCTACGATCGTCTCCATGGGAGAATAGCAGCCTGCATTGCTGCGAAACCTGGATATACACTGTACTAGTGCCAACATTGTGCATGCTCTGTTGCCGGTGTCTATGTGCCTGTGGTTCTGTCAGTGTGATCATGTGATGTATCTGACCCCAGGAATGTGTCAATAAAGTTTCCCCTTCCTGGGACAATGAATTCACGGTGTTCTTATTTCAATTTCCAGGAGTGTATTAAAGTGTTAGGAAATTCTTCTCGTACGTAAATGAAGCGTGGACGGTAAACAGTCCAGACATCGCAAGAATAGAAGCATTTTATATGTAGCTCTACAGAAGAATGCTGAGGATTAGATGCGCTGATCGGATAACCGATGACGGAGTGTTGAATAGAAACGGCGAGAAAAGAAATTTCTTGGCACAGTTCTGCTAGAAGATCGGATCGGTTGACGAGACACATCTCAGGCATTAATGAATAGTGAACTGGCTGTCGGAGGGAAGTGTGGAGACTGAAAACTGTAGAACTGGATCAAGGGGTGAATGCAGTAAGCGAGGTTCATATGGACGTAGGCTGCAATAGTTATTCAGAGATGGGTTCCCAAACAGCCACGTCATCGGTCCCATAGAATTAGGGAATGGTGGTGAACGAAATCGGCAGCATTCACAGCAAGCATCCTCGCATTTGTCTGATGCGATTCAAGGAAATCACTACGGTAAACCTACACTCCTGGAAATGGAAAAAAGAACAGATTGACACCGGTGTGTCAGACCCACCATACTTGCTCCGGACACTGCGAGAGGGCTGTACAAGCAATGACCACACGCACGGCACAGCGGACACACCAGGAACCGCGGTGTTGGCCGTCGAATGGCGCTAGCTGCGCAGCATTTGTGCACCGCCGCCGTCAGTGTCAGCCAGTTTGCCGTGGCATACGGAGCTCCATCGCAGTCTTTAACACTGGTAGCATGCCGCGACAGCGTGGACGTGAACCGTATGTGCAGTTGACGGACTTTGAGCGAGGGCGTATAGTGGGCATGCGGGAGGCCGGGTGGACGTACCGCCGAATTGCTCAACACGTGGGGCGTGAGGTCTCCACAGTACATCGATGTTGTCGCCAGTGGTCGGCGGAAGGTGCACGTGCCCGTCGACCTGGGACCGGACCGCAGCGACGCACGGATGCACGCCAAGACCGTAGGATCCTACGCAGTGCCGTAGGGGACCGCACCGCCACTTCCCAGCAAATTAGGGACACTGTTGCTCCTGGGGTATCGGCGAGGACCGTTCGCAACCGTCTCCATGAAGCTGGGCTACGGTCCCGCACACCGTTAGGCCGTCTTCCGCTCACGCCCCAACATCGTGCAGCCCGGCTCCAGCGGTGTCGCGACAGGCGTGAATGGAGGGACGAATGGAGACGTGTCGTCTTCAGCGATGAGAGTCGCTTCTGCCTTGGTGCCAATGATGGTCGTATGCGTGTTTGGCGCCGTGCAGATGAGCGCCACAATCAGGACTGCATACGACCGAGGCACACAGGGCCAACACCCGGCATCATGGTGTGGGGAGCGATCTCCTACACTGGCCGTACACCACTGGTGATCGTCGAGGGGACACTGAATAGTGCATGGTACATCCAAACCGTCATCGAACCCATCGTTCCACCATTCCTAGACCGGCAAGGGAATAGCAGCCTGCATTGCTGCGAAAGGTGGATATACACTGTACTAGTGCCGACATTGTGCATGCTCTGTTGCCTGTGTCTATGTGCCTGTGGTTCTGTCAGTGTGATCATGTGATGTATCTGACCCCAGGAATGTGTCAATAAAGTTTCCCCTTCCTGGGACAATGAATTCACGGTGTTCTTATTTCAATTTCCAGGAGTGTATTAAAGTGTTAGGAAATTCTTCTCGTACGTAAATGAAGCGTGGACGGTAAACAGTCCAGACATCGCAAGAATAGAAGCATTTTATATGTAGCTCTACAGAAGAATGCTGAGGATTAGATGCGCTGATCGGATAACCGATGACGGAGTGTTGAATAGAAACGGCGAGAAAAGAAATTTCTTGGCACAGTTCTGCTAGAAGATCGGATCGGTTGACGAGACACATCTCAGGCATTAATGAATAGTGAACTGGCTGTCGGAGGGAAGTGTGGAGACTGAAAACTGTAGAACTGGATCAAGGGGTGAATGCAGTAAGCGAGGTTCATATGGACGTGGGCTGCAATAGTTATTCAGAGATGGGTTCCCAAACAGCCACGTCATCGGTCCCATAGAATTAGGGAATGGTGGTGAACGAAATCGGCAGCATTCACAGCAAGCATCCTCGCATTTGTCTGATGCGATTCAAGGAAATCACTACGGTAAACCTACACTCCTGGAAATGGAAAAAAGAACAGATTGACACCGGTGTGTCAGACCCACCATACTTGCTCCGGACACTGCGAGAGGGCTGTACAAGCAATGACCACACGCACGGCACAGCGGACACACCAGGAACCGCGGTGTTGGCCGTCGAATGGCGCTAGCTGCGCAGCATTTGTGCACCGCCGCCGTCAGTGTCAGCCAGTTTGCCGTGGCATACGGAGCTCCATCGCAGTCTTTAACACTGGTAGCATGCCGCGACAGCGTGGACGTGAACCGTATGTGCAGTTGACGGACTTTGAGCGAGGGCGTATAGTGGGCATGCGGGAGGCCGGGTGGACGTACCGCCGAATTGCTCAACACGTGGGGCGTGAGGTCTCCACAGTACATCGATGTTGTCGCCAGTGGTCGGCGGAAGGTGCACGTGCCCGTCGACCTGGGACCGGACCGCAGCGACGCACGGATGCACGCCAAGACCGTAGGATCCTACGCAGTGCCGTAGGGGACCGCACCGCCACTTCCCAGCAAATTAGGGACACTGTTGCTCCTGGGGTATCGGCGAGGACCGTTCGCAACCGTCTCCATGAAGCTGGGCTACGGTCCCGCACACCGTTAGGCCGTCTTCCGCTCACGCCCCAACATCGTGCAGCCCGGCTCCAGCGGTGTCGCGACAGGCGTGAATGGAGGGACGAATGGAGACGTGTCGTCTTCAGCGATGAGAGTCGCTTCTGCCTTGGTGCCAATGATGGTCGTATGCGTGTTTGGCGCCGTGCAGATGAGCGCCACAATCAGGACTGCATACGACCGAGGCACACAGGGCCAACACCCGGCATCATGGTGTGGGGAGCGATCTCCTACACTGGCCGTACACCACTGGTGATCGTCGAGGGGACACTGAATAGTGCATGGTACATCCAAACCGTCATCGAACCCATCGTTCCACCATTCCTAGACCGGCAAGGGAATAGCAGCCTGCATTGCTGCGAAAGGTGGATATACACTGTACTAGTGCCGACATTGTGCATGCTCTGTTGCCTGTGTCTATGTGCCTGTGGTTCTGTCAGTGTGATCATGTGATGTATCTGACCCCAGGAATGTGTCAATAAAGTTTCCCCTTCCTGGGACAATGAATTCGCGGTGTTCTTATTTCAATTTCCAGGAGTGTAGATGAGGATGTATGAATGCAGAGTCTCGCGGCGATAACATTGAATAAAATGCTCTCGGGTTTCCAACCGCGTCAATTGGTTAAAACTACACGAGCACTCCTTGGCCATTGTCAAGTGTTATGACTGCCAGTGGGCTGTTGGTCCGCCCTTATATACGATAGCTGCCGGCTGTGACGTCACTGGTGCCTTCGACATTGCCATATATGGACATGTTTTGAGTCGGCGTTCGATGTGCCCTCTTCAACCGCGCGATCGCTGGATCCCACGCAGCGCTGAGCTGCAAGCCACCGTCTCTATTCACGGTCTTTGCGGTAAGTTTTATTTCAATAGATTCCTGTATTAAACTGTCCCAGAAGCCGTTAGTGCGAGCCACGACAGAGGTATCGCCAAATTTTATGTGGTGACCGTTTTCTAATGCATCTCAGCTAGATGAGGATGACCGGGCGCGGGTTTGAACCGTCGTTCTCCCGAATGCGAGTCCAGTGTGCTAATCATCGCAGCTCCACGCTCGCTATCACATCAGTCTTCGGACTGACGACCACAACAACAATCGATCGAAACAGTAAAAACAGCAGGAAGGCAGGGAGACATTACTGACGCACATGTAGACTGACTACCCTGCAGTCCCCTCCCCTACCCAGATTTCCATCCCCCTGTCCACCCCCGCACCCCCTTCCCTCACACCCCCACCGCGGCCCCATGACCTCAGTTCATGGCTTGTAGAAAATAAACTAATGTTAAATCACAGTAAGACTCAGTTTTTACAGTTTTACAGTTTAGTGAAACTGGTTCAAATTCCTAGGTGTTCAGATAGATAGTAAGCTGTCATGGAAAGCCCACATTCAGGATCTTGTTCAAAGACTTAATACTGCCATTTTCACTATTCGAACGGTATCGAAAGTGAGTGATATTTCGACACGTAAATTAGTCTACTTTGCTTATTTTCATTCACTTATGTCATATGGTATTATGTTTTGGGGTAACTCTTCCCATTCTAGAAGGATATTTTTGGCTCAGAAACGGGCGGTTCGGGCAATAAGTGGTGTGAGTTCACGAACCTCTTGTCGACCTCTTTTCACGTGTCTGGGTATTTTGGTCTCTCAATACGTATATTCCTTATTGTCGCTTCTTGTTGCCAATATTAGTTTATTTCCAACAATAAGCAGCTCTCATTCGGTTAATACTCGGCAAAAATCAAACCTCCATTTGGATCGGACTTCCTTAACTCTTGTGCAAAAAGGAGTGCAGTATACTGCTGCATCCATTTTCAATAAGCTGCCACTGAAATTCAAAAATCTTAGCAGTAATCCACGCGCTTTCAAATCGAAACTGAAGAGTTTCCTCATGGGTCACTCCTTCTATTCTGTCGAGGAGTTCCTTGAAAAATTAAGATGATTCTCATTGTATTGCTGATAAGCGTTTGCTTAAACTTATGGACTGATTTTCTTTCAGGTTCATGAACATTTATTTTTATCTGTTATTACTTTTTATGTTGTAAGTTCATGTACTGACACGTTCCATGACCTTGGAGATTTTACCGAGCGAGGTGGCGCAGTGGTTAGACACTGGACTCGCATTCGGGAGGACGACGGTTCAATCCCGCGTCCGGCCATCCTGATTTAGGTTTTCCGTGATTTCCCTAAATCACTCCAGGCAAATGCCGGGATGGTTCCTCTGAAAGGGCACGGCCGACTTCCTTCCCCATCCTTCCGTAATCCGATGAGACCGATGACCACGCTGTCTGGTCTCCTTCCCCAAAACCAACCAACCAACCAACCTTGGAGATTTTCTCCTCAATTTGGTCCTACGGAACTTGACATTTAAATAAATAAACACTTCTCTTTGGCTGTTGCTATTGCTGGTCTGCATTTTGGTCATCATCTACTGAAATTGGAACTTTTAGAGTCACATTTCTTAATATAAACCCCTCAAGCAGCAACTAATTTAATTTAGTCAACTTAATTCATCTTATAATCTCTTTTTCAAGATACTGTTCATTCCATTCAACAGAATTTCCAAGTCCTTTGCCACTTCTGACAGTACCGCCAAACTTAGTTTCTATTTCTTCTCCCTGAACTTTAATTCCCTATTAAAACTTTTCTTTGGTTTCCTTTTGTACCTGCTCAAAGTACAATTCTCTCACAACCCCACTGTGTGTTAGTCCGATGCTTGAAAGGTCCCCCATTCGAAGCTTACACGTAGCGAAGGGTAATCACATTTACAGCTTCCTTTTTTTATCCAGATGCCTCGAATCGTTGGGAGGCACCGTTGCATTCCTTCCTAAAACAAAGAACCTCCCTGTGACGGGAAGTCCTTGTTAACCCCTGCTGGCAACGTATACACATTAGCGGAACGGTTTAGTTTAAGGCAGTTGTAAACGGGAGCCCCTGCTCGAAGCAATTAGCTGGAGTCCCAGCAGACACACACGGCGCACACGCGACTCAACACACTGGTAAAAATAAAACGTCCCAGTAATGCGTGGGGAGTAAGGACAATTATTCTCAGCAGCGCACAGCAATAGCGGGCGGGCTTCGGTTGATGGCTGGGACACGGTGTTACAAAAGGGTACGGCCAAACTTTCAGGAAACATTCCTCACACACAAATAAAGAAAAGATGTTCTGTGGACGTGTGTCCGCAAACGCTTACTTCCCATGTTAGAGCTCATTTTAGTTTCGTCAGTATGTACTGTACTTCCTCGATTCACCGCCAGTTGGCCCAATTGAAGGAAGGTAATGTTGACCTCGGTGCTTGTGTTGACATGCGACTCATTGCTCTACAGTACTAGCATCAAGCACATCGGTACGTAGCATCAACAGGTTCATCACGAACATGGTTTTGCAGTCAGTGCAATGTTTACAAATGCGGATTTGGCAGATGCCCATTTGATGTACGGATTAGCACGGGGCAATAGCCGTGGCGCGGTACGTTTGTATCGAGACAGATTTCCAGAACGAAGATGTCCCGAAAGGAAGACGTTCGAAGCAATTGATCGGCGTCTTAGGGAGCACGGAACATTCCAGCCTATGACTCGCGACTGGGGAAGACCTAGAACGACGAGGACACCTGCAATGGACGAGGCAATTCTTCGTGCAGTTGACGATAACCCTAATGTCAGCGACAGAGAAGTTGCTGCTGTACAAGGTAACGTTGACCACGTCACTGTATGGAGAGTGCTACGGGAAAACCAGTTGTTTCCGTACCGTGTACAGCGTGTGCAGGCACTATCAGCAGCTGATTGGCCTCCACGGGTACACTTCTGCGAATGGTTCATCCGACAATGTGTCAATCCTCATTTCAGTGCAAATGTTCTCTTTACGGATGAGGCTTCATTCCAACGTGATCAAATTGTAAATTTTCACAATCAACATGTGTGGGCTGACGAGAATCCGCACGCAATTGTGCAATCACGTCATCAACACAGATTTTCTGTGAACGTTTGGGCAGGCATTCTTGGTGATGTCTTTATTGGGCCCCACGTCCTTCCACCTACGCTCAATGGAGCACGTTATCACGATTTCATACGGGATACTCTACCTGTGCTGCTAGAACATGTGCCTTTGCAAGTACGACACAACATGTGGTTCGTGCACGATGGAGCTCCTGCACATTTCAGTCGAAGTATTCGTACGCTTCTCAACAACAGATTCGTTGACCGATGGATTGGTAGAGGCGGACCAATTCCGTGGCCTCCACGCTCTCCTGACCTCAACCCTCTTGACTTTCATTTACGGGGGCATTTGAAAGCTCTCGTCTACGCAACCCCGGTACCAAATGTAGAGACTCTTCGTTCTCGTATTGTGGACGGCTGTGATACAATACGCCATTCTCCAGGGCTGCATCGGCGCATCAGGGATTCCGTGCGACGGAAGTTGGATGCATGTATCCTCGCTATCGGAGGACATTTTGAACATTTCCTGTAACAAAGTGTTTGAAGTCACGCTGGTACGTTCTGTTGCTGTGTGTTTCCACTCCATGATTAATGTGATTTGAAGAGAAGTAATAAAATGAGCTCTAACATGGAAAGTAAGCGTTTCCGGACACATGTCCACATAACATATTTTCTTTCTTTGTGTGTGAGGAATGTTTCCTGAAAGTTTGGCCGTACCTTTTCGTAACACCCTGTATACGAAAGACGGCTTATAAAACGCTCGCCGGCCGAAGTGGCCGCGCGGTTCTGGCGCTGCAGTCTGGAACCGCGAGACCGCTACAGTCGCAGGTTCGAATCCTGCCTTGGGCATGGATGTGTGTGATGTCCTTAGGTTAGTTAGGTTTAACTAGTTCTCAGTTCTAGGGGACTAATGACCTCAGCAGTTGAGTCCCATAGTGCTCAGAGCCATTTGAACCATTTATAAAACGCTCGCATAAGCTGTTCTGGAACAGGCGTAATTGTCGCGTTTTACTAACAACGGACATCGATTCACAAGGTCGTGCAGTAGTACTGGAATGAATCTTAACTTTACGGTATCCGTTTCGCAGTGTCAAAGGGACGATCAAAAAGTGTAAGTAGGCTGTTTACTATGTAAGTAGGCTGCTTAGAGTTTTATTTTGGCAACGCCACGTAGCGCTCTGTATGAAAATCGCTGACTGTGCTGTGTGCAGTCTGTGGCTGGTTGGCACTGTTGCAATATTTGCTATTGTAGTGTCGGGCAGCTGGATGCGAACAGCGCGTAGCGTTGCGCAGTTGGAGGTGAGCCGCCAGCAGTGGTGGATGTGGGGAGAGAGATGGCGGTGTTTTGAGAGCGGACGATCTGGACGTGTGTCCGCCAGAAAGAGTAAATTTGTAAGACTGGATGTCATGAACTGGTATATTTGTTATGACTTTTTAACACTATTAAGGTAAATACACTCCTGGAAATTGAAATAAGAACACCGAGAATTCATTGTCCCAGGAAGGGGAAACTTTATTGACACATTCCTGGGGTCAGATACATCACATGATCACACTGACAGAACCACAGGCACATAGACACAGGCAACAGAGCATGCACAATGTCGGCACTAGTACAGTGTATATCCACCTTTCGCAGCAATGCAGGCTGCTATTCTCCCATGGAGACGATCGTAGAGATGCTGGATGTAGTCCTGTGGAACGGCTTGCCATGCCATTTCCACCTGGCGCCTCAGTTGGACCAGCGTTCGTGCTGGACGTGCAGACCGCGTGAGATGACGCTTCATCCAGTCCCAAACATGCTCAATGGGGGACAGATCCGGAGATCTTGCTGGCCAGGGTAGTTGACGTACACCTTCTAGAGCACGTTGGGTGGCACGGGATACATGCGGACGTGCATTGTCCTGTTGGAACAGCAAGTTCCCTTGCCGGTCTAGGAATGGTAGAACGATGGGTTCGATGACGGTTTGGATGTACCGTGCACTATTCAGTGTCCCCTCGACGATCACCAGTGGTGTACGGCCAGTGTAGGAGATCGCTCCCCACACCATGATGCCGGGTGTTGGCCCTGTGTGCCTCGGTCGTATGCAGTCCTGATTGTGGCGCTCACCTGCACGGCGCCAAACACGCATACGACCATCATTGGCACCAAGGCAGAAGCGACTTTCATCGCTGAAGACGACACGTCTCCATTCGTCCCTCCATTCACGCCTGTCGCGACACCACTGGAGGCGGGCTGCACGATGTTGGGGCGTGAGCGGAAGACGGCCTAACGGTGTGCGGGACCGTAGCCCAGCTTCATGGAGACGGTTGCGGATGGTCCTCGCCGATACCCCAGGAGCAACAGTGTCCCTAATTTGCTGGGAAGTGGCGGTGCGGTCCCCTACGGCACTGCGTAGGGTCCTACGGTCTTGGCGTGCATCCGTGCGTCGCTGCGGTCCGGTCCCAGGTCGACGGGCACGTGCACCTTCCGCCGACCACTGGCGACAACATCGATGTACTGTGGAGACCTCACGCCCCACGTGTTGAGCAATTCGGCGGTACGTCCACCTGGCCTCCCGCATGCCCACTATACGCCCTCGCTCAATGTCCGAACTGCACATACGGTTCACGTCCACGCTGTCGCGGCATGCTAGCAGTGTTAAAGACTGCGATGGAGCTCCGTATGCCACGGCAAACTGGCTGACACTGACGGCGGCGGTGCACAAATGCTGCGCAGCTAGCGCCATTCGACGGCCAACACCGCGGTTCCTGGTGTGTCCGCTGTGCCGTGCGTGTGATCATTGCTTGTACAGCCCTCTCGCAGTGTCCGGAGCAAGTATGGTGGGTCTGACACACCGGTGTCAATGTGTTCTGTTTTCCATTTCCAAGGGTGTACATTGTTTGTTTTCTACCAAAATCTTTCATTTGCTAACTATGCCTATCAGTAGTTAGTGCCTTCAGTAGTTAGAATCTTTTATTTAGCTCGCAGAATTGGCACTCGCTGTATTACAGTAGTTCGAGTAATGAAGATTTTTGTTAGGTAAGTGATTCATAAAAGGTGTAGGTTATTGTTACTCAGGGCAATTTTTTTGTAGGTATTATTGAATGTCAGATTGCGTTGTACTAAAAAAAATTATGTGTCAGTTTAGTGATGATCAGAATAAGTAAAGAGAGCTATGTCTGAGTACGTTCAGTTTTGCTCAGCTGTTTGAAAAACAATTACGTAAGAGGCTTACCAGGACAGTAAAACATAATTTTTCTAAGTGGGCGTTTCAAAAATTTCGTTTAAGGGCATCGCTGCAGCGTTATGTGCGACCTACCGCGTCTCCGTTGCGGGAATATAAGCATCGACATGTAGGCATCGCGCTAGTGCCGTCTTCGATCCGAAACTTTTTTATCGCCCCTTACACTAATACAGTTCTCAAGTGACCTTACGCCAAATTTGTGAAACATATACCGTCGTCCCACGAGAATAGGCATGAAAGATATAGGATGAACAGTACCCACATCCCATTTTTCGAACAATCGAATTCCCATGAATAAAACAGCTTCTGATTATTTTACGAATGAGTTAAATATTTGACTTTAAGCAGGTAAAAGACGCAAAACCCCAATTATAGTGACTTTATGAGTTACGGATTATTCACCCGCCTTCCGGTGAAAACAAAGCCTGATAAACCAAAAATGTAATAAACACTAAATGTGTTGATGTAATCGATGAGTATAGATGATGATGATGGTGTTTGGTTTGTGGGGCGCTCAACTGCGCGGTCATTAGCGCCCGTGCAAAGTCCCAATTTTTTCCACAATACAATTTTGTACACAGTCCAATCAATTCATTGTCACGGATGACGATGATGATGAAATGATGAGGACAACACTAACACCCAGTCCCCGGGCAGAGAAAATACCTGGTCGGGAACCGAACCCGGGACCCTATGAACCAGATGCAGCAAAGCTAGGCACTAGATCACGAGCTGCGGACGGTGAGTATAGTTTACTACTATACAGGGTGTAAATTTGAAGTTGACAAACCAGAGTATTTCGAAAAATAAGCTTCACACGAAAAAATGTGTACAATCCAAAGTTGATATTTTCGAGGGGGTATCTGATGGTGCTAAAATTAGCCCGCCACCCCAGCCCCCCGGGGGTGGGGAATCAACTTAAAAATTTCAAATGAGAACCCGCATTTTTTATTGCAGAATCAGATTCTACATAAAAAAACTACGTACATTCTTGGTAGTTGGCGCTGTAATTCAAGAAAATCGATATTCTAATTTTTGTGTCGAAAATGGTTACGGATAAATAATTAAATTAAATTAAAATAAATAATTAAAAGTTGTGTGGCCTCATACCAAACAAACAAAACTTATCCGAATTTGCCGAAAAATTAATATTTGTGCCCGCATCTCGTGGTCGTGCGGTAGCGTTCTCGCTTCCCACGCCCGGGTTCCCGGGTTCGATTCCCGGCGGGGTCAGGGATTTTCTCTGCCTCGTGATGGCTGGGTGTTGTGTGCTGTCCTTAGGTTAGTTAGGTTTAAGTAGTTCTAAGTTCTAGGGGACTTATGACCACAGCAGTTGAGTCCTATAGTGCTCAGAGCCATTTGAACCATTTGAACCAATTAATATTTGGGTCAACATTTGTAAAACTCTAATTCCTCTCACTCAAACCCCACCCTGTGCGGAGAGAGGGAGAATTTTAGTTTTAGCGAATCAAAATTTACGAAGTAAATGAGTATTTTTCATTTATCCGTAACAATTTTGGCTCTGAGCACTAAATGGTTCAAATGGCTCTGAGCACTATGGGACTTAACATCTGTGGTCATCAGTCCCCTAGAACTACTTAAACCTAACCTAAGGACGTCACACACATCCATGCCCGAGGCAGGATTCGAACGTGCGACCGTAGCGGTAGCTCGGTTCCAGACTGCAGCGCCTAGAACTGCACGGCCACCCCGGCCGGCGTAACCATTTTCCACGCAAAAATGAGAATATCGATTTTCTTGAAGTACAGCGCCAACTGTCGAGAATCAAAACAAATGTTCTTCATCTACATCCATACTCCGCAAGCCACCTGACGGTGTGTGGCGGAGGGTACCTTGAGTGCCTCTATCGGTTCTCCCTTCTATTCTAGTCTCGTATTCTTCGTGGAAAGAAGGATTGTCGGTATGCCTCTGTCTGGGCTCTAATCTGTCTGATTTTATCCTCACGGTCTCTTCGCGAGATATACGTAGGAGGGAGCAATATACTGCTTGACTCCTCGGTGAAGGTATGTTCTCGAAACTTCAACAAAAGCCCGTACCGAGCTACTGAGCGTCTCTCCTGCAGAGTCTTCCACTGAAGTTTATCTATCATCTCCGTAACGCTTTCGCGATTACTAAATGATCCTGTAACGAAGAGCGCTGCTCTCCGTTGGATCTTCTCTCTCTCTTCTATCAACCCTATCTTGTACGGATCCCACACTGCCGAGCAGTATTCAAGCAGTGGACGAACAAGCGTACTGTAACCTACTTCCTTTGTTTTCGGATTGCATTTCGTTACGATTCTTCCAATGAATCTCAGTCTGGCATCTGCTTTACCGACGATCAACTTTATATGATCATTCCATTTTAAATCACTCCTAATGCGTACTCCCAGATAATTAACTGCTTCCAATTGCTGACCTGCTATATTTTAGCTAAATGATAAGGGATCTTTCTTTCTATGTATTCGCAGCACATTACACTTGTCTACATAGAGATTCAGTTGCCATTCCCTGACCCATGCGTCAGCTCGCTGCAGATCCTCCTGCATTTCAGTACAATTTTCCAATGTTACAACCTCTCGATATACCACAGCATCATCCGCAAAAAGCCTCAGTGAACTTCCGATGTCATCCACAAGGTCATTTATGCATATTGTGAATAGCAACGGTCCTACGACACTCCCCTGCGGCACACCTGAAATCACTCTTAGACAAAATGTACTTAGTTTTTGATGAAGAATATGAGTCTGCAATAAAAATGGGGGTTCCCACTTGAAAATTTAAAATACTCCCGCGCCAAACCCAGGCTAATTTTAGCACCAGCAGATGTCCCCCACGAAAATAATCAACTTTGAATTCTACACATTTTTTCGTGTGAAGCATATTTTTCGAGTTATTCTGGTTTGTCAACTTAAAATTTATACGAGGGCAGTTCAATAAGTAATGCAACACATTTTTTTCCTGAAACAGGGGTTGTTTTATTCAGCATGGAAATACACCAGGTTATTCCCCAATCTTTAAGCTACAGAACACTATTTTTCAACGTAATCTCCATTCAATGCTACGGCCTTACGCCACCTTGAAATGAGGGCCTGTATGCCTGCACGGTACCATTCCACTGGTCGATGTCGGAGCCAACGTCGTACTGCATCAATAACTTCTTCATCATCCGCGTAGTGCGTCCCACGGATTGCGTCCTTCATTGGGCCAAACATATGGAAATCCGACGGTGCGAGATCGGGGCTGTAGGGTGCACGAGGAAGAACAGTCCACTGAAGTTTTGTGAGCTCCTCTCGGGTGCGAAGACTTGTGTGAGGTCTTGCGTTGTCACGAAGAAGGAGAAGTTCGTTGTGATTTTTGTGCCTACCAACACGCTGAAGTCGTTTCTTCAATTTCTGAAGAGTAGCACAATACACTTCAGAGTTGATCGTTTGACCGTGGGGAAGGACATCGAACAGAATAACCCCTTCAGCGTCCCAGAAGACTGTAACCGTGACTTTACCGGCTGAGGGTATGGCTTTAAACTTTTTCTCGGTAGGGGAGTGGGTGTGGCGCCACTCCATTGATTGCCGTTTTGTTTCAGGTTCGAAGTGATGAACCCATGTTTCATCGCCTGTAACAATCTTTGACAAGAAATTGTCACCCTCAGCCTAATGAGGAGCAAGCAATTCCGCACAGATGGTTCTCCTTTGCTCTTTATGGTGTTCGGTTAGACAACGAGGGACCCAGCGGGAACAAACCTTTGAGTATCCCAACTGGTGAACAATTGTGACAGCACTACCAACAGAGATGTCAAGTTGAGCACTGAGTTGTTTGACGGTGATCCGTCGATCGTCTCGAACGAGTGTGTTCGCACGCTCCGCCATTGCAGGAGTCACAGCTGTGCACGGCCGGCCCGCACGCGGGAGATCAGACAGTCTCGCTTGACCTTGCGGCGATGATGACACACGCTTTGCCCAACGACTCACCGTGGTTTTGTCCACTGCCAGATCACCGTAGACATTCTGCAAGCGCCTACGAATATCTGAGGTGCCCTGGTTTTCCGCCAAAAGAAACTCGATCACTGCCCGTTGTTTGCAACGCACATCCGTTACAGACGCCATTTTAACAGCTCCGTACAGCGCTGCCACCTGTCGGAAGTCAATGAAACTATACGAGACGAAGCGGGAATGTTTGAAAATATTCCACAAGCAATTTCCGGTTTTTTCAACCAAAATTGGCCGAGAAAAAAAAAAGTGTTGCATTACTTATTGAACTGCCCTCGTACCTTGTATACTTAGTAATAATAGCCCTCTCAATGACGACCAAAAATATCAAATATGTCTAGCAATTGTTATAGTCGTAAATTTTTGTATGCTGCTAGCAGGAAGTGCGATCGTCAACAATATACTAAAAATTCCGTTCGGTGGAAATGGAAGGGGGGGGTGGGAAGGGGTGAGTATAGAGGTGTTGCAACGGTTGAACGTAATTCCTTAATCTTTTCTTGAATAACTTGATAACCGCGGCCACTAGCGGAAACATGTCCCAGTATACAAATAAACTATATTAAATTTCCTACAAATGAGGTCCTTTTCAGTTCTCTAGGACTAATAATTTGCGCGCAAAGAGCTAGCGAGCAATGCGAACTTCGCACGGTAAGTATGCGTTGTAGATTGGGTGGTTTTTGCATGCCGATTTAGGCGTCTTTCTGTATCAAATTGTTCGTCTCCAGTTCCACATCAACACTGTGGTACGTTGTAACCAATTATCGTTACACCCTGTATTTTGGGATAGCTTGCCGTATTCTATAATTTTAATGCAGTCGATCTATAACGTTAACATAGCAATCACGCTTGGACACACAATTAACATTGTCCCTTTTTTTAATACACTCCTGGAAATGGAAAAAAGAACACATTGACACCGGTGTGTCAGACCCACCATACTTGCTCCGGACACTGCGAGAGGGCTGTACAAGCAATGATCACACGCACGGCACAGCGGACACACCAGGAACCGCGGTGTTGGCCGTCGAATGGCGCTAGCTGCGCAGCATTTGTGCACCGCCGCCGTCAGTGTCAGCCAGTTTGCCGTGGCATACGGAGCTCCATCGCAGTCTTTAACACTGGTAGCATGCCGCGACAGCGTGGACGTGAACCGTATGTGCAGTTGACGGACTTTGAGCGAGGGCGTATAGTGGGCATGCGGGAGGCCGGGTGGACGTACCGCCGAATTGCTCGACACGTGGGGCGTGAGGTCTCCACAGTACATCGATGTTGTCGCCAGTGGTCGGCGGAAGGCGCACGTGCCCGTCGACCTGGGACCGGACCGCAGCGACGCACGGATGCACGCCAAGACCGTAGGATCCTACGCAGTGCCGTAGGGGACCGCACCGCCACTTCCCAGCAAATTAGGGACACTGTTGCTCCTGGGGTATCGGCGAGGACCATTCGCAACCGTCTCCATGAAGCTGGGCTACGGTCCCGCACACCGTTAGGCCGTCTTCCGCTCACGCCCCAACATCGTGCAGCCCGCCTCCAGTGGTGTCGCGACAGGCGTGAATGGAGGGACGAATGGAGACGTGTCGTCTTCAGCGATGAGAGTCGCTTCTGCCTCGGTGCCAATGATGGTCGTATGCGTGTTTGGCGCCGTGCAGGTGAGCGCCACAATCAGGACTGCATACGACCGAGGCACACAGGGCCAACACCCGGCATCATGGTGTGGGGAGCGATCTCCTACACTGGCCGTACACCACTGGTGATCGTCGAGGGGACACTGAATAGTGCACGGTACATCCAAACCGTCATCGAACCCATCGTTCTACCATTCCTAGACCGGCAAGGGAACTTGCTGTTCCAACAGGACAATGCACGTCCGCATGTATCCCGTGCCACCCAACGTGCTCAAGAAGGTGTAAGTCAACTACCCTGGCCAGCAAGATCTCCGGATCTGTCCCCCATTGAGCATGTTTGGGACTGGATGAAGCGTCGTCTCACGCGGTCTGCACGTCCAGCACGAACGCTGGTCCAACTGAGGCGCCAGGTGGAAATGGCATGGCAAGCCGTTCCACAGGACTACATCCAGCATCTCTACGATCGTCTCCATGGGAGAATAGCAGCCTGCATTGCTGCGAAATGTGGATATACACTGTACTAGTGCCGACATTGTGCATGCTCTGTTGCCGGTGTCTATGTGTCTGTGGTTCTGTCAGTGTGATCATGTGATGTATCTGACCCCAGGAATGTGTCAATAAAGTTTCCCCTTCCTGGGACAAAGAATTCACGGTGTTCTTATTTCAATTTCCAGGAGTGTACATGATGTTGGTCTGTTGTTATTCCGAAACCGGTAGATTTAATAGAGATACATCCACGTATTGTACTACATCATTATTGCCATTAAGAAATATCCTTGAGTCGATACACTTCGAGTTGATGTACATAAAATCGGGATTCATAGGACATGATGTCTGAATAAATACATAGCTAGTGTTTGCGCGTGATAAATGCAATATAATTCGTATCGTCATTCTCGAAAGGAAAATAGCTAACAAAATTGACGGACAGAAGTGATATCCCATCGAAAATTTCCGAATTCCCGTGCAAATTTTCGGGTCCCACATACTTGCGAAGCACACCACACAGACGATTCTTGACGAAAGAACGATCGTACAGAGGAATCGAGTGAGGTTTGTAACTGGGTTGGGGATTTCTTTGTGCCGCGCGGGATTAGCCGAGCGGTCCGCGGCGCTGCAGTCATGGACTGTGCGGCTGGTCCCGGCAGAGCGAGTCCTCCCTCGGGCATGGGTGTGTGTGTTTGTCCTTAGGATAATTTAGGTTAAGTAGTGTGTAAGCTTAGGGACCGATGACCTTAGCAGTTAAGATCTTACGACAAATTTACGACGAAGCACGTATCGTCCGTCAGCGATATTACATTCTTCTTCTGACCACTCCATCGCCGACGCAAATCGTGTCAGAAACTCCAGAAGCGGACAAGACAGCACACGAAAGCTTTCCGTACTGCCAGCGCCGGTGTAAAGAGGGCGTCAGCTTCCTTTGATCTCTCGCTCGAAGACCGACAGCCACCTGTACACGAGCGAATGCGGACCGAACATGACCGAACGCAGGTCGCTGGCGCTCGCTTACCGCTCTCACACCAGAGACCATAATTCTCGTTCACTTGTGTTCGGTCTATGGTAGACGAGGCTTAATCACAAGGGGCGCCGAATGTTGAGTACAGACCCCAAAAATTTCAATCTGTTGCGTCTGCTGATACGCGACTTTTGTTAAAGATTTCGCCTGTTCACTATGATAATAGAGACCATAATTCTAGTTCGCTTGTGTTCGCTCTGGTGTAGACGAGGCTTAATCACACGAGGCGCCGAATTGTTGAGTACAGACCCCAAAAATTTCAATCTGTTGCGTCTGCTGATACGCGACTTTTGTTCAAGATTTCGCCTGTTCACTATGATAATACGTGAATATGGCATTGCATATCACGCAGGAAAACAGTGTCCATGTGTTCATTTATTCGGACATAGTATTCTATAAATGCCACCACGAAGCAGAATCTTCAGTCGTGTGCAACGTGTAGAGTTCACTAAGTACCCACCTCCACACTCCGCAAACCACTGTGAAGTGCATGGGAGAAACGTCCCGCAGTATCAAGTACACTCCTGGAAATGGAAAAAAGAACACATTGACACCGGTGTGTCAGACCCACCATACTTGCTCCGGACACTGCGAGAGGGCTGTACAAGCAATGATCACACGCACGGCACAGCGGACACACCAGGAACCGCGGTGTTGGCCGTCGAATGGCGCTAGCTGCGCAGCATTTGTGCACCGCCGCCGTCAGTGTCAGCCAGTTTGCCGTGGCATACGGAGCTCCATCGCAGTCTTTAACACTGGTAGCATGCCGCGACAGCGTGGACGTGAACCGTATGTGCAGTTGACGGACTTTGAGCGAGGGCGTATAGTGGGCATGCGGGAGGCCGGGTGGACGTACCGCCGAATTGCTCAACACGTGGGGCGTGAGGTCTCCACAGTACATCGATGTTGTCGCCAGTGGTCGGCGGAAGGTGCACGTGCCCGTCGACCTGGGACCGGACCGCAGCGACGCACGGATGCACGCCAAGACCGTAGGATCCTACGCAGTGCCGTAGGGGACCGCACCGCCACTTCCCAGCAAATTAGGGACACTGTTGCTCCTGGGGTATCGGCGAGGACCATTCGCAACCGTCTCCATGAAGCTGGGCTACGGTCCCGCACACCGTTAGGCCGTCTTCCGCTCACGCCCCAACATCGTGCAGCCCGCCTCCAGTGGTGTCGCGACAGGCGTGAATGGAGGGACGAATGGAGACGTGTCGTCTTCAGCGATGAGAGTCGCTTCTGCCTCGGTGCCAATGATGGTCGTATGCGTGTTTGGCGCCGTGCAGGTGAGCGCCACAATCAGGACTGCATACGACCGAGGCACACAGGGCCAACACCCGGCATCATGGTGTGGGGAGCGATCTCCTACACTGGCCGTACACCACTGGTGATCGTCGAGGGGACACTGAATAGTGCACGGTACATCCAAACCGTCATCGAACCCGTCGTTCTACCATTCCTAGACCGGCAAGGGAACTTGCTGTTCCAACAGGACAATGCACGTCCGCATGTATCCCGTGCCACCCAACGTGCTCTAGAAGGTGTAAGTCAACTACCCTGGCCAGCAAGATCTCCGGATCTGTCCCCCATTGAGCATGTTTGGGACTGGATGAAGCATCGTCTCACGCGGTCTGCACGTCCAGCACGAACGCTGGTCCAACTGAGGCGCCAGGTGGAAATGGCATGGCAAGCCGTTCCACAGGACTACATCCAGCATCTCTACGATCGTCTCCATGGGAGAATAGCAGCCTGCATTGCTGCGAAAGGTGGATATACACTGTACTAGTGCCGACATTGTGCATGCTCTGTTGCCTGTGTCTATGTGCCTGTGGTTCTGTCAGTGTGATCATGTGATGTATCTGACCCCAGGAATGTGTCAATAAAGTTTCCCCTTCCTGGGACAATGAATTCACGGTGTTCTTATTTCAATTTCCAGGAGTGTATTTGGGCTTCTTCCTGTTCCATCCACGCTAGGAACTTGGGAGGAATTATTGTTTACATGCCTACATGCGTTCTGTAGCTAACACAATCTTGCCCCCACGATGCCTTCGGAAGCGATACGTAGGTTGCGGTAGCGGTTACCCCGCGCGGCGACACGTGCTTCTCGCACCCAAGTGGTTCAGAGCAGAAGCGCGGAAGGATAAGAAATGTGGCTGGTTGAAAATTGTAGGACACTGCAGTCCAATTGGGGACGTGTGAAACGCGGTAAATTCATCAGATGAGCGTGCGAAAATTTAATAGGACATAGAGGATGCTGCACTGAACAATTTGAGGTAAGGAACCTGGGGTCGGAGAAGCCAGCTTAATGAGATAATAGGAATAAAAACACACTACTGTGTACTTTTTTATTTACATTAGTTAACTCCAAATTCCATCGTTGACACAACGAACGTACCATTTGTACTGCATCTTACAAAATGTGCTGAAACTGACGGCCATCAACCTCAATGCAAGCATGACATCGGCGAACAAGATTCTGACGCACCCTGACAAATATCCCTGGTGTGTTTCGAATCACATGACAGGCAGCTACAATTCTGGCAACTTTTTCCATCTCCGTATCCACTGGGGTCTAGTACACAACGGACTTCAGGTATCCCCATTGGAAATAATCGATGGGTTGAAATTTCCTGGCAAATTAAAACTGTGTGCCGGACCGAGACTCGAACTCGGGACCTTTGCCTTTCGCGGGCAAGTGCTCTACCATCTGAGCTACCCAAGCACGACTCACGCCCCGTCCTCACAGCTTTACTTCTGACAGTACCTCGTCTCCTACCTTTCAAACTTAACAGAAGCTCTCCTGCGAACTTTGCAGAACTGGCACTCCTGAAAGAAAGGATATTGCGGAGACATGGCTTAGTCACAGCCTGGGGCATGTTTCTAGAATGAGATTTTCACTCTGCAGAGGAGTATGCGCTGATATGAAACTTCCTGGCAGATTAAAACCGTGTGCCGGACCGAGACTCGAACTCGGGAACTGGCTTTCGCGGGCAAGTGCTCTACCGTCTTTTTTTTTTTATTCATTTTGTTCGATATTGGTCTTAGCGTTTGGTGTGGGCGGACGTCACAAGACATCCGTTCAAGTTGATCGTTGAATCTTTGACTCAGTTTTTTTTTTTATTACAGAGAGCATGCAGCCTTCTCACCGAACACGCTGAGCTACCGTGCCGGTACCCTGACCGGGACTCGAACCCAGTATGTCCTGCTTACATAGCAGACGCTCCATCCTTTTTTTTTTTTTGCATTTTGTTCGTTGTTGATCGATGTGTTTGGTCGTTGCGGATGTCACATGACACACGCTCAAGTTCGCTTTGTTGATCCTTCCACTCAGTTTTTTATTACAGAGGCCAACCAGCTCTCTGACCGAACACGCTGAGCTACAGTGCCGGCACCATCTGAGCTATCGAAGCACGATTCACTCCGCAATATCCTTTCTTCCAGGAGTGCTAGTAATCCAAGGTTCGCACGAGAGCTTCTGTGAACTTTGGAGAGTAGGAGGCGAGGTACTGGCCGAAGTAAGGCTGTGAGGACGGGACGTGCTTGGGTATCTCAGATGGTAGAGCACTTGTCCGCGAAAGGCAAAGGTCCCGAGTTCGAGTCTCCTTCCGGAGCACAGTTTTAATCTTCCAGCAAGTTTCATATCAGCGCACACTCCGCTGCAGAGTGAAAATCTCGTTCTGGAATCGAGGGGATTCAGGCCTGGTGACTTCGCAGGCCGTCTACTGACCAGGAAACACTCTTCAAATGGCTCTGAGCACTATGGGACTTAACATCTGACGTCATCAGTCCCCTAGAACTTAGAACTACTTAAACCTAACTAACCTGAGGACATCACACACATCCAAGCCCGAGGCAGGATACGCACCGCGAAACACTGTACCGGTACTGCTCCATGGTATTGTACTGTACGGCCCGCATCTCGTGGTCGTGCGGTAGCGTTCTCGGTTCCGACGCCCGGGTTCCCGGGTTCGATTCCCGGCGGGGTCAGGGATTTTCTCTGCCTCGTGATGGCTGGGTGTTGTGTGCTGTCCTTAGGTTAGTTAGGTTTAAGTAGTTCTAAGTTCTAGGGGACTGATGACCATAGATGTTAAGTCCCATAGTGCTCAGAGCCATTTGAACCATTTTTTGTACTGTACGTTTCTCAATAAAACTGAGCAATGAATGGGTCTGACGTTGATTCATAGCATATTCTGTCATGGGACAAAGTAAATAAGGCACAACAGAGCCACCTTGTCGACAGGTGAAGTAAACAAAACCTGTATCATGAGTTCCTAGCAATCAGGCTCGCCGCGCGGGGTAGCTGTGCGGTCTAGGGCACCTTGCCACGGTTCGCGCGGCTTTCCCCATCGGAGGTTCGAGTCCTACCTCGGGCATGGGTGTGTGTGTGTGTGTGTGTGTGTGTGTGTGTGTGTGTGTGTGTGTGTGTGTGTTGTCCTTAGCGTAAGTTAGTTAGATTAAGTAGTGCGTAAGCCTAGGATCGATGACCTCAGCAGTTTGGTCCCACAGTCCTTGCCACAAATTTTCTAATCAGGGTCGTCCTCCTTGTTTCCTTGCAGGAAATAAAGAATGTGCATGTAAATAAACAGCACAGTACATGTAAAGTAGTATGTATGTTAGTTGTAAACAAGCTGGAAAACAGTAACGCTAGACAAAGCGTGAGACAAGTTTACTTCCACGTCTCCTTAAGCGCCGGCCGATGTGGCCGAGCGGTTCTAGGCGCTTTGGTCCGGAACCGCGTGACTGCTACGGTTGCACGTTCGAATCCTGCCTAGGGCATTTATGTGTGTAATGTCCTTAGGTTAGTTAGGTTTAGGTAGTTCTAAGTTCTAGGGGACCGATGACCTCAGATGTTAAGTCCCATAGTGCTCAGAACCATTTGAACCATTTGAATCTCCTTAAGCTGACTTCTTCGACCCCATGTTCCCTATCTCAAATTGTTCAGTTGAGCATTTTCTACGACCGTTATATTTTTGCACGCTCTTACGGAAACACCCCGTATAATTACATGGGCGATGCATGTGTGATACGTTAGAGCTTTTAATGATCGATAAAAATGGTTTCCCTGGCATCACGCTATCTGCCATCTGACAAACTATATGGCTGATCTTTATAGGTAGCTTATGTTACAGCTGGTACGCATAGTTCACATTTCAATAATTATCTTCTATTCACTTTATTTCCCTGTACTTCAAAATGGCTCTGAGCACTATGGGACTTAACATCTGTGGTCATCAGTCCCCTAGAAGTTAGAACTACTTAAACCTCACTAACCTAAGGACATCACACACATCCATGCCCGAGGCAGGATTCGAACCTGCGACCGTAGCGGTCACGCGGTTCCAGACTGAAGCGCCTAGAACCGCACGGCCACACCGGCCGGCTTTCTCTGTACTTGCTTTATCATTAAAATGCTTCAATGCACAGACCAAATGCTATCAGTTACAGTCGGTGTCTATGAGGAATGGTGAATATTTATGGATATGACAGAAACGGTCATTCGAAGTAAAAACGTCCGGTAGGCATAGCCTCTGAAATGCATGCCTTAGCTACGAAAACAACAGAAAAGATGTGTTTCACAGTAGCGAAGATAAGCAATTTGTCATAGTTGTTAAGGTATCCATTTTAGTGCCCATGTTTACTAGACTTTTTTTGCTTAGAATGATCGTTCTCGTCACATCCCTGAATACTGACGGTTTCTCCTGGAACACCTCTGTATACCAGCTATTGAAATGCGAAAATATAGTAGCGTAAATGTCTTCAGTTGCTAATAACCAAAGTATAAACGCTTTCTTTGGCTGACGCTGGTCGTCGGATATCAATGTTGAGCTTTTAAATATCAAATGGTTCAAATGGCTCTGAGCACTATGGGACTCAACTGCAGTGGTCATCACTCCCCTAGAACTTAGAACTACTTAAACCTCACTAACCTAAGGACATCACACACATCCATGCCCGAGGCAGGATTCGAACCTGCGACCGTAGCGGTCACGCGGCTCCAGACTGAAGCGCCTAGAACCGCACGGCCACACCGGCCAGCTTTCTCTGTACTTACTTTATCATTAAAATGCTTCAATGCACAGACCAAATGCTATCAGTTACAGTCGGTGTCTATGAGGAATGGTGAATATTTATGGATATGACAGAAACGGTCATTCGAAGTAAAAACGTCCGGTAGGCATAGCCTCTGAAATGCATGACTTAGCTACGAAAACAACAGAAAAGATGTGTTTCACAGTAGCGAAGATAAGCAATTTGTCATAGTTGTTAAGGTATCCATTTTAGTGCCCATGTTTACTAGACTTTTTTTGCTTAGAATGATCGTTCTTGTCACATCCCTGAATACTGACGGTTTCTCCTGGAACACCTCTGTATACCAGCTATTGAAATGCGAAAATATAGTAGCGTAAATGTCTTCAGTTGCTAATAACCAAAGTATAAACGCTTTCTTTAGCTGACGCTGGTCGTCGGATATCAATGTTGAGCTTTTAAATATCACATGGTTCTAATGGCTCTGAGCAGTATGGGACTCAACTGCTGTGGTCATAAGTCCCCTAGAACTTAGAAGTACTTAAACCTAACTAACCTATGGACATCAAACACATCCATGCCCCAGGCAAGGATTCGAATCTGTGACCGTAGCGGTTCCAGACTGTAGCGCCTAGAGCCGCTCGGCCACGAGGCAGCACAATTGAAAAAAAAAAAATGCGTGATGTAATTTGTTGTGACTATGAGGCTTTCAAATGGCTCTGAGCACTATGGGACTTAACAGCTATGGTCATCAGTCCCCTAGAACTTAGAACTACTTAAACCTAACTAACCTAAGGACAGCACACAACACCCAGCCATCACGAGGCAGAGAAAATCCCAGACCCCGCCGGGAATCGAACCCGGGAACCCGGGCGTGGGAAGCGAGAACGCTACCGCACGACCACGAGATGCGGGCTTTTAAATGTCGTTTTCAACTGTAATGAGAAGCCAGAAAAAAGTGTCAATCGCCATTATGTCCAAACTTCTGGAATAACGCTAACGGAAGCTAGAACTGCAAATCAGTCTTAAGTGCCCTACCTCTACAGATTTGCGTGCCATTTCGCTTACTTTGTGATAAAAGTTCTTTCGCCATGCAAAACAATCGTCTGAATGTCAGAGCTTTGCGTCGTGGTTCGAACTATACAGGGTGCAGAAACATTCGCGCACTCTAACTTTGCAACGCGTTTTCACACAAACTAGCAGTACAAAGTTGTCTCTCACAAAATGTCGTTCTGCGCATGTTTCGGGCAGTAGATGGACGTTAAAGATAGGTAATCTGGCAACACGGTAATCACATGTACGGTAACCACATCTGTCAGCAGATAGAGCAATAGTGTTGTGCAATTGGTGCAGTGGATAGCGTTTTGTCTTAGCATGAAGGAGGCCGAGGGTTCGATTCTGGTTCTAGGCTTATATCCTTTTATGTGCTAAATGAAGTCTGCATGGGACGATACCTGGCTTCTTTAATAGTCATACAATGATTACAGTGGGTGATGTACAATACATTTGCAGCTACGTACTACGAACACAGAAATGGATTTGGAATCGAATTCACTGGTGAGCCTTTAAAGAATTCTTTAGCGCCAGTGCATCTACTAGATTCCAAACTTGTTTCCTGTGTACCCTCCCCCAATAGTCCCGTCGAAATTATTTGCAAAGCCGTTACTAGCAGTACCGGTCAGGTAAGGCCCTAACGAAATGTAACGATCTGAACGTGGCAGGAATAATAGTCGGTATTAACCGATGGGGCCATTAGGGAAGGGTACACACAAAACAAATTTGGAATCTAGTACATGCAGTGGCGCGAAACAATTCGTGTCCACGACGTGCAAAAGGTTTCTTTAAAAGGTGACGAATGAAATCGTCCATTTCTGTGTTTGTAGTAAATAACTGTAGAAGACCCAGTGCAGGCCGGCCGCTGTGGCCGAGCGGTTCTAGGCGCTTCAATCCGGAACCGCGCGACTGCTACGGTCGCGGGTTCGAATCCTGCCTCGGGCATGGATGTGTGTGATGTCCTTAGGTTAGTTAGGTTTAAGTAGTTCTAAGTTCTAGGGGACTGATGACGTCAGGTGTTAAGTCCCGTAGAGCTCAGAGCCATTTAGACTCATTGTAATCGCTGTTTGACGATTAAGACGCCAGATACCCTACCACGCAGACTACATTCAGCAATAAAAGAAAATAAGCCTAGACCCAGAATCGAACCTTGCATGCCGGCCGCGGTGGTCTCGCGTTTCTAGGCGCTTCAGTCCGGAACCGCGCGACTGCTACGGTCGCGGGTTCGAATCCTGCCTCGGGCATGGATCTGTGTTAGGTTAGTTAGGTTTAAGTAGTTCTAAGTTCTAGGGGACTGATGACCTCAGATGTTAAGTCCCATAGTGCTCAGAGCCATTTGAACCATTTGAACCTTGCATGCTAACCCAAAACACTATCCGCTGCACCAACCGCACAATAACGAAAGGTCCTAACAACTGGAAAAAAAACGCAGGTCATTCTCGTTTTTAAGAAAGGCCTTACGGCAGATCCACGCAATTATAGAGCTATATCGTTGGCGTCAATCTGTTGTAGAATTATGGAACATGTTTTATGCTCATGAATTATGACGTTCTAGGAGAATGAACATCTCCTCTATAAAAATCAATATGGATTCCGCAAACAGAGATCCTGCGAAACTCTGCTCTCTCTGTTCCTCCACGAGATCCACGGCGCAGTGGACGACGGCGCTCAGGTAGATGCCGTGTTCCTTGATTTCAGTCAGGCATTTGACACCGTTCCGCATTGTCGTTTCATGAAAAAAATACGAGCTTACGGAGTATCGGAGCTGAGTTGCGATTGGATTCAAGGCTTTCCAGCAGATAGAACTCAACACGTCGCTCTTACCGGAACTAAATCGCCAGATGTAAAGGTAATATCCGGAGCACGACAGGTAAGTGTCATAGGACCAATGCTGTATACAATGCATATAAATGATCTAGTAGAAAGGTCGGATGTTCTTTAAGGCTGTTCGCAGATGATGCAGTTATTTATATCGAAGTAGCAACGCCAAAAGAATTTGCAGAACGACCTGCAGAGAAGAATGGTGCAGACTGTGGGCCGGCCGCGGTGGCCGAGCGGTTCTAGGCGCTTCAATCCGGAACCGCGCGACTGCTACGGTCGCAGGTTCGAATCCTGCCTCGGGCATGGATGTGTGTCATGTCCTTACATTAGTTAGGTTTAAGTAGTTCTAGGGAACTGATGACCTCAGATGTTAAGTTCCATAGTGCTCAGAGCCATTTGAACCATTTGAACCTTGCATGCTAACCCAAAACACTATCCGCTGCACCAACCGCACAATAACGAAAGGTCCTAACAACTGCAAAAAAAACGCAGGTCATTCTCGTTTTTAAGAAAGGCCGTAAGACAGATCCAGACAATTATAGAGCTACATCGTTGGCGTCAATCTGTTGTAGAATTATGGAACATGTTTTATGCTCATGAATTATGACCTTCTTGGAGAATGAACATCTCCTCTATAAAAATCAATATGGATTCCGAAAACAGAGATCCGGCGAAACTCAGCTCGCTCTGTTCCTCCGTGAGATCCACAGCGCAGTGGAGGACGGCTCTGAGGCTGATGGCGTGTTCCTTGATTTCAGTCAGGCATTTGACACCGTCCCGCATTGTCGTTTCATGAAAAAAATACGAGCTTACGGAGTATCGGAGCTGAGTTGCGATTGGATTCAAGGCTTTCCACCAGATAGAACTCAACACGTCGCTCTTACCGGAACTAAATCGCCAGATGTAAAGGTAATATCCGGAGCACGACAGGGGAGTGTCATAGGACCAATGCTGTATACAATGCATATAAATGATCTAGTAGAAAGGTCGGATGTTCTTTAAGGCTGTTCGCAGATGATGCGGTTATTTATATCGAAGTAGCAACGCCAAAAGAATTTGCAGAACGACCTGCAGAGAAGAATGGTGCAGACTGTGGGCCGGCCGCGGTGGCCGAGCGGTTCTAGGCGCTTCAATCCGGAACCGCGCGACTGCTACGGTCGCAGGTTCGAATCCTGCCTCGAGCATGGATGTGTGTGATGTCCTTAGGTTAGTTAGGTATAAGTAGTTCTAGGGAACTGATGACCTCAGATGTTAAGTCCCATAGTGCTCAGAGCCATTTGAACCATTTGCAGACTCTGGCAGTTGACCTTGAACGTAAATAAATGTAACATATTGCGCATACATAGGAAAAGAAATCCACTACTCTACAGCTACACTATTGATGACAAACAACTGGAGACAGTGTCTGCCGTAGAATATCTAGGCGTAACTATCCAGAGCAACCGTAAGTGGAATGACCATATAGAAAAGATAGTGGGAAAAGCAGACACCAGACTCAGATACATCGGAAGAATCTTAAGGAAATGTAACTCATCCACGATAGAAGTGGCTTATAAGGCGCTTGTTCGCCCGATTCTTGAGAATTGTTCGTCTATCTGGGATGCCTATCAGGTAGAACTGATAGAGGAGGTAGACAAGATCCAACGAAGAGCGGCGCGTTTCGTCACGGGGTCGTTTAGCTGGCGAGAGAGCTTTACGGAGATGCTAAGCAAACTCCACTGGCAGGCGTTACAAGAGAGGCATTATGCATCACCGATAGAGTTAGTATTGAAATTGCCGGCCGGAGTGGCCGTGCGGTTCTAGGCGCTACAGTTTGCAGCCGAGCGACCGCTACGGTCACCGGTTCGAATCCTGCGACAGATGACCTCCCCCGCCCCCTCCATACATCTCGCGTACTGACCACGATGAGAAAATTCGAGAAATTAGAGCCAATACAGAGGCGGTCCGACAATCATTCTTCTCACGCACTATTCGCGAGTGGAACAGTCTTTTTTTTTTTTTTTTAAATTTCACAAATGGCTCTGGCTCTGAGCACTATGGGACTTATCAGCTGAGGTCGTCAGTCCCCTAGAACTTAGAACTACTTAAACCTAACTAACCTAAGGACGTCACACACATCCATGCCCTAGGCAGTATTCGAACCTGCGACCGTAGCGGTCGCGCGGTTCCAGACTGAAGCGCCTAGAACCGCTCGGTCACCACGGCCGGCTTTTAATCTCATTTTGTTCGCTTTTGTTCGTTGCATCTGCTCGGTGCGGACGTCGTAAGACGTCCATTGAAGTTCGTTGTTGATCGATTAACTCAGTCTTTATTTTATTACAGAGGGCACGTAACCCCCTGACCGAACACGCTGAGCTACCATGCCTGCGGGTTGGAGGGATCAGATAGTGGTACCGAATGTACCCCCCGCCACACACCATTAGGTGGCTTGCGGTGTATGATGAACACTACTGCTCTATCCTGACAAGGTTAGTTAGCGCACATGTGATTACAGTGTTGCCAGACTACCAATCTTTAACGTCCATTCACCGCCCGAAAGACGCGCAGGACGAAATTTTGTAAGAGACTTTTTTGTATTGCTAATATGTGAGGAATCACGCCGCGAAGTTTTTTTTTTCCTCCACCCTGTGTGGTATTGTACGCTGCGTGCCGATTCTTAGAGGCAAAAACGATAAAGCAGCGTTCATTACGTTCACAGGTAGAAATGAACGGTAACGAACGCCGGCGAAAATTGGATCGCTTTCATTGGCTCCAGTGTGGAGCAGGTTCAGCGGAGCCTCGTAGGAAGACGAGGTTTTTCTCTGTGGCCGCGCGCCGTTCGCTGCGTTTACCTGCGTCCGCCCGTTGCTGTAGCCGCTGCCGGCGAAGATCCCAGCTACAACTGACAGCGACGCCTGGGCGCGCAGGGTTGCCAACTTCCGAGCGACGCGCTACACCGCGCCGGTCCCTATCGCCCCCCACCACCCGGGCCGGCAGCACGCGGTGACGTGTCGCGTCGGAGGCGGTGGTGGGGGAACCGGCCGGCAGCGGCGGCGGAAGTGGTGGGGGGAAACAGCTGAGCGTCACGCCGCGACCGCGTGCTGCCGAGCGGTCACGGGTCGTGGTCTAGCCTAGGCTGCGCTCCGCTAGGCCGCTTCCTAGAATTACAAGCTGCACTGCTGTGTTCGCGTTCCGCTGGTTAGGCAATGGTGCAGGAATAACCACGGAGAGAGCATTCAGATTCTCCCAGATGAGAATTTTTATATTCTAAAAAAGCAGAAACACACCATCCGTCAGATTTCGTGTGCAGGGTACACACGCCTCGACCGATTTCACTTAGTGACTGCATAGCTGCCCTGTCCTTATAGGGCGGGAGGGGGGGGGGGGATGTAGGCTGTTGCATGGTCATACGCGATCGTCAGCAACACCGACTCAAAGGAAGGCCTCGGCGCTTGTTGGTGACGTCACGTCAGCTAGGCACGGCGAACGCCAGGTCTGTTGCAGGCAGAAACGCCTGGGCGTGCTTATCACTATAAATCTCTCATTTTTGGACAAAATGTTTGGTATTGTTTTGGATTCTGCAGTTTTATTTAGATGAAAGATTTTCTTACTATCGTAAAGCTACGTGTGAAGATCATAGTCCTGTATTACTGAATCCTGTCGAAACAAACGTAGATCAATATGAGAAGATGCTTTGCCCCTTTGCAAGCTTCGGAAATTTTATATACAAGTAACTATATTTACTTGATCCATTTTGCTATCGAAACTTACCCGAACCCCCTTACAATGAACTCGTTTCTGTTATTTATTTATTTTCGTTTGACATCGTCACTGGAAATGTGAAATAATTTACATGTGTAAATGTCCAACTGTTACCAGTCATTAGATTACAGTCGTTTTCAACGAAAGGAATTCTAAACAGGAAACAAAATAGCTTCATACATCGAATACACTGCTGTGCTTAAACTTTCTTTAAACATGCACATTAGAAAAGATAAATATTTCCCTCTTGCAACTGAAAGGAGAAACTTTATAAGTTAAAGAAATTTTATTTGATAAAACAAGTATCTCTCTTTTGCCTCTTCTTCTGTCCCCCACCCCCTCCCCCAAAGTGTACAATCGCAAGATATTTCATTAACATTCAGTGCTCATCACCCCAGAGTCAACCAAGATACCTAAACAAGAGCACTAATATGTTCACAGTTTCTTGCAAAAGCAACCCAGTACAGACGTAACTTCCTCAAGTTTACAAATGAGGTAAAGAAGCACGATTTCTGTTGCTGCTGGACCATGAAGTTGTTTTTGTACGTCAATCCTTAAAACAGGCGGAAATTTAAGTTCAGGAGTATACTATTTGTTAAGAAGTGTAATGAATTGCACAACTAATTGGTTGCAGAAATCTCTCAGAACAATGTGTGTCGGTCAACTACCGCCAATAGTTTCACATTTTCCTGTGTCAGAGAGGGAGACACCACCATTACGAGTATGCCTGCAACAACCTGGCGTTCGCCGTGCCTAGCTGACGTGACGTCACGAACAAGCGCCGAGGCCTTCCTTTGAGTTGGAGTTCTCGTCAGCCCGGCAAGAAATGTTTGTTGGTCACTCGGTTGGCCTACACAGTCTAGTTTGTCGGTCTGTCGGTCGATCAGTTGGTATGTGCATAGGGCCCTCCGTAAATCACGTGACTTTGATCACAGTTCGTAATAATAGACGGAAAGTCATCAAGTAAAACAGAAGTAATATCCGGCGTTCCCCAAGGACGTGTTATAGGCCCTCTACGCTACTGGCCATTAAAATTGCTACACCAAGAAGATGACGTGCTACAGCGCGAAATTTAACCGACAGGAAGAAGATGCTGTGATATGCAAATCATTAGCTTTCCAGAGCATTCACACAAGGTTGGCGCCGGTGGCGACACCTACAACGTGCTGACATGAGGAAAGTTTCGAAACGATTTCTCATACACAAACAGCAGTTGACCGGCGTTGCCTCGAGAAACATTGTCGTAATGCCTCGTATAAGGAGGAGAAATGCGTACCATCACGTTTCCGACGTTGATAAAGGTCGGATTTTAGCCTATCGCGATTGCGGTTTATCGTATCGCGACATTGCTGCTCGCGTTGGTCGAGATCCAATGACTGTTAGCAGAATATGGAATCGGTGGGTTCAGGATGGTAATACGGAAAGCCGTGCTGGATCCCAACGGCCTCGTATCACTGGCAGTCGCGATGACAGGCATCTTATCAGCACGGCTGTAACGGATCGTGCAGCCACGTCTCGAACCCTGAGTCAACAGATGGTGACGTTTGCAAGACAACAACCATCTGCACGAACAGTTTGACAACGTTTGCAGCAGCACGGACTATCAGCTCGGAGACCGTGGCTGCGGCTACCCTTGACGCTGCATCACAGACAGGAGCGTCCGTGATGGTGTACTCGACGACGAACCTGGGTGCACGAATGGGAAAACGTCATTTTTTTCGGATGAAACCAGGTTCTGCTTACAGCATCACGATGGTCGCATCCGTCTTTGGCGACATCGCGGTGAACACACATTGGAAGCGTGTATTCGTCATCGCCATACTGGTGTATCACCCGGCATGCTGGTATGGGGTGCCACTAGTTACACGTCTCGGTCACCTCTTGTTCGCATTGACGGCACTTTGAACAGTGGACGTTACATTTCAGTTGTGTTACGACCCGTGGCTCTACCCTTCATTCGATCCCTGCGAAACCCTACATTTCAGCAGGATGATGCACGACCGCATCTTGCAGGTCCTGTACGGGCCTTTCTGGATACAGAAAATGCTCAACTGCTGCCCTGGCCAGTACATTCTCCAGATCTCTCACCAACGTCTGGTCAATGCTGTCCGAGCAACTGGCTCGTCACAATACGCCAGTAACTACTCTTGATGAACTGTGGTATCGTGTTGAAGCTGCATGGGCAGCTGTACCTGTAAACGCCATCCAAGCTCTGTTTGACTCAATACCCAGGCGTATCGAGGCCGTTATTACGGCCAGAGGTGGTTGTTCTGGGTACTGATTTCTCAGGATCTATGCACCCAAATTGCGTGAAAATGTGATCACATGTCAGGTCTAGTATAATATATTTGTCCAATGAATATCTGTTTATAATCCGCATTTCTTCTTGGTGTAGCAATTTTTATGGCCAGTAGTGTATGTGCGGCTCTTTAATAAATCTAACTTTCGGCACGCCAATGGATAAAATATGCAGCTGTATACCTTTCTTGACGTCTTCCCATGGAAATGAAATATCTGACATGCAGCAGAAGTGCGGCATCGGTGACACGAGCAGCGCTCTACACGGCCGCGGTACGGATATTCGCACAACACCGTTCAGCCTCGGTAAAGGGGACCCGCACGTGCCTCTGGTCATGACTACACACGCACGCGCTGACGAACATCCAAGGTCAACGCCGAGCACACATGATAAATGAACGCCTCGCTCTGTCTCGATATTCTACGTGTAGCGCAGCTAATGCAAATGTAATTAAGAAGCGAAACCGTAGACTGCCTGGAGCATTATTTTAGCAATTCCTCTACTACACTGAAGCGCCAAAGAAACAGGTTGAGGCATCCAGACTGAAATACGAAGATACGTCAACAGGCAGAATACGGCAACGCCTATACAGGGTGTTACAATAAGGTACGGCCAAACTTTCAGGAAACATTCCTCACACACAAAGAAAGAAATTATGTTATGTGGACGTGTGTCCGGAAACGCTTACTTTCCATGTTAGAGCTCATTTTATTACTTCTCTTCAAATCACATTAATCATGGAATGGAAACACACAGCAACAGAACGTACCAGCGTGACTTCAAACACTTTGTTACAGGAAATGTTCAAAATGTCCTCCGTCGCACGGAATCCCTGATGCGCTGATGCAGCCCTGGAGAATGCCGTATTGTATCACAGCCGTCCACAATACGAGCACGGAGAGTCTCTACAATTGGTACCCGGGTAGCGCAGACAAGAGCTTTCAAATGCCCCCATAAATGGAAGTCAAGAGGGTTGAGGTCAGGAGAGCGTGGAGGCCACGGAATTGGTCCGCCTCTACCAATCCCTCGGTCAACGAATCTGTTGTTGAGAAGCGTACGAACACTTCGACTGAAATGTGCAGGAGCTCCATCGTGCACGAACCACATGTTGTGTCGTAAACGCACATGTTCTAGCAGCACAGGTAGAGTATCCCGTATGAAATCGTGATAACGTGCTCCACTGAGCGTAGGTGGAAGAACTTGGGGCCCAATCGAGACATCACCAACAATGCCTGCCCAAACGTTCACAGAAAATCTGTGTTGATGACGTCATTGCACAATTGCATGCGGATTCTCGTCAGCCCACACATGTTGATCGTGAAAATTTACAATTTGATCACGTTGGAATGAAGCCTCATCCGTAAAGAGAACATTTGCACTGAAATGAGGATTGACACATTGTCGGATGAACCATTCGCAGAAGTGTACCCGTGGAGGCCAATCAGCTGCTGATAGTGCCTGCACATGCTGTACACGGTACGGAAACAACTGGTTCTCCCGTAGCACTCTCCGTACAGTGACGTGGTCAACGTTACCTTGTACAGCAGCAACTTCTCTGTCGCTGACATTAGGGTTATTCGTCAACTGCACGAAGAATTGCTTCGTCCATTGCAGGTGTCCTCGTCGTTCTAGGTCTTCCCCAGTCGCGAGTCATAGGCTGGAATGTTCCGTGCTCCCTAAGGCGCCGACCAATTGCTTCGAACGCCTTCCTGTCGGGACACCTTCGTTCTGGAAATCTGTCTCGATACAAACGTACCGCGCCACGGCTATTGCCCCGTGCTAATCCGTACATCAAATGGGCATCTGCCAACTCCGCATTTGTAAACATTGCACTGACTGCAAAACCATGTTCGTGATGAACCTGTTGATGCTACGTACTGATGTGCTCGATGCTAGTACTGTAGAGCAATGAGTCGCATGTCAACACAAGCACCGAGGTCAACATTACCTTCCTTCAATTGGGCCAACTGGCGGTGAATCGAGGAAGTACAGTACATACTGACGAAACTAAAATGAGCTCTAACATGGAAATCAAGCGTTTCCGGACACATGTCCACATAACATCTTTTCGTTATTTGTGTGTGAGGAATGTTTCCTGAAAGTTTGGCCGTACCTTTTTGTAACACCCTGTATAAGGCAGCAAGTGTCTGGCGCAGTTGTTAGATCGGTTACTGCGGCTACAATGCAGGTTATCAAGATTTAAGTCAGTTTGAGCGTGGTGTTATAGCCGGCGCGTGATGGATGGGACACACCATCTCCGAGGTTGCGATGAAGGGATTTTCGCTTACGACCATTTCACGGGTGTACCGTGAATCCAATAAAGCATCAAATTTCTGACATCGCTGCGGCCGGAAAAAGATCCTGCAAGAACGGGACCAACGACGACTGAAAGAATCGTTCAACGTGACAGAAGTGCAACCCTTCCACTAATTGCTGCAGTACTAGGCCATCAGCAAGTGTCAGCGTGCGAACCACTCAAACATCATCGATATGGGCTTTCGGAGCTGAAGGCCCACTCGTGTACCCTGGATGACTCAAAGCATTATGCCTAGCCTGGGCCCATCAGCACCGACATTGGATTGTTGACGACTGGAAACATGTTTTCTGAACAGCACATTGCAAGGCATCCCAGATACGTACAATAATGTTCATGTCTGGGGATTTTGGTGGCCAGCCGAAACGTTTAAACTCAGAAGAATGTTCCTGGAGCTACTCTTTGGTAATTTTGGACGTATGGTCCTGATGGAATTGCCCAAGTCCGCCGGAACGCACAGTGGACATGAATGGATGCGGGTGATCAGACAGGATGCTCATGTACGTGTCACCTATCAGAGTCGTATCTTGATGTATCAGGGGTCCTATTTCACTCTAACTGCACACCCCACACCATTACACAGCCTCCACCAGCTTGAACAGTCCCCCGCTGACATGCAGGGTCCATGGATTCGTGAGCTTGTCTCCATACCTGCACACCTCCATCCCCTTGATACAGTTTGAAACACGACTCGTCCGACCAGGCAACATTCTTCCAGTCATCAACAGTCCAATGTCGGTGTTGACGGGCCCAGGCGAGGCAAAATGTTTTGAGTCGTGCAGTCATCGAGGGTACACGAGTTCGCCTATCGGCTCCGATGATGTTTCGTGGAATGGTTCGCTCGCTGACACTTGTTGATGTCTCAGCATTGAAATCTGCAGCAGTCTGCCGAAGTGTTACGTTTTTGAACGGTTCTCTTCAGTCGTCTTTGGTGCCGTAAATCAGAATCTTTTTCCGGCCACAGCGATGTCAGAGATTTGATTTTTTATTGGATTCCTGATGATCACGGTACACTTGGGAAATGGTCGTTCGGGAAAATCCCCACTTCATCGCTACCTCGAAGATGCTGTGTCCCATCGCTCGTGCGCCGACTGTAACACCACGTTCAGACTTTGTTATATCTTGATAACTTGCCACTGAAGCAAGAGCAGCAATAGATCTAACAACTGCGTCATACACATGTTGCCGACCGCAGCGCCGTATTCTGCCTGTTTACATATCTCTGTATTTGAATAGGCATGCCTAAACCAGTTTCTTTGCCGCTTCAGTGTATTTGTACGGAAAAGAGCCATCTCAAAATATTGAGATTACAACAAAGTAATGGCAACATAGCTTGTTGGTTTTAAGAAAGCCTACGGCAACACTTACAGGGAAAAGTTGTGGGAGCAAATGGAAGTTTTGAATACCAAAGAAGACTACAAATGAGATTTTCACTCTGCAGCGAAGTGTGCGCTTATGCGAAACTTCCTGCCAGATTAAAACTGTGTGCCCGAACGAGACTCGAACTCGGGACCTTTGCCTTTGGTAGAGCACTTGCCCGCGAAAGGCAAATGTCCCGAGTTCGAGTCTCGGTCCGGCACACAGTTTTAATCTGCCAGGAAGTTTCAAGACTACAAGCTACCATGCAAGGATCGAAAGAGATAGTGAAAATAGATGGAGAATATTACGCGGCGCCGGCGGAAGTGGCCGAGCGGTTCTAGGCGCTACAGTTTGGAACTGCGCGACCGCTTCGGCCGCAGGTTCGAATCCTGCCCCGGGCATGGATGTGTGTGATGTCCTTAGGTTCGTTAGGTTTAAGTAGTTCTAAGTTCTAGGGGACTGATAACCTTAGATGTTCAGTCCCAAAGTGCTCAGAGCCATTTGAACCATTTTTATTACGCAGCCTTTCACACAGAAAATGGAATCAGGCAAGGAGATGGAATATCACCACTATTGCTCAACATAATGATGCAAGAAGCACTGGGTACAGCAAGCGAAGGAGAAGAGGGAATTAGCAAAGGGGTAAAAATGAATGTACTGGCCTTCGCACTTGATCCAACATTAAATGCTGAAAATCTGAATGATCTAGAAATATTTGTAAGGAAGCTATTTTTTTAAAAAAGCAAAGTAAGTTGTGTTAAGGTTAAATGACAAGAAAAAATTTATGAGGGTAGAAGCAAATTACAAGACCAAAGTCTATAAACTCTAGAGATTGATAACGACGTGTTTGAAGAAGTAGATGAGTTTAAATACCTGGGGGTGGCAGTAACAAAACAAAAATGACGACAAACAGGAAATAGAAGCGGTGGTAAAAGTGGTATCCAAAGCGTCATGGCCCGCATCTCGTGGTCGTGCGGTAGCGTTCTCGCTTCCCACGCCCGGGTTCCCGGGTTAGATTCCCGGCGGGGTCAGGGATTTTCTCTGCCTCGTGATGGCTGGGTGTTGTGTGCTGTCCTTAGGTTAGTTAGGTTTAAGTAGTTCTAAGTTCTAGGGGACTGATGACCATAGCTGTTAAGTCGCATAGTGCTCAGAGCCATTTGAAAGCGTCATAGTCACAACAAATTACCATCACGCATTTTTTTTTTCAAGGGGCTTAATAAAAGCACTCCGTCCTCTGGCCACGAGTAGCCTACCGGGACCATCCGACCGCCGTGTCATCCTCAGTGGAGGATGCGGATAGGAGGGGCGTGGGGTCAGCACACCGCTCTCCCAGTCGTTATGATGGTATTCTTGACCGAAGCCGCTACTATTCGGTCGAGTAGCTCCTCAATTGGCATCACGAGGCTGAGTGCACCCCGAAAAATGGCAACAGCGCATGGCGGCCTGGATGGTCACCCATCCAAGTGCCGACCACGCCCGACAGCGCTTAACTTCGGTGATCTTACGGGGACCGGTGTATCCACTGCGGCTAGGCCGTTGCCTAAAGGAGCTTAATAAGCATATATAAAACTCCAGAATGAGATTTTCACTCTGCAGCGGAGTGTGCGCTGATATGAAACTTCCTGGCAGATTAAAACTGTGTGCCCGACCGAGACTCGAACTCGGGACCTTTGCCTTTCGCGGGCAAGTGCTCTACCAACTGAGCGAAAGGCAAAGGTCCCGAGTTCGAGTCTCGGTCGGGCACACAGTTTTAATCTGCCAGGAAGTTTCATATATAAAACTATACTCGAACCAGTCTTTCTGTTTGGGGCAGAAGTGTCAAGAGTGTGGCCGGCCTTCATTTAGCGACCGAGAGCAGCGTCGTTTGCGTAGATTTGTCAGTGCTAACAGACAAGCAACACTGCGTGAGACAATCACAGGAATCAAAGTGGGACGTACGACGGACGTATTCGTTTTGACAGCCCGGAGAAATCTGGTGTTCACGGGCTATGGAAGCAGACGACCGACGCGAGTGGCTTTGCTAACAGCACGACATCACCTGCAGAGCCCCTCGTGGGTACGTGACCACACTGGCTGGAACCTTTTTTTTTTTGTCATCAATCTACTGACTGGTCTGTGCTAACCTCTTCATCTCAGAGTAGCACTTGCAACCTACGTCCTCAATTATTTGCTTGATGTATTCCAATCTCTGTCTTCCTCTACACTTTTTGCCCTCTACAGCTCCCTCTAGTACCATGGAAGTCATTCCCTCATGCCTTAGCAGATGTCCTATCATCCTGTCCCTTCTCCTTATCAGTGTTTTCCACATATTCCTTTCCTCTCCGATTCTGCGTAGAACCTCCTCATTCCTTACCTTATCAGTCCACCTAATTTTCAACATTCGTCTATAGCACCACAGCTCAAATGCATCGATTCACTTCTGTTCCGGTTTTCCCATGTTTCACTACCATACAATGCTGTACTCCAGACGTACATCCTCAGAAATTTCTTCCTCAAATTAAGGCCGGTATTTGATATTAGTACACTTCTCTTGGCGAGAAATGCCTTTCCTGCCATAGCGAGTCTGCTTTTGATGTCCTCCTTGCTCAGTCCGTCATCGGTTATTTTACTGCCTAGGTAGCAGAATTCCTTCATTGACTTCGTGACCATCAATCCTGATGTTAAGTTACTCGCTGTTCTCATTTCTACTACTTCTCATTACCTTCTTCTTTCTCCGATTTACTCTCAAACCATACTGTGTACTCATTAGACTGTTCATTCCGTTCAGCAGATCATTTAATTCTTCTTCACTTTCACTCAGGATAGCAATGTCATCAGCGAATCGTATCATTGATATCCTTTCACCTTGTATTTTAATTCCACTCCTGAACCTTTCTTTTATTTCCTTCATTGCTTCCTTGATGTACAGACTGAAGAGTAGGGTCGAAAGGCTACAGCCTTGTCTTACACCCTTCTTAATACGAGCACTTCGTTCTTGATCGTCCACTCTTATTATTCCCTCTTGGTTGTTGTACATATTGTATATGACCCGTCTCTCCCTATAGCTTACCCCTACTTTTTTCAGAATCTCCAACAGCTTGCACCATTTTATATTGTCGAACGCTTTTTCCAGGTCGACAAATCCTAGCCGGCCGAAGTGGCCGTGCGGTTAAAGGCGCTGCAGTCTGGAACCGCAAGACCGCTACGGTCGCAGGTTCGAATCCTGCCTCGGGCATGGATGTTTGTGATGTCCTTAGGTTAGTTAGGTTTAACTAGTTCTAAGTTCTAGGGGACTAATGACCTCAGCAGTTGAGTCCCATAGTGCTCAGAGCCATTTGACAAATCCTATGAAAGTGTCTTGATTTTTCTTTAGCCTTGCTTCCATTATTAGCCGTAACGTCAGAATCGCCTCTCTCGTCCCTTTACTTTCCCTAAAGCCAAAGTGATCGTCACCTAGCGCATTCTCAATTTTCTTTTCCATTCTTCTGTATATTATTCTTGTAAGCAGCTTCGATGCATGAGCTGTTAAGCTGATTGTGCGATAATTCTCGCACTTGTCAGCTCTTGCTGTCTTCGGAATTGTGTGGATGATGCTTTTCCGAAAGTCAGATGGTATATCGCCAGACTCATTTATTCTACACACCAACGTGAATAGTCGTTTTGTTGCCACTTCCCCCAATGATTTTAGAAATTCTGATGGAATGTTATCTATCCCTTCTGCCTTATTTGACCGTAAGTCCTCCAAAGCTCTTTTAAATTCCGATTCTAATACTGGATCCCCTATCTCTTGTAAATCGACTCCTGTTTCTTCTTCTATCACATCAGACAAATCTTCACCCTCATAGGGGCTTTCAATGTATTCTTTCCAGCTATCTGCTCTCTCCTCTGCATTTAACAGTGGAATTCCCATTGCACTCTTAATGTTACCACCGTTGCTTTTAATGTCACCAAAGGTTGTTTTGACTTTCCTGTATGCTGAGTCTGTCCTTCCGACAATCATACCTTTTTCGATGTCTTCACATTTTTCCTGCAGCCATTTCGTCTTAGCTGGACCCTAGAGAACTGGAAAACCGTGGCCCTGTCAGATGAGTCCCGATTTCAGATGATAAGAGCTCACTGGTACAGTTCGAGTGTGGTGCGGACCCCCACGGAACCATGGACCCCAACTGTCAACAGGGCACTGTGCAAGCTGCATAATGGTGTGGGTTATGTTGAATTGGAATGGACTGGATGGTGATTATGTTCGCCTTCTCGGAGACCATTTGCAGCCGTTCACAGACTTCATGTTCCCGATGTGACACCCTAATGGACCCCAAAACCCAATTAGGACAGACCATCATGATGTAAGCCGGCCGAAGTGGCCGTGCGGTTAAAGGCGCTGCAGTCTGGAACCGCAAGACCGCTACGGTCGCAGGTTCGAATCCTGCCTCGGGCATGGATGTTTGTGATGTTCTTAGGTTAGTTAGGTTTAACTAGTTCTAAGTTCTAGGGGACTAATGACCTCAGCAGTTGAGTCCCATAGTGGTCAGAGCCATTTGAACCATTTGAACCATCATGATGTAAAGCATGTAATGTTGTTGCATTAATTTGTTCTGAAAGCGGTGCTGATATTCAAGACCATGTTGTTGTTGTTGTGGTCTTCAGTCCTGAGACTGGTTTGATGCAGCTCTCCATGCTACTCTATCCTGTGCAAGCTTCTTCATCTCCCAGTACCTACTGCAACCTATATCCTTCTGAATCTGCTTAGTGTATGCATCTCTTGGTCTCCCCCTACGATTTTTACCCTCCACGCTGCCCTCCAATACTAAATTGGTGATCCCTCGATGCCTCAGAGCATGTCCTACCAACCGATCCCTTCTTCTGGTCAAGTTGTGCCACAAACTCCTCTTCTCCCCAATCCTATTCAGTACCTCCTCATTAGTTATGTGATCTACCCATCTAATCTTCAGCATTCTTCTGTAGCACCACATTTCGAAAGCTTCTATTCTCTTCTTGTCCAAACTATTTATCGTCCATGTTTCACTTCCATACATGGCTACACTCCATACAAATACTTTCAGAAAAGACTTCCTGACACTTAAATCTATACTCGATGTTAACAAATTTCTCTTCTTCAGAAACGCTTTCCTTGCCATTGCCAGTCTACATTTTATATCCTCTCTACTTCTACCATCTTTCTCCTGATAACGACATCCTCTTGAGTAGTCCCCGCCCGGAGATCCGAATGGGGGACTATTTTACCTCCGGAATATTTTACCCAAGAGGACGCCATCATCATTTAATCATACAGTAAAGCTGCATGCCCTCGGGAAAAATTACGGCTGTAGTTTCCCCTTGCTTTCAGCCGTTCGCAGTACCAGCACAGCAATGCCATTTTGGTTATTGTTACAAGGCCAGATCAGTCAATCATCCAGACTGTTTCCCCTGCAACTACTGAAAAGGCTGCTGCCCCTCTTCAGGAACCACATGTTTGTCTGGCCTCTCAACAGATACCCCTCCGTTGTGGTTGCACCTACGGTACGGCCATCTGTATCGCTGAGGCACGCAAGCCTCCCCACCAACGGCAAGGTCCGGGTTAAAAGCTGTGAGCCGTCTGGGGAAGTTAACCTCGCATTACTGAGCAACTGCTTCACCAGGTATCCAGTCTAGCTTACCAAATTCCCAACCAGACTAACATTAATTATAATCTTTTAATCGTCATACGACAACCGGTGATATATATATATATATATATATATATATATATATATATATATATATATATATATATAAAGAGAATTTAAATAAAAAGAAATAAATCAGTTTATATTTGGAAATTTATTTTAACATTGATCACTGACATTTCAGCATATTAAAATTGATTCATAACTAAACTGGTGCCTTATTTAGGACAGTGAAAATGTGTTTGTAATCTTACGGAACACATCAAATAGGGAGCCAAGATTGGGAGACTACATACAACACTGCATTCAAAAAATAACCCACAAAGAAGGTTGAAACATATCCAAGAGGAAATTAACCACAACCAACCGATTCAATTTTCACCCAAAGAAGTTACGTTCGTAGCGCAATCCTGTCCGTCATGAAATTACCACACACTGGTATACTAAATTCATACTAACTCTCTGTGAAATCTTCCCGAAAAGAATAGCTGAGGGCTACTTTGATGATTACACCACATGCTTCACGTGGTCAACTTGGTTTACACAAAGAGTGTAACTCCACAATAATTTTGATGATTAAAATAAATTAGATCGAAAAGCAATTTACAAAAGAAAACCTCGAACTGGTTACTATCGTCTTACTATTAACCTGATGGGTCAAACAATTGTATAAGCACGTGGTACTGGTCTCACAAAGTACAGCCCCCGTGGGTTGAACATAAAGAAAAGTTCCTATATTGAAAAATATTGTCAAGACGAGACATTATAATCTCACGCACATTCACATTTAAGATTGATGATCTTAGTTACAGTTACTGATCAACACGTGGTTCCACTTTACTCACAAAGTAGTGACAAAGCAACTAGCGGAAGATATTCTGAACTTCACACTCGAAATAACATTAGATATTTTAGATCTAAGCCTGAAATAAAGGTGATTAAATTTTCAGTTAGGCTGAACTTAAGAAATCCATTGTCCTACGGACTTAGCAGACACGCGCTTAGCCGGGGATCTTACCACTTCAGACGCTCGCCGCGGACAGAGTGCCTGGGCTCCTACCGAGCGTGCTTAACAGATACAAATGGAAGTGACCAGAGGGGCAGCTTCCTATACCAACATGACAAGAGACGGCCAGGACCATACTAAGGATAGAAACCTCTCTGCTTTTAGAAAGCGTAGCTATCTGTTCCGACGTTGGTCCTACTGTTCTCTAGCAGACAGCCTTGTCTGCTACCCTCAAGCATGCAACTAGAAATACATTTGCTCATTCATCCTCTCACACAGAAGGGAAGGGGGATGACAGTATCTTATCATATACAGTATATAAAAGAAAGCGGATGTAGGTTCCGTATGAGACGGTGTGACATTAATTACATATAAACTGTGTTTTAAAGTGTAGTAATGCGACAGATCGTTCTTGTTTGTGTGTAAAAGTAACACGTTTCACTGCTCAGTCTCCTCCCAGATAGACAGAAACACCACAATAAATTTAGAAGAGGAATTTATGCCGTAAATGACAACAGATTTAAGAAATTAATATGGAAGGAATCCAACAGGGACCTTTCAAGTAGGAAAAAGTTATCCTGACTGGTACGACAACTTTGCCGATGATATAACACCGGAAAGTCTTGATAAACACCAACATTAAGTATTACAGTGTGTGTTTTGGTAGAAAGGAAGAAGAAAGAAAGGTTATGTTTAGTTATTTGCCAAACATCTAAGTAATAATTGCAAATTAATACCACGAAAGTTGAGTCCAAAGAAATGTCAGTCAGAGATAACTTTTATGTGGAAGAGAGTTGTAAACGCAACTAAGGAATTCAATGCGTCTACAATACTCATTCACGGAAAAGTTAAGTCGCTTGCTAGCTATCGTGCTATCAAGTCATACAAGAGCAGCTCTTGCCAGTTGAGCGAACGGAGCGCGAAAAGATTGTTTTACTTTCAAGAGTCGTTGTTGCGTGACGTAGACGCACGGATTTTGTGAACTGATATTCAGACTAGAGACTTGAACCGAGATAGTATGCTGACTGTGTATACCGAAGTTGTTGGACTTTATCAACGGAAGTAGTCAATATACACTCCTGGAAATGGAAAAAAGAACACATTGACACCGGTGTGTCAGACCCACCATACTTGCTCCGGACACTGCGAGAGGGCTGTACAAGCAATGATCACACGCACGGCACAGCGGACACACCAGGAACCGCGGTGTTGGCCGTCGAATGGCGCTAGCTGCGCAGCATTTGTGCACCGCCGCCGTCAGTGTCAGCCAGTTTGCCGTGGCATACGGAGCTCCATCGCAGTCTTTAACACTGGTAGCATGCCGCGACAGCGTGGACGTGAACCGTATGTGCAGTTGACGGACTTTGAGCGAGGGCGTATAGTGGGCATGCGGGAGGCCGGGTGGACGTACCGCCGAATTGCTCAACACGTGGGGCGTGAGGTCTCCACAGTACATCGATGTTGTCGCCAGTGATCGGCGGAAGGTGCACGTGCCCGTCGACCTGGGACCGGACCGCAGCGACGCACGGATGCACGCCAAGACCGTAGGATACTACGCAGTGCCGTAGGGGACCGCACCGCCACTTCCCAGAAAATTAGGGACACTGTTGCTCCTGGGGTATCGGCGAGGACCATTCGCAACCGTCTCCATGAAGCTGGGCTACGGTCCCGCACACCGTTACGCCGTCTTCCGCTCACGCCCCAACATCGTGCAGCCCGCCTCCAGTGGTGTCGCGACAGGCGTGAATGGAGGGACGAATGGAGACGTGTCGTCTTCAGCGATGAGAGTCGCTTCTGCCTCGGTGCCAATGATGGTCGTATGCGTGTTTGGCGCCGTGCAGGTGAGCGCCACAATCAGGACTGCATACGACCGAGGCACACAGGGCCAACACCCGGCATCATGGTGTGGGGAGCGATCTCCTACACTGGCCGTACACCACTGGTGATCGTCGAGGGGACACTGAATAGTGCACGGTACATCCAAACCGTCACCGAACCCATCGTTCTACCATTCCTAGACCGGCAAGGGAACTTGCTGTTCCAACAGGACAATGCACGTCCGCATGTATCCCGTGCCACCCAACGTGCTCTAGAAGGTGTAAGTCAACTACCCTGGCCAGCAAGATCTCCGGATCTGTCCCCCATTGAGCATGTTTGGGACTGGATGAAGCGTCGTCTCACGCGGTCTGCACGTCCAGCACGAACGCTGGTCCAACTGAGGCGCCAGGTGGAAACGGCATGGCAAGCCGTTCCACAGGACTACATCCAGCATCTCTACGATCGTCTCCATGGGAGAATAGCAGCCTGCATTGCTGCGAAAGGTGGATATACACTGTACTAGTGCCGACATTGTGCATGCTCTGTTGCCTGTGTCTATGTGCCTGTGGTTCTGTCAGTGTGATCATGTGATGTATCTGACCCCAGGAATGTGTCAATAAAGTTTCCCCTTCCTGGGACAATGAATTCACGGTGTTCTTATTTCAATTTCCAGGAGTGTAGAAAGGAATGGACAAAGTTTCGAAAGACTATAATACACGTTTAGTCTCGAGCAGGAGACACTGACACGAATACATGAAGAAGATACAATTACGTCGAGGGTTAAAGCTGTCGTAATTGTCACGAGACTTGAAACTATCACACCTGCCAGTGCTAATTAATCGTGTGTGCGTGTCGCGTGATGTTTATAAAGTATTTAGCAAAAAGGAACAATAAAATTGTTCATCAAAAGTGGAAATTCAACGTCTCACCTCCATGTTGTTGTTGTGGTCTTCAGTCCTGAGACTGGTTTGATGCAGCTCTCCATGCTACTCTATCCTGTGCAAGCTTCTTCATCTCCCAGTACCTACTGCAACCTACATCCTTCTGAATCTGCTTGGTGTATTCATCTCTTGGTATCCCTCTACGATTTTTACCCTCCACGCTGCCCTCCAATACTAAATTGGTGATCCCTTGATGCCTCAAAACATGTGCTACCAACAGATCCCTTCTTCTAGTCAAGTTGTGCCACAAACATCTCCCCTATCCTATTCAATACTTCCTCATTAGTTACGTGATCTACCCATCTAATCTTCAGCATTCTTCTGTAGCACTACATTTCGAAAGCTTCTATTCTCTTCTTGTCCAAACTATTTATCGTCCACGTTTCACTTCCATACATGGCTACACTCCATACAAATACTTTCAGAAACGACTTCCTGACACTTAAATCTATGCTCGATGTTAACAAATTTCTCTTCTTCAGAAATGCTTTCCTTGCCATTGCCAGTCTACATTTTATATCCTCTCTACTTCGACCGTCATCAGTTATTTTGCTCCCCAAATAGCAAAACTCCTTTACTACTTTAAGTGTCTCATTTCCTAATCTAATTCCCTCAGCATCACCCGACTTAATTCGACTACATTCCATTATACTCGTTTTGCTTTTGTTGATGTTCATCTTATATCCTCCTTTCAAAACACTGCCCAATCCGTTCAATTGCTCTTGCAAGTCCTTTGCTGTCTCTGACAGAATTACAATGTCATCGGCGAACCTCAAAGTTTTTACTTCTTCTCCATGAATTTTAATACCTACTCCGAATTTTTCTTTTGTTTCCTTTACTGCTTGCTCAATATACAGATTGAATAACATCGGGGAGAGGCTACAACCCTGTCTCACTCCGTTCCCAACCACTGCTTCCCTTTCATGCCCCTCGACTCTTATAACTGCCATCTGGTTTCTGTACAAATCGTAAATAGCCTTTCGCTCCCTGTATTTTACCCCTGCCACCTTCAGAATTTGAAAGAGAGTATTCCAGTCAACATTGTCAAAAGCTTTCTCTAAGTCTACAAATGCTAGAAATGTAAGTTTGCCAGGTACGCCTCACTTTATGAAAATAAACTCCGTCCGAACAGGCCACGGAGGCCCAGGGTTACCGACCGGCCGCCGTGTCATCCTCAGCCCACAGGTGTCACTGGATGCGGATATGGAGGGGCATGTGGTCAGCACACCGCTCTCCCGGCCGTATTTCCGTTCACGAGACCGGAGCCGCTACTTCTCAGTCAAGTAGCTCCTCAGTTTGTCTCACAAGGGCTGAGAGCACCCCGCTTGCCAACAGCGCTCGGCAGACCGGATGGTCACCCATCCGAGTGCTAGCCCAGCCCGACAGCGCTTAACTTCGATGATCCGACGGGAACAGGTGTTACCACTGCGGCTAGGCCGTCGGCAACTTAATACGCGAAGGCACTTAAACCGTCTGGTGTCCAGATGGGACGCAGTGATCAGGGCAGAAATCGAATGTCGCGTAACTACTGCGCACGGAGAGGACGAGAGAGGACTTCTTGATGGCCGTTGCTGGCGTAGGCGTGTCCTTGTGGCGTGTACTTGTGACGCACGGCGAAGCGATAGCCCAAGAAAAAAGGAGAACTACACTACGATTTTTTTGTTCGCAGACGGCGTCCTATCTTTAGACTAGAGTGCGATTTTCGCTTCATTCCTGGGACGTACCCGCACACCCGGCGACCCGTCCAGCTGTGGCAGGAACTGTCTTTACACTCATCAAGGCGTCCCGGGCAACCTCCAGCAGAATGTATTACCTTGTCTTCTGGCTCACGAATAAATCTGAAATTTTACTCTGCCAGCGGCCACTGAAGGAAACATCACCAGCAAAGATAGCTATAAAAACATTTCATCGCCGGCCGGAGTGAAATTTATTTACCTACACTACCTGGTCTGAAGAGAAACTTTCATTGAGGTGTCTGTGGACGAATAACAGCCCATTACTCCTCATGAGGCGAAACCAGAGATGGTAGCGACTGTAGATGTTGTGATCTGATGCGAAGCCAACGTTGTTATTCATTCATCACAAAGGTGTCTCAATGCCTCCAGGATGGGATTGTGGTGGAGGGGACTCCACATCGAGAATGTTATCTTCCACAGAGCATTGGCCTACGGATTCCGCTTTACAGTCAACCTGGTACAATCATAGTCTCTGTTCCTCTACTACGATAAGGATGGAAACTAAAGAAATTAACTAAAATTTGTGCCATCGCCTGGACTTGAATCCATGTCTCTTTGCTTACTACCGGCCGGTGTGGCCGAACGGTTCTAGGCGCTACAGTCTGGAACCGCGCGACCGCTACGGTTGCAGGTTCGAATCCTGCCTCGGGCATGGATGTGTGTGATGTCCTTAGGTTAGTTAGATTTAAGTAGTTCCAAGTTCTAGGGGACTGATGACCACAGCAGTTAAGTCCTATAGTGCTCAGAGCCGTATGAACCATTTTGAAGCCATTTGAACCATTTTTAAAGCATTTCATCGATTGACCGGTTTCGACAGAGCAATGTTGCCATCATCGGATGTTAAGGGGGGATGTGACAGGAAATGTAAATATTTATGTAAAAAAATCATTACAGCCATATTTATTAATGTATAAATTTAAAATTTTGCAAAAATGAGATCAACAGGAAGTGCAAAATCGCTAAGAAGATATTGCTAGGGGACAATTGTAAGGACGTAGAGGCATATATCACTAGGGATAAGACAGATACCCCGTACAGGAAAGTTAAAGAGACCTTTGGAGAAAAGAGAACCATTTGTACGAATATCAAGAGCTCAAATGGAAAACCAGTTCTAAGCAAAGAATGGAAAGCAGAAAAGTTGAAGGAGTATGTAGACGGTCTGAACAAGGGCGACGTACTCGAGGGAAATATTATGGAATTTGAAGAGGACGTACGTGAAGATGAAATGAGAGATATTATACTGCATGAAGAATTTGACAGAGCACTGAAAGACCCAAGTCGAAACAAGGCCCCGGGAGTAGACAACATTCCGTTAGAACTACTGACAGCCTTGGGAGAGCCAGTCCTGACAAAACTCTACCATCTGGTGAGCAAGATGTATGAGACAGGTGAAATACCCCCAGACTTCAAGAAGAATATAATAATTCCAATCCCAAAAGAAAGCAGATGTTGACAAATGTGAAAATTACCGAACTATCAGTTTAATAAGTCACGATTGCAAAATACTGACACGAATTCTTTACAGACGAATAGAAAAACTTAGGATGATCAGTTTGGATTCCGTGGAAATATGGGAACACGCGAGGCAATACTGACCCTGCGACTAATCTTAGAAGATAAGTTAAGGAAAGGCAAACCTAAGTTTCTATCATTTGTGTGAGACACAGTTGTGGCCTGTCCCCGATCTTATTCAATCTGTATATTGAGCAAGAAGTAAAGGAAAAAAAGAAAAATTTGAAGTAGGAATTAAAGTCCATGGAGAAGAAATAAAAACTTCGAGGTTCGCCGATGACATTGTAATTCTGTCAGAGACAGCAAAGGACTTGGAAGAGCAGTTGAACGGAATGGACAGTGTCTTGAAAGGAGGATATAAGATGAACATCAACAAAAGCAAAACGAGGATAACGGACTGTAGTCAAATTAAATCGGGTGATGCTGAGGGGATTAGATTAGGAAATGAGACACTTAAAGTAGTAAAGGAGTTTTGCTATTTGGGGAGCAAAATAACTGATAAGGGTAGAAGTAGAGAGAATATAAAATGTAGACTGGCAATGGCAAGAAAAGCGTTTCTGAAGAAGAGAAATTTGTTAACATCGAGTATAGATTTAAGTGTCACGAACTGCGTTCTGAAAGTATTTGTATGGAGTGTAGCCATGTATGGAAGTGAAACATGGACGATAAATAGTTTGGACAAGAAGAGAATAGAAGCTTTCGAAATGTGGTGTTACAGAAGAACGCTGAAGATTAGATGGGTAGATCACGTAACTAATGAGGAGGTATTGAATAGAATTGAAGAGAAGAGAAATTTGTGGTACAGCCTGACCGAAAGAAGGGATCCGTTGATAGGACTTTTTGAGATATCAAGGGATCACCAATTTAGTACTGGAGAGCAGCGTGGAGGGTAAAAATCGTAGAGGGAGACCAAGAGATGAATACACTAAGCAGATTCAGAAGGATGTAGGTTGCAGTAGGTACTGGGAGATGAAGAAGTTTGCTCATGATAGAGTAGCATGAAGAGCTGGAGCAAACCAGTGTTCATACTGAAAACCGCAACAGCAGCAACAGTATGAAAAACTTACCGAAACTGAAAATGCAATAAAAAGCTCTACGTGCTATAGTTTAATAGCAATCAGATAGTAACATTTCATTCTGCTTTTCTAAAACTGTATGTGTTCACCATTTGTCAGGTAACGCCATATTTGAATCAAATCTTTCTTGTGGCTTGTAACATCCAGGGCGGGTAGTTGCATTTTCTTGACGTCCCTTATTCTTACACCATTTCTCGAAATAGAAATACAAATTTCATTTAAGCTTCTTCTGGTCTTATGCATGTGCTTGTATAACCGCAGCTGCTGTGTTTTGGACATGTTTAGATTTGCTGGTATTACAATCTGCTCTTTCTTGAAATGTAAGCAATCAGATGCATTCATGCTACAGACGGTAAATGGCTTTAATTGTCGTGATTGCTGTATTGTGTCCTTTACATCTTCTGCAACAATACATTCGGTAATTGAAGAATATAAACATTCTGCCCGTTATGGTGTAGGTTAGCGATCAGACATGAGGCCTACCTCTTGTGCTGGACGAGGTTTTACAAGAATACATTTATTACTGCAACCTTCGTATTCACTCCCTCCATTTTACAGTTTTGTCCTCACTGCAGTCTCAGACCAACATCACTAAATTCTCTTTGCTGCAGAATCCTTGTACATATTCTCAGTTCGAATACAATAAACTTTCTGGAGAGCAGCTTATGTCCACGAATCAACATGGTTTTAGAAAGCGTGGTTTGTGTGTAACTCAGCTTGCCCTTTTCTCGCATGATGCACTGAGAACTATGGATGAACGACAGCAGGCAGATTCCATATTTCTAGATTTCCAGAAAGCACTTGACACGGCGCCCCATTGCAGGCTTTTAACGAAGGTACGAGGATATGGAATAAGCTCACAGATATATGAGTGGCTGGAAGACTTCTTAAGTAACAGAACCCAGTATGTTGTCCTCGATGGCGACTGTTAATCAGAAACAAGGGTACCGCCAGCACTGCTCCAGGGAAGTGTGGGAGGACCGCTGTTGTTCCTATATGCACTATGTGATCAAAAGTATCCGGACACCCCCAAACACATTGGTTTTTCATATGAGGTGCATTGTGCTACCACCTACTGGCAGGTGCTCCATATCAGAGACCTCGGTACTCATTAGACATCGTGAGAGAGCAGAATGGGGCGCTCCGTGGAACTCACGAACTTCGAACGTGGTCAGGTGACTGGGTGTCCCTTGTGTCATACGTCTATACGGGAGGTTTCCACACTCCTAAACATCCCTAGGTCCACTGTTTCCGCTGTGATACTGAAGTGGAAACGTGAAGGGACACGTACAGCACAAAAGCTTACAGGCCGACCTCGTCTGTTGACTGACAGAGACCACCGACAGTTGAAGAGGGTCGTACATCTACATCTACATCTACATCTACATTTATACTCCGCAAGCCACCCAACGGTGTGTGGCGGAGGGCACTTTACGTGCCACTGTCATTACCTCCCTTTCCTGTTCCAGTCGCGTATGGTTCGCGGGAAGAACGACTGCCGGAAAGCCTCCGTGCGCGCTCGAATCTCTCTAATTTTACATTCGTGATCTCCTCGGGAGGTATAAGTAGGGGGAAGCAATATATTCGATACCTCATCCATAAACGCACCCTCTCGAAACCTGGCGAGCAAGCTACACCGCGATGCAGAGCGCCTCTCTTCCAGAGTCTGCCACTTGAGTTTGCTAAACATCTCCGTAACGCTATCACGGTTACCAAATAACCCTGTGACGAAACGCGCCGCTCTTCTTTGGATCTTCTCTATCTCCTGCGTCAACCCGATCTGGTACGGATCCCACACTGATGAGCAATACTCAAGTATAGGTCGAACGAGTGTTTTGTAAGCCACCTCCTTTGTTGCTGGACTACATTTTCTAAGCACTCTCCCAATGAATCTCAACCTGGTACCCGCCTTACCCACAATTAATTTTGTATGATCATTCCACTTCAAATCGTTCCGCACGCATACTCCAAGATATTTTACAGAAGTAACTGCTACCAGTGTTTGTTCCGCTATCATATAATCATACAATAAAGGATCCTTCTTTCTATGTATTCGCAATAAATTACATTTGTCTATGTTAAGGGACAGTTGCCACTCCCTGCACCAAGTGCCTATCCGCTGCAGATGTTCCTGCATTTCGCTACAATTTTCTAATGCTGCAACTTCTCTGTATACTACAGCATCATCCGCGAGAAACCGCATGGAACTTCCGACACTATCTACTAGGTCATTTATATATATTGTGAAAAGCAATGGTCCCATAACACTCCCCTGTGGCACGCCAGAGGTTACTTTAACGTCTGTCATCAACAGACGAGGTCGGCCTGTAAGCTTTTGTGCTGTAAGTGTCCCTTCACGTTTCCACTTCAGTATCACAGCGGAAACAGTGGACTTAGGGATGTTTAGGAGTGTGGAAATCTCTCGTACAGACGTATGACGCAAGTGACACCCAATAGGCAGACATCTATCCAGACCGTCACACAGGAATTCCAAACTGCATCAGGATCCACTGCAAGTACTGTGACAGATAGGCGGGAGGTGAGAAAACTTGGATTTCATGGTCGAGCGGCTGGTCGTAAGGCACAAATCACGCCGGTAAATGCCAAACGACGCATCGCGTAGTGTAAGGAGCGTAAACATTGGACGATTGAACAGTGGGAAAACGTTGTGTGGAGTGACGAATCGCTGTACACAATGTGGCGATCCGATGGCAGAAAAAAAAGTGTTCAAACGTGTGTGAAATCTTATGCAACTTAACTGATAAGGCCATTAGTCCCTAACCTTACACACTGGTTAACCGAAATTATCCTAGGGACAAACACACACACCCATGCCCGAGGGAGGACTCGAACCTCCGCCGGGACCAGCCGCACAGTCCATGACTGCAGCGTCCGATGGCAGAGTGTGGGTATTGCGAATGCCCGGTGAACGTCATCTGCCAGCATTTGTATGTGTGTAGTGCCAACAGCAAAATTCGGATGCGGTGGTGTTACGGTTCAAATCGCTCTAAGCAATATGGGACTTAACATCTGAGATCATCAGTCCCCTAGACTTAGAACTACTTAAAGCTAACTAACCAAAGCACAGCACACACATCCATGCCCGAGGCAGGATTTGAACCTCCGACACTAGCAGCAGCGTGGTTCCGTCCAAAAGCGCCTAGAACCGCTCGGTCACAGCGGCCGGCTGGTGTTATGGTGTGCCCGTATTTTTCATGGAGGGGGCTTGCACGCCTTGTTGTTTTGCGTGGCACTATCACAACACAGGCGTATGGTTCAAATGGCTCTGAGCACTATGGGACTTAACATCGATGGTCATCAGTCCCCTAGAACTTAGAACTACTTAAACCTAACTAACCTAAGGACAGCACACAACACCCAGCCATCACGAGGCAGAGAAAATCCCTGACCCCGCCGGGAATCGAACCCGGGAACCCGGGCGTGGGAAGCGAGAACGCTACCGCACGACCACGAGATGCGGGCACACAGGCGTACACTGGTGTTTTAAGGACCTTCGTGCTCCATACTCTTGAAGAGCAATTCGGGGACGGCGATTGCATCTTATGACTGCGTGTTGTGTGATGTCCTTAGCTTAGTTCTAAGTCATAGGGGACTTATGACCATGTTAAGTCCCATAGTGCTCAGAGCCATTTGAAATTATTTGATTGCATGTTTCAACACGGTCGAGCACCTGTTCATAATGCACGGCCTGTGGCGGAGTGGTTACACAAGTCCTGACCTGAATCCTACAGAACGCCTTTGGGATGTTTTCGAACGCCGACTTCGTGCCAGCCCTCACCAAACGACATCGACACCTCTCCTCAGTGAAGCACTCGGCCAAGAATGGGCTGCCATTCCCCAAGAAACCTTCCAGCACCTGACTGAACGTATGCCTGCGAGAGTGGAACCTGTCATCAAGGCTACGGGTGGACCATGTAATGGTTCTTTATTTGCGTGACCATTACGGCACTCCAACCCCAGTTCTCGATACCAGTAATATGGTACTACTTTTCTGCGAAGTAACACACATACTTTTGTGACAATATTCGCATTTGGTCTTATTAATGTATGGGTACTCCGATGTATCGATATATTACAGTGATATGGTTCTTGTGTGTATTCATTTCTGTGAGACTGTCATAATCTTTGACTTACTTGCTACCATTTTGGCGCGAATGCGCACAGAGCAGTCTTTGTTTCACTTTGCAGAAGTTGTTATTTCGCTTTGTAAAAGAACAGTCAAGTCTTGTGTTTGGTTAAAGTGGAAATTAAATATATGAAGATTGATACAAAACTGTTTTCTTGATGATGTGACAATTAAGAAGAAGTATATGTGCATTTACAAGAAGTTTAATGAAAATGTGGATCGTGAACACCAAGTCAAAAATCGTTTCTACCATACCATTGTTCTGATCTGGGATTGTTTGATCATTAAGAATTTCCTGAAAAACGCATTTGTTAGGTTAAATATTTGCTAAAATACAGATGTGGAGCTTCTAGCAGTTAAAGTGGAATCACCCTAGAATCAACAAGGTGAGCCATAAAAACTTCGACGAAATCTACGTGGGAATCCATTCAAGACAAGTGCCAAAATTAATGACTTTTTTACGGTGACTTCATTATTTCGATTCTGACGATACCATCCACAGTCATCAACTTTGTTGTTGCCCGATAAAGCGAACATATGCTGCGTGAGCAACATTATTAATCTGATTTCTAACCTACTTTGTAAGTGGTGGTATTGTTAGAACCAACACCATACTGAATTGCAGCATTACTGATGGAGGGCGCTACGAACTTGCAAGTCATTTTCAACCAGGTGTCCGGATACTTTTGATCACATAGTGTAATTTGCAAGTAGTAGTCTTGAGGTGAAGAGTTTGTCACAGGAGAGGAATTGAAGGTGCCCCGCATCAAACCAGTCACAAGAGAGAGATGACTTAAAAATGAAAGAAATTAAGCAAGACTTGCACCACGCGTCGGCTCTCGTGTGCTGGACGGGTAGTGTGTGTGTGCTTTTGTGTGTGTGTTTGTGTGTGTAGAAGTTCGTGTGTGTGAAGCTGGGCAGAAGAGAGGAAAGAGAGCTTGCCCCGCGGCTGCAGCAATTAGTGGGCGGCCATAAAACGGCGCTCCTTAATGAAATAATGGAGGCGGCGGGGGCGGCCGATGAAGCCCCGGGGGCAACCGAGGCCAGGCGGCGAGCGCGCAACGCCGTATCTAGGCAACCAGCTGTGTGGCTGCTCTGCTCCTCATAGTCTGCGGTGGTCCGCTTTACTTACCGTGCCACCAGCGAACCCTACTGGTGCGAGCCTTTCACCTGTACATTATGATCATACACTACTGGCCATTAAAATTGCTACATCAAGAAGAAATGCACATGATAAGCGGGTATTCATTGGACAAATATACGAGGGCCGTTCAGAAAGTAACCTCCGGTTGATTTAAAAAAATACACCAAGTTAAATAAAAATATTTTAATATATACATCTTACAACTACATCTTTGCACTATTTTTCTACATAGTCTCCATAGCGATTGAGGCACTTATCGTATCTCTTCACAAGCTTTGAAATTCCTTCTGCATAAAAATCACCCGCTTGTGCCTGGAGCCAGCCTGTGACCGCATCTTTGAGCTCTTCGTCGTCATCAAACCGCTGTGACCCGAGCCATTTCTTCAAATGCATCAAGAGGTGATAATCACTTGGCGCCAGGTCTGGGCTGTAAGGTGGACGGTTGATAACGTCCCACTTGAAGGACTCGAGATGGGCCGTTGTTCTGCGAGCAGAGTGAGGACGGGCGTTATCGTGCAAAAAAACGATACCGGAAGTCAGCATACCACGGCGTTTGTTCTGTATAGCCCGTCGTAACGTTTTTATTGTTTCACAGTACACGTCTTGATTAATGGTCGTACCACGTTCCATGAATTCAACCAACAACACCCCTTTGGCATCCCAAAACACCGTTGCCATCAGTTTTCTGGCAGAAAAATCTTGCGAGGCTTTTCTCGGTTTGGTAGGCGAATTTGAATGTGCCCACATCTTTGATTGTTCTTTTGTCTCAGGGTTCACGTACTTAATCCAGGTTTCGTCACCGGTCACGATTCTGTTTAACAATGGTTCTCCTTCGTCCTCATAACGTGACAGAAAGTCTAATGCAGAGGCCATTCTTTGAGTTTTGTGGTGGTCGGTAAGAATTTTGGGCACCCATCGTGCACAGAACTTAAAGTAACCCAATCTTGCTGTCACTATCTCGTACAAGAGAGTCTTAGAAATCTGTGGAAAACCAGTAGACAACTCCAACATTGAGAAACGTCGATTTTCACGAACTTTTGCATCAACTGTCTGAACGAGTTCGTCAGTCACCAATGATGGTCTACCACTCCTCTCTTCATCATGAACGTTTTCTCGTCCACTTTTAAATAAACGTACCCATTCACGGACAACTCCTTCACTCGTAACTCTCGGTCCGTACACGGCACAAATCTCACGATGAATAGCTGCTGCAGAATATCCTTTGGCTGTAAAAAACCTTATGACAGCACGCACTTCACATTTGGCGGGGTTTTCTATTGCAGCACACATTTCAAACTGCCACAAAAACTAAACTAGCGCAGGTACGACGTTCACTCGACCACGGCTTGATGCCGACTGACCTGTTGAGTGCGTGAACGCACAGATGGCGTCGCTACTCCCCCCACAACCCGCACTGTGACCAATCGGAGGTTACTTTCTGAACCGCCCTCGTATTATACTAGAACTGACATGTGATTACATTTTCGTGCAATTTGGGTGCGTAGATCCTGAGAAATCAGTACCCAGAACGACCACCTCTGGCCGTAATAACGGCCATCATACGCCTGGGCATTGAGTCAGAGCTCGGATGGCGTGTACATGTACAGCTGCCCATGCAGCTTCGACACTATACCGCAGTTCATCAAGAGTAGTATTGACTGGCGTATTGTGACGAGCCAGTTGCTCGGCCACCGACCAGACGTTTTCAATTGGTGAGAGATGTAGAGAATGTGCTGGCCAGGGCAGCAGTCGAACATTTTCTGTATCCAGAAATGACCTGCAACATGCGGTCGTGCGTTATCCTGCTGAAATGTAGGGTTTCGCAGGGATCGAATGAACGGTAGAGCCATGGGTCGTAACACATCTGAAATGTAACGTCCACTGTTCAAAGTGCCGTCAGTGCGAACAAGAGGTGACCGAGACGTGTAACCAATGGCACCCCATACCATCACGCCGGGTGATACGCCAGTATGGCGATGACGAAAACGCGCTTCCAATGTGCGTTCAGCGCAATGTCGCCAAACACGGATGCGACCATCGTGATGCGGTAAACAGAACCTGGATTCATCCGAAAAAATGACGTTTTGCCTATCGTGCACCCAGGTTCGTCGTCGAGTACACCATCGCAGGCGCTCCTGTCTGTGACGCAGCGTCAAGGCTAACAGTGGACGTTACATTTCAGATGTGTTACGACCCGTGGCTCTACCCTCCATTCGATCCCTGCGAAACCCTACATTTCAGCAGGATAATGCACGACCGCATGTTGCAGGTCCTCTACGGGCCTTTCTGGATACAGAAAATGTTCGACTCCTGCCCTGGCGAGCACATTCTCCAGATCTCTCACCAACTGAAAACGTCTGGTCAATGGTGGCCGAGCAACTGGCTCGACACAATACACCAGTCACTACTCTTGATGAACTGTGGTATCGTGTTGAAGTTGCATGGGCAGCTGTAACTGTACACGCCATCCGAGCTCTGTTTGACTCAATGCCCATGCGTATCGAGGCCGCTATTACGACCAGAGGTGGTTGTTCTGGGAACTGATTTCTCAGGATGTATGCACCCAAATTGCGTGAAAATGTAATCACATGTCAGTTCTAGTATAATATATAATATATTTGTCTGTCCTATGAATACCCGTTTATAATCTGCATTTCTTCTTGCTGTAGCAAATTTAATGGCCAGTACTGTATAATCACCCTGGATGTTGTAAAATAGCTAGATCGATCTACTCTGCTCTCAGAAACTTAAAGACGAGCTACATAAAGTAAGGTCCACTCTAAGACACACACACACACACACAAAACATCACACCACGAATGAATTATACGAATGGGATGGAAATCGGCAGATGTAATGTACACATCAGACAAACAAATCATTGCAATTTCAGGAAAATTGGATAATTTATACATGAGTAAGATCTCCACAAACCCAGCAAGTCAATAACGCATTGGTGCACCTCTCGCGCTTATTCAAGCAGTTATTCGGCTTGTCACTGATTGATAGTGTTCTAGGATGACCTCCTCAGGGATGTTTTTGTTGTTGTGGTCTTTATTCCTGAGACTGGTCCGATGCAGCTCTCCATCTCTCCATGCTACTCTATCCTGTGCAAGCTTCTTCATCTCCCAGGAACTACTGCAGCCTACATCCTTCTGAATCTGTTTAGTGGATTCATCTCTTGGTCTCCCACTACGATTTTTATCCTCCACGCTGCCCTCCAGTGCTAAATTTGTGATCCCTTGATGCCTCAGAACATGTCCTACCAACCGATCCCTTCTTCTTGTCAAGTTGTGCCACAAACTCCTCTTCTCCCCAATCCTATTCAATACCTCCTCATTAGTTACGTGATCTACCCATCTAATCTTCAGCATTCTTCTGTAGCACCACATTTCGAAAGCTTCTATTCTCTTCTTGTCGAAACTATTTACCGTCCATGTTTCATTTCCATACATGGCTACACTCCATACAAATACTTTCAGAAACGACTTCCTGACACTTAAATCTATACTCGATGTTAACAAATTTCTCTTCTTCAGAAATGCTTTCCTTGCCATTGCCAGTCTACATTTTATATCCTCTCTACTTCGACCATCATCAGTTATTTTGCTCCACAAATAGCAAAACTCCTTTACTACTTTAAGTGTCTCATTTCCTAATCTAATTCCCTCAGCATTACCCGACTTAATTTGACTACATTCCATTATCCTCGTTTTGCTTTTGTTGATGTTCATCTTATATCCTCCTTTCAAGACGCTGTCCATTCCGTTCAACTGCTCTTCCAAGTCCTTTGCTGACTCTGACAGAATTACAATGTCATCAGCGAACCTCAACGTTTTTATTTCTTCTCCATGGACTTTAATACGTACTCCGAATTTTTCTTTTGTTTCCTTTACTGCTTGTTCAATATACAGATTGAATAACATCGGGGAGAGGCTACAACCCTGTCTCACTCCCTTCCCAACCACTGCTTCCCTTTCATGCCCCTCGACTCTTATAACTGCCATCTGGTTTCTGTACAAATTGTAAATAGCCTTTCGCTCCCTGTATTTCACCCCTGCCACCTTTAGAATTTGAAAGAGAGTATTCCAGTCAACATTGTCAAAAGCTTTCTCTAAGTCCACAAATGCTAGAAATGTAGGTTTGCCTTTCCTTAATCTATTTTCTAAGATAAGTCGTAGGGTCAGTATTGCCCCACGTGTTCCAACATTTCTGCGGAATCCAAATTGATCTTCGCCGAGGTCGGCTTCCACCAGTTTTTTCCATTCGTCTGTAAAGAATTCGCGTTAGTATTTTGCAGCTGTGACTTATTAAACTGATGGTTCGGTAATTTTCACATCCGTCAACACCTGCTTTCTTTGGGATTGGGATTACTATATTCTTCTTGAAGTCTGAGGGTCTTTCGCCTGTCTCATACATCTTGCTCACCAGATGGTAGAGTTTTGTCAGGACTGGCTCTCCCAAGGCCGTCAGTAGTTCCAATGGAATGTTGTCTACTCCCGGGGCCTTGTTTCGACTCAGGTCTCTCAGTGTTCTGTCAAACGCTTCACACAGTATCATATCTCCCATTTCATCTTCACCTACATCCTCTTCCATTTCCATAATATTGTCCTCAAGTACATCGCCCTTGTATAGACCCTCTATATTCTCCTTCCACCTTTCTTCTTTCCCTTCTTTGCTTAGAACTGGGTTTCCATCTGAGCTCTTGATATTCATACGAGTGGCTCTCTTTTCTCCAAAGGTCTCTTTAATATTCCTGTAGGGGGTATCTATCTTACCCCTAGTGAGATAAACCTCTACATCCTTACATTTGTCCTCTAGCCATCCCTGGTTAGCCATTTTGCACTTCCTGTCGATCTCATTTTTGAGACGTTTGTATTCCCTTTTGCCTGCTTCATTGTTTGCTTTTGAGTTACTTATGACTAGCGCCTGAATTGGCGATGGATGACAGTGACTGGTGCTCTCTGGTCAGGGCTGTCATCTTTTCCCAGAAAGTTGATGAGTTGGTGTGGTGATGCGTTAGATGATTCATAGAATTTTAATGATTTTTGGTTTATGAGATGAAGAATGAGGGCTGTCCTAGCATTGCTCTAATCTCATTGCTCGAGAACCACGGAGCGTCCGCAACGATACGGGAGGTTTTGTTTTGAATAATTTCCAACTGTTTGAGATTGGTGTCTGCTGCCATGCTGCACGCTTCTGATCCGTAGAGGATGGCTGGCAGAATGATGGTTTTCCAGATTTTGAGTTAGACAGGTACTGTAATTCCCCTGCTTTTTAGGAGTGGATATAACTGAAAGAGCCGGGCAGAGCCCTATTTCTAGCCTCCCTGATGTGATGGGTGAATGTCAGATTTTTATCGAGTTATAGCCCTAGGTAGGTAACTACTTCTTTCCAGGGTAGTACCTGGTCGTTGTGTGTGATGTTCACTATGGGGCGTTTGATTTTGTGACCGAATAGGATAGTCTGGCATTTGTCTGCATTTATCATTATTTTCCTTAGATTGCACCACTTTGTCACTTTGCCTAGGTGACGTTGTAGGCTGTAGGCTAGATAGTTTATGTTCGTGCCACTGTGGTACAGTGTAGTGTTCTCTGCATACAGGGCAATGTCACCGCCGGGCTCCTTCGGCATATAGGAGTGGGCCAGGCACAGATCCCTGTGGGACACCCGCTTCTATTTGTTTTAGGTCGCTGGTTGCGTTATCTACTGTAGACTATGTAACGTACCCTCTCTCTGTTATTGTTTTTGTTGTTTGTTATTGTAGTTGTAGAGATATGAAATTATAGTAGCGGTTTGCTTAGTCAGCCGTACTTCGGAATTTTTTGACATTAAATGGAGCCAGAAATTTGCGTAAGAAATACTTTGCGTGAAGTGCGATTTGTGGCATAAACAAAAATTAATAGCGGAGATGCAATCCACAGAACATTAACAGAAACGCTTTAGAACAATGCGCACGACTGACCAGACAGCCCGCATCTCGTGGTCGTGCGGTAGCGTTCTCGCATCCCACGCCCGGGTTCCCGGGTTCGATTCCCGGCGGGGTCGGGGATTTTCTCTGCCTCGTGATGGCTGGGTGTTGTGTGATGTCCTTAGGTTAGTTAGGTTTAAGTAGTTCTAAGTTCTAGGGGACTGATGACCATAGATGTTAAGTCCTATAGTGCTCAGAGCCATTTGAACCATTTGAACCACTGACCAGACACATTCAGAGGGTACGTACATTCGCGTACGAGTGGTTGCGATCTGATGAGAAAGATCTATCTTAATTTTTTTTTTGTGTGTAAAATAATTACGTCGTAACACACTCGGAGATTGCGAACATACACTCCTGGAAATGGAAAAAAGAACACATTGACACCGGTGTGTCAGACCCACCATACTTGCTCCGGACACTGCGAGAGGGCTGTACAAGCAATGATCACACGCACGGCACAGCGGACACACCAGGAACCGCGGTGTTGGCCGTCGAATGGCGCTAGCTGCGCAGCATTTGTGCACCGCCGCCGTCAGTGTCAGCCAGTTTGCCGTGGCATACGGAGCTCCATCGCAGTCTTTAACACTGGTAGCATGCCGCGACAGCGTGGACGTGAACCGTATGTGCAGTTGACGGACTTTGAGCGAGGGCGTATAGTGGGCATGCGGGAGGCCGGGTGGACGTACCGCCGAATTGCTCAACACGTGGGGCGTGAGGTCTCCACAGTACATCGATGTTGTCGCCAGTGGTCGGCGGAAGGTGCACGTGCCCGTCGACCTGGGACCGGACCGCAGCGACGCACGGATGCACGCCAAGACCGTAGGATCCTACGCAGTGCCGTAAGGGACCGCACCGTCACTTCCCAGCAAATTAGGGACACTGTTGCTCCTGGGGTATCGGCGAGGACCATTCGCAACCGTCTCCATGAAGCTGGGCTACGGTCCCGCACACCGTTAGGCCGTCTTCCGCTCACGCCCCAACATCGTGCAGCCCGCCTCCAGTGGTGTCGCGACAGGCGTGAATGGAGGGACGAATGGAGACGTGTCGTCTTCAGCGATGAGAGTCGCTTCTGCCTTGGTGCCAATGATGGTCGTATGCGTGTTTGGCGCCGTGCAGGTGAGCGCCACAATCAGGACTGCATACGACCGAGGCACACAGGGCCAACACCCGGCATCATGGTGTGGGGAGCGATCTCCTACACTGGCCGTACACCACTGGTGATCGTCGAGGGGACACTGAATAGTGCACGGTACATCCAAACCGTCATCGAACCCATCGTTCTACCATTCCTAGACCGGCAAGGGAACTTGCTGTTCCAACAGGACAATGCACGTCCGCATGTATCCCGTGCCACCCAACGTGCTCTAGAAGGTGTAAGTCAACTACCCTGGCCAGCAAGATCTCCGGATCTGTCCCCCATTGAGCATGTTTGGGACTGGATGAAGCGTCGTCTCACGCGGTCTGCACGTCCAGCACGAACGCTGGTCCAACTGAGGCGCCAGGTGGAAATGGCATGGCAAGCCGTTCCACAGGACTACATCCAGCATATCTACGATCGTCTCCATGGGAGAATAGCAGCCTGCATTGCTGCGAAAGGTGGATATACACTGTACTAGTGCCGACATTGTGCATGCTCTGTTGCCTGTGTCTATGTGCCTGTGGTTCTGTCAGTGTGATCATGTGATGTATCTGACCCCAGGAATGTGTCAATAAAGTTTCCCCTTCCTGGGACAATGAATTCACGGTGTTCTTATTTCAAATTCCAGGAGTGTACAATCATGGTAGTGGCACGTACTTTCTATCATTCCCCGTGGCCTGGGTAAAAGAATAGCAATTATTTAAATTGAAGAATATTGAAAGGTCTCTGTTGGATTTCTTAAATATGTTGTCATTTACGGCATAAATTCCTCTTCTAAATTTACTGTGGTATTTCTGACTATCTGGGAGGAGACTGAGCAGTGAAACGTGTTACTTTCACACATAAACAAGAACGATCTGTCACACTACTACACTTTAAAACACAGTTTATATGTAATTCATGTCACACCGTCTCATACGGAACCTACATCCGCTTTCTTTTATATACTGTATATGATAAGATACTGTCATCCCCCTTCCCTTCTGTGTGAGAGGATGAATGAGCAAATGTATTTCTAGTTGCATGCTTGATGGTAGCAGACAAGGCTGTCTGCTAGAGAACAGTAGGACCAACGTCGGAACAGGTAGCTACGCTTTCTAAAAGCAGAGAGGTTTCTATCCTTAGTATGGTCCTGGCCGTCTCTTGTCATGTTGGTATAGGAAGCTGCCCCTCTGGTCACTTCCATTTGTATCTGTTAAGCACGCTCGGTAGGAGCCCAGGCACTCTGTCCGCGGCGAGCGTCTGAAGTGGTAAGATCCCCGGCTAAGCGCGTGTCTGCTAAGTCCGTAGGACAATGGATTTCTTAAGTTCAGCCTAACTGAAAATTTAATCACCTTTATTTCAGGCTTAGATCTAAAATATCTAATGTTATTTCGAGTGTGAAGTTCAGAATATCTTCCGCTAGTTGCTTTGTCACTACTTTGTGAGTAAAGTGGAACCACGTGTTGATCAGTAACTGTAACTAAGATCATCAATCTTAAATGTGAATGTGCGTGAGATTATAATGTCTCGTCTTGACAATATTTTTCAATATAGGAACTTTTCTTTATGTTCAACCCACGGGGGCTGTACTTTGTGAGACCAGTACCACGTGCTTATACAATTGTTTGACCCATCAGGTTAATAGTAAGACGATAGTAACCAGTTCGAGGTTTTCTTTTGTAAATTGCTTTTCGATCTAATTTATTTTAATCATCAAAATTATTGTGGAGTTACACTCTTTGTGTAAACCAAGTTGACCACGTGAAGCATGTGGTGTAATCATCAAAGTAGCCCTCAGCTATTCTTTTCGGGAAGATTTCACAGAGAGTTAGTATGAACTTAGTATACCAGTGTGTGGTAATTTCATGACGGACAGGATTGCGCTACGAACGTAACTTCTTTGGGTGAAAATTGAATCGCTTGGTTGTGGTTAATTTCCTCTTGGATATGTTTCAACCTTCTTCCTGTGTTATTTTATGAATGCAGTGTTGTATGTAGTCTCCCAATCTTGGCTCCCTATTTGATGTGTTCCGTAAGATTACAAACTCACATTTTCACAATCCTAAATAAGGCACCAGTTTAGTTATGAATCAAGTTTAATATGCTGAAATTTCAATGATCAATGTTAAAATAAATTTCTAAATATAAACTGATTTATTTCTTTTTATTTAGATTATCTTATATATATGTATATCACCGGTTGTCGTATGACTATTAAAAGATTATAATTAATGTTAGTCTGGTTGGGAATTTGGTAAGCTAGACTGGATACCTGGTGAAACAGTTGCTCAGTAACGCAAGGTTAACTTCCCCAGACAGCTCACAGCTTTTAACCCGCTTTTATTGTCTATCAGCACCGCTTTCATAACAAATTAATGCAACAACATTACAATATTTCTTTTTCAATCGGATTCCTATTTTTACGCGAAAAGGAAGATTGCAGGTTCTGAATGTCTCGGCAAAAACACATCGAAATTAATCTTAGCGGCCAACAAAGGAAAGTAGTCAGCACAATCACGTACCTCTATTGTTGAGCACCGCCGTCCTAAAGATCGTCGCCTCCATCTAAAACTCCATTGGTATAGGATTTAGGCTTGATCTCCACAGAAATTATAAAACACGTTTTTCATCATTTAACACACACATAGACATGAAACTATACAGTACGTCTTTACGCCAGCACATCAGAACAAAAAGGGGTAGTTAATACTAGAAGTAATAAAAGACTCTCGAAATTAGTCCTTTGTCTCTCAATGATAAAAAAGTTTTTTAGAGTACTCCTCTGGTATGACAGTCGAACAAATTTTCTTCTTGTATCTTTGAGATTAAATTACAACATTTTTTATTTCAAGTAGAATTTTCTTTCTACTAGGAACGAAAGTGGACTATTTTTAGCAGGTGAAGTGGGCAGTTCATCTTCGACAGTTTGTATAGCAGGCGGCCATGCCAAAGCCGGTCGACCGCTTTCTCAGTGTCCAGGAAAATGGCTCAAAAAAATGGTTCAAATGGCTCTGAGCACTATGGGACTCAACTGCTTTGGTCATCAGTCCCCTAGAACTTAGAACTACTTAAACCTAACTAACCTAAGGACATCACAACATCCATGCCCGAGGCAGGATTCGAACCTGCGGCCGTAGCAGTCGCACGGTTCCGGACTGCGCGCCTAGAACCGCGAGACCACCGCGGCCGGCCCAGGAAAATGGCCGCTGTGCTATTACCCCGGCTCTTCTCTGTGCTGATGTGCTCTTCCAGACGAATGGCTTGTTGTGTTGTGCTATGCCCAGCACGAAATCCGAAGTGTTCAGGGATAGGTGGCGTTATAGGCTATAGGCTAGATAGTTTATGGCAGGGCTTCCCAACCTTTTCAGCTGGCGGACCCCTTCTTCAGTCGAAAATCCATGGCGGACACCTACTCAGTCAAGAGCACAGTAACTTTAAATTTCAGAGCGAAACCCATCGGAACTGAAAGCTTCTTAATGGAAGTGCCATGTTCCCAATGAGTTCTTCTGCTCCATCCCCTCCCCCCCCCCCCACCCAGGTATCAATAGTCTTTGCTTTAGGAATGAATGAAAACAAAAAAAACGGCTCTGAGCACTATGGGACTTAACATCTATGGTCATCAGTCCCCTAGAACTTAGAACTACTTAAACCTAACTAACCTAAGGACAGCACACAACACCCAGCCATCACGAGGCAGAGAAAATCCCTGACCCCGCCGGGAATCGAACCCGGGAATGAATGAAAACAACTTTAAATTAACGATCCAATTTGAATTCCCACTGTATCCAGACACTTACTAGTGGATTTACTCCCTTTGTTCAACACACTATAGCCTGATTAAAATTACTTGGTAATTTAAATTTCACACGATGGAGCTGTCTTCCTCCAAGAGCAATCAACGTCACGTCCAAACTGTTCGTTGTTGACAAGCTGCTGCTTATGGTCTGTTCACTTCCCCTATTTGGCTACTGTTGTGTAAGGAGCATGCTTATCTCGTAACAGTCGTGTGTGTGTGTGTGTGTGTGTGTGTGTGTGTGTGTCTGTGAGTGTGAGTGTGTGTGTCTGTGAGTGTGTGTATGTGTGTGTGGTTTTTTGTGAAATCCGAAGAAAATGTTCAGATGTATGTAAAGTCTTCCTTTGGTCGTCCTCCCTCCTCATTCATCTCAACTGGAAACTCCCCTTGTTGTGAAGGGGATGGAGAAACTACAGCCTTCTTCAATGATCCTGACTTCAGCCACCGATCCACGTTAGAAGTAATAAACTGGTCAAAAATCGACTTATGAAATAGATAGTGCACTGACAAGCCAAGTTTAACATTTAATAATGCCTGGGGCCGCATCCGTGCCAGCGAGCGCTGTGATTGGTCGACAAAGCTCGCTCCGCGCATGCGTAAAAGGTTTCAGTGCATCTACCGCCGTGAGCCGGCGCACAAACGACCCCCCTATTGTTGTTAAACAGCCGATCAGAGAAGCCGCATTCTCCGGCACTAAACTGCATATGCGTTCTCACTTAGGTACCGAAAGGGCTGCTTGGGAATACAACCTGAAGTAAAAGTACACGTTTTTAGCACGAAAAAAAAAACAGTGATGAATTAGATTTTCACATTTTTATTCAAAAATTTTACTCATTATTTTACACGATTTGGTGAAAGGTGGCCGCGGACCCCCTAGAAAGAGCTGGCGGACGCCTAAGGGGTCTGCGGACCACACGTTGGGAAGCCCTGTGTAATGTCTCTTGCAGCGGTCTCTACGCGATATTTTCAGAAATTTTATAAATTCTATAACTCAGTACATATCTCGAAATATCTCTTCTTATCTTACCGATTATCAATGCAAAGTATCCAGAATGAGATTTTCACTCTGCAGCGGAGTGTGCGCTGATAGGAGACGAGGTACTGGCAGAAGTAAAGCTGTGAGTACCGGTCGTGAGTCGTGCTTCGGTAGCTCAGTGGTAGAGCACTTGCCCGCGAAAGGCAAAGGTCCCGAGTTCGAGTCTCGGTCGGGCACACAGTTTTAATCTGCCAGGAAGTTTCAAGTTTCATCAATGCAAAGTAGTTTCAAGCCCAATTATTCCTTGGAGCGTCCATTTACTCCATGGAATAGCTTCTCTGCTATCTATGTTTTCTCTTACGAAAAGAATGAGGAACTTCTTGCCGATTAGCCGTGAAAGAAGGAGGATGTATATGTATGTATTGTTGAGCTAGACGCCATCTTGATGAGATGCTGTATGAGAAGGAATTTAATACACTCCTGGAAATGGAAAAAAGAACACATTGACACCGGTGTGTCAGACCCACCATACTTGCTCCGGACACTGCGAGAGGGCTGTACAAGCAATGATCACACGCACGGCACAGCGGACACACCAGGAACCGCGGTGTTGGCCGTCGAATGGCGCTAGCTGCGCAGCATTTGTGCACCGCCGCCGTCAGTGTCAGCCAGTTTGCCGTGGCATACGGAGCTCCATCGCAGTCTTTAACACTGGTAGCATGCCGCGACAGCGTGGACGTGAACCGTATGTGCAGTTGACGGACTTTGAGCGAGGGCGTATAGTGGGCATGCGGGAGGCTGGGTGGACGTACCGCCGAATTGCTCAACACGTGGGGCGTGAGGTCTCCACAGTACATCGATGTTGTCGCCAGTGGTCGGCGGAAGGTGCACGTGCCCGTCGACCTGGGACCGGACCGCAGCGACGCACGGATGCACGCCGAGACCGTAGGATCCTACGCAGTGCCGTAGGGGACCGCACCGCCACTTCCCAGCAAATTAGGGACACTGTTGCTCCTGGGGTATCGGCGAGGACCATTCGCAACCGTCTCCATGAGGCTGGGCTACGGTCCCGCACACCGTTAGGCCGTCTTCCGCTCACGCCCCAACATCGTGCAGCCCGCCTCCAGTGGTGTCGCGACAGGCGTGAATGGAGGGACGAATGGAGACGTGTCGTCTTCGGCGATGAGAGTCGCTTCTGCCTCGGTGCCAATGATGGTCGTATGCGTGTTTGGCGCCGTGCAGGTGAGCGCCACAATCAGGACTGCATACGACCGAGGCACACAGGGCCAACACCCGGCATCATGGTGTGGGGAGCGATCGCCTACACTGGCCGTACACCACTGGTGATCGTCGAGGGGACACTGAATAGTGCACGGTACATCCAAACCGTCATCGAACCCATCGTTCTACCATTCCTAGACCGGCAAGGGAACTTGCTGTTCCAACAGGACAATGCACGTCCGCATGTATCCCGTGCCACCCAACGTGCTCTAGAAGGTGTAAGTCAACTACCCTGGCCAGCAAGATCTCCGGATCTGTCCCCCACTGAGCATGTTTGGGACTGGATGAAGCGTCGTCTCACGCGGTCTGCACGTCCAGCACGAACGCTGGTCCAACTGAGGCGCCAGGTGGAAATGGCATGGCAAGCCGTTCCACAGGACTACATCCAGCATCTCTACGATCGTCTCCATGGGAGAATAGCAGCCTGCATTGCTGTGAAAGGTGGATACACACTGTACTAGTGCCGACATTGTGCATGCTCTGTTGCCTGTGTATGTGCCTGTGGTTCTGTCAGTGTGATCATGTGATGTATCTGACCCCAGGAATGTGTCAATAAAGTTTCCCCTTCCTGGGACAATGAATTCACGGTGTTCTTATTTCAATTTCCAGGAGTGTATTATGGCAAGGGGCCCTGATAATAAAGGCGAAATTCAACTATTAAATAAAACAAATATTTTGGTATCACAATGTGAATTATTGCGAGACTTTCTATGGTATTAGAAGATACAAATATTGAATGGAATATAACTAAGAACAATATAACTTCGGTAATGAGATGTCGGGAGTGGGAGCAACTAACGCGTTATACAGCCCTACACACTTTGCACACATTGTTTCTGAGAATACGCCTTTAACACGTCACCCCTGACTGTTGTGAACAATACCGATCGGGAACGAGAGCTCTTGATACAGATCACAAACGCAAGTCGTCACAGTTTGTGGCGACAAGGCGACCCGTTAAGCTCGAAGGGGTCGAATTAATTAGACTACTGCACCGGTGTTGTGGAGACTTCACCACCTGGAAAACTGGCAGAGCGCCAACATCTCGCAGCACTGGGATGAAGTTGCAGGTGCTCTCATAATTTACGCGCTCTGAGTTGCGGTAGCTCAACAAATATACAGTTTCTGATTTTAATGCTCAGTGTTTAGTGTCAGAACTACAGGGTGGTCCATTGATAGTGACCGGGCCCAATATCTCACGAAATATGCATGAAACGAAAAAACTACTATGCACCAGGAATCGCATGGCGACGACTTTGAGCGTCGTGTACAGTTCTGCCAATGGGCACAAGAGAAATTACGGGACGATTGCAGATTTTTTGCACGCGTTCTATTTAGCGACGAAGCGTCATTCACCAACAGCGGTAGCGTAAACCGGCATAATATGCACTATTGGGCAACGGAAAATCCACGATGGCTGCGACAAGTGGAACATCAGCTACCTTGGCGGGTTAATGTATGGTGCGGCATTATGGGAGGACGGATAATTGGCTCCCATTTTATCGATGGCAATCTAAATGGTGCAATGTATACTGATTTCCTACGTAATGTTCTACCGATGTTACTACAAGATGTTTCACTGCATGACAGGATGGCGATGTACTTGCAACATGATAGATGTCCGGCACATAGCTCGCGTGCGGTTGAAGCGGTACTGAATAGCATATTTCATGACAGGTGGATTGGTCGTCGAAGCACCATACCGTGGCCCGCACGTTGACCGGATCTGACGTCCCCGGATTTCTTTCTGTGCGGAAAGTTGAAGGATATTTGCTATCGTGATCCACCGACAACGCCTGACAACATGCGTCAGCGCATTGTCGACGAATGTGCGAACATTACGGGAGGCGAACTACTCGCTGTTGAGAGGAATGTCGTTACACTTAATTGCCAAACGCATTGAGGTTCAAATGGCTCTGAGCACTATGGGACGCAACTTCTGAGGTCATTAGTCCCCTAGAACTTACAAGTAGTTAAACCTAACTAACCTAAGGACATCACACACATCGATGCCCGAGGCAGGATTCGAACCTGCGACCGCAGCGATCTCGCGGTTCCAGACCGCAGCGCCTAGAACCGCACGGCCAATACGGCCGGCGCATTGAGGTTGACAGACATTATTTTGAGCATATATTGCATTAAAGTGGTATTTACAGGTAACCACGCTGTAACGGCATGCGTTCTCAGAAATGATAAGTTCACAAAGGTACATGTATCACATTGGAACAACCGAAATAAAATGTTCAAATGAACCTACGTTCTGTATTTTAATTTAAAGAACATGGCAAAGTTGTGAGCCATATGTTCGTGACTATTACAGCGCCACCTGTCACAAAGCGAAAAAAGTGGTGCAACTAATACATTCATATTTCTTTACGTGTTACACGAATATGTAATAAAAATGGGGGTTGCTATTTAAAAAAAATCGCAGTTGATATCCGTTTGACCTATGGCAGCGCTATCTAGCGGGCCAACCATAACGCCGTCTGGTTTACCCCTTCAAGCTAGACAAGTTTTGTTCTTTGTAGTTTTTTCATTTAACGCTTATTTCGTGAGATATTTGGCCCGGTCACGATCAATGGACCATCGTGTATAATGTAATACTATGCCTCAAATTGTTTAGATTGTGACAAAGATTTAAACGGTTTTACAGACTGACCGGGATGATGGAGAAGTGAAAATGTATCAATTTCAGATAGAGGACCCTAGCATGGAAACGACCAAGAGATAAGCGAAAGTCGTCCTTGAAGCTGCGACAGCGGCAGTTACTCAGACTGTGGGTAGGCAGCTTCAAGAGGTGCTAGTATGGACAAAAACAAGGGAAAAAATGCCCAATAAACAAGGGCTAGAAAGCGGATAGCTTAAGAGGTATGATCACTTGTTCGTCTTCGCTACTGCTAAACACATATACGAGATCTGTTCAGAAAATTCCGTAACTTTGTCCAGAAAACTTTTCTACGCTTATCTTCCACTATATTGTGCATGGTCTCCTTCGAAGTACTCTCCTTCACAACTGTTACACCGCTCCACTCCTGGGATCGCACGAAGCGTCGTCTGCGAATTTTATCTCGTCTATCGTCGTAAATCTTAGTCCTTTCAACGGTGTTAGCAACTCTGGAAATAGAGAAAAAGTCCCGAGGGGCCAGGTCTGGAAGGTACATAGGATGAGGCAGCACAGTGAATTCGTTTGTTGTGCAGTAGTCACGCACCAATAGGGACGAATGTGCGTTAGCGTCATGCGAGAGCCACGAATTGTCCTTCCACATTTCACGCCGTTTCCTTCTCACATTTTCTCGCAGGCGTCGCAACACATCCCAATAGTACCATCGTTTAACACTTTGTCCCTGTGGCACGAAGTCATGATGAACTGATCCTTCAAAGTCACAGAAAACTATCAGCATTACTGTGACATTTAAACTGGCCTCACGAGCTTTTTATTATTATTATTTTTTTTTAATCTCGAAGAACTTTTCCCGATTCATTGTGAAGACTGAACCTCAACAAATGGTTCAAATGGCTCTGAGCACTATGGGACTCAACTGCTGAGGTCATTAGTCCCCTAGAACTTAGAACTACTTACACCTAACTAACCTAAGGACATCACAAACATCCATGCCCGAGGCAGGATTCGAACCTGCGACCGCAGCGATCTCGCGGTTCCAGACTGCAGCGCCTTTAACCGCACGGCCACTTCGGCCGGCTCGGTCTCAACATCCTAACCGTAGACCCACGTCTCATCACCAGTTATATTCTCTTAAGGGGCTCCGGAAAGGCTCAAAATCATGAAAAGTTCAATTTTTACTTTTTTGCGTTTTCTGAATCTGCAGACTATTACCTTTTAATAGATATATAATTTATTCAATTCCGAAGACTACAACTATTTTTAAATTTTTTTTGAAATGTGTTCTACGTGGGCGTGACCCACTGTGGCGCTGTGAAACTGCTGTCAAATGGTGTTATTATGCAATATTATGCAATAATGGAGGTGACAAAACCTATTTTCAGAGACTTAGCAGCACCTGAACTGTTGAAAAAGTGTATTCACGGAAAAAGTCAAAACCCCAATGAAAGTGTAAATAGTGTTATATGGTCGAGAATCCCCAAGACTGTATTTGTTGGAATAGAAACACTTCACTTTGGTGTGTATGATGCTGTTGCGACTTTCAATGATGGCAACATTGTAAGGTGCAAGGTATTTAGAAATATGGGAATGAAGATAGGTTCTAACACGGTACGAGCGATGCTTGCTTTAGACAAGGAACGCCTTCGGGCTGCAGACAGGGCTGTAAAGAGTCCAGAAATACAAGCGAGAGTAAACAGGAGGAGGAACAAGAGGAAGCTGGAGGAGGAGTTTGCAGAGGATGAAGATAATCCATCCTATGGACCTGGAACGCACTAAAAAGTTAATCCAATCTTTGTCGCTCGATTCCCAAAACTTTTATTTTCTCATACTAATTACATGTTTTCTAAGGATCTTCCAAACATATTTGTTTCAAACTTTCAGTAAATGTTACACAGTACCTTCTGCATAATTTAACACAGCCTTTTTCCAAAAAACTGTATATTTTTGAATATATAAATAAAAAATTGCAAAAAAATGTTGTGAATTTTCATTACAATTGAAAAAAAAATCATCTTTAATAACTGAACTAAAATTTTGTAAAATCCCTATGTTAAGTTGTAGCCCATATTCCAATAAATAATCTGTAAAAAGTTCAACTTCCTACCTCAAATACTTTGTGAGGAAAGATGTAATTTATAAGCGTTATTTTAACATTGCAAGTATAGGGCGTTCCGGTGCCCCTTAAGGAATATCTCGTGCCGGCCGGAGTGGCCGAGCGGTTAAAGGCGCTACAGTCTCGAAATGCACGACCGCTACGGTCGCAGGTTCGAATCCTGCCTCGGGCATGGATGTGTGTGATGTCCTTAGGTTAGTTAGGTTTAAGTACTTCTAAGTTCTAGGGGACTTGTGACCACAGCAGTTGAGTCCCATAGTGCTCAGAGCCATTTGAACCATTTGAATATCTCGTTCTCATTCGCGTGATTCAAAAACTCTTCACCGATTGGGAGCCGAATGTGTTTCTGGTCTTGCCTCGTGAGCCGTCGGCGGCAACACGATGCATTCCAAGACGCTGTGTCAGGATTTCATGACACGATCCAACTGAAACGTTACATACTTCTGCAATTTCTCGGACAGTCAGGCACAATTTCGTTGACGATCGTGGCATGAGCGTCGTCGGTAGACTTGAACGAGGGCCATCTCTAACTTCCGTCTCACCATTCTTAGACCGTGTGAAACATTCGTAACACCGAGTACGGCTTCCGGTTTTCTACATCTACATCTACATTCATACTCCGCAAGCCACCCAACGGTGTGTGGCGGAGGGCACTTTAGGTGCCACTGTCATTACCTCCCTTTCCTGTTCCAGTCGCGTATGGTTCGCGGGAAGAACGACTGCTGGAAAGCCTCCGCGCGCTCTAATTTTACATTTGTGATCTCCTCGGGAGGTATTAGTAGGGGGAAGAAATATACTCGATACCTCATCCAGAAACGCACCCTCTCGAAACCTGGCGAGCAAGCTACACCGCGATGCAGAGCGCCTCTCTTGCAGAGTCTGCCACTTGAGTTTATTAAACATCTCCGTAACGCTATCACGGTTACCAAATAACCCCGTGACGAAACGCGCCGCTCTTCTTTGGATCTTCTCTATCTCCTCCGTCAACCCGATCTGGTACGGATCCCACACTGATGAGCAATACTCAAGTATAGGTCGAACGAGTGTTTTGTAAGCCACCTCCTTTGTTGCTGGACTACATTTTCTAAGCACTCTCCCAATGAATCTCAACCTGGTACCCGCCTTACCGACAATTAATTTTATATGATCATTCCACTTCAAATCGTTCCGCACGCATACTCCCAGATATTTTACAGAAGTAACTGCTACCAGTGTTTGTTCCGCTATCATATAATCATACAATAAAGGATCCTTCTTTCTATGTATTCGCAATACATTACATTTGTGTATGTTAAGGGACAGTTGCCACTCCCTGCACCAAGTACCTATCCGCTGCAGATCTTCCTGCATTTCGCTACAATTTTCTAATGCTGCAACTTCTCTGTATACTACAGCATCATCCGCGAAAAGCCGCATGGAACTTCCGACACTATCTACTAGGTCATTTATATATATTGTGAAAAGCAATGGTCCCATAACACTCCCCTGTGGCACGCCAGAGGTTACTTTAACGTCTGTAGACGTCTCTCCATTGGGAACAACATGCTGTGTTCTGTTTGCTAAAAAATCTTCAATCCAGCCACACAGCTGTTCTGATATTCCGTAGGCTCTTAGTTTGTTTATCAGGCGACAGTGCGGAACTGTATCGAACGCCTTCCGGTAGTCAAGCCTATAAGTCGCCCTAAGTTACGTAAACTTATGTGTACTAAGATGGTATCTGTTTTTTCGGACATCTGTGCGGATGAACAAACAGTGCCCGAACTCTAATGGGAATCGGCGGCAAAGCCGCAAGTAATGAGTATGATGGGCAGGGGCACTATGAATATGGTGCGGCACAGTAAGTTGCGACTGTCGGTCGCACCGTACGCTTTTCAGAGGTTAGTCCCTGCAGTCGCACTATCCTCTGTGTTCTCGGTGGCTCAGATGTGCGCTCAACATGGTATGTGGTGGTAAATAGGAAGTTCGCAACGAATCAACGGCGGCACGCGATTCATTTGGCAGACACTCCACTATGTTTAGGCTGCGCATCAGTGGACACTGACGAACATCGTTTAGCATGTAGTGGGGCGGCTCCAGTGTGGCACTTGGCACAGACAGACATTGGCGTTCCTGTTACGCTCCGCCCCTCACACAATTTCATCCGACACACTTTTTTTCCCCCAAGAATCTTATTTTGCGGTCCAAAAAACCAATGCAGTGACATGGGTACGGGGAATGGTGGCGGGCTACGTGTATAACGAATCGGAAAAGGACAAAATTGATTTTTGTCATTTTCTCCTGGATGGATACACGAAGCTGCAACAGCATAAGAAATATGGGCAAGACTTCGCTAATTACTTGCGACTTAACATTTACCGACCCGCCGGCCAGATGGGGTGTGACGGGTGAGAGATGAGATAGACGAAGAGGCCGAGATAGACATCGATCACCTTTACGGACCCTTAGTTAATTTCGAGAAGACGACCCAGTCTTACTCCAACGTCTGGAGAACGAGTCGATAGATGGCTCTCTTGCTCTATCGAACGTCGGGTCGTGAGCAGGTGTCGCCCCCGACACGAATTACATTTCATTGCTACAGGAGCATGTTTCTTTTGTATTTGTACTATCCGCAATGTCTTCATGTCTTTCATTTGGGCATTTTCAGTTTTATTCATTTCCTTAATTACTTAATTTTCTAATTAGGCACTGTTTGTCAACATATGGACATTGTAGACACAATTTATGCGGTAGTACAACATGTATGTCAGCAAAGGTGGTAAGCCTGACATTGGCAATAAAAAAAATGTTGGTAGAGCACTTGCCCGCAATAAATAAAAAAAGAAGAAAAAAATAAGAAAGAAAAAAATTAAAAACATAAGAAATACAAAAAAAGAAAAAAGAAAGTTGGTAGAGCACTTGCCCGCGTAAAAAAAAGTAGTGGCTAGCGTTGATGCCTCTGGATCACGGGGTCCCGGGTTCGATTCCCGGCTGGCTTAGGGATTTTTCTCTATCCGGGGACTGGGTGTTCTTGTTGTCTTCATCATTTCATAATCATCATTCGTGACAGTGGCTAGAGAAAATAAAATAAAAAAAATTTAAAAAAAGATGGTAGAGCACTTGCCCACGAAAGGAAAAGGTCCCGAGTTCGAGTCACGGTCGGGCACACAGTTTAAAAAAAGAAACAAATAATAATAATAAAAAAAGATGGATAGAGCGTCTGCCATGCAAGCAGGAGATCCCGCGTTCGAGTCCCGGTCGGGGCACACATTTTCATCTGTCCCCGTTGACGTATGTTAACGCCTGCAAGCAGCTAAAGGTGTTCATTTCATTGTAATTACGTAAATTTACCAGTGAAAACCCCACATTCGAGATTAACATGTTCAAAGACACACACACGACGAATTTACAGTTTTATTGTTGGTCTACTAGGATCTTGCCTAGTACAGCGGTGCGGGTCTCCCGCATCGTCCCCTACGCTCCTCGGAGTATCGGACCTCATCATCATCATAGTAAGTGCATATACGCATTAAAACTTTACTTCACAGTGCTGTGGCCACCAGACGGAGAACGACAGGAATAACCTAATATGAGGGAATATTAATTTGCCAAAGACATGGATACAAATTGACTCTCGTCTAGTCGTTTCACGGGCAACCAACGACGTTCATGTGGAAGTGAATCCACAAAAGCTGTATGCATTAAGCATTTGCAAAAAAACCGCATATCCTTCCTAGCATACTTCCTTAGTAATACACTACTGGCCATTAAAAATGCTACACCAAGAAGAAATGCAGATGATAAACGGGTATTCATTGTACAAATATATTATACTAGAACTGACATGTGATTACATTTTCGTGCAATTTGGGTGCACAGATCCTGAGAAATCAGTACCCGGAACAACCACTTCTGACCGTAATAAAGGCCTTCATACGCCTGGGCATTGAGTCAAACAGAGCTTGGATGGCGTGTACAGGTACAGCTGCCCATGCAGCTTCGACACCATACGACAGTTCATCAAGAGTAGTGACTGGGGTGTTGTGACGAGCCAGTTGCTCGGCCACCATTGACCAGACGTTTTCAATTGGTGAGAGATCTGGAGAATGTGCTGACCAGGGCAGCAGTCGAACGTTTTCTGTATCCAGGACCTGCAACATGCGGTCGTGCATTATCCTCTGAAATGTAGGGTTTCGCAGGGATCGAATGAAGGGTAGAGCCGCGGGTCGTAACACATCTGAAATGTAACGTCCACTGTTCAAAGTGCCGTCAGTGCGAACAAGAGGTGACCGAGACGTGTAACCAATAGCACCCCATACCATCACGCCGTGTGATACACCAGTATGGCGATGACGAATACATGCTTCCAATGTGCGTTCACTGCGATGTCGCCAAACACGGATGCGACCATCCTGATGCTGTAAACAGAACCTGGATACATCCGAAAAAATGATGTTTGCCATTCGTGCACCCAGATTTGTCGTCGAGTACACCATCGCCGGCGCTCCTGTCTATGATGCAGCGTCAAGGGTAATCGCAGCCACGGTCTCCGAGCTGATAGTCCATGCTGCTGCAAACGTCGTCGAACTGTTCGTGCAGATGGTTGTTGTCTTTGAAACGTCCCCGTCTGTTGACTCAGGGATCGAGACGTGGCTGCACGATCCGTTACAGCCGTGCGGATAAGATGCCTGTCATCTCGACTGCTAGTGATACGAGGCCGTTGGGATCCAGCACGGCATTCAGTATTACCCTCCTGAACCCATCTGATTCCATATTCTGCTAACAGTCGGAAACGTGATGGTACGCATTTCTCCTCCTTACACGAGGCATCACAACAACGTTTCACCAGGCAACGCCGGTCAACTTCTGTTTGTGTACGAGAAATCGGTTGGAAACTTTCCTCATGTCAGCACGTCGTAGGAGTCGCCACCAGCGCCAACCTTGTGTGAATGCTCTGAAAAGCTAATCATTTGCATTTCACAGCATCTTCTTCCTGTCGGTTAAAACTTCCCGTCCTTTGCACGTCATCTTCGTGGTGTAGCAATTTTAATGACCAGTAGTGTAATTTCTCGTACTTGGGGAAAGACTTTATGCTCACCCCGTATTGCGGTCTTCGGCTAAGAGCGACGGCCGATGGACGAGGATGGGGGGAGAGATAGAAGAAGAAAGTCGACTCTTTTAAAGTCGTCTGAAAGCCCGCGCGGTGTCTTTTGATATGAATTTTTAACGGTGGCGCTTTAGGGGATGACGTGGGCCCCTTTCCTTTGCTGCCCCCTCTTGACCCCTGTGAAGCCCGACGCGGAAGAAAGAAGCAGCGGGCAAGGCGGGGTAGGCGCTCTTTGTGCGGGAGCGCGCCGCCTGCTCTGAAGGGTGACGTCATTAGCGGCGAATGAGGGACAGCTATTGAGCGGGTCACGGCGCCCGTGGCCTCGTGACGTCACGGTACTGCTTTCACCGGGAGGTGAGCTAGCCTAGCCGGGCGCTCCTAGGCTGCGGTTTCTGCTTAGAAAGCGTCGCGTGCTCTTCCTCCTGGTATCAAGGGAGAGCATCGCCAACGCTAACGCAGTCGGAGAGAGGATTCCTTAGTACCCCCAAAAAAATTTAAAACAGGTCAGAACTGCACATTTTGAGATGAGGTACAATAGGCAATTGAAGCGATGTGATACAAACGTTGTATTCACACTTTTAAAATGCTCAGAAAAGCGTTAAAATAACGTTTGAAGAAGTCTAAATTTCAAAAATACCCCCCCTGAACAGTCACAGTACTTTTTTTATGAATGAATGGGGAGAGAGAAAGAGAGAGAGAGGAGGAGGAAGAGATGATGAGAAACAGAAATGCAGTGAAAGAGAGACAGAAAAAGAAAGAGACAGAGATGGAGGGGAAGAGAAACATGAGATGAAGGAAGTGAGCATGAGACTGGAAGTGAAGGGTAAAAAGAAACAGATTGAAAGAGAAAATGAAAAAGAAAGAAAGATAGAGAGAGGAGGGGTTGGGGGAGGATGTGAAGGAAGTGAGAAAGAGATTGGAGCTTGGGGAATCAGAAATAGATTGAAAGAGAAAATTAAAAAAAAAAACGAAAAGAGAGAGAAGGGAGTGAGCAACAGAACGGAGGTGAAGAGAAAAAGAAACTGTGTGAAATACAGACAATAAAAGAAAACGTGCGAGAGAGAGAGAGAGAGAGAGAGAGAGAGAGAGAGAGAAAGGAGGTGATGGAATTGAGCTAGAGAATGAAAGTGATGAGAAACAGAAATGGAGTGAAAGAGAAACAGAGAAAATGAATGAAAGAGAGAGAGATGGAGGAAGGGGGGGAAGAGAAATATGAGGTGAAGAAAGTGAGCAAGAGACCACAACTGAAGGGAAACAGAAACATACTGGAAGATAAAATGAAAAAGAAATGAAGACAGAAAGGGAGAGAGGGAGAGGGTGAAGGAAGTGAGCAAGAGAACAAAGAAAAACTGAAATGAACTGAAAGAGAAAATTAAGAAAATGGAAGTAACAGAGGAGGAAGTGAACAAGAGAATCAAAGTGATGAGAAACCGAGTGAAATAGAAAAAAAGAGGGAGGGGGAGAAAGAGAGAGAGGGGGGGGAGGGAGAGAGAAAGAGTGAGGAGGTGAAGAAAGTGAGCAAGAGAATGATGGTGATGAGGAACAGAAATGGAGTGAAAGAGATATACAGAAAAAAAAGGATAAGAGGGAGGGAGGGAGGAAAAATATGAGGTGAAGAAAGTGAGCAATAAATAATGGGAAACAGCAACAGATTGAAAGATAAAATGAAAAAGAAAGGAATAGAGACAGACAGACAGAGAGGGGGGGGGGGGGAGGGTGAAGGAAGTGAGCAAGAGAACAGAGATGAAGGGAAACAGAAACGGATTGAATGAGACAATAAAGAAAAAGGAAGAGAGAGAGGGAGAGAGATAGAGAGAGGAAGAGAAGGAAGTGAGCAAGAGAATGGAGGTGAAAAGAAACAGCAACCGAGTGGAAGAGAAACAGAAAAAGAAAGGGAGAGAAAGAGAGAGAGAGAGAGAGAGAGAGAGAGAGAGAGAGAGAGAGTGGTGTTGAAGGAAGTGTGCAGCAGTGCAGAGGTGAAAAGAAACAGAAGCAATGTGAAAGAGAAATAGGAGAAGAAACGAAGAGAGAGGATGGGAGAGGTGCAGGAAATGAGCGAAAGAAAGCACGTTAAGAAAGAATTTTTGCTGATGGAACAAAATGTAAGCATAGCAGATTGAAAAAAAGAGGAGAAAGAAATATCGAAAAAGTGTATGTTACTGGCCAAACCCGATTTTAGAATGAACTAGTTTCGCCTACCTCGTTCATCCTGTTACCGACTGGCTGAAAGAGTGTAGCCTCGGTCAATTCGGTTTATCCTAGTTAGAATTTACATGCATTAGGATAGACTGGTACGTCCTTGTCTGAACTAATTTCACCTAGTTTGTATCTTCTATAAGCTTTTCAAAGTAAACTGAATAAAGGAATATAAATAAAATAGTCAATATGACTCATTAAAGTTATTTATTAACTAATCAGTAATTTGACATCTACCACTAGATCAACTTACGTACATCCATCCACAGAAATCGCCTTATCTGCAAGTTGCTTCTTTACTCATTTTTGCAAGGTTTACTTTGGTGGCACTTAAGAGTTGCAGAGTACTCTGTTTTTCTTACAATTGCATTTGTTTGTTGTACAGTTTTTCATGCAACTGCATTTCACGAAGCCTTGCCCTGATCAAATAGAATGTTTTGTGGCCCTTAAAGATATTTAGATATCCTGGTTAATCTCTCCAATATCTAAAAACTTCTGAATACCGAAGTCGAAATTAGCTCAAAGAAATAAAAAAGAAGTTAAAACAAATATTTTTTTATCTTTTATTACAATAAATTGTGGAAAATTTTAATAAAATTATACCTGCAATAATGTTTTAAAGTACGCCATGTTTGGTGCCGACTTTGTAGATTCCCTCATCAGTCTTCTGAAGTATTACTCCAATTATGTTTCTAAGGTCACCTCTGCCTTTATCTACATTTGGAGTACGTATGGTTACATTGTCTCCAATGTCAGCTGGTGGATGGAATTTCTCAGAGGAAGATTTCATTCTTTTAGCTTTTTTTTTAATTTTATTTCGCAATTTTACTAGCATTTTGAATGTCGTTTGTGTCAGTTTTCACAATGTTGTCATGATCACTGTCTTCGTACTATATAGCAATGCTGGCATCTTCGATTGCCTTCTTTAGGCCATCTTCATGCTGCATATAATTTACGATTTCTTGAGGCAACGAGGAAATGGAAACTCCTACTCTAGTTTCGATTCCGAATAATGCTTTGTAAGGTGACTGTTCTATGCCAGAGTGGTAAGCTCGATTTCTAATGAATTGGACATACCTTAACCCTTCCGACCACTTCGTCGAATTGTCCTTTAACCAAGAACTCATCATATTTTCAATGTCTTGGTTGGCACGTTCAACAGAACCCCGACTTTGACTGTGCCTTGGTTTTCAATGCACAATTTTCGGTTCTGACCAAAGCTTTGCGAGTTCACTTATGACATTGACAAATTCTCTGCCACTGTCAGGTTGAAGAACGCACGGCGCCTCTACACTTGCAAGGGAACCTCCCCATCGCACCACCCTCAGATTTAGTTATAAGTTGGCATAGTGTATAGGCCTTGAAAAACGGAACACAGATCAATCGAGAAAACAGGAAGAAGTTGTGTGGAACTATGAAAAAAATAAGCAAAATATACAAACTGAGTAGTTCATGCGTAAGATAGGCAACATCAAGGATAATGTGAGCCAAGGAGCGCAGTGGTCCCGTGGTTAGCGTGAGCGGCTACAGAACGAGAGGTCCTTGGTTCAAGTCCTCCCTCGAGTGAAAAGTTTACTTTTTTTATCTTCGCAAAGTTATGATCTGTCCCTTCGTTCTTTGACGTCTCTATTCACTGTAATAAGTTTAGTGTCTGTGTTTTGCGACCGCACCGCAAAACCTTGCGATTAGTAGACGAAAGGACGTGCCTCTCCAATAGGAACTGAAACCATTTGATCGCAAGGTCATAGGTCAACCGATTCCTCCACAGGAAAACACGTCTGATATATTCTATACGACACTGGTGACGGCATGTGCGTCACATGACAGGAATATGTTGTTGACCCACCGAACTTGTACACTTGGCGAATGGGTAAAAAGATTCTACCCTTCCCGATTTAGGTTTTCTTGTGGATGTGATAATCACTCCCAAAAAAGTGATGAAAACATAACGGACGGACAGATAATAATTGTCTGAAAATAAAAAATTAAACTTTTCACTCGAGGGAATCACGCTAACCACGGGACCACGGCGCTACTTACACTGTCCTTGATGTTGCCTACCTTGCACATGGACTACTCAGTTTGTATATTTTGCTTATCTTTTTCATAGTTCCACACAACTTCTTCCTGTTTTCTCGATTGACCTGTGTTCAGTCCTTCAAGGCCTATCCACTGTGCCAACTTATAACTAAATCTGAGGGGGGTGCGATGGGGAGGTTCCCTTGTTAGGAATATGTCATCCAAATGATAAGCCACTTCTTCAGCCCTCTTTAATGCTAACTCACGAAGTAGAACTAATTTTGTGAGATGGTCTTGGTAAACTAGAATGAATTTTAAATTCCCATCTAGTTGTGTATGGAAATGAAATCGACTTGGCATCTGCTGTCCATTTCCGAATGGAGAACTGGCTCTGAAACTAGCCTTCTTTTCTTTTTTGTCTTCTTTTGTTGACAAACAGTACACATATCATTTCCTTTGTGATACTGGCATAATTTTTTGATGTTTCGGCCAACATCCTATCGCGACCACCATGACCCAACACCTACATGAGCTGCGCCAATCACATCATAAAGTTCATCAGCTGGAACAAAGTATTTTATACACTCCTGGAAATTGAAATAAGAACACCGTCAATTCATTGTCCCAGGAAGGGGAAACTTTATTGACACATTCCTGGGGTCAGATACATCACATGATCACACTGACAGAACCACAGGCACATAGACACAGGCAACAGAGCATGCACAATGTCGGCACTAGTACAGTGTATATCCACCTTTCGCAGCAATGCAGGCTGCTATTCTCCCATGGAGACGATCGTAGAGATGCTGGATGTAGTCCTGTGGAACGGCTTGCCATGCCATTTCCACCTGGCGCCTCAGTTGGACCAGCGTTCGTGCTGGACGTGCAGACCGCGTGAGACGACGCTTCATCCAGTCCCAAACATGCTCAATGGAGGACAGATCCGGAGATCTTGCTGGCCAGGGTAGTTGACTTACACCTTCTAGAGCACGTTGGGTGGCACGGGATACATGCGGACGTGCATTGTCCTGTTGGAACAGCAAGTTCCCTTGCCGGTCTAGGAATGGTAGAACGATGGGTTCGATGACGGTTTGGATGTACCGTGCACTATTCAGTGTCCCCTCGACGATCACCAGTGGTGTACGGCCAGTGTAGGAGATCGCTCCCCACACCATGATACCGGGTGTTGGCCCTGTGTGCCTCGGTCGTATGCAGTCCTGATTGTGGCGCTCACCTGCACGGCGCCAAACACGCATACGACCATCATTGGCACCAAGGCAGAAGCGACTCTCATCGCTGAAGACGACACGTCTCCATTCGTCCCTCCATTCACGCCTGTCGCGACACCACTGGAGGCGGGCTGCACGATGTTGGGGCGTGAGCGGAAGACGCGGGACCGTAGCCCAGCTTCATGGAGACGGTTGCGAATGGTCCTCGTCGATACCCCAGGAGCAACAGTGTCCCTAATTTGCTGGGAAGTGGCGTAGCGGTCCCCTACGGCACTGCGTAGGATCCTACGGTCTTGGCGTGCATCCGTGCGTCGCTGCGGTCCGGTCCCAGGTCGACGGGCACGTGCACCTTCCGCCGACCACTGGCGACAACATCGATGTACTGTGGAGACCTCACGCCCCACGTGTTGAGCAATTCGGCGGTACGTCCACCCGGCCTCCCGCATGCCCACTATACGCCCTCGCTCAAAGTCCGTCAACTGCACATACGGTTCACGTCCACGCTGTCGCGGCATGCTACCAGTGTTAAAGACTGCGATGGAGCTCCGTATGCTACGGCAAACTGGCTGACACTGACGGCGGCGGTGCACAAATGCTGCGCAGCTAGCGCCATTCGACGGCCAACACCGCGGTTCCTGGTGTGTCCGCTGTGCCGTGCGTGTGATCATTGCTTGTACAGCCCTCTCGCAGTGTCCGGAGCAAGTATGGTGGGTCTGACACACCGGTGTCAATGTGTTCTTTTTTCCATTTCCAGGAGTGTAGTTCCTTCAAACCATGCAATGAGTTTTTTGAGATCACAAACTTTCAAAACATCAAATCGTTTCAGTCTTCTTTTTTGTAATGATGTACTTTTTTTTTCAACTTCTCCGCGTCTTCTACTTGTTTCACCAAATCCGCTTATTCGTCTACTGATAACACATTATAATGAGAAGGGACTTTGTTTTCACTCAGCAAAATTTCCTCCAGAAAGTTTTCTCTCCACAGCTTTCGATTGGCTTGTCTACAACACGAAGGCTCATCCATGATGAAACGCCTCCCAATAATTATACTAGGATTATAATGAAATCTTTTAAACGTAACCAGCCACTTAACACGCGCACTCGTGGATGCAAAACACCGTTCAACAAAACAAAACAACTGAGAGGCGCTAGGGGAGAGACAGATGGTTCGGGGATTCCCCGTTCGTGCAGGCAGCGACATGCGTTCCGACTAGGCACAATTAGTTCAGACTAGGACGTACCAGTCTATCGTAAAGCATGTAAATTATAACTAGTCTATGTGATCGCCGTAAGCATAGTGACAACAGTGCATCCCAATTTAAGTTATACAATATAGCACTGAAGATGGTCACTCAGTGACAGAAAATCGATTTTGCAATAGTAAAAAATATACGACAAATGCTGTCTCTTTTTTCAATTATAACTAGGATAAACCGATTCGACCTAGGCTAAACTGTTTTATCCTACCGGCAACAGGATGAACGAGTTTGACCTAGGCGAAACTAGTTCATCCTAAAATCGGGTTTGGTTCAAATGGCTCTGAGCACTATGCGACTTAACATCTGTGGATATCAGTCCCCTAGACTTAGAACTACTTAAACCTAACCAACCTAAGGACATCACACACATCCATGCCCGAAGCAGGATTCGAACCTGCGACCGTAGTAGTCGCGCGGTTCCGGACTGAGCGCCTAGAACCGCTAGACCACCGCGGCCGGCAAAATCGGGTTTGGCCGGTAACATATGTACAGAAAGTTTACGAGTTAATAAATGTCGAATGACGCATAATTTCACTGTTTTTGTTGGAAGAAGTAGTAAAAGTCACGGAATAAGCGTCAACGAAAAAACTACAAAGTACGAAACTTGTCTAGCTTGAAGGGGGAAACCGGATGGCGCTACGGTTGGGCCGCTAGATGGCGCTGCCATAGGTCAAATGGATATCAACTGCGATTTTTAAAATAGGAACATTTTTATTACATATTCGTGTAGTACGTAAGGAAATATCAATGTTTTAGTTGGACCACTTTTTTCGCTTTGTGATAGATGGCGCTGTAATAGTCACAAACATATGGCTCACAATTTTAGACGAACAGATGGTAAGAGGTAGGTTTTTTAAATTAAAATACAGTCCGTAGGTACGTTTGAACATTTTATTTCGGTTGTTCCAATGTGATACACGTACCTTTGTGAACTTATCATTTCTGAGAACGCACGCTGTTACTGCGTGATTACCTGTAAGTACCACATTAATGTAATAAATGCTCAAAATGATGTCCGTCAACCTCAATGCGTTTGGCAATACGTGTAACGACATTCCTCTCGACAGCGAGTAGTTCGCCTTCCGTAATGTTCGCACATGCATTGACAATGCGCTGACGCATGTTGTAAGGCGTCGTCGGTGGATCACGATAGCAAATATCCTTCAACTTTCCCCACAGAAAGAAATCCGGGGACGTCAGATCCGGTGAACGTGCGGGCCACGGTATGGTGCTTCAACGACCAATCGACCTGTCATGAAATATCCTATTCAATATCGCTTCAACCGCACGCGAGCTATGTGCCGGACATCCATCGTGTTGGAAGTACATCGCCATTCTGTCATGCAGTGAAACATCTTGTAGTAACATCGGTAGAACATTCCATAGGAAATCCACACACATTGCACCATTTAGATTGCCATCGATAAAATGGGGGCCAGTTATCCTTCCTCCCGTAACGCCTCACCATACATTAACCCGCCAAGGTCGCTGATGTTCCACTTGTCGCAGCCATCGTGGATTTTCCGTTGCCCAATAGTGCATATTATGCCGGTTTACGCTACCGCTGTTGGTGAATGACGCTTCGTCGCTAAATAGAACGAGTGCAAAAAATCTGTCATCGTCCCGTAATTTCTCTTGTGCCCAGTGCCAGAACTGTACTCGACGTTCGAAGTCGTCGCCATGCAATTCCTGGGGCATAGAAATATGGTACGTGTGCAGTCGATGTTGATGTAGCATTCTCAACGACGTTTTTGAGATTCCCGATTCTCGCGCGATTTGTCTGCTACTGATGTGCGGATTAGCCGCGACAGCAGCTAAAACACCTACTTGGGCATCATCATTTGTTGCAGGTCGTGGTTGACGTTTCACACGTGACTGAACACTTCCTGTTTCCTTAAATAACGTAACTATCCGGCGAACGGTCCGGACGCTTGGATGATGTCGTCCAGGATACAGAGCAGCATGCATAGCACACGCCCATTGCGCATTCTGATCACAATAGCCATACATCAACACGATATCGAGCTTCTCCGCAATTGGTAAACGGTCCATTTTGATACGGGAACCCCGTTCGCGGTAGCCGTGCCGTACTGGGCGCTCAGTCCGGAATTGCGCGACTGCTACGGTCGGAGGTTCGAATCCTGCCTCGGGCATGGATGTGTGTGGTTTCCTTAGGTTAGTTTAAGTAGTTCTAGGTTCTGGGTGACTGATCACCTCAGATGTTAAGTTCAAAAACGTGTGTGAAATCGTATGGGACTTAACTGCTAACGTCATCAGACCCTAAGCTTACACACTACTTAACCTAAATTATCCTAAGGACAAACACACACACCCATGCCCGAGGGCCGGCCGAAGTGGCCGCGCGGTTCTGGCGCTGCAGTCTGGAACCGCGAGGCCGCTACGGTCGCAGGTTCGAATCCTGCCTCGGGCATGGATGTGTGTGATGTCCTTAGGTTAGTTAGGTTTACCTAGTTCTAAGTTCTAGGGGACTAATGACCTCAGCAGTTGAGTCCCATAGTGCTCAGAGCCATTTGAACCATGCCCGAGGGAGGACTCGAACCTCCTCCGGGACCAGCCGCACAGAGATCTTAAGTGCCATAGTGCTCAGAGCCATTTGAACCATAACACGGGTAATGTACCACGAAGCAAATACCGTCCGCACTGGCGGAATGTTACGTGATACCACGTACTTATGCGTTTGTGGCTATTACAGCGCCATCTATCACAAAGCGAAAAAAGTGGTCCAAGTAAAACGTTCATATTTCTTTACGGACTACACGAATATGTAATAAAAATGGGGGTTCCTATTTGGAAAAACGCAATTGATATCTGTTTGACCTATGGCAGCGCCATTCAGCGGGCCAACCGTAGCTCCTCCATTTGGTTTCCCCCTTCAAGCTAGACAAGTTTCGTTCTTTGCAGTTTTTTCGTTTGACGCTTATTTCGTGAGATATTTGGCCCGGTCACTATCAATGCACCACCCTGTATACATAAGTGATAATTAGTGACGTAGTACGACGTTTTCGAGGTGGTAATTAGAACTTTATGACTAGGTAGCGCCGAGTCGGCCGACGCTTTGGTAGCGAGCCGTGCGCCGGTAGCGTTGGCCCGAGAACGCCCTGCGGGACCGGGTCAACGAACTGGCCGCTCTCTCTCTCTGTCTCTCTGTCCTCCCTCTCCCTCTCCCCCCGCTCTCCCGCCCCTCCGTCCAACACCGGTGGCAGCGGCCTCTGCGAGGCGACGTTGCGCACTGGCTCTGTAGTTAGTGGGTCACAGCCGGCAGTCGGCTGTTTCCCCGACTCTCTCGCCGCTCCAAATCTCATTCCCACCCTGGCGGCGGAGGTCGCGAAAAACTCAGCCCGCCCGAAATACGCCGCTGTCCGTCACGCGTCATTAGAAATCGTCGCTTTCGTGCGCGCAATCTCGGCTCCCGCGTAGCCAGTCGAGTCGAGTCACACTCCCACAAGGGGGCCACACGCGAGTCGGATATTTGCATTTCTTCAATACGAGGGTCATTCAATAGTTAAATAAATTTTATCCGTAGTGGATGCTGTCGAACTCCGTGGCTGTTCCTTTATGGGGTTGTAGAAAAATATCCGCTACCAGTCACAATAAAGGGTTGTTTATTCGTCACACCACCGGTTTCGGGCTTGCGACCATCTTCAGGTGTTTATACATTCAAGTACATGTTTGTACTGTTGGAGATCACTGTATAAATACAAAACTGGGACAATTGTAAGTGGTAAGGCAGCATTTGACGAAAATATATCTGTACTTACAAAAAGATGAAGCACCATTATTACAGTTATGCTGTGGTGATAGTTTCGACACTTAGTTACACACTTATGGTCATTTTCACGTCCATATATCAGCTTTACCAAGTATACCTCCATATTACACTATTATGATGTGCACTCGTGAAATACACTATGTTGACATACAAACATGTGGGCTGTGGTCAAAGAACTTAGATGTAGCAGATGTAAAGATGTTGCTTACACAGAAGCTTGTAGGTTCTGGTCAAAGAACTTAGCCACATGAAGTGCAAAGGTGTTGCATAAATAGAAATTTAAAAAAGTTATTATAGACTGCGACGTTTCTTGACACACATTAAGATTTTTTTTAATTCACATTTTTGATGGCAAACTTAGATCTTGGAAGTACAATGTTGTTATACATATGAAATTACTCAAAGCTATTACAAATTAAAAATTGACAGCTAGAACTGTTTTGAGCCACACTGTTGTAAGAGAACTTAGATCTAGGAGGTACAATAATGTTACACATATGAAATTTTTGAAAGCTATTACACATTATAGAACGCCAGTTACAGCTTTTGTTTACAATATGACTATTACAAATTATGATAATGACCCTTGGATTGTTGTATGACTGCTACATCGAATTTCCATAGAATATTACTTTGTTATTATATCAGAGGATAATTATTTTCTGTCTTTGAATATTTCATGAAAATGTGGATTCGTTTGCAAGTTCCAGTTGTTCGTTCAGAAGAAGGTCTGGTGAGATATAGCTGTGGATATAAATTTCTAGCTCTTCAAGCAGATTCATTTTCTTTCCTTTGTTCACAGTGTGTAGTATTTGTAGGTTTTCTGTAATGGCTGTGGCTGAGTGACCATGGTCTTTTAGGTGCATTGCAAAGGTGGATTTATCAAAATTATTTAGCCGGAAGGCATCCATATGCTCACGGTATCTTATAGTGAAACTTCTTCCAGTTTGGCCTATGTAGAACTGTGGGCAATTGTCACATAAAAGTTTGTAAATACGTGATTTGTGGTGGCATTAGTTGTTTGTCTTACTGTTGTGGATGATGTGCTGTTGTAGCTTGTTGTTAGTACTGAAAGAAATTTGAATACGAGTTTTCCGGAAGAGGTTGGCAATTTGGTATGAAATTTTACCTATAAATGGTATGCAGGCGAATGTGTTTTTTGCTTCTTGTGAATCTGATTTAGTAGGCGTGACAATTGCCCACAGTTCTACATAGGTCAAACTAGAAGGAGTTTCACTGTAAGATACCGTGAGCATATGGATGCCTTCCGGCTAAATAATTTTGATAAATCCACCTTTGCAATGCACCTAAAAGACCATGGTCACTCAGCCACAGCCATTACAGAAAACCTACAAATACTACACACTGTGAACAAAGGAAAGAAAATGAATCTGCTTGAAGAGCTAGAAATTTATATCCACAGCTATATCTCACCAGACCTTCTTCTGAACGAACAACTGGAACTTGCAAACAAATCCACATTTTCATGAAATATTCAAAGACAGAAAATAATTATCCTCTGATATAATAACAAAGTAATATTCTATGGAAATTCGATGTAGCAGTCATACAACAGTCCAAGGGTCATCATCATCATATTTATTCTAGATTTTAAAAAAACCTTGCCGCGCGGGATTAGCCGAGCGGCTTAAGCCGCTGCAGTCATGGACTGTGCGGCTGGTCCCGGCGGAGGTTCGAGTCCTCCCTCGGGCATGGGTGTGTATGTTTGTCCTTAGGGTAATTTAGGTTAAGTAGTGTGTAAGCGGCTAAGTCCCTTATCATCGCTCTTATGTAATCAAGGTCATGCGCACAGTATAAAAGCGGCCAACGCAGACCAGCGGAATCATTCCACTGTGAGCTACATCTGCAACAGCATTGAAGCACTATGCCTCGTCGACGTGTGTATCGTCAACGTCGCCATCGCATGCCAGTCTACAAACACATAATAAGCCTGGAGAATAAACTTGGCACAAATGGAACTGCACAAAGTGTCATATTGAATGGACCGATTTTTTCCGTGGATGTCGAGTTAATTTCAGTCTTGATGTTGCCACAGGGAGTACTGGAAGTGGATGGTTTACTCTCGCTATCGTCCGATGTGAGAATCCCTCTCTACCTGGATTGGAATCATTCGCCGACCGAGATGTAATCGCCTACAACACCTGGCATTGTGGAATAGATGGCAAGATCCAATCTAGACCTAGTTATGTATGTAGTAATATGCCTTTTACATTGTATACCCGCTCCTGTCGTAAAGTTAGTAATGATGAAATAATACATGTATGGATGAAAGGTCTTGGTGTACTTACTGAGAATCTGACTGTAACTGGTTACAGATTTCACACACACACAAAAACCCTTATATTTCAAAGTTTACATTTCCTAAATAAAATTACTAACCAACTGCCCTTATTATGACTGCGCGGTCTAATGTCAGTAACGCGAAATGAATGGCATCATCCACGTACGAAACACGAGAAGACACTACTTTCGAAGATGATTTAAGTTGGTGTGGGACCTCAGTGCAAATAAACTCACGTGATCACTGCTGTTTAGCTTTTATAGCCCTAATAAGCCGAAGCAATTTGCGATACCACCGTATGTACTGCGTCCGGTGCGTCGAAGTGATGGTTCTCTTACTCGTGTGTGACGATCGAAGAACTCCATCCACAAATAAACTCATTCAAACACAAGCATAGCAGAAGGCGGTCCTTCGACTAATATACTCTAATACTGTCTTCTCCTCTCTGGCCGGCCGCGCTGGTCTCGCGGTTAAGGCGTTCAGTCCGGAACCGCGCGACTGCTACGGTCGCAGGTTCGAATCCTGCCTCGGGCATGGATGTGTGTGATGTCCTTAGGTTAGTTAGGTTTAAGTAGTTCTAAGTTCTAGGGGACTCTCCACTGCTAACTTCCCAGCACGGCTCGGCTCCCCACCCTCGTAATTCCGAAAACGAATCATATTCCAGAAACCACGTAATATTCTCCCTCTCTACAGATTGTTCCGAACGCCGACCAACCATACTTTAGTCTTTTCTCGTCCAACCCGGCCTGCGCGGTTTCCGAGGTGCGACTTCTTCGTTTCTCTCACCTGCGTCCAACATTTTCAGCGTTCGGAAGTACACTCCTGGAAATGGAAAAAAGAACACATTGACACCGGTGTGTCAGACCCACCATACTTGCTCCGGACACTGCGAGAGGGCTGTACAAGCAATGATCACACGCACGGCACAGCGGACACACCAGGAACCGCGGTGTTGGCCGTCGAATGGCGCTAGCTGCGCAGCATTTGTGCACCGCCGCCGTCAGTGTCAGCCAGTTTGCCGTGGCATACGGAGCTCCATCGCAGTCTTTAACACTGGTAGCATGCCGCCACAGCGTGGACGTGAACCGTATGTGCAGTTGACGGACTTTGAGCGAGGGCGTATAGTGGGCATGCGGGAGGCCGGGTGGACGTACCGCCGAATTGCTCAACACGTAGGGCGTGAGGTCTCCACAGTACATCGATGTTGTCGCCGTGGTCGGCGGAAGCTGCACGTGCCCGTCGACCTGGGACCGGACCGCAGCGACGCACGGATGCACGCCAAGACCGTAGGATCCTACGCAGTGCCGTAGGGGACCGCACCGCCACTTCCCAGCAAATTAGGGACACTGTTGCTTCTGGGGTATCGGCGAGGACCATTCGCAACCGTCTCCATGAAGCTGGGCTACGGTCCCGCACACCGTTAGGCCGTCTTCCGCTCACGCCCCGACATCGTGCAGCCCGCCTCCAGTGGTGTCGCGACAGGCGTGAATGGAGGGACGAATGGAGACGTGTCGTCTTCAGCGATGAGAGTCGCTTCTGCCTTGGTGCCAATGATGGTCGTATGCGTGTTTGGCGCCGTGCAGGTGAGCGCCACAATCAGGACTGCATACGACCGAGGCACACAGGGCCAACACCCGGCATCGTGGTGTGGGGAGCGATCTCCTACACTGGCCGTACACCACTGGTGATCGTCGAGGGGACACTGAATAGTGCACGGTACATCCAAACCGTCATCGAACCCATCGTTCTACCATTCCTAGACCGGCAAGGGAACTTGCTGTTCCAACAGGACAATGCACGTCCGCATGTATCCCGTGCCACCCAACGTGCTCTAGAAGGTGTAAGTCAACTACCCTGTTGCCAGCAAGATCTCCGGATCTGTCCCCCATTGAGCATGTTTGGGACTGGATGAAGCGTCGTCTCACGCGGTCTGCACGTCCAGCACGAACGCTGGTCCAACTGAGGCGCCAGGTGGAAATGGCATGGCAAGCCGTTCCACAGGACTACATCCAGCATCTCTACGATCGTCTCCATGGGAGAATAGCAGCCTGCATTGCTGCGAAAGGTGGATATACACTGTACTAGTGCCGACATTGTGCATGCTCTGTTGCCTGTGTCTATGTGCCTGTGGTTCTGTCAGTGTGATCATGTGATGTATCTGACCCCAGGAATGTGTCAATAAAGTTTCCCCTTCCTGGGACAATGAATTCACGGTGTTCTTATTTCAATTTCCAGGAGTGTATTATCCGGCTATCCTTCCGGTCCTGCTACAATAGCGGCCGGCCATAACCCTATTGTGCTCCAAAGCTCAGATGCCACGACGTCTGTCTAGCTGCTTCCTGTGTTACAACAGGACCAACACCAGTGCGGGCCTTCCACACAGAGCTTGAGTTCTGCCTGCCCTTTGACCTCCACTTGCGTTCCAACCTCTACTAGTATAGGCAATCATTCATTACGTCGTTTTTATAATAAACACACTCTGTCACCTTTTATACATAAGCCTTAACAATAGTTTACAAGACGTATGTGCCGATGTCAGTCTCCTTTATACACTACTGGCCATTAAAATTTCTACACCAAGAAGAAATGTAGATGATAAACGGGTATTCATTGGAAAAATATATGACACTAGAACTGACATGTCACTACATTTTCCCGCAATTTGGGTGCATAGATCCTGAGAAATCAGTACCCACAACAACCACCTCTGGCCGTAATAACGGCCTTGATACGCCTGGCCATTGAGTCAAACAGAGCTTGAATGGCGTGTACAGGTACAGCTGCCCATGCAGCTTCAACACGATACCACAGTTCATTGTGACGAGCCAGTTTCTCGGCCACCATTGACCAGACGTTTTCAATTGGTGAGAGATCTGGATAATGGGCTGGCCAGGGCATCAGTCAAACATTTTCTGTATTCAGAAAGGCCCATACAGGACCTGCAACATGCGGTCGTCCATTATCCAGCTGAAATGTAGCGTTTCTCAGGGATCGAATGAAGGGTACAGCCACGGGTCATAACACATCTGAAATGTAACGTTCACTGTTCAAAGTGCCGTCAATGCGAACAAGAGGTGACCGAAACGTGTAACCATACCATCACGCCGGGTGATACGCCAGTATGACGATGACGAATACACGCTTCCAATGTGCGTTCACCGCGATGTCGCCAAACACGGATGCGACCATCATGATGCTGTAAACAGAACCTGGATTCATCCGAAAAAATGACGTTTTGTCACTCGTGCACCCTGGTTCGTCGTCGAGTACACCATCGCAGGCGCTCCTGTCTGTGATGCAGCGTCAAAGGTAACCGCAGCCACGGTCCCCGAGCTGATAGCCCATGCTGCTGCAAACGTCGTCGAACTGTCCGTGCAGATGGTTGTTGTCTTGCAAACGTCCCCATCTGTTGACTCAGGGATCGAGGCATGGCTGCACGATCCGTTACAGCCGTGCGGATAAGATGCCTGTCATCTCGACTGCTAGTGATACGAGGCCGTTGGGATCCAGCACGGCGTTCCGAATTACCCTCCTGAACCCACCGATTCCATATTCTGCTAACAGTCACTGAATCTCGACCAACGCGAGCAGCAATGCGCTATACGATAAACCGCAATCCCGATAGGCTACAATCCGACCTTTATCAAAGTCGGAAACGTGATGGTACGCATTTCTGCTCCTTACACGAGGCATCACAACAACGTTTCACCAGGCAACGCTGGTCAAATGCTGTTTGTATATGACAAATCAGTTGGAAACTTTCCTCGTGTCAGCACGTTGTAGGTGTCGCCACCGGCGCCAGCCTTGTGTGAATGCTCTGAAAAGCTAATCATTTGCATATCACAGCATCTTCTACCTGTCGGTTACATTTCGCGTCTGTAGCACGTCATCTTCGTGGTGTAGCAATTTTAATGGCCAGTAGTGTATATTCATATATACGATGTACATGCTATCACATGATACCTAATAGTGTTCGTAGATCACGGCGAAGCATGTGGATGAATTCTTGTAAGGTGCGAAATTATAGCCACCTTACAATTTAACGTGGAAAAGTACTTGCATGTGTGGCACGTGCCGGACTGAGATTCACTGCAAGAATTCTCAGGACGCACAAATGTTCAAAGATCTTAGTGTCGCCGGCAGCACCGGTTGTGGCCCTGATACGTACGTCGTAACAAGACAGTACAATGTTTGGTCTATGATTGACAGTTGCCTTTCGCTAGTAAACAGGGCATTTAAGCACTGCAGTGTGGACGGCGAATGGTCGACTTCGGTTTATTGGAAGAATTTCAGGAAAGCGTGGTTCATCTGTAAACGAGACCGCGTATAGGACACTAGTGCGACCCATTTTTGAGTACTGTTGGAGTGTTTGGGACCCTCATCAAGTTAGATTAAAGGAAGACATCGAAACAATTCAGAGGCGGGCTTCTAGATTTGTTACCGCTACGTTCGAACAACATGCTAGCATTACAGAGATGATTGGGGAACTCAAATGGGAATCCCTGGTTTGAAGACGACGTTCTTTTCGAGAAACACTGTTCAGAAAATTTGGAGAACCGGCATCTGAAGCTGACTGCAGAACGATTCTACTGCCGCCAACGTACATTGCGCGTAAGGACTGTAAGTAAGGTGTTCAGATTAAAAAATGGTTCAAATGGCTCTGAGCACTATGGGATTTTGTATCTGTGGTCATCAGTCCCCTAGAACTTAGAACTAACTAAACCTAACTAACCTAAGAACATCGCACACATCCATGCCCGAGGCAGGATTCGAACCTGCGACCGTAGCTGTCATGCGGTTCCACACTGAAGCGCCTAGAACCGCACGGCCACACTGGCCGGTGGTGTTCAGGTTTTTATATTGGTAACGCCACGTAGCGCTGTATATGAAAATCTGCAGTGTGCAGTCTGTGGCTGGTTGGATTCATTGTTGGAATATTCGCTATTGTAGTGTTGGGCAGCGGCAGCTGGATGTGAACAGCGCGTAGCGTTGCGCAGTTGGAGGTGAGCCGCCAGCAGTGGTGGATGTGGGGAGAGATGGCGGAGTTTTGGGCGGACGATTTGAAAGCTATTAAGGTGGATACAAAGTTTGTTCTCTATCAAAATCTTTCATTTGCTAACTAAGCCTATCAGAAGTTAGTGCCAACAGTAGTTAGAATCTTTTATTTAGCTGACAGTATTGGCGATCGCTGTACTGCAGTAGTTCGAGTAACGATGAAAGGTATAGGCTATTGTTAGCCAGGGCCATTCTTTTGTGGGGATTTTTGAAAGTCGGGTTACGTTGCCCAAACAATTTTGCGTGTCAGTTTAGTGATGATCAGAATAAGTAAAGACAGAACTGTCTGAGTACGTTCAGTTTTACTCAGCTGTCTTTGTATCAAATAACGTAGAAGTTTACCAGCACAGCCATTCATAATTTTCTAAAGGGACGTTACGGGACCACGAAGATTTTTTTTTTGTCATCAGTCTACTGACTGGTTTGATGCGGCCCACCACGAATTCCTCTCCTGTGCTAACCTCTTCATCTCGGAGTAGCACTTGCAACCTACGTCCTCAATTATTTGCTTGACGTATTCCAATCTCTGTCTTCCTCTACAGTTTTTGCCCTCTACAGCTCCCTCTAGTACCATGGAAGTCATTCCCCCATGTCTTAACAGATGTCCTATCATCCTGTCCCTTCTCCTTATCAGTGTTTTCCACATATTCCTTTCCTCTCCGATTCTGCGTAGAACCTCCTCATTCCTTACCTTATCAGTCCACCTAATTTTCAACATTCGTCTATAGCACCACATCTCAAATGCTTCGATTCTCTTCTGTTCCGGTTTTCCCACAGTCCATGTTTCACTACCATACAATGCTGTACTCCAGACGTACATCCTCAGAAATTTCTTCCTCAAATTAAGGCCGGTATTTGATATTAGTAGACTTCTCTTGGCCAGAAATGCCGTTTTTGCCATAGCGAGTCTGCTTTTGATGTCCTCCTTGCTCCGTCCGTCATTGGTTATTTTGCTGCCTAGGTAGCAGAATTCCTTAACTTCATTGACTTCGTGACCATGAATCCTGATGTTAAGTTTCTCGCTGTTCTCATTTCTACTACTTCTCATTACCTTCGTCTTTCTCTGATTTACTCTCAAACCATACTGTGTACTCATTAGACTGTTCATTCCGTTCAGCAGATCATTTAATTCTTCTTCACTTTCACTCAGGATAGCAATGTCATCAGCGAATCGTATCATTGATATCCTTTCACCTTGTATTTTAATTCCACTCCTGAACCTTTCTTTTATTTCCATCATTGCTTCCTCTATGTACAGATTGAAGAGTAGGGGCGAAAGGCTGCAGCCTTGTCTTACACCCTTCTTAATACGAGCACTTCGTTCTTGATCGTCCACTCTTATTATTCCCTCTTGGTTGCTGTACATATTGTATATGACCCGTCTCTCCCTATAGCTTACGCCTACTTTTTTCAGAATCTCGAACAGCTTGTACCATTTTATATTGTCGAACGCTTTTTCCAGGTCGACAAATCCTATGAAAGTGTCTTGATTTTTCTTTAGCCTTGCTTCCATTATTAGCCGTAACGTCAGAATTGCCTCTCTCGTCCCTTTACTTTTCCTAAAGCCAAACTGATCGTCACCTAGCGCATTCTCAATTTTCTTTTCCATTCTTCTGTATATTATTCTTGTAAGCAGCTTCGATGCATGAGCTGTTAAGCTGATTGTGCGATAATTCTCGCACTTGTCAGCTCTTGCCGTCTTCGGAATTGTGTGGATGATGCTTTTCCGAAAGTCAGATGGTATATCGCCAGACTCATATATTCCACACACCAACGTGAATAGTCGTTTTGTTGCCACTTCCCCCAATGATTTTAGAAATTCTGATGGAATGTTATCTATCTCTTCTGCCTTATTTGACCGTAAGTCCTCCAAAGATCTTTTAAATTCGATTCTAATACTGGATCCCCTATCTCTTCTAAATCGACTCCTGTTTCTTCTTCTATCACATCAGACAAATCTTCTCCCTCATAGAGGCTTTCAATGTATTCTTTCCACCTATCTGCTCTCTCCTCTGCATTTAACAGTGGAATTCCCGTTGCACTCTTAATGTTACCACCGTTGCTTTTAATGTCACCAAAGGTTGTTTTGACTTTCCTGTATGCTGAGTCTGTCCTTCCGACAATCATATCTTTTTCGATGTCTTCACATTTTTCCTGCAGCCATTTCGTCTTAGCTTCCCTGCACTTCCTATTTATTTCATTCCTCAGCGACTTGTATTTCTGTATTCCTGATTTTCCCGGAACATGTTTGTACTTCCTCCTTTCATCAATCAACTGAAGTATTTCTTCTGTTACCCATGGTTTCTTCACAGCTACCTTCTTTGTACCTATGTTTTCCTTCCCAACTTCTGTGATGGCACTTTTTAGAGATGTCCATTCCTCTTCAACTGTACTGCCTACTGCGCTACTCCTTATTGCTGTATCTATAGCGTTAGAGAACTTCAAACGTATCTCGTCATTCCTTAGTACTTCCGTATCCCACTTCTTTGCGTATTGATTCTTCCTGACTAATGTCTTGAACTTCAGCCTACTCTTCATCACTACTATATTGTGATCTGAGTCTATATCTGCTCCTGGGTACGCCTTACAATCCAATATCTGATTTCGGAATCTCTGTCTGACCATGATGTAATCTAATTGAAATCTTCCCCTATCTCCCGGCCTTTTCCAAGTATACCTCCTCCTCTTGTGATTCTTGAACAGGGTATTCGCTATTACTAGCTGAAACTTGTTACAGAACTCAATTAGTCTTTCTCCTCTTTCCTTCCTTGTCCCAAGCCCATTTTCTCCTGTAACCTTTTCGTCTACTCCTTCCCCTACAACTGCATTCCAGTCGCCCACGACTATTAGATTTTCGTCCCCCTTTACATACTGCATTACCCTTTCAATATCCTCATACACTTTCTCTATCTGTTCATCTTCAGCTTGCGACGTCGGCATGTATACCTGAACTATCACCGAGCGAGGTGGCGCAGTGGTAAGACACTGGACTCGCATTCGGGAGGACGACGGTTCAATCCCGCGTCCGGCCATCCTGATTTAGGTTTTCCGTGATTTCCCTAAATCACTTCAGGCAAATGCCGGGATGGTTCCTCTGAAAGGGCACGGCCGACTTCCTTCCCCATCCTTCCCTAATCCGATGAGACCGATGACCACGCTGTCTGGTCTCCTTCCCCAAAACCAACCAACCAACCAACCAACCTGAACTATCGTTGTCGGTGTTGGTCTGCTGTCGATTCTGATTAGAACAACCCGGTCACTGAACTGTTCACAGTAAAACACCCTCTGCCCTACCTTCCTATTCATAACGAATCCTACACCTGTTATTCCATTTTCTGCTGCTGTTGATATTACCCGATACTCATCTGACCAGAAATCCTTGTCTCTCTTCCACTTTACTGACCCCTACTATATCTAGATTGAGCCTTTGCATTTCCCTTTTCAGATTTTCTAGTTTCCCTACCACGTTCAAGCTTCTGACATTCCACGCCCCGACTCGTAGAACGTTATGCTTTCGTTGATTATTCAATCTTTTTCTCATGGTAACCTAAGCGCTAAACTATGCATAAGCAAGTGAGAGACGTAATTTGCAGAATACGCGCTTTCTTCGAGCGCAAAGCACGCGCATTAGCGTACCGCAACTATCACATGGTTCAAAAATGGCTCTGAGCACTATGGGACTTAACATCTGAGGTCATCAGTCCCCTAGAACTTAGAACTACTTAAACCTAACTAACCTATGGACATCACACACATCCATGCCCGAGGCAGGATTCGAACCTATGACCGTAGCGGTCGCTCGGTTCCAGACTGAAGCGCCTAGAACCGCTCGGCCACTCCGGCCGGCCAACTTTTTGCAAAACATCGAATTTTACAAAAACAGAAAGAAGTTTCCGAGCAAATTGTTAAACGACCATTTAGAATCGGCGGATCATAATTTCTTTGACATACTTGATGCGGTGCTCTAGAAACCCTGTGCGACCTATTCACACGTTGTGATGGGTGCTGTGTATCTATTATGCTGGGAAAGGCACCTTTAGAGTACTGCTAATGTTATTTATATGTTTTGGTTGGGTTGGTTTGGGGAAGGAGACCAGACAGCGAGGTCATCGGTCTCATCGGATTAGGGAAGGACGAGGAAGGAAGTCGGCCGTGCCCTTTGAAAGGAACCATCCCGGCATTTGCCTGGAGCGATTTAGGGAAATCACGGAAAACCTAAATCAGGATGGCCGAACGCGGGATTGAACCGTCGTCCTCCCGAATGCGAGTCCAGTGTCTAACCACTGCGCCACCTCGCTCGGTATTTATATGTTTTGTAGGAGGGCCTCCATCGGTAAATACTTGTTATAAGGCTTGAAGTGTAGTTGGCCAGCTTCGCCAGTAAAACTTTACTCGATGATTACCATTGCCTGCCAAGCGTGTCTTCGTTACGTTCTTATTTTATTTAGTTTTATATTTTACAGACTTATTTGTGTATGAAGCCAGAACGCTTGGGTTTTTGGTATCATAGTAATATAGTTTGTCATTATTCCCCATTCGGTGAGGCCCATGGAGAAAACGAGTGCCATGCCGATGGGAGCTTGCGTGGAGTCACTGTGCATTTTGGCCCGCATGTCATTTCCCCCCCCCCCCCCCCCCCCCTGTTCTTGTGCCCTTCGGTTTCCTTCTGACCTGGCATTCCTTAATTCCATGTGACTATGCAGGTTTTCGTAGTAGATTCGTACCTTGCTCATAACGAATGTATAGATGGCGAGAGACTTTAAAGCAAGTTAATACGCTCTTTTTTAGCGCCTACAATACCTAAGACCATAGTGGCTAGACAGGTAAAGCCCAGCATTCAGGTTTTAATCACTCGTCACATAGTACCTAAGTCGTGTTATGAACAGCTTTCTGTGTGCATATTCTACATCTACATCTACATGATTACTCTGGAATACACATTTAAGTGCTTGGCAGAGGGTTCATCGAACCACAATCATACTATCTCTCTACCATTCCACTCCCGAACAGGGCGGGGGAAAAACGAACACCTAAACCTTTCTGTTCGAGCTCTGATTTCTCTTATTTTATTTTGATGATCATTCCTACCTATGTAGGTTCGGCTCAACAAAATATCTTCGCATTCGGAAGAGAAAGTTGGTGACTGAAATTTCGTAAATAGATCTCGCCGCGACGAAAAACGTCTTTGCTTTAATCACTTCCATCCCAACTCGCGTATCACATCTGCCACACTCTCTCCCCTATTACGTGGTAATACAAAACGAGCTGCCCTTTTTTGCACACTTTCCGTCAATCCCACCTGGTAAGGATCCCACACCGCGCAGCAGTATTCTAACAGAGGAGGAACGAGTGTAGTGTAAGCTGTCTCTTTAGTGGACTAGTTGCATCTTCTAAGTGTCCTGCCAATGAAACGCAACCTTTGGCTCGCCTTCCCCACAATATTATCTATGTGGTCTTTCCAACTGAAGTTGTTCGTAATTTTAACACCCGGGTACTTAGTTGAATTGACAGCCTTGAGAATTGCACTGTTGATCCAGTAATCGAACTCAAAAGGAATTCTTTTGGAACTCGTGTGGATCACCTCACACTTTTCGTTATTTAGCCTCAACTGCCACCTGCCACACCATACAGCAATCTTTTCTAGATCGCTTTGCAACTGATACTGGTCTTCGAATGACCTTACTAGCCGGTCCTGATATGAATAAAGGTAAATTATAATATGTAGTTTTGTAAGGCGCTAATGGATAATGTCTGTGCCTCAGATGCTTTTACATTGTAATTGACGTACTTTATGTAGTATGTACAGGAAATGTACGCGCAAATGTGGGCTTTGCACGGGTATGTGACAAGCAGTTATAGTAAAGTTGTGTTTTAGTAATAATGAGAGATTATACCGTGGGACTGTGTGCCCGCTGCTTGGACAACTCTATCTGGTGGCCGGTTGTGAACCGGTAGAATCACAGCAGGTACGCCTGCGCGGAATAGGGCAGTGGTGATGCTCACTGGTGTTAGGCGAGCAGTGGTAGTTTCATCTGGTGACTTCAGAACGACCATGAGAGCAGTTTTATGTTATTTTTTATTGATTGTGACAATGATTTTATCAGATGGTGTGCCTCATGTGCCATGACGTCCATATGGTTTTATAAATGTTAATCCACTTTTCAGGTATGTGGTTCTGTAATAATTGTAATGCACCGGCTGATAAAAAAGTCAGTATAAATTTGAAAACTTAATAAACCACGGAATAATGTAGATACAGAGGTAAAAATTGGAATGACATAGGGTTTTACGAGTATTAGAACAAAAAGACCACCCTATATTCCTAGGCGCGTGAAAGATCTCTTGCGCGCGTCATTTGGTGATGATCGTGTGCTCAGCCGCCACTTTCGTCATGCTTGGCCTCCCAGGTCCCTAGACCTCAGTCCGTGCGATTATTGGCTTTGGCGTTACCTGAAGTCGCAAGTGTATCGTGATCGACCGACATCTCTAGGGATGCTGAAAGACGACATCCGACGCCAATGCCTCACCATAACTCCGGACATGCTCTACAGTGCTGTTCACAGCATTATTCCTCGACTACAGCTATTGTTGAGGAATGATGGTGGACACATTGAGCATTTCCTGTAAAGAACATCATCTTTGCTTTGTCTTACTTTGTTATGCTAATTATTGCTATTCTGATCTGATGAAGCGCCATCTGTCGGACATTTTTTGAACGTTTGTATTTTTTTGGTTCTAATAAAACCCCACGTCATTCCAATCACGTGTGTCAATTTGTACCTCTCTGTCTACATCATTCCGTGATTTACTCAGTTTTCAAATTTATACTGACCTTTTGATCACTCAGTATACAGGGTGTTACAAAAAGGTACGGCCAAACTTTCAGGAAACATTCCTCACACACAAATAAAGAAAATATGCTATGTGGACATGTGTCAGGAAACGATTACTTTCCATGTTAGAGCTCATTTTAGTTCGTTCTTCCACCTACGCTCAATGGAGCACGTTATCATGATTTCATACGGGATACTCTACCTGTGCTGCTAGAACATGTGCCTTTACAAGTACGACACATCTGGTTCGTGCACGATGGAGCTCCTGCACATTTCAGTCGAAGTGTTCGTACGCTTCTCATCAACAGATTCGGTGACCGACAGATTGGTAGAGGCGGACCAATTCCGTGGCCTCCACGCTCTCCTGACCTCAACCCTCTTGACTTTCATTTATGGGGGCATTTGAAAGCTCTCGTCTACGCAACCCCGGTACCAAATGTAGAGACTCTTCGTGCTCGTATTGTGGACGGCTGTGATACAATACGCCATTCTCCAGGGCTGCATCAGCGCATCAGGAATTCCATGCGACGGAGGGTGGATGCACGTATCCTCGCTAACGGAGGACATTTGGAACATTTCCTGTGACAAAGTGTTTGAAGCCACGCTAGTACGTTCTGTTGCTGTGTGTTTCCATTCCATGATTAATGTGATTTGAAGAGAAGTAATAAAATGAGCTCTAACATGGAGAGTAAGCGTCCACATAACATATTTTCTTTCTTTGTGTGTGAGGAATGTTTCCTGAAAGTTTGGCCGTACCTTTTTGTAACACGCTGTATAGTTAACTCATGTAAGCCCTCTCTCAAACCTGTTATGTTATACCTTCACAGATCTGATGATGGCACCTTCAGTGTGCTGAAACCGGTCATCTAGTAAACGACTGAAGCGATCGTGGCTTTTCAATTATTTTAAAAACAGAGTGATTGCTCCACGCCACGATGTGTTCACTGCAAAATTTGGAAGAGAATGATCTCTCCCTGTCATATCCCTCTACTGACCATCACTGAATGGACACCTGTAGCTAACGAGCCACTGTAACGGCGATACATGTTATCTTAAATAAGTCTCGCATTTGCTGCATCTTGTGCGTAGTAAGCTCGCTACTGCAGCGGGGGAGAAAGTCGTGCAGCCGAAATGAACGGCAGAGCTCGGGAGCGGCAGGGGTTGTTTGTGCGCGGCCACCCCCTGGTGGGACATCGATCGCCGGCTGTTTACCGGCCGGTTCCTGGAAGCGGCCGCAGTTAGGCCCCTCTTCCTGGAACTGCGAGCTCGCCCGGCGTTCCCTTTCCGGGAATTCCTGCCTCCCGGGCGTCACAACCAACCCCTCTTCCGACGCAGCGCCAGCATCGACGCATGTTTTCAGGAGCAGTTCCGTCAGAAGAACCACGTCACCGCCAGGGACCGTACAGTTACTACATGTCAAAAATAGATAAATAAATTGCTTCGCCTAACATCTAGAAGAGGCGTGGAAAGCTACGTTAAAGTAAATGTAAAGAAAAACTTTTATAGAAACATAGTGTGGTGTCACCGGCAGACACCACACCTGCTAGGTGGTAGCCTTTAAATCGGCCGCGGTCCGTTAGTATACGTCGGACCCGCGTGTCGCCACTATCAGTGATTGCAGACCGAGCGCCGCCAAACGGCAGGTCTAGTCTAGAGAGACTCTCTAGCACTCGCCCCAGTTGTACAGCCGACTTTGCTAGCGATGGTTCACTGTCTACATACGCTCTCATTTGCCAAGACGATAGTTTAGCACAGCCTTCAGCTACGTCATTTGCTACGACCTAGCAAGCCGCCATATTCACTGTTCTGAACAGATAATATTGTGCATCATGTACCGTCAAGAGCGACGTTCCTCATTAATGGATTAAAGTTAAGTATCAAACTAATTACGTCCGCTTTCTGAATTCTAATTCCTTGTCATGTTCCAGACCTCACGTCAGTATAGTTCTTCCCTCCTCACGCCAGCCTGCGTGAGCTAAAACGCGTGCATTTCGGCCTCTCCTAGTAACACGGTGTTGGCTCTTCTGCTGACACAACACATGGGTCCGAAAATATTTAGTTACGTAGTTACGGCTAATAAAAGATTTTGCCAGAAATTTAGTAACTTGGCTAATATGAAGCCATTGCAAAACTGTACGAGGTTAAAGTAAAGCACGATTTCCATTTATTTTGTTGTCATTGGTTTGTGAATCTAATAAAACATGCCCCAGACGTCTATCTGCAGTAGTTTTCCAGAACATCCAGAGAAGCAAAGATTATTATACAGGATGTAAATTTTACGTTGACAAACTAGAATAACTACCGGTCGGGGTGGCCGAGCGGTTCTAGTCGCTACAGTCTGGAACCGCTACGGTCGCAGGTTCAAATCCTGCCTCGGGCATGGATGTGTGTTATGTCCTTAGGTTAGTTAGGTTTAAGTAGTTCTAAGTCTAGGGGAAATTGTAGGCGCGTCTGTTTTCGTCAGTAAACACTGTACTTTTGCGAGCCAAATAAAGCCGACAACTGCCACTGGAGAGCCGTGAAAGTCACGTTAGCCAGCACGCACCTGTCTTGTCATGCTCGAATTCCAGTTTGCGTACACATTACCAACATTAGCTGCCTCGCCCCGTGTGCCGACAGCTTTTAGTACTCGATACAGCTGCACACCACCGCCTAATGAACAAAATACGAGCGTATGGTGTTGTGGTTGGCAGGAGAGCCAACACAGTGTTACTAGAGGAGGCCGAAATGCACGCGACAGCTCACGCAGGCTGGCGTGAGGTCTGGAACAGGACAAGGAAATTAGAATTTTAGAAAAACGGACGTAGCTGGTGGAATACTTAACTTTAATCCATTAATGATGAACGTCGCTCTTGACGGTACATGATTCACAATATCAATAGTAACTGAATATGGCGCCTTGCTAGGTCGTAGCAAATGACGTAGCTGAAGGCTATGCTAAACTGTCGTCTCTGCAAATGAGAGCGTATGTAGACGGTGAACCATCGCTAGCAAAGTCGGCTGTACAACTGGGGCGAGTGCTAGGGAGTCTCTCTAGCCAAGACCTGCCGTGTGGCGGCGCTCGGTCTGCAATCACTGATAGTGGCGACACGCGGGTCCGACGTATACTAACGGACCGCGGCCGATTTAAAGGCTGCCACCTAGCAAGTGTGGTGTCTGGCGGTGACACCACATATGGAATATCACACCAGATGCGTACTTGAACTAAAGACCTTCTAGCAAACAGAACATAATATGTCACTGCCAATGGAGAGAAACCAGATGGCAGTTATAAGAGTCGAGGGGCATGAAAGGGAAGCAGTGGTTGGGAAAGGAGTGAGACAGGGTTATAGCCTCTCCCCGATGTTATTCAATCTGTATATTGAGCAAGCAATAAAGGAAACAAAAGAAAAATTCGGAGTAGGTATTGAAATTCATGGAGAAGAAGTAAAAACTTTGAGGTTCGCCGATGACATTGTAATTCTATCAGAGACAGCAAAGGACTTGGAAGAGCGAGCCGGCCGAAGTGGCCGTACGGTTAAAGGCGCTGCAGTCCTGAACCGCAAGACCGCTACGGTCGCAGGTTCGAATCCTGCCTCGGGCATGGATGTTTGTGATGTCCTTAGGTTAGTTAGGTTTAAGTAGTTCTGAGTTCTAGAGGACTGATGACAACAGCAGTTAAGTCCCATAGTGCTCAGAGCCATTTGAACCATTTGAACTTGGAAGAGCAGTTGAACGGAATGGACAGTGTCTTGAAAGGAGGATGTAAGATGAACATCAACAAAAGCAAAACGAGGATAATGGAATGTAGTCGAATTAAGTCGGGTGATGCTGAGGGGATTAGATTAGGAAATGAGACACTTAAAGTAGTAAAGGAGTTTTGCTGCTTGGGGAGAAAAATAACTGATGATGGTCGAAGTAGACAGGATATAAAATGTAGACTGGCAATGGCAAGGAAAGCGTTTCTGAACAAGAGAAATTTGTTAACATCTAGTATAGATTTGTCAGGAAGTCGTTTCTGAAAGTATTTGTATGGAGTGTAGCCATGTATGGAAGTGAAACATGGACGATAACCAGTTTGGACAAGAAGAGAATAGAAGCTTTCGAAATGTGGTGCTACAGAAGAATGCTGAAGATTAGGTGGGTAGATCACATAACTAATGAGGAGGTGTTGAATAGGATTGGGGAGAAGAGCAGTTTGTGGCACAACTTGACTAGAAGAAGGGACCGGTTGGTAGGACATGTTCTGAGGCATCAAGGGATCACAAATTTAGCATTGGAGGGCAGCGCGGAGGGTAAAAATCGTAGAGGGAGACCAAGAGATCAATACACTAAGCAGATTCAGAAGGATGTAGGTTGCAGTAGGTACTGGGAGATGAAGAAGCTTGCACAGGATAGAGTAGCATGGAGAGCTGCATCAAACCAGTCTCAGGACTGAAGACCACAACAACAACAACAACAATGAAGAGAAGTCTTCAGGCATACAAGTAGGTATGGCTGTTACTTTCCACATTATATACAGGTCGTTCAAAAAAATAAGTGTCGAATACTTTGAAAGGTCGTAGTACTCGTCGAAAGATGAAAAATAGGTCCAATAAACATGGGTCTGGAAAATGCACACTTTCTGAGATAAGTCCAGTGAACATGTGTCCGAAAATGCACACATTCTGTGACAAACACCTGTTTACAGCAAGTGTTCAACGTGGCGTCCATTCACGACAATGCGCCCCTCTGCCCTCTGGTGTAAGGAATGACGCACCCTTTCAAGTATACTGGGTTGTTGTTGTACCTGCTGGCACGCACGGAAGACGCAATCCTCTAATGTCTACACAAGGTTGATTGGCATGGCGTACACCAGTTCCTTCAAGTGTCCCCATAACCAAAAGTCTAGGAGATTGAGGTGTGGGGAATGAGCAGCGTCACAGGAATGATCAGCCAACTCTAGTGACACATACTGCAAGACAAGCGTTCTGCACCCCGGTATGGTCTACAGTCATAAAGTTCCGAGAGTGCTTTTTTTTCTGTGTGTGTGTGTTTTTTTGTATGTTTTTTTCTCGTCAGTCTTCTGACTGGTTTAATTCGACCCGCAACGAATTCCTCTTCATATCACATAAGCGAGCCGGCCGGGGTGGCCGAGCGGTTCTAGGCGCTTCAGTCTGGAAACGCGCGACCGCTACGGTCACAGGTTCGACTCCTGCCTCAGGCATGGATGTGTGTGATGTCCTTGGGTTACTTAGGGACTGATGACCTCAGATGTTAAGTCCCATAGTGCTTAGAGCCAATTGAACCTTTTTTTTTTCCCCAGAGCAGCATTTGTGACCTACGACCTCAATTATCTGCTGGATGTATTCCAGTCTGTGTCTTCCTCTACAGTTTCTGCCCTCTACTGCTCCCTCTAGTAACATGAAAGTCATTCCATCATGTCTTAACAGATGTCCTATCATCCTCTCCCTTCTCCTTATCAGTGTTTTCCACATATTCCTTTCTTCTCCAATTCTGCGCAGAACCACCTCAATTCCCTACCTTATAGGGCAACCTAATTTTCTACATTCGCCTGTAGCACCACATCTCTTCTGTGCCGGTTTTCCCACAGTCCATGTTTTACTACCATGCAATGATCTGCTCCAAACGTACATTCTCTAAAATTTCTTTCTCAAATTAAGAGAGAAAACCACATTACAAGGCTGTTTGACAGTGAGTTTTTGGTATTTTTTGGGTGGGAAGAATTAGTTATAATTTAATCAAATTTTGACATTATTTCATTCATATTTCGAACAGTTTTTGTGGATATTTTTTTAATAAGTTCAGCTAAAAATAACACAGTTACGCTGTGATGTCCGCTAAAGGTTGTGAGTGTAGTTCTCCAATTGCGTGCAGTTTTGCCATTCCGATTTTCATCTGAAATCGAAAAGATTTTGATTTTACAGTAATAACTTATTTTCTAAGAATATGAACCACAAGGCAGGTGAAAATAATGAAAATCAAAAATTTTGCAGGCGTTGCAACAATTTACTTCGATTTTCACGATTTTCTTCCGTAATTATGCACAGAAAAATACCCTTAAAATCATGATATCGGCTCACAACTTGGTTCATATAATTCGTAATTTTATAAATAACCGTAATATCAATTTTAATAATGATAGGTTCTATTCTTTTTGAGTTAAACTGAACGCAAATGTGGAAAAAGTCGTTTCGAGATAAACATGTTTAAAAAATAAATTCTCGAAAACTATAAATTCAAGGAAGTTAACAATAATGTAAAATGCTTACCGCCGGCCGTGGTGGCCGTGCGGTTCTAGGCGCTTCAGTCTGGAACCGCGAGACTGCTACGGTCGCAGGTTCGAATCCTGCCTCGGGCGTGGATGTGTGTGATGTCCTTAGGATAGGTTTAAGTAGTTCTAAGTTATAGGGGACTGATGACCTCAGATGTTAAGTCCCATAGTGCTCAGAGCCATTTGAACCATTTTTAAAATGCTTACCGATTAATCTGCGATTCCAGCCCCATACACTAATCCTTCTTCTTCCTCTTAGACTCTGTTTTGCGCTTTCAGCAGTGCTTTCTGAGCTTCCTTCGTTTCCAATGAACTACGTCGATTCTGCCGGCTCACGCGCTGGTTATCCATTTGGTCGGCATAATTGAAGCTTTGCGTGCCTGCTACAGTTGCTGCCTCGTTCATCATCAGAACTGATGAATTTCTTTCATTGAATAAGTGCGCTGTTAAATACGGTGCCAATTCAACGACTCTTAGCCTGAAGTGCAAGTGTTCGGGAGCTAATCGCCAAATAGTGGAATTAAAACATTCATTCGCGTTTTGTGTGTGGACACCTTAACATTTCTCTAGTACTTCATCCCTAGATAAATCTTCATACATTGGAAGAATTTCCTTCTGGACTCTGTTCTGTGCTCATATAATCTAAACGAAAGCCAATTTCACTTTGAAATTTTGACAGCGTATTCTTGGATAATTAAGCTAACGATTGATGCAATAAAAAATTGGATTTTTTTAACCTCTTAATGTGCTTCCCCCCCCCCCCCCCCTTAAGGCTTATGTTTGATACTAGTAGACGTCTCTTGGCCAGGAATGTCCTTTATGTCAGTGTGCTTTTGATATCCTTGCTGCATCCGTCGTTGGTTGTTTGTCTGCCTACGTGCCACAGGGGAGTGTTATGGGACCATTGCTTTTCACAATATATATAAATAACCTAGTAGATAGTGTCGGAAGTTCCATGCGGCTTTTCGCGGATGATGCTGTAGTATACAGAGAAGTTGCAGCATTAGAAAACTGTAGCGAAATGCAGGAAGATCTGCAGCGGATAGGCAGTTGGTGCATGGAGTGGCAACTGTCCCTTAACATAGACAAATGTAATCTATTGCGAATACATAGAAAGAAGGATCCTTTATTGTATGATTATATGATAGCGGAACAAACACTGGAAGCAGTTACTTCTGTAAAATATCTGGGAGTATGCGTGCGCAACGATTTGAAGTGGAATGATCATATAAAATTAATTGTTGGTAAGGCGGGTACCAGGTTGAGATTCATTGGGAGAGTGCTTAGAAAATGTAGTCCATCAACAAAGGAGGTGGCTTACAAAACACTCGTTCGACCTATACTTGAGTATTGCTCATCAGTGTGGGATCCGTACCAGATCGGGTTGACGGAGGAGATAGAGAAGATCCAAAGAAGAGCGGCGCGTTTCGTCACAGGGTTATTTGGTAACCGTGATAGCGTTACGGAGATGTTTAATAAACTCAAGTGGCAGACTCTGCAAGAGAGGCGCTCTGCATCGCGGTGTAGCTCGCTGTCCAGGTTTCGAGAGGGTCCGTTTCTGGATGAGGTATCGAATATATTGCTTCCCCCTACTTATACCTCCCGAGGAGATCACGAATGTAAAATTAGAGAGATTAGAGCGAGCACGGAGGCTTTCAGACAGTCGTTCTTCCCGCGAACCATACGCGACTGGAACAGGAAAGGGAGGTAATGACAGTGGCACGTAAAGTGCCCTCCGCCACACACCGTTGGGTGGCTTGCGGAGTATAAATGTAGATGTAGATGTAGATGTAGATGTAGCAGAGTTCCTCAACTTCAGTCCAGATGTTAAGTTTCTCGCTATTCTCATTTCTGCTACTTCTCACTACTTTCCTCTCTCTTCTATTTACTCTCAATCCGTATTCTGTACTTATTAGACTGTTCATTCCGACACCGTACGTTCCTACAAAAGTAAACCGATATTCTGATTCCTCCTGCGTACATCTCACGAAAAAACTTCCAAGCCGGCCGCGGTGGTCTCGCGGTTCTAGGCGCGCAGTCCGGAACCGTGCGACTGCTACGGTCGCAGGTTCGAATCCTGCCTCGGGCATGGATGTGTGTGATGTCCTTAGGTTAGTTAGGTTTAAGTAGTTCTAAGTTCTAGGGGACTGATGACCACAGCAGTTCAGTCCCATAGTGCTCAGAGCCATTTGAACCAAAACTTCCAAGCTAAGAGACTCGAGCCCACAGTGAAGCTTACCAGCTATTGCTCTTCGCGCGAACCACACGCGATTGGGACAGGGGAGGTTCAAAAATGGCTCTGACCACTATGGGACTTAACATCTGTGGTCATCAGTCCCCTAGAACTTTAGAACTACACTCCTGGAAATGGAAAAAAGAACACATTGACACCGGTGTGTCAGACCCACCATACTTGCTCCGGACACTGCGAGAGGGCTGTACAAGCAATGATCACACGCACGGCACAGCGGACACACCAGGAACCGCGGTGTTGGCCGTCGAATGGCGCTAGCTGCGCAGCATTTGTGCACCGCCGCCGTCAGTGTCAGCCAGTTTGCCGTGGCATACGGAGCTCCATCGCAGTCTTTAACACTGGTAGCATGCCGCGACAGCGTGGACGTGAACCGTATGTGCAGTTGACGGACTTTGAGCGAGGGCGTATAGTGGGCATGCGGGAGGCCGGGTGGACGTACCGCCGAATTGCTCAACACGTGGGGCGTGAGGTCTCCACAGTACATCGATGTTGTCGCCAGTGGTCGGCGGAAGGTGCACGTGCCCGTCGACCTGGGACCGGACCGCAGCGACGCACGGATGCACGCCAAGACCGTAGGATCCTACGCAGTGCCGTAGGGGACCGCACCGCCACTTCCCAGCAAATTAGGGACACTGTTGCTCCTGGGGTATCGGCGAGGACCATTCGCAACCGTCTCCATGAAGCTGGGCTACGGTCCCGCACACCGTTAGGCCGTCTTCCGCTCACGCCCCAACATCGTGCAGCCCGCCTCCAGTGGTGTCGCGACACGCGTGAATGGAGGGACGAATGGAGACGTGTCGTCTTCAGCGATGAGAGTCGCTTCTGCCTCGGTGCCAATGATGGTCGTATGCGTGTTTGGCGCCGTGCAGGTGAGCGCCACAATCAGGACTGCATACGACCGAGGCACACAGGGCCAACACCCGGCATCACGGTGTGGGGAGCGATCTCCTACACTGGCCGTACACCACCGGTGATCGTCGAGGGGACACTGAATAGTGCACGGTACATCCAAACCGTCATCGAACCCATCGTTCTACCATTCCTAGACCGGCAAGGGAACTTGCTGTTCCAACAGGACAATGCACGTCCGCATGTATCCCGTGCCACCCAACGTGCTCTAGAAGGTGTAAGTCAACTACCCTGGCCAGCAAGATCTCCGGATCTGTCCCCCATTGAGCATGTTTGGGACTGGATGAAGCGTCGTCTCACGCGGTCTGCACGTCCAGTACGAACGCTGGTCCAACTGAGGCGCCAGGTGGAAATGGCATGGCAAGCCGTTCCACAGGACTACATCCAGCATCTCTACGATCGTCTCCATGGGAGAATAGCAGCCTGCATTGCTGCGAAAGGTGGATATACACTGTACTAGTGCCGACATTGTGCATGCTCTGTTGCCTGTGTCTATGTGCCTGTGGTTCTGTCAGTGTGATCATGTGATGTATCTGACCCCAGGAATGTGTCAATAAAGTTTCCCCTTCCTGGGACAATGAATTCACGGTGTTCTTATTTCAATTTCCAGGAGTGTACTTAAACCTAACTAACCTAAGTACATCACACACATCCATGCCCGAGGCATGATCCGAACCTGCGACCGTAGCGGTCACGCGGTTCCAGACTGTAGCGCCTTGAACCGCACGGCCACACCGGCCGGCGAACAGGGGAGGTACGCTAGTACACAAAGTACCCTCTGCCACACACTTCAAGGTGGCTTGCGGAGTACAGATGTAGATGCCTTAATCGTTAACTGACTGTTAAGGATTGTCACAGCATTGCGGAAAAGTTGGAGGTCGGCAGGTGGTCGCGGAGCATTACTCTGCGACACAGAGTCACGTTGTTACGAGTGCGGTCCCAGCCACACATTCTTCTGTCCTGCTATCTCCCTTATGGCCGCCTGAAACCGGATGTTGCCTTCTGTTTGATAGCTCGCGCATTAGATACACATTAAAGTAACTCGCGGTAGTGTTAGGGGCAGGCGGCCAATCTCTTTGACGAAGCTTGTGATGACCTGTTGGAGAACCGTTTTGTGCTCAGGTCTTGGTCATCACAGACCGAAACTAATTACCCATTGTCTAAGATCGTGCTGTATAACTCGAGTAAGGACTTAAAGGTCTTTAACGTTGTTGATCTGTCCATCCTCATTTTCTGTACGAATTATACAGGGCGAGTCACCAACTATTGCTACCAAGAATAACTCCGAAAGAACGATAGGACCTGAAAAGTTTGTGGGAAAAAAGTTGCATGGGACAATGGGGGCCATAATATGACGTTGGTTTTTTGTTGCTAGGTGGGGTCGCTTCAGAGATATGAAGGTCAAACTTGTTTTTTTAAATGGGATGCTATATGGCTTGAGCACTATGGGACTTAACATCTGAGGTGATGAATGCCCTAGAACTTAGAACTACTTAAACCTAACTAACCTATGGACATCACACACATCCATGTGTGATGTCCCCACAGAAAATACCCTCTACCACGCACCAATTAATCATTTTCAATCAAACCATCCACATTCATTCACTTTGGAATTTTCTCGCAATATATGCGGCGACGGCACGACGACGCCAAAGTATTTTCTAGTGCGTTTATTCTTTGAAATAACAGAGATGCATATATGCATTCTCCATGGTTGTTAGAGGGGTAACTAGGACAGCTTCTGGAATATCTGTTGAGGGATTGAAGTGTTCCTGAGAGATACATATTCTGCTTTTCTTCTCGCTAAAGCGAGCCAATTAACATTTGTGCCGCTAGCGGTTTGTTTGTAAAGAAAGAGACTGTAAACGGAAAATAATTAAGGCGTGGAATCACCGGAGATCTGGACATGTAATGGAGATGGATTTAATACACAATTTCCTTCATAAATAAGGTTTGTGACTTTTTTGTTCTGAAGTGAATGAACGAATGAGTTTTTCCTGAATCACTTGATGATCACGTTGGCCCTGTAATTAGTGGGGAAGTTTCAGCTGCGTCGAAGAGAGCCTGCAATCACTGAGTCTGTGTTAAATCGTCCAAAAAGGCTTCGTACACATCTGGAATTCGTAATCTTTCGTAAAAGGAACAAATTGTCCACACGATTGATTCTCCCGACTGAATGCAGTGTTTAACAGTAATAATAAATGTAAAGATCTCTTACAGCAAGCCAGCCGCTGATTACCAAGACGAAGGACTCTACCAAAGATTCTATTTGGCTGATTTCACGTAATGAAATATTATATTAAAACTGTACATAGATAAAGGAGAGAGAGAGAGAGAGAGAGCGAATGAAAATAGAGATAGTACTAATAATGCTCCATTAGTCTAACTTTTCGCCTGTCTTATCACGGATCAGCCAAGAAATGGGAGGGCCTTACTTTACTGTATAGACTTGTGTGTGAAGGTGAAGGGATCTTAAAGACAACAGATACACGTCTGTACAGACAAGACATTTCACAGAGATAGCGGCTAGCTGTATTCATCATCTATTCTTAGATAAAGAGACGGCAACTTATTATCCGAACATTTAAAAATGTTAAACATGCCCGAGGCAGAATTCGAACCTGCGACCGTAGCAGCAGCGCTTTTCCGGACTGAAGCGCCTAGAACCGCTCGGCCACCGCGGCCGGCGGGATGCTATAATTTGGTACTTATTTTCTGATAGCGGCTCTCGAGACGAATCCAGTGATGTGTAACAGTAAGGTTTTTGAAACTCAATGAAGGGCAAAAATGTGGCATGAACGCCTATTTACAGAAGGTGTTCGAAGTGATGACCACTGGTATCTTCTTATCATGGATTGAGTGGTATTCCTTATCACATCAGGACTTATCGAAGCTCATGCTCTGACAATTCTCTCTCGCATATCTTCAGGGGTAGTTGGAATGTCTTTATAAAAAATGTCTTTTACGAATCCCCACAAGAATAAATCCAGAGGCGTCAAGTCTGGCGAACGAGCCGGCCACGACACACCTCTTCCGCGTCTAATCCAACGATCTGGGAATTGTCTCTGCAACTCATTTCTAGCCAGCCGGCCGAAGTGGCCGTGCGGTTAAAGGCGCTGCAGTCTGGAACCGCGAGACCGCTACGGTCGCAGGTTCGAATCCTGCCTCGGGCATGGATGTTTGTGATGTCCTTAGGTTAGTTAGGTTTAAGTAGTTCTAAGTTCTAGGGGACTAATGACCTCAGCAGTTGAGTCCCATAGTGCTCAGAGCCATTTCTAGCCATCAGCGAAAAATGTGCCGCACACCCATCGTGTTGATACCACATTCTGATCCTTGTTCCTAAAGCTACTTCTTCCAATAACAGACCCAATGTTTCTTGCAGGAATGTGGTGTACTTCGTACCTTTAAGATTTCCTTCGATGAAATAGGGGCCTACATTTCTGTCCTCCAGAATCCGACACCATACATTCACCGACCACGTTTTTAGTGTGCAAGTTGCCGCAACCAACATGGATTTGCAGTTGCCCAATAATTCATGTTATGCAAATTAACATTTCCATGGTTCGTGAATGTAACCTCGTCAGTAAATGAAATCAAATTAATAAATGTGACATCCCTCTGAATCTGAAGTTGAGCCCATCGCCAGAATTCAGTGCGACGCATACAGTCGGTACCAGATAATTCTCGGTGGAGACTGATGTGGTAAGGATGATATTTAAGGCGATGCAGAACACGAACAACACTACTCTGGCTCATGCCAGACTCCATTGCGATTTGGTGCGAACTAACACAAAGATCTCGAACCACACTGGCAAGAGAACCAATTTCCGTTTCCTCGTTAGCAACTTTCCTTTGCCGGATATGTTCAAAAATGGTTCAAATGGCTCTGAGCACTATGGGACTCAACTGCTGAGGTCATTAGTCCCCTAGAACTTAGAACTACTTAAACCTAACTAACCTAAGGACATCACAAACATCCATGCCCGAGGCAGGATTCGAACCTGCGGTCTTGCGGTTCCAGACTGCAGCGCGTTTAACCGGATATGTTTCCGATGCGTTAAAGATCCTGTTGTTCTTAATTTATCATACACATATTTAAATGTACGACGTGTAGGGTGAGTATGTTGAGGATATCTTTCAGCGTATAAGTCTCTAGCTCTCACTGAATTTCGTTGACGTTCTCCGTAAACGAGAAGTATATCGACTTTTTCTTCGAAGGAATACATCATTCACATTTGCTTGAAGCGACTATACTAGTCTTACCGTTCCTGATAGTGTTCTATTGCGAAACCGTCGAATGGTGTTTACACGGCAATGGCACGTTAGATGGATACGCCGTATTCGGCGAATATTTACTATTTGCACGATGTACGAGAGAGAATTGTGAGAGCATGTGCTTCGATAAGTGCTGTTGTGATAGGGAATACCACTCAATCCATGACAAGAAGATTGCAGCACTACATTGGTACCAAAGGTCATCACTTCGAACACCTTCTGTAATTGGACGGTCATGCCACCTTTTTGACCTCCAAAGATCTTACTGTTATACATCATTGGATTTGTCTCGATAGCAGCTATCAGAAAATATGTAGCATCCCATAAAAAAAAAACAGTTAACCTTCATATCTCTGACGCGACCTCACCTAGCAACAAAAAACCATCGTCATATTATGGCCCCCGTCGTATCATGCAACATTTGTCCCACAAACTTTTCAGCTACTATTATACTTTCGGAGTTATTCTAGGTGGCAATAGTTAGTGACTGACCTTGTATATTAATTTTAGGTTACGTTAGGACCACGCGTATGCAACTGTTTGTTTTGCCTGACGCGTTTCGCTCACTTTAGTAGGGCATCGTCGGTGATCTGAAACGCACTGCTTGACAAAAAAAAAATAAAAAAATAAAAGCGAAAAAGCCAAATGGCATGGTCGGATGGCAATTTAACTTCGTACACGTACTAGGGGTGTCAACAAAAAGTCGATGTATCGTTATATCAGCATTTTATCCAAAAATATCGACACATACCGGCGATATTAGAACCCCGAAATATCTATAATACTGAAGTGGCAATACTGAGTGCTGATATTTTTATTTTATATTACAATTTCTTCGCATTTTTCGGTAAATATTTAAAATTGTTCTTTCGAAATTGTAGTAGAGCACAATTTTAGTTTCGCTGTATGAAGGATTCTTACTACACTTTGAGTGTTCATCACGTGCAGCCATTCTCTTTGAGTGTGTGACGGAAGTTCAAAATGGTTCAAATGGCTCTGAGCACTATGGGACTTAACATCTGACAAGGGAACCTCCCAATCACACCCCCCTCAGACTTAGTTATAAGTTGGCACAGTGGATGGGCCTTGAAAAACTGAACACAGATCAATCGAGAAAACAGGAAGAAGTTGTGTGGAACTATGAAAAAAATAAGCAAAATATACAAACTGAGTAGTCCATGCGCAGGATAGGCAAAATCAAGGGTGATGTAAGCTGAGGAACGCCGTGGTTCCGTGGTTAGCGTGAGCAGCTGCGGAACGAGAGGTCCTTGGTTCAAGTCTACCCTCGAGTGAAAAGTTTAATTTTTTGTTTTTAGACAGTTTTCAAAGTTCAGGCACTCACACATAATCAACTTCGCTCTCCAAAATTCAAGGACATGTTCAGATTTGCTTGAACATATGCAGGATTTGACGGTCTACACACGGAAAAATTTGAAAACGTTAAAAACACATGTTTTGACAGTGCACAGGGAAAACTGTGCGACTGTGAAACTGTTGCATTCATTTGTTGCAGTTTATGTGACAAACTCATGTTTTCACCACTTTTTTGGGAGTGATTATCACATCCACAAGAAAACCTAAATCGGGCAAGGTAGAAGAATCTTTTTACCCATTCGCCAAGTGTACATGTTGGGTGGGTCGACAATATATTCCTGTCGTGTGAAGCACATGCCGTCACCAATGTCGTATAGAATACATCAGACGTGTTTTCCTGTGGAGGAATCGGTTGACCTATGACCTTGCGATCAAATGTTTTCGGTTCCCATTGGCGAGGCACGTCCTTTCGTCTACTAACCGCACGGTTTTGCCGTGCGGTCGCAAAACACAGACACTAAACTTATTACAGTGAACAGAGACGTGAATGAGCGAACGGACAGATCATAACTTTGCGAAAATAAAGAAATTAAAATCTTCACTTGAGGGAAGACTTGAACCAAGGACCTCTCGTTCCGCAGCTGCTCACGCTAACCACGGGACCACGGCGCTCCTGAGCTGAGATTATCCGTGATGTTGTCTATCTTGCACATAGAGTACTCAGTTTGTATATTTTGCTTTTTTTTCACAGTTCCACACAACTTCTTCCTGTTTTCTCGATTGATCTGTGTTCAGTTTTTCAAGGCCTATCCACTGTGCCAACTTATAACTAAATCTGAGGGGGGTGCGATGTGGAGGTTACCTTGTGAGGTCATCAGTGCCCTAGAACTTAGATGTACTTAAACGTAACTAACCTAAGGACATCACACACATCCATGCCCGAGGCAGGATTCGAACCTGCGACGGTAGCGGTCGCGCGGTTCCAGACTGTAGCGCTTAGAACCGCTCGGCCACAGCGGCCGACGTGACGGAAGTATACGTTGCACTAAAATGAAGTACGACTCCACTGAGGGGAGACGGAGGGGTGCTGGGGAGCTCTTTTGAATGGAATAACAAGATTTTCCGGCTGCGTTAAAAAACAGTTTTTTACGCAGCTAGTGTGCTATTTCTTCACATCGGTATTCTTCAAAAACAGTTGCTGAAAATGAACAAAAACCTAAATGACAAGACTGGTTATTGCGATGCGATGGCGGAGGGGAAATGGTGACGCAATTGGTGCTCGGCGCTACCAACAAAAACTGCTGTACCACGCAATTTTGACATTACAACTGCTAGTCGCTGGCCTTTGCAGACATGAGAGCAAAAAAAAGGGTAAGTCGACATGAAGTGTTCCGGACAAATCCGATATAAGACGAAACTGAACGACTGATCCATGGGTCACCTTTTATCGTGCCACTTGCGTGCAGTTACCATCGTTAGAGAAGTGGGTGTCGCCAAACGCGAACGTGCATCGTTTTCCTTTCAATTCTTGCTGTGAAGCGGGATAGTTAGGCTACTAGCTTGTTGATGCACAGAATATCGAATAATAAATCAATACTTAAATATACAGATCTAAAACCGGCACGCTGTGGTGGAGCGGTTCTAGGCGCTTCAGTCCGGCGCTGCGCTGATGCTACGGTCGCAGGTTCGAATCCTGCCTCGGGCACGGATGTGTGTGATGTCCTTAGTTAGGTCTAAGTAGTTCTAAGTCTCGGCGACTGATGACCTCAGATGTTAGGTCCCATAGTGCTCAGAGCCATTTCAGCCACAAAACCGGCAGTATACACTATCTCACTGGACTCGCATTCGGGAGGACGACGGTTCAATCCCGTCTCCGGCCATCCTGATTTAGGTTTTCCGTGATTTCCCTAAATCACTTCAGGCAAATGCCGGGATGGTTCCTTTGAAAGGGCACGGCCGATTTCCTTCCCCATCCTTCCCTCACCCGAGCTTGCGCTCCGTCTCTAATGACCTCGTTGTCGACGGGACGTTAAACACTAACCACCACCACTATACACTATCTGATCAGAAGTATCCGGACAGTGCAGCACTCCGTAAAGAATCGGTTGCCATTCCCCAAGAAGCCTTCCAGCACCAGATTGAACGTACGCTTGCGATAGTGGAAGATGTCTTCAGGGCTAAGGGTGGTCCAACACCATTCCAGCATTACCGATGCAGGGCGCCACGATCTTGTAAGTCATTTTCAGCCAGGTGTCCGGATACTTTTGATCACATAGTGTACAAGGTGGGCTGGAAGTGGACCTCTGCCACAACTGAACCTACCGCTACTCACGTACTGGTAACCCGCACCATTTATTCCTTTTGCGCATAGCTTTCTCTCTCTCCGTCTGAGCAGCACTCGTGTATTCGCAGCCGGCAGCAAGTAATCAGCCACAAACACTTGCACCGATTCGCCAAGTGCAGACGTACACGGCGGCACGGTAGCAACGCGCTCGCCCGGGTAACTCCCGCAATTAGTCAGCAGGAGAGCGGGTGTGAGGCGGAGGGTGCTGTAAACACGGCTATTAATCTCCGGCGCGCTGCCTCCGCCCCGTTAACCGTACCTCAGTCGTCGCCGCGCACGCCTAATGTCTGCCCCGAATCTCTCACTGTTGAATCCTGCCTTGACGTCAAATATGTGTGGTCCGGCAAGCCTGCCTTCTCGGATCGCTAGACAAGATTCAAACAAATGATATTAATGAATTTTATTACGAAATGAACAATGACAACACATCATTTACATCTACATCTACGTCATTACTCTGCTATTCACAGTAAAGTGCCTGGCAGAGGGTTCAATGAACCACCTTCAAGCTATCTACCGTTCCACTCTCGAAGGGCACGCGGAGAAAACGAGCACTTAATGGTTCAAATGGCTCTGAGCACTATGGGACTTAACTTCTGAGGTCATCAGTCCCCTAGAACTTAAAACTACTTAAACCTAACTAACCTAAGGACGTCACACACATCCATGCCCGAGGCAGGATTCGAACCTGCGACCGTAACCGTCGCGCGGTTCCAGGCTGTAGTGCCTAGAACCGCTCGGCCACTTGTATCGGCAAACGAGCACTTAAATTTTTCCGTGCGAGCCCTGATTTCTCTTATTTTATCGTGATGATCATTTCTCCCTATGTAGGTCGGTGCCAATAGAATGTTTTTCGCAATCGGAGGAGAAAACTGGTGATTGACATTTCGCAACGAAAAACGCCATTATTTTAACGATTGCCACTTCAGTTTACGTATCATATCTGTAGTCTCCCCTGTTTCGCCATAATACAAAAAGAGCCGCCCTTCTTTGTACTCTTCGATGTTATCCGTCAGTTCCACCTGATGCGGATCCCACACCGCTCAGCAATACTCCAGAATAGGGCGGACAACTGTAGTGTAAGGAGTCTCTTTGCTAGCCCTGTTGCACCTTCTAAGTGTTCTGCCAACGAATCGCAGTCTTTGGTTTGCTCTACCCACAACATGATCCATGTCATCGCTCCAATTTAGGTTATTTGTAATTCTAATCCCTAAGTATTTAGCTGAATTTACAGCCTTCAGGTTTGTGTGACTTACCTCGTAATCGAAATTTAGCGGACTTCTTTTAGTACTCATGTGAATAACTTCACACTTATCTTAATTCAGGGTCATTTGCCACTTTTTGCTCAATACAGATATCTTATCTAAATCATTTTGCAAGTCGTTTTGATCATCTGATGACTTTACAAGACGGCAAATGACAGCATCATGTGCAAACAATCTAAGACGGCTACTCAGATTGTCTCCTATGTCGTTAATATAGATCAGGAACAATAGAGGGCCTATAACACTTCCTTGGGGAACGCCGGATATTACTTCTGTTTTACTCGACGACTTTGTTGGCCAGATCAGTAAAAAAAAAATAAATAAATAAAAAAAAATAAAATAAATAAATAAATAAATAAAAAAATCCAGTTTTAGTTTGTTTTCGCCTGTCTAGGCGAGTGCAGATGCTTGCTCCTATGTTTCGCTGACTGCAGAACACAAGTGAATGCATCATTCTATGGAAGACAGATAGCCGGCCGCGGTGGCCGAGCGGTTCTAGGCGCTTCAGTCCGGAGCCGCGCTGCTGCTACGGTCGCAGGTTCGAATCCTGCCTCGGGCATGGATGTGTGTGATGTCCTTAGGTTAGTTAGGTTTAAGTAGTTCGAAGTTCTAGGGAACTGATGACGTCAGAAGTCCCATAGTGCTCAGAGCCATTTGAAGACAGAAACCACAAGCGAACACACGGCGTCGCCATGGGAACACTGAACATACAATTGGCGCTTACCCCCATCGCTGCTACAATGTGTGTGTGTGTGTGTGTGTGTGTGTGTGTGTGTGTGTGTGTGTGGTGGACGAATGACGGCGCTCCTCGCCTATGCAAGTCACGCAGCAGATGCATCCACGACCTTGCCACTATGGTAACCTCCCAACGCAAGTCACCTTGAAGGTATATCCAATACCTTGTCACTACAGCAATCTCGTGATCGAGTACTGTCTGTTTATTTTTGCTCGTGACCTCCAACTGCCCAACATTCCCACACTCTGTTCTCCCCTCATCTACACAGGTCCCACAGCCTCCTCCGCAGCTGCCACGCGCACGACGGTCGATAGTAATCGATTACCGCGGTCGACCGCGGCGTGTGGGCGCCCAGCATATAATCCTGCGACCGACCCCCCGACTCCTGCGCATCGCTCAGCCAGTCCCACGTGCCGCTTTGCACATAGATTGCCAATCTACGAGCAGCTGTCTCAGCGCGCTAATTTTTTTTCCCTTCCTTTTATTTATTGACTTTTTTTTTTTTACTTTTAAAGACCGGGATTTGAGGTGAGGCGACAGAACTGTCACACCAGGTGAGCGACTCGAATGCGTCGCTGACATCACGCCAGGGCGCGTGTTTCGCCGCGTCACGCTGACATAACGCGTGCGGGGGCGTGACGAAATGTGGCGACCCTGTGTTAGTGGTGGCTGGGCAGTTCCGATCGCCGTTTCGAGCACCGCCCGCGGTCCACATCGTCAGCAGCCAGAAGAAACACAGAGTAGTGACTAACCTTGCTGTACATAGCAAAAGACGTGCCTGTTTCCGGTAAAATGTAGAGATCAACAGTTGTTTTCCCATCCCAACATTTTTTAAACTGCATGTCACTGATCTCATGATTGAAGATCAATTGTCCAAGTTTGCCTTCAAATACACAATTATGGAAAGAAAGTTCTGCCTTGAGCAAGCACGAACTCTTAGAACGCCAATACATGTTTTGGACTCAGGTCACAGAAGTCCTGTATCACTATGCTGTCTTCAAATTCTGTTAAAAGGATCATAATGAGGTCCCATACTCCTAGGAGCGTAGGGGACAACTATCACTATGCTGTCTTCAAATTCTGTTAAAAGGATCATAATGAGGTCCCATACTCCTAGGAGAGTAGGGGACGATGCGGGAGACCTGCACCGCTGTACTAGGCAAGGTTCTAGCGGAGGTGGTTTGCCATTGCCTTCCTCCGACCGTAATGGGGATGAATGATGATGATGATGAAGACGACACAACAACACCCGGTCATCACGAGGCTGAAAAAAATCACTGACCCCGCCGGGAATCGAACCCAGAACCCTGGGTGCCGGAAGCGAGAATGCTACCGCAAACCACAAGCTGCGGACTAAAACTAAAACAATATGCGCAACGGAAAATAATAAACGCTAAAATGATGATTTGGCCCCGTCTCACTAACCACTTAGCCGGCCACGGTGGCCGAGCGGTTCTAGGCGCTTCAGTATGGAATCGCGCGACTGCTACGGTCGCAAGTTCGAATCCTGCCTCGGGTGTGGACGTGTGTGATGTCCTTAGGTTAGTTAGGTTCGCTTAGTTCTAAGTTCTAGGGGACTGATGACCTCAGATGTTAAATCCCATAATGCTAAGAGCCATTTTTGAACTCCTGAAGAAGATCTTAGGATCTCTTAATTATATAAATTACAATCTAAACATAAATGGATGACGAATGCAACTAATACTACTAAATGATAAACGTTGTTCCTGCTTATATATTTATTGTAGATTAAAAAAAAACTTAATGCGACAAAGTTTACATTTCCTACGTA